>NC_054848.1:24828711-26078711 GCF_018345385.1 Vulpes lagopus
TTGTAACTACATAATCACAAAATTTTATAAATTGAGTTAATTTACTGAATAAGCCAGTTATTTTGGTACCATAGTTGCTTTTGAAATTCACTGAAATCATATGAGAACATGATCCTAGGAAATGTGGCTTTTTGACCTACCCATTAATGGTGAACTATTTTGCCAATGTTTATTGAATAATCTGTTTATTTAGCTGGTGGGAGAATAGAAATCTGTTAATCTCACTTAAGGCAAGAAATAAGAGTAAGGTTAATCAGAGATGTCAAATCTTTGAGAAGAATTTCAGAGTGATTTATCTCATCCCATTATTCCAACTTTCCTTTCCCCTTCATTTCTATCCCTGTGTTAAATGCTAACGAAGATGAATGAATAATGCATTCAATTAGTTACAAATGAAAGCTATTGATCCTATGTGAGGTTAATGTCCGAAACTAGGACTCTTAAAATTCATCCCTGTTTTTCTATGTTGGGGATGCATGATTCATTTGTACTGACTGTGTTTTCTGTTAAAGAGAGATGAAGGTGAGCTGCCCAGGCAGATTGAATTCTCGAATCCTTTGGTGATAAGGACATGTGGCCAAGTCCTGGCACTGTTGTGTAGATCAGCCTTCCAGTTATCCCCCAACTGGCATGTTCTCCTGGCAAGGAAGGAATAAAGCCCTCCAAGTGAAAACGTTTAGTTCAAAAATCCTTAATTGATCATTTCTGTACTTGTTACAGAGTGAAGGTTGCAGTGATGGGTTTCAAGGGACCTTGGAGATTCAATCAGAGAGGGTGGGGAAGGAGGCTTAATGAAGGAGAACTGCCTATTTGTCTAAAGTCCAGACAGTCTAGTTTAGCTAGGAATGAGGTTTGCAGGAGGAAATCTATCTTCAAGGGGCTTAATAGTGAACTCTTAGATCCGTAGGCCGATAACTGATAAATTGATAAGAGCGCAGAGCAGAAATATGTGGAAGCTGAAAAATCAAAGCAAATACATCATGCAAATTAGCAATAAATGCTACAAAATGTAATGAGTAATAGTAATAATGAGTTTCGAGTAAATGGAAAGTATCATTTAAAATATTATCTTGGTGAATACCTGTGTGCATGTTTGAGCACGCAGCTTATACTTGGACTAATTAAATGTCACATTGCTATCCCATTTAGTGACTGTGTATAAGAAATACTCAATTTTCTTATTAAGTTATCAGTTTTGAGGCAGTGTGATCCAGGGTATGGAAACTAAAAAAGGGATTAAGGAGAATAAGACAACATTATGTCCCCCAAATTGTCACAAATGTTTAATTTTAATTAACACAGAGAAAATATAGAGTAGCTTTTAAAATGGAAAACAAGGTGCAAATTGAAAATAGTTGATGAAGCACTGTCATATGTTCTTACGAACTGGCCAATCCTGATTCTTACTTCAACGGTCTCATGTGACTATCAATTTGGAAGTGTTATATTTGACTCATGTACTATCTAATAGCTTTTTAGCTCGCCTGAAGGTACTACTTGCAATATGTAAGTCATTACTTGGTAGAATGCTTTGACACACTGCTCTCAGAATAAAAAAAAATATTTGGGAAAATAAAACTGTGCATCATTCAGCTCATACAGTATAACTAGAAGTCTGTATTGTTGTTGTTTTTCAGCACCTCTGACTGATAAGCCACCCAAGCTTTTGTATCCTATGGAAAGTAAACTGACAATTCAGGAGACTCAGCTGGGTGAGTAATTCCTTAATTCTGGTTAATACCCTTTTCTCAATACATTCTGACAGTTAATAAGCCTAGATTGTAACCTGATGTCATCCTCTAAGCCAAACCTATGTGTATATAAAGGGAGCAAAATTAGGAAATCCCAGCAAACATGGCCCATTCCATCCCCCACAGTGTGTGCATTGGACACATATGTCCAACCTGGACATATGGATGTAAAGACTTGTGTGTTTTTCAGATGGTTGTAAGGAAATGAGATGGGTTGAAGATTTTACTGATGGCATTATATTGTCATTTTATAAGGCTTGAATTGGTTTTACAACAGGCAGTGTGGAACTCTTTGAGGTATAATATACCATTAATACATTAAAATACAATTTTTGCATATTAGGAGAAAAGATACAGATTCATTAAGTGTTGCCATTACAGTTAAAAATCATTTTTATCTAATCAAATATAAAGGAATCATGCTATTTTATTTTTAATAAAAATGTGAGCAGGTGGCTTGGTTAAAGGACTAATAGGTTTGGAACGCAAGAACATGGACAAAATTGCTTTGGTAAAAATATCCAGTTGTATACAAGTCAGAATTCTGACATAGTTATCTTAGAGCTCAGTCTAGAATTTCTGAATGTGATGTATCTATATTCAGTATAATTTTAAGTATAATTTTAACCATATATTCATTTTTGTTAAGGAATTTTTCCTATACTCACCATTTGGCAGTAGAAATACTCTATTATATACAATTGATAGCCCATCCCTTAAGTTATCATTGCTATTATTGTTTGGCGAGTGAAAATATGGATTAAAATTGTAAGTCATCTTCAAAATGAAGATTACAGATGTGATCACCTTTAATAATAGTGTATTCAAATTTATAGTGCAAAAAGATATGGTCTTAGAACCTATGAAATTACTATAGTCACCAGATTTCTAACATTGGAAATATTTACTAACTTTAAGTCATGAACATATGCAAGACTTATACAAGTCAGGGTATCAATATGCTTCTTTGACAGTAAACCCAAGTCTTTGAATTGATGCCATATACATATAAGTGGTATTCTAATTGTCATTATTTTGCAATAGAAGACCACAAACATCATTAAACAGTGCTATATATGAAACAAAGAGATATATTAAAATTGCATTGTACTCTTTACTCATGTTATGGTATATTGAAGTATATTAGATTTTATTGCTACTTCCTGAGAAAATGTTGAAATGCAAATTCTAAGTGGCCACACTTATACACACCTTTCAATAACTTCTAGGAAGATGTATTTCTAAGGAGCTATACAAAACTATATACATCGTGGAAAAGAAGTTTATGGTACCAGTTGTCAGTAGTGAACATAGTGAAAATGAAATTGTATCTTTTTACTTGACAACATAATTTAAAGAATACTGTGATGATTGCCCTTTAGGTTTTCTTATATTATCTATTGCTCTCTACATTGTACTAAAGTGTTATACAAAATGGAATAATTCGGAAAGCTTTCCTTTTAAAAAATTACTTTTTCTTGAACAAAAATTATAAAGACTAATCAAATAGATTTGAAATTATGAAAATTTCTTATGCAGATTGGAAGTTACAACTGTATACTCATTTGAGGAAATATGTGCATGTGTGTTAGCAAAATTCTCTGAGAAGTACTATAACTCCTTTATTACCTCCACCAAAAGGAGCATGAGTTCTCTTTAAGTAACAAACTAGAGACATCAACCTGGGATTTGGATTATTTTAAACAACTTTTGTTTCATTTTATTTTCTGATTCCAACTCTCAGTATATAGGATAAATCATTTACTAACTAAAGAAATTTAACCTTAATCCTTGAACTTTTGGAGCAACAATTGATTTGAAAAAACTACCCTGTTAGTATTGTTACTGCAATAGTATTGGGGTAGGTGAACAGCTGATCAAATGGTAAGTGAAAATAGGAAATAATATTAAGGACCAAACAAAAGGACTCCACATGCCTAAAATATATTTGTTTTCTACAAAGTGAACTTTGATTTTTCAACTCCTAGGGATTTAATCTTTGCCTTTCCAGGCTTGAAAAAGCTATCAAATTCAAGGTCAAATGTGTTATACCTTAAGAAAAGGGAACTGAATGAAGTTTCCTCGGGTGGGAGTCAGGAGACTGGCCAGGACCAGTGATGGACAGCCTGTAAGTGGTACCTACTCTTAGGATAAGGTGAGAATCTCCAATAGTCTCATTGGCCAAGAGGTCAGGTATCTGACTCAACCTTGTCCTTAAATGAGGATTGACCTTAGAGGATAATAAAACTACCACATGAACTATAGTATAAGAATAATAATCAATAACTACACAAAGCCAAGTTGGTATATGTCTGGTGACCTAACTTGAACATCCTAGCAAAGTTATACACACATCCATCTGACCTTGATAACTGTAAATCCATCAGCTCTCCAGTTTGCCTGTAAATATATAACAATAATAATGTCCTAGATAAAATCATGAAATACATGGATTTGTCTTCATCGCCATATTCCCCTTTATCTGCCATTTGCTGGCTGTGCCCACCTTTCCCTTTCCATATCCCTCGTGGCTTCCTTTTTTTCCAGTTCCTTCATCTTCTCAAAACTGGAAAGGTTCTGATAGTAATCATTTAAACTATTCCAGTGTAGAAAGCAAAAGACACAAAATAGCAGAAGTACTGGGGACAAAATACATAAGAGTAACTCAATGCATATAAAATATGTAAATTGGTGGGTTTGAATTTTAATCAATTTTAAGGTGGTTATACCCTAGCACTTCCATTTTTAAGTGGCATCAATGTGTTGTTTCACAATATGAAAAAAAGAACTTCGTCCTCTTTAAATAACTTTAAAATATCTGGAAATGTCTGGACAGCACTTTCTTGGATAAAATTCCAGAAATCTTGCTGTACAGTTCTGAAAATATGTTCAAGAGGTGAGCCTGACTTAGTCCTTTAAGGCTGTAGTAGTCAAGAGAATTAAAAGACAGACACTCTAGTCTTGCTCAGTTTGATCCCTGAGAGTGTCAGTCAGAGATGTGACCTTGTTATGGCCAGGAACCCATTTTCAGAACCTTCCAGAACAGAGAATGTTATATTCATTGTTACCAGACTTCCACAGAGTAGAAATTCATCCCACTATTGACCTAGTGAGACACATTATACTTTATAACTTAGAATTGACTGAAAATTTCCTTTAATTACTCATTTACATAAGGGTATCACTGCATTTAAATTTTGTTTTTTGGTTTTTGTTTTTTTTGCTTAAAAAATAATTGTACAGGTTAATGGTAGAAATTTTGGAGAAATACAGGAATGAATATACCTCTATTAAATCTTCTCAGAAAATATCCATTTAATGGCTACATGATATCCATGAGTGTCCTGTAATTTCATATATATTTATTGCTGGAAATTTTTTCCATAGTTCATCATCATAAGTAATGATGCAGTGCTCTTTACTTATACATTTTCCTTTGACTTTATAATTATTTCAACACATCAGATTCTGAAAAGGGAAAATAATAGGTAAAAGTAAATAATTTTATATAAATTTCTTGCTGTATTTTCAAAATTCTTACCAAAGACGTTGTATAAACTCTCACCAGATGTATATAACAAATTTTTTAAATGTTTAAATTCAACTTGTTTAAACTAAGAAAAAAAGTTCATCCATTTCTCCCAATCTCTAGCCCCCCACCTCTTGCAACCACCAATCTGTTTAGTGAATCTATGAACTTGTTTTTTGTTTCGTTTTGGGTTTTTTCTTAGATTCTACATGTAAGAGAGAACATACAGTATTTGTTTTTCCTGTCTGACTTATTTCACTTAGCTTAATACCCTCAGGGTCCATCCAGGTTGTCATAAATTGCAAGATTTCGATTTTTTTTTTATGGCTGAGTAGTATCTTATTGTAGATAAATTATATCTAATCTATGTCTATGTCTATATCTATATCTATATCTATATCCATACACACACACCACATCTTCTTTATCCATTCATCCACTGATGGACACTTGGGTTGTTTCAATATCTTGACTATTGAAAACAATATATATATATGTATATACAAATATATATATATTATATATTATATATATATATATATTTACAAATTAGTGTTTTCATTATCTTCAAATAAATACCTAGAAGTAGAATTGCTGGATCATATGATAGTCCTATTTTTAATTTTTTGAGGGACCTCCATGCTGTTTTCCGTAGTAGTTGCACCAATTTACATTCCCACCATGGATGTACAGGTTCCCTTTTATCCACATCCTCTCCAACATTTATTATTTGTTGTCTTTTTGATGATAGCTATCTGACAGGTGTGAGGTGATATCTTAGGGTGGTTTTGATTTGCAGTTCCCTGATGATTAATAACACTGAGCATCCCTTTATGTTCCTGTTGGCCACTTGTATACCTTCTTTGGAAAATGTCTATTCAGGTCTTCTGTCCATTTTTAAAATCAGATCGGGGGTATTTTTGTTGTTATTATTAAGTCTTTTTTTGTGTATTGTGAATATTAGCTCCTCAGATACATAATCTGTAATTATTTTCTCTGCTTCATTAGGTGGCCTTTTTTTTTTTTTTTGGTGGCTTCCTTTGTCATGCAGAAGTTTTTTAGTTTGATGTTATTCCACTTTGATATTTTTGCCTTTGTTTCTTTTGCTTTTGGAGTCAGATCCAAAAGTTCCATATCAAAACTGATGTCGGGGAGCTACAGCCTATGTTTTTCTTTAGAAGTTTTATGGTTTAAGTCTTACGTTCAATTTGGTTATCCATTTTGAGTTAATGTTTGTCTTTGGTATTAGTATTACTTTTATTCTTTAGCTTGTGTCTGTCCAGTTTTCCCAACACCATTTATTAAAGAGGCTGTCTTTTTCCCATTGTATATTCTTGGCTCTTTCTTCATAAATTAATTGACAAGTTATGTGTGAGGTCATTTCAAGCCTATTCTTTTCCCTTGATCTATATGTCTGTTTTTATGCCAATACCTACTTTTTAATTACTATAACTTCATAATATAGTTTGAAATAAGTTAGCATGATGTCTACAGCTTTATTCTTTATCAAGACAGCTTTGGCTATTTGTAGTCTTCTATGTTCCCATACAAATTTTAGGATTGTTTATTCTATTTCTGTGAAGAAATACCTTTGGAATTTTGATAGCAGTTGCATTAAATCTGTATATTACTTTGGGTAGTTTTGAGATTTTAACAATATTAATTTTTCCAATCCATGAGAATGGAATAGCTTTTTATTTATCTATTCATTTATTTTTGTCTTCTTCAATTTATTTTATTAATTTCTTACATTTTCAAATATACACATCTTTCACTTCCTTGGTTAAATTTATTCCTAGGAATTTTATTCTTTTTTGATACAATTGTAAGTGGGATTGTTTTCTTTTCTTTTAATTTAAATTCAGTTAGCCAACATAAATACATATTTACTTTCAGATGTAGTGTTCAATGATTTATCAGTTCAGTTGCAAATAATACCCAGTTTTGGGATAGTTTTCTTAATTTCTCTTTCTGATAGTTAATTATTAATGTATAGAAATGCAACAAATTTCTGTGTATTGATTTTGTATCCTGAAATTTTGTTGAATTCATTTATTAGTTCTAACAGGCTCTAGAGTTTAGAGTTCTAATGAGTTTAATAACTTTTTAATCTTTGATAAGATTAATAAAATGATACATCTTTGTAACATAGTGCTTTTGAAGGAAAACTCAGTTTCCTTTGGTGTCAGAATTACTTCTTCCTTTTCCCACTTAACCTCTTTCTCTCACTCTTTACTCATTGCATACAAGTGCCCTCTCTTTTTTCAGAATTAGCCACATTTGAAGGGTTTCAGATAAATGGAGATTATTTAAGTAAATACCTGTGATTGATGAAATATGGAAACCTAATTGAATGTCTTTAGTCTCTATGTATTTTCTTCTCTTGCTTATCCTAATACTCAACTGAGTACTTTCTCTAGATGCTATGTTTTTTAATAAAGTTCACAGTAATTTTGTGATATACCTTGGGCACAGGGAATGCCAATAAATACTAATTAATGACAAGATATACATGCCACAAAGGGCACACATCTCTAAATTTTCTGCAAGAGAAAATAGTGAGACTGAACTGAATAAACTGTCCAGTAGCACTCTTATTTTTTCTTTAATATTTAGTAATGTTTGTTAAGTTTGTTAAAAAGCAAACACTTCTGTATCTGAGCAAGTAACAAGGATTCACCATATGTTAACATGAAGAGGAAAGTGGTTGATGACAATATTGAAACCTCAAATTTTTGGACATCTGTCCAAGTAAAGGAGACACATAACATGTAACTTTATCCAGTTTGGCTATGGGCTAATTAAAATAAAGTGTCACACTAGAACTTGAGTAGCACATTGTGCCCTATTATACCATATTATAGTTTGCAGGATTTTAAATTTCAAATAGGCTGAGGGAAAAATGTTCATATCTTATATAATAGATCCTGACTGATATCCTTAAAGGAAAACTTCTTATTATGTAAATTATACATTTAATTTACTGTGTTGCTAAAATAATTAATTATTGAAACATATCCTACTTCATGCTTTTTTGAGGATAATTGACACATGCTATTACATTAGTTTCATGTATACAACATAGTATTTCATCAACTCAATATATTATGCTATATGCTCACCACAAGTATAGCTATCATCTGTCATATGATGTTATTCTGATACCAATGACTCTATTCTCTGTGCGGTATCTTTTATTACCATAACTTACTCATTCCATAACTGGGAGCCTTATATCCTGGAGCTGTGTATAAATATATTGTGTCTGGGGATCCCTGGGTGGCGCAGCGGTTTGGCGCCTGCCTTTGGCCCAGGGCGCGATCCTGGAGACCCGGGATCGAATCCCACGTCGGGCTCCCGGTGCATGGAGCCTGCTTCTCCCTCTGCCTGTGTCTCTGCCTCTCTTTCTCTCTCTCTGTATGACTATCAAAAATAAATAATTAAAAAAAAGACTGACAGAACGGAAAAAGAAATTATAGAAGGGATTTCTGAAGGAGATTTAAAAAATATATATATATTGTGTCTGGAATGTTTTACCACAAATATACTAATTGAGATTTTAATCAAAGGAGACCCCATAGGGAATTACTATCTGACATTTGCTATCTGGGTATGTATTTTAATAGCTTGAAACAAAGCATACCTTCTCTGAATAGTCACTACTCTATCTTTCTAAAATTGGAAAGCTTGTTTCTTTTTCAGGTAGGGAAGTACTTAATATCAGTATCCTAGAAACAAAACAATTTGTGTGTTGAATATGATACCTCATCCTGAAAGTGGCATATAATACTGTTGATGCTAAAAAGTGCTCTGTTGTTAAGTCATGCAAGTGATGCAAATATGACCTTGCTTTCCAAGAAGTAGGGAAGGAAACAATGACTGGATTTTTCCATCCACAGTTACTCTTGGTTGTTTGGGAACAAATGTAATGTTGATGACTTTGTTTTTACTGCCATATAGGGAAAGTACAAGGCATATTTTTGCTGACAAACTTATATAAAAAAAACTGTAAACCTTCCTTTCACTCTGGATAAAAACATGTGTATCCAAAGTCCAAGTTTTAGATGAAAAATGATGTACTTGTTGCCCACTTGAGAAAGATATGCAGATCAGCATAGTTCTGTTGCCTGGCATAACACTTGTTAGACATAAATTGGAGCTTTTGGACAAATAGATATCATAATTAAAGCATATAAAAGCAAATAAAGACTGGTATTATAATTATATAAACTGATGACATTCAGTTCTACTAACTCCAGATTTATCATGACATGATAAACGAAAGTAATAACTCTTTACAGCTGTTGTGGTCTGATATCTTACTTTTGAAACCAAAAGCCCCTTAAAGATCATGATTTGTAACCTGAGGAAGAATATTTTTATATTAGTATTTAGTTAATACTTCATATCATAAAGCAAACAAGAAATCAACAAATGGAAACTAGTTTTAGTATTCTTAGATAATTATATGACCCAACTTATATGAATCTCATAGATTTCAAAATCAAAGTCTTTCTTTAGTGCTAGAGAAGAGGAATAGGTTGGGTAAAAATGCAGCTTGAATGTTTGCATTAAAAAATACCTATCTAAGCAGAAGTCGAACTTCCTTTTGAATTGTTAACCATTCAAGGCCTAATGCTATGACAGGTTAAGAAAGATGGAGATGGAGGTTAGAGCGGTAGCTATAGGTCACTGATATCTGAAAATCTGGAAGCTAGTTGAAGCACTTGTTAAATGCATTAAAAACTGGAATAAAGACAATAAAGTACACCTGCTTGTTCTTACCTTGGAAAAGGGCCAAAAGGAGGAAGAAAGATGGGAAGAAAGAAAAAGTCCAAGAGTGTTGTTACAAAACCAGTGCAGAAAGTCCAGTGAAATTCCCAGCTCTGGATCTAGTTCTGGTCTAGTTTGTTGGACACAAATCATGCAGATTACTCTTCTGTTACAGCACTGAGTACTACTTTATGTGTTGCTGACCCCCTAAGCAACCAGATATGAGTAACTCTTCACAACTCTAAATTTAGGAGCTTTAGAAAGTGGAGATGCTTTGATAGTTATCAAGCCAAATCTTCCCTTTAACTGACGAGAAAACAGAGACAAAAAATTAATGTATTCTTTTAAAGATTTCATTTATTTATTCATGAGAGACAGAGGGAGAGAGAGAGAGAGAGAGAGAGGCAGAGGGAGAAGCAGGCTCCATGCAGGGAGCCCGATGTGGGACTCGATCTCAGGTCTCCATGATTAGGCCCTGGGCTGAAGGCAGCGCTAAACCGCTGAGCCACCCAGGCTGCCCTTAATGTATGTTTTTACATCACAAATTTTACAAAAACAAATTTGTTATCATCATCATGGTTTTCCACTTCTCCTTCTTTTTTCGTATTCTTCCTGGTGGTATTGTTATTGTTCAATTATTTTGGTTATAATAAAAAGGAAACATATGGCTCTGGTTCCCAGTTCAGGTCATTCTGTCACACAGACCTAGATGACAGTCCAGCTCTGCCACTTACTACTAGTATAACCTTGAACAAGCAGCCCTAATTTTCCAGAAAAAGAACTTATGATAAGACCTCCCTCTTTGGAGTTAATGTGGGTATTTAATGAGATAATGCATGTAAAGATTAGTACATTGCCTGGTATATATTAAGTAGTCAATATGTGTTTGCCGCTAGTAGTTGAGATATTTTAATGCTATATATTGAATGCTGTATATAGAAGATTCCTGAAGTGCATTCTGAGTGCAAGTGATTATTGGATCATGTTTATATTCTTACTAGAGTGTCATACTGTGGCATCAGACATGGGCTTCATTATAGTATGGGTAATATTTTAGAAAATTAATTTCTACTTCCCCTCTAAGAACATAATATGTATATTAAATTTTTCTACTTACATTAGATTATATCTTAAAGAAATTATTGATTTTAGATTACTTCTTCAACAAATCTACCCAAAGGCATATAGTAAGTACATAGTTCTGACAGAAGAAAATGATTCCCATTCTTTTAAAAAATGACCGTGTAATGGACACTAAGCCACACAAATTTATAAATAACCGTCAAGAAGAAAGTAAGATTGAAAAACATTATTTTTCTAAACTAAAGAAATTCAGATATAATATCTCTTAAGACAAAGGACATGAGAATAATCTTACAAAACAGAGCATCAAGCCATTTTGCCTGTCAAGTTCCTCCTGAAGGTTTTGGCGACAGTCATATTCATTTTACAGAAAAATACTGCTTTTCTTCTGACAAGCACCGTTATCACAAAGCTTTCTGACTCATTCTCAATGATTGAAGTTTACTAGCATAGAAACATGCAGTGAGTATCCTATGTTAACAAGGAACTCCTTCTGAATTTGCAAAGTAAATGCCAATTTATCAGAAATAAACCTATCTGAAGACATTATGGTGTAGAATATTGAAAGAGGTTTCAGAATAAAAGTATGTACCACATGACTAATGTTCATTAGAATAGAAACTATAAAAAGACCCACATCATTTAAAATTTGAATATAAAGAGAAATGTTCATCCATAAATTTCCTCTTGAATTTTGGCTAAATAACTGAGCATTCCTAAATTATATGCAGACTCTTCACGAAAAATAACTTCTGCTTGAATATGATTATGAAAACAGAATACCAGTATTTTATGATTTAATGTTAAAACACTTAGCATTCTAGACATACCTTACTCTACCAACTTCATATGTTCCTACAGATTTGTGGGTAAATTGAATCATCATAACTTCAGAGAAGTGTTCCTTTCGTTTTTGATTGATCTTTAATTAGTATTGGCTTAATATGTCAGTTTTGAGAGGCTTTGTCCCCCAGTCTCTCTTAAGCAGCTAATGATCAATGAAAGATTTATATGCACAAGGGAAATATGCTATTTAAAGAAACTCTGGGGTGAATAATTTTATCTAAGAATCCTTTTGTAATTGAATAAGCACCCCCGTAACTTTTCTCTGTGGTAGTACAAATTTCTACATTTTCCTGAGATGAGGGTCATCGATATTAAACTGCAAGTGGTATTTCTAACTAACCCCGGGAAAGGATCAGCCACCCCTCACTTCTTCTGGCTTCCCCCTGCCTATCAGCTGAAACTGCTGTCCCTACTGTGACTTTCTGCCTCCTGTGAGGAAATATTAAATTATATTCACCAGCTTCAGAATCAATGGTATTTTTATTTCAATCTGATTATTTGAAAATTGATGTGGTAGGATAGAATATTTGAGGAACCAGAATGTCTCAGGTCCAGTTATGACAGGACAGTTAATTGCTGTAAGGGACACACTTCGTAGGCCACTATACTCTCTTTGCCTTGGTTTTGTTGAAATGTCCCCTAATAGAATGACTGTCAGTGGTGTCCTTTGTTTTTCCATGTCTAAAATTGTGATGAAAGTTCCTATTCCTGAGTGTAAAGGGAGCATTTTGTATTTTGATTCTTCTTGAATTTATATGGCCCTTTGCATTACATCATTCTGCTGCTGATCATGCAATTTTCTTCTTCGTGTATTCATATATATTTAGTAAACTTTTTCTTTCTTGTTTTTTAAAGATTTTATTTATTTATTTATGAGAGACACACATACACAGAGAGAGAGAGAGAGGCAGAGACACAGGTAGAGGGAGAAGCAGGCTCCATTCAGGGAGCCGACGTGGGACTCGATCCCGGGTCTCCAGGATCAGGCCCTGGGCCGAAGGCAGAACTAAACCACTGAGCCACCCAGACTTCCCAAGTTTTTCTTTTTAATATGAAAGTATATACAATATAATTTTATTTGTTACTTTCTTTTTTAAAAAAAAAACTGTTGGAATTGTTCTTTATTTTTATCCAATTGAACAAAATTTGTTTCTTTTTTTTATTGGAGTTCGATTTGCCAACATATAGAATAACACCCAGTGCTCATCCCATCAAGTGCCCCCTCAGTGCCCGTCACCCAGTCACCCCCACACCCCGCCAACCTCCCCTTCCACCAGCCCTAGTTTGTTTCCCAGAGTTAGGAGTCTCTCATGTTCTGTCTCCCTCACTGATATTTCCCACTCATTTTCTCTCCTTTCCCCTATAATCCCTTTCACTATTCTTTATATTCCCTGAATGAATGAGACCATGTAATGTTTGTTACCTTCTGAATGCCAAAACATTCACCTTTTAAGATGTGCCTAAATGATATACTCCAGAACATGGAAGATAAGCCCAATGTATAGAATATCTAGAATGCTTTAAAACCTGAGCCTCACGGTAAACGCCCATGATGAGACCTCTTTTCCAATTCACTGCACACAAGGCCAAAGTTACTTTCTCAGAAACAGTAAGGAATATTTAAAATTTCCTAAAGTTTATAAAATCTAATTATAGTATGTATTATCCACTTGAATATTTTTTTAAGATCAAAGAAAAAGCTTATCAGAGCTTTTCCTTTCCCAAATTCAGCTGTATTGAAGTGTCTTGGGCCAATGGTCTGGTCAGCAGATGTCTCCCACTTCCACTTTTGGCAAGAAGGGGGAGAAATACTTCAGGCTCCTTCGGATTCCGAAAGAATCAGTGATTCCCTCTCCCCTCTGACTTCCTCACAATGGTCTCCTCAAAATTAAAAGCAGGCTATAAGCTTTCTCAATCTCAGAGAATTTTTGTTTCTAGTTTAATAAAAGCAGGGCACCCATCTCACACTTTCTTGCTGAAGAATTGTGTTTACAGAAACTTGGCAGGTCTTTGAGTAGGAAGAGAACAAAAGAAAGTGCATTGCTTTTCTGGAAAAATTAAATTGAATGCATCCTGTCACATCAAGCCATCACTAGAAATAAGATACTTAAAATACGATGAGTTTTAAGAAAACTTGAGATTATTACAACAAATCTTCAGTAAGAAGCCATTATGTGAAATCGCTTAGGGAAAGTAGAGTACGTGTTTTTGTTTTCTCTTCTTAAAAGAAAGATTTTAGTGTTTCTGATGCATGTACATTTCTGATTTGATAACGTCAGTTATCTTGGCAACTTTAAGATCTTTAATTCATCAATTAAAATTTTAAATGCTCTCTGAATAATGTTCCTAATTTTGGCTACAATTACTTGAGATGCAATTAGACTATTATGCAATCTACTTGTTATGTACAGCTTGTTATCAAGTAGTATGGATATTTGCTTCAGAATTATATATCACATATTATATTTATAGAAGGATTTATACAAAGATTTTTTTAGATATAAATGTAATTTGTAATGATTATTTTTTGCGGAAAAAAACTATTCTCCATGAATAATATATTATCACTCCAGTTCTGTTTATTAGGATTTGCTACTAATTAGAGAGCAGGAGCAACATTTTTATATAATGGGGGATAAATAAAATAAGTGAATCTTGTATTAGGCGAATATATGAGCTAGTAGCTGCAGGTGAAATTAAGTGCCACAGAGAACATCAGTTACTATATATGAAAGAAATGTCAAATCAAGAGAGAATTCTACTGTTAACAGATTCGGGGTAGACAGGCCTTTATTTTCTTTCAGTCCATATATGTGCATGAAATAAAATAGAGAATTGACGCAAGTGGATGAACAATGTATAGGGAAAATAATCCAGAAACATTTCTTTTTGTCTCAAATAGATGGCTATTTCAAGCAAGAGTTAATTTGAGGGATTTTTTTTTTGATCAGTTTCCTTACAATTAAAGACTCACAGGTTCTGATATTTCATCACCAGGGCTCTGATCACAAGTGACAAACCACTTAAAAGGCAGGAGTGGGGCTGGCTTTGAGAATGACTGGGACAATGCTCAGATTTTCTGTTCTTCTTCTCTCTTTCTCTCTACATGTAAATCCTTTTAGAGGTAGAGCATGCCAGGGGGTGGGTGAGCTTAGGGGATGAGAGCAATACTCTGCTCAGTTCTAACTGAGACGAAAAGTGGAGTTTGGAACTCTAGCTCAAGTTGGAGATTCTCTGAGGAGGAGTTCTGATTGCCCTAGCTTAGGTTCCAGATCTAAATTTTGAACCGATTTCTGTGGCCTCAGAATTGAAACACGTTGTCCCAGCAGCTCTTGCATGCTCTATGTCCTGTGGCGAGGAAGCCTATGTGTTGGTGTGAGTACATGAATACCAACAGGGTGGAGGGTGGAGAAAGGAAGGATGGGACTTGTACCAGATGAAGAGGACAAAGCAATAGATATTACAGGGGCTAAGTTTTCATAATCAGTATTTATTTTCTTTAAAGTCCTTTGTTAATCCACATCCTATTAATTTAGCTGTCATCCTTACTTTGTCTGTTCATTAGCTTAGTGGGGGCAGAATTCATCAGACTTTGAGTGCCATCTCTCTCAGGCTGAAAACTCTTCCTCGCCTCTCCTCTCAGCCAGTACTGACATCCCCTCTGTGTTTGAAGTGTGTACTTCTCAGCTGCACCTGCATCACCTCGCCACTGTCTCTGTGTGTTATATTATCTTTCAACCTTGAGCCTAATGTCAACCTCAAACCAAATGTCAGCTTCTCAGCTATTAAAGACATTTTCAGGCAAAAGATATGGTTCTTGAAAAGATAGAAATTCTACAGCTTGGGTTATAAAGTGAAGTTCATGTAATACCAATGAGTAGAGTAAGGCCAGGTATGATCTAATAAAGAGCAGTGGGGGCTTTGGTGAAGTGGGGAACATATGTCCTACTTAAAGGAATCCACATTCATTTTTGTATACAATATGAGCCAAATGAAATGTATCTGGTATATAGTTTTATTCTAATGGCCTCAGAGTCTAGTCACTCAGTTGGTAAATGCAGCGTTCATATCACCAAATACAGTTGCACGGTAGTGCTACCCTAAAAATCGTGTAGGTTTACAATTGGATCAGAATGGGTATCATGGAATATGAATCTATTGTATCATGCTATAGATTGGAACATGCTACAGACTGATTTGTAACATGTTTGGAACAACTAATATAATAAGATCTATCATCAGGAATCAAGGAGTTTTAAGCAACACAGTTAATAATAAAGGGAGAATCATGGGGTGCCTGGGCGGCTCAGTAGTAGAGCGTCTGCCTTTGGCTCAGGTCATTATCCCAGAGTCCTGGGATCGAGTCCCACATCGGGCTCCCTGCATGGAGTCTGCTTCTCCCTCTGCCTGTGTCTCTGCCTCTCTCTGTGTGTCTCTCATGAACAAATAAATAAAATCTTAAAACAAAAATAAAGGGAGAATCACCCCATCAGGTGATACAGTAATCATGGAGATAGAATCAAATGGCAAATTCTCTTTAGCAGTCTGGCCCCACAGAGAAGTAACCATGCCTATTTTGTTATCACAGACTTGCTACGTTAAAGTAGGAACACCTATCAACTATCCCAGCAGACATTTTTACTTTTCCTGTCTCTGCAAATTTTCCCTGGATATCTCTTTCCTTCTAAGTACCCATTCTTTAAAAATGGACATTACCTAATTTGCTTGAAAAGATATATCAAGAAAAGGATAGACTATAGGATCTATGATTATCCTTGCTTCATTAATTAAAGCTTACATGCAGTGGCTTTCCTGAGATTAATGCAATCATCGTTTCTATGTATAATCATCAGGATCAACAGGGTCAAGAGTTGAAGCAACAGAAAGTAGAAATCCAAATCTACTTCTTACAGAAAGTAGAAATTGTTAATGGGCATAACAATTTTTAGTCCAAAATACCAAAAATTAAAGTCAGTTTGACAAACTCTTAGTTTATTTTGGTAAGAAAATTATCTTTGTAAAATTGGAATCATGCTAGATTCACTGCTTAAAAATATCATGTTTGCCCCTTGGCTTGAAGATAAGGGCCAGTCCCTCCACAATCTGATTCCATTTTATCTTCGTCATTTCATTTACCCTCTTCCTAAGCTTACCCCATGGGCCAGGCATTCTTGACCATACCATGGACTTCCATGATTCTACCCTTTGCACATGCAATGCCTGCCATCTGGAATTTCCTCTCCTGCTTCTATTGTCTGTGCCTATGTACTCAAATTTTAAGATGCATGCCACTGTCGACTTTATGAAGCCTTCCCTGACTCCACTCCTACTAGACAGAATTAAATAACACTTCTCAAGTGCCAGCAAGTCTCTTTCTCACATTTTCAATCGAACATTTCTCTCATTTGGTGTACATATCATCATGTGTCAATTTCCCTTCTCTTGGAACTCTTAAAGAATGGACTACATTGTTTTCATCTTCGCATCCCTAATGTGTAGGTCAATACCTGATAGGCAGAAATAAATAAATGAACAAATCATATAGCATTTACTCAGGTTTAATACTCATAAACAAAATCCAACATTTATAACTCACCCTTTTCAATAGCTGTATACCACAGGGCAAGAGAATAAAAAACACTAAAACTGTTCATTTTGGTTTGATTGCCTGCTATGATTAAATATCCTACTTTATGGATGAAAGAAACAGATAAAGAAGGGCTCAGGAGTCTGGCTGAGCTATGAAGATCTAACTGGGAAGCCTGGCAATAAATCAAACCCAGATTAGACAGGGATAGAAAGATCAGATGGTCTTTGGAGGTCAACACAGAGCAGTAGGTTGAATTTGGAGAAATAAATAGGGGTTAAAAAAATAGTTACGTATTGCAGTTCAGCCAGGAAACTGATATGGGTTATTGAATTAACTGGCATCTTGAGTTTAAGGCAGATCTCTAGAGTTTATTCAAATAGACTTTATAATCTGAGGGCCAGAATGAGAAATGAGTTCACTAGTTCCATTTACTACTTTGTTATTGAGTGTCTACCAGGCACAAAGTCTGCTAAAATCCAGGTAGTTAAGTAGGTAGAGAGGTAGGTAGGTAGGTAGGTAGGTAGGTAGGTAGGTAAGATAGATAGATGATAGATAGATAGATAGATAGATAGATAGATAGATAGATAGATAGGAGCCTGTCTACAAAGACTTGATATTACAGTTTTGGTTAACCTCAGAGATGACCCTTGTTCCTCAAGAGGCCAAGACTTTCTGTCCTCGTTTATAATTTCAGCTATGAGTGAACGTCAGGTCTAAGTCAAACGAGCATTTTAATCAACGAGAAAGCCAAGGCCCTTTAGGTGTAGTTTTCCTTGGTTAAGGATCTCTCTTGCTTTTGGAGTGTCTTATATTTACAAGGCATTTTCATATGTTGTCTCATTTTATCTTTTCAAGAGTCTGTTACATCTGTATTGTGCCTCCATTTTACAGATACATGCTATCTTTCTTGGGGTATTTCTATACAGTAGTGTATTGATTATTGTTTCTTCATTTCTTTGTTAAATTCTAATTGTGAGCAATGTTCTCTTGAATCCAGGACCGTTTTGTAATATTTAGAATGGTCTCATCTTTATGGACTACTTCATTTCTATTTTATCCCACTGTTAACAGATCCTGTGTCTTATCAAATAGAATATCTAGTGATAATGCTCAAATATTAATTTGTCCTTGAAATGTTTCTCAGGTTTTGTTGTTTTTTTTCAGATTCAGCTGCTTGTCTTCTGGATCTGCTTCTGTTCATCTTTGCCTACTATTTTCTCATTCTCATTTTTTTTTGTACTTCTGTTCTCTCAAGTACATTTTAACAGACACTTTTATTCTTCCACTGACTTCAAGCATGAAATTTCTTTTCAAGGCACTAAGAAAATGGAAGTACTTAGAATGTTCATGAACAGAATGTCTCGTGAGCTGCAAAAGTTAATGTGAGAAAAGCAGATAGAAGAATGGCTAGTTCATCAGATTTTTTTTTTACTTTTTAAAAAGCAGAAAGTGATCATCTTTTCTTAAATAGCAAGCCAAAAGCAAGTGGTCTCATTTCACTTCTTAAAATAGACAAGTGAAACTAATAATTGATTTATCAATTTAATGTGACTATTAATTCCCTGCCACAAAGTTGTTTTTTGTTAATTTAGGATTTATACTTTCTTTCCGAATATACTTATCTGACTATATATAGATAAGTAATTTAAAGCCAGCTAATGATTGCTTGAGCATTTAAAGTTAAAAACTATGTAGACGGGATCCCTGGGTGGCGCAGCGGTTTGGCGCCTGCCTTTGGCCCAGGGCGCGATCCTGGAGACCCGGGATCGAATCCCACATCAGGCTCCCGGTGCATGGAGCCTGCTTCTTCCTCTGCCTGTGTCTCTGCCTCTCTCTCTCTCTGTGACTGACTATCATAAATAAAATAAAATAAAATAAAATAAAAAAAAAAATATTAAAAAAAAAAAAAAAACTATGTAGACATTAGTAAATTATCCATTTAGAAGACCTGTAACAATTGGATCAAAATTAATGTTAACCCAGAAGTTAAATTGGACATTTATGATGTATCTTACATGTGGCTTATAAAACCATAAGTTAACTTTAAAGAACTTGGTAAGGTTTTAATAGAAATAGAAGTGCTTTCATAATGTGAATGTATGCTTCATTAACCTAATAAGGTAATTTGCAGTTTTTCCTTTGGGCTGACATTTACTAGGTCAAGGCCACATAAGCACTAGTGTCAGAAAACTTTCACCAATTGTGAAAATGATTGTAAGAATAAATGTAGCATAGTAACTAAGTGAACACTTTTTTTAAAGAGATTTAGTTACTTACTTTAGAGAGAGAGCATGGGGGAAGAGGAGCAGAGGGAGAGAGAGAGAGAAACCCAAGCAGACTCCAACTGATGGTGCAACCAGAAGTAGAGATGACCTCACAACACTGAGATCATGACCCAAGCCAAAAGGAAATTAGATAATATCCATGATAATTTCAGCTATGAGTGAACATCAGCTCTCATTCAAATGAGCCCAAGGAGGCAGTTAACTGACTGCACCACCCAGCTGCCCCATGAACACTCTATTTTAAACTGCAGTAACTAAAAGAACTGATTTGTTAATTTATTGTATCTTTACAATAGCGTAGTACTGAGAACAAGATGGAGGTTGACCTTATTCTGGCTTATGAGAACAGTTTCTTAATGGGGAGATACAACCAAGATTCTCAAAGATTTTTGAAATAATGATCAATTCAGTCCTTAAATGCAGAAGACCATTTTGCATTCAGTTTGGTAATTTAGAACACGTGTGTTTTAATGATTTTAATATTGTAAGTTGATATTTTCACTTTTAACTTATTTTCTTCCTCCAAATGAAGAGGTCCTTGGCATTGTGGTGTATTGACACAAGCCATTGGGCCAGTCTTGCCACTGACTAATAAAGTGAGAATCTCAGTAGCTTGAAGATCTTCATTGCCAGCTGTCTATGATAATGATTTTTAAGTAGGAATGGACACCATCAATACTTAAAAAACACATTCATCCAATTTCCCAGCTCCCCTGCCTCCCACTATATCTGAAATTTGACTTTATTAGATCTGGAATGGAGGCTGAGAATCACTGTTCTCTGTTCTGCTGAGACTTTTAAGGTCTGCAAACAAAATTCTTACAGTCATATATCCATACCTATAATCTATATCTATATATCTGTCTATATCTGTTCTGACTTGTTCAGTCTAATATTTTTTTAGCCATAATCTTGATCTCTATACTTTCTGGAGCTCTTTGCTGTGCAAGCAAGGGAGCAAACAGACACAGAGACATCTGGGTTATCTCATCAATCAGGGTGGCTACTGTCAAGAAAGCAAGACTCTAGAACTCAGGCACAGAAGGTACAAATGAGAACTGATTATCCTTCCAAGTGGAAGCTATGTACTAGGGAATGAAGAGGGGGATCAAGTGGAGAAAGAAGATGCTTCTCAAAGTGTAGGGGAAATTCACCAAAAGTTTGTGTTGCTTACCTTACTAAAAACTTACCATAGTATCTTTATTTTTTCCTGTGGCTGCTGTAACAAATTATAACAAACTGGGTGCCTTTAAACAACAAAAATATATTCTTTCACAACACTGGAGGCCACCAGTCTGAAATCAAGGACCGCACTGCCTCTGGAGACTTTGGGGAAGGAGCTTTGCCTCCTTAGGCATCTGGTGGTTGTCAGCATTCCTTGACTTGTGGCCACATCACTCTAGTCTCTGCCTGTATGGTCAACATTGCCCTCTTTCTCTCATTTATGTTTTTTTTTCCCTTCTGTCAATTTCAGATCTCCTTATGCCTTTCTTTTATAAGACACTTGTCATAGGATTTAGGGCCTACATGGGAATCGAGAATGATCTCCTCATCTCAAGGGCCTATATTTAATTGCATCTGCAAAAACCCGTTTTTCCCCAATGTAACATCCACAGTTTCTGGAGATTAAGATGGGACATATCCTTAAGGGGCCACCATTCAACCCGCTAAAGTATCTGTCATATGTTCTACCACATTCATAAAAACTGTGATACTGAGAAAAAAGTTCACACGGTGAATGAACAGTGGAGTGTCGACAAGAGCCCTCATTAAATAATTATCAGGCTTGCTCCCATGTGTGTGCACACACAGTGTGCATGTGTCTGTGTGCACATGTGTGTGTGTTGTGTTTTATGGTTTTTCTTTTTACCTGAAGGATACTTTTTCCAGGTAGCCCTTGAGGTTATCATTTGGGGAAGAAAGCATTAGAAGTTGTCCATAGCACAGGAGTTTTAAAGTGCCCAATAAATGAACCAAAGGGAAGCATTCCTTTAACCCTTTTCCAAGAATAAAAAATGTGATAGTCCTGCTAGTTCTGAGAGAGCAAAGAAGGTTTGATCAGAACTCTTCAGAGATGATTTTGGAAATATTCAATTGTTCTTTTCCATTTGATAAGAGTTGATCCACCTGCAATAGAAATAATACTAATAAATGGATTGGTGATTTTATCTACAATAAAAATGGTCTTCTAATTTTTCTTGTCTCGTGTCCTGGTCTTCACAGATAAAATGTTAAGAATACTATGCCTTTCCCTATTCGTTGACACCCTGGCACCTAGCCATAACAATTATAGGCATAAATTTTTTAAAAACTATGGAAATAGTCACTTACATTGTTCAGCATCCTTGGTCTTACAATTCATTAGCAGATTACAATATTAATGCTTATCAAGGTACTTTAATAAGAAACCATTCATTCACTCATACATTTGTTGAATGCTTCACCTATGCCCAGCATAGTGTCAGGCAACGTTGTAAGTAAAACCAAGAAGAATGTACTCTGTGAGTGTAGAGAAGAAGAGCAGGATCAAGGCCTCATTGTGAAAGTGTTCTGTGAGCTATGCCTTACTTAAGGGATAGGATCTAGGCCAATCAAAATGAAGTAGGAAAGCATTGCTGAAAGACCAGTGTAGGAGAGACACACAGAGATGAGAAAATGTATGTTGACTTTGGAAGCTGGGCCGCATTACAGCCCACTGAAGCAGTTCAGCCAGCTGACCTGATGAAAAAATGTAGTGCCGGAAAAATAATAATATAAATGCATTTTCACTAAAATGAAACCACTCCAGTGAAGGTTTAATTAAAAAAAAAAAAGAGGGAGGCAAGAGAGCCCAAATGGTAAGGTAGTCTCATAGTAGACTATAAGAGAATAAAGAAATCAGAGGCCAGAGACTCAGTCAGGAAACTTGTCTAGGTGAAAAGTAAAAGATTAGAACCTGAAGAAGGTCAGACGTGGAGTGTGGGTAATCTTTGAGAGGAAGTCAGAGGTATAAATCTTATCGATGTATCAACTTTTAGGAATGAAGGTTAATAGAAAGAGGAGTCAAAGAAAATATGTGTTATTTATGGCTGGCTGGGAAGATGGTGATGCCAGTAATAATAAGAAGAATGCCAAAAAGAGGAGCAATATTTGAGGGAAATATGTTGAATCAAACTGTGGTTACAGGACTGTGGTGGCACATTTTGGCAGGGCTCTCTCAAAATTGGAAATATGAACATAGCTTGGATGAGATGTTTGAGCCAAATATTTAAGAGATCCTCCTGGAAAGGAAGTCAGGCAATTATTGTTCTGAGAGATATTTTTTTCACTTTATCTCAAATTGTTATTATAATAATTTAGTACACAAACTTCTGAAAGTCTTATTTTCTTTCTTCCTAAGGACAGATGTGTTTTATTTATCTCTGAATAACCAACAGATAGATTGTGTTTATTAGTAAGCTCTTATTAAATGACTGAAGTTTTAATTACAATGTTTCTGATTATCTTGTTTTGCTAAATAGAATGGCAACTGTTTTTTATTTATTATTGCATCCTTTAAAAGAATTTTTAGGAGTTTTGCTACAATCATGTCATCTTTCAAGTTGGCAAGTATTTTTAAAATTTATTTTAATTATTTAAAAAAATAATTATGAAATGTAACTAAGAAAACTGCCAATTATTTTCACAACTGAGTTATATCCATTCAAATTCAGTCATCCACAAATATAAATGATAAGATTCATATCCAAGGAGAGGCTTCATGAATTATGCCTTATCTTTTTGCTACTGCTTCATTTTCTTATCATTCTGTTCAGGAAAGAAAGGTATATATACACATTAAAATATTTAGTAACAATGATTTAGGAAAAATTTTAAATAAATGGGAATATGGTGGGAAATTTTTGAAAAGTTAATTGACTCAATTGTTTTCAATTATTTCTTTAAAAGAAAGAGAGACAGACACATATTTGATTGGTATTGATTTGGAACTGTATCTGTTTACATTTGAATTCCTGTGACCTGCTTACCACTTTTAGATTTTGTTTTGTTTTCTTCTTTAGTCTATCTTTCCATGCTATATTGATTTCTGAGCATTTGAGGGACTTCCATTTTCCAGCTCATTTAAGTGCATTGCATCCTGCT
Organism: Vulpes lagopus; assembly: GCF_018345385.1. NCBI lineage: Eukaryota > Metazoa > Chordata > Mammalia > Carnivora > Canidae > Vulpes > Vulpes lagopus. The sequence continues at coordinate 24,852,691 of NC_054848.1, forward strand.
GTGTTGGTCATCAGCAAGTCACAAAAATGGTACACAAATGGCCATATAATACAATGTGATTTGAAACGAAAAGGGATTGCACTTGTGTGCAAGCATGGGATTTTTATCCGGGTTGTTGTAGTTACAAAGTAAAGAGTTATCAGATGGGTTTTTTTCATGAAAGTAATGACAATTTGAATCCCATTTAGAACACTGCTTCTAAAACATTTAGATTTCAAGAACTAGTTGAACTACGTGATGAATGAGTGAATGAATGAATGAAGTGGACCATCAGAAAGTTATCAATGTATCTAATTGCCAAATCATATTATGTTTTAATAAAATAAAATAAAATAAAAAAAAAAATATTAAAAAAAAAAAAAAACTATGTAGACATTAGTAAATTATCCATTTAGAAGACCTGTAACAATTGGATCAAAATTAATGTTAACCCAGAAGTTAAATTGGACATTTATGATGTATCTTACATGTGGCTTATAAAACCATAAGTTAACTTTAAAGAACTTGGTAAGGTTTTAATAGAAATAGAAGTGCTTTCATAATGTGAATGTATGCTTCATTAACCTAATAAGGTAATTTGCAGTTTTTCCTTTGGGCTGACATTTACTAGGTCAAGGCCACATAAGCACTAGTGTCAGAAAACTTTCACCAATTGTGAAAATGATTGTAAGAATAAATGTAGCATAGTAACTAAGTGAACACTTTTTTTAAAGAGATTTAGTTACTTACTTTAGAGAGAGAGCATGGGGGAAGAGGAGCAGAGGGAGAGAGAGAGAGAAACCCAAGCAGACTCCAACTGATGGTGCAACCAGAAGTAGAGATGACCTCACAACACTGAGATCATGACCCAAGCCAAAAGGAAATTAGATAATATCCATGATAATTTCAGCTATGAGTGAACATCAGCTCTCATTCAAATGAGCCCAAGGAGGCAGTTAACTGACTGCACCACCCAGCTGCCCCATGAACACTCTATTTTAAACTGCAGTAACTAAAAGAACTGATTTGTTAATTTATTGTATCTTTACAATAGCGTAGTACTGAGAACAAGATGGAGGTTGACCTTATTCTGGCTTATGAGAACAGTTTCTTAATGGGGAGATACAACCAAGATTCTCAAAGATTTTTGAAATAATGATCAATTCAGTCCTTAAATGCAGAAGACCATTTTGCATTCAGTTTGGTAATTTAGAACACGTGTGTTTTAATGATTTTAATATTGTAAGTTGATATTTTCACTTTTAACTTATTTTCTTCCTCCAAATGAAGAGGTCCTTGGCATTGTGGTGTATTGACACAAGCCATTGGGCCAGTCTTGCCACTGACTAATAAAGTGAGAATCTCAGTAGCTTGAAGATCTTCATTGCCAGCTGTCTATGATAATGATTTTTAAGTAGGAATGGACACCATCAATACTTAAAAAACACATTCATCCAATTTCCCAGCTCCCCTGCCTCCCACTATATCTGAAATTTGACTTTATTAGATCTGGAATGGAGGCTGAGAATCACTGTTCTCTGTTCTGCTGAGACTTTTAAGGTCTGCAAACAAAATTCTTACAGTCATATATCCATACCTATAATCTATATCTATATATCTGTCTATATCTGTTCTGACTTGTTCAGTCTAATATTTTTTTAGCCATAATCTTGATCTCTATACTTTCTGGAGCTCTTTGCTGTGCAAGCAAGGGAGCAAACAGACACAGAGACATCTGGGTTATCTCATCAATCAGGGTGGCTACTGTCAAGAAAGCAAGACTCTAGAACTCAGGCACAGAAGGTACAAATGAGAACTGATTATCCTTCCAAGTGGAAGCTATGTACTAGGGAATGAAGAGGGGGATCAAGTGGAGAAAGAAGATGCTTCTCAAAGTGTAGGGGAAATTCACCAAAAGTTTGTGTTGCTTACCTTACTAAAAACTTACCATAGTATCTTTATTTTTTCCTGTGGCTGCTGTAACAAATTATAACAAACTGGGTGCCTTTAAACAACAAAAATATATTCTTTCACAACACTGGAGGCCACCAGTCTGAAATCAAGGACCGCACTGCCTCTGGAGACTTTGGGGAAGGAGCTTTGCCTCCTTAGGCATCTGGTGGTTGTCAGCATTCCTTGACTTGTGGCCACATCACTCTAGTCTCTGCCTGTATGGTCAACATTGCCCTCTTTCTCTCATTTATGTTTTTTTTTCCCTTCTGTCAATTTCAGATCTCCTTATGCCTTTCTTTTATAAGACACTTGTCATAGGATTTAGGGCCTACATGGGAATCGAGAATGATCTCCTCATCTCAAGGGCCTATATTTAATTGCATCTGCAAAAACCCGTTTTTCCCCAATGTAACATCCACAGTTTCTGGAGATTAAGATGGGACATATCCTTAAGGGGCCACCATTCAACCCGCTAAAGTATCTGTCATATGTTCTACCACATTCATAAAAACTGTGATACTGAGAAAAAAGTTCACACGGTGAATGAACAGTGGAGTGTCGACAAGAGCCCTCATTAAATAATTATCAGGCTTGCTCCCATGTGTGTGCACACACAGTGTGCATGTGTCTGTGTGCACATGTGTGTGTGTTGTGTTTTATGGTTTTTCTTTTTACCTGAAGGATACTTTTTCCAGGTAGCCCTTGAGGTTATCATTTGGGGAAGAAAGCATTAGAAGTTGTCCATAGCACAGGAGTTTTAAAGTGCCCAATAAATGAACCAAAGGGAAGCATTCCTTTAACCCTTTTCCAAGAATAAAAAATGTGATAGTCCTGCTAGTTCTGAGAGAGCAAAGAAGGTTTGATCAGAACTCTTCAGAGATGATTTTGGAAATATTCAATTGTTCTTTTCCATTTGATAAGAGTTGATCCACCTGCAATAGAAATAATACTAATAAATGGATTGGTGATTTTATCTACAATAAAAATGGTCTTCTAATTTTTCTTGTCTCGTGTCCTGGTCTTCACAGATAAAATGTTAAGAATACTATGCCTTTCCCTATTCGTTGACACCCTGGCACCTAGCCATAACAATTATAGGCATAAATTTTTTAAAAACTATGGAAATAGTCACTTACATTGTTCAGCATCCTTGGTCTTACAATTCATTAGCAGATTACAATATTAATGCTTATCAAGGTACTTTAATAAGAAACCATTCATTCACTCATACATTTGTTGAATGCTTCACCTATGCCCAGCATAGTGTCAGGCAACGTTGTAAGTAAAACCAAGAAGAATGTACTCTGTGAGTGTAGAGAAGAAGAGCAGGATCAAGGCCTCATTGTGAAAGTGTTCTGTGAGCTATGCCTTACTTAAGGGATAGGATCTAGGCCAATCAAAATGAAGTAGGAAAGCATTGCTGAAAGACCAGTGTAGGAGAGACACACAGAGATGAGAAAATGTATGTTGACTTTGGAAGCTGGGCCGCATTACAGCCCACTGAAGCAGTTCAGCCAGCTGACCTGATGAAAAAATGTAGTGCCGGAAAAATAATAATATAAATGCATTTTCACTAAAATGAAACCACTCCAGTGAAGGTTTAATTAAAAAAAAAAAAGAGGGAGGCAAGAGAGCCCAAATGGTAAGGTAGTCTCATAGTAGACTATAAGAGAATAAAGAAATCAGAGGCCAGAGACTCAGTCAGGAAACTTGTCTAGGTGAAAAGTAAAAGATTAGAACCTGAAGAAGGTCAGACGTGGAGTGTGGGTAATCTTTGAGAGGAAGTCAGAGGTATAAATCTTATCGATGTATCAACTTTTAGGAATGAAGGTTAATAGAAAGAGGAGTCAAAGAAAATATGTGTTATTTATGGCTGGCTGGGAAGATGGTGATGCCAGTAATAATAAGAAGAATGCCAAAAAGAGGAGCAATATTTGAGGGAAATATGTTGAATCAAACTGTGGTTACAGGACTGTGGTGGCACATTTTGGCAGGGCTCTCTCAAAATTGGAAATATGAACATAGCTTGGATGAGATGTTTGAGCCAAATATTTAAGAGATCCTCCTGGAAAGGAAGTCAGGCAATTATTGTTCTGAGAGATATTTTTTTCACTTTATCTCAAATTGTTATTATAATAATTTAGTACACAAACTTCTGAAAGTCTTATTTTCTTTCTTCCTAAGGACAGATGTGTTTTATTTATCTCTGAATAACCAACAGATAGATTGTGTTTATTAGTAAGCTCTTATTAAATGACTGAAGTTTTAATTACAATGTTTCTGATTATCTTGTTTTGCTAAATAGAATGGCAACTGTTTTTTATTTATTATTGCATCCTTTAAAAGAATTTTTAGGAGTTTTGCTACAATCATGTCATCTTTCAAGTTGGCAAGTATTTTTAAAATTTATTTTAATTATTTAAAAAAATAATTATGAAATGTAACTAAGAAAACTGCCAATTATTTTCACAACTGAGTTATATCCATTCAAATTCAGTCATCCACAAATATAAATGATAAGATTCATATCCAAGGAGAGGCTTCATGAATTATGCCTTATCTTTTTGCTACTGCTTCATTTTCTTATCATTCTGTTCAGGAAAGAAAGGTATATATACACATTAAAATATTTAGTAACAATGATTTAGGAAAAATTTTAAATAAATGGGAATATGGTGGGAAATTTTTGAAAAGTTAATTGACTCAATTGTTTTCAATTATTTCTTTAAAAGAAAGAGAGACAGACACATATTTGATTGGTATTGATTTGGAACTGTATCTGTTTACATTTGAATTCCTGTGACCTGCTTACCACTTTTAGATTTTGTTTTGTTTTCTTCTTTAGTCTATCTTTCCATGCTATATTGATTTCTGAGCATTTGAGGGACTTCCATTTTCCAGCTCATTTAAGTGCATTGCATCCTGCTGTGTTGGTCATCAGCAAGTCACAAAAATGGTACACAAATGGCCATATAATACAATGTGATTTGAAACGAAAAGGGATTGCACTTGTGTGCAAGCATGGGATTTTTATCCGGGTTGTTGTAGTTACAAAGTAAAGAGTTATCAGATGGGTTTTTTTCATGAAAGTAATGACAATTTGAATCCCATTTAGAACACTGCTTCTAAAACATTTAGATTTCAAGAACCAGTTGAACTACGTGATGAATGAGTGAATGAATGAATGAAGTGGACCATCATAAAGTTATCAATGTATCTACTTTGCCAAATCATATTATTTTTTAAAAAATAAAGAAGCTACCATCTGTTATCAATGTAATTTGTAATTTCTTCTCTTTTTTTTTTTTTTTACACAGCTTGAAAAAGTTTATTGGAGGTTATTTCTCCTTTTTTATAATAAATTTATTTTTTATTGGTGTTCAATTTACCAACATACAGAATAACACCCAGTGCTCATCCCGTCAAGTGCCCCCCTCAGTGCCCGTCACCCATTCACCCCCACCCCCCGCCCTCCTCCCCTTCCACCACCCCTAGTTCGTTTCCCAGAGTTAGGAGTCTCTCATGTTCTGTCTCCCTTTCTGATATTTTCCACTCATTTTTTTTTCCTTTCCCCTTTATTCCCTTTCAATATTTTTTATATTCCCCAAATGAATGAGACCGTATAATGTTTGTCCTTCTCCGATTGACTTACTTCACTCAGCATAATACCCTCCAGTTCCATCCACGTTGAAGCAAATGGTGGGTATTTGTCGTTTCTAATGCCTGAGGAATATTCCATTGTATACAATGGAATAATTTGTAATTTCTTAAAGAGTAATTTAAAATCCAAAACTGGGCAGCCCTGATGGCACGGCGGTTTGGCGCCACCTGCAGCCCGGGTTGTGATCCTGGAGACCTAGGATGGAGACCCATGTCAGGCTCCCTGCTGGAGCCTGCTTCTCCCTCTGCCTGTGTCTCTGCCTCTCTCTCTCTCTCTCTCTCTCTCTCTCTCTCTCTCTCTCTCTCTCTGTGTGTGTGTGTGTGTGTGTCTATGAATAAATAAATAAATAAAATCTTTTAAAAAATAAATAAAATAAAATAAAATCCAAAACTTAGGTTCTTCAAAGTAAAGGGGAGTCATTTGAATTGAACACATTCAGTTTTATATTTATTTTAAAGCTCACTGTATTATCCTCTTCATTTCCCCAAATTCTGTATTTAAGAGTATGTCAAGACTTACTGATCATGGCCTGCTTCCAGAAAAGACTATAATAATAATAATACCTTTTGTTTTTTCCACACTAAAATGAAACATTTGACAGTGGAAACTAATTAAAGTGCACAATTAACATTTCTCCTGTATTTGGAAATGGAATGTCCTCATTGATGTGTTTTTCTGTATTTCATGTACAATATGCTACTTTCATCATAGTTAGAGGTACATACACTTAGGAGACATAATATGAAAGCCATATTATACAAATAGAACCACCTCCTCTCTCTTCCCTACCCCCCACAGTGTTATCTCACTTAACAGAAGCAACCACCTGCATCTGTTATGACTGACTTTTGTTATTTATTTCCACGTCTTTAATAATATGTACTACAACTCCATTTTCCTATTACTTTATTGAAATCGATTTATTGACTTAATTTTCGACTTCCAGTTATCATAGATAAGGATATAATTCTCTTTCAAATTCTCACTCCTACTACATATGTCCTGCCTGCCCATCCTCCTAATATGATGATTTTGGCTTCATCACCATCCACAGGTTGTTTGTATGGAAACGCTAATCAAAGCTGAGCCATTCTGTGCAGTAATTTTCTATCTCTCTCTTCTGCTTTAATTTCTGGGAGATTTTCCAAAATTTATCTTCCAACCCTCTTACTGATTTCTTCCTTTTCTGATACATGTTTTTAATTATTGAATGCTTTTCTTCCTTATCTACATTCATCTTTTTCTATAGCAGCCTATTCTTGCCACATAGAGGCACTAGTCTCCTCTGAGAGCATTTCAGTTGGTTCTTTTGTTTTGTCTTAAGAGGTTGCTTTTCTCTCTACATAATCTTTATTCTCCCCAAGCTCCTATGGTCTGTTCGTTTGCATGTCTAGGTCTCTCTCGAGTCCAAAGCTTCCTTTACTTTTTTGTTAGTCTTTGATTGTCTGCTAGTCATTAAGTGTAAGGCAGTCAAAAAGTTCTTGGAAACTCTTTGCAGCCTGTTGATCATGGGCTTCATGGTTTGGTTGTCTGCCTAGCTGGGAAATCCCTACTGTCAGTGTCATTGGGCCTTTTGTTGTGTGCTGGTCAACATTCATAGAGAAATACCCTCAGTATCTGCCTGTCTGTTGACTTCTGAGAGATGAATGAGAAAGGATGCTATATTTATCATAAAACATGCCTTCAGCTGTGCAGTCTCCCTTTCACCCACTCTAGAGAACAAGAATCAAGTCTCTGCCACAGTGGAGAAGGGAATCAGTATCTAATTGATTCTTTAAAATATTTTTTGAACAATTCTCTGGTTTTTGTCCCATCCTCATCCTTCCTTCCGTAGATATCTAGCATGATCAACTCCATACCCTTTGGGAAGTTCCATATTGATAATCGTGTTGTTTCTTGGTACCAATATCTGTTAGATTAGGGTTCAGCTTCTTCTGGTCTCCTAAGTGAGTTACTGCTTGTTCATTAACTGTCTGGATTTAAAAATTATGTTGTGGTCCCCTCCTATTTTCTTTGTCATTATGGGTTTGTGCCTAATTAAAACTCCATTTATATTTCTGTGTGTTGTCAAAAGGGAAAAAAACTATTTCTGTGTTCAATCCACCATCATTACCTGATAGTCTGCATGTGACTTTAGGAACTTGGTTCCTGACATTTTATAAGACAGTGGCATAAAAATAAACTGTCAACAACTCTTCATAGAGGATTTGTGAACTTGAGCAATAATTGTGATCCTCTCTATTAGCTAATCTGACACAACTCAAATCGCGCTTAATAACCTGGTAATGTTTGCTACTGCCGATGTGCTCTGAACAATGTGACAGTCATTTTTTTATTAATCTGTGGAAGGTTATGATCATGTACCTAAATCCTATTAGTGGGTCACTTTTTAACATCTGTAACATAAAAGTACTGAAACCAGCCTTCTTTCTTTCTTTCCTTCTTTCTTTCTTTCTTTCTTTCTTTCTCTTTCTTTCTTTTCTTTTCTTTCTTTCTTTCTTTCTTTCTTTCTTTCTTTTTTTAATTTGGTGGAGAAGGTCAACCATGCTTTGTGGGTCAGAATTATTGATAAGGTACTTTTATTTGGCTTAGCATTTTCATATCTTTTTAGCTTAACTATCCACCATTAAACTAAGCTTCTTACTGTCATGTAAGATTTGTTAAGCAACAGTAGTGATATCTAAAATCCACCATGTAGAGTAATTTATCCTCATTTCAGGAAAATCCATACACCAGATATAACATGCAGTGATTCTTCCTACTCAATTTTTAATACATATTATGGACAGTGGAATCAAGCCAGAAATCCATTGTATCATCTGTTTAGAACCCAGGCACTGTGTATACACTTGGAGAAAGTGTGTCCTGGAACTAGCTATAAATGGATCCTGCTGAATTCTCTTTTTTCTCAATAATCTTATCCTGTCAAACATGAAACTTTCCTCCTCTTAAATTTCTCAACTATAAGGATTTAATTTCAGCTTGCACATTCAATTTTATCCCTTATTCCTGGAGCAAGAGATGCCCCAGTATTGACGGGTTCCACATTTACGGAGGGCCCAGTATGCTTGCTATATATCTTTTATTTATAATATATAAGTCAGTCAGGGAGTATGTCACTCCAACCAGGGTGACTGATGTCTGTGTGTGTATATATATATATATATGAAAATAATAACATAGTGTGAAGGATATGGATAGAGATCTTTAGGGTATTTTTTAAGATTTTATTCATTTATTCATGAGAGACACAGAGAGAGAGAGAGAGAGAGAGAGGCAGAGACATGGGCTCCCTGTGGGAAGCCTGATGTGGGACTCAATCCTGGGACCTCAAGATCATGCCTTGAGCTGAAGGCAGATACTCAATCACTGAGCCACCCAGGCATCCCTCTTTAGGGTATGTTATGGGTAAAGTTCTTTAAGGACACCATAGATGGAAAGGCAGGGTCTGCTCAGAGAAGCCACACAAGGCCCTTTCAGGGAGGCATTGTTGGCATTGAGACTCAAAGGATGAGTTTAATTTCTCCAGATAGAGAAACATGCCCCAAATCAAAAAATAGTATCAGCAAAGGTTTGTGAGTGGCAATAAATCTGAGTGGCTACAGTAAAGAAACATCCTGGAATATAATTAATAAAAATGCACCTTTAGGTCTAACTATAACAATAACTAACCTTGAGTATTTCTTTTGTGTAAGACACCATGCTAAGAGCTTTTCCTGAATGATTGCATTTGAAATACAAACTATATTATCAAATACACTTTATAGATTAGGAGCTTGAGGCACAAATGGGTTTCCCAGGTTCACATAGTTACCGGTGAAAATGAGATTTGAACCCAGGCAGTCTGATACTAAGGCTTATGTTACATATGCTATGCTAAGAACAACTGGCAGAAATAATTCCTTCTGTCAACTCTAATTTTTTCTTTATCCTCCAATTATATAATTTGAGGATATGGTGCATCTAAAGACACATTACATGTGGGATTGTGGCTAATGATGGTGGCAAGGATGCTTAAACTCTTGCTTCTCTTTGTGCTAATTAATAAGCACTCTTTACAAGTTAGTGGACAACCTCACTATAGATGGCATGGTTTCTTTTCATAATAGATATAAATAACATCTCTTTTGGTAAATTTAAATACTTATTAGTCAAGTGGGTATTTTATGAAATGCCTTTTCCTATGAATAAAAATTTAAACCTATTAGAGGCCTTAGAACAAGATTTTGCAACCTCACCACTATTGACGTTTCGAGTGAAATAATTCTTTGTTGTGACTTGGGGGGTGTACTCTACCATACTTAGAAGCATTCATGACCCCTGCCATAGATGCCAGTAACACTCACCCAGTTGCAATAACCAAAAATGCCTGCAGGCATTGCCAAATATCCCCTGTAGGCTGAAAAACCTCCCACCACTCACCTCAGGTTGAGAAAACACTGCCTTAGAAAATCCTTGTTATCCCCTCACCTTTATACAAGAAGAAAATTGAAGTGCTGTAATGAAGGTCACACAACTCAAAACTGGCCAACTTTTGATAGATCTCAGGACTCCTAATCCCAAATCCATATTTCACATAAACAAGCCGCCTATGGCTGTGTTTTCCATTTAAAACAATACCTCCAGAACATATGGTTTAAAAGTGTTCACATATCATCCATAACAAATCCGTGAATAGGTTGGACAGGTGGTAAAAACCCAATTTTATCAATGAAAATGCATAACAAGAAAGGTTATGAATTATCCAAGGTCACATATCTAGTAGGGAAAATACTACACATATCTAGTCATATATCTAGTAGGCTGGATCCAAGACTTCAGATGACAACTCTGTTACTCTTTCCAAAATTGATGCTTGCTCCAACTGGTCAGCATGGGCTTTATTTGAGAAAAGAACAGCAGAAAAACGCTTGGGGAACATTTCTACATAACGGTTTTTATTTCCAGAACTCTGATTCTGATTTTTTTGTAGGCAGAATAATAGCAGTAACACTTATTAAGTGGTAGGAAGAAGGGAATCATAATAGCCACGTGGATATCTACTGTTTACTTGTGTCTACCTATACTATTTTTCTTATACTTGAATAATTAAGAACAAATGACCACAAAGACATAAAAATGATTTAATAATTTTATATTATGAATGCCTCAACTTAGATAGCTAAATACCAATGATTTCCAAATATTTATAGAGAAGTATGAATGAAGTCATATTTCAAAGCTTTTTTCTATCTCACATTTTTTATAAGTCTCTGTCAGATAGCAATATGAAATCTAAATATTAACTAATCACCTCTTTTCACTCATCACTGGGCTGCCAAAAGAAAGGCCTTTATGGAGATACTCTCGTTGATCAAATCCTATCAGGTCACCATGGTAAAGTGTCAGCTCTTTCCGAGAAGTGAAGAGTGAGGAGTTCTGAGTAGGCCTCCCAGATATTACTGGGCACATGTGGTTCTCTATTAAAAACAAACGTAGTCTGAACGTTGAAATTCTGTTTGGTTTGTGTAATGGCTTACATAAAACAATGCAAATGAGTAAAAGAAAGAATTAAGAACAAGGTTTGTATATCTGCATATAATGTTTAGTTTTTTAAAAAATGATCCTAAGCTAAAACAAGACCTGTGGTTTTAAAGTACATATTGCCATCTCTGGGCAAAATGTGTGTGTTTGTATGTGTGTATTGTATATTACCTAAAAATGAAATTGGTGTAATAAAATGAAATTAGTATCTGTAAACATCTGGAATAAATTTTAAAATGTTCTGTACATACTCCAGAAAATTTCAAAATAAGAAATGCAAATGAAAGGGTTTATTTATTTGTTTTCAAAATAAAAGGATTTTAAAACTTCCCTCTGCTGTGATCAGTTCTGGAGCCAGTGGAACAGAGTTCACATCTGACTTCTCACATCTTATGAATCACCAGGTTCTGTCGACCAGATTTCCATAATATATCACAAACCTGCTCACTCCTCTCCTTCACAGCGGACATGAGCACATCAGCCCATCAGCATCTCGTTAGGAGTATTCTGGTTGATTTTTAATTGTTCTTGCACATCTACTCTTGGCCCCTTCTAATTTGGTCCAAAGCAACCACAATGACCTTTCTAAAATGTAAAGTGGATCATGGCATCATTCTTCTTAAATCCCTTCCATAGCTTTCCATTGAACTTGGGACAGAATTCTAAATGATTTTTTATTTATTTTTTTTGAGAGGCGCTGGAGAGAGCCAGATTGAGAATCCCAAGTGGACTCCCCACTGAGAAGGGAGCCCAGGCTAGGCTCAATCCCAGGACCCTGAGATCATGACCTGAGCTGAAATCAAAAGTCAGATGCTTAACCAACTGAGCCACCTGGGCATTCTATAAAATTCCAAATTCTTAACAAAGAACATAAGGTCTGCTATAACCTTGCTCTCACCAATCTCTTGTTTCACCACTTTTTTTCCCTCCTTATTAATCTCCATGCACACCCCACCATGCATCAGGTAACTCCCAATAGAGCCATCATACTTGCTGTTTCCTACTCCTGGAATGTTCTTTTCCCAAGCCTTCATTTGCCCAATTTTGACTCATTATTCAGATACAAGCTTACATATCACATCTTCTAGGAACTTTCTCTGATTCTCCCAGATTCCCTCAGAATCCTGGGTATTCATTCTTTTAGTACCTTGTTCTTTTTATACCAACAATGGTGTCATGTAAGTCTGGAATTATTTAAGTGTCTCTCTTTCCTAGTGGACTCTCAACTTCAAAAAGGCAAAGTTCTAAATCATTATTGCCCACAATGCATCACCAATACCTAGCACAGTACTCAGCATATAGTCAATATGTCATAAGAAATTGTTGGATGGATCCAGAAAAAAAGAAAGAAGGAAGGAAGAAAGAAAGGAAGGAATTTACAAGTGGGAAGTTCCTGCCTTTAGTCATCTAACTCTAAACTTCTTTCTTTGATTTTTATTACTTTGTCCATGCAGACAGCAGTCCTATATACAATGAACATTCCTAACTTGATAACTGAAATAACTTTCAGAAAGAGGCCAACAGTTTTAATTTTTGAATATAGAGTTAAAGCAAATATTATAGGTACATGGAGAACCTATAAAAATAGTCAAATTTATTATTAAGTATAGAATTTGTTTTTATTTTAGCTTTCATAATTTAATCCATCTTTTTGAATAGGTAATTCTTTTGATAGAATGTAATTCAAAAGTTATGGAAGGATATGTATAATGAAAAGTTGATGTCCCAACCTCAGCTACCCAGTTCTCCTCAAAGGCAACCAGGGTTTCCAATTGCATGCCATAATTTGATTTTGATTTAATGATTCCTGAATTGGTTTACAGTTTGGTTTCCTTTTGTTTTGCTTTGTTATTCTCAGCCTTGGCTTTTGTCAGCATTGAAATAGTTGCTTTAATGGTAATTACTGTTACATAACTCATGTGAATATAACATGTATGGATATAAATATCCTCCAGGATGCTGGATTCTATTATACAGTCATTTCATTTTCTAATGTTTTTCTTTCTTGTAAAACAGTAATTTATCAAATGACCTTGCTTTTACAAGCACACAGGGAGATAGTTCTTGGACTTCAAAAACATTATTAAAATGATTGCTGAAGTTCTTTGCAGAAAATTTTTCAAGGTTTTATTCCAACGACTCTATTCTTTAGAAACCCCAGCCAGAAATTCTATTTCATAAGTCTTGTCACAGCAAATTAGGTCTTAACTTTCTGTTCCCTGTAAAAAGTGACTAACTCCCTAATCAAGACATTTTTCTCATGTTTTGATTGGTCTGACCTTTTCAAGTTGACTAAATGTTAGTGATTTTTAAAATAGCTTTCAACAAATTCCTTGTGATTGGCCACATCTAGACTGGCCTAAAAGGAAAGAATGACTTCACCCCTTATAAAAGCAGAATACTGATAGTCAGCCTTTTTCTTCATAAGGTGGATTTCTAAATTGGAAATATGGTGCCACAACTTGCTGCATTGTTTCTACTGGGGGCTGTGGGTGTGGTAAAGAGCAGTCAAGATGGAAGAATCAAGAAACATATTTTTTATCCCTACTTGGTTTCTCTCTGTGTGATTTTGTGTTAACCAGTTGACCAGCTGATAAACTGTTTTCTCTTCTTTAGAAGAAACATGAACTAGATTATCTGTAAGAAACTCTCAAAGGGAATGAAAAAGGAAATGAAAGAAATAAAGCCAAAAAAATTTAGTAACTTCAATGCCAAAGACCAGTTTGCTTTTTTGTTATTTGATATAAAATGCACATCACACAATTTGTACTTTGATCCTACTATGGTCTATTAGAAATCATGGTATCACATCACATAAAACATAAAATCTTGGTTTGACACTAATCCCAAAATTTTAGAACATGTATATTTGTATGTGTGTGTGACACTGAGTACATATTTTATATCAGAGGTCATTTATTTACACAAATGAGGTTCAAATTATAGATTTACTTTTCATTCAGAAAGCTTCTCACATTAAAACCTATTTGCTTCACTTCTTTTTGCAAGTACTAAATACTTTTTCTTGATATTATATATCTCTTGGGTTTTTTTCCCTGTCTCATTATATGATCAATTGACGTGAAAAATGAAAGTGTCATGGAGTGTTGCAGTCTTTGAATAATCTCTAATATTATTAACCATCTTTTCATTGAAGAAGTTTTTCACAGGTATTTTACTAAAATTATATTTATTTTTTCAGTCTCAGTGTAATAGTATTACAGCTTTGCAAAAAGTTTATGTTGAAAGAGAAATGACATAAATTCTCACATAGAGTATTTGTAAAGGAAGAATATGTTGACAGTTTTGCTTTTTGTGACACATCAGGAGTTGCAAGGGATTGAACCATATGCAATTATTGTTTGACTACATAAAATTACCATTTGAAAAGTGTTCACTTAAAAATATCAAAGAAAATTAGTTTGTAGCTTCATATCAGAAGACATTGTACTTTAGTCTAAAAAACAGCTGAACTCTTAGAAAAATAGAAAGTTTCGTGATTTGCCTAAATGTAAGTTTATCTCTAAAGAGTATGACATTTTGATATAATCAAAAACTCTGTGGAGTGTGTTAAATCAAAAAACCTTTCAGGAATATTGATTATAAAGAAAACCAAAGAAAGGGAAACAAATTTCATGTGAAAATTGTTCTACCAAAGTATTCAGTCCTTTGTTAGAATATGTCATTTTTATATCTTACATTTAAAATAACCATTCATCAGTTCATCTAGAAACAGATTATGAGGATGGTTAAAAAGATGAACTCTGGGCAGCCCTGGTGGCTCAGCAGTTTAGCACGGTCTTCAGCCCAGGGCATGATCCTGGAGTCCCGGGATCGAATCCCACATGGGCTCCCTGCATGGAGCCTACTTCTCCCTCTGCCTGTGTCTCTGCCTCTCTCAGTGTGTCTCTCATGAATAAATAAATAAAATCTTTTAAAAAAAGACTTTTCATGACTCTTGAAACCTTCACCCACTTTGAGAATATAAAAAACCTAGAACAGAGAGGCAAAGAAGGCCTGGCAAGACTTTTTTTGAATTTTTACTTATTGTTTAAAATTCCAGTATAGGGCAGCCCTGGTGGCCCAACGGTTTAGCGCCGCCTTCAGCCCAGGGCCTGATCCTGGAGACCAGGATCGAGTCCCGTGTTGGGTTCCCTGCATGGAGCCTGCTTCTCCTTCTGCCTCTGTCTCTGCCTCTGTCTCTGCCTCTGTCTCTCTCTCTCTCTCTCTCTCTCTCTCTCTCTCATGAATAAATAAATAAAGTCTTTTTAAAAATAAAATAAAATTCCAGTATAATTAACATACAGTGGTATATTAGTTTCGTGTGTACAATATAATAATTCAACAATTCTCTGCATTACTCAGTGTTCATCATGATAAGTGTACTCTTAATCACCTTCGTCCATCCCCCCCAGCCTCCACCCCTCTGGCAACCATCAGTTTGTTCTCTGCATAGGAGTCTGGGGTTTTTTCTTGCTATTGCTTGTCTCTCTCTCTCTTTTTTTTTTGTCGTTGTTTATTTGCTTTGTTTCTTATGAGTGAAGTCTTATGGGATTTGTCTTTCTCTGAATAACTGACTTCGCTCAGCATTATACCCTCTAGATTCATCCATGTTGTGGCAAATGTCAAGATTTCATTCTTTTTTATGGCTGGGTAATATTCTAATCACATCTTCTTTATTCATTCATCTATGAATGGACACTTGGATTTCTTCCATATCTTGGCAAGATTTCTTTAGAGAGTTGCTGGGGTTTCTCATCTTTCTGGTGGGGTAAGTGGGCTGCCTTCTTCACCACAATTCTAAAAATTGGAAACTTTAGTGAAACTACTCAGAGAGCTTAGTGTGAGTTTCCTAAAGTTGAAAAAAGCAGTGTATTATGCTTCATTCATACTTTTGAAAGTTGTAACATGTGTGCTGGTGGGAGGTGGTGAGAGAGAGAGGGAAAGTGGGGAAGAAAGAACAAAGAAGTAGAAAATTATACTCCTGTGGGGCAGGAGGGTTAGGTTGGTGAGAAGGCATTAGTATTTTCCATGAAGCAGATTTGGTCCACATGAAAGAGAAAGTATATTTGATATTTGGAGAGGTTTTAAGCCTTGCCCAGGAAGAGATTAGTTGGTTTGAGGGAATGGTGACCAATGAAACAGATACATTATCTGAGGGAACAGTGACCACCCAAAGACCTCTCACCAACTCAAAAACTTAGTGCAAGCTGGGGACCAATGATAAATTCATAGACATACCCTGAAGTCAAAGATTCATCTTTATGTATTTGCCAGTCACCATCCAAATAAGAATAGTTCTGTACTTAATGTCTCTTTATTATTCCCTGCCTCTTTGTCTCTGGGTGTGGATATGAACAGAAAGGCAAGTAAGCTGGTCACACAAGTCACCCACTATAAGGCGTGTCCAGAAGGATGCGAGGAGAGCTCTTAGCTCTGAATGAAGATTGAATGATTGATGACTGTGTATGTAGACAATGAAGCCATACTTGTAACTCAAAGTGACTGTATAGACCATCCATTTCCTAAGAGCATGGAATCATGGGAACTTCTGACTTTTCAATCAGTAGGAGGAGAAATTGTCCTACTAGAAATAGTCCTTAAAAGGAAATAAACCAAAAGTTACCCTAAGTCTGAAATGCTTATGCTGTTCTGGTGGTTTGTTACAACAAAACAGAAAGCAGGGGCATGTGGGTGACTCAGTGATTGAACGTCTGCCTTTGGCTCCGGTCATCAGGCTCCCCAGAGGGAGCCTACTTCTCCCTCTGCCTATGTCTCTGCCTGTCTCTCTGTGTCTCTCATGAATAAATAAATAAAATTTAAAAAACCAGAAAGCAGTCATAGACTATATATACAGAGCACATGCATAAATAGCAAGAGTCATGGCATAATACAGTATTGATAAACTAAATACTTAAATGATTCAATGTGGGGCCTACCACATGAATTAAAAATGACTATAAGTAGTGAATTAATTTCCAACATAAGTAGAAGGAAGAGGGGGAAAACCCTTAACATCTTCCTACTTTAAATGAATACAGAAAAGGTCAATAAGCCATGACATGATTTCCAGATTATTAGAATGTGTTGAAAATATAGTGTATAAATTATAAGTGTAATTCGTAAACTTTCTTCTGAATTTTACATATGTACACTGCATTAAACATTTTTTATGATATTATTTATTTGAGAGAGGGAGAGCACAGAGGGAGAAGGAGAAGCAGACTCCCTGCTGAGTAAAGAGCCCAAGGTGTGGGACTTGATCTCAGGACCCTGAGATCATGACCTGAGAAAAGGTAGATGATTGACTGAACCCCCCAGGCACCCTTGCATTAAACATTTTAATTACTATTTTTCTTCCACGTTTTGAAAGTTAGATCCCAAAATGGGCTATTGATTTAGATAAGGCTTAGTGAAAAATATGTATTGATTGATGATGTTTTAGCACAGAGTCTTGCTCATGGAAGATATATTTTATTTTTTTTAAAGATTTTATTGATTTACTCATGAGAGACACAGAGAGAGAGAGGCAGAGGCAGAGGGAGAAGCAGGCTTCACACAAGGAGCCTGATGTAGGACTTGATCCCCAGACCCCGGGATCACGCCCTGAGCCGAAGGCAGATGCTCAACCACTGAGCCACCCAGGCATCCTGGAAGATATATTTTAATACAAAGTTTTGATTTATGTAGCTTGATTTTAAGTGAGGTATGAAACATGTAATTCAAACTCTTAAAAAATTACTGTCAAAAAGATTTTTTAATTTGAGCCCGATTTATAGAAGAATTTGAAAAATGGGATTCCTTGGTGGCTCAGTCATTTAAAACATCTGACTCTTGATTTTGGCTCAAGTCATGATCTCAGGGTCATGAGATCCAGCCCTATGTTGGGCACCATGCTAGGTGTGGAGTCTGCTTAAGATTCCCTCTCTCCCTCTACCCCTACCCACATCCCTCTCAAGAAAAGAGTAATTTGGAGAATCACCATTTACAATTTTGAGATTATATATATATGATATATATATATATATATATATATATATATATATATATATATATATATTTTGAGCCTTAGGTATATCTTTTAGTAAGATTGCTTAGAAACATTTTAGATCTTTCTTGTTAAGTTCATCAGGTCCAAGTTTCCTTATTTGTAAATTTGAAATAATTGTTTTTCTCACCTACATTGCGGGACTATTTTGAAGATAAATGATGCTTATGGAACAAATACATAAATCATAAGATTTTGGGCAGCCCAGGTGGCTCAGCAGTTTAGCGCCACCTTCAGCCCAGGGCCTGATCCTGGAGACCCGGGATCGAGTCCCACGTCAGGCTCCCTGCATGGAGCCTGTTTCTCCTTCTCTCTCTCTCTCTCTCTCTTATTAATAAATAAAATCTTTTTAAAAATCATAAGATTTTAGATTATTAGTGATATGCCACGATTTTCTGAGATTCTATTTAATTATTCTCTTTCCCTCCTAGGATAAAACTTCGAATCTTATAATTATTTAAAGTAGTTGTTATTCTTCAACACTAAATAAAGTCATTGTTGTGTTTACTGATTTCTGCAATGCTCAGTGAACTGTGACTTTTTAATAATTCTCTGCAGTCTTTGATTAATAAGGAATGTAAAAGTTCATTTCATCAAGTATTTATTATGACACAATTATTGCTAGCACTGAATCAGTTTTGAGATAAATATTTTTGTTTTTAGGAAAAAGCATAAAATTCAATTAAGTTTTGAGGGCCTGGTACTGATCGATATTTTGGGGGATCATCAGTCTAGAATTTCTAGTAAACATGGAAGTTTTAAGCACTATTTTTTAAAAATATTTTACTTATTTATTTGAGAGAGACAGAGAGAGAGAGAGCAGGAATGAGGGGAGGGGCAAGGGAGAAGGAGAAGCAGACTCCCCGCTGAGTAGGGAGCCCAACACAGGGCTTGATCCCAGGACTTTGGGATCATGACCTATCAGAAGGCAGATGCTTAACCGACTGAGCCACCCAAGTGTCCTTAAAGCATTATTTTTATTATTGCTTTTTTTTTTTAGGAGAAAATAATCCCAAATTTTCTTCTGAGTTTTTTTTTTTTCGGGGATGGGGATAATAAGTGAAATAGAATATAAAGTTTATATTTCTTTTGTCTCCTTTTAAGTAATCATTTCAATAGTATGAAATACCTAGACTTGCCAAATCAACTATGTAATAATTTCTTCTTTATATTTTATCAATATATTATCCAAAATGTAATATCAGAAAATACTAACTTGAATGAACATGACTTAAAAGTATATATATTTTGAAATATATATACATCTAGTTCAATAGAGAATTTATAAGGAAAATACAAGATTCCAAGGAATGTAGCCATATAAATTTAGCATATTAATTAATACTTTGTAATTTTAATTCTAGTATAATTAACATACAGTGTTATATTAGTTTCAAGTGTACAGTGTAATGATTCAGCAATTCTATATATTTCTCGGTGTTCATCAAGATAAGTGTATTCTTAATCTCCTTCACCTATTTCACCCATCCCCTCACTAACCTCTCCTCTATAGTTTGTTCTCTAAAGTTTAGAGTCAGGTTTTGGTTTGTCTCTTTTTTTTTCCTTTGTTCATTTGTATTTTCTTACATTCCACATATGTATGAAATCATATGGTGTTTATCTTTCTCTGATAGACTTACTTCACTTGGTGTAATACCCTCTAGATCCATCACATTGTGGCAAACAGCAAGATTTCATTTTTATGGCTGTGCAATATTTCATTATATAATAATTATATTTATAATTATAATAATATATTTATATATATTTTTGCATACCACAGCTTTATCCATTCATTTATGAATGGATGCTCAGGTTGCTTCCATAATTTGGCTATTGTAAATAATACTGCAAAAAACGTAGAGGTGCATATATCTTTTCAAATTAGTGTTTTCATATTCTTTGGGTAAATACCCACTAGTGGAATTACTGGATCCTCTGGTAATTCTATTTTTAATTTTTTGAGGAATCTCCATACTGTTTTTCACTGTGGCTGCATCCATTTGCATTCCATCAACTGTGCAAGAGCATTCCATTTTTTCCATATCTTCACCAACACTTGTTTCTTGTGTTTTTAATTTTAGCCATTCTGACAGGTGTAAGGCAATATCTCATTGTGGTTTTAATTTACATTTCCCTGATGATGATTGATGTCAAGCATCTTTTCATGCCTTTGGCCATCTGTATGTCTTTGGAGAAATCTTTTTTCACATCTTCTGCCCATTTTTAAATTGGTTTATTTGGTTTTGGGATTGTTGAATTGTGAAAGTTCTTTATACATTTTGGATACTAACCTTTTATGTGGTATATCATTTGCAAATATATTCTCCCATTCTGTGGGTTATTGTTTAGGTTTTTGGATTATTTCTGTCCCTATGCAGAAAAGCTTTTTATTTTGATGTAGTCCCAATAGTTTACTTTTGCTTTTATTTCCCTTGCCTCAAAAGACATATCTAGAAAAATGTTGCTATGGCCAGTGTTGGAGAAATTACTGCCTGTGCTCTGTTCTAGGATTCTTATGCTTTCAGGTCTCTCATTTAGATCCTTAATCCATTTTGAGTTTATTTTTGTGTATGGTATAAGAAAGTGTTGGGATGAGCTCTGGGTGTTATGCTGTATGTTGGCAAATTGAACTCCAATAAAAAAAAATTTTTTAAGTGGTCCACTTTCATTCTCTAACATTTTTCCTAACACCATTGGTTGAAAAGATCGTCCTTTTCCTGTTGGATATTCTGTCTTGCTTTTTCAAAGATTGACCATAAAATTATGGGCTTATTTCTGGGCTGTCTATTCTGTTCTGTTGAGCTGTATGTCTGTGTTTGTGCCAGTACCATATTGTTTTGATTACTACAGCATTGTAGCATATCCTGAAATCTGGAATTGTGATACTTCCATTTTGTTCTTTTCTTTTTTTTTTCAAGATAGCTTTGGGTTTTAGTGATTCCATACAAATTCTAGGATTTTGTTAATAATAAATACTTTTTAAATAGGACAAGAAACCTTGTACATTGGAGAATACCATCATGATATAAAAATATTACAATAAGGGGTTAAATCTAAAAAGGAGGCATTTATCAGGTCTAAATATGAAATTGTACACTCAAGTTCAATAACATATAAATGCAGAGTAAAATATATTAATATTGTTAGAAGCTAATTGATGGAGAGAGAACACATGTAAATGAGTTTTGTCAACTTAAACATTTCATGGATATTTAGTCCATATGGATAGAAGACATTTCCAATCAAGGGTGGGAGGAGTGTTCTTTGTGGATTCTGCACTGGCATGCTATGTTAAAATATGAGATCCAATTTTTTTAAAGATCTTATTCATTTATTTGAGAGAGAGATAATGTGCATACACATGTGCGCATGAATAAATGTGGATGAGTGTGGGTGGGGCAGAGGGAGAGGGAGAAGCAGACTCCCTGCTTAAGCAGGGAGCTAGATGTGGGGCTTGATCCCAGGACCCTGGAATCATGACCTGAGCCAAAGGCAGATGCTTAACCAACTGAGCCACCCAAGCATCCCTATAAGAACCAATTTTTAAGAGGGGTATTGAAAAGTCAAACTGTATTTTGGTGTAAGTAATTAGGTTGATGAAAAAGATCTGAAAACTCTTACATGAGAATGAGATGGAGATATAGAGGATATTACACTGAAAGTGAAAGGCTTGTTCGTGGACACATGAGTTCAAATATTTTAATACATAGTACATGGAACCAGATTAAATTTAATTTATTCCATAAATCAGCACCATCACACTTTTAAGGGCAGTTTCAATTCAACCAAAGTTATTTTTTTGAGACAATAACCTATCCAAACATGATAAAGCATCCCTTGTAATTAGTGGAGAAACTTCCTGATTTGAGTGGAAGGCTGAACTAGATTATTCCATCTGCCACTTATTTAACAAATACGTGTTAAGTACCTACTATGTGCTAGGTATTGAAATTTTTTTAAATCACTGATCATTAATGGTATGTGATTCTACATTTTAATCTATGAGGAAAATGTTTCTTATAGCCATTTACCATATATAATTTTTATAATAAATTTGTGATACTTATTATAATATTACATATTACATAGTGTTAACTATATATTAAGCCTCCAGTTCTGCACCACGTAGTATGAGTAGTCTGAAAATACTGACACGAAGATAGTACTTTGATTAAGTTTAAAAGTGGATTCATTGATTGTATTTGCCTAGAGCAGAGGATTTACTTAGGAGGAATGAGAAAAGTGATTTGATGAAATGGTGTTTGAAGAAAAGTAAACAGTGGAAAACATGGAGCAACAGTCCCAAAGTGTAACACCTGGCCAAGCAGCATAAGCATCACCTGGGAACTTTTTTAAAACTTATTTTATTTTGGGAGAGAGAAAGAGAGAGAGACAGAGCCCAGGAGCGGGGGGAGGGGCAGAGGAAGAGGGAGAGAGAATCTCAAGCAGACTCTTTGCTGAGCATGGATCCTGACACAAGGCTAGATCTCATGACCCTGAGATCATGACCTGAGCCGAAATTGAGAGCTGGACACTTAGCCAACTGAGCCACCCAGGCACCCCATCACCTGGAAACTTTTTTAAAAATGCACATTCCATATCCCATTCCAGACCTACTAAATCAAAAACTCTAGGGGTGTGATCCAGCAAGTTGTGGTTTAACAAGCCTTCCAGGTGATTATAACTCATGCTCCATTTGAGAACCACTCATGTAGACTGCTGGTGTGAAGTAGAGTTAAAATATGATTTGGAAAGCAATTCATGGTCACTGCACATCAGTAGAAATAAAAGATGCAAAGATCCCATGGCTTGTGGTGGCAGTGTGATTTATCAGCTAGCTTATGTAATATGTAATTCAGAAAGCACTTAAAATAGCCAGTGTTGAATTCTTGCTTTGAAAAAAAAATTATTGATAGTTTTTTTTTTAACTTTACATCTACCATTTCAACTGTTAGAGCTGGGTATAGTTGTCTGCCAGCAACAAGGCCTATATATTTTGTTTCACAGATAATGAATTCTTTCTTCCTCTAAAAGAGTATTGGGTAATGTTCCAAAAAAGTAATTACAGGCCAGTTAGTAAATATATGTTGAGACAGTAGAGGGCCAGATAGCAACAGCTATTTGTCTGCCACCACTGATTAATCAGCTAGAGAACAGGCCTATTTTTTGACTTACTGTGGGATGGGGACTCCATTAAGGACAGAATCTGCATCTCAGTTACTAAACATATTCTCCCACTGATTTCATTTTCATCAGTGTATATTTGCTTTTCTTTTGTTGTCCAATAGAATGACAGGGCTGAACGCTTTTAACAAATTGGTCCTTCACCTCCTATCTTCCTCTTCTATTCAGTAGGCTTGGCAAATTATAAGAGATTATGAAAGTTTTGGGAGTTAGAAATCACAGCCAATTCAGTCTCATTTTCATATGAACGAAACAGTAAATGATTATATTGTTACAGCTTATCACTTTGGACCTAAATTACAGCAAAGTATTTTTTAAATCCCATAACAAAGATAGAATAATCCATTTATGTAAGCATGTTTCTTAGAGTGTGTTATGACTCTCAGATCTAGCACATTTTAGATATTTTAATATATTGGCTTGGAAGAATACAGTAATGATCTGCTGGGCTTTCTAATTTTGTTTTTCTGTAATCTTAATTGCTGAAGCTAGTTAAAGGCCCATTTTAGGTTCAGGTATCCCATATTCAAGGATTATTTCTGTTTTAGGTGAAGGGAAATAGAAGCACTATCTCTGAAAATGAAGAGTTGCCATTAAATCAATGTTGTTGCTTGTCCTCTTCTTTTTTTTTTTTTTTTGTTTGTCCTCTTCTTAAAATGTACTTCTGTCTGGTACTTAGATTCTTGCCACGCCACTTGTGATCAGAACTGTTCCTCTTTACTCATCAATGGTCTGGAACTCTGCCTTGATTCTTAGTCTTGCCCTCTGTTCCCTTAAAAAATGTTTAGGGAATTTTTTCGCATAATCTCCAATCTCACTATCTCCCCAGACATTGACTGCCTATCCACCCAAACAGATATTAGATCATTTTAAGTACCACAACTTGATTCACACACATGTTGAGCCATCCTGCTTTGTGGTCTACAGGATTTATGTGAATATTTTTTTTGTTGGCTATGTTATGTTAGAAAATTCCTCAATTTTCAAAGGTAGTGGATGCTGTTGGTACCCCACCTAGATGCTCTTAACCTGCAAATGCACTCATTCTCCATCTGCTGGGAGTGTTGAGTTATAACTCATAGTTACCACCACCACCACCACCCTTCTCTGGATAGTTGCTTTAGGCCAGTGGTTCCCAAATTTAACTTGCTACTGAATCACATAGAAGACTTGTTAATACATATAGTTGAGCTCAGTTCATAGAGTTTCTGATTGACTAGATCTGTGATGGGGCCTGAGAATGTGTATTTCTCACAAGTTCCCGATGATGCTGATGCTGTTGGTCTGGATAACAAACTTTAAGGGTAACTGGTCTAATCCAAGTAGGGGCTTCTTTGTGTTTTTTTTTAAAGATATTATTTATTTATTCATGAGAGACACACAGACACACACACACACACACACACGCAGAGGCAGAGACACAGGCCCAGGGAGAAGCAGGCTCCATGCAGGGAGCCTGATGTGGGACTCTATCCCGGGTCTCCAGGATCACACCCTGGGCCGAAGGCGGCGCTAAACCACTGAGCCACTGGGGCTGCCCCAAATAGGGGCTTCTTTGGAGGCTATCTGTCTCATCTCGCTTCTCAGGGTAGACCATTTTCAGTGACTCATTGCCACCAGCTGGTAAAGGGTAGGCCCTCTTGCCTCGAGGTGAGACTTTCTCAGTGTTTCGTTCATGTTCCAGAGCTGCCTGGTGGGATCAGAATTAAAGAGTCATCATTAGAAACCACATTTTGGCTTAGCTTTTTTCCCCTATATATCTTGCTTCTTTCATTCTTTTTCTCTTAAAAACATTCTGTCAATAAATTATCTGAACAAATCTCCATCTCAGATCATAATTTCTGAGGGCCACAACCACAGCCTTATACCTGTGGATTTCTGGTTTCCAGTCTCTTTAGTTCAGTTTATTCAACAAACTTGTATCAAGTGCTTTTGAATGTACCAGGCAGTATATGATAGATGGGAAGTGAGGCCCAGTCTCTCTCTCAAGCAGCCCACCATTTAGTCAAAGAGTGGATAAGAAAAAAAAAAAAGAGTGGATAAGTAAATGTACAATTACAAAACAATATGGTTGATGCTATGCTACAATCAAGCCTGAGAATCTGAGGCCAGAGGCACTTTTATCTAAATTTGGAAGAAATAATAAACTGAGGCCTTTGAGGAAAGAGACTGAGATGGAGATTTTTAGATAGGAGATATATTGGGACACATTTTTGGACACAACAGTGAGAAAGTGAGAGAAGCATAATTGTGCACATGGAGAGGTTAGACGAGGCCTCAAGCTAACCAATGGGGAGCTCTGGAGATGTCCAGAATTTGCCAGATGCAGACTGTCCACTGAGGAGGTATAACTTTGGAAGAAGCAACTCTTTTGGGCTGAGGGATGCTCAAAGAAGGACTCAACTGTATGGTATCATTAGCCAGTTCTCTCAGCTGCTGGGGAAGTAGATGCCTTAGTCCTATATTAGAGATTAGAATGGTGAGCCACAGCATCCAGTAAAGGGGACAGATAGATTCAAGGGAAGACACTCCTCAGCCATTTCAACCCAGGACCATAGAAAGTAGATTGGACCTCAGGAGAAAAGGTTTGGGGATCCAGCATGAAGAAGACACACACACACACACACACACACACACACACACACACACACACGTTGGTTCCTGGGGACACATGCTTGTGATCATCTCAGTAATATATACTGGCTTCCTACCAGACAACCATCAATCCTACTCTACCCAATGGGAATTTTAATTGAGTTTATTCTTAAGCACTAAATTTCTCAAATATCACAAGAGTTAAATATAAGGTAAACCTGAGATTTCCTGATAATATATCCTATAGACAGACCTGAAAGAGTTCCAAACCTTGTTGAAATGACTCTGACGAGCAGTGCAGCAGGTAACAAATCTGCCAACAAGCAGCAATCTTTAGAATAAACATATGTGGGACCAGAGTTCAGAGGCTAAAGTCAATTTAATGAGAAAGCTGTCGCTATTATTTTTTATGCGAATTAAATGTATTCCAAGTAGCCAAAGTCACAGCCTAACAGTAAATAGTCTGGCTGCAGAGCTGAGCATTTGTTTTATGCTGTTCTCAGGGTCACCTAAAGATAAATGTGAGTTACCTGGACTGAACAGAATTCTATCCAGCATATTCTAAGATGTGGTGATACAATTCAAAAACCTAATTAAAGAGAACTGATTTGAATATAAAATTGTTTACGTTGCAGTACATCCATGCCAAACATTGAAATTTTTCCTTGAATTAATAACAGCATATAATTTTTAAAGAGGGATATAAAGTCTTAATACAGGGCAGCCAATTAATAAGTCCTCATAAACTTAATCACACAATGTTAAGACAACAGAAGGAAGACTCCAGTAACTTTATACTTACCCAGAGTAAATGTTACAGAAATTCACAAGTTTCACTTTCCATATTTAGTGCCAGAGATGCAGCCCAGGCACACACACACACACAGACACACACACACACACACACACATACGCACACACACACGCACGCAAAGAAATGAAATAGGTCTGCATCTCTCCTTGCATTAGCTGAAATCTGTCCTGATGGAATGGCCTCTGGCAATATTATGAATCAGCATGAAAGAATAGCAGATCTGGTCTCTAGAAACTATCTCCCCTCTGAAATGTGTGTTTAAATTACCTCATGGCAAGGCCAGTGACATTCAAGGATTGAGAATGAGGTTAGAAAAATGGAAATGTTTCTCCACTTCACGGACGGTCTATTGCCTGATGAACATTATGTAAACAATTTTCCAAAGAAAGAGTGGCACCAAACTTCAACAGCCAGATTATTAGAGGGCAACAAACTACTTTTACACCACCTATGCTCTCGTCCAAGGGTCGGCACACTAACCCTTGGGCCAAATCGAGCCTATCACTCATTTTTGTAAATACGGTTTTATTGGAACACAGCTATGGTCATTTTTTACGTACTGTCTATGGCTGCTTTTGCAGAGTTGAGTAGTGCCAAAGAGACCAGATGGTCCACAAAGCCTAAAATATTTACGGTCCAGCCCTTTATGGGAAAAGGTTCTTGACCCCTGCTCTAGTCTGTTATAGGTCACTGTGTTCCAGATTTGCTGGTGATAAGAATAACCTGGAGTACTTGTTAAACCTCCAGCTTCTCAGACTTCTCCTTTAGAAATTCTGATTCAGTAAGTCTGAATAAGACACAGGGATTTGTATCTTGAATGAGTACCAGGACTTTTGAAAAACATCAATCTAGTTATATTACTCTCTAATTTTCTTGCATACCATTTATATGTTCACCACGTCCACATTCATTTCTTCTGGTTCTTCCTCATCTCCCTATACAAATGCAAGGTGAAGACCAGTATGCTGTGTGACATTGTCATGGGTAGGGTCTGTCAGAAGCAGAGCATATGGGATCCCTGGGTGGCGCAGCG
The DNA here is from genome assembly GCF_018345385.1 of Vulpes lagopus. NCBI lineage: Eukaryota > Metazoa > Chordata > Mammalia > Carnivora > Canidae > Vulpes > Vulpes lagopus. The sequence goes on from NC_054848.1 coordinate 24,880,484, forward strand.
GTTTGGCGCCTGCCTTTGGCCCAGGGTGCGATCCTGGAGACCTGGGATCGAATCCCACGTCGGGCTCCCGGTGCATGGAGCCTGCTTCTCCCTCTGCCTGTGTCTCTGCCTCTCTCTCTCTCTCTGTGACTATCATAAATAAATAAAAAATTAAAAAAAAAAGAAGCAGAGCATATGACACAGATTTGGGTGCATCTTATTTATTGAAGGAGCGTCTCAGGAGCAAAGAAGTTATGGAAGCAAGATAGGGTAGAAGAGAAAAGCTAAGCAAGGATGTGGTCTCAGCTGGAGATGTACTTCAGTCTGATCCCACGGAGACCTCTGCAGCATGAATTGCACCACAGAGTTAATCCCATCTTGAGGCCCTTTGTACTTTCCCCCAATTCCATCAGTCAGTGCTTTGGATGTAGGAGGTTCTTGAAAAGAGGGCAGCTGAGAGCCTTTAAAGCAGTAATTGGGGCAAAGGAGGCTGCAGGGAGATGTACAGCATCCAGTACGGGAGTTGAACCCCCGAATGAATGAAATTTAGATAGATTTGGAACGTGCCCTCCAGAAAGTAATATTTATGGTAGTATTTAAAAGAAAATTTGCAAAACATTTTTAAATTAGTAAATCTTTGGAAGTAGTAAGTACATTTGCTAGAATTGAGACCTCCAGCCTTCTACTCTACTGTCTTTGAAAAGTAAAAGGAAAATATATGTCAGAGAGAAGTAACTTTTCCAACAAATAATCAGTTTTGTTGACCTTTGTCTTTGACCAGATACTTAGTAAGATCTTTTGGTTATGATTACCTCTCTTGGTATGACATGAGGCTCTTTGAAACGTCAATGCATGCAAATATTGCAGAGACCCTCTTGGAATGGGATTACTGTCAGAGAACATATTTTTCCTAGTCCCCAACATTTCATAGTAGATCCACTAGCATATTAGAAGAATCCTTTGATAAAAGGCACATTAAAGGAATGTAAAATGAAGTCCCATCTTCCATAACTATCATTTACTTTCCAAGGAACCGTAATAGCCAGCCCTACTTGCTAATCCTCCCAACCAGCATCGATTCTCCCATCCTTACCCAGAGTCACATATCCAGTTAGGGACAGAGCTCAAAGTTCTAAAGAAAGGATTCCATAGACCCTATTAAAAAGTTGTCTCTCTTCTGTAGTCCAAATTGAATATATCTAGAATTTACAAGCCTGCAATGAAGACTCTTGCAGACATTTCCAAATTCCTTCTTGAGTTTTGCAGCATACCTTATAAACTTTCAGAAGTTGCTGGAGGGGGGAGGAAGAGGGAAACGTAATATGACACGGTAAGAGTTGTTTTCTTATGATGCTCAAACCAGTTCTCCCTCTTTCTCTCTTTGAAAAATGAACAGAGAAAAGATCTATGAGCCAAGGAGAGGCAGTGTGACCTGTGCACCTCCCAGGATCCTTTGTACGGCTCTCCCCCTGTGAAGACAGTGGGGGCAGCTCAGACAAAGGAGGCAGATAGAATTATACCATTTTATAGACCTAGAAGAATCAAGTTAAAAAGGGCACCTGGAATCTTATTGCACTCTATTCTGCTTTCTGTCTCCTTGAGGCAAAGTTGGCTTAACCTTTTCTTGAAGTGAACACTGTGTGAAAGAAGAATATTTTCCCAAACAACTTAAGGACACTTTCAACAGCTTGTAAACAGAAAAACAGCTAACAAGACACAGCTACTCGAAGTAAGTCTGTGTTTTTGTAAGTTGGTAACAAAAATAGAACTTTGATTTTACCTGAAGTATTTTTGGGAAAGCAAGCAAAAATGTGATGGTCAGTAAAGAAAAGAGAGAACTGGTAGGGTCTATTTGTCCAAGCTTCTACTGTGAACTTGAGCTTCCAAATCAAACCTAAATGATTTCAATGTCAATGTTCTTTTCAGTTTGTCATGCCAATTTCTTACAACCCTCCTGAGGCTAGGGCCAGGGGATGCATCCCTGAAATTGATTCTCACCAAGAAAGGACTAGATATGGGTCCAGTGAGCCACCACAGGGGATGAAAACAGAACACAGGGCCTGGGGTCAGCTTCTGGGTCACCTCCTCCATGATGCCTTTCCTTTTCTTTCTAGATAGACTTAGGTGAGTGTTCTCTTTCCACATAACTGTAGTGCATGTACATTCCCCTATTTCAGAACTGGACACATGGTGATACCTTTTTTTAAAAACCTCTTTTTCAAATGTGCTAGATCAGAAGCCCACCAAAAGCCTACTTCATGTCATGTTCAATTTTTTATGTTGTGCCCCATGAATTAATTAATTCATTCATTCTAAAGCTATTTATCAACTGTCTACTATGTGACAGGTATTATTTTAGGTGTTGCAGATAGGATAGTGAATAAAACAAACCAAAATTATTTTCTTTGAGGAGCTAACAGTTCAATGATGGAGACAATATATTGTAGATTCTATAGAGAAGTACTGAGGTCTAAAAATTAGGCTGGAAAAGGAGACTTGAGTGTTTGGGACAGAGTTGACATTTTAAGGCAGGGTGAGAGGAAGCCTGATAGAGAAGATAACGTTTGATTAGCCACTGAAGGAAATAAGTGGTCTGCAGATAAATAGAAGAGAAGTCCAAGAAGGAGGATAAAGATAAAAACCTGGAAGTGGGAGCATGTGCACTGTGTTCAAGAAATAGCAAGGATGGTTTTTAGATCTGGAGTAGAGTACACAGGGGGAAGAATAGTAGGAAATGAAATCTGAAAGAAAGAACAGGGTGGGAGCAGAGATCATGTGTGGCCCTGAAAAGCTCAATAATAAGTTTTTCTTGGTCATTAAATAAGATTAGAAGCCATTGGAGGGTTTTGAGAAAAAGAGTTATATGACTTTTCACTTTTAACAGGATCACAAATGTTTAATAAATTAATGAATTAACTAATTAACTTGACCATCCAAGAAGTGCCCAAAGAAACCAGATATTGGATTGGAGTAACGGATCAGGTGAAGCCTAAGTGCATATTCGAGAATCTGAGAGTTCAAGATCAAGAGGAGTCTCATCAATTAGACAAGGAGGAGGCAGCCACAATTGATAAACATGAGATAAGACCCAATTGCCCTTATGGAAAGTCTTCCATAAGTCCTGCTGCACTATCATGTCAAATAATTGACTTCTTGGGGCAACATCAACTGAAATGTAGGTGAATCTTACCTAGCAATAAGCTTGGTGAGGAAAATTAAGACAATGAGATGCATCCCTCTTGTCTCTCCAGCACCCAAGACTGGGCAACTATATCCCGACAAACTATAGCTAGATTAGACAGCTTTGCACCATTTGAAACCTTTAGGTATACTTGTTGATAATATGCTGAGTCCTCTTTTCTTTAAATTGCCGTTGAGTATTTTCTTGGCCAATTCACAGCACAAAACCATTTAGCACACATTCAAAAAAGCCTTATAAGCTTCCAGAAAAGTTCACAGGTCAGAAAGAATTAACAGAAGCCAAATGGTAATGATGAATAGCTCCACCCCCACGACCATCACTACCACTACAAGAGAACTTCATGTTAAAGGAGTTTCAGTGAATTAAAAGATAAAGCCAAAAAATAAAAATAAAAAAATAAAAGATAAAACCAGTTTATCCCCTAATCTATGTCGAATTTCACTCGTAAGTCACAAGGCTAGTATCTTTAGTTGAAAATGTTGATTACAAAAGAAATTACAATATACATACGTCTATGGTACAATTAAAGATAATCAGGAACAATTTTATCATGAGAATATATGAGATCTGAAGAATGTCGAAACAAAGTTTATTTAAACACAGGTCAAAGTATGGAATTAAAATTACTTTTGGAGTAATGGTACGTTAAAGAAGTCCATAATGAGAATTCTTGGAATATGTACCCAAGAGTTTTAAAAAGTCTCTATTTTAAGCCCAACTTTTCATTTTTCAGAATGAGTGTTAATTTTTTTATTCTTTTTGCATTTTTAAAGCCCATGTGGTCTTTCCCATTTTATGGGAAACTCTTTTCAAACTTGAATCACCTTCACCCATTGCATCTACCCACCCAACTCTCCTTCTATGGCAACCACCAATCTGTTTTATTTATGAGTTCAATTTTTTTTCAGACTCTACATATAAGTAAGACCATACAGTACTTGTTTCTTTGACTTATTCCAGTTAGCTTAATACTTTAAAGGTTCATCCATGCTGTAGCAAATGGCAGGAGTTCCTTCCTTTTATGATTGAATTATATATACATAATGCTTGTCCACCTGTTTTATGCATATATTCACATTTCCTTTATCCATTCATCTGTCAGTGGACACTTAGGTTGCACCCACGTCTTGACTATTGTAGGTAATGCTGCAGTGAACACGTGGATGCAAGTATCTTTCTAGGGTAGTAATTTCATTTCCTTCTGATAAAAGTTTTAATTTTTATACATTATAGTGATTAATTTATATTTTTCTCTTAAAGATTTATTTATGTATTTTAAGAGAGAGAGCACATGCGTGCAAGCCAAGGGAGAGGCAGAGGGAGAAGGAGAGAGAATCCAAAAGCAGACTCTGCTGATTGTGGAGCTCGATGTGGAGTTCAGTCCCAGGACCCTGAGATCATGACCTGAGCCCAAACCAAGAGTGGTGCACTTAACTTACTGAGCCACCCCCATGTCCCAGTGATTAATTTATATTATGCTTATTTGTATTTAATCTTCAAATTGCCTTTCACTTTTTGCCCACTTTTATGTTTGCATGCTCATTCTTATTGATTTGTATCAATGTTTTATATACATCAGTGATATCAGCAACTCATTACAAACATTTTTTATTTACTTTTTGCCTTAAAAGTTTATCTCAGAAATAAATTAAAATCTTTATGTTTTCAGATAAATTCTACCTCTGAATATCTTTTTAGAAAGTTTTTTAAACATTTTCTTCCAGTGATTTTTTATTTGAATTCAATTAGCCAACATATAGTACATCATTATTTGCAGAGGTAGTGTTCAATAATTTATCAGTTACATATAGCACCCAGCACCCATTACCTCATGTGCCCTCCTTAAATTAATTTTCATATATCTGAATTTTTTGTGACCAGAGTATCCTTTTTCTTTATGTCTTCCAAATGAGTGACACTTTTTTTCAACAGAGTGATAAGCCCTTTCCTCATTCATATGAGTTGCTACCTGTAGTGTGTAATAAGTTCTTACATATGCTTGGCCTGTTTCTAGATTTTCTCTTATGTTTGACATTTCTGTTCTTGTTTCAACAGGATCATTCTTTTAATTATTATAGCCTTGATTTACATTTTGAAGTCTGCTGCTTAAAGCCTATCAAACCTTCTTGGCTATACTTGCATATTTAATTCATCCAGAATATTTTCACAGTGTTTTAAAATGCCACTGAGATCTTTGTTGAGATTACATTCAAATATTCTGATTAATTTAGGAACAATCAGCAGTTATACCATATTAACTTTCCATACATAACATATGCTTTCTCTATTTTTCCAAGTCTTACTTTTTTTTTTAAAGTAAACTCTGCTCCCGATGTGAGGCTCAAACTCACAACCTTAGGACCGAGAGTCACATGGTCTATCAACTCAGCCAGCAAGGTTCCCCCATTTTTCCAAATCTTCAAAAAAAATTTCTCACTGTAAACTGTTATAGTTTTCTTAATGTAGATTTTGCACATTTCTTAGAGTGTATTCCTACTCATAACGTTGTTACTATTAAAAATGAAATTTTTCTAATCATGTTTCTAACTTTGATTCCTAGATATATGAGGAAACTATAGCTTTATATATATTTTTATTTTAAAATGTTTCATCAAATTAAGTGGAATGAGGATCCTGCCAATTTCAATGTAGCTATAAGTAGAACATTAGTACACTTCTATCTTTTCAGGGATTTTTAAAGAATAATTCCTTTGATAGTGAATTATTCCTGAGAGTTTCACATGTAAACTTTTCATTTCTTTTTGTAAATATTTCACCTGTCATCTGTAGCTGATAGAACAAAGCAAAAATGAAAAGCAACGCAATCAATGCTAGGATTAACCAGTTTTTAGAAAGCTATAGTGGTTTGAAATGAGATAATTCTTGTTTTCCAGCTAATTTAGCTACCAAGTGGGAAATAATGAAGTAAATAAGCTTCATTCTCATTATGTTGATATTTTAAGTTTTCTGAGCCACACAGCAGTATAATATGTCTTTACTATTAATTAATATGAAAATATTAATACGCTTGAATGACACCCTCCCTGAGATTGATAGGAGTTACAAATACAGCATGACTCCTTGTGCTCCCCGATTCTTTTTATTGCACCCTAGTTCACATTTTCCTCTGACAGCCATCTGAGGGCTGCTGACCACTCCCTCAGGAAATCTCTGAAGCTACGTATACACCAGACATCAAAAGAAATGAATTGTAAGATATTCTTCAGTTGTCTAATTAGACTTTCCAGTCTAATTGCAGGAGATAAAATCAAGGGAGATCAAATTTGCCCAGATGCCCATACTTTAGAATCATTACAAAGCAGTACACTGACAAGTCTAAACCCAGCACCCTCCTGGGAGTAAATGTGAATCTTCGTCTGCCTCATCGGTGTATCAGATGGGGCAAAGAACATCTCGTCTACCTGCTCCACATGCTTGTCGACCTGTTTCACAGAAGAAGTTGTAGATAAATGTGCAGTCCATGTAATATTTACTTATCTAGACTTTAGAGTCTGACTTCAGTTCAAATTCTGACTCCATCCCTTCTTAACATCTCACTGTTAAACCAATTTTCTTTAATTCTTTAAGCTTCTACTTCTTGTCAGAAAAATGAGAGAACCTACTGAATATAGTTTTTTGATGATAAATGAGATTATAAATGTATACAGGAAAACCTGGCACATAGGGGAATTCCATAATTTTACATATTGCTATTTTTATTCTTGCTAATATCCAACTTGTTTTACAGCCTAAGAGTATTACGTATTTTTAAAGAATGCAGACTTATTCAGAGAGAAGTGAAATTCTCAAGATCTATTTTCCTCAAAATTAATTTTGAAAAGAATTTTGGTAACAATGTTATATTTAAAGTGAACAGTCAATTATAAAAAAAACTATATATATATATCATATATATTCTATATATACATATATAGTATGTACTAGAGATGGTTCACTCTTATGGTATAAAGAGTGCTGAAAAATTGTTGCTCCTTTATTTTATCATAAACTGATTTGGTCTCCTTTATGAGCCCTCCCATTATTTATTAGAGGAACACTAAATTCTCATTCTGGTTTAATCTATTTAGGCACAATTTCTCATAGGTGAGAAGACTCATTCCCTCATATAGCCTTTCTCTACGTTTGTCTGTTGCAAATAGGATGTTGCTCAGATATATGAGGTAAAGGGGAGTCTTCCCAGCCTGCATGGTTGCAAGGAAGAACTGGTGCCTTTGGGCATTGTGTCTCTTAATTTCTGAGCCATTATGCCTTGCACTCTGGCCATTAATGAACTTGTCAGCTGGCAGAACGCATAGTCATTCTGCTAACTGGATTAGTGAGAGTCCAACATTGCTTTCTGGTTCATCTGGATTCTCCTTAGATTGGAGTGTCTCCAGACCCCCAGGCCTCTGCTGTCTTCTCTGCAGCCTTCTGGCAAGTGGTCCAGCCCCAGCCTTATCCATTGCACCAATGAGTTCTGCAACCACAGGCCCACTACAAGTCCTTTGGCAGCATCTAGCTAGAATTCATTGTTCCTGTTGATGCATGTGTCTGCATGCGTGTGTGTGTGTGTCTGTGTGTGTGTACAAGTGTGTATATCCACCTCTATCCATATCTGTATATATATACAGTAAACTATGTCACAAAATGTATATGGCAAATTTTGTTCCATTCCAGCTAAGGTAGGTTGTGAAATATTACAAAGTAGAGATTATGTCTCACTCATTTTTGACTCTCTAGCACCTCACCAGATATCTGGAACAAATAGAAACAATCAGTATGTACTCTCTTCATGATTGGGAAAATTTTTCCTTTCTCACTGATGGCCGGTTTGTGACCACTAAGCACCCATATGGTATTGGTGTATATGCACAAAATATTGAAGCAATAGCACAAAGGAAAAGAAATTATTAACAGATGTGTTTGGGTAATAACACATTTTGGAAGGGTTCTTTAAATAACTTTTGATCTAGCTTCTGAATTTATAATGTATAATTGGCATTTGCCCTTAATCAATTCCTCTGCTCTGTGAAATTCTTGTAGTGATTCTGAACCATAGTAAGACTAGCACAGTCTCTTCTCTTTTCTCTCTAGTTATTTTTGTGTAGTGGTGAAGATATAAGTGGTGCTTTACAAAGTGCAAGAAAGGGATCAGACACTGATTTCAAATACTTTCCAGGAGAGGCTTTAAATATTCTTTTTACATTTCTTTAAAATAAGAAAGAAAGAAAAACCTCCATTGAGAAGGAAGTGTATGGGGCGGCAGCGGGGCGGGCAGAGGGAGAAAGGAAACAACAACAAGAAGGAAGTCAGAGGTGGGTTGACGTTTTGAGGTTAAACTGAACCGATGTCTTGGCTGCCACGAGCTCTTGGGCCGGCTGTGGAAGGAGGCACACGCCGACACTGACAGTACCGCGTTCTCGGCAGCTTTGGGTTCACAGTGCTTGCAGCGCTCTGCTATTCAGAAATGAATAACTGTTGTCACTGCTCTATAATTTGGCCATGAGCTATCTGGTTACTTGCAGACAAAAGAAAATGTCTCATAATAATGGGGTTTTGTGTGAGTCTACTCTCTTCCAGAAAAAAAAAATGTATTTAAGGATTTAGCTCTGTTCACATTGGGGAAGAAAATAAGCTTTAAAAACTTTGACTCCTTTCTCCCTATAGCAATTCTTGTCGGGCTTTCCATCAGGGGGAAATGTTACCTTCAGCATATTCCGCAGATGAAATAGACAGTGCCAGATGCTTCAAATGGTCATAATTGTGAAGAATATGGAAAAGAAGGCATCTTCCTACTGTGTTTCATTTAAATGTGGAGGGAAAAAGCCCCTTGGGTAAATTAGCACTTGGAGGATTTAGCAAAAGTGAATTGACTTTGACAGAGTCCCCTAACACATCTATTTGATGATCTTGCAAGCCTTATTCCCGGTTACCTGGGATACTTCCCTGCTTTGGGATGCCATAGGGTCATTAAAATGTGAGACAGATTCTCCAGAAGAGAAAAACCAGATGAATCTTGACTTGCAGACAGTATGTCTTGCTTAATAGCATTTCCTTTGACCGGCCCTACCTTTCCCTTGGTGTTAAATTTCTCTCTCACACACTCATCTTAAAAAACAAAGGCTGACTATGAATTTCAGCTGCCAGAGCCAAGAAGACTGTTGCGAAGGATCTTTACATGCAATTAGCAAGATTGTGTTCTCAAAAACTGAATATATTGGTGATATTTTTTTATTTCTAACTTGGTACAAAAAGCTAGCCTTTATCATCTTACAGGAATAAAAACATAAATGAAGGCAGAGCACATGGAAAAAAAATGAGCCTACCATCCCATATACACAATAAAAAATAACTAGACTTTTGGTGGCGATCATTTTGCAACATATACAGATCTCAAATTATAATATACACCTAAAACTTATGTAATTGTGCATACCAATTTTACCTCAAAAAATATAAAAGAGCTGGAAAATCAAATGTGTTTGTGGTAACCCATTTAACCTTCCTTGCATGGGTTTTGATGGCTGAACCTTAACTGACCTATGTAAACTATTTATCTTTACTTCTCTTGATGTAACTATTCATATGCTTCACAGCAGATATCAGTGTATTTGGCCACAGGGCTAGTGCAGACCCTGCTGAGGGTCCTGTATAATATGTAAGGTGTTACTTTTCGAAAATACGAAAAATTCTTAATTTTGAAACAGAATTCTCAGTATTGAAGCAGGACATATGTGCTGTGTGAGGTCTTGTGCTGACTGTTCTTAACATACTTGGTTTCACTGAATATATTGGCCTTCACTGAAGCTTCACACTTTCCCTCAAAGCTGGACATTGCTATGATCTCCCGTTTCTAGATGAGGAAATAAGACTAAGAGAGGTAAAAAAAATAATAAAAAATAAAAAAATAAACAGCTGCTTAAGATCACTCTTCCAGTTATGTATTTTTGCATAATAAACAACCTTGAAATGTAGTGATTAGAAACACTGCTATAGTTAGCACACACATTTCTTTGACTACACTCAGTGGAGCTGTTCCCACATGTGACCGCTGTCGGTTAGGAGCTGGACATGGAATCATCCTGAGGCATCTTCACTCACATTATCTATACCTCAGCCAGAACACCTGAGGGCTGATCCAGCATCCCACTCCATGTGGCCTCTCTGTGTGTGGCTGTGTTACACCTACCAGCATGATGACGTCAGCATCGTCAGACCGCTTACATGGTAACTGGCATCCCCTATGCTAAAGGAAGTGTTCCAGAAGACAAGAAATGGAACCTGCCAGTGTATACTGAGCTCAGAAACTGGCACAGTGTCGTTTCTTTTTCTCTATGGGTGGAAGCATAGAGATCACCCAAAGGGGACATAGACTCCCACTCTCTGTATAGGAATGGTGGCTGCTAAGCTAAGTGAATATCTGGGACTTAAATTTAGGCCTACCTAGTGCTCAGATGTATTCACAATGGAGTAAAGTCCACCTCTCATGTATTCCTCCCTCTGAACGCTGCCCCACCTTATGTTCTATTGCTTAACATTCCGCTTTGTCCCCCTCATCATTTTCCTGTAATCTACCTCTTCCAGGCTATCCTTTGAGAAGGATGCTCTGAGAATGTCAAAATAGTGACCTGTGGCATGTTTAAGGGGATAGGTGGGGAGAATTCTTTCTCCTCTCTCCTCATCCTAATCTTACTTCTATGATCCTGACTCATTTTTAAAATCCTCACCTCAATGGGAGGGAATTTATAAATAAACATGGAGGAGAAATTCAAAGAAGAGTTCATGTGAAGAAGGGACAGGAGAAAAAAGGGAGGCCATGTATTCTGGGGCATTCCAACATTGAGTACTTTACTCCTCCTGCTACCTCCCCTCAACCCCAAAACTCTAATGCATTCCTACTACTAACATGTGACACATTTCACGTCTGTTTTTGTAGATATTTGTCCCAGCTCCTAGCACAGTGATTGGCTTGTATTAGTTCCAATTTCTGTGGCAGAAATGTATGCATGAAGCTCCATAGGCCAGCAGATATGCTTTCCAGACATCTCAGGTCTGGAAGGTCTGCCCCCCTCTCCACCCAGAAAGCAGGGAAACAATAGCTGGGTTCTGCCTCTTAGGCCGACAGGGTTTTTGTTTGAGCCATAATGAGAACTTGGGCTGCGTTCACCTTTGTGACTTAAGCTCCAGTCTGGTCAACTTGAAGACTAATAGAGGGGGCCTTGAGAATTGAGGTTCCACACTGATTTGTGGAGGAATAATCACAGTGCTGTTAAGAAGGAGAGTTTATGCACTGTCTTTAGGGAAAATCAAGCTTCACTGGGATTTAGCTAACTGGCAGTCATAATTCTGAACTTTATCTGTATTTGGCCAGGCCTATCACATGTATCAAAATGACATGATTCTTTCAGGTAGCTTTTGGGAGTGAGACCAACAGTGGGCAGCTATGCTGATAAAATCCAGCTAAAGAGTAGCACCGCATTAGTCAGCCTTCCTCAGACACATTTGGTATTTGCTTTCTACCTCCTTTCTCTCCCCAACTTGACCTCCTGGATCCTGAACACACAAGCAGCCTTCTTGCCCTGGATGCTGAACACACAAGCAGCCTTCTTTGCCCCGTCCTCCCCTACTCTCCCAATAACTACAGGACTAACTTCTTTGAGTTAAATGAACTCCATGGTTTTGTGACTCTTCCCAGGTTTCCTTGTCAAATGAAAACTATTGATGGCTCTTTCTTACAAAAACTCATGTCACTGTTTGGAACATTCCTAAATTCTACATCACTGACACAGGATGCAAACATCAAGTGTAGCTTTTTAGGATCTACCTTTCTTCTTGAGCAAAGATTCTGTAGTAGCTGAGAACATTTTCTAAGAGAAAATAATAGTCTTCTGCTCCAAGAAAATAGTTAACTCCAGTGATCATAGTTACTCTGCTGCAAACACCAGGGGAGAATTTTCTGCCTTCCCAGTAGTAAAAATGTTACATATCAACTTAGCAGGGCCTTTGGGATTTCCTCACCCAAATGCCTCATCTTGCTGTTAAGAAATTGGGACACAAGTAGATAAAGCCATCTTCTCAGAGATTATAACTCAATCCTCCTGATTACTCCTAGTTCAATGGCCATTCCATTCCACAATGCTGCATTTCTGATCAGAATTCCTGCATTTGTCTATCAATGTATCCTGAGTCTTTTACTCTCTCCCACACTTGCACACCCCTGTGAATTATTTCTCTGTCAGTGAAAAGCTATTTTTTAATTTTCTAGATCTCCTTTAGAGGGTGGGTAAGAGAGAGAGCTTTCCTTATCCTTGGTTCATTTGCTACCAGCATGTGCATTGCTGACCTCTGTCCTTATTGAGAAGTTGAGTCCATGTTGCAAGGGCAACTGGCCTGCCTTTGGTTAAAAGATAAAGGAGAAGAGAGTAAGATCAGATCCACTGGCCATCATTTAACTGTCCCTTTAATCTGACCAGGCATGACTGATAGAGGAAAGTGCCCCCTCAGCAAAGATTATAACTCCAGCAAATACTGATTGTATTGCCCACTCTAAAACTAGGTCATGAGAAGGCCCATCCAATGTGGAAGGGCCTCAGTAACCCTTTGCAGGGCCTATGGCAAAATCTTATAGTTAGGACTTATGTCAAGGACATCCCATGTAGAGATCCAGTCTTCACCTGCTCAGAGTCTGAGAGACAATGGCTCTGGTCCCAGTTCTCCATGGCAATCTTAGGGAACGCCTAGGAAGCAAAAACCATGAGGAGTGAAAGGGAAATACCCCTGCTTTTGCCCTTGCAGCTCAGTCTAGTAAGCATACCTTTTTAAGGCAAAGAGTTTGGAGTTGGCATTTTGTTTTTGGAAGCTAGGGTCCCGGGTAAGGGAGCTGGTCGTGTGTTCTGACGGCAGAACTAGGATTTCATCCCCAGCTGGGAACTGGAGGGGAAGGGGAAACCTATCTTCTACAAGTCCTTAGCATGCTTAAGAAGCATTAAGCTGAACACCAGAGCTTGATTTTCCTGCAACTGTAGCCCATCTAGAGAGGAAGGGCTGAGGAAGGAATCTTGATGTGTCTAGAAAATAACATCCTCAAAGGGTCTTAAAGCAGAACCTGAAAGCAATAGAACTGGGACAGAGAGTCTTTCTTATCTGCTTCTAGTCAGCAGAGGCTTGTTTACTTCCTTCATCCAGTTAACAGACCACAAAAACAGGTATGTTTATTGCTGACTCTTGAGACCAGGAAACTTTGTTTTCCTTACTCTTCTAAATTTGAGTAGCATATTCTTCAAAAAAAAAAAATGCTGTTTACTATCCTCAAAATGGCTGGCAAACTTAGAAGGATAAGGAGCAAGAAATGGCCTATTTAGGTCTAAATAACAAATCTCACTAATGGAGAGCTACTGTGTGATGGAAACACAAATCAGGGTTTAGTGTTTTTTGGAAGTCACCGATGAAAGGATTTTGTTAACTCTCATCACTTTTTCTCCACTTACCCTCCTTATAACTCTTACGGTGCTAGAACCAGCCAACGTGGGGTAGAATGGTTAATCTGATGATCACTTCACTTGCTTTCAGTCCTAATCTCAAAATTTGCTGGAGGTATAAGAAGCACCACTTGTAGCTTCCGCTCCTCCAAAATGTAACCTCATTCTTTTTCTCAAGCATCAGCTCATGGCATTTCCCTTCTACCTAACACTTCTATGCTGCAACTCTACCAAACTGAAAACTGCTATGGACTTTGAAAAATGGCATATGTTTGTTGTTTGGTATAATGTACATGTCTTTTGCTCCCACCTGATAAACTATTACTTGTCCTGTAAGTTCCAACTGACTTATTTTTCCTTGTGCAAGAATCTTGTGATCGATGTTATCTTACCTTTCTGCCACATCTTCTTTAAGAAGACACCTTGGAGACTGTCTCTGGTTCAGAGCACTTTTACTTCTCCCAAACAATTGGTTTGTATTTGTCTTATCAATACTCAATAGTAACATCCACCAGGTTTTCCCTTTCACAATGGTTTCCAGAACTTTCAGAGTCAAATTTATAGCCCACAGCAATTAAGAGATGAATTTTACCCACTACATTCCTGACTATATATTATGAGCCCAACTTTGCCTTTCTTTTACATGTGATAACTTGCATTTCATGTACCATTTTTGTGGAACTCTCTCCTGGAACAAGGTGGCCAGAGATGGAAGAAGGGAAGGGGAGGGAAGGGAATTCAAACACAGCAGCTACTTTACTTATGATTCCATCACCCAGAAAAATTAATAATTTCCCTCTGAGCTCTCCCAGCACTCTGAAGGATTCTCGGTTATAATACATCATTGCATGTCAATTCTTTCTTTTCTTGGACTTTTTTTCTCCCACCTGACTGCACATTCTTTAAAAACAGGGGCTACTTTTGGGTTGCCTTGGTGGCTCAGTGGATTGGGCAACCTACTATTGATTTCAGCTCAGGTCATGATCTCGTGGGTTATGGGGTCGAACCCCATGTCGGCTCCAAGCTCAGTGCCTCTCCCCACACACACACTCGCACTCCATCTCTCTCTCTTTCAAATAAGTAAATAAATATTTTTAAAAAGCAAGTGCTACTTCTTCCTTTTCTTGGTATTCCTGGCTTCTGGCTCAGTTTCTGGCTTGACGTCGCTGCTCAATATATGTTTATTGAGTGAACAGTAGCTGAAAAGTAGCTCCAAAGATTTAATCCAATTACATAAATTGATTTAACTAATTGGAGTTCTGTTCAAGATTTAGACTCATTCTCTGAATCAGACTTCTGACCTTCAGAACTTTATATGTGACTAGTCACAGTCATATTTTTCATTGTACTTGTCTCCAACTGACTTTTAGCAAATAACCTGCAGCTTTATTTAATACAAATCAGATCATATTAAATATAATTAAAAATCTCTCCATGAAATAGGATAAGATCCCATTGGGGCACCACAAAACACAATTATACCTTCATGGCATATGCTCTTTTTAAACAAATTCATTTGTGAATATTAAAATCTGACAATCTTTTTCTCAAAGTTGATGTCATCCTATAAATAATGCCATATACCAAGTGGGAATTAAGAAGCCATTTTATTATCTCTGTCCTGGATTATTTCTTTACGCAGAACCATCAACATTGAAATATACCAGGGATTTATTTGAATTTAATGGCAAAACAGTTACATCAGTATAACGGTTAATTATATTCATTCTTTTTAATAAATGATGAAATTCTACATTATGAATATCCCAATGAAGACAGGGCAGGTACAGACTTACTTTTCATGCAAGTTGAAACAGGTTTGACCACTAGAATGTTTATTCATTTAGGTCTTCCAGGTCACTGCTAGGGCAATTGGCTGAAATGTCATTTGAAACATCAAAGTAGAAATAAAATAGTCTGAAGAAATTATTATTGATTTTGATGTTTTCTCTGTTATCTGGAGAAGTCACGGGCATAGGAAGAAAGAAGAGGATATCATTAGCTGGAGAATGGAGAATCTTACACATTGTTTCTCAGGTGGGACAAATACATGGATTTGACAGTCTCTTCAGACAGTCATGGACACATTGGCATTTAAACAAAGGAACAATCAAAAGTGAATTAACCATTAACACAGATGTGTGTTATATATACATGCATTCACATGCATAAGCACATAAACTTGTGGGTCAAAGCTGCCTCTGGATAAGTTGTAATGGTGTCACAGTAGTTTCCTAAAGTGACCAGGCACCAGGAGAGTGTTATACAGACCAACCTGCTAAGTTAGCTCTTACTCCCCCACCTTGCCGCCATGCCACCATGCTGAGGTTCAGTAAAAGAAGAGGAAAATATCGGCAGTAGATGGTGTCTGGAAATTCGCTTCCTAATCTAATCAATAACTGTAGTTCTTTCAAAGGTGCATAGTTCTCTTGATAAGGTATCTCATCATTGACTTAACCATTTGGAAACACCTCTTTTCAGTTTAGTGTTCGGTGTGCTCATAATAATGGTGGTTCCAGCCAGATCAGGGCAAGTTAGTTTAGTTTCCTTCTTCCTTGGTCTTGCACCATCACAAATCAGAGGACAGGATAGACAATATTGTAATGTAAGGGGAAACCTAAGGTTGTATGATAAATATGACTTCTTGGCACCCAGATGCCTTGGGGGAAGTACCCATCTTAAACCGTTCACAAGGAGCCTCCTTAATTCTTATTTTTTCTTGTTCCAGATTTCTTACAGTTAAATCATTCTTCTCAGGTAAAATTTTTTTCTAAGGTATATGTATTAGTTTTCTACTGCCACTGTAACAATTATCACAAACTCAGTGATTTAAAACAATACCAATTTATTATTTCATGGTTCTGTAGGTCAGAAGTCTGGAATAGATCTCACTAAGCTAAGATCAAAGTATTGACATGACCATGCTGTTTTCTGTATGGTCTAGGGGAGGACTGAATCCTTGCCTTTTTCAGCTTCTTGAGGCAGCCCACATTCTTTGACTCACTGTCCATGGCTTCAAAGCCAGCAATGGCCAGTTGAGTGTTTCTCATGCTCATCCCTCTGACACCGAATCTCCTGCCTCCTTCCTCTTATAAGGACTCTTAGTCCACTTAGATAATCTGGGATAATCTCCCCATTTTATAGTCATCTGATTTGTAACCTCAATTCTGTCTGCTACCTTAATCCCTCCTTGCCATAAAACATAATATATTCAAAGAGCTATATGAAAATATAAACTGAATATTTAGGTTAGGATGTGGACATCTTTGGGGTGCCATTATTCTACCTAATGGGATCTTCCTGGAGGTCTCGCCTTCTCCTCAGGGGGACTAATATCAATCTAGAGGCCACTTTTCTCCTCCCCATTTGTGAATTTCTTCAACTAAAGTCATTCACCCATTCAGTTTAGAGTGGTAGTAGGCAGCTGGATTAGGAGCCTAAAAGGCTGCTGCCATTCCAAGCTCTGCAGAGGTAGAGTGTATGAGGAGCACTTGGCTTGAGGTCTTTGTCTTTTTAAGCCTAAGAACCTAATCAGAGATCTCATTTATAAATATTCTGCCAGAATGTCTTCACATTTTCTTAGCATTTTTGGGGGGTAGTTGTTGGAACCATTGTCAGCTACAGATTTGCACCCAAATGGAAATTTAGTTCTTAGAAACAGAGACTGCAAACAAATAGCCATCAGGACAGATGTGTTTTTAAAAGCAGTATAAGACTATAAAGATATAACAGATAATTTAGGGCTAGTTCTGGCTGTAAGGTTAAATTGGTAAGTATTTGGCAACTCTGCTGTGAAACCAATGAAACCAGCTAGGTCACAAGAACAAAGGAAACCTATGAGAATATTAACACTTGACACAGTGTCCATGAAGAGTCAATTCTAAGGTGGAAAATATGCATCCCCAAGATAACTTAATTGCAGTGTGGGATGACAATATAAGCATTTCTATATCCAGAGCTTTGTTTAAAATAAGAACAAACCTCAGCTTTACCGGTATTTAAAACACAGAGTGACACTGTCATGATCATGTATTTTGTAGTTTGGCCCCTCAGAATTTGTTGGAGAAGGAGTAGGAGTCCCAGCCTGCAGGGAAGTTGACCAAGGTACCCTCACTCATAATGTGACTAATTGCAATACTTATGAAACTATTAAGCGGATTGATTGTTATATTATCTCATTTTAAGTAGATGAACCCTCACATAATGGCCAAGTGATTTAAAAACAGGCACGTGATTAAAAATGCCCCTAAGAGGCTATGTACGAAGCCAATACTAATAAGATATGATGAGCACAGGGAAACACCACACAAATGAAAGAACCGATGTCACTCCAACCTCCAGTACTATCTTTATCAGTCACAGAAATACCCTCAGTCTGGTCAGATTTGGTCAAAACATTACATTTGGAGCAGAAGAACTTTTTTTTTTTTTGGAATTTTAAGTGAATGCAACAAACGTGAAATCATTTTGCATTAATACTTATTTCCCAGCCGGGGTGGATCAGCAGTTGAGTGTCTGCCTCAGGGCATGATCCTAGAGTTGGGGGATTGAGTCTCACATCGGGCTCCCTGCATGGAGCCTGCTTCTCCCTCTGCCTGTGTCTCTGCCGCTCTGTCTCTCATGAATAAATAAATAAAATTTAAAAAATACTTATTTCCTCTTAGCTCTGTTTCATTTTCCATTTAGGGCATACTTCATAATGTTTGTATACTCTGGTACAACTGTCCATGTTTGTACTCAATAAATAGACAAAACACATAATCTGAGGTCATGTGTTCACATCTATCTTATGGATAAGAGTGTGTCATCCAATCGCACACCAATGTGCTGGAGGACAGAGCTTTTAGAGGCAGGCAGCAAAGACCACAGAAGAGGTTGGATGTGGAAAAAAGTGTAAAAGGTCATCAAAAGAGGGTGTAGGTGGAGCCCCAGTGTAGGTCACAGGATAGTCTAGAGTTTGTCCAGATCTTGTGTTGCCAGGAACCAAAGTCTTACACTGACTTCTATCCTATGATTGGATCCATGACATATTTGATGAAGAGAAGAGGCCACAAAGGTCTCAATGAAATCCTGAAAATTTTTGATTTCTACTTTGCCTCCAATGCTTAGAAAATAAACTGCCGCAAAGGTCACAGTGAAGTAACTCTTTTCCTATGACTGAGAGCCGTGAAGCATCTCAGACACATATTCACTTCAACATTAAACTATCAAATAATCAAATTTTATACAAAATGGAATGAATTGGTAACTTCGCTGCAGCTGGCTTATAATGAGCCCATCTCATAATCAGCGAGTCTCCCTTCTGGACACAGTGATCTTACATTCAGCTATTCTTTTATTGACTTCTTTCAAAAACTGCATCTATTTTTTTAAAAAAATATACATTTTATAGGAAATGATTGGAGGATTTCAGCTACAAAGTGCTCCATCCTATGAAGGTTTATTATTTTATAGTTTAGGAGATTTCCATAACTTCTGTTCCAACGTAATACAGAAGCATCCTTCAGAGTGTTATCTTTAAGATCACAGAAGCTAAGAAATTTCAATTTCAAAGTGAGTATGATCCACTTTCTGTTCATTTTTAGCACTTCCGGGCAAGCTCTCTGATGGGCCCATCATTTGTTTAATGTTTTTCATCCTTCCAGTTGCTTTGGGAATCAGTTCCAGATCACAGAGGAGAGAAAACCTTTTTCCTTCCTCCTGCCCCAAGCTCACCTTCCCAGACAAAAATTTTATTTACATTAAATAGATTCACTGACCCAGGACTAGCAACCTACCCAGAGCAGCAGCCTCTGTGGTGCTCAGTGGAGCATGGGAAAGGCTTGTAATGCCTGATTAAAACCATCAGGAAAGCCGGAGCTTCATTCTAAAGGATTCAGGGGGCAGAGTGGCCCTCCTTCTAAGTCCATGGCACTATATTACTATGAATACTTTCCTTTGGCTCTTGCTCCCAGTGCAGAGAATCATGGGAATTTGAATAGGGCTCAAACGAAGAGATGCACATCTATGTGCTGAGACAGAAAGAGAAATTTTCCTGCCCAGTAAGGTTCCCTGGCAGAAGTTCCTGCAGGTGTTTTTTTTTTTTTTCCAAGACATATCACATTTGTACTTGCTTTAGGGATAATGTTTTGGATGGGACCACAGAGCAAAGGATTTGGTTGGATAATCTAACAAGAATGATGAGAGCCGACCTGAACACTGATGGGGTTCTTGCATGTTATCTCATTTCATCCTCACAGATCAGAGAAACCCAATTAGGTAGTATTTCCCCACTTCATAGACCAGGGAAAGGAAATTTCTGAAAGGTTAATTGATGTGCTGAAGGGGCACATAATAAAGTGCCAGGCTCAGTCCCACATCTGGCTCCTAATTCCTTTTTCGTTCTTCTACATTATGCTGTCCCTTCTGAATGGATTATTAGGTCGATAATGTTACTGTTATTAATTCTGCCCAAATAATGGATAACAGACAGCTCAGACATTTAGGATGTTGGCATTCATCTCCATTTTATTATCATCTATAACTGAAAATGTTCAGAAGTTTTTGATAATCATAATTTTTGGTAAAACAACTTTGATTTATATTTGTTTCTTCAGTATTTTTTCATTAAATATTTTTCCCCTTTGGCTATAACAATCCTTAAGATTGATTCTCTCTGCCAAAATCCTAACTCTCGTTCTTTTTACCGGCCGTTACCATGGAAATTCTCACACAACATGTGGCACTTCTTTAAATGCAGTTGCTCATGAGTTGTAGTAAATTGATACGGAGTGTATTTATGTGAATATTTAATTGATAAAATAACACAGTTGTGCTTGCTTTTAAAATATCTCGTAGCTCTGTGGTCATGGCTACACAAAGTGCCAACCATCCCTGCATCCTGGGATTAAGAAATGACATGTTGCAAATTTAGAGCACCTTGCTCCAAGCCAGTTGTAAATATTTATTAATTGCATAGCAAAATATTTTTAGTAGGCTTATGTGCACCATGCGTCACGTCATACCTCTGTCCCAGTCCACTTCACACATCAAAAGCCCAGTGCAATGTAGTAAGTACTTTCTATTCTGCAGATCTGATATAATCTCAGAATTTAATGTTTCACCTGTGTAGAAGTTACTCTTAAATCAGATTCTATGACCCAGACAACTGTCCAGAACTTTAGTACCTCATCTCTCATTTCCAAGTAGAAATCTCCAACTCGATGTCCCACTGGTCCCTCCGTTTCCACTTGACTAAAACCAAACCCATTTCTTTCCCTCTCAGTTAAAGTCCTTTCAGAATTTCCTTATTTCAACCTCCAATCTGATCATTCAATTAGTTACTCAGGTTTGGACCCCCATCACGCTCTAGCCATTTTTTTTCCTCTTCTCTCCAGTCCTATGTCCTATAAATTATGCTGAGCTCGGAGTATTGTTTCCATTAGTGTTCCCCTTGGTAGCTTGCTGGGACTACACTATAGCACCTCAACCAGCCTTTCTTGTCCTCTCTCTCCTCCTTCTCCCTGACTTCCTGACTACTGTCTCGGTCAGCATTTTGCATATACCACTCACCTCCTCAAAAAATGTGCACTGTGTCCAAAATTAAACCTAGATAGACCACCATGTAAAAGGTTTACAGCTCACAACTCTCACTCCAGCATCTTCATTCCTCTCCAACATGATGGGAGCTGAACCGAAACTCCTTGTCCACATGCTATTCTCATTTGCATTCCGATTCTTAATAACTTGCACATTGACAGCACCGAATTTTCTGATGTTGGTAATAAATAATGACAGATAAACCCTCTATGCCAAGGAGTTCTGTGGCTCTTTTGGGGTTAAGAAATACACAGAAATAGTCTAAAGAAAGAAAAAGAAATATCCTAAATATTAGTCTTCTTATACCTTTGTTATATCGCTTTTGGAAGCAGCTTTTGCTTGAAATAAGAAAGTATAGATTATGTATTAGTTTTAATTCCTAAAGCTTGATGATCTCAAACAACTCACATCTCTTTGAGCATTCTTTTTGAATCTGTGTAGTTTTCCAAAATTAAAATTAAAATTCCATGTTTTTCCATAGAGGACCCTTTTTAGTTATGTTCAGGTCAACAATCATTTTTAAAGTTTTTTTCTTTTTAAAAAAGATTTTTATTTATTTATTCATGAGAGACACAAACAGAGAGATAGAGAGAGAGAGAGAGAGAGAGAGAGAGAGAGAGAGACGCAGGCAGAGGGAGAAGCAGGCTCCATGCAGGTAGCCGGATGCGGGACTCGATCCCAGGACTCCAGGATCAGGCCCCGGGCCAAAGGCAGGCACCAAACTGCTGAGCCACCTAGGGATCCCCAAAACTTTTGATTTTGAAATTAGAGAAAGATCCAACTAACATTGTCAGTCCAACCACCAGACTGCATGAGCACACAGCTGGCTGCAGGCCCATCATTTTAAGCAATTATTGGAAGTTTTATTTCAGTAGTTTGTTTTTCCTTCAGTCATTATAAAAGTAAAACAGAGACCCAGAGTCTGGCCTATGAATCTTGCAAGTGAGGGAGTCTTAACTGAGAGTGACTCTGAGAGGTTCTTACATCTTCAGGACCGTCTGTCAAAGGTCCAAAGAGAAAAGCTCGTGCCTCTTTGCTGACCACGGACAGTCTTTTAATTAGCACAGTGTTGTTGCATTTCAGCCGTCTTACAAAGCTGCATGTCTATCATTCTGAAATTATTTGTATTTCCTAGAGA
This sequence comes from Vulpes lagopus, assembly GCF_018345385.1. NCBI lineage: Eukaryota > Metazoa > Chordata > Mammalia > Carnivora > Canidae > Vulpes > Vulpes lagopus. The sequence continues at coordinate 24,902,859 of NC_054848.1, forward strand.
CACTGAAAGATGAAACAGATTCTTGTGTTCATAACTCCGGAGCTTGTGTATTATTAGGAAGCTAGTAGGAAAAATAGCCTCCTACAAGGACTATAAACTTTATTTGGGGAAGAGAAAAAGCCTGAGATGAAATGGTGCTACTGACAGTTCTATCTGATGTTTCTTAAACCTAAGTTATAATGAAAACTCAGGTAGGGATGCCTAGGTGGCTCAGTGGTTGAGCATCTGCCTTCAACTCAGGGCACGAGTTTGGAGTCTCAGGATCGAGTCCCACATCGGGCTCCCTGCATGGAGCCTGCTTCTCCCTCTCCCTATGTCTCTGCCTCTCTCTGTGTGTGTCTCTCATGAATAAATAAATAAAATATTAAAAAAAAGAAAACTCAGGTAAATGTAATGATGAAAGAAAATGAAACAGGTATGTAGGTAAGTATTGAATTTCTTTTCAAGTCATTTACCTTTAGATTCTCAAAGAACATATTAGCTAATAGAATTGGTGGCCAAACTGTGGTGTAGATGGAGCTAAGGTCAGAGTTAGATTCTATTTGGGTCTGAAGAAGGACCTGGCTATGGCCATAGTTTGCACTCCTACAACCAGTTCACCAACTCTTTTGTGTTACAAGGCATAGGATGAAAAAAGGGTGATTATTCACTCCAAAAAACCCTTAAGTACCAATACACATATCTTACAATGGTTGTTTGTTGCAACAGCTTTCTATAAAACAAAGCAGAATAGAAAAAAAAAAACAAACAAAATAATGCATTGAACCAGTAACACATACAGATTGTTTCAGTAAAGCAACCAGAAGCCATCTTGCCAAAATCCCAACATTTTTAGTATTTTTCCAACATTTTTAGTATTTTGATGATTAGTGGTAGTCAATACCTACTCATCACACTTCAAATGTGAATATTGAGTCTGGGTTACCTATATCTTTTCATTTTATTTTGGAGGGGATATATTTGACAGAAAAAAGTGATTGTGACATAGAGGAAGAAGAGAGGTCTTAAAGAATCTTAGATTTAGATTTCAGCTCCAGTCCTGCCCTTTCCTAGCTGTGCAGCCTTGATCAAATCAACTAACTTCCCCAAGTGCTATCCCTTTATCTGAAGGCATAGAAAAAATGGTACTTTATAAATTATCATTTTGCAAATACATATATGACATATATAGATAATACATGTATAATATAACAATATCTAAGATAATAAAATTACTTATATGTTCTATGTGAATATAATTCTACACTAACATAAATATGTGTATATTAGTTTAAGATATATATATGATGTAAAATTATATATATAATTACAGTACTCTTCTGTGACCCCACACACATTACAAAACATGTATGTATAATATGTATATTTATATACATGTGTGTATATGTCTATATTACACATAAAATGTGTGTGGGGTCATATAAGAGTACTACAGTTCTTATTTCCACTGAGAACTTTATGATTAAAAGCTTCTTAATATTATTAGACTAAAGGCAACTTTAATGCTGCTTGCTTCTCATGTAATTGACTGTAGAAAAAGCCATTGGTGACATGATCTCTCTGTTTTCGATATTGTTTACAATACCTGGCTTGACTTTTATGCTATTAAATTAGGTAAGCATTAATTTTCCACTAAAACAGATTGCCAACAAGCACACACGTACAAACAATTCATGAGGAGGATGGAGCCCGTACTTCTTAAATTCTTTTTCTGGAAGGTAACAGAGCTTTTTCCATTACCACAAATGCATGAATGAATGGACAACATTGCAAGCACAGACGTTCCATACATCTCATCAAACAGCCCGATCACTTCCTCGATACTTTTTTCTGCTTAGCATTATTAATTTTTTTCAACAATTGAGTTTGTTTGCAATAAGCTGAACCAGAGCATACCCTTCCATTAATTAGAAAAAATGTATGGGTATTAGCTTCAGGAAGCAATAGCACTCCTTGTGTGTTTTCTAGTGCAAACTCAGGGTGATTTTCTTCCCCTTGAACAGTGTTGTTAAGTCTGAAGCAAAAAAAAAAAAAAAAAAAAAGTCTGAAAACCTTTTGAGTAGCTTGTGCCCATTCAAGAAAAAAGAAAAAACAAAAACTAAAAACAAAAAAAAAACCACAAAGACCTACCAAGGTCAGATGTAAATAGATGTGAAACTAGCATCTTAGAATACAAATCTGTGCCATTACTCTCTATATACTTCTAAGCCTTTTACAATTGTTTTTATACTCTTAGTCTACATGTAGAACAAACACCTTAATTATCTTCTTTGTTATAACTACAAAATTTAGAAAGTAGTCCTTGATTCATATTTATACTCCCTAGGTAATTCTCACTATGAAATCATGTTGAACTAAGAAGCTAGAAAAGGCGTATGTGTGATTTACTGTTTAGTTTTTCACTGACTCTGGTCAGGCTGATTGAATTAACCAATTCAGACTTTTTTTTTTAACTCAGCAAAGCTTAAACATCTAAGGAATTTCAATTATATGATAATAAAAGCTGCTTTACCTTTGCATATTCACAGTACTCTATTTTTGCTGCGCAGTGATTAAAAATGACTCACTTTTCTTAAATTCTGAAATCTGACAGTATTCCTTGAGTGAAATAATTTATGGTAGCAATAAACTGAAGGGGACAACAAGGGAGCAAACAGATGCAACAGAATAAACGTAAAAGACAACTTGGAATTATCGACCGGAAATCAACATGTCTGTAAAAATACAGATCAGAAAGTGTTAGGGAAATCTCTTGTAGGGAAAGGAAGCCAGAAATCACCACATTAGCCTTTCGGTGAGATGTAATTCTATTTCTGTAATATCAACATGGGAGCATCATGACTCCACCATTCTGGACCACTCTCTTTCACCATACACAAAGATAAACTCAAAATGGATGAGAGATCTAAATGTGAGACAAGAGTCCATCAAAATCATAGAAGAGAACACAGGCAACACCCTTTATGAACTTGGCCACAGTAACTTCTTGCAAGATACATCCACAAAGGCAAAAGAAACAAAAGCAAAAATGAACTATTGGGACTTCATCAAGATAAGAAGCTTTTGCACAGCAAAGGATACAGTCAACAAAACTAAAAGACAACCCATAGGAAGGAAACTTAACAGATGATGATCTTGAATCCATTTCTTTTGGAAAACCTCCACAGGTACACATTTGGCGATGTTTTCTTAGCTGAATAAAACTCATCATGATAGAGAGAGTACTATCACTAAACAACAAAATGCTAAGACTAAATTAATTTCCTCAAGTTCTGTTCCCTCAAACTCATCTCATTGTCTCAAGATCATTGTCAGAAGGGGGATCCCACATGTAGCATCTGAGAGCAAGCATGTTATTAGTTGGATAATATTGCCTATGTGAGAATGAGTAGCAGGAACAGAAGTGAACTTTCTTTATCTTCTGGGATTTTTAAATAGCTTTGGTCTTCACTAGTGTTACTACAAGGACATACTTAAAAGTTAACCGCTGATGGAAAGTACAAACCCTATGTATAAGGTATGCATAAAGTAGAGGTCTCTGCTCTTTGCCATGCCAACGTGCATTTGGGTCACCATCAGTTTACTTTAGTTCTCAGGGCATAAAACTATCATATTCTCCATGATTTCTTCCTACGAGCACACTATTATTATTAAGAGATACATTAATTTTGGACATCAAAATTCCTAGTCTGTTATTTTACATCACATTAACTCAATGTCAAAGGACAAATTTATATTTCTTAATATACTTTCCCTCTTTTTATAATGTGAGTTTTCTAGGTAAAATAAAAATAATAATAATGGTAGCATTTTTTTGGCACATGTGGAACTAAGTAGCAATATGCGAATTTCCAAATTGCATACTGTTAAAATGCTTCTATTCTTCAAATCCTAATAATATTCTAAGAAATTATAATAATAATATATTTTTAAGGAATTTTTGCTCAGTGCAGAGAGAACTTTGAAATATTCATACATTAGCAAAACATATCATTTAGAGAAATAATTTTATCATAAGAAAGAACTTAGAAATTTGATAATAAGCATAATTTGATGAATCTTCTGTGGTGAGTCATCATTTCTTTGCAGTAAAAAGAATTTTTCTCTGCACACGTAGAGCAAGTTCTTGTAAAAGAATTGAAAATCTGTGAGGAAAAGGAGCTAACGGGTTACTAAAAATGTTCCTAGCTTCTTTGAAGTTTTATATGATATCTGATAATACACTGAATGCCTCATTGTGAACATTCAGTAGCAGAGAGTACAGGAGAAAGCTTAATATTTATTAATCATGATATTCTTTTTCAAGTTAACAGCAATAAGTCATCAGGTTGTTTTTGCTCACTGATACGCCAAAGCACCCTAGCACTGCATGGAACATCATAGGCCTTCGATAAACAATTGTTGAAATAGCCATACCATTAGACTCCATCCACAAAGGCTGAAATGAATTGAAGTAATTCAGGATGGAAACTGCTGAATAATCAAGCATATATTGTTAGCCTTAGTTATGTGGCTATTACAGAGTGAAAGGGGTAAAGGGACTCAAACAGCTTGATGCTCTGACCACTGGGCTACTCGGATGACCATGGGCTTTTTGCTCTTCTTCCACTGTGGATTTTTGAAGCAGAGACAGTCTAATTAGACATAGAGCAGATATTATAAATATGTTACTATGGTGAATGCAAACATTTCATATAGTGATAACATTTCATATCAATTAAGTGGAATATTTGGAATTCACTGTGCCAATGAAATTTAAAGTACCATTATTCCACTGGCTTACCCATGAAAGTATAAGTAATGCATATTTATTTATTTACTTAGAGGGTTCTTATTGAACACGCTGAGTTGTTTAGTATTTATCTCCCTTGTGCAGTGTACCAACTTATTAGGAGGATTCCACAGAGTCACAGTGGAGTCACTCTGAAATGACTTCATTTCAACACAAATTCTGTGTAAAAAGATTTTTGGTAAGCCATCTTCCCCCATGGAGTTTAGGTTATCTTTTAGGAAGTGGAAATGAATAGATAAAAAATACAGGAAACTTTCGTTTTCCCTGTAATGTCTTAATCACTTCTAAAACGGGATCACTTTTAAATCACTTTTAAGAAGTGGAAATAGTGGCTTTAAGGAAAAAAAATAGTAAATTAAATTAGTTCTCCAGCCATTTTGTATGATATAGGAGACATTTAAAGAGTAAATGTGTCTGGTTATCTTATGAGCGTGCATCTCCATATTTGATTTCCCTGGCAAAACTTTGACACCTTACAAAAGAAATGAGGTCATTTCAGTCTGTAGTGCTACAGAGCTTGTATTCTTTTTCTTTTTCTTTTTTTCTTTTTGCCAATCTTAAGAGATTCCATGAATATTTTACTGTCAGATTTTACAATTTAACATATCAAGACGTGATTACTAAAGACTCACAATCCTTGTCTCTGCTACCTTTCTGATTTCATTCTGCCATGCACTCTTGGGACACTTTTAAAGCAAGAAACAACAGCTGTAATAGCATGTGGGCCCTAGATGCCACTAGTTTCACTGCTCATACTATCAGGCATGTTCCAGAGTATCTGTTGAAGAAAGCATGCTTCCAACATCTTTATTTTTCTTAAAAAGATATCCATGGCAACTAGTATAATGAATCATTATACAAATCATTCAATCATTATAACAAATCATTCAATAAATACATTTGATCACCCTATGTATTCTAGGCACCAAAAACTTTCCGGGTATGCACAGCTAAGTTTAAACCTAGCAAGAGGGCCAGACATGAACATACCCAACTCTAATCTAATGGAGCTATGCAATTAGTACATTGGAACACAGGTGATGATGCCATTAAGTTTTCTTTGGGAAGTAATAAATATAACAGCTAATATTAACTGAGTAATTACCATGGGCCACATTCTCTTTTAAGTGCTTTACATGCATTAATAGAACTAAGAAGAAATGGATATTACCTCCATATTTTTAGACTCTAAATGATAATGTATCTTGCCCATGACTATGGAGCTAATAGACAGTGGAGCTAGGATTTGAACTTAGGCAGTGTGGTTCCAAAGCTGATGCTCTTGATCCCCAGACCACACTACCTCTCTGTTTTCCTTTGGAGTCATTTGGGAGAAGTTCAGAGATAAGTTCATATTTGAGTTAAAAGGCCAAATGTAATGAAGGCTTTATCAATTACAGAAAATAGATAAAGAGAATTTTAAACAAATAAAGTACAGTGAGCAAAATCAGGAAGAAATGAAAAAACTGAGACACAGTTCCCAAATCAGAGATGCTATATTAGAGGACATGAAGGAAGCAGCAAGGGGGGTGAGGAGGGATGAGGTTGTAAAGTTAGGAGGAACCCTGACTGGGAGTGGCCTGGGAGGCCATGAAAGGGATTTGGAGCTTATGGCATGGGATCACTTAGAGGATATTGTTATACTCACTCTGAGATTTATAATGACTTCCTAGCCAGGTCAAAGTACAATTGAAGCTATCAGTGAGACTCATAGTCTTTAATTTTTGTCACCATTTTTAAAGTGCAATTAGCCACATGATATAGACATAAGAAAACATTTTATTCCAAACATTTTTAGGTTATTTGAATAATAAATGCACTAAACGTATTCCTTTCACATAATGTGTATAAACTCTCTGAAAATATGAGGTATTACTTAAGTAATTTTTATTCTAAAAATTTCAATCCTTTTTAAAATTAGAATGCTCTTTCTGAAGCCCCCAAATTATACATAACTGCCAGTTATGTGTTGGAAATGCCTCTAATAAAAGAAAACAAATGAAACAGGACAGTACAACCACCACCATCAACAACAACAATGGTAACAACAAAATCTCACTTGGAAGGATCACTTGGCTTGAAACTCTCTGCAGCTCTCAGATACCCAGATCTTCTTTGTTAAAAATATCCAATACAATGTTTAGAAAGTGTTGTGAACCAGAAGCACCATCAACTGATACTAAGTTTGAAAATTGTGTATGATGGCTAAGAAACTTAGAATGTCCCAAGCTCATGAAGCTTATTTATCATGAATGGTGCTCCACCTACCTCCCTTATAATTCACATGGTAGTATGGCGAATCTTCCTGCTTCCAAAGCCTCTGGGCTTCTGTTCTCATCCTCATTTCCTGATACTCCCTCATATGGTCCCTTTTCTTGACTTTGGATTCTTTTGCTTTCTCATGTCTGCCCTTCACTGGTAGCTCTGTTTAGTTTTCAGTTAAGTCTGTCTTTTCCTGAGCACATCCAGAATCTTCTCAGAAGAAGCATTCATTCCATTCTTTTCTCATGGCCCTTCAATTCTCCATTCCCTCACTCTGTTTGAATCATCCCTCTCTCTTGGGAACTGCAAGAAACAACAAAAAGCCTCCCTTTATATGTCATTTTCCTTTCAAAATTATCGTTTTTATCTTAGAGAGGTTGTTGCTATTTTCCATCTAAAATTTTCTAAAAACCCTCTTATCCATGTTTCTATTTTAAGAAAGCTGGGGGGTACCTGGGGGGTTCAGTTGGCTAAACATCCAACTCTTGATTTCAGCTCATGTCATGATCTCAGGGTTGTGGGATCAAGCACCTTGTTGGACTCTAAGCTCTGTGGGGAGTCTGTTTGGGGCTTCCTCTCTCTCCCTCTCTCTCTGCCTGCCATCTCACATGCGCTTTCTCTAAAAAAACATTTTTTTAAAAGCTGGCTAACCTAAGAATATGACACATCAAGAAGTAGATAGTATATTAGAGATAAGGTGTTTCATATTTGCATCATCTGTCCTGTTCCCCATTTTTTTTCCAGAAAGTAAGGCTATGGCTTTGTATCCAAATATTTAGGAAGCAAGTAATTGAGAATAAGTAGTAATAATAATAGGTTGCATCTCAAAAGATATTTGAATTTTGTATGTTAAAATATAGATGGCTAGGATATAATTTTGAGAAAAATTATTCACATCATCATTTCTCAGTTATTACAAATAATTACCAGTGGTCACACTAAGAGATAAAAGATTATGAGCCTCATAAAGTACACATTTTTGGCACAATTAAAAGACTGTACTATATTTCACTAGGTCACTTGTCTTTCTTTCGTTAGGTATTGATAACAGCTAAATCTGTAATGACCTATGACATTTATATTTTTGCTATTAATTATTGAAGTTCATTTCTGTGAACCATTTATTTTTTAACCAAACAGAATATATTGAAATCTATTCCTATAATCACATCACCCTAAAACATTGGCAGTCTGATTATGTGTCATTTTTCATGAGGAAGGATGCAATTAGAGTCACAGGCTAGCATAAGTAGTTATGGCCTTAAAACTGAAGATATGTGAATGTCATTTATCTCATGTAACTCAGCGAGAAAAAGCGAAAGAAAAGCCGTCCAGAATAGGTCACTAGCAGCATACGTATGCTTAGATTTGGTTCTCAAACTAGGACTTTGAACCAGCAGAAAGTCCTGTGTTCATTGAGAGGTAAAATATTCTAACTACTCAACTCTGATATCTGCTTATTGCTATATGCAAAGTCACACACTTACTTCATTCTAAAAATTATACGTGTGTGTGTGTGTGTGTGTGTGTGTGTGTGTGTGTGTCTTTTTTAAGAAATAGATAAATAGGTGGATTATGTCAGGGCAAACAAGATTTTAAAACCAGATTCTGGTTAATATTTCAACAAATATTAATTAAAAACCTACTATGTGGTCGGAAACTGCTGAGACTGTTATAATCAAATTAGACATAATCCCTTCTAAAATCTATTCAGGAGATAGGCATTAAATAAATTATCATGCTTTCACCAAAATAAAGAGATGGTTATCATTACTCAATTTCTCATGTTCTTACAAAAAGAATAGGAAAAACTCTAAGGATAAATGTATTACAGAATATGTTAGGCATTCACCCTCTAAAATGAAATCTACCATAATAACTGAGGATGAAAATACATTTTGAAATAATGTAAAAAAATACATATTTTGAAATAAAGATTAAACCTTCTAACAAGTGATTTTATTTTTGATCATGTAATTTTAAAAATATGGGATGTAAATCTAAATATACGTGTGTAAGCTTGTTCCATAGATCCAAAATGTTTTTGTATGCCTTTATTGTAAATAAGCATTACTGGAATTGGATATCAAAATGTTATGATATTAAAACTTGCTAAATATTAGAAAGTTAACTGAAGTAATTCATTAAATCTGCTTCTGTAGATAAGATTCTCCTTCACTGGGGCTTATTCCTTTGGGTATACTTGAAGGAAAGGGAATGAATGTTTATGTTTCCTTTGAATGATGAATCAACCTTTCCCTGACTAACTTTGTCTTTATAGTCCATTCACACCTCAGAGATTGTTTTACATCTCTAGATAGTTTACATTAATTGCAATTGCTCTTCCAATTGTTTTAGCAATAATACAGAGGACAATGAATAAAATTAGCCACTCTAAATATGAAACATTAATGCCATCTTTTATCTGTTGCTAGATAAAGGAAGATCAAACAGCTCTGCCTAGTGACATCAAAGAAATTAGTTAAGGTATATGAGGTGTGTCTATATAAGGTATATCTATCATCAGGTCCAATATACTTTCCCTTAGCAACATTGATGTAATACCCATAAGGTTGGGGGTTCATGAGATGAGACCCTATAGAAAGAGGGGTACGTTGTCTACATTTGAAATGTGTGCTTTGTGACATAGTTGAGTAGATGGACAGTTAACTGAAAATCAGGTAATTCTGGGTAAATTGACTTAATCTGCCTAACGTATTCTGGACAATTAAAAATAACTAGTAAATAAAATCATGGGGATCATGAAAGTTATTTTAATTCTAAGTTAAGAACACAGAATAATTTTGACACCATTAATACCTCATTCAAGCAGGTGTTTCTCAGAGGCACTCACTTCATTGTTTATTTGCCATCATTCCTAATAAACATGTACTTGAGTTATGTCATTTGAAAATAATTAGCATGCCCTACAGACACATGGGAAACTGATCTAGGCATGCGCCCGCCCAATGTTTAATGACCTTAATCCATCTCAATGACTTGCCTTTCTATTCAAATAACCAGTTTGGGATATAATTTACTAAAATCAACTTTTGTAGTATTATTTCAAAAAAGGATAGCTGTTTGTGTGACAAGCTATAATATTTAGCTACCGAAAGGCCTACTACCATATTTCTCTCCCACTGAGAACTATTTGTTATCTAATGTCACTTATAGATTACATGTAAATCAAATTATTATTTCCGGCTCTGCATGGTGCAATGCTGATTAAAAACTTGTCAAGCTATCAGAAGAATAAGGCCATTTCCCAGCATGGAATGATGCTATTTATTCTAGGCCCAATGATTGGTACCAAAACCAATGCCTAATAATAATATCCTTGACCAGGGGTGGAAAGAATCTTTTAAAATGATCACTCTTACCACAATCCTAAAGCATGCAAATATCAGACAATGCTGAAATAATTGTGCAACTTTAAGTACATATATAAGAGGGTAGCTAAACTCACTGAACTCACTAAGGTCAACAGACACTGTGCAGTTCTCATCACTTATGGTTTCTTGAAAGCATTTAACAGTGTTGACCACTGTTCTCTTAAAATGTTCTGCTTCCTGCCTCTCATGCTCTCCTAGTTCTCTTATTTTTATTCCTTCCTTGTCCTTTGTAATCTGCTGGTCTGTTAAATGTTGTCATTTCTCATGATTTGTCTTACATTCTCTATCATTTTACTTTCTACCCTGGAAAATGATATGCCTTCATGTATGTTTACTGCTCCCCTTTTTTCTCCAGGAAAGATCTCTTTCTTGACCTCCAGGCCCATACATCAACAGACCATGAGACATCTCCCACTGATGACTCATACTCAACCTGGATAAAGTCATCAGCATTATCTTCCACCCAAACTGGCTTTTCCTGAAATGTGGCTCCAAACTTCATGCACTCATGTGGCCAATGTCCCAGGATCATCCTAGACCATCTTGTCCTCACTCACATTTTCATTCATTAAAACCTGACATGCTGACTTCTGAAATACTTCTAGGTAGTAGGTAGTATTCTAGGTCTTTTCCTCCAGTGCTCAGGTTTGTGTTCCCATCAGCTGTCATTGTTGTTCCCAAAGACTTCCTGCCTGCATTCTTTTGCATCTCTAATCCTGGCTTCCACAGTATATTTTCTAAAACACTTAACTGATTTTGTTATTTCTAGCCTTCAGTAATATCAACCTGCCTGAAATCCAACCTTATTCCCTTGGTGTGAGTAGCCTTTATGGTCAGATCTTGGTCTCCCTTTCAAGGCTCAATTCTTAGCTTGAACACCTTTGTACTGGAAGTTTAAACAACTATAGTAGAGTCTCAAAGCATATAGCAAGGTGGTTCACACTTGTGTCTCACGTGTGTTGTGTGTTTTGCACAGTTCTTTCTGCTTCTCAAATGTTCTGTATCAGCTATCACTACATAACAAATCGCCACAAACTTGGTGGTTTAAAGGAAGACATATTTATGATCTCACAGTTTCTGTAGGGTAGGAATCCAGATAAGGCCTTGCTGGGTCCTCTGCTACAGGGTGTCTGGAAAGCTGCAGTCAAGCCATCAGTCAGGAGCAGAGTGTTATGTGAAGAGTGAAGTGGGGAAGGATCTATGTCCAAGCTGTTACTGGTTATAGCAGAACTGAATTCCTTGAGGCTCAGATTCTTAACTGGCTGTTACCTGTAGACCTCCCTCGCTTCCTTGCCTCATAGGCCTGCTTACAGACTACTCCTTCAGAAATATGGCGGCTGCCTTATCCAAGCCAATAGGGAGGGGGTCTCAATCTTATGCAACCTGGTCACACAAGTGACATCCCATCACCTTTGCCATATTCCATCAGGTAGAAACAAGTCACTAGGTTCAGCCCACACTAAAGGGAGGAGATTGCACAAAGATACAAAGACCAGGGATTATTAGGAGCTATAGTTTCAGAAACTGCCTACAGCCTCCTCTAGCCCCAATTTCCTCCACCCCCATCCACCTGACCTGTGCAGATTTGTGGAGACTCATCTCAGTCATCAAGACTTCAGTTCCTCGGTGATGATTTCCCTGATCAACCTACCCCAAAGTTGATTATTGTTTTCTTTTTATTGCCACTGTACCACTAATATTATTCTTCAATTATTTGTTCACATAGCTTTATCCTTCACAAGGACTTTGAAAGCAGAACGATCATTCATTTTTCCAATATCTGGTACATTGTCTTTCTAAAGAAAGTGGTCATTAACTGTGAAATAAAAAATGTATAAAAATAAATGAAATGACAAATATTAAGTACATGAAATTATCTGAAAACATAGTCTCCCCTGGGGATACATAACATCAAATAATCTAACATCTGAGCATTGCATTCACTTTAGTTAAGATACAAAAGGCAATCTTGTGTAAGTGACATCACAAAGTGACAGATTTGTCTGTTTCTATTATTTTTTAGCTCCTTCAAATGAAAGACAAGTATAAAATGAAATGCTATGTTGCTAATATAGTGAGGTGGCTAAGATCATTGGCTTTAGCATCAGACTGTGGGATGGAATTCTAACTCTGCTATTTACTAACTGTGTGGTCTTGGGCAAGCTATTTAACCTCTCTGTGCATTAACATAGTAGTCTGTAAAATGGGGAGAGTAATCATATCTATATCATAGGACTGCTACAAATATAAAATGAAATGTTTCAGGAGAAGCAATTAGAAGAAATCTGTCATATATTGGATTCTAATTAAATATGAGTCATTATCATTTCCTACCATACTAACATGGAAAGATGTACATGGCACATAATTAAGTGAAAAAATACAACTTGAAGAAAAGTATATTGGACCTTACCAACCTTCATTTTTTTAAAAAAAAAAGCATATATACATAGTTCATGTATATGTTGGTATATAGGAAAAATTTGGAAGGATACATGTTAGATTTTTAACAGTGATTATTTCCAGCAATTAAGGAACGGTGAGTGTGATTACCTTTATTTGTTATCTTGTGGACTTCTATATTGTTTGAATTGTGTTAAATAGGCATAAATCACTCTTATAACCTGTATGGCTGAATTGTTTCTTCCAAAAATGTATGTTGAAATCCTAGTCCTCAGTATCTCAGAGGGTGACCTTATTTGGAAATAAGGTTTTTGTGGATGCAATTACTTAAGGTGAGATTACACTGAAGTAGGATAGGCCCTTTATCTACTATTACTATTGCTCTTTAAAGAAGAGACACTGGAGAAAATGCCATGTGATGATGAAGGCAGAGATTAGAGTCATGCAGAGGGCCAACCAAGAAATGCCAGATTGCTGGTAAGACACCAGAAACTAGAAAGAGGTGAGAAAGACTCCCCTACAGGTTTCAGAGGGAGCAGTGCTCTACCAACGCCTTGATTTTGGACATCTGGCCTCCAGAACTCTGAGACATTACATTTCTATTGTTCTAAACCACCCAGTTTGTGGTACTTTGTTACAAGCAGCCCTAGAAGACTAATATATAACTAATATAAAATAATTAATACTTTTTTAAAGTGTAAGCAAAATGTTAAAAGACAAGCAGTTGCATAACTTGTAAGGTTGTATTGTCTTGGTGAAGTTTAAGCTACAAATGAATTTTACACCAGCGCTCTACAACCATGTCAATAGAATTATTCTGAGAAATCTCAACCAAATCTTTGTTAAGTGGTTCATATATTGGTGGGAAGTACTGGGAGATCTGGGAGCTATTTCTTTCTATTCTGTTCATGAAACTTCTTCTATTCATGAAACTTCTTCTATTCAATTTTCTAGTCCTAGCAAGGGGGCAGATGGCCCAAAGGCTAAGCAGCATTTGATTGGTTACTGAGACAGTATATACCAAACCCTAAAGAGAACTATCAAGGAATTTCCTATATTTTATAACTCAAATGATACACAATTTAGAAAAACAGTTTAAAAAAAAAAAGTCAGTTAGTTCCCAGCCAGTCCTTCAAATGTTTAAAATATTTTTTAATTTATTTTTTTATTGGAGTTCAATTTGCCAACATATAGCATAACACCCAGTGCTCATCCCATCAAGTGCCCCCCTTTGTTTAAAATATTACAGCAATAAAATCATTGAGCAGAGACTGTTTCCTGACTACACCAAAGTTATTACAATGAAGAGTCGATTAGAAAAATATACACAAAAATATATATTCATAATTTTTAAATACCATAACTCACATCCGATGGCCAAATGGTTCAATATCAATATTTGTGGTAAAATTAGAGCTTCTAAAGAAATGTTTCTTTAATGAAAAACTTTTCGATTTTAATTTTTAATATAAGGAGGAAAAAAAGAGGATCAGAAATAGTTTGTGTTTTTCTTTTCTCAACATGAGTAACCATGGAAGATAGCAGAATAGAGCGAGGAAAAAATGCAATCATTTTAATTAATAAAGTAAGTGGTGGAAGCAATGGAACTGAGAACCCCAAATAGTAGATCATATATTATTAGGTCTTTTCTTTGCCTTGACTTTCTTAAATATCTAGCGATTCATCATATAGGCTTTCCCACCAATGATGAAGGAATTGCTGAAAATTTAAATTTAACTTCATCACTGTTTCTTTTTCTCTGGTAGGATTCATTGAGTTCTTAAGATATTTCTGAGTGTGCAAGTTGTTTAAGGTTAATACTGGCCAAAGACTTCCTTGTCTTCCAATTTAAAAGATTGTAAGGAATATATGAAAATTATTTTGCAAAATATGGCCAAAAAAAAGGGAAGAGAAGGGAAGGAGAGGGAGAGAAGGACAGAAAGAAATGTCTTAAGAACTCAATGACTGTATGAAATATTCCCTATTAGGAGTACAGAAAAATAAACTGTCACATTGTTCTGAAGTAGTTATTGTTACTTAATTTTGTTATTGAGTATAGTTGGCATGCAATATTATATTAGTTCAGGTATATAACACAGTGATCTGACATTTATATACTTTAGGAAATGCTCACCAAAGTGAGTCTAGTCTAGTTATCATCTGTCACCATATAAAGTTATTACAATTTTATTGACTGCAGTTACTGTTACTTACTCAAAGAGCAAACCAACAGTGTTTTCCTCTGGTGCTAATACAGAGAATGACCTGTGTCATGGAAATGCGCTCTGGGATGAATAGGCAAAAAGTGTCCATCTTTGAGTTATTTAAAAAACTAAACCCTAGAGACCAAAGATAAACCTAAAGGACAGTAAAGAAATATAATTGCATTGGACACTAATGTCATGAAGAGTTAATTAGGCTTCAGTGGGTCATAATTTATTTTGAGAATGTGGCATTTCAGAAAACTACCTAGCTCACTTCATATTACCTTCAGACACTAAAGGTGTAATTGTTGTCATTATCATTTTAATCGGTGCTGCAATTTAATGGTAATATATGTAGTTGTTGTAAGGTCTTTTAAGCTGTTGGGGATTTCAGACATATACCCTGAAAATATAATTGTGACATTTCGTAGATTTAATATTGCCATTCACAGTTAATGATAATACTGCCTTTAGAAATTGTTATTATTGACAGAACACATGTTCAAATGGCTCACATAGCTGCCTTATACGCATCATATTTAGGTATTTGGGAGGTCACTAGGATTGTCTAATTAGACCAACATTGCCACTATATTTACTTGGTATGTAATGTATGATGGGGATATTGCAAATACTGAAAGGAAGTGGAAAATATACTGGCAGTAGTTCCTACCTGAAAAACAATATAGTTCATGGCAGGAATAGTATTTTATTAACTGTACTTCTTGATTTTCTTGATTGCAAATGCTAGGTACCATATTAGGCACACAGCTTGAGATATATGCCGCGCAATGAATAGAAGAGCTTATTTCCGCCAAACATAAAAGAAACGAGGAATACTTTTTCGATTATGACAGTTAAATATTTTCAAAAAGGGTTATTTTCCACCCAGCAGTAGAATACTTGATATATAATTACAAAGGAGGCTATGCCAATAATTATAGCTAGACCCATTATATTGAGCACAATAGTCTTTATATAGTGTTTGGTGGGAAATCTATCATTTCCCTAGGGGTAATGGCCAGTTCTTTTACCACTGGAACAGCTTAAATGCCTCTGTTTCTAGATTTCCAGTTAGCACTTGGGGTGACTTGCAGCTTCCAGGCTGGCATCTCCTCTGAAACTAGGAAGGAAGGTCCTGAGTGTCACAGTAGAGCAGTGACTTTTACCTAGGCTGAACGTTAAAATCACTGTGGAAGGGCGGGGGTGCTCAGGCTTCACCCTCAGTTACTAGGATTTAATTGACCTGGATCTGGGGCCTGGACTATTTGTTTTTTAAGTAAAACTCTCCAGATGATTCTAATGTGCAGTCAGGGCATTAGTGATTATTAGATCACTTGTCACAATGCAGTCTGCTTCATATTGGTGAATTGTGTCACTGTCAGGAACCTGGTTAGGTTATTACAGTATGGCTTTACAAAGGGTTACCGTTGAGGGAAACTAGGTAAGGGGTACATGGAATGGAATTTCTCTGGCTAGTAATTAATATTAGTGCTGTATTATTTCTTACAACTGCTTGCAAATCTACAATTAAGTCAAAGTGAAAAGTATAACTTTGTAAAAGGCTACCATTGAATTCTATTAAATTCACCTGTGACTATTAAAAATATAGAAACTGGGCCCCAGCTGAGCAGACTATCTGTCGTTGGGTCCTAGAATCTATTGATTAACAAGCTCTCCAGATGATTTCACTGAAATTGAGAAAACACTGATTTAGGTTCCTCCATTTTGAAGAATACTGGACACCTGGCGAGTCCTAGGTAAACAGAGAGCAGGGGTTTAGACCAATTGGCATTGGAAGTGCCCTTCCTTGTTCAGTATTCTCCTGCTATTCCTAATCACTTGTCCAGAAAAGGGGTGGGGGGACTTTATATACCAAAGTGTTATCATCATACTAAAGTAAACTAAGATATAAAAATAATACATAATGAATTATTCATTCATTCCACAAAAGCACTTACTATGTGCCAAATACGGCTCGAGGTACACTGCATTTAAGAATGAGAGTGAATTGAGGCCTGCGCAGGTCCTAACCTGTCTGTGGTTGGGGGTTGCTATCCGCCTCATAAAGCAAAGTAGAGGGTTCCTCTTCTGGGAGGACAAGGTTGTCTTCTCCCATGAGAAAGCCTCCTACATAGTTAGCTTTGGCATCTTCCAGGTATAGGAAAGCAGTGATTGAGGACTCCTGAGTCTGTGTTGTCAGCTGAGGTAGAGAGAGAAGACAGTGCTTATAACCAGAAAGTCCAGAGTCAGATGTAGTTATCTCGAGGACTCAATGCTGTTAACCCAGCCTGGGCCATGACAGTCACAGAATTAGATTCCTTAACAATAAAATGATAATAATACAGTTTTTTTTAAAAAATGAGAGTGAGTGAAAAAAAAAATGAGAGTGAGAATAACATTTGTAAACCAGTGACCTCAGGCATGATGAACTATCCATGTATTTCTTAATTGTTCCTTTAACAACCCTGGCATGTAGATTCCTTTGTTCTGCCCACTTTACAGAAAACACTGAAATGAAGTCAACTATTTATATATATGCATTGCTAATAAGTTATGGGTCTAGATTAGAATTCACAGTCTGAAATGGAGGCTGTTCTGTGTGGTAAAATACCTGTAACCTTTACCATTTTAACCATTTTAAAGTATAGAATTTTAAAGTATAGTTTTAATTTACCATTTTAACCATTTTAAAGTATAGTTCAGTGGCATTAAGTACATTTACAGTGTTGTGCAACCATCACCGCCAGCCATCTTCAGAACTTCTTCAGCTTCCCAAACTGAAACTCTGTGCCCATTAAGCAAATCAGAGGCTGTTTGTGTTAGGCAACTTCCTGGCTAAACGTCTCTCTGAAGGTCGATTTTCAGATGAAAGGTAAAGAAAATTTAGGAGATGAACCTCTTGCCAGCATTCCCCAAATCAGGCCATGTAAACAAGCCCCTGTGTGGAAGGCCAACCTTGATTTGGCTTCATTTTTATTGAATCTAAAAGAAGCAATTAACAGCACTATTGTGTATTGATCAAAAACCCAGTTGTAGAACCAGACTGCCCAGTCTGAAAAACAAGGCGGCCACTTTATTAGCTGAGTGACTCTGGGTAAATAATTTAACCTCTTTGTGCTCCAGTTATTTCTCATTTGTGATGGTGCCAAATGAAATTTTATTTTGAGGATAAAATGATTAATATATGCGAAATCCTTAGAACATCGCCTGGCACCACATGAGTCTCACCACCCATCCCACCCATTCCTAGCCAAAAGCTAGTCATTATTTCCCCAGTTGTCAATTTAATGTATTTAATTTCACGTACATAATTTTCTCATATCTGTTTCACTGACTGTTAATCTTCTAGTTCAGTAGTAAACACAATATCTAACAACCTAAATTTATTCTTATTATAACTGTTTCCCCCCAAATTACAGTCATACATCCTCAAATGTAGGTATCAAACAGTTTCACTTGGGAAGTTTGTCAGCACAAAATGTAGTGTTCAGAAGAGAGTAGCATTCTCCTGTCTGTAATATTTGAGCGCAAAAGAAATTGCTTTCCCTAAGACTTGTTTCGGTTTTTATTCCACTTGATTAGCAAATACACTGCTGATGGCAAATCAATGAGCAATCTAAATATATAATTAATTAGAGGAACAAATTGAAATTGACCAAATATGCTCAAATCTCTCAGAGCTTTGAAACAATGACTTTTCAAATGGTCAAAACAATTACTTAGAATTTAGGCGTGCATTTAAATGCAAGTCACCGTGCATTGGAGATACAAACGAGAAACCAGGCTCCCATGATATTATAAATGCTAACCCTGCTCCTTAAAGCAAACTAAACTCTTTCTATTGTCATTAGCTGTCTTCGAGGACAAATAGTGTGGTATTTTATAAAAGAAAAGAAAAACTTATCAAAAACATTTTCATGAAATGTATCTCTTTTGAAAAATTACTCCTTGAATTTGAGTAAAAGAATTCTTTAGAAACCGAACTATTGAGGTGATTCATCAGCACAAAAGAAAAATACTATTCATAAGCATATTTGAAGATGTGTCATTGAAAATCAAAGATGATTTTTAAAATAAGCCTCAAATGGCCAAAAAAAAAGAGGAGAGAAAAATCTATAACTAAAGTCTGAGATGATTTAAGTTGGGAAATTAGTATCTATTCGTTATGATATGATATTGTAATATAGTGGTAAAACAAAAGAAGTTTTGTCGTTTTTCTCACTAAGAAATGGAAGTATGTATGAAGTGTAGTAACTGACAGGAATTTTGCTTTGACGGTAATTATGAAACAGAGAGCAGGGGTTTCACCACCAGATAAAGATGGACAATAAAGGTCAATTTCTGACCTACCTTTTTGGGTATTCAGTGCTGGCACAACTTAATTGAGATCAGGTAATTGCTCAGAAGGCTACACTGAACACATTATCATCCTTCAGTGTCACTCCTGTACACCTAGTTATCCTGATGTTGTTTGTCAAAAACTGTCACAAGGGAGTGCGTCTCACTGAGAAAAATAACCTGTATGTCATTGCTCAGCTTCAAGACCAAACCCTGAAGTGATGAGAAAATGATTTTTTGAAAAGCAAAACCCTCTTTTCCCTGAACTAATTTAATTGGTCCATCATGGTAATATAAGAGAACATTTTAATAAAATAAATTATTGACCAGAGGTCAGTGATCTTTGTCCTTTCAGCTTTTCTATGATGGTTTCAGATGTCCCTCTTACCCTCTCCTGGCTTTAAAGATTATATTAGTCTTGAATATCTCTTACACAATATTATGAATTATGCAAATAAAATATGTAAATATCGTTTTAAGGACCACGGTACTGAGAATTTTATTTTTATTGCACAAATCCATCTTTCCTGTGATTTTCTCATTGAAATAGAAGCAGAAAATTGGAAATTAATTGTGGTAGTATTTATATTTTTTGACATAAAAGATGACTGAGCTCAAAAAAGTCTAATGTAACCAAAAATCAAAACACTCATAACAACAGTGATCAATATATGTATAAGAAATTCACGTGATTTATAATTATAACATTAGATGTTGCTTGAATTGACACTGTTAAATTTTAATTGCCACTGTTAAAAACCAAAATTCAGGGGCACCTGGGTGGCTCCGTCAGTTGGGCCTCTGCCTTCAGCTCAGGTCAGGATCCTGGGGTCCTGGATCAAGCCCCACATCGGGTTCTCTGCTCAGCGGGGAGCCTGCTTCTCCCCTCTGCCTGCTGCTCCCCCTGCTTATACTCTCTAATAGATAAGTTAAAAATCTTTAAAAAAAAAAAAAACAACAAAATTCAACCTAATACATTTAAAGATCTAATTGACTTTATTAAAGGATTCATGAATCAGGCAGCACCCCATCTAGCAAGTACAGGGAAAGGTTTTTATAGGAAGGAGAGTGGACCCACAAAAGGTTTGTTCCAGGCAAGGTCACATTTCCTTAGGCTGAAGAGCAGGGGGGTTTATCATGCAGATTACCTCATCTTCCTTTGTGGGAGGGAGAGAGCCCAAGTGACAGATTAGGGATGTGAAAATTCCTGGCTGACCTGTTAAGACATTTCTGAGGGAGGCTGAAACTGTAACAATATTAGGTGGTAAACCCAGGTTTGGGGCTTTGGCCTAAGTGACACCATTTTGGTTTTCTCTTTAACACCACCTATGATTACTGACTTCTATTGATATGAGGACTAAAACGACAGTAATAAATGTAAGTTTCTAGTCTATTCAGCCTAGAGAGAGAATTAAACAAAAAAATTAATGTACTCTATCTATATTTATATCTGTCTCGGTACATGGTATCAAGAGAATTCCTGGTTTTGTAAAATGAAAGCAGTGTCAAAGAAGCCATGGATTCATTTCTTCAGAATAATAGTATATAATACTATGTACTATAAATTTGACACAAACATTGGAATGAAAATGGAAAAATATTAAAAATGATAAGTTTACTGCTACATATAATATCATTAATTCTCAATGGAAATACAGACTTTTTAAAAGTTTTTATTTAAATTTCAGTTAGTTAACATAGTGTAATATTAGTTTCAGGTGTACAATTTAGTGATTCATCACTTCCATACATCAGCCAGTGCTCATCACCACAAGTGCATTCCTTAATCCATGTCACCTGTTTCACCCGTACCCACCACCCCCTTCCCTCCGGTAATCATCAGCTTGGAAATACAGAAATTTCTTCATATGTGTCCTTAGTCAGTACATGAGAAAAGGCAATGGAAAACTTAAATTAGCCCTACTTTGAGCAGTGAGTCCTGTTCCTTGGCCTCAGTTCTTGAGTTCAACCAAGAAAGACTTTAGAGCCAAACTTTTAAGCCACCATTTAATAGTGGTCAAAGCAAAAGTACACTCAAGGTGGGAGAGCAGGCAGGCCCAGAGGTGGCACCTGTGCGGGGGGGGGGGGGGGGGGGGTCAAGGTTGCCCTTTTTTTTAAACTCGCATGGCTATGGGTCATAGCTAGGGTAGTCTCTGACTGCGGTTGCCTCCAGTCATCTAAGGGTCTCCTCTTACCAGTCAGGAGGGGTAGTCTTTGTCCTACATGGTCCATATCGAAACTGTCATGGAAGCCATCCTCCACAAGGGGGGAAGGTGGTCAAAACCACCATGTAAATATATTATAATGAAGTTACGGTTACTTTAGGGCAGGGGTTATAGGGAAGGGCGCATGTGCATACCCCTGCCCAGGGAAAATTCTGACTGTTTGCATTCCGGAGGTGGTTGGCAGTTTCCTCTTTTTCCACAATAGGACAGTCTTGTTCCCTGCTTGCATCTAGCTAACTTCCCACTCTGTTGCTGCAATTAACATGATTGAATTATGTAAATTATAGCTTTAAAATATAGAGGCCCTCAATGCATGTTATGAATGAGGTAAAAAAAAAAAAACAAATTAGAATTGAAACTTCAGTAGCATCCAAAAATTCTTTGCATGATTCTTTTCATATTTGAAGTTGCAGGGATATTCACTGACATCCCCAAATTTTGGAGAGAAACCTGTGCCTGCAGGTACTGTGCCACAGACATTAAACACCAAGGTTACTTTTAAAAGGGCTTAACGAAAAAAAAATAAATAAAAAAAAAAAAAGGGCTTAACATCTTCAGGTGTTGCTTGCATTTTTATATTTGGTGAAAGATAAGGTGTGGAAGTAGCTAGGACAGAGAATGGGATATGAAGAGAAAAGCTTAATCGTGGCCTCATTGTAACGGGCACCCAAGTGGCTGTAAAGGAAGAAGAGCCCTCGCAGGCTATCCTGTCTTGCTTTTCCCAGGAAAGAGAATTTCCAAGCTTGCAATAAGGTGGAAATTGTGAGATTCAGTGACTCTGATGACATGCCACTTTTCCTAACTTCGTATGAATTGTTGATAACAAGAGTCCCTTTTGTCCCTCAATCTCTGTACATGAAGAGCAATAAAAGATGGAGGGTTTCCCAGTCACCAGAGCCACATTTTTTGTTGTTGTTTTTTTTCTTTAATAACTTTGATTAGATTTTTAAAAATGCATTTTCTTTGTCTAAGTCACATGGTATTCCATAGGAAAAACCCCACAACTGTGCCTTGGCAGGTCGGCCCTGCTCTAGGCTGGACCCGATGGTAAGGGCACGCATGTATTTAGCACTCAGAGGCCCATCACCCTGAGGGTGTCTGTTTTATGGTCTTTCTGCCATCAATAAGTGGATTTGCTTTCCCCGGCCATCAGCTCACGCCTGAGAACAGAGCTCTCCAGCCTGCTGGAGAGTGAGATACTGAAGTGGGACAAGAGCTTTTGCTGAAAAGCTCGCTGCAGGTATCAACTGGAAACTAATGAAAATTACCGTTACCATAAATGAGGCCTCCACTCATTCGAGTGACAGCAAAGAGGAAAAAAAATCATCCTTTGTGGTTCCTTTGTTTCATGCAACGGGTTCTGTGCTACATTCATTATATTCTTTGTTCTCAAGTGAGATGAAACAGGCAAGAGAAAGAAGAGTTTTCTTCCTTGGCTTCATAGTGGTTTTTCCTTTTTAAACAGGTACAACTCCGCTTTCAATTGCTTTTCCGTGTGAAGTGACTAGTGTGGCTCTGTGCTTTTCTATCAATAGCTCCTAACTTGTCATCCCCAGATATTTACATGTGAATGTAGAGGTTGTATTCTCCCAGCTCCCAAGCCACTGGGGCATTGCCCCTGATATAATTTATAACACGACTAATGAAAATGAATTTGCTTGCCATAATATTCCATGTGCTATTTGTGGGGAAGAAGTTATTAAAATATTCAGTACAGCAACAGTAAACTTGGATGCAAAGTAATAATAATCATACATTTTTAATTACATGTTTAATACCCATTTAGCTAATATGGAAGCATTCTGAAAATCGCTTAGGCTCAGCATAATGAGATTTTTTTGTGCTTAGTAATATCCAAAGACATCCTTCTGAATGGGCTTAGCATATGCACTGTCACAGAGATGTAGCTGTTCAGTAGCAGACACACAATGTGTTCCTGTGATAATTCACATAGGCAGCTAGGATCAATGTGCGTTTGTTTTGCTTATTGAAGGCATATTCGTATGTAATTTTTTAAAAGCCACATTTGGATTCAATTGAATGTTGCATTTTGTCTGTTATGCCTCAAATGTCCCCTTTCCACTTTTCACTGCCTTCTGTCATCAATTGCTCTAGCTAGGATGTCCCCTGTGAAAAAATTAACACAAGCTTTGAAAGATACCCATGTTTCCACCAACTTTTTTTGGAAAATTTTAAGCCTCTAAAAGTTACAAGACTAATACAATGAACATCCATATGCCCTTCACCCAGAATCAGTTGCTAACTTTTGCACTCTCTTTCTCTCTCTCTCTCTCTCTCTCTCTCCCTCACACCCTCCCTCTCTCTTCATATGTATATATAGATATAGATATAGATATATATGTGATATAATAAAATAATATGGGTCTATATGTATTACATATTATATATATGTGTGTATATATATCTATATCTATATATATACACACACACAATTTTTACTAAGCCATTTGAGAGTTCCTTGCAGATGACGTGATACTCCACTTCTAAATACTTTACCAGATGTCTCCTAATACATGGCCAAAATATAATCATCACATTCAGGAAATTTATGGTGCAATTAACCAATATACATACCATATTCGACCAACTGTTCCAGTAACATCCTTTTACAGGTGTTCCTCAGTCCTCTCCCTGGATTTAATCAAGAACCATGCAAGACATCCTGATGGCATGCCCATTTGCTCTTCTTTAATATAAAAACTGTTGCCAGCCTCTGTTGATATTTATATCCTGGATGTTCTTGAACAATTGGTTCTCATTTTAAATAGCTTCTGATGTTTGTTTTTTAAGCCACCTTCATGAAGTGGTATAAATTCACACACAATTCATCATGAGTAAAAAATCGTCATTGAAGACATTTCCTCCTACTCATTTGGAAGGTGTTCCAATTTCGGAGTGGCGAGCTATTCTCTTAGCTCTTAATAATGCTGTTAATTAAGGTATCCTAGTATGCAGAGAAATATGAAATGTTATTAGTATTCCGAAGGAAATTATGATCAAAATGGTTAAAGGAAATGGAAACATGGGGGAAATCAATATAACAATTGAATAAAGTTTAAAGTAAAGAGGCAGCATATGTTACAAGACAGTTTAGCATTAATTGCTAACTAAATAATATAGGAAATAAGTCATTATTTGAAATTTATATAATTATTGATTTTTATATGGATAATGCACTACCGCTTGTCCAAAATGGACAGGACTTAATATCGACTCTAGTAATAATCATTTACATAAATGTATGTGTAATTTCAAGGACAATAAGGTGATGATGACTCATAAATATGCATACTTGTCATTGATCAAACTACGCCATAAACTTTTGGTGTCTAATCTTTTAAACTGTTGTGCAACACTAAAATAATTAAGACGAGAATCGAGGCAAATAACTGCTTTTGAAACATATCTTTGCATGGTACGTCAGCTTGAATTAGATCATTACAAATGTGACATATCTCTCTGCTCAGTTTATTCTGTTTAATAGTTCTAAATTTTAAAAGCCTCCATTATATTTATCAACCCTTCCATGCCTTTATTCACCATTTTTAAAAATTCTATTTTTCTACTTCATGACCCCAGCCAAATAGTATACAATGTTTAACTATAACTCTTTACAAATTATACTTATTTCTTTATATTATTATGACAAGTTTTATGATGAATCTTCTTTTAGAATTCAATAACCTAGGAATGAAAAATTACTTTCAATTCGGTGATTGTAACTTCATGAATCTTCTGTTTAATAAGCTTTTTCAAATGCATTTTAAGCTGAAAGAAAATTGCTGCATATAAACTAAAACTGCTCGCAGAAATACTTTTTATTTTGCCTCTTCAAACAAAAGCGAACACACAATGAGCCCCGTTCCCTTTGTAGTGTGTGGTACACAGCACAGGGCTACAGTGTTAGCCCGGCATCCTGCCCTCCTCTTTTTAGCTACACAATTAGTACTGACTCACTAATAGATTGCACACTTCATGTTGGTGATCACGGAGGTGCATAAAGCTGTGTGCAAGGCCTGCCAGGCCATTGTGCATGCCTACAACTCTGCAGGAGAAATGGTGATTTTTAAGTCAACTCTGTGGAGAATATAAAATGTGGTCTGTCTTCCTGTGTCTACTTTTGTTTAGTGATCATGTTTTCCTAGCGACACATGTTAATTTTATGTTTTCTCCTAGACACGAGAAAAATGATATTGTATTTCATTCGCTCTCTTTTTTTTAGACTTTCTTTTCTTTTTAGAGTATACTTCTTATTTGTGTTATTTAACTGGAACTTACATAGAACACTTAGTATGTTGAGGGCACCGCTTAAAGTGCTTTATAAACACTGGTTACTCTGAAGGACGACATGAGCAAGGTCTCATGTACCCTTCTGTTGTGAATTCAGTAGTTAGTTTGAATCTTAGTAGATGTTTCTGTTTAGAGATTACTTCACAGGACCATGGCTGCTCAGACCCTCACCATCTGAGATAGTCCGGTGTCCAGTGTAGCCTCCTGCTGATCTATCCACCAGCTCAGGGAAAAGAAACCCACTATACTTTGGCAGTCACTCACTATTGCCCCGTTCCTATGGTCGCTAATCTGTTTTCTGTCTCTATGACTCTGCTCTGTGTTTCTGTGGACATTTCATATAAATGAAATCATACAATATTTGGCCTTTTGTGTTTGGCTGCTTTTGTTCAAGATGATATTTTCAGGGTCCATCCACCCTTATGGTAACATGTGTCAGTCCTTTATTGCTTTTTATTGCTGAATAATATTCCATTGTATGGCTTTCCCATATTTTCTTTATCTAGTTGATACTCAGGGTTTTTTCTTCTTTTTGCTTGCCCTGAATAATGCCGCTATGAACATTCATGTATACCTTTTGGTGTGGATACATGTTTTCAATTTCCTTGGTTATATACTGTAAGTGGAATTGCTGGGTCATATTTTTGAGGAACTGTAAAACTCTTTTCCAAAGTGGGTACACATTTGACTTTGCCATTCAATGTACTTTGCTATTTCAACTGACTGATAAAATTTAAACATACAATGCACATAAAGACATTTTCACTTCAGGTTACAACTGTAATATTTGGCTACATTTGAAAATGAATATTTAGTATTTAACAATAAAACTTAATAACATGCCTCTTTGTGGGACTGAGATTATTATGCTGCATAGCAACTCCATGATCATCAGTGAAAGACAGTTTGAGGGATTCCAGAAATAAAAATGATGGAGGCCTGTGGCCATTCAGCCTTCTAAAAAGCCCAATATGAAACCAAATAGCAGATGTGGGTCCAATACTGAGATTGAAACTGAAATTTAGTGCATTTCCCTTTCTTCCTGCCTTTCTGCATCCTCACATCAAAATAAGCAAAATGCTTCCTTCCAATTTGTTTTTCAGCATAAGGGACAAATAGTATAATGAGAATGCTAAAGTATATACCAGGTAAGGAAACCTAATAAGAAATACCTTTTGTCAAATATAAAACTGTATATGGATTACATTTATTGAACACTCACTATATGATGGACACTATTTAAGTTCTTTACCTGATTAACATAAGCCTATTAGGTAGGTACTGTCATTCTCCACATAGCACAGATGAGGAAGTGAAGGCACATATGTTTCAGAGTTAAGAAGTAACAGAGCTAAAAATCAAAAACTCAAGAGACAACAAGTAGGGATGAGGATGTAGAGAAAAAGGAAGACGTGCACTGTTAGTGGGAATACAAACTGGTGCAGCCACTGTGGAGAACAGTATGGAGGTTCCTTGAAAAATTAAAACTAGAACTACCCTATGATTCAGTAATTACACCACTGGATATTTACCCAAATAATGTGAAAACACTAATTGGAAAGGATACGTGCACTCCTATGTTTATTGCCTCATCATTTATAATAGCCAAACTATGGAAGCAGCCTGAGTGTCCACTGAGAGATGAATGGATAAAGCAGATATGGTATATGTACAATGGAATATCACTCAGCCATCAAAAATAATGAAATCTTGCCATTTGCAATGACGTGCATAGAGCTAGATAGTATAATGCTAAGTGAAATAAGCCAGTCAGAGAAAGACAAATAGCATATTATTTCACTCATATGTGAAATTTGAGACACAAAGCAATTGAGCACGGAAAAAAAAAAAGACCAACCAAGGAAGATACTTTTAACTATAGAGAACAAATTTATGGGTACCGGAGGAGAGGTGGGCAGGGGGGATGTGGGAAAGAGGTGATGAAGATTAAAAGTACACTTATTTTTTTTTAAGATTTTATTTATCTATTCATGAGAGACACACAGAGAGAGTCAGGCAAAGACGTAGGCAGAGGGAGAAGCAGGCTCCATGCAGGGAGCCCATCGTGGGATCACGCCGTGAACTGAAGGCAGACGCTCAACCACTGAGCCACCCAGGCGTCCCAAGAGTACACTTATTTTGATTAGCACTGAGTAATATATGGAACTAAATCACTATATTGTACACCTGAAACTAATATAACACTGTATGTCAACTACACTGGAATTAAAATAAAATAGAACAATAAATGACAGAACTAGAACTAGAGAACAGAGGGAGAAGGACAAGCCGATTCCCTGCTGAACTGGGAGTGCAACTCAGGGCTAGAACCCAGGACCCTGAGATCATGACCTGAGCCGAAGTCAGATGCCTAACTGACTGAACCACCCAGACGTCCCACCTTACTAGGAACTTTATTTTTTTTCTCTTACCAGGAACTTTAAATGCAGTTTTGTAACAAATGGCAGCTTCACACACTATAACATTTTATATGAAAAATAAACTTAATGTCTCTAATATCTAATTTTCTGATTCAGATTTGCAGATCTACTATTACTATCTGAAGGGCATTGTGATCCACTAACAAACTATTGATTTGCATGTTGTTTTGTGGGAAAGTAGCAAGTGAGAATTTCCACAGGATGGAATCAGGTTTGAGTGCCCTATGGAAGTGAGAATTCCATTTCAACATCCACAGTTCAAGCAAATAATTGTTCGCTGACAATATTATTCAGGCTGTTACTATATATGGCTGCCATGTCTTTTCCCTGAAAAGAAAAAAAAAAAAGATGACCTTGTAGCTTCTAAGGTTTTCTGCTACCACGAGTGTCACCTCCAAAATTGAAATATTTGAAGCAAGAGAGTGTGTGAGTTTTCAGAGATAAAATTGTATTAAAAAAAACTATGCCCACTTTTGATGGACATGGGTGAGCATGACTGTGTATCATAGATTATAGTCTTCTGTCCCTCTAACAACAGTGTCCCATGTTTTTCAAAGGAAAATGTTGCTATATCATTTCAGATTAAAAAGGTTGCACTGAATGATGTTTTCTTAAATAACAGGGAGGAAAAAGTAATTCTTCATGTTTGTAGATCTAAACCCCATCATTGACAACATATCTGCACACAAAATCAGTCAAGGCTTTGCAGTAGATAAGATATTTGGTAGGGCTTCTCCGTTGTTTGAATTCCTATAGCAGGAGGGAAAGTGTAAGAAAAATAAAACAAATGTCTCTTTTCACACCTGCTCTTCAGGAGTTTGAGTTCATGTTTGGAAAATCATAAGAAACTGTAATGGCTTGAATAAATAGTGGAGAGCAAACAACTTTAACCTGTGCTATTTATCTATTTGCTTCTACCATCAATTCTAACTCTATCTTTAACAGAAAAATGCAGCATACCACTTTTGCCTCAGACCATGTTGAAGTACTATTTTGTTCCGTCCTTGAGAAGAAATTTCAACCCTGCCTTTCAAAATGTAAAATTAATTCATTGCCAATTTTATTATGTAATTATGATGAGATAGTTACATTGTGACAGAAACTGATGAGACAGTATCTGTTCATTTATGAAGAGAATACGTATTCATATTATATTATACATTAATGGTCACATCACCATTACAAACCACTTATGACTTTTCTTTATGTTTCTCTATGTGCCAGGCTTTCTTCTCACCCTTTTATTTGAAATTCTGAGGTCTATGATGAAAGTCAATGTGAAGGAAAGCCCTTAACTTCATTATTGTGGTTTATACTAAATTCAAACAGTATTGGTTTGTTTTATTAGTTCAGATTTTAAATGTTTTTTGTACAAGACAATAGGTAGAACTTAATTTCTATTGTTCATTGGAGCGAAAGGTGGAAAGAAAGAGGTTGGCAATAAAAGCAAGTGCTAATTAGTTTCCTCTCTTCTTGATTTAGCCCCTGATAAGTAGGCACCTTCCACTTTCATTTCCAGCACTGTCATAGAGAGAAGGCAGTGCTCTTCTCCATTTGTTGAGAATCCCTGCGGGTCATTGTTATTATGATTTCCTCATCAGTTCCTTTAAAGGATCCTGCAATGGTGTGCCTGGGTGGCACAGCCAATTAAGCATTTGACTCTTGATTTTAGCTCAGGTCATGATCTCAGGGTCATGGGATTGAGTGCTGTGTGGGCTCCTGCTGAGCGTGGAGTCTGTTTGAATTTCTCCCTCTCCCTTGCTCTCTACCCCTCCCTCTGCTTGTGCTCTCTCTCACTCTAAAAAATGAAATAAATGCATCTTTAAAAAGTATCTAGTTCAGCGGGGAGTCTGATTGAAGATTCTCTCCCTCTGCCCCTCCCCACTGTGCTCTCTCTCTAAAATAAATAATTTTTTTTTAAAAAAATAAGGGATCCTGCAATAAAGATATAATCTCAGAGTAGTTTTACCCCTTGCAACCTATGCAATGCCATTTCTGCTTTTTAAAAATTTGCATGGAAAAGAGAATTGATAATATTACAAGGTGAAAACTCTTTTTTTTCCCCAGATCAGAATGTGGGAATTTGAAGTAATCCTAGTGGAAGGAATCCCTAGTGGAGGGAAATACTGGTAAATGTACAATTAATTCTTAACCTACAACTACACTAGAATGGGGATGAAATATTCCAAGGCTACTTAAAGCGATGAGTTTCATCCCACCTTTTTGTCCCTAAGTAATTGTTTCCTTTCTGAGTTGTTTATCTCTATGTAACCAGAGGTGGCACTATGGATAAAGACTCTTCAACCTTGTTTTTACTGCTGGCTTTCTATTGGTTTCTAGCAGTACCATGGGCTTTCCTTACTTATTCAAGAACTGGGTGTGCTGAACTACCATTGCTTCTCTCTGTCCGTGTTCACATACTTCTGTAGTTCAGAGATCTGCCTTTGAGTTTATATAGTGAGGAATTTATCTGTCACTGTGTCATAACTTTAGCATAATTGCATTTAGATTTAGAGATTAAAGTTTGTAACTCAATTATGAAACCTACTACATAAGAAAGAGTTTAATTTAAATTTAATATTTTGATTCAGCACAGCTCGATTCATATGTGTTCTTGTTAAATTGTCTCTCATTGAATTCATCCTTGTCATTACCTTGGACATCAGGGCTCTTTCGGAGTTGCAGGCTGCAGGAAAATAACAATCAGACCTAACTTCTGTTGGAGCAAACCTTCATAAAGTGTTAAAGGCTAATGATGACATAGATGTCTTTGCAGTTCATCTGGGTTAATAAATGCCTCTGTGTGTGTGTGTGTGTGTGTGTGTGTGTGTGTGTGCTCATGCACATGTGCACAAATATGTGTCTTCCTGTACTAGGGCCGGGACAAATAACCTAATTAAAAATCAACCCACAAGGCCTGAGCTAAAATGATAAGGTAGATGAGGTATAAGAGGACACACTTGTGGCCTCCTAATTTTATAACCTGGGAATACACAATACTGTATACACATGTAGAACACAATACACATGCATGTATACATATATGGTAGTTTAAAAGTCTAGTAATATATGTGTTCATATGTGAGAACGACTGTTTATGGGAGTCCTTGAGTAGCGCCTTCCTTCCTTTCATCCCTCTGCCTTCTCTCCCTCCCTTTCTGCTTCTTTGCCTCTCCTTCTCCACCTTCCTCCCTTTCTTTCTGTCTCTGTAAGTAAAAACAAAAGAATGGTTAAGTCGGATAAATAATTGCTACATGATTCTTTTCAGAAAAAAATGGTCATTATAAAGGAGATTCGATCTAAGAAAGAACCGTGCTTACAGGGCTACTAGGGACTGATCTGTGCATATAAATTCACTTTTCATTAGCAGGGGAAATTTTCCATTTATCATTATGTTCACAACATCAGGAGCAGGAACATAAACAGTGTCTCAAAGAACAGTATAGGGAGCTCCGTGAACTTTGTATATAATTAGATAAAGAAGTGATGAAAACTTACTGTGACATGAGTATATCACGGCAACAGGTTACACAACTTAAACACACAAAACATTACATCGATTATATCTCAACAAAGCTGGGGAAAAAAGAAGTGGTTGATAGTGAAAGCCTTGAATATGTCTCTTTCATAAACAATGTTAAATAATACTAAACAGTTAAAAATATACATGAGCATGGAGCTAAGGTATCAAATTCTTATTCCTCTCTTCTTGTAGATATTTTAACTTATAAGATTTTGGTAAATAAATGTAATTCTTTATATGTAAAACTTTCCCACCTTGCAAAGAATGGTTTGTTATCAATTTTGGTGTCAGTGATTTTGAAACAGAAACGCACTCCCTCAAAAATAAGGGAGTGGTTCAGCCTTCCCCACCAAGTACCAGTGAGGTGTCTATGTTGGGAAGACATAGAGACCCATGGTAGGAGTCAACAGCCTGACTTCACACTTTGATGTGTTTTTAAACTGGGTCTTCATTAACATTTTCCTTTGAAATAGTATGTTTCTATTATTTTAAGATGTTTGAAAATCAATATTATAACT
Source organism: Vulpes lagopus (assembly GCF_018345385.1). Classification (NCBI taxonomy): domain Eukaryota; kingdom Metazoa; phylum Chordata; class Mammalia; order Carnivora; family Canidae; genus Vulpes; species Vulpes lagopus. The sequence continues at coordinate 24,935,274 of NC_054848.1, forward strand.
CATGGTTAAACTTCCAGCTTAAGCATACTTCTTATTGCACTACAACAATATGCCTTTGCAATGAGAATAATAGCCAGTCACAGAGAGACAAAGAAATACTACATGATTCTACTCATATGAAATATCGATAGTCAACTTCAGACAATCATGGAATAGAAAAGGAAGAGACATCAGATATCTCTTTCCACGTACACACGCTGAGGAAAGGCCGTGTGAGGACACAGAGACAAGGCAGCTGTCTGCAAGAAAGGAATCCAACTCTGACCCACACCTTGATATTGGACTTCCAGCCCCCAGAACTGTAACAAAACAGATTTCTGCTGTTTAAACAGTGGAATGCTACTTTCCAGAGACTGGAGAGAGGGGGGAGTGGGGAGTCACTAATTGAAGGGCATAGTTTCAGTTACGCGAGAGGATTTAAGTTCTGGAGATCTGCTCTACAACACTGAGCCTGTAGTCAGGAATTTATGCAAGAATTTACCAAGGTAGATATCAAATTAAGTGTTCCTCCAAATAAAAAAAATTAATGAACTAAATTTTAATGAAGTAGGGGCACCTGGGTGACTCGGTTGGTTAACTGTCTGACTCTTGATTTTGGTTCAGGTCATGATCTCAGGGTTGTGAGATCAAGCCCCGTGTCAAACTCTGAGCTGGCCATGGAGCCTGCCTAAGAGTGTCTGTCTGTCTGTCTGTCTCTCTCTCTCCCTCTCTCTTCCCCTTCCCGCTCCTCCCCCCCTAAAAAAATGAAATGAATGAACTAGAAAAAAGAAAATAATAGAGTGCCATAAAATAAGGGTAATTGAAACCTAAACAAAATCACTGAGTAGGATTTTTATTTTATGTCTTGAGCATGATGCTTAAGGAAAGCAGATCTAATTAGGGAAAGACAGAAGGCAGATGAAAACTTTGGTGGGAAATGTAAAGAGAATTAGGGCATTTTCCATGGTTTTGAGCTTGAGAGTCATTACATCCTAATTCATTTTACATTTCTTAGTTGTTACTTTCATTATTCCTACATTTATTCATCATGATGGTTGTTTGGGAGCTTACGAGTCAGTTAAAGAACTGGGGGAAAGAAATCTCCTATTATGATTAGACAAACAAAGAAGGAAAGGAAGAAGATAAGAGAATGGTGTGCTTTTGTGTGCTGATGTGCTTGAGGTAATCGTTACCTGTAACAAGTAAAAGGGAAACACACACAGGTCATATGTCATTTCTCACCCCTTTGATGAAGAAACTTATCAGGTATTCATTCACTTGCTAAATATTTAATGAACAAGTTTGTATGAATACGGTGTCCTAGGCGAAGGGCATTCATGACGAACAAGACCTGCCTGTAGCTTTCAGTCTACTGGGATAACAGGCATAGAATAAAGAAGCAAATACTGTTAAGTGCTAAAAAGAAGTAGAGCGTAAAATGAGAACCTTTGATAACGGCACCTATTATCATCTCTGGGCTGAGAGAAGACTTCTCTGAGGACATAATGTTTAAGTTGAGATCTCAATGATAAGTAGGACTTAACTAAGTGCTGAGGGAAGGGAACAGTGTTCCCGATAGAAGGAATTGCAAGTAATAAGAACAGTGCATCTTGTACTTTATATATGTAAACTGAGAACTACTCTTTCTTTTCTTGTCCCTGACTCATGGGATGAAATCAGCATCCTCTCATTTAAGAAGCCAAAGACTCTGACAGTAATTTTGGACCCTGCCATCTCTGCCTCCCTGACACCCCTTTCCCCTCACTCTAATCACCATATGCATCTACTCAACAGCTCTTTCCCTTCCTATCTCCAGATCTCACTTGCACCAGAACTGACTTTGACTTTCAGTGTTACTCGATTATGACACTCCCAACACAAACCTATTTCATAACATAGCCCTGCCTGTAGAATAAAGAGCATCATCTCTGTGTGCTCTCTCCATGTAATCCAGATCCTTTCTCATTTGCCACTGGCCTCACATTGTGGCCACGTGCATCTCTTTAGTATTTTCAGTGGATTACCAGTCACAGCTCTGTCCAGACCCTTTGCTTTCTGGTCAGCACACTCGGAATACATCTTGACTTCCTCCTCATAATCCTACGACTTTTACCTGCTCCTCCCATTCTTCAGCATTTCTTCGCTCTGCCTTACATTGTAATGTGTCCTTTTGTTGCTCTCCAACTAGATTTTAAATTCCATGAAGTCAAGGGCTTTGTCTTAATCATACTTATGTTCCTTTTATTTGTAATTTTCCACAGTTGGAAATGAAAGTTTATATTCCAGACTTCTACCAACTTCCTGGAACTGAGGAAAGGAGGCTAGAGTAGAGAAGATAGTTAAAGGGTACTTGGAGAAAGTGATTTAGACTGTTTCATGGTTTCTAACCTCTTCTTGATCAGCTGTGGATATCCTCAGCATATTGGCTGTTGATAATGATCTAACAGATGTCATCAGATAAGGAGACTCAAACATCATTATGAGACCAAACACCCACATTTTTTAAAAATGAACATTTTTAGCAGCCACATTTAAACTCTTTGATGGCTGGATCTCTGGTGTTAAAGCAAATCTCTTTAAATGCTTACTTTTAGAGACTTTGGATAGAAAAACTGAGCATATGATTTCAGACATCATGTTTTAGAATATAATTCACTTATTTAACAAATACTGATTAATAACCCACTGGGGATCAGGTACAATGAAACCCAAAATTTGCTCTTGGCTTTGGTCATGCTTGTTTTACTCCATTGCTAATTGAGTCTTAAGACTTATACCAGGCCGATAAATCGCCTGACCTCTGTTGTTGGCTCCCTCCCTAACCCTGACGCTAATCACACACATGAATCCAGGGATTTGAAACTATCAAGTTTTCACCCATCATATTCAAGCTCTTTTTTTTTCCTGAACTAATCCTTTGTGCAAATCAAAAGACATGCAGGCAGAATGACAAATGAAAATCCTTTTGGGCTTTTCAGCCAACAATAAAATATTTCTGTAAAAATGGAAGTGTACAAGATGGGGGCCATCTGTTGTTTAAAAACAATAGAACTATATTTAAACCTAATTATTGTGTAAGGTCTGTGCCTTGAAAGCAAGGGCAAAATTGTTTATGTTCATCTAAATGGAGAAAGCTTTTGTGTTCTAGTTTGTCTGTTCATCTGTCCGAGATTGGGTAACTTTTATTGACTGAATGTAGCTGATCGTATTTATTAATAGACATTATTTGTTGAGAAAATTGCCCTTTTATTTTATTATTCCTGAACCATGTGAATGTCTTATTGGACAATACTGATTTTTGTCCCCTTTATTTTCAGTGGCTTCAAATCCAGACCTACTGACTTAGTAAATCCCTAAGAAATCAGTGATAATGGAAATCACTAGCAGAGCCTGAACTTTTTCTCATTTTCCCCTAAAGGTTTAAAACTTGATAGAAAAAAATAAAAAATAAAACATGATAGAAATAGTAATTAGAATAATCATAAAAAGTTTTCACTAAAGTATATACTAATGCGAGTTAGGTTTTTACTTAAAAGTATTCTTCCAGATATCCAATAAAACTGATACCCTTAAATTGTATTATTAATGTCAATCTTTTCTACTTTAAAAATGACTTCTATGAAAATCCTGTACATTATTACCAGCCTTGGTACATTTTCAATGTTTATTAGAGAAATTATATAAGGTAACCTTGTAAAAAGTTTTCATTAAAAAAAAAGTTTTCATTCAACCATTATGCTTTATGTGAATGAAATACATGTGAGATACATATTTTTAAAAAGATGTTAGTATCACTACTGCAGATTTTTTTTACAGAGGCTAATAAGCTATGTCCAACAAGCACATGATGCTCAGATATATATTTTTGCTTGATTTGCATTGTAGTTTGAAAATATGCAAACATGGGAGTTAGTTGCCAATATTTTGCCAACATAAAAAAAATCCTGATTTTTGTTTTCCTTTATGAAGTATGAGAAGCAAACATTGCACATCCAGACTAAGACGTAGACCACAATCTTGGAATACCTGAAATAAGGAATGTCAGGGGGGAAAAATGAATTGTTCTTTTAAGATGACTGTGCTCTCTGAGGTCATGATTTTAAAATGTAGTGTTTTACCTGAATGAGAGCACTTATGAGGTAACGTATCTGATTTGGAGTCTCCCCCACTAGAATGCAAACACCATGAGGACAGGGATGGGCACTGCTGTGTCCTTTAGTCTCCTAGAGTCCTTGGTGTTGTATATATGCTCAAAAAATATTTTGTTGAATGAATGAATGCCCCTTTCCTCTTTCTTTTGCCCTTATCCTGCTACTTGTCTTTCCTACAGTCCTCTGCCATCCAGGGTTACCATTCTATTATTTAATTCCAGAAAACCCTCCAATGGGAATATTCCATGCTGTTCACTTGTATATGCTTTTTTTTGAGCCTCTTCACTTTCATTCCATTAGTGCTAATAGCAAAGGAACCCGAAATCCACATACCGAGATATGGTTCAGCCAGAAGTATTTAAAATGTAGAAGTATATAGGCTAAATGTAGCTGCCATAATAAGACATAGACTATGTGATTATTTTAAAAATTTCAAATTGAATAGGAGGAATAATTTGGGGGAAGGAATCTAGAATTAAGCCTTGCTTTCCAAACTTGAATGTTTATATGAATCACATGGGGATCTTGTTCAAATACAAATTCTTACTGGGTAGGTAGATGGAGTGGATCTTGAAAATCTGCATCTATCATAAATTCCCAGGTGATATTGATGCTGCTGGTCCATGGACCACATTTTGAGTAAAAAGATATTAAGCAAGTGCTTATTCTTTTGAAAACAGTCATGGTTTGAAGTTCTACATGATAAAATTGATGGGCATTTTATCAACTTGCTGGAAGAACTTAGATCGCTGAAAATATCCAAATGGGATACATACTTGGAGTAAGAACTTCCTAGTGGTACCTTGGATGGGACCTCAGATATGATCTGTTGCCTCATTTTACACAATAAAACTCTGAAGCCCAAAGACATTCAGTAACTTACATAGATCACACAACCACTTTGATGCTGCACCCAGCTGGGACCCAGATTTTTTTATTCCCAGATCCATACTCTTTAAAATAGATCAAGTTCCCTCTTAGCTATTGAAATTATAGTAGCATTCTTCATATAAAACACTCAAAATTTACTGAACTTTAAAATATACTTAATTTCACTTAATGAAATTTCACTTAGTGCTTCATTAAAGTCAGTCAAAATGAAAGGAAATAGTGCATCTGTTTCATACAGATCTTTATTTCCTGTGGGCAAATTTATTAAATTTACAATGATTAAATTTTGAAAATAATCCTGAAAACATTGAGAATGTCTTTTACTGAGCATCACTGAATATCAGATGATGAACAACTTTGGTGAGCTAGTGTGTTTCTTCCCTAAGAGAAAGTTTAATTTTATGACTAAATACAAAGATTTAGAAAAAGAAAGCAAGAAAAAATACCAAAAATCAATATTACTACTTTTACTAGTGAAGGATGTATTTTTAACTAAGTTGATTAAAAAAAAAAAAAGATTTCATCTATTTATTCATGAGAGACACAGAGAGAGAGAGGCAGAGACACAGGCAGAGGGAGAAGCAGGCTCCATGCAGGGAGCCCGATGTGGAACTCGATCTTGGGTCTCCAGGATCAGCCCTGGGCCGAAGGCAGCGCTAAACTGCTGGGCCACCAGGACTGCCCCCTAAGTTGAATTTAAAAAATTTTTAAACATCTGCACAAATCCCCCTCAACTCTAGTATCAAAGAGGTTTCTTGCCTGTTTTATTCTGTAGTCTTTCACATCTAATCAGAAACCATCTTCCTTTTACTGTAAATGTGTGTGTGTGTGTACGTGTAAGTTCAAGTGTACAAATTCTTAAAAGTAGCTAGAAGAGAATTATTTTTTCCACAGTGTGGTATAAAATAGAATGAAAAAGGAAATGATCTAATCTGCATAAATTAGACACTTAACATTCAATGGAGGTTTTATCATACTACTTAACATTCGCTGGAAGTTTTATCATACTTGAAACAGTTAGTTGGCCTAAAGATTTAATTAGATTATGTCATCAAATCAGAGGTCACATGTATCTGTGGGGACTTACTGGAACTTCTTGGGTTTTCATGGGAAGAAGAAAATATTTTCAGAGGAGTAGAAGAACTCATCACCAGCCCCTCTTCTCCATTCTACTCTCAACCTTTTACTTCCCTGACACATATTAGCATTACGAGAGCAACAAATGGAAGCTTCTCCTGATACTGGTTATAAGAGCATGTTACTATGATGTGAAGAGCATAAAGGGAAAATCAAGTAACATAATTGCTGTGCTAATTAGGCTCAGACCATTAAAGATCCTACAACATCCATATTATTGTTGTTCTTAATATTACCTGAATATTTTCTCACAGATTACAAAGTACTTCCTCATCTTTTAGTTTCATATCACGGATTATGACATGCTAGCATTATAAATCATAATAGCATCAAAGAATATTATTTTACTATTACATGTATCCTTGATTTTCAGTGGTACCATCTTGTTTCCATAGTGACTGTGAGGAACTAATTGCTATAGATTTTCAAACAGCATTTCCTTTTGAGAGTTGACAACAGGTGCTGGCATTTTAACAAAGGGTAAATTAAATAATCCATGGCATGCTCAAAAAATTGAAATGGTTACTAGGAATTTTTCAAAAGAATCATAATGAAGCTCTGGTGATGTCTAGAATTTTCTGGTACCTATAAGTTTTTAAAAGGGCCAAACAGACCTCTTTTCTCATTCTTTGGCTAGCAATCATACTGATAACTTCTGGCTACTAAGTATTTATTCTTCTGACCTAACAGCACTCTTTTAAAAAGCGTAAAGATTCCAACAGGCATGAAAATAACAATTCATTGAGACATTTTCTTTACAATTCTCATTTTGTTGTCACTGATTTAATTCATTTGCTTTGGTCCCAAGTATAACCCAAAGTTAGTCCATGGAAAATAGGCATCTTAATTGTAAAAGAGGATGGAGATGCAGAAAAGTGATGAGTGCTTGGGTGCAAAAAGGGGAACTTCAAGGTGTGTCAAAAAATGGAAAGGTTGCCCCCAAACCAGATTTGTGTGGGCCTCCCCTTCCCTTATACCTGACTAGGGGTGGTGGAAGGGGAGGTGGGCAGGGGGTGGGGGTGACTGGATGACGGGCACTGATGGGGGCACTTGATGGGATGAGCACTGGGTGTTATTCTATATGTTGGCAAATTGAACACCAATAAAAAATAAATTTATAAAAAATTTTAAAAACCATAATTCCTGATATAGTATTACAGTTGAACAGTAGTAACTTTTTTTGTGTGTAGAATCTTGAACTTCTAAGGTTATTATGCCCCTTGTCAAATGTACTTTAAAATGAAGTCCTTGGGGGCACCTGGGTGGCTTAGTCAGTTAAGCGCTGCCTTTGGTTCAGGTCATAGGATCTCAGGGTCCTGGGATGGAGCCCTGCACAGTGCTTCCTGCTCAGCAGGGAGTCAGCTTCAGGATTCTCTCTCCCTCTGCCCCTCCCCCCTGCTCATTCCCTCTCTCTCTAAAGTAAATAAATGAATCTTTTTTTTTTTTTTTTAAGAATCATGAACCAGTATTTGTTTCAAAATTCTAAGCTATTGCCATCCTGGTGAGCACATTAACTATACAGTTATCCTATATACTTGAAGTCTGCAGCTGCTCTGGAGGATAACAGCCTATTTCTTTTAAGTGCTGCCTGAGGCCTTCCCAAAGTGTATGTATCACATGTGTTGTATTTTAAGTCATACCATCCCAAATGTACCATCCAAATTTGGTTAAAATCTATGTAGCTATTTCATATAACATAGAAAGTTGATTTGATTTACATAGGTTCTTTTTCTTTTATCATATTGTTACCAGTTGTCTTCCTGGTTTGTGATTTTAGTTGTTTCTGTAGTTCTACTTTTACATGGATAAAGACTCCAAGTATCTAATCTCGCCAGATAGCTCATCATTGAAATAGAAACAGACCTTGGGCTCATTTAGTTCTTTGCCCCCCTCCCACTACACTTCCCATTATGTAAGTCTCTAATGCAGTATACTGAGTATAGTATAATGCATACCCACCTTGCATTGGTTACCCATTAACAGTCCTATAGCTTATATTCAAGTGTGATAGCATTTTTGGGGGTGTTAAATACCCACAGATCCTGGTGTCTTTTCATTGTAAGATGAGCAAAAAATCAGATTTTACTTTTGAAAAATATATGTGGGTATGAGGTATTATGAGTAGCTGTTCTACTTTATCAAATTCAGAATTAAAATAGGATTTAAGTGATTAAAAATAGAGGCATTTTCAGTTTATGGACTTTCTTATTATCTTAAAAAAAGTGATAGTGAGGTTTCCAGCTGAGAAGAATGGTTGTGAAAAACATTTTGTTCCAGTTAGTTAATTTTTCCCTACATGTGCTATATTCATCGTATCCATTTTAAAAGCAAATGAGCCATCTCTATCTCCTCTCGCATTTGTGGCAAACTCTTGCTGTGCCAATTTCAAATTACATGTATCTTAGGGAGAACAAAATGTTCTAATCTTGATTATAATTTTAAATTAAAAGAGTGAAAATAGTTCAATATGAGGATATTGATAGGTTGTGCTAGTCAGACTGCCTTTGTTCCTTTCAAAAAAAAAAAACAGAAAAAATGCCTATAAACAGGATAACATGTGCAATAGAATGCATTACATTATGAATGATACTAGATTTCAACTCAATCAAGTAATCAGTTCATCAGAGCTAAAATTTGTTGATAAATATGCTGTATACTTGAAAGTTCAGCCATTTTGCAGATAATTGCAGCAAAGTTTCAATGAAATTATTTTCATTATAAAAACAGATATTTCCCAAATGAAAATACAAAAATGGATAATAAGCACTTGAAAAGATACTGAGCATTATTAGTCATCAGGGAAATGTAAATTAAAACCACAGTGAGATACCAGGACACACCCATTAGAATGGCTAAAATCTAAAAAACTGATCATACCAAGTGTTGTAAGGATATGGAGCAAGAGGAACACTTAAACATTGCTGTTGGAAATGAAAAATATAGAAAATTTTAATAATTTCTTATAAAGCTAAACAAACATCTATCTGCCCATGACCCTACATTCTTTTTTTAAAAGATTTTATTTATTTATGAGACACACACACACACACCCACACACACACAGAGGCAGAGACACAGGCAGAGAGAGAAGCAGGCTCCACTCAGGGAGCCCCATGTGGGACTCGATCCCAGGACTCCAGGATCACGCCCTAGGCCAAAGGCAGACACTCAACCACTGAGCCACCCAGGCATCCCATGACCCTACATTCTTCTCCTAAGTATTTACTCAAGAGAAATAAAAACGTGTTTGATACAACCATTCAATGGAAAACAGCTCAGCAATAAAAAGGAACAAACACTACTGATACACATGAGAACATGGATGAATATCAAGCCATATGCTGAGGAAAACAACTAGACATGAAAGAGTGCCTGGGCCTGGGCATTTATATGAAAACTAAGCTGTGGTGATCGAAATTAGCTCAGTGATTGCCTGATCATGGGGGAATCTGCTGAGCTCATGGGAATAATCTATACTTTGTATCCTAGAACAAATGCTATCAACCCCAACAACTGAGCATGGAGGAGATCTTTAATTTTGAATTGCTTTAAGATGACCTACGTATTCTGTCCACAGGGCTAGAAAAGAAATGCACAGTGGGAACATTGTGCACTTAGGACTAGAAGCCCCTTGTGAAAATGGAAGCAGGACTGAATGATGAGGCATTCATTTTGTCAGTCAAGAACCAACTAGTTATTGATGTGTGAATGATAAGCCAGACCCTTCTAGGCACTGGGGATACAGATGAAGTCTCTGGCCTCATCTAATTTACACTTCAGCAGGCTGAGACATGCTGTAAATATGCAACAAATAAACAGAATGATCACAGATTAGCTGTGTAAAGGAAATAAGAGCATCCAAGACAGGCACAGATCCATTTCTGGAGAATCCCGGGAGAAGAGTGTATCAGGTAGGGGCAAAGTCCCCAAGGTGAGAAAGAGCTTGATTTGCTTGATGAGTCAGAAGGAAAACAGTATGTCTAAAAAGTGGGCAGACATGGGTGATGTGTGTGGAGAGCCAGGCAGAGCGCTGTTTCTGTTGGGCCTTGAAGGCCACAGTAAGGCATTTGCATTTTAACCAAAGTGAAATGGGAAGCCACTCTGGGGTTTTAAGTTAGAGCTGCATTACCTATTTGTGTTTCTAAAAGGTTTTTTTGATATTAATATGTGAGTTGAAGTGGGAGGAAAGCAAGTTATAGGGAATAAGTTTATAAAGGCTAGTGCCATAAAAAGAAAGCAGGAAGACCAGTTAGGAGCTTATTGCTACACCCAAGAGGGGAAATGAGAGTAGTCTGAATTAGGGGGGTGGCAATAGAGATAATGAGAACAATTTCAAAATATATTTTAGAGGTAGACCTGACAGGACTCACTAAAAAATAGGATGTGAGGGCAGCCCAGGCGGCTCGGCGGTTTAGCACCACATTCAGCCCAGGGTGTGATCCTGGAGACCCGTGATCGAGTCCCACGTCGGGCTCCCTGCGTGGAGCCTGCTTCTCCCTCTGCCTGTGTCTCTGCCTCACTCTCTCTGTCTCTCATGAATAAATACATTTTTAAAAATCTTTAAAAAAATAAGATGTGAAAGAATGAGTGAATTGGAGAAACCAAGGTGATTCATCAGTCTCTGCTTGAGCTCTGTACCATTTACAGAGATGGAGAACTCTAGGTGTATAAGGCAGGGTGTCAGTGTGAGAAAGTGTGAAAAATAGATGTGTAATCAGAGGTTCAGCAGGAAAGAGATGGTACTCCCAAACTGGGTAAGAGGAAAAGTGTGTTAAGAACAGTAAGGATGGTGTTGGACCATAGAACCACTACCATTAGGGAATCATTACTATCCCTAGAGTACAAGGGACAAGGAGAACAAGCAGTTAGGATGGGTTTATGGAGAGGTCTCCAGACAGGAGATAGGATCCTCAGTAGAGGAATCCAGCAAACCCACAAAAATCTGGCAGGAGAGGACTTTGTTCTTCTTATGGCTGGAGAACATTCTTATGGGCCAAACCCAGCCTGGACCTGAAGGAGTGAGTGGGAGGTGATAGGTGGAGGTGGAAGGTGGAGGATCGGGGTGGCAATCACCCAGTACTCAGAGCATTGAGAGTGAACATGGAAGGGCACAGCAAGATGCCTAGCATAATGCTCATATGCTGAATTCCATGTAATTTAAAAGTACAAGAAACTTTCCCACAGTTAATTAGATTTCCCAAATCCAAATTACAGGCAATATATTTTTCCGCAACATAGAAATTTTGTCACTAAGAATGTTAATTTGGAAGGCTTTTTTAGTTATGTATTAGTCATGTATTATTTTTTAATACTGATTAGAGGAAGTTATTCCCTTACTCTTTTCAGAAGTAGTCATTACTTAGTTATGAAGGAAGAAAATGTATTAGGAGTTATGGGATGCTCAAAACCCGAAGACGACTTTAGCATTTATACAGGATCTTGAACATGCTAGACAGATGGAAGTGAAGAATGCATCCGTTTCCTAACCATTAAGACCTTGCATAGGTGTTTGTGACATTTGGAGCTAAGATAAGAAAATCAGGTTTTATTCCATATGCTCAAAGTCTTTATTATGTTTGTCGGTATAAGTTAATCTTTTTAGTTATCACATGTATTTCTGTTTCTGCATTTTTCTGGAATTGCCAACAAAGACAGCATCTTTATGTTTCATAATACAAATTATCCAAGGGTCGCACTGACTACTATAAACTGTTTTGAAAGTTTATTTAGTCAGAAGTCATGATTGTGAAAGCATTGATATCAATTTTTAATGAAACCTTCATTTAAAACAGATAAGTAATGCTTTCCCAATATTTGTTGCTCTGTGATATTTTAAGTGTATCATCAGGCACTGACTGATCACCAAGAGGCAATAGAGGCCTCAGAAATAAATAGGATTTAAATGTTATATGTGGGTATGCATATGCATGTACAAATTATTCACTGAGGTAATGGTTTTGGATTTATTCAGAACTTAAGAACATTTATTGATTCCACAAATATTTATTGAGTGCCTACTATATGCCAAGCACTCTTCCAGGCACTTGGGCTACATTAATTAACAAAATAGACACAGATTCCTATTTCTGTAGATGTGATATTCTAGTGAGAGAACACAGACAATAAAAAATACATATAATAAAAAATAAACTACATAGTATGTTAGAAAAGGATACATTCTTACATTCTACGGGGGGGGGGGGATAGAGCATGTACAAAATAAAGCAACATTTAACCAAACCAAAGGAGAGTTCATCCACCTGATGAGCAGCAGGCCGATAAAAACTAACACTGAATTTTTGTCGTAAAGAAAGGAAGGCTATTTACTGGTGTGGCACCACCCAGGAGAAAGGGGACTAATGCTCAAAAGTCCCAAACTCTCCAGTGGCTTGCAAGTAAGGGTTTTAAAGGCAAAATTTGAGGCAGGCATCTCCTGAGAAGGTAGACACCACTGATTGGAGGCCCATAAGGTCATGTGAGCAGGTGCTCTGCTTTGTCTGGTCCTCTGGAGGTCTTTTTCATCTCAAGAGACTAGAATCTGAAAAAAAAACTTTATTTGTAAGCAAATGGGGTTGCATGATGAGCCAGACCATTCTAGGCATTGGGGATATTGGTTGCTTGGCCTGTCTAGCCATGGCTGGGGTTGATAAAATCTCTAGTGTTCATTCTTTCATCTGAACTGACAAGATGGATGCCTGGATGCTGGCTTTAGCATTCATCAAGGTCATAAAACAACCTTAGCCCTACTCTAATCCAATCTGATCTCCTTAAATTCAGATTGAAGCTTTCGTAGACATCAATTCTTAAATGGTCAGGCCAAAATCTTTGTCAGAATTCCCTGATACATTCATGTTTAGTATGTTAACATTTTGGATCTCTAAATTAACTTAAAATAATAGACGAGTCTGTAGTTTCATTCATCAACTTGCTATAACTAAGTATGTTTATGGTGTTGGAGAGGAAGAATTTCCTTTGCCCTTCAAGATCCTTCTAGTTGGACTAAAAACCAAATTGTCCTGAGTCAGATTAATGGGAGAAAATTAAATTTAGTTTTATGCTCATGGGGAATTCACACAGACAGGAAATTCCAAAAACAGTGAGTCAACATGAGGCTTATATGACCTCCTGAGCTAAGGGCAGGCAAAGGGTTCTGAGGATACAAAGGGGAGGAAGACCATTAGCAGAAAAGTGAGAGATGTTTAGAAAACAAAGGTTGTCCTGTTAAGGAAAGAAATTTCTTAGGTAAAGAGGAACCTCTGTTAATAGCTCTCTTCTGGTATAAGCAGGCAGTTGAAGGGGAGGTAAACAGCTTTTCCTGAATCTGCTGGATTTGGATTGCTTTTAGCTCAGAATAATTTTCTTGCCAAAGTGGCCCATCTTGGAGCAGCCTGCCTTTGGTTCCTACAAAGAAAACAAAACAGAAAATAATTTAGATACTTTGATTTTGTAATCAATCAATGCAGGGTATGTTTATTGTAGCCTTTTATTGGTATATCATTTGTCTTTTTAGGCATGTGCTTAGTGCGGTGAATCTGGAACATAAAGGTGTTATGCTTTCTTTTTTTTAATTTTTTTTTATTATTTATTTATGATAGTCATACAGAGAGAGAGAGAGAGAGGCAGAGACATAGGCAGAGGGAGAAGCAGGCTCCCTGCACCGGGAGCCTGATGTGGGATTCGATCCCGGGTCTCCAGGATCGCGCCCTGGGCCAAAGGCAGGCGCCAAACCGCTGCACCACCCAGGGATTCCCGTTATGCTTTCTTTTTAAAGGGATTCTCTTCACAAGAGTTTTGATCTAATTGATGTCTCTTTCTTGTATTAAATGCAAAGCAGAAATTATTTTGTGCATGTCTGTATGTGTTGGTTTTGAAGAAATTATATTTCCATGAGATTTAATCCACCTTAAATCCTTTTTATTAATGCTTATGGGAAATTGCCGAAGTAAAGTTTCATAAAGTTAAGTCACTAAGCAAAATTCCCCAAAATGACAACAGTTGGAAAGTGAACCGAAGGCAATCGTCCCTTTAGGCAATGGGCAAACTGCCCAGTTATGAACCCTGAACTCATTCAACTAAGAAATCTATATATGATACTAGTGTCTATTAGACTTGACTACCTTTTAACCAGCTTTATTCTGTTTTTAGATTCCCTCTTATTATTTCAAGCTACACTGGAAAATAGAAGAAAAGGATAATCTCATTTTAGGTGATTGGTAACTTTGGAATAATTGAATTTTTGGGGGTATCTTTCTGGCAATAGTTTGAGGTGAAACAAACTTCTTTTTCAACAACTTAAAACAATTTATTTCCTCCAGAGTAATAGAGTTTACATTTGACATCAGATAAGTGATTCTTCTAATTTGTCTAGGCTTTCAGCAAACTATTGAAAAAATCCCTTTCATTTATTTTCTATCTTCCTTCATGAGATTTTTTTTTAATATCTCAAGGTGTTCTTGGAGATTGGGGGTTGGCTATCTAGCTTCTAGTAAGAATCTAAAAGAAAACATACCATTAAGGCATTTGAGCTTCTCAGATCAAAGTCAGTATTGAAGACCAAAATAACATTATGCAAGGTTTTCTGATCATAAAGAGACAGATTGTTAGTGACTTGGGGAGAGTGATTGTATCTGTCAGCCATTGAATTAACATTTGTAAGTCTAATACTCCTGATGAATATCCCTCTGTCTGGTATTTTTCTATCTGGTATATAGCTCAGGAGGCTAAAGCAGTATCCAATCAGCATAAACATTTTATTACTGCCATATATTTGGTGCCTTTCCATTTCTTTAAAGGAAATAAAGTTGTTCTTTAATGTTTGGGTGAATTTATATGATTTCTTTGGGAAAGTTACCACTAGGATTCACCATGAATTACAGCAGTATACTTAGTGCTATTCAGAAAACATTTCATCCCTTTCCCTGTTTTTTTAAAGGTTTATTTCCTTTTAAGTCTCTTTAATTCTCCTTATTTAAAGCCTAGGCCTCAAACATCTATGGTTCTTATTACAAACTATAAAATATATGCTTAATGCCATTA
The DNA here is from genome assembly GCF_018345385.1 of Vulpes lagopus. Taxonomy (NCBI): domain Eukaryota; kingdom Metazoa; phylum Chordata; class Mammalia; order Carnivora; family Canidae; genus Vulpes; species Vulpes lagopus. Next base: position 24,950,468 of record NC_054848.1, read on the forward strand.
TTCCTTCTAAAAATTGTCTTGAATACTTATAGTTTAATCACACATCTTGCCTGTAACTAAATTTAACAATATATGTAAATTGTCAGAACTCTGGTAAAACAAAATGACTAAAAATATAATGTAATGATATAGCTTTTTAGCAATGGCTACATCATTTGTTTTGTAAAATTGTTTTATGTAGCTTTTTAAGTTCTATTTGTCCATTATGTGTATCTAATAAAAATCAAACCAGAATTTAGATAGTGAATATCTTTAAAGCCAACAACCTTGGTGCCATCCTTCATTTTTCCTTTTCTCTTACCTCTGACATCTAATCCATCCAGTCCTACTGGTTATATCTCAGAATTGGTGCTGTACCTGTCCATAGTCTTATGTCATCCACCTATTTCAGGCTTCCTCCCTGATCTCTCTATAATCCATTCTCCACACAGCAGTGAAAGCCACTTCTTAAAGGTAAATCAGATTGAACTACTTTCATGCTTAAAAGTGCTCACTGACTTCCTGGAATCAAATGCCAGTTCCTTATCATGGTCAGCTAGTCCCTACATCAACTGGCTTCTGCTTCTTCTTCTCATCTCATATCTTGTCTTAGCCCTCTCTGGTCACATACTGAGCTCATCTCCACCTTAGAGCTTTGGCTCTTGCTGTTCCTTTAGTTGCCCCAAAACTCTTTCCGTGCCTCATGGTTTCTCCCTATTCATCCCTCAGGTCTAAACTCAGATATCACCTCTCCAAAGAAGCCTCTAGCCATCCTGCCCAAATAAAGGTGTCCTCTATTATCTCCCAGTGCTGGTTATTTACTTCCAGTTGGCACCATCCAAAATTACTTGTTAATTTATTTGGTTGCTTCTTTGTTCCTTAAATCTCCATCTTCCCCAACCCCCTTTTAAACTTATTTTTTTACCCCCTTTTAAATTTAAAGAGAGGAAGACCCTTATCTTACTTGGGGCAGTAGCCAAGATCCTAAGCCAGAATCTGGCATTATAGTTCATGATCCCTAGAGATGTGCTGACTGTATTGTGTATTAATATGTCAAAATTCAAGGCATGTACTGAACAATTATTTTTTGAAGCATTGATTCTCATACATTTTCATCTGATATAACTTCTAGGTTACCTCACTCTACATGAATTGCCTCCCCTAAAACTGACTCCATGTTCTCAGGATTCTCTGCTTGCTAGAAATACTTTTCCTACCAGTAGAATTTAATTTTGGTAAAATGTTCAACAGGTCTTGAGTTACATTAATCATGCTGGGACTGCCTTTCAAATAAGGAGACCAGCCAACTGAATGATCATGTACTATGATATCAAGGGTTTTGGAAAGCATTAAATCACTTCCTCCTACCTCCACCTCCCTTATGCCTGAAATCTTATGTTTAGAGTTTTATTTCTTTAGTTTACATCTGACCCATGTTAAGGTAGAAATACTCCTGGAGAGATTAAACTAAATTCACTCAGCTGTTTATATTCTGAGGATCTAAAAGGATGTTTTGAGAAGGAAAAAGGGCAAACATTAAATTACCAGGAAGCTGAGCTATAGGCAGAAAGAAGCACCTAGAGGGTGAGAACCATTCAGAACTCTTGATCTATTTATAAAGCAGGTAGGAAGGAGTGTAATGGAGTGTTATGGTCCTTTTCCTGGCTCTGCCAATAACTGTAAATTTGGACATGTTATTCAATCTTTATGTGAATAATTAAGAGTCTGAGCTGGGTGATCTCTAAATAATTCCAAGTTGATGACTCTATACTCAATAATTTTACCCATAATTAACCCTCTCCACTTCTCTTGAATAATGGAAAATGTGAGAGAGCTGATTTAATTAAAAGGTAATATGGTTTCCATAAATACAATAAGATGGGACAAAAGAGTATTTTGAATTCAATTTTTAGTATACATATTTCATTCCACTTATATTTATAATGTTTCATTACACATATTCACAAACATGAATGTGTGTGTATATGCACACTCACATGTGCAGTGCCTCCTTCATTGAGAAATTACAGCACCATTATCCACTCAGAGACACTGACTCAAAGAAGAATGAAACAGAAGATATTTCTCTTTTACACAGTGTCCAATAAGCCATCCCATTTTCTGATTTTCTTCATTATATTGCATTTTATTTATCAATATTAGTTTGAACCAGAATGCACAAAGCCATAGCAGGTTGAGAAGGTTAGCAGGAATTATCTATTTCTTTCTTAAACTCAGCCTCTTGTTGGAGAATTCATTCTTGGTGATTCTCTTTTTAATTTAATTTCCTTCCTTTAACCTACTCCCCTGGTTAATTTGTTAACATGGGGTCAATTGTAGGGATCCTGGCAACACAATAAGAACAATTGCTGTGGCACTAACAAAAGACTTAGTATTTTATTAATATTTTTAAATTCTCAGTCAGGGTCACAATTATACTTATTACATTGTTACGCTTAATATACTTATTGCTTATTATATTTATTACAATAGTCGTGACCAAAAGAATGAGCCACAGATTCTGACTCTCAGGAGGCACTCAATAAATATTTGGTGAGTGAATGAATAAATGCAATGTTGAAATTAAAATACATCCTCAACATTTCAACAAAATACTTCATTAAAAAGCATGGGGGGGAACATGGGGTCAGAGGCTGTGCCCTGGAATGGTTATATATTTTCCCATAGCATGAGATCCTATCCTCATTTAAATGCATATAATGTGAAGCTATTGCTCCAGGAGGACCTGCTGTGTCCTATTGAAATTCTCCTCACCAATCTGTGGATTAGCTAGCAGTAGGGGAGGATAGGGCTGATGTTCCTCTGTGCCTGTGTATTTAAATGACTGAAGAAAAGAAGTAATAGGGATTAACATTCTGCTTTTACAAATGTAATTATAAGTTTAGCACCAGGACTTTATTTTTAGTGTATTCATCTGTGCATTATGAATGATATCTTCAGGTCATATCATTTTTGAATAGCATTTTTAAATGCTTTTTCATATTCATTTTCCATTTTTGTGGAATTGTAGTAAATTCATCCAATTTATACATGAAATTTAAAATGTCATATGAAAACGAAAGAAAGTATTATTTTTGCAAGGTGAGTATAAATAAACCATCAAAACTTTAATATTAAGTGTTCAAAAATAGTTTAAAGGCATAGCTAACTCAATCTGTTATTTCTCCAAGTAGATGCTTTAAATGTTTTAAACTTCTGGTGTAGGGATGCCTGGATGGTTCAGTGATTTGGCGTCAGCCTTTGGCCCAGGGCGTAGTCCTGGAGTCTTGAGATCGAGTCCCACATCAGGGCCCCTGCATGGAGCCTGCTTCTCCCTCTGCCTGTCTCTCTCTCTCTCTCTCTCTTTCTCTGTCTCTCATGAATAGATAAATAAAAATGTTTTTAAAAATGTTTTTAAATAAACTTCTGGTGTAAAAACTAACCTAGGTCAATTTGGCCATTTAGCAGTTTTAAGGTTCTTAGAGCAAACTTAGATATATAAAAATTAGTGAAAGGAAATAAAGGGGAAAGGAGTGAAAATATCAGTCAGGGTGACAAAACATGACAGACACCTAACTCTGGGGAAAAAAAACCAAGGGGTAGTAGAAAGGGTGGTGGGCGGGGTTTGGGGTGACTGAGTGACGGGCACTGAGGAGGGCACTTGGCGGGATGAGCACTGGGTGTTATGCTATATGTTGGCAAATTGAACTGCAATAAGAAAAAAGAATCCTACAGTTAGAGACAGGTGGAATGATCCATGGCAACCTACCAGGTGGTATGCTAAAATTAAAACAAGTCTTAGACCAAATAGACCAAACTCTGTCAAACACACCAAATTTAGTAGCATATAGGTACAGAAAAACAGTTACCAAACTTAGGCTTTTAAATTCTCACTCTCAATCCACAGGAACTTCCACTAAGTCTCCTTGCAAGATGGGTTCAATTTGAGGAACATTAGCCAGACATCTAGTCAGATCAGAGGACTGAATCTTCCATGGAATAGAATAGATGACAGACCAAAGGGAGTTTAGACCTAGATCTAATGCACTTATCTGAAGTTATTAGGCTCCTGGCTTTGCTGAGCGCATGTGCTTCATTCATGGTAAGGCCCATAAAATCCATCTGGCCAAGTGAACATCTTGAATGCCACTCATCTCATCAATGAATGATTTTTTGAGCACTCTTTTTTTGAATTCATAAAACCTCTAGTGTAGATTTTGATAATGATACTTGAAATTCTTACATAAGCAGTTTTGAATTGTGGATTTTTAATTTGGAAACTTAAAATGCTAACCACCTTATGTATTAATCAAAGTGAATTTACAGATACAGAATTCCCAGTGAAGTATTTTAAGGTATTTCACCACACCTATAACATAATGGCTTTTTAAATAGATTTTTAAACATTATAGCATAATATTATAGACTTCCTGCACATATTATTTCATATATATATTTCTATTCCTCTCTATCATTGTAGGAGCAGTAATCACAGAAAATGAGGTTACTTGAGCCGATGCCCCTTGTTTGTGTCATTTAAGTGATGTTAAATTTCAACCATGTAAATTCTTAGATACATAAGTAATGCAAATTCTATAGGTGTCTGGAGTGATCTCTTCCAAATTTTAACTCTATTGACTGAACGTAACTATCTCATATTTAGGGAAAATCTTGGCTGGTGAAGGAGGCCAAGTCTGAACTCAACTGAGTTCCTAAAAAGCTTTGGAAAGAAAACAGGGACAAATTAAATGTCTGCCTTTTCCCACAGAAGAACTCCCTGGATGAGACAGTGAGCGCTCATATTTCTTTCCCGAAGAAAAGTTGAAAGACATAGAACAGCTAGGTCTAGAAGTAGACTAAAAAGTCAAATTTTAGGGAATCTTCTCTATCCTGCTGAAGAGATACCTTAATGATAATACTGTGCTTTCCATCTTTCAGTTTACCCTTTGTGGAATGAGTGAAGTGGTTTGCTTTTCATTGGTCTATCAGTTCCTTTACAACCTTGGGAAGAGGATTTGATTCATATTCCTGTATCTTCTGCTTTCCTATAATAAGTTACATACATATAAGAGCTTTGGAAATCAACAGAACTTTCCATTATACCTCTTTACAGGTAGAAGGTTCAGAATAAATCTTAGATTGAGTGCTTCCTAGGTGGAATCACTGAGCCTCCTACTACATACCTACAACTACCAAATTTTTATTTCTTACTCAGATTCTGCTGAGCCAAGACTCATATATCCAAGTGACTATTAGAAAACTTCTCCTGAAAATCTGGCAGTAAACTCAACCATAGCATTCAAAGCGAAAATAATGGTTTCTTGCTCAGCATCCCAAATGCCTTCCCATTCATTCCTCTCTATCACAATTAATGTTTACAACACATTCACCATTATTCAAGCTAAACATCTGAGAGGCATTCTCTATTCTCTTTATCCCTTACACCCCACAGCTGATGAATCAACATTTTCTGTGAGCCGCAATTCACCATCTCTGCTGCTATTCTTCTAGTCTAAGCCTCCATCAACTCTCACCCAAAATGCAGTATTTTCTACCTACTAGCTCACTTTCTTTCTACTCTAACACTGCTTCTCTGGTCAACATAGCAACTGAATAATAATGAAAAGAGGGAGAAAGATCATATCATTCCCTTTATTAAAACCCTCTTATGGCTTATCTTTACTTGTGGAATGATCCAGACCACTAACAGTAGCCTACAAATCCCCCCACACAGACTCTGGCCTCTCAGATCTTACCAGTTTCCTCCTTGCTCTGACCACATAGACTTTTCTTCTGTTCCAAACAGGAAGCCAGCATAGCCCAGCTTCAAGGCCTTTGCATTCACTGCTCCCTCTTCCTAGAAAGCTCTGGCCCCTAGTTTTTTGTTTAGTTTTTTGATATCCAAGTCTCAAGTCAGTTGTCATGCCATTGCAAGGACATTCCTACCACCTTATCTCAGGGAGCTCAGCAACACCCCCAGCCAGCCACTCTCTACATCCTCACCTGCCTTCTAGCCTCTAGAGCATTTTTCATGAGCTAAAAGTTTCTTATTTGGTTAGTTACTTGCTTATTATCCCTTTATTCTGAATATAATATAAATTCCACAAAATCAAGCATCCTGCCTATCTTCAGCTCTACTCTATTTCCCTTGGCACAGAAAAGAAGTCTAATTTGTTGAATAAAAGAATAAAGGGGATCCCTGGGTGGCGCAGCGGTTTAGCACCTGCCTTTGGCCCAGGGTGCGATCCTGGAGACCCGGGATCGAGTCCCATGTCGGGCTCCCGGTGCATGGAGCCTGCTTCTCCCTCTGCCTGTGTCTCTGCCTCTCTCTCTCTCACTGTGTGCCTATCATAAAAAAAATGAATAAAGACTCCCACCAGGCAAAGTCTTTTTAAAAAGGGGAGAATCAAAGTGACCTTTTACAGTATGGTTTAGGTCCTTGGTATTATGCTGAGTTAGCAGAGCTGTTCCGAGAGCCCAGAAAATAGAGCACCCTAATTAAATCCAACTCTGAATATATTAACTGCTCAAGGAGCCACCAAGGGGCCAATAGGATCAGAGTGTTTCTCGTTCCCTCATGAGAAACATCCTTCTGTTTTATAAATCAATGCAGGAGGAAGAGGAGTGGCCTCATTTTCCATGACAAGAATGGCCTATGACAATTTGCAGTAGTATCTCCAAAGAAAATTCAAAGGTTCTCACTCAATATCAGAGTCCTAGGGCTCTGGTTCTCAACGTGTGGTTCCTGGACCAGAAGCATCAGCACCACTTGAGAACCTGTTAGAGATGCAAATTCTCAGGGCCCACTGCTGACTTGTAGAATCAGAAACTGAATCTGTTGGAGCAAGCTTTGTGCTAAAACATAAATAATACAGTGCTAGGGCAACAGTGCCCAGCCTTGATTGCACTTAAAAATCACTGGCTGAGCTTTTAAAATTTCTCATGCCTGAAGCCCTCTTTAGTTAGAGTTTCTGATTTACTTGGTGTGTCATAGATGAGGGCTCTGTCCTAAGTTCTCCTAGGTCATGCTGATCAATCTCCAAGGTTTGGAACCACTGCCCTAGTGTGGATGCAGGGTAATTGCAGATATATCCAGGTACTTGGCAGAGATTCCTCCTGAAAAGAAAATAAAACATGGAATTCAAAAATTGTTCACTTCACAATTTTACAATAAGGGAGAGGGGAAATGACTTGACCTAAAACACAGCATATGGTTATAAATGCTAACATTGTATAGCCTCCTCCAAAGCATCAATTCATAGGGAAGCACATTAACGCAGTATAATGTTCAAAACCAACTTCTGTGGTAAGCATCTACTATAATAGAATGACTTATTCCAGAAGGGAAGTTTCATTTCAGGGGAGCTTATCATGATATCAAATATGTTTTGAGTTAATGAAAATGCAGGAAACACCAAGTTAACAGGGCAATTTTAAACCATAAAACCTAATATAACCGTACTAAGAATGACAATGCTCCACACAAAAGGAAGTCTCACAACCTGATTGATCAAATAGAGAATAACTAGGATGCTGTGTGGCATCTCCTTTGAAAAAGCTACATTGACTGGGAGAGGCAGGCTTCTTTAGACTATGATTATCTACTTCTTAATTAAAGTCAGAATGATTAAAAAGAGATTACCCTTTATAAGGCCACAGAAATTGTTTGATAAAACTGTTGTGAGCCTCCAGACTCTCATTTTCATTGTTGTATTGATTCCTTATAGTTGTTTTCAGAAAGGTTTACATAGAGGTTCTTCAAGTTATGTTTATATATTTGCTTTCTTTTTTTAATAAATTTATTTTTTATTGGTGTTCAATTTGCCAACATATAGAATAACACCCAGTGCTCATCCCCTCAAGTGCCTCCCTCAGTGCCCATCACCCAGTCACCCTCACCCCCTGCCCACCTCCCCTTCCACCACCTCTAGTTCGTTTCCCCGAGTTAGGAGTCTCTCATGTTCTGTCTCCCTTTCTGATATTTCCCACTCATTTTTTCTCCTTCTAATTGTTGTTAGAAGGAAGATAAAATTTCAATAACAGCAGAAAAGGTTTATTTTCACAATAAAAGCTTAATTTGTGTAATGTTTGAACTATTCCTTTTGATATAGATAACCCTGTTTTAGTTGCTTAATTTGGAATTATTTAGTTGCAAAACTAAAAGTCAATTACTAATGAAACAGAGCTACTACTTGTTTTTCTCATATTATAGATATTTTATGAAATATAAAACCAGTCATTTCATTATAATTTTCTGAATTGAATCTCCATAAGTGCTTTACTGAAAATTGTATTTGATTAATAGTTCTTTTAAAAACTCTCATAAAATTTAGTTCTCAGTAACATTTTCTTTATATATAAAACTTGGTTGCTACTCTTGTATTGCTAAGAACTTTTGTTATGTCCCCTTAATTCATTAGGATGCCATGTTATGATTGGCTAAACCAACTAAGCCATTTACTAAACAGAGAATATTGGAAACATGCTCCATGCAGAGCATTGTGTTGCAAGCGGTTCAACTTTCTAATTTTGAAATCAGATGGGAAGCATAATACATTTAGAAAAGGTGGCTAGTTAAATTTACATTTTAGATAGTCAAAATTAAATAATATTGCAAATGTAGTTCCACATTCACACTAGCTACATTTCCAATGCTCGATAGCCATATGTGCCTGGTAGCTGCTATATTGAACAGTGAAGATAAAGAACATTTCTGCCGCCACTGAAGTTTCTCCTGGGCAATGCTGTATAGGCTAGTTTGTGAGGAAACATATTTTTTTAAAAAGCATTGTTTTCTGAGACATTATAGGATCACTTCAAGAATTCTTAAATAGAATTAAATTAGATATTAAATAAGGAACTATAATGCCTCACATGGAGTATTTCTTAAAATAATTGACCTTCTAGGAGAGGAACCTAAGTACACAACACATACCATTTTCTTTCGGAGTTTGTTGCCTAGAGCTGTTGTATATCTCAAATTCATAACCAGTTCATAAGGGTTTTGAAGGTCATATTTTAAGTTCTACCCAATGTCCTTGAAGTACTAAGAAAGACAGATATTGCAGAAAGAGGGCACTTACTGAATTTTTACCAAAAGCACCAAAATGCCAATATTCCATTTATGAAATGTTTTATGGAGAAACTCCATAAATATCAGCTTTGAACTTAAACAGTAGTTTGTGATTCCTGCCCAATCAGTACTTCATTATAAGGTCATTCTGAGCAGCAGCAGGCCATGATCGCCATCTAGGTCAGATACTTCATGGTAGAGTCGCAAGACCACATGTCCTCCAAACCACTCCCTAAACTAGATGCTACCTGCATTAACACAGAGCTCTATTCCTCATCATACCCATTTTATACCTGGTCCACGGCCAGCCAGCATGAACATAGACTGCCTCTCCAAGATTCTCATAATTTAATTATTCAGCTTGAATTATCATATGACTTCCTCCATCAAGGTTTACCTACCTTTAATTCTCTTCCTTTACTTATTATAGGAGATTGATAACTCCAAATACACGTACACATTAACACACACAAAAGCCACATATATATACAAGAGCAGCAATGAAATTCATCCTGCCAAATCAGTGATATAGTTTTGTTTCTAAATATTTGTGATGCCTAAATGCCATAAGATACTCTGACCTTTAATTTAAAATTTAATTCAAAAAAGATTATTTGGGGAAAAAATCTCTGAATATTAGTTTAAAACTTAGAGAAGCACACATAAACAGCTTCATTCCTAGATTCAAGCAAGGCAAATATCTCCAAGTATTCTCTAATCTCTTCATGATTGTTTAACACAAAATGCTGTATCTCCTTTCCCACTAGACTGTATGTATCTTAAAAGGTAAAGATTATTGAAAAAGAAGGCAGGATAGAAAATATTGACACACTTTGGTCTGAAAATCTTCCCTTAATACATTGCATGTGTTTTTGAGACAGATGTTTGGAGGACATGTTTTTTAGGGCAGAACCAGCACAAGTGGAAAGCTATGCCTGGACACCTGTTAAGCCCTTCTGTGCCATCTGCTTACAGGAATGTACACATGACCTTAAAATAGTTGCTGCTTTTGGAGGTCATTTCACCAGGGTTGAGACTACAACTCCCACAACCGTTAAGACTTAAAAAGAGATTTATCTCAGAAGGCAGTGTTGTCTCCAAGCATGAGCTTCATTTTTATGAGCTAAGCTTGAAGTCCCTGACATTTGGAAATGACAGTGTGTCAGTGTGAGGTTCTTTCGAATAATCCTTCTAAGTTTTATCAGCTTTGCAAAATGTTACTAAGTGCCAGTATTCCCTTTATGAAATGTTTTAACTGTTGAGAGTGTGATGTTGGCTGGAAATGGTAGCATCCTTAGCTAAGATTGATCAAAGATAGTTAAGTGACTGACTGTTAAACATGGGATGGCGGTGGTGGTGTTCACTGGTTTTGGAGAGAAGTAAAAAGATTTCCTACTTACTGTTTTAAGATGTATGCTCAGTTTTGTATCTTTTAAAAGTTTTTACATCATAACATGTTTAAATTACTGTTTAGAATTAAAATGCATCAAGGAGATGTTGAGAAAAGTATTCATAGCTAAGAAATATAATTCAACTATTGAGAAAGGAATTTAATGACTTTTAATACATCTTAATATTAAATATTTATATGATCATGAATAACATTTGGGAATTTCATGAATGAATATCCCAAGAATGTGCATGTTCTTGTGTGTATGGATATGTATGTCTTTGATTTAATGGGGACCATTGGCCAAATGTATGTCCCGTTTCTTTGAACAGCTTGATTTATATATGCTTCATTGAAAGAAAATAGGCACAGAAATGTCTAGTAATGAGCTTCTAATAAACTCATCAGAGAAAAATTGTGATAGAGAAAGTGAGACTTAAGAAAGCAAGCTTGATGATGTCCCAGCTTGATTCTTATATGAGAATGAAAAAAATATTTTAATTTAGCTTTTAAAATTATGATAACATTAATAGCAATAAAATACATGAATGCTTCTGAAACTACTTGAGGTTAAGTACCAGGTGTTTGATTCTGTTTTGCTTTAATTTCCAGGCCTGCAGGGACTAAAACTTTGGTAAAATATCATAAAAATGAATAATTGCAAACAATATTTTTAAAAACAAAAGCATACAAAAATACAAGCCAGGTTTTTTTATTGTTTCATTCAAATAACATTATCAAATTGCTTTAAAAGTTACCCTCACTTTATGTACTTATATTGAACAATAATAAAAAACTATTTGTAGACTGGCTCTGATTTTTGGGCCACATATTTTTTTTTAAGATTTAGTCATTTATTTTAGAGAGAGTGAGCAGGAGGAGGGACAGAGGAAGAGGGAGAGAATCTCAAGCAGACTATCCACTGGATTTGGAGCCTGATGCAGGGCTCAACCCAGAACCCTGAAATCATGACCTGAGTCGAAATCATAAGTCAGTCTCTTAGCCTTCTGGGCAACCCAGGACCCCAGAGCCAAAATTTAAATTGATTTGCTCTACATCGCTGTGTATTAAACTTGGTACATAGGCATATTCTCAGGGAATTAAGAGGTATCTACAGGAAAAATTATATATATATATATATATATACATACGTGTGTACAAATTTATTGTTTTTATTTTAGTGATATTTTTTGAAATGATTTAAGTGTTTTCTGTATTTTCTGGCTGACCAGAAAGTACAGACACATGATGTAAGTTCCCATGTCTGTGTTTATGTTTACAATCAAGTCAGCAATAAACATTATTCTAAATGTCAAGTTCTGATGAATAAAAACAAGAGGAAGCTGAAGAATCTCATACTTTCAACAGTCACCTCTACTAAATAGGAAAGCTTGGCCTTGAATCCCAAGTCTTTTAACTCCTTCTTTAATGTGCTTTATTTCAGTTTTAGGACAAATGCATACCAGAACTGAATTGGTTTACATGAATCTCTCATTTGAAATATATTTTATTATGTAAAATATATGGGAGAATAATAAAACTTGACCTTTCATTTCCACTGTTTTTTATTTTTTTAATTTTTATTTATTCATGAGAGACAGAGAGAAAGAGAGAGAGACACAAACATAGGCAGAAGGAGAAGCAGGCTCCATGCAGGGAGCCTGATGCAGACCTCGATCCTGGGACTCCAGGATCATGCCCTGGGCCAAAGGCAGGCGCATTGAGCCACCCAGGTGTCCCTCACTGTTTTTTTCAATCACAACTTATATAACATTTTACCCAAAGTATACCACTTTTATTTGTATAATTGCACATTTTAGTGCAAAATTAGAAACCAATAACAGAAGGTTTGTGAAATCTACCTCGGACTCACTATTTGTTTTGTTTTGTTTTTGGACTTACTGGTTTTTGGAACCCTGAGACAGAGGCTTCAGGGGAAGCATATTAAGTGCATAAAGGCCTGATTTATATTCTCAAGGTTTTAAATGTGCATTCTAGGTTTTTTTGCAAGGGAGGAAGAAGAGTTACAAACATGTAAAATGCAGGATAAGAGCATATAAGTCAATGGGCCAATGTGTATGTCATAATTAAATGTACTAGGACTTCACAAAAGAGAAAACACAAGCTCAGTATGAATTGCCTTTATCAATGGTAATCTTACCAACGAGCTTGACCAAACTTCAGTTTGAATTGTTTCTTTCTTTGGTTAAAAAATTAAATAAATAGTATTATTGTTTTAAGAACTCTCTTAGGCTGACTTCCTAAACATTTATTGTAAAAGATTAAATAGAATTTTTTTATTTCTCACTAACTTATTAAGATTCTGGCAGTTAATTATTTTCCGTAACCATTGTAGTAAACTGAGTATTTCTTAAATCTTTTATTTGTGGATTTGAGTTTTGCATACTCCTACTTTTTATATATTGTCATTCTAGAAATGACAAAATACTACTTAATGAAGGATTTAAGAACAGATCAAATTATTTAACATTCATTGCATTATTACACAGTGAAACATGCACTTCCATTTGTGCAATATGTCAATCACCATTCTGCTTTGACAAAGGGATTATGTTAAAACATTTTATCAATGGAGAATTCCCAGGGTCACATTGTAGCAGATGAGTTGGTACTGGTATAGATTTTACAGGCTTCTCATTTAAAATAGTTACACACAAATATATGCGTATGCACACACTACCTTGGAAATTTTCAAGCCAAGAGTGCAGTGCATGGTGCTAAAAACATTTTGGACACATGTCAAGCCTACATAAGTCTCTACCCATTGGAAAAGGGTCTATATTTAAATTTTCTAAATGGTATCTATTAATAATAACCATATGATCCTCCCAATAGATGCAGAAAAAAGCATTTGACAAAATACAGCATCCTTTGTTGATACAAAACCTCAAGAAAGTATGGATAGAAGGAGCATACCTTAACATAATAAAGGCCGTATACAAAAGGCTCACAGTTAATATCATCCTTAATAGGGAAAAACTCTCAGGTCAGGAACACAACAATGATGTCCACTCTCACTGCAGCTGTTCAACTAGTACTGGAAATCCTTCCCCAGCAATCCAAAAACAAAAATAAACAAAAGGCATCCTAATTGGCAAGGAGGAATTCAAACTTTCACTTTTCACAGATGACATGATATTCTATGTAGAAAACCTGAAAAACTCCACCAAAAAATTGCTAGAACTGATCCATGAATTTAACAAACTCACAGGATATTAAATTAGGGTACAGAAATCTCTTGCATTTCTGTATACCAATAATGAAGCAGTGGAAAGAAAAATCAATGAATTAGTCCCATTTACATTTACACCAAAACCCATAAGACACCTAAGAATAAGCCTAACCAAAGAAGTAAAAGATCTGTATGCTGAAAACTATAGAACACTTATGAAAGAAATTGAAGACCCAAAGAAATGGAAAAGCATTCCATGTTCATGAACTGGAAAAACAAATATTATTAAAATGTCTATATTACCTAAAACAATCAGTGCATTCCCTATCAAAATAACACCAACATTTTTCACACAACTAGAACAGTCCTAAAATTTGTGTGGAACCAGAAAAGATGCCAAATAGCCAAAGTAATGTTGTAAAAGCAAAGCACAGTGGGAGGCATCACAATCCCAGACTTCGCTATTTTACAAAGCTGTAGTCATCAAAACAGTGTGTTACTGGCACAAAACAGACACATAGATCAATGGAACAAAATAGAGAAACCATAAATAGACCCACAACTGTATGGCCAACTAATCTTCAGCAAAGTAGGCAAGAATATCCAATAGAAAAAAAGTCTCTTCAACAAATGGTATTGGGAAAACTGGACAGCTATATGTAGAAGAATGAAACTGGACCACTTTCTTACACCAAAAATACACAAAAAATAAATTCAGAATGTATGAAACAGGGGCACCTGGGTGGCTCAGTTGGTTAAGTGTCTGCCTTCAGCTCAAGACACGATCTCAGGATCCTGGGATCCAGCCCCACATTGGGCTTCCTGCTTGCTGGGAACCTGCTTCTCCCTCTCCTCCCTGCTCATGCACTCTCTCTCTCTCTCAAATAAATATTTTTTTAAAGTTCTTCAAAATAGATGAAAGACCTAAATGTGAGATAGGAAACCATCAACATCCCAGAGGAGAAAGCAGGCAGCAGCCTCTTTGACCTCAGCCACAGCAGCTTCTTGCTAGACACGTCTCCAGAAGGAAGGGAAACAAAAGCAAAAATGAACTATCAGGACCTCATCAAGAAAAAAAGCTTCTGCCAGTGAAGGAAACAGTCAACAAAACTAAAAGGCAACTGATGGAATGGGAGGAGATATTTGCAAATTACTTATCAGATAAGGGGTTAGTATCCAGAATCCATAAAGAACTCATCAAACTCAACACCCAAAAAATAAATAATCTAGTTAATAAGTAGGCAGAAGAGGGATCCCTGGGTGGTGCAGTGGTTTGGCGCCTGCCTTTGGCCCAGGGCGTGATCCTGGAGGCCCAGGATCGAATCCCACATCGGGCTCCCGGTGCATGGAGCCTGCTTCTCCCTCTGCCTATGTCTCTGCCTCTCTCTCTTTCTCTCTCTGTGACTATCATAAATTTAAAAAAAAAGTAGGCAGAAGACATGAACAGACATTTCTCCAAAGAAGACATACAAATGGCTAACAGACATGAAAAAATGCTCAGCATCAATCATCAGGGAAATACAAATCAAAACCATTATGAAATGGTACCTCATATCTGTCAGAATGGGCAAAATTAACAACTAAGGAAACAACAGTTGCTGGCAAGGATGCAGAGAAAGGGGAACCTTTTTTGCACTGTTGGGATAGCAAACTGGTGCAGGCACTCTGGAAAACAGTATGGAGATTCCTTAAAAAGTTAAAAATAGGACTATGACCCTGCACTACTAAGTTTTTATCCAAAGAATATAAAAATACTGATTTGAAGAGGCACATGCATCCCAATTTTTATAGCAGCATTATCAACAATAACCAAACTATGGAAAGAGCCCAAATGTCCATCAACTGACAAATGGATAAAGAAGATATGTTAGATATATACAACAGAATATTACTCAGCCATCAAAAAGAATGAAATCTTGCCATTTGCAATAACATGGATAGAACTAGAGTGTATTATACTAAGCGAAATAAGTCAGTAAGATAAAGACAAATATCATGATTTCACTCATATGTGGAATTTAAGAAAAAAATGGATTAACATAGGGGAAGAGAAGGAAAAATAAAAATAAGATAAAAACAGAGAGAGAGCCACACATTAGAGACTCAACTCTAGAGAACAAACAGGATTGCTGGAGAGGAGGGCAGGGGAATGCAGTAAATGGGTAATGGACATTAAGGAAGGCTATTGTTGGGATGAGCACTGGGTGTTATATGTAAGTGATAAATCACTAAATTGTATTCCTGAAACTACGCCATATGTTAACTAACTTGAATTTAAATAAATAAATAAACAAATAAATAAATGGTATCAAAATTATTCTGCTTTGTAAGAGGAAAGGGGTTTTGTTTTTTGATGGCTCAAAGTAGCAACATGTTTCTGAAAATATATTTCCACCAAAAGAGGTGAAAAGTTTCGAATACATCTTGGTGTTCTCAAAAAGAAGCAAGAATACATGATCACTATGAATTAAACAGCTGAGAGCACTAGAGAGAAACATTAGGGGAGAAGGGCAGAGACACAAAACAACTTGTCAAAATGAGAAAGGAATGCAAAGAAAACCAATTGCAACCAAGATTCTAAAAGCTGCATTTAAAGGTATTATAATATGAAATAAGAGAAAGTTGACCAAATTGTACACGAATAAATGAAAAAATGTCTCCAGAATGCAAAACAAAAGAAAAATATATAGGAGAATGAGAGTTGTAGGGGACGGAGGTCTAACCTTGTAAATATATCTAATTCAGATGAAGAAATGAGAAGATGGAGAGGGGGTCAATATATCTGCAATAAACAGTTACAAAGATGGGGTAATAGTAATGCTCTCATTCTCATACTTGCTCTACACATACACAACAAACACATGCGCGCAGGTGTACAAACACACACACACCTGACTAGGAAAGTTGAAGGCATATGAAGGAAATTACAACCTTGACACATAGTGATAGGTAAATACTTTAATAAATGGAGATGTGTATGTATTCTTCAATGGGAAGACAAGTAAAAATATAAGAACAGCATAAAATTCCTCCAGAGGTTTCCAACCAAACTCAATTCTAATTACATGCAACTTTTTTCTTAAACTTGATGAAGTTTTTCTAAAGTGCATTTGAAATAAATAGTTAAGAATATATTTAAGAAGATTTTCTATTTCTTGGATTCAAGATTCATGATTCAATCATGGTAACATGTCTTTTAGGAATCATCTGGGTTTTTTTTTCTAAATTATCTGGTTTGTTAGAATGTAATTGCTTATAGTAGTCTTTTATCACACTATGTATTTCTGTGGTTATCTGTTGCATTCCATTTCTCATTTTGGTTTTTGGGTCTCCTCTTTTTTTTCCTCCATTAATGTAAAGCATTGACAATTTTGTTTATTTTTTGAATAAGTCATTACTTTCAATGTTATTCTTTTTTCTCGTTCTTTTTTACTTATTTCTGAGTTTTCCTTGTTATTTCCTTCCTCTACTAAATTTCACATAAGTTTCTTCTTTTTCTGGTTCCTTGTGGTGTAAGGTTAAGCTGTTTATTTGAACTTTTTTTCTTAACGCAACCATTTATAGCATAAATTTCACTCTAACATCTTCTTTTGCTGAATCCCATAGGCTTTGGAATATTGTGTTTTCTTTTTCTTTTGTTTTGAGACATATTTGATTTGCCTAAATTTAGATTTCTTATTTGGCCCATTGCTTGGGCAATAGTGTGTTGTTTAATATTAACATTAAATATTTAATATTTTTAAAAGAATATAGTCAAATAAATATTCATACCAAAAAGTGTACCCTCTATACTATCATTTTAAATGGTGGTATGGTTTCCCATTTAAAAAAGGATATGTTTAAAATTTTAAAGTACTACAGGAGGACTTGCCATACTAAATGACAGTGTCATAGATTATAATCATTAAACAATATGGTAAAGTGGTAAGAGCAATATGAAGGTATACAAGATCCATAGCCCACATCTCCCATAGGAAAAAAATATTTGGCAGCCGTTTCTGGACAAAAATGCCTTTGTGGAAGCTTTTTTATCTAGGTAGGAGGCTGCAGATCCTCAGTGGAGCACAGGATCAAGAAGGACCACTTTAAGAAGACTAAGGAGGCAGGCCTGTGCACTATCCTCCTGTAGACTGTCCTCCAGCCTCACTTATCTAGGGTCTTACCACTAGCTCCTTCCACCGAGGGACCTAGGAGGAGTCACAGCTGTCCATGTTGTGACTGGCAAAGGCCTACTGACCTTAGAACCTACTGTAGTTCCTGAAACATTATCATGACTCAGTTCCAGCCCTGCTCTACCACTGGTCCAAGACAGTTTTGCCCAGCTGGAAATCCATCCCAGGTATGTGGCAGAAGTAGTGCCTGTAGGTACCCCTAGTAACAGGCTCACCAACCTCAAACCTGACTGCAGTCTGTGAAACAGTCTTATGACCCAGTTTCAGCCACATTCTACCATAGTCTAAGGCAATCTTGCCCATCCAGGGACCCATCAAAGGGACTATACAGAAGCTATCTCCACAGACACCCCCAGTAATAAGCCTAATGACCTCAGACACAATGGTTCCTGAAACAGTCCCATGACCCAGCTTCACTTGCTCTCTACTGCAGTTCAGAAGCAGTCCTGAGTGCCAGGACCAGCCCATTGACATGACAAAAGCATACCCAAGAACCCACCAGAAGCAGAAGCCACACCCAAGTATGCTTCTGGTAACAGGCCTACCACCATGAATTCAACTGCAGAACCAGTAACAGCCATGACACCTGGTTAGAGCCCTGCTTGGCTGCAATCCCAGAAGCAGTCCCATCAGCCCAGGTATTTGGCAGGAAAATCTTTTTGCTTTCCAAAACCAGTCTATAAAGATCGAAAAAATGTCTCTTCCTTCAAATGCTCAGACACCAATGCGAGGAAACACAAATGACAAGATATCATGCAAACATGACACCACCATGGGAAACTAATAAAGCTCCAATAACCAACACTAAGATTCAGTTCCATGAACTGTGTGACAAAGAATTCAAAATAATTATCTCAAAGAAGCTCAATGAGCTACAAGAGAACACAGACAACCAGACAAAATCAAGAAAACAATACATGAACCAAATGAAAATTTTATAAAGAAACAGAAACAATAAAAATGAACCAAAGAGAAATCTTGGTGCTGAAGAATACAGTGACTGAATTGAAAAATTCAAAAGAGAACTTCAACAGCAGATTTGAACATGCAGAAGAAAAATCAGTGTACTTAAAAGCAAGTCATTTAAAATTATCCAGTGGGTGGAACAAAAAGAAAAAAGCCTAAGAAGGAGTGAAAAGAGCCTATATGAATATGAGATACCATCCAAGGAACCAATATATGCATGAAGGGAATACCAGAAGTTGGAACAGAGAATGAGAAAGAGGCAGAAAGAAGAGAATGGGAAAGAGGCAGAAAGCTTATCTAAAGAAATAATGAGAAAACATCTCCCTAATCTGGAGAAGGAAATGAACATCTAGATCTATAATGCCCAAAGAACTTCCAATAGGCTGAATTCAAGACAAATTCACTGAGACTCCAAGACACATTATATTGTCAGAAATGAAAGACAGACTTCCAGTTTCCAGTTCCACATGTAAGGAGCTTGGAAGCTGCCACTCCATCCTAAGACAAGTAAAAAGCTGAACAGGCTGAAAAATCTACAACTCTTTAAATTCCCATATGAGAGGTGAAGAAAGAGGACAAAGCACAACCCCCAAGACTGAAGACACAGAAAGGCAAATACCAGGAGTCATGGCTTATCAGAGCAGACACTCATGAGCAGAAACTATTAGAGAAACCAGTGCTAGGTATGAAAACCTGACCTGTAATTGAAAAATCACTAGAGGTTTAGTGTTAGAATTAAAAAGTCCAGGAGACTCAGAAATGAGTGGGCCCACACAATTTTGTGAGATTTACCTCCAGTAGTTCAACAAGGTTCTCAAGTAAACATTGGAGAAAAATCTTTTTGTGCTTCTGGCTGGGGGAGGGCAGAAAGAATCATTTTAAATAAGCTAGAGTACTTTGTTCTTCTTCATAAGAACCAACCTTAGGATAAATGATTTCACAAATTCTAACCAATTGGGGTATCATCAGAGCCTAACTACCTGGAGGAGGCAAGTCAATAACTCCAGCCACCTTCAGCCTTCCACATGCAGAAGGGAAATAATACCCAACTCCAGCCCACTCTAGCCATGCTGTCTCACCTACAGGAGAGATAAAAAACTGAGAAACCCTTGGGAAGTTCACAAGTGGTATAGGCTCACTTAAGGACAGAAACCTAATCATAAGACTATAGAATGCTTCTGTCCTCCCCCATACCTTACACCATATTACTAAAGGCTTATTTACAGTAGTTCCTTTTACCTGGTACCTCATGTCTGGCTATTAAGGAAAGAATTACGAGGCACAGTGAAAAGCAGAAAATAAAATTTGAAGAGACAGAACAGCATTAGAACCAGACATGACAGAGATGTAAGAATTATCAGACTGGGAATTTAAAACAACTATGATTAATATAAACACTCTAATGAATAAAAGAGACAACATGCAAGAACAGATATGCAGCAATGATACAAAGGAAGAGAAGAAAAAGACACGCTACCCATACGGTGGTATAGTATCAATATTAGAAGGTGGACTTGTGTTAGTTGTAAATGTATATTAGACATTCTCAAGGCAAGCACTAGAAAAGGTAAAAAGTGTAATAAGCCAGACAGAGATGGACAAATATAGTATGATCTCACTTATATGTGGAATTAAAAAAACATACAGGCTCATAGATACAGGGAACAGATTGAATATTGCCAGAGGCAGGGGATAGAAGGTAGGCAAAATGGGTGAAGGGAGTCAAAAGATATAAACTTCCACTTGAAAAATAAATAAGTTATGGGAACATAATGTACAGCATGGTGAATATAGTTAATAATACTGTATTGCATATTGGAAATTTACTAACAGAGTAAATCTTAAAAGTTTTGGCATGCTTAAAAGTTCTCATATAAGAAAAATAACTTTTATAACTATGTATGGTGACAGATGTTAACTAGACTTACTGTGGTTATCATTTTGCAATATATACAAATATCAAATCATGTTCTTTACCTGAAACTAATACAATGTTATATGTCAATTTTATCTCAATAAAAATAAAGTAAAAAAGAAGTATAACTGATACAGTAAAAAGGAGAGAAAATGGAATCCTATAAAATGCTCATTTGAAATGAATCATAGTAGAAAAAGTAAAAGATAAAGCTAGCAACAAAAAACGGCAACAAAGAGAAAACGTAACAAATAGTAGTTATTAGTCCAGCTATATCAATAATCACTGTATTTTTTTAAAGATTTTATTTATTTATTCATGAGCAACAGAGAGAGAGGGGGGGGCAGAGACACAGGCAGAGGGAGAAGCAGGCTCCATGCAGGAAGCCTGACATGGGACTCAATCCTGGGTCTCCAGGATCACACCCTGGGCTGCAGGTGGCGCTAAACCGCTGTGCCACCGGGTATGCCCTCAATAATCACTTTAAATGTCAATGGTATAAATGCACCAATTAAAAGGAAGAGATCTTCAGAGTAGATCAAAAAACAAAAATCCCAGCTATATGTTCTCCACAAAAAACTAAACTAATAAAGACACATACATATCAAAAGTAAATGGATAGAAATTATTGAAAACTACATCTGAAACTAATGATGTAGTATATGTTGGCTAATTGAATTTAAATTAAGAAAAAGTAAACAGATGGAGCACTACAAAACTATTGGTCAAAATATGGAGCACTGACAACACCAAATGCTGATGAGGATGTGGAGCAACAGGAACTCTCATACATTGCTGATGGGCATGCAGAATTGCACAGCCACTTTTTATGACAGTTTGGCAGTACTCATATGATCCAGCAGTACATTCCTAGGTAATTTAGCCAAAAGAGTTGAAAAGTAATGTCTACACAAAAACCTGCACATAGAAGCTTTATTCATAATTGCCAAAACTTGAAAGCAACCAATATTTTCCTCAGTAGGTAAATGGATAGACTGTGGTACATCCAGACAATGGAATTATTCAGCTCTAAAAAGAAATTGACTATCAAAACAGGAAAAGACATGAGGTCTTTTAATATACCATAAATGTATATTACTACATGAAAAAAGTCAAGCTGGAAAGTTTATATACTGTATGATTCCAGTTATGTGGCATTCTGGAAAAGGCAAAACTGTGGAGATAGTAAAAAGGTCTGTGGTTGCCAGGGATTGTGTATGGAGACAGGATGAATAGTCAAAGTGAAGAGGATTTTTAGGGCATGGAAAATACTCTGTATGATACTATAATGATGGGTATATGTCATTATTCATTTGTCCAAACCCATTGAATGTACAACACAAGAATCAACCCTAAGGTAAACTATGGACTGTGAGTGATTATGATGTATTTTGTAGGTTCATCAATTGTAAACAATATATCACTGTACTTTCAACCCAATTTTGTTGTGAATCTAAAACTGCTCTAAAAAATAAAGTTATATACTTTATATACATAACTTTAGAAATCTTGTTATCTACAAGAAATCAAAAGTGAAATTAGAAAATATTGTGAGACAATCAATTATAGATTGAAGAGATATCTAGACTCCTATATTCATTGCAGCATTAGTCGTAATACCCAAGATATGGAAACAACCTATGTCCATCAATACATGAATGAATAAAGAAAATTACACATAATGGAATATTATTCAGGTTTAATAAAGAAAGAAATCCTGGCATTTGCAACAATATGGAATAATCTGGAAGACATTATGCTAAATGAGATATTCCAGACAAAGAAAGACAAATGCTGCATGACCTCACTATGTAGAATTGAGAAAAGTCAAAATAATAGAAGCAGATAGTAGATGGTGGTTGCCATTGGTGGGGTGGGGGTGGCGAGGAAATGATGAAGAAGTTCAGAATACAAAGTTTCAGTTACGAAGGGTGAATATATTTTGGAGATATAATGTACAGCATGGTAACTAAAGTTAATGATACTGTATTGTATACTTGAAATCTGCTGAGACAGTAGACCTTAAATATTCTCACAAGAAAAAGGTAACTATGTGAGGTAATGAATATGTTAATTAGGTTGATTGTGGTAATTATTTCACAATGTATATCAAAATGTCATATTGTACACCTTAAATACATATATATATATTAAGATTTATTTCATTTTATTTGAGAGAGAGAGGGAGAGAGAGAGCACGAGTGTGGTGGGGAGGGGCAGAGAGAGAGAGAGGGAGAGAGAAATCCAAACAGACTCTGTGCTGAGCACAGAGCCCCACACAAGGCTTTATCTCACCACACTGAGATCAGACCTGAGCCGAAAACCAAGAGTTAGACACTTAACTGACTGCACCACCCAGGCACCCTTATACAATTTTTATTTGTCAATTATACTACAGTTGAAATGAACAGACAAGTCAATGGATGGGCACATGGCATATTACTATATAAAAGATTAGTATTTAATTTTTTAAAATATATCACTGACCAATTAGGAAATGGTTTGATAGATTTATATATACATATTATATAATGATTTAGAGAATTCATATTAAAAAGTGAAACCAAAAGACACATGGAAGAGCTACTGCTTAATAAACCTCGAGATAGAGAACAATATTCCAAGAATTTTTATTTAAAAAGAGTGGATCTTAACAAAAGAAAAGACAATTTTGGGGATCCCTGGGTGGCTCAGCGGTCTAGAGCCTGCCTTTGGCCCAGGGCCAGATCCTGGAGACCAGGGATCAAGTCCCACATCAGGTTCCCTGCATGGAGTCTGGAGCCTGTTTCTCCCTCTGCCTGTGTCTCTGCCTCTCTCTCTCTCTCTCACTGTGTGCCTATCATAAATAAATAAATAAATAAGTAAATAAATAAATAAATAAATAAATAAATAAATAAAATTTTTAAAAAGACAATTTTGACTACATTAAAAAGGACAAATTTTTAACAAAAATTATCAGAAGATAATAAAGCTAATGACTGTAACTGGGTTAAATCCCTTCACTGGCACAAAGGGATTTAATTTCTGATTTAAAAATTGTTTTTTAAATCCGTTTTTTAAAGCAGCAAAGCACATGATTAAAGAAATAATAAGTAAAATGGCTAAGATGGAGACACATTCAACATCACAAATAATTGATAATCAAATAAATGCTAATTAAAATGATAAGATTATAATTTCTCCTGACAGTTTTGTCAAAAATGTAAAATAGACACCCTCATACCCTGCTAGTCAGAATAAGATTAGTAAAACTTTTTTTTACAAAACAGGTTAGCAGTAGCTGCAGGGAATATTGTGTCTAATAATACGTAAGATTCATCTAACAGTTCAAATTCTGAGAATATATCCTCAAGAAAATAATTAGGCTCTTACAAAGATTCATGTGATAGCTTTGAGACAGTGATGTTTATGGTAGCAAAAAATGTAAATTACCCAAATCATAAACAATAGTTATGCCGTGATCATTCAATGAGAAATTCAGACACTTTAACAATATGCAGCATGACAATTTACTCTTTTCCAGTAAACAAGCTTCCCTGTTTTGGATTAAGATTTTTTTTAAATGAGATTTCACATATAATATTAATATAGCACATAAAAGCAACATTATATTAGAGTAAAAAGATACAAATCTTTTAAAATTTATGGAGTTGCAATCAGGGCCAATGTTATTAATTTCCATTAATGTTCCATGTGTGTTTGAAAGCTTTTGTATTGTGAAATTATTGGGTGCGTTAGATCAAGCATGTTCATTGTATATATCAAATTTTATACATTGTACTCATTTTTCTTTCCCTTTTTTGTTGTTTTGGCCTGCTTTATTTATCAGCTGGTAGGAGGAATTTTGAAAACCTTTCACTAAGGTGATCTATTTGTCTATGTCTCTTCACAATCTGTCAAATTTTACTTTATATATTTTGACACTATGTTTTTAGATATATAATTCCATAGTTCCAGTATTTATCTTAGGTATATTTTCCTGGTCAAGTGAAGCTTATGAAGATTTTATGATGGGCTTCTCTCTCTCTAATACCTGTTCTTTAAAGTCTATTTCATAATTTATCAATATAGTTAGCCAACTTTATTTCATTTGTTATTTGCTCTTTGTAAATATTTTTTATCCCAGTCTATATACTTTTCATTTGAGGATGCCTCTTATGAACACATTTAGTTGCATTTGATTTTTCCATGTCAGGCAATCTTTATTAACTCGGATGTTAGTTCTTTTTTAATTGTAATAAGTGGTATTTGGAATCATCTCTAGCATATTTTGCGCTTTTTGTTTCCCTGACTTTTTTATGCATCATTATCTCTGATTTTTTTCCTTCTTTCACATTGATTGAGTTTAGAAGTTTCATACTCCATATTCATTCTTTTCATTATACCCTAGAAAATTCACATATGTGCTTAATTTATCAAAGTTCACTTTTAGCTATATTTTTATTTTCCTTCAGAACAAAGGAAGAACCTCAGAAGACTTTTATTTCTCCCATTTCTCAACTTATCTCATTGCTGCTCAGTATTCTAGTCAGGTACCTACTGCCTTTTTTCTAGGTGAGTGTGCTGTGCTCCTAGGAAATGTAGTCTAACATACAGTGAGTGACAAGAGATCCATCAGTAATGTTCTCAGGATATGAGGATGTGTGGAAAGGAGAATGGGAAAGAGGGCAACATTACCAAAGACCACAGGAAAACTTTTGGAAGTGATGTTTATATTCCTTATCTTGACTGTGGTGCTGGTTAAAAAGGTGTATGCATATATTAAAGCGTGTCAAATTGTTTGCTTTAGGCAACTTATTGTATGTTAATTATACCTCACTGAAATGGTTTTTAAAAAGTCGGATTCATAGATACCAGAATCGTAATAATAGCCAGTCCTCTGTATGGTAAATTCACTAATCATTTTAGTTGTACTTTTCTCACTTTTTTATGCTGAAAAAAATATGCTTTGACAGAGGGATTTCATGTTTCTGAATCTATTCAAAGCAAGTCCTCAGATGAACAAAAGATTACATACAATCTTGTGAATTACAATGCGTGGATGAGAAGAAAAGTTTAGAAGCAACTTAAATAATGAACAGTAGAAGTTAGGTAAATAGATTGAAATAGTTGTGATGGAATATAATATAGACAAAATCATCTGTCTAATGTTGAGCAAACAAATAGCACAAAATCAAACTGTTTACACTATGATAATTTCATAAAGATGCAGAGAGAAGATAAACCAAAAGATTAACAATTGTTATGTTGGGGAATGGGATTGTGAGTAATTTCTCTTTTTCTTTTTATGCTTTTCTTCATATTCCAAATTCTCTACCATGAATATGCATCACTTCTCCCAGGAAAAAAATATTTTAGATAATGAATAAAAGGAAATTTCCCAAATAATTGTTCTTTTATCTTTCAATGAGAAGGCTTTTAAAAGAATCCTCTCATAGAGGATTTCAATCACGTCAAGAAAATTGTTCAGAACTGCTGAGAGTCTTATGGTGAATGTGACAAGGTTATATTCCAACTTCTGACATGTTCATCATTAATGTTTTGCTGGTCCCTAGTCTGTCTGAACAGAGAGATGAATACATTAGAGATGGGTAAATAAAAAAGTGATTTTCTTTCTAAATTAATGTAATGACACATTTTCATGATGAATTTTCTAAATCATTTTAGGTTATACCTTCTTCTTTGTGAGTTCAATTATCTTTGTCATAAAAAGCTTTTTTTCCAGAGACAACCTTTACCCATTTTTCATTGCCTAATTTAACTATAAAGCTGTTAACATCCCATCTTAAAGCTGATGATAAATTGCCTTTTAACCTATTAGAAATTTTTGAAATTAGGTGGTATAATATTCACAGATATAACCTTAACCAATTATAAGGAGGAAAAAAAAACACTGAAAACATAAATATGGCTTTAACCTTGAAACCTGACAGGCATTTGGTAAGAAAAAGATGAACCATTTCATGTATTTAAATTCCTCTAGACTCCTAGCTCTGTGTGTCATTGTTATGATTAGTCCTTCTTAACACTTACCTTCTACTGAATGTGTGAAAAACATGTTCCCTGTTGTTAATGACTCAATAATGTTTTACTCAAGAACTGCATAATCAGAGAAAGTTTCAATAAAAAAGAAAATTCACATTAGTCTTAACTAGTTATTTATAGGTATGTGTGTTTCACACCTTCTCTTTCTAGGTAATCAAAATAGTGTGAAAATTCAGACTGAGGCTTGGAATAACAATATCTTTTACTCTAAATCTCTTAGAAAAGGTCACTCAAATTAATTACAATTGGACAATATCCCTTATATTTGAAACGAACACCTTCTAACACCATTTTTATTTCACCCTGCCATCTACTAACCAAATGCCAACATTCAAACATAGGATGGTAAGTAATTCCTAAAACCAAAATAAGAAAATCTTTAAAAATCAATTTGTTTAGGAAAAAAATCAATTTGTTTGGGATTTCATTTATGTGAGGTATTATTTTTTAGCATTTTACCAACTCATCTGTATTCCAGTTATTAATGATGCATTTTCTTACACTGACCACTTTTTTTAATGGCATTTAATTTGCCCCTTTTTCCTCTTCTCTCTGACATTGGCTTCTTCCTCGTGATTTTTGTTGTATCTAACACCTCGCAAGTGTCTTAGGAAATAATCAAGTATTATTTTGTAAAAGTTCTGAAGTAGCCTGTATGTTAATTGCATTTGTTCTTGTTACCAAGATAATGTGAGGGATTTAACTCTCAATATCTTATTCTCTCGATAGAGATAACTATCAACACAACATACATATATACATATCTATAAAGATATATGTAAAAAGAGATCTATTCATCTATATCTATGTATATTTCTGTATCTATCTATCCAGATAGAGAATATGTAAAGAGGAGAATCTCAGAACAGGCAAATTTTAGTTTGAGAAAATTAAAGCCCTGATAAGACATTTCAATTCCTACATGTCACCTCAAGTATAGTTTGGGAACTGTGGGTGTGTAATAACGTGTTGTCTTTTTCTTCCTGTTTGCCTCTGCACAATAGCTTTTGACTTAGAGGGAGGTTTTTTTTTTTTTTTTTTTCTGTTTGCTGCACAATTAGCCTAACATCCAGTTCAGTTGCAAGGGTTCCTTTGGCTGCTTTGGTGGTATGCTTTGACAGCCTGTTGGCCTTGAAGATTCCAGTGCATTTCACATTACTTACCTCTCAGTTGTCCCAGACTGGTGAATTTCCACTTCTTAAGTAGTTTTATAGAAATGTTTCCCAAGGGATCCGCATTGCAGCTGTGGCTTATTTCCCCGTGTTGGCAAAACCCAGAACTGGAAGGAGTATGAAGTACAATGCTACCTGTCAGCTTATTCTTGGTAGTAAATTGGCGCTAAATGCACTGATGCACGTAGTGTTTCTTTTCGGTGATCTCTCTCTAGGAAAGCCCATTTAACTTGAATTACAAGCAACAAAGATAACAGCAATAGCTTCAGCCCAAACTTCTCAGAACATTTAAGGCCAAACATCTCAAACGATTCATACGAATTAAGATGGTTTTCGCTAAAAGTAAGAGAAATCCAGACTCCAACTGATTAAAACAATAAAGAACAAATGGTCTCACTTGACTGAAAGTTCAAAGATGGGGTGCGCTTCAGAGCAGGCAGATTCAGCAATGTCATCAAGGGCCCAGGTGTTTTCTCTCTGTGCCCTATAATTCTGTGTGACTTCCTCCACAGCAAAGTAGCAAGAGAGCCACAGCAATCCACTGTATCATATTTATTATACCCAGTAATGTCCAGGGGACAAAAAGAATCTCTCTCTTCTGATGGCTATCTCCTAAGAGCAAGGAAGGAAATGTTCTCTTAGTCTCTGGAAGACTTACCATTATGCTTATGTCAAAATGGGATCATTTGCTGGTTCCAGAACCATTTCTAGGCAAGATTACTCCTGAAACAGTTTTTTCCTGAAACTGAGATGAGTTCAGTTTTCCCTGAGACCTATGGCTACTTGGATTTTGGGAGACATACAATCAAAGTTAGGGGTTTGAATAGTATAAAAAAGTGGAGAAATTAATTCTGGGTAGATAGCAAATAATGTCTACTACCTGATTGTATCATCATAATTGGACCCTGAAAAAATACAGGGGAAAATGAGAGAGCCCCTGTGGCCAACTCACTATGGCCAACGTGTTTCTAAAGTGTAGCTTGGGGTGGGGGTGGGGGGGACAATGAAATTGCTTGTCTTTTGACCTGAGGCTAACGTAATTAGTATAATTCCTTAGTGAGCGGATGGTATAGTTTGGTTCACTAAACATCGTTTCCAACCCTTTTTTTCTGCTCTATGAGATTGGAAAGTAAAGTCCTTGATTTCACAGCCCCTATAGCAGCGTGTGTGAATAAATGTCAAATTTGGATATGATGTTTGGAAGCTGAGTATCTACCTTGAAACCAGGAAAATAAAAGTCACCTGTTAAGGATGGTGGAGTAAGGAGGCTAGGCTCTCGATGGCATCATTCGAGCTCTGTTCTACCCCCAAATGTTTGATTATGTGAGAAAACATAAGCCACAGTAGTAGCTGAAGGCAACAAAATGAAATATATAGAATATCAAAATTCATTATATAAATGTACTTATATTATATCCACTTAACTTAGCCTTTTGTTGTTTCCAAAAGACCAAATTAGAAAAACTCCTCAAATTGCATGTATCACAAATATTTGAACATCAATCCTAGAAACCGACCAATCACACTCAGAGTGTTTAAGTAGAGACATCTGTGGCTGAATCTGGATGGCATCATTTGTATAAATCAAACATTGTATACACAACTAGCACCTGAACCACTACAAGTTTCACAGATCAGCGGTCCATTTTGAGCCCACCTGTCAGTCTCATTAAAACATTAAATGCAACTTAACTGAACAAAGAAAAATTAATTATGTCTTATGTAAACTGATCCTGAAATAGGTCTGAAAGTATTAACATGCATGAATGGGGTCGTATTGCAGCAAAGAAGTGAAAATTTACAGTAAGGATATTGCTTTGTTTAGCAATAACATTTGAACTGCTAACAATCAAATAGTAAGCAGATAGTCCTTTCTTCTTTTATTTGATTTAAAAAAAAACACAGATTGCTTAGAAAATATAACTTCTGACTACATGCAACCAAATGACAAAAGATGTTAGCTGGAGGGAAATTTATTCTCCACCAGTAAATAAAAAGCACCTTTAAAATACACATTATGGGGAAAATCTATTTTTAGTTTAGAATTACTCCTCAACTGCTTCAATACCACAGCGTTATTCCATTTGCCTCTCAACTACTCCTGCTGGGGATTCTGCTGCAGTCTATTGACATATATAAGGGTTTTCATTACCTTTGAAAAACAACACCAGCCATCATTTTTCAAAAGACACTTATGTTGTCAGTATGTAATTATTGATAATATTAATTATTCATTATGTCACTGAATGCAGCGCACACACAAACTCATTGGGACAGACTCTACATTCCCAAAATGGAAAAACAAAACTCTG
This sequence comes from Vulpes lagopus, assembly GCF_018345385.1. Taxonomy (NCBI): domain Eukaryota; kingdom Metazoa; phylum Chordata; class Mammalia; order Carnivora; family Canidae; genus Vulpes; species Vulpes lagopus. Next base: position 24,980,685 of record NC_054848.1, read on the forward strand.
TTCACAACCTAGATGGACCTAAAGGGTATTTTTTCAGGTCAGAAAAAGACAAATATATGATTTCACCTATATGTGGAATCTAAAAACCTAAACAAACATAGAAATAGACTTATAAATACAGACAATACAGTGGTTCTCTGGTTGCCAGAGGGGAGGAGGCTGGGAGAACAGACAAAATAGGTGAAGGAGATTAAGAGGAACAAGCTTCTGTAGCACATGGGTGGCTCAGTCGGTTAAGTGTCTGAGTCTTGGTTTCAGCCCAAGTCACGATCTCCCCGGTTGTGAGATCAAGCCCCACACTAGGCTCCATTCTCAGCATAGGGTCTGCTTCGGATTCTTTTTTCTCTGTCACCATCCCCCCACTCACATGCGTGCATGCTCGCTCGCTCTCTCTCAAATAAATGAATAAAATCTTTTAAAAAGAAGAGGTACAAACTTCCAGTTATAAATTAAATAAGTCACGGGGTTGAAAAGTACCGCATAGTCAATAGTATTTTAATAACCATGTAGTGACCCATGGTAAACATACTTGGTGAGCACTGCATAATGCACAGAATTTTCTAATCACTATATTGTACACCTGCAACTAATATAACATTGTATGTCGACTATACTTCAATTTAAAAAGATGTGGTTTAAAAAAAAAAAAGTATTAAAGGGGGCACCTGGGTGGCTTAGTCGGTTAAGCATCTGCCTTCGATTCAGGTCTTGATGCCAGGGTCCTGGGATGGAGCTTCAAGTTGGGCTCCCTGCTCAGCAAGGAGTCTGTTTCTCCCTCTCCCTCTGCCCCTCCTCCCACTCGTGCTCTCCCCCCTCACTCTAATAAATAAATAAATAAATAAATAAATAAATAAATACATACATACATACATACATACATACATACGTACATACATACACACACACAGTAGTAAAGGGCGCCTGGGTGGCTCAGTTGCTTAAGGCAACAACTCTTGGTTTCTGTTCAGGTGATGGTCTCAGGGTTGTGATATTGAGCCCCATGTTGGGGTCTGTGCTCAAGAGGGAGATCTTTTCCCTCTCCCTCTGCCCCTCCCCTGCTCACTTGCTTGCACCCTCTCTCTCCCTCTCTCTCAAATAAATAAATAAAACCTTCAAGAAATCATAAAGGTATTAAAATTAAGACTTTAAAAAAATGTTCCTCAGCACAAATGTGATCTTAATCAAAGTTGGGACAGAGATCCCTGTGATATATTTTACCAAAATATTTATGTTAGAGATATGATTCTGTTATATCTTAGGTCTGGTTTCTTTTTTTTAAATTTTACTTATTTATTCATGAGAGACACACAGAGAGAAGAAGAGACATAGGCAGAGGGAGAAGCAGGCTCCCCATAGGGAATCGGATGTGGGACTCGATCTTGGGACCAGGATCATGCCACGAACCAAAGGCAGATGCCCAACCGCTAAGCCACCCTGGTGTTCCTGGGTCTGGTTTCTATCTAAATACCTTATTTCATTGCCTTCAGGTAAAACAGGAAAATAAGGAATATCTAGCCAAATATGAAGGTGCTTTTATATATATCCATTCATACAGTTAAAAGTATTAATACAAGGGATGCCTGGGTGGGTCAGTGTTTGAACATCTGCCTTTGGCTCAGGTTGTGATCCCAGCGTCCTGGGATCGAGTCCTGCATCAGGCTCCCCACAAGAAGCCTGCCTCTCCCTCTGTTTGTGTCTCTGCCTTTCTCTCTGGGTCTCTCACGAATAAATAAATAAATAAATAATTTAAAAAGTATTAATACAGGCTGCTACATGGTACATGGATAGTTTATTAAGTAACACTAACCACCAATGTTGTGTGTCATAAGGAAGAGATGAAATGTTTAGGATTCAGTAATATACTGGAACATTTGCTTCTAATAGATGTATGCAAAACCAGAGACAGTGACTTTGACATTTTTGATATTACTATTTTTAGCAGTGTAATCCTTTCTTTAAACCAGAGCTTACACAAGGAAGCCCAGTGCAGAGTTGCAATAAATACAGAGCTCTTGGTTGAAGCAAAGCTGGCATGTTTAAAAACTGGTCTTCTTAGCTCACCTATTCCTCCTGAGGGCCCCTGAGGCACCTCTGCCAACTATTAGACTCTTTCATAAGGTTCCAAAGAACTTAGGACCCTAATGTTTCTTCCTATATTGTAATAATTTTACTTATTTTAGCTTCCCCTTAAGGATGATTTAGGTGGCCAAGAATTGGGAAGAAGGACCCTTCTTCTGGAAAATGGGAAGTGTCCAGAGTTTCAAACAGTACTTTTAGGACATCTGTATTGTATAGAGGGAATGTCTTAGGGGTCCTTGGGATTTCCTAATTGGAAATTCCAACTCAAAGTTTTTTGGGTTTTGGGGTTTTTTTTGACACTGCTATTAGAATACAAGACATTAGAGATCTTTCTCCCTCATTTTTAGGGGGAAAAATGCATATGTGTGTGTATGTGCTTCATGACCTAAAGTTTAAAACCATCCAGTTAGCTTTTGAGCCAGTTCTGAGAAGTCCATAGAGGTTGTATTAATGTCACTCGAAAACACTGATGATGAAGCCTATAAAAACCAAGTAGACTTTAGAAATGGAATGACTGTGCTATTTTGTTCTATCAGCTAAATTGCTTTAAGCAGAAAAACTAGCCTCTATGGTATATGTAAGAAACCACCTAAGAGGTGACACCGCCACAGATGCTGTTTTGGCCAACCAGCTACAAACTGTCTGAAACCCATTCCTCATATTTCAAGCCACCTAGCGTCCTCTTCTACATTTTTACTTCAGGTTGTACACACACTTTCATTTGTCCTGGTTAACACCTGCACTTCTCCAGAATGTGCTAGGCTTTCTGTGCCAACTACGCTCACTTAGATTCTCACGTATTAGGGAGTGTTCAAGTAGGAAATAGGTGCCAAACTCAACAGGACTACCAGGAGGGAAAACATGAGGTAGCTCTTAGAGGGTTCTACCCCACCGGACCTGTTGTCTTTGACAGGATATAGCCAACACTCAGCAAGGAGACGGGAGAATAAATATCTCGACCTCATTTTTATCCCACTCTTTTGCTAGTCCCTTCCATTGTCCATACCCAATTTAAAGTCTCCTCCCAGGAGAGTAAAGAGGATTGGAAAGTATAGGACAAAATAGAAGAAAAATCTGGCACTCTTGGAAATGCCTTTCCTATCTCAACCTTTTTATATGGAAATACCTAATATCAATAACAAAATCTATTATTTACTACATTCCAATCTCCATACTAAGTATTCTATAGGCATTATTTTCCTATACACATTCTAACTCATTTAAAAATATAAATACTATTATTCTTTCCATTTTACCCACAGAGAGAGTGAGGATGAGAGTTTCAGTAATTTCCCAAGGTCTTAGAGGCAAATAGGTATTAGAGCCAAGGCTTGGACCTAGTTATGACTCTGAAACTCATGCTTTAAATCAGTTTTTATGTAATCTTCCACTGATACCTCAGTATCATTCTCAGCCAACTCATTTGGTTTTCTCTGCTGAAGTTCTTGAATTTTTAGGCTGCACTGGACCATCCTTTCCTTCAAAATATAACTTTCAACCTAAAGAGCTCCGTAGTGTCACTTAATTGTGACAACATTGATGAGAAAACCACAAAGTTTTTATTTGCCTTTAGTGGGAAGATGATATAACACAGAAGTTTTGGGAGAGGACTGAAAAAGTCTAGTAATACCTGCAGATCCAAGAATTTAGCAGTTAAAAGGATGAATGTGTGACCTTCCAGAAACTGAAAAAAAAAAATCTTAAGTTTTATTCATGCAGGCAAATAATAATGTGACCAACCTGATATTGCCACATTACTAACCAATCATTTCTGTCTGACTCAGGTACCATAAAGAATGGATTTTGAAGTTACATCCTTACTTTGAACATCAGTTTATTTTCCCCAGGTCACTCACAATCACCATTTACTTATGACAAATTTCTATCATGACGTGACCCACGTCATTAACCTAGCATTTAAGAGTCTCAATTCAGGCTTTTTCTGTTCAAATGGCCAGAGCTAGACCTATTTAGAAAATTACTATTACTTCTAAACATGTGTAAATCTTTTCACACAGCAATAATGACTTTCTATTTCAAAAGGGAAAGTTTTGTTATCTGAAAACATTCATTTTTCCACATGAGAACAGACATAATCCTATACTTTAAGCATTTTATTCTTAGACTCCAGCTTTCTTGTGAATTATAATGGAAGATAGAATAGCTCTGGATAGGACTTCATTTTCTGGAGAGAGTATGTTGACATTGATCTGAATTATTCTGTATGCTTGGTGAATATGCCATCCAATCTCAGCAGTGTGTGTGTGTAACATGTTAAGTATCAGAGTGAAACAAAGTTACCTTAGTTAAACTCTTGGCTTATAACCACTCATGTGGAAGCCAGAAAATAGAATCTAGCATTTCAATTTTCTTATATCTATTGGTCTTATATTTAGCATCATTTAGAATAAAAATCTGGGTACTTAATCTAGTGTCCTACTTCTCAATGAATTTATTTGAAATCATGTGCACATGATTGTCAAAAAACTACATTTAACTATAAATGTGCCTCTAAAGAAATTTGGATTAAAAAACGTGATAAATATTTGAAGAAAGGTTTTGCATGTAGCAAGCATGTGGATATTTTAATATTAAAGAATAGAACTCATTAACAATAGAGGTTTACCAGATATAAATCATTGAAGGAAATCATGAAATTATTAACATTAAAACAATATGTACTGCAATTTATATACTAGACTAAAAGTTTTCAAATTTCTTTTGTCTTTGTGTTTAAAATATCTTGTTTTCATTTTTATGTCTGCATATGTAACACTTAGATATTGTAAAAGTTAACTTGTTAAATTCTTCTTTCTGAATAGAATCTCCTATTAATTTATCATTTTAGAAACCAGAATTTATGTTATCATAAATGAGATAGGCTATTCACTTATGTATTCCACATATATTTCTTCAGTACCAACAACGTGCTTGTCATTGTATCAGACAGTTGGACGGCAAAGACTGGATTTTATTCAACTTGGCAGCTTCCATATCTAAAACGTTGCTTTAAAAGCTATTGATGTTCTGTAAATATTTGTTGAAAGAATGAAGACATGGTCCTTGACTTTGGGGAATTACACATGCAGATAATGACAATGTTGTATTATAGTAGGAGAATAGTTGTGATATCTATGGAGCTCAGAAGAACTCCTGGTGGAAGGAATTGGAAGTTTGCATGGGAGGGGGAGCAGATATTATGACTTGGTGACCCACTTTAAATAGTGGGTAGGAATTTGATAGGTGGGTATGGTGATAGTAGATGGCATGTCCAAAGGCACAGCCTCAGAAAAGAATAAAGTATCCACATCTGAAGAATGAACTATAGACCACTTTGACTGGACATAGGCTCTATGTAAAGGAAAACAAGATCCGGAAGGTTGTTCATGTTCTCGAATGCAGGCTGAGAAGTTTGAACTTTATTTGGGAGTCCCTGGAGGTTTCTGAGTATAAGCATGATAAGATTGAAACATCCTTCTTGAAGATTGGTCTAGCTGCAATGTATAGGAAGGATTGTCACAGTGGGAGATGAAAATGGGGAAATCCTCTGAGAGATGAATGTAACTGTTCACTAAGAAGGTAATAATAGCCTGAGTAGCCAAATGGTGTCCCTACATCTGAGACTTATTTCTCCAAAATGCTCAAACTGTTTAGAAGAGATTTCAAGAAGTCTCAAGTTTGTAGCAATCGCTGTTACGTTCAAATAGCAATATATTATGTGAAGCTACCTTATTCCCTCACTTCCTTAGGCTATGAGACTTCCTAAAATATGCAAAACATTGGAACACAGTTGTAAATCTGAATTTCTGCTAGTCTCCATTGGAGACCATCTTGGGCCCTCACTGAGAGTCTATTTAAACTTTTAAATACAACTTAATGAAACATACTATATAGATTTCTATACATATGAGATTAGAAAAAGCTCATCAGAAGGTGACAACAAGCTCAAAAAGTATAGGCCATTCTTACAGGCACAGCGACCTGAATAAACTCTGACACCAGTAGTGTACTATGGCAAATAATACTCAGAATGATGGTAGTTATCGCAGAAAGTTTAAACTGTCTTTTGCAATTTCTGTTACAGGTAGTTAGAATAGTCACTTTGGGGAAACCAAAACTGTATACCTTATTTTTGCTTCATAGCCTGCGCCAGTGCCTTGAAGAGTAAAAATTGAAATTGGAGAGGCAAATGAGACTTTCTCTAAAATTGTCACTTTTTTAAAAGTCCAAGTCTTAAAAGTACTTTCCAGCTTCCTAGAAAACGTATTTCCATGGTAGAATATCAAATAATATCAAATAATGATGGAAACGTTTTGTCTCCAATGCCTTAACCTAAAATTTGAGATTTCAAAATTAAGGAACTTGATTTCATTCACTGTCATTTAAGCTCCCTGTGTGTTCGCATTTTTCTCTGAAGAGCACTTGCTCTGAAGTACAGCCAACATTTCTTCCATCGTGATAGCTAGTTCCACTCAAACTTTGCATGTCAGCAAAATTTGTTGCATAGGTGTACACGTGTGTGCCTAGCCTTCCTTCTCTATCTCACTTCCCCAGGCACCCATTGTCCTTATTTCTCCCACTGGTTCTTAAACTTTAAAGTGCATAAGCATCACCAGAAATGATTCTTTCAAATATGTGTTCCCACTCCTGCATTCCCTGGAGATTCCGATTCCGTAGTGTGAGAAGCCTGAGACTGCATTTTGATGAGCCCCAGTACGTGGTTCTGAGGCAGGGGTTCCAGGGATCATACTTTGAGTGGCTGCAGCTTAAAGCCTTCCCTCTTTACTTGCATTAGATGTCGTGGTCCTGACTTTAAATAGGTGCTATTAATTATTTAATTCTATTAACGAATAAAGCCAGGCAGTGTGAATGGCCAGGAACACTTTCCTGAAAGAGAAACGGCATGCCCACCTAGAGCATTAGTAGCATCCTCCCACACTGAGAAGTGCAGCTTTACACTGTCAATCCTGAGCCGTGGTATTATGTTAAATGATCTAATTTATACTATGTGCTGAGATATTTCCAAAGACAAATCACTTCCAAGGGTAGTACCTTTTATGCATTTAATTACACTTGGGTTCCAATCCAATTCAAAACCATGTCTACAAAGCCTGGCATTCAGTCTGCTAAACTTTTGAATACCTCTTTGTTCCTACGGAGGAAAGCACAAGACTAATTTCTGTACAAGTAATTGCAGGTGCAGGTTATGTTTGCAATCTTAAAAAAGGAAGTGTCTCAGTGAAGGGGAAATTAAATGAGAGGGTTAAGTGCATGACCTGGAAAGGATATTTGAGTCACCTGTGATTTTCCAACCTGTTTTAGAATTCATCTTTCCTACAAGGTGGGGGCCACATTACCAGCTGTGTTCTTAACAGGAGGAAGGGAGGGACTGGGGGTGGCGGGGAGAAAAATAGATAGAAAAATGAGCCAAACACAAACACCAGGACATATAAAATATTTTTAAAGCTAGCTGGAAGTAGATGAGAATCCACACAATAAAGGGGGAAATAAAAACACATTAGGAAAAAAATAATGGAGTGCTTTCCCATCCACTAAAGACAAACACATTCCATCTTTAGGTCTCTTTGCTCAGTTCACTTTGGAATGAACTTTCTCAGGTAGAATTTCAGCTGTCAGTTTTGTTGGAAGAAAATATTTCCAAGTTCTACAATATTATAAAGAAGTGTGTTTCTGAGGAGTATCAACGTTAGTAAGCCAGGTAGCTTGAGGCCCTTTTTCCTGCAGTGTGGATTCCATGGCCACCTTTGTCCTTCTAACAAGCTCTCAGATATTGATGCTGCCTGTCCATGACCACACTTCGAGATGCCTGATCTAAAATGTACTGCTTACTCCTAGTCAACATTGTAGGCTGTGTGTAATTCATTTTTTTATACTCATAGTCATTGAGCTGTACTTTAGACACTGAATACAAAGAAATAATTTCTTCCATAAAATTCTATAGAGAACCTGCTACGTGCCAGGCACTGTCCTAGACATTGCCAAATATATCTCTTAACAACAGAGACAAAGTAGAGTGTACATTCAAATGGGAGAAGATAGGCAATAGAAAATAAATAAGCATCTAACATATCAGGTGGTGATACATACTATGAACAAAAATAAGAGATGGTGCATGGCTTAGGGAGGAGACAATGAGGAAGGGTAGGGTGGCCAGAGAAGGCCTATCTGAAGAGGTCATGTTCGGTCAGGGCTTTGGAGGCAATGAGACAGCAGGAAATGCAGGTTCAAATGTTCTTGGTAAAAAGCCTGGAGTCAAGCCAGAGTTCAAAACTTACCACTGACACTCTAGTCATTTGACATGGGACAAATTAGCTAACTACTCTGTGCCTCAGATTCCCAGGCTATAAAATGGGGATAATATCTCCCCCAATGTATTAATTATTATGACAATTAAGTAGTATATGAAAGCATTTAGAGTAGGGCAGAGCATATAGTGTCATATAAGGTGGATTTACTGTGAGGATGATGAAGCTAAAAGTTCAGTCACTCACATATATGGACCTTTTCTGAAACCCTCTATTGAATTTGGTATACAACATGTCATATTCTTTTTTAACAAGATCCCCAAAATTGTATAAGCCTCGGGCCATATATACCCTGGACCTACCCCTGATCTTAGCTACTGTTTATTAATCCCTGGAATAAATGATGCCAGACAAAGGCAACCAGAAGTGCAAAGGCCCAGAGGCTGGGAGAACATCAAGGAGGACACCATGACCAGAGGAAAGTGAATGGGACACAAAGAGATGGAGGAGCAGGGGTGAGATCACAGGGACCAAGGGCAAGATCCTAGGTGTAGAGTAGATCTTGGTCAAGTATTTTGTTACTCTGAGTGAGATAAGGAGACACTGAAGGTATTGAGAAGAAGAGAGACATGAACTGGTTCACATATGAATAAGGTCACTCTGACTGACATTAAGAGAATAGACAGTTGGGGAAGCAAGATTAGAAGCTGGAAGACCCACAAAGAAGCAACGATCCAGGGAGGAGATAATGGTGCCCAGGACGAAAGTAGAGGTGGTAAATGTTGATAGTTTCTGAATATATTTTGGTGATGAGACAAATAAGATTTGCTGACAGATGGGATACACGAGGGAGACAGCTGTTCCAGATGATTGGAAGGTTCGGATCTGAGCAACTGACTAATGAGGATCAGGATCAGACATGCATGTGAAGTGGAAATCAAGAATTTCATTTTGGACATGTTAGTTTAGGAGTGCCTTCTGGATATATAGGATTCTGGGTTGTTGTTTGTTTTTTTTTTTTTTTTAATTCCGGGATATATAATCTTGATGGACACTTTCCAGGTTTGCTACAATTAAAATTCTTTATAGTCTATTACAAAATTCTCTATAGAAAATAACATATAGACTCTTTGGAATTATAACACAGATAACTTTTCTGACAAATTTGTTTCTGAAATAGGATGGAAGTAGCTTTCTCCTAATAAAGCCTTTACTACATTTATCCTTATCCCTTGACCACGTAACACAACATTCCAAGTCTTGTGACTATCTTGTGAGCTTTGACACATGCTGTTTCATTTGAATGTAGTTTTTCTACCTTTCACAGGCTTTAAAGTTTACTTTAGGGAATGGGACCTTTAAGGATGCTGTGATACTTGAAGGTCTATTACATCTGAAAAAGCTGTTTAGCATTATTGTTTATGAAAACGTTTATTAAATGATACCATTATTAATCCCAGAGTTTGAAATGTTAGCTATTATGTTTTCAGAGAAATATCCATTGAGTTTCTCTTATTTGTCCTTTAATTTAAAAAATACTAAATATGTTAAATTTTTAAAAGATGAATGGTTTAAAGAATATGCATGTATTTTCTCATTTCTCTGGCTTTTATCAGTTTACCCTCCATGGTACTATCATGAACCTGTCCCTTTTATGTCACATGATGTGCCAGATTTCAATTTTTTTTTAAGATTTTTATTTATTCATTCATGAGAGACACAGAGAGAGAGAGAGAGGCAGAGACACAGGCAGAGGGAGAAGCAGGCTCCATGCAAGAAGCCTGATGTGGGACTCGATCCCAGGACTCCAGGATCACGCCCTGGGCCAAAGGCAGGCACTAAACTGCTGAGCCACTCAGGGGTCCCCCAGATTTCAATTTAAACTCTCTCATCTAACCAGATAACACTATCCATATTATTAAAAATATTTTGTTCTCTTAGACTATAAGGGCCTGGGGAGAAGGGCCTGTGCTTGACCACAAGAGGAGCTAAACATGCTACCTGAATAAAAGTTATAATGATGTATAGGACTATGAAGTCTTTTGGGTATTTTATTTTTGTTTAGAAGAGACTTAATATCCATAAGGCACTATCAATAACAGCTTGAGAATGGATAGTGTGGTAAACACATGTGACTTCAAATTCCAAGTCCACCATTTTGGTCCTCATTAATTTGGCAAGGCACTAATTTATTCGAGCATTATTCATAAAATGGAATTAGTAGTATTTGCCCTGTTTTATAGAGTCATAGTTAGAATTGAATAAAACAATATACACATATGTCAAAATTAAGCACCCCGTAAGCAGAAACCCAGAGACATTGACAGTAGGGTGCACAAAAGATTCAAGGACTTGATGCTCAACATCGTTTACAGGAGCAACAAGAAAACAAATCACATGCTGCCCAGTGGCTTCCAGAAGTTCCCCAGTCCATAAAGCCAAGGATCTCGGAGTACTGCTGATGTACAACCAACCTTACTGTGCAGAGATTGCACAATGTCTCCTCCAAGAACCAGCTGGCCCTCAGTCATCAAACCCAATGCCAGACTGTGTAGTGAAGAAAGTGAACAGACAACTTATGTGCATGTCATATTTGTGTTAATAAAACCTAAAACTACCAAAAATATATATGGAAAAATGACCTGGAAAGCACCAAAAATTGTATTTGGATCTATCTAATCTGGAAGAATTTTTATTAACCATGTCTGATCCTTATTCTGAGAATAATGTGCTTTGCTACAGTTTTCCAAATGCTTTGCATAGAATTAGTGAAATGGACTTTCAAAAGTTTTATTTCCCTCAATATAAATTACAAAGGTTTAGTCATTTAACTTCAACTCCCATTAAAAGGTGAGGTTCTTTTTAGCTAAATTGGCTCTCTTTTTGAGATTCATATGTAGAGAATAATCTAGTACAGGAAAGCTTACTGCAAAAGTTCTCTGACATTTCATTTTGAATTTGACATTTCAATTCAATTATTCTGAATTTAAGGTTTGTTAAATCAGTGAATAAATTTGGGGGATTAAATGTCCCTGTACCTTTGCATATCTTTCATAACCTCTTACACATTAGCCAGAATTAGAAAAAGAAATAATCATCATTCCTGCCTTAAGCTAAAATAAAATAGTTGGCACATGTAAACAATAAATGAGAATAAATGACAATGATAAAGTTTCATTGAGTCATTATGAAGCCCATCATAGATCCATTAGATGATCATATGCAAATTTCCATATAATTCAACACTTTATCCTAATTATACTAATATTTCAAATTATATTTTTTCTTTGAATATATTTCCATATTTCCCCATCATTCAACAAGCACTGACTCACCATTTACCAACTAACAGACTCTTTGAAGGGATAACTGAATGGGGCTGACCCAATCAGCACAGGTCCCAAAGGGCAGAGGTTGGGAGTACACTTTGCCCATATCTCTAGTCCCATGGTGACAGAGAGACAAAACCATATTTAAAAGAGCTTCAGGCCACAAGGCTAGAAGAGCTGGCTTTACCCAAATGGATCCTCAAAGCAAGAACACTGAAGCAGGATTTATGAGATATGTCTTGGAAATGGGCCTGAGAGCCAGAGAACAAAGTATAATGGTTCTAAATTAGAAATCAAGAGGAAAATTAGAGACAGTATCCCTAAAGAACAGGAAGCCTGTTTGTCCTGTTCACTACTGTATTCTCCATGCATAGTGCTTGAAACATAAATATTTATTGGCTAGAAAAATTCTTTTGATCATTTGTGTTTGTATGTGTCCCCGCCAAGGGGTCATATGAGCAAACTGGTTGCCATGATGGACTGAGGAAGGGAAGAAACAAGGGTTTGCAACACAAAGGTGAATAAGGTGTCATCCTTGACTTCCAAAACTAGGCAATTCAGTCTCCCATGGAACTCAGCTTACAGGAAGCAATACTTACATTATTTGAGAGAGGAGAGTCTTAAAGGATGATTAGAAACTGACCAACAAAAGAAAGAAAGAAAGAAAGAAAGAAAGAAAGAAAGAAAGAAAGAAAGAAAGAAGAAAGAGACCAGGAGACCAAACAGGAATGGAATCCCAGAAAGAAGCAAAAGTATGTGCAAAGTCTTTGAGCTGTAAGAAAGCACTAAAGAAAGCTGGAAGATGTCTTATAGTTTAATACAAATGACGTGACGAATGACACTGGGAAAATGACAATCAATCAGATTAAGAGGCATCTTCAAGGACATGCTAAGGAATTTGAATTTTGTTAAGATTAAGCCTTAAAGAGTTAATTCTAGCATTTTGACATAAAGGCATGACCCAAATATTTTAATCTTGTTACAAGGAAATTTAGCTTGTTAGTAAAAGTTTTATGCTGATCTAAAAGAGCATACTTAAGTCATGAAAGTGGAGAGCCTTCAGTTCTAAGGAGAGGAAAAATATAGATTGTCAGAAGCAGTGATAAAACAGACACCTTTCTCCTCCCTCTCCTACATTATTTACTCAAAAGATTTTTTTTATATCAGCCTCCAGAGGCATTAGGTCCCAATATGTGTGCCTTCTGGTTTTATTAGATGAGATTAGTAAAAACCTTGTATATATTTCTGGTTACAGTTAGTATACAAAGAGGTAAATGTACGGTAGCTCAGAGTTTGAGTTATTGTTTGTACAGTTTTTCATAATGTTGTCAACCTGCAGGGCCACCACTGACGTTGTTTGCCATGAACCAACATCACAACTAACATTGTATGTGATGTCAAAGTAGCAGAAGGAGCTGGTCATGACACACACGCACACACAAAAAATACCTTTCTGCTTCTATTAGATTATTCAAGAACTGAGAAATACTTCAGATTCTGGGTACACTTGGTGTGAATGATTTCATGAATCTGTGCCACTGAGAGGGATAGGATCACAAGGGATGAAGTTAAAGCTATGCATTCTCTGCCTTACACATGCTTGTGTTATCTCGCCATTCCAAAATATCTGGCATCTTTATATAAAGAACAACAATTCCCACATAATCATTTTTTTCCTATCCATCACATCCAAACCATCAAATACAAGCTCTGTTTTCAGTTTGAAGAAAGAAGGAATAGTCACCAGCACAATTTGGGAGTATCTGTAGGGAATTAGAGGCAGAAAGAACAAGAGATGGAAAGAGAAATCTTTATGAACATCCCTGACTTTGTACTACAAAGGAAATTGAAAAATTCATGCATAAAACAAAATATCACTTGTTAGGCAACGTATGATCATATCAAAGGAGTAGCAAATATCAACTGCCACTTACTGACTGGTGAAAGAGAAATGTGCTCAAGTGGGCCAAGACACACTTCTCACTGCCCCACAAGCTTTGTCCTCCGCTGTTTCTTCAGTAAAAACTCACTGTCATTTTTTTGGCATGCAAGTGCATGCACACACACACATACATTCACTCGCATGCACACATTGTTATATAGAGCTTCCTCCTAGATCCATTCATTGTTTAAAGTCTTCCCTTGCTCCTCCTGTAATGAATATATGTTGGCTGTGATGTTCACTGTTGGGGATAAAGAAATTTCACAAATGTTTGCCGCATGCTGCTTAAACCTGTGACAATGAACAAGATGTAACTCATTAATAAATGGCAGGAGAGAAACTCAAAGATTAATAAATGTTGTTATGGTTGCTGGTAGAATAGGATACAAAAAGAAAAATACCCACAATTGCCCTGTTACTAGTTTAAAGTACAAATATTGAAAAATAATGTATATTTAAGGTATTTGGTCTGTTAAAATTCTCTTTAGATATAAAATAGCCATTATGTTGTTACAGTCAAAAATATTTAAACCCCCCCCCAAAATTTTAAAAAATATTTAAAACCCACAGATTCTTCCAGAATTACCTTTTTTGATAAGATAAAAATATAATCTTCAGATTAAATAGATACATGTATATGCACACATCCCCAGGCATACATGTAGTTAATATAAATCAGTAATAGATGCTGGATGGATGGATGCATAGGTGGATGGTACCTAGGTGTAGGTAGATATTCTCTCTTGCTGCATTTAAAGAGGCAGGAAATTAAAGCCAATTCTATTAAAGTGATTGTCAGACTTTAATCATACTTACAATAAGTTCAGTTTTTTACTTTTATTTTTAGGTTCTGTGTATTTTGGCCCACACTTGTGTTCTCAGCCATGGAGTTGAAAGTCACCTAAGTTGTCTTGACAGTTCCACACGTTCTTACATGAATCTCTTCTAGAGCACTTTCTCAGGGTGTCCCTGAATACTTCCCAGAGACTTTGAGGGAGAATACACTGCTCTGAACACATTGAAAACTTAGAAGTTTATTTTACATGGGTCTAAAATCTGCCTCTAGGACATTTGAGTTTATTCTACTTGGAGCTCACTTCAGAAGTTGTACATATTTCTGAGATGACAAATAGGTTTCATCTCTTGAGAAAATTCTGATTAGTAATACCTGTCTCGAGTGAGAGGAACAGTTCTAAGGTTTTTTTCAATCTCCTCAGGAAAGGGCACAGTTAGGGATGCCTGCCGTGGGCAGCATATAGGACTGGCCAGCTGGGATTGGGTCTAATTCTTCTTCCCCATGAAATTCCCTCAAATACATTGATAACTTAGTAGTCATGTCCCTTTTAAGGAATATCTTCTGCCTAAGTCTGAAATCTTCTGCTGCCTCATAGGGCACAGTGTGGTGTCTTCTCTAGCCTCCCAGCACAGTGGAACTTGGTCTCTAACTATTGTTCTAGCCATCACCTTAACCATAAAGCACAGACTGAGATGTTCTGTGTTTGCAGAAATTCCAAAGGAAAATCTTTCTTTCGGGGTCACAAATGAAGCTTGAACACTTCTTAACAGTTTCTCTGAATTCATATCTATATACTATTCTGTGTGCTAAAAGCAAATCATCATCTTGTCATTTGACTACTAAGATAGATTGCCATAACCATCAAGAATTTGCCTAAAATTGCATTTTTATTTCTTACTCTGCTTTTAAAGGGCATTGCTAGGGATCCCTGGGTGGCGCAGCGGTTTGGCGCCTGCCTTTGGCCCAGGGCGCGATCCTGGAGACCCGGGATCGAATCCCACATCGGGCTCCCAGTGCATGGAGCCTGCTTCTCCCTCTGCCTGTGTCCCTGCCTCTCTCTCTCTCTCTCTGTGACTATCATAAATAAATAAAAATTAAAAAAAAAAAAAAATAAAGGGCATTGCTGATCAACTACATATTGTTTCTACCTTGAAGACTTGTGTTCTTATATGTCTGGATAGACATAGCTTAGGATATCTTGATGACTCTGCTAGTGAGTGCAACAGCACAGTGGACACAACAACTGCTTATGTTTGGAAATCCAGTTCTGGAAAGATCATAGCACAGCCTCTCACACCTACCTCTGCCACAAGGTTGTAAAACAAACATGAATTCCTTTCTTTGTATTTATTTTTTAAAAATATTTTATTTATTTATTCACGAAGAGACACAGAAAGAGAGGAAGAAACATAGGCAGAGGGAGAAGCAGGCTCCCCATGGGGAGCCTGATGTGGGACTCGATCCCAGGATCCTGGGATCACAACCTGAGCCAAAGGCAGACTCTCAACCACTGAGCCACCAAGGTGTCCCTGTTTCTTTGTATTTCTTTGGGTGAAATTCTTTTAAGTGCTAGAGAGACAAAGTAGAATGTTATCTCTTTTAGTTCTACTCAAGGCCAGATTCCGTGGGCCCTCATATGACAGACTTCCAGAATAGCCCTCCACCAATCAAGGGAACATTATATAATATTTATCGATATAAAATGATTTCGGTTGTGAATATCCTCCATTCATGCTACATAACTGGTTAAGTAAAATCATGTTGACATTACAATGAGCAATTTCACTCATATTTTATTTTTGATGTACCGGTATATTAGGATTTTATCTTTCCATTTTATATGCTGGGTTATCTTGTGTCAACAATGTATATAAAGCTGTTCACGTTTCCTATTATGACAGCTGCACAAAGTCCATGTCTCAGAGCTGTATATCAAAGTGGCAAACATAATAACACAATACAGATCTGTTTTGACAGTAATATGGATTTCATGCTTGTTACACAGCCCCGTGGCCAAACATTCAAAAAATATTGTAGTACCCAGTAAATAACAGGCCAGAACAAAATCCAGAGGCTATATCTATTATTTCGGAGCAAAAATCATGAGATACAAGAATGCACAATCCTTTTCCACATTTTGCATTTTATTTTGTGTCCTGTGTTTTTAGGATTAAAGTACTTCAGTCCCTAAACTATAATTGCAGGTGAAATATGGGGCTTTTCAAGAGGTTTTTCTTACTTTTAAAATAAAAATATGATTGTTTGCCATTGATTGTCTTGATTTCTTTTCAGCTTACTGTGCCAGGTACCTGGCATTTTTATAAGAATTGGGTTGTTTAGATCTTAAAATGACCCCAGTTAGGCAGATTCTATTATTACTCCATGTCACAGGTGAGGATACTGAGGCTCAGAGCGATTAAGTGACATGCCCAAGATTCCAAAACGGTAATAGTATGGTCAGGATTTGGACCCAGAAAGTCTGGCTCCATTCATCTTTCGATGGACACCGAGGCTCCTTCCACAGTTTGGCTATTGTGGCCATTGCTGCTAGAAACATCGGGGTGCAGGTGTCCCGACGTTTCATTGCATCTGAATCTTTGGGGTAAATCCCCAACAGTGCAATTGCTGGGTCGTAGGGCAGGTCTATTTTTAACTCTTTGAGGAACCTCCACACAGTTTTCCAGAGTGGCTGCACCAGTTCACATTCCCACCAACAGTGTAAGAGGGTTCCCTTTTCTCCGACAAATACCCACCATTTGCTTCAACGTGGATGGAACTGGAGGGTATTATGCTGAGTGAAGTAAGTCAATCGGAGAAGGACAAACAGTGTATGTTCTCATTCATTTGGGGAATATAAATAATAGTGAAAGGGAATATAAAGGAAGGGAAAAGAAATGTTGGGAAATATCAGGAAGGGAGACAGAACATAAAGACTCCTAACTCTGGGAAATGAACTAGGGGTGGTGGAAGGGGAGGAGGGCGGGTGTTGGAGGGGAATGGGTGACGGGCACTGAGGCGGACACTTGACGGGATGAGCACTGGGTGTTTTTCTGTATGTTGGTAAATTGAACACCAATAAAAATTAATTTAAAAAAAAAAGAAAGTCTGGCTCCAGAGCCCACAGAATTATCAGCCTATGGTACCATCCAGACTGTAAAAATTGCAATGAAGTTGAAGGTTTGGGTAAAGTAATCAAGTTTCTTGAGCCCCTGCTATGTGTTGGGAATTATGACAGTCAACATCAACAATTATACTTAATCCTCATCACAATAGCTCTAGTCGTTAGGAGCTGATGTCAGTCCATGTTGTAAGGACAACTGGAAAGTCTAAGAAAATGGGCAATAAAAGCAGAGAAGTTAAGAAGACCTCTTTCGCACAGCAGGCAAGGGAGAAAAGCCAGATAGGAACTCCCATTTGCCAACACTGGACAAGACATTCTTCCTACTTTCATATCATCTCTATTCTAAAACAAAATCTAACCTTAATACAGTGGGTGACTAACCTTTTTTTTTTTTTTTTTTTTTTTTTTACCTATTTTCTCATTTCCTGGATCCTTCTGTACTGAAAGTCCAAGAAAGTGAAGGCGTTTGGGTGAAACAGAACATTCTATGTGTTTAAACATCTTCAAGCGGATTGAAATCCTATTGGTGTCACCTCGTGTTAATTTTTTCTTGGAAATTGAGTGGCACTGGTAGTGTTTTGAAAGGCAGCAAATATAACTGCATATTATATCATAAGAATAGACAATTATAAAAAGAGTATAAGATGAAGTACCTTTACATGAGCTGTAATTGCAGCTGGTAATTAAACTGAAGTGTTTCATTTTCCCAGTCAGCTCATCAGTGACACCAGAAAATAAACAATTTGAAAGTGAAATCCTTATGGGCAAACAATTGTAATTAATTGCACTTTCCAAGGGAAAAAGAGTTCATAAAGCCTGTTTGGGGTGACTTCTTGAGTAACATACACAGTGATTTACACTGTGAGCAGAAGTGTGAGGTTCAGAACCAGATCTGATTCAATTTGAATATTCATGAAGTCTCCAGGATGATTTATACTTTAAATCCATCTCCATTGTTAAATTTATTGTCTCTTAGGTAAAAAAAGAAAGCAGCTTTATATTCTGAATAATTCACATTGCACAATGAGATGATCAGCATGGAAAGACTTCACCATGGTGGAAACACAGAAAGTCAGATTGCTGTTAATTTCTTCCAACTTGGATTCTCCTCAAGTAGCAGGAGTAGTTTTTTAGAGATGCTTGGGAGCTGAAATGAAAATATTTATGCATATAAATTTGGGTCCCTATCTCATGAGCCTATTGGATTAGAATCATAACATGTTTGCCATTGTTCCTTTGCACAGAGCTGCATTTGGGATTTGTATACATCCTTTTGGCTATTCAGATCCCATGGAACAGACTTCTGCGACTTGAACTCTGATTCATACTGCTTGCTCTGTGACCTGACCTGAAGTGGGCTAACTTCTATATAAGGTCACATAATTGAATCAAGATCTCTAATACTAATTTCTCTTCTCTTCTGTGTTTTTACTTATGATATGAACATTGCCTTTGAATTCAGATAGGCATGGGTACAGAGCCTGGCCCCACAGTTAAAAATACCCTGTATCAGTTAGCTTTTACCTTGTAATAAAGAACTTCAGAACAGTGGCTTAAAATAGTAACTGTTTATTTAGCTCATAATTCTGCAGGAAGGCAGTTGGGTCTGGGCTCAATGAGGTAGTGTTTCCAGTCTAGGCCAGGCTTACCTCATCTCAGCTGGGCATATGCCTTCCCAAGGAACTTCCAGGTTGGGGAGGGGTAGGGTTTTCTAGGGAAGTTTCAGTGGCATGGCTTGCCTCTGCATCATGTGATCTTTCATTTTCTAGCAGGCTAACCTGAACTTTGTTGAATGATGGTGCTGCAGGGACCTCTAGATTAGTAAGGGAGGGTAAGTCCAAATGTGCAACCACTATTGAATTCTCTGCTATTGTCCCACTGGCTTAATGACCAGGCACAGAGACGGAATGAAGAATACTACCAAAAATGGGATACTGAGAGGCATGAACAATTTGAATGCCATTACTGTAAAAATTCAGCACATACACATGTAAGAAACTATGGGCTAAAAAAAAAAAAAAAAAGAAACTATGGGCTAGCTTCTTAATCCCTCAGTCCCAGTTTCAGCATCATCTTATAGGGTTTGGGAGGGATTCACATTAACTGAAATATGTAAATTAGTGGGTAAACTGCCTGCCAAATGGAAGGCACTTAATAAGTATGGGCGCCTTTTCTCTTTTAGAGATCTATGTAGAACTCACTTACTGGTTGTACAAAACAGGTATTTTAAATAGGGAAACATCATCACTCTGACCTCTAGAATTGTTCAGTATTTAGCTGCAAGGTTAATGTCTCCTTCTTCATTAACAATTTCATGTCAATCTCTGCTGAAGCTATGCATTAACTTGGAGGGTAAACCTCTGCAGAGAAGTATATTCATAAAATTGTGTATGAATGAATGCATGTGTGCAAATGCATTTCCATCAAAATTAAACATTTATTGAGCCATTTATTCAGTTCCTCTTTTGTTTTCTTACAGCCTACTAGTCAGAGGCAAAAGTAGGCCAACACGGTCCATGCATTGCATTGGGGGTCATAGGGTAGAAGAGGTCATAAAGGTTCAAAGTTTTCAAAGTATTGATCATGGCCATTGAAGCAGTTAAAACATTATAAAGTCAACTTGACATTTTAAGCAAATAATCAAAAGAGCCCTTAAATTGAGCGAAACTTGGGCCTGGTTGTCTTTAAAATCTGACTCCCCTATTGATGCACGGATGTTCACATCTTTAATTTGGAACTAGGTCACTGGCACAATAGAGTAGATGAGCTTCCATAATTTTCAAGTGCACTATGCTTTTTTCCCCCATTGATCTGCAGGTAATAGATCATTCTATTGGCTTCCTTGCAGCATTCAAATACAGTCTGCATAATTCAAAACTGGTCAGTAAATATAATACTAAAAATACCTTGACCTGAAGATCGTATAAATGAAAATAAAATTTTATTTTTGTGTTACATTAATCACTTCTAACCAGATACAGAATTCCAGAGGTTAACCACCTTTACTGACATATCTATATTTCTTACTCCAACCTGATTAACTCAAATGGATGAACAATCTACTGTGAAAAATGAATATCAGTTGTAAAATCTTTTCAAGGGGACCCATAGAAACACTAATGGGGCAATTATTGATTTGTGAGCATTTATTAAAAAGCAGAGTCTAGGGATCCCTGGGTGGCGCAGTGGTTTGGCACTTGCCTTTGGCCCAGGGCGCGATCCTGGAGACCCGGGATCAAATCCCACATCAGGCTCCCGGTGCATGGAGCCTGCTTCTTCCTCTGCCTGTGTCTCTGCCTCTCTCTCTCTCTGTGACTATCATAAATAAATAAAAATTAAAAAATAAATAAATAAAAATAAAAAGCAGAGTCTAAAAACATAAAACTATCAACTTGCTGAGATCATATCTTAAAATACTATAGGAACGCTGTAAGACTTTTTGAGGTGTGTACTATATTAATTTTAGTTTTGATAAGTTTAGTCACTGTCTCTATCACAGGACAGTCTTTCTCCAAATATACACTTACTAAAAACCAATTAGTTTAAGGGAGGTAGAAGGACGATGTTTTACAATGTGTATACATCTTATCATAGAAGCTCAAGCATAGAGGAAATAAAATGGTAGTTATTCTTATTTGCTAATTACAAATCATGACCAAGGCCATTCCGGGAGTAAAATTCAAAATTTCAATCTACTTGTGTGGACAGAATATGATCCTTATTGAGTCATGTTTTGCCTGATAATCTAAAGCCTGTGTATATGCTAAATAAATTATTTAAGCAAAAATATTATCTTTAGTTGGTAAAAAAACTAAGAATGTGAGGCGCCCGTGTGGTTCAGTGGGTTAAGCATCCGACTCCTGGTTTTGGCTCAGGTCATGATCTCATGGTTGTGAGATGGAGGCCCACATCAGGCTCCATGCTCAGCACAGAGTCTGCTTGCAAATCTCTATCCCTTTCCCTCTCCCTCTGCCCCTACCACCCCACTTCAGCCTTGTGTGCTCACGATCTCTCTCTCTCAAATAAATACACAAATACATACATACATACATACATACATAAAATCTTTACAATTTTTTAAATTAAGTATGTAAGGATGCCAAAATCCAAGCTTTTGGCATCCCTGAAATAAGCATCATCTTATAAAAAGGATTAAAAGATTATGTTATTTCAAAACATTTTGCATCAATTGTCTACTTCATTTATGTAAAGATGTATTTCTAGCTTGAAATACCTGGACATTTGTCTCAGTTCAGCTTTCATAGTTTCTGACCATGACACATTTGAAGTCATATAAGTTCAAAGTTCTCTGCTACAGTATAATGGAGAGTTTAATGTTATCCTGGGGGGGAATGTGTACCATCAGAGATGACATTTCAGAATATAGTACATTTATAAAAGTGATTGACACAAAACGTCATTTTTATCACTAGTTCTTACTGCATTAACTATAGACTGTGGGATGGTGCTCTTTCTTTTCCCCGGCCAGATTAAGACATGCTTCAGTGTCTATCAGATCCTATACCTGTACAGTCTAAAGCAGAACCATCCCTCTATTTCACTAGGAAAGAAATGAAAACTGTTAAGCTTATAAATATTTCACTATAGATTGCTATGTATTAGCTGCTCACTGTTGAATTCAGCTGCTGTAAAATGCTGATAATTCTCTCCTGAGGGCTTGAGGACAACCTCTATTTCAATAAATATTATGGCTTGTACTGATTTATGAGTTCCGTGCATTCACTGACAGACAAGATGGAATATGTTAGCCTTATTAATGCAATTGTTGCAATGTACTCAAAGCACTAGGCCTCAATTTGAGAGATTTAGCTGCTCCGGTGTACTCCCACTATAACATGTGTGAGCCTTAGTGGTGTAGAAATATACTTCTTATAAAATATTGTACAGGTGAGATCTCTGCTTTATTTTGGAAGTACATCAGAAGATATGCACATTTTCCATTGTGTTAATACTATTAGGACAGTATAAGGGAGTTACAAAACAAAATAAAACAGCATGAAAACAAAGGATTATCTTTTTTATTATCTTCTTTATTGAAGATAGAGTAGGACTCTAAAAACAAAACAAAACAAAAACTAAAAAATGTTACACCCCTGAATTTGAGTCCTATTGCTGCTGTGACAAATTACCACAAACTTAGTGCCTTAAAACAATACAAATATATTATCTTAGAGTTGTGGAGGGCAGAAGTCCAAAATGGGCTTTCCAGATTTAAAAATCAAGGTATGGGCAAGACTGCTCCTTTCTGGAGGCTCTAGGGGAGAATCCCTTGCCGTTTCCAGCTTCTAGAGGCTGCCTGCATTCCTTGGTTTGTGACCCCTCCTCCATCCTCAGCCTGCAGCAAAGCACCTTCAAATCTCCTCACCCTCCCTCTCTCCCTTTCTCTAACCTCTGCTTTTATTGTCACACCCATTTCTCTGAGATGGAGCTTCCTGCCTCCCTCTAAGGTAGATCCTTGTGACCATGTTGGGCCCACCCAGGTAACCCAGGATTATCTCTCCACCTCAAGATCCCTAATTTAATCACATCTGCAAAGTTGTGTTGCTGTGTGAGGTAACAGAGTCATAAGTTCTGGAGACCAGGATGTGGCATCCTTGGAAGATCATTATTCTGTCTACCACAACCCCCTATATCTTTATTTTATACAATCATAAATATTATAAATCATTCAATACCAATCAATAGTATTTAACAAAATTTGGGGCATTTGGTTAATATTTATTGAGCACTTACTATATACCTTGTAATGTTCTAGATACTAAGAAATAGCAGTGAACCAAAGTCTTTGCTGTCATGGAGATTACATTCTAGGAACAAATAAGTTAACATTTGACATGTTCTGACTTCGGTACTATAAAGAAAAATAAAGCAGGGTTAGACAGGGGAGTGTGATAGTATATGTACTATGAGTATTACTATTTTATAACTGAATGTGGTCAGTGATGACCTCACTGAAGATGCAATATAAAGGGTTGAATAGTGGCCTGCAAAACATATGTCCAAATCCAAATTCCTGGCACTTGTGAATTTGACCTTGTATGGAAATAGCTTCTTTGCAGATGAAATTAGATCAAGCATCTTTGAGACAGGATCATCCTGGATGTAGAGTGGGCCCAGAATGCAATGATGAATATCCTAATAAATGTAGAACAGGAGAGGATATGCCAAAGAGGACCATGTGAAGACAGGCAAAGACTGTAGTGATGGATCTGTAGGCCAAGGAACACCCATTGCCAATAGCCACCAGGAGCCAGGAGTGAGGCACAAAATGGATTCTTCCTGTGAGCCTTCAGAAGAAACTAATCCTACTGATACCTTGATTCTGGATTGCTTGCTTCCAGAACTGTGAGAGATTCCAGTTTGGTTAAGCCATCCAGTTTGTGATAATTGGTTATAGCAGCCTTAGGAAAGTAATATAGGCAATGTTTGAGCAGAGACATGTTTGAAATCAGAAAGCAAGCCGTGCAGATGTTGAAGGAAAAGCAGTATATGGAGAGTGCACAGAAAATGGTGGACACTGATATCCAAATAACAAAAAGGGGGGGACAGTATGACTGGAACCCAGAAAGCAAGTACAAAGTGTGTTTGAATATGATTTCACAACTATCACATGGACCAGATACGGTAGGGCCATACTCAAGATTTTGGATTTTATTCTCTCCGTACATCAGTATAATTATGACCTAATAAAATGTAGAATTCCATACTAAATACTTCATCTTTTTTCTTGTGCATGACAGTTTTTCACTGCCAGAAGGACGTAACTGTGACACGACCCACTATAATCACAAAATAAGAGTTACATTCTAGTAGGTCCCAGCATATTCCAGTAACCTGACTATGAAATTTCTAACTAATTTTGGCCTTGGCCTGAAATAAGAAGATATATTGGTCCCTCCATTCCCACCACACATTCATTTATTTCCTTCTTTGCATATATAAAATCTGTTGCATTCAGCTTCTGGAGCAGCACTCACTGTTCTGTGTATGGATAGTATGGTTGATACACTCTGATGCTCACACAAGATAATCTTGCCCTTCCTATCAGTGAGAACAGAGGCCACAGACTGCAGAATGGGAATCCCACAAGTCTCAAAGCCAGGGAAGCTCCCCCAAAGCTGTGAACTAATAGCAAAATAAGTGAATTTAAGTTTCACCTCCCCCGCTGGTACCTGCTATCTCTGACTCTGGATAGCCATAAAATATTATCAAGGGGTATCAGAAGAAATAGACTCAAAAAATAATAAATGGCTTAACACTTGCAATAGGGGCACCTGGGTGGTGCAGTCGGTTAATCATCCAACTCTTGGTTTTGGCTCAGGTCATGATCCCTGGATTTCATGGGATCCAGGCTCAGCACAGAGTCTGCTTAAGACTCTCTGCTCCTCCCCCACAAATAAATAAATAAAATATTTTTAAAACACCTTGCAGTATGTGTCCTGAGAGTTGCTAGAACTGTGCTAGAAATAAGAAAATAGCAACAGGATAGAAAGTTATATTTCTAGGCAGGTGTCTCTATGTTAAGAAATAAAGGTTGAGTCTTGGAAAATGAAAGAAAATATTGTAATGGCTTTGAAACTGTGTTAAGTGGTGAGATATTCTCAAGGAAATCAGTAATGCACAGAAGCAACTAGTGCAAGTTTATCAAGAGATGCTTCATTTCTTTAATATTTGTCTCTCCCTCTATTACGTACAAGTTAAATATTTACATTGTATACCCATCAATGAAAGTAAAACTAACCATCCTCCCTGTATGTGTATATATACTTTTTATAATTATATATATAATGACTCTTAGCCTACATCCCTCTGGGCAGGAAAAAGAACAAAAGACTCATATAGGTTTCATCTCTGCTCATTTTCCCATACTCCTTCGTTTTGTTTTTCATCTCACATGCAAATTAAAATGTTTCTAAATGACAAAAGAAAATTTCAGTTGTGAGAAATTAAACATCAAATGTGAACTGAATCTTGATTTTGGAATCTCAACTGTTAAAATAGAACATTTCACACCCCTTTCAAGGAAGCACCTGCTAAATTCATTTGATTCCAATGTAGAAATCTCTGTAATACTTTGAGTAGATCATGATAATCTAGAAATATGAACATGAGCAGCAGAATGATCCAAGTTCCTTGGACTCAATGAGTTTGAAATATGCTTACAGAAAACATTGCTTTAATGGTTCTTGTAATCTAGAAAAAACATATACCCACAGCCCACTAAGTTATCCTCAGAGAAGTGGTCACCATAGGATGGTTGCAGTGACAAAGAATGCCAGGATTAGAATCAGAAGGCCAGGATTCTAGTTCTGCCTTTATTACTGGTCAGCTGACTGACTTCCCACAGATCACTTAGCCTCACTGTAATTCAGGTTCCTTCAGTTTAAATGGAGCTGTGTGAACATAGGCAGTAAGCACATTGCCATTTTAGACTATATAAAATGTGGAAAATGTTTCATTTTAAAATATCACTGTTATCAAAACCATATATCTAGATACCTACAAGTGATCTAAGCACAATTTATTCATATAGAAGTTCATACATAGAATTCATACATAGGCTACATACATGGATTATGTTCTTTATTTTGAATGTGAATTAGTCATAGTTACACATTCTGTCACTGAAAAAAGTTAAATACCTTGAAAGGAAATATAAATCAGTCTTTCCACTTGTAATTTGATAACTAAATCTGCTTTACCTTTGGTTTGACATAGTTAAGAGTTTTATCCTATACATAGAAATCAAAGCCTTATGATCTAAAGGCATTTTTTTTGGTTTCTTCCCCTATGCTTTTTCATTTTGTTTGTGGTTTAATATACAAATAAAATGTTTTAGAAAAATTATTGCCAAATTCTTATATTTTTACTTTTCTTCTTCAAACATGATCCCTGGTGCTCATTCTTTTCAAATACTGCATATTTGTATTTAAAATAGTCTAACGAAAAAATAAATAAATAAATAAAATAGTCTAATGTAATGGAAAAGAAGAGCAGATGCATGTTCTTACCCAGTAGACATATTTCTCTAGTGGAAGAATTCAAACCTTCATGGATGTTCATAAGTATGTTTCACTGAAAAAAATGTAAAACTTAGGGACCTTGGGTGGCTCAGCAGTTTGGCGCCTGCCTTTGGCCCAGGGGGCGATCCTGGAGTACCAGGATCGAGTCCCACATCGGGCTTCCTGCGGGAAGCCTGCTTCTCCTTCTGCCTGTGTCTCTGCCTCTCTCTCTGTCTTTCATAAATAAATAAATAAAATATTTTTTTTAAAAATGTAAAACTTAAAAAGTCACAAATTTTCAAATGATGACAACTAACAGCAACAGAGACTCTGTAGGAGAATGCGCACCTATCATCACACCCATAAGTGAAAACTGTGGACTCAGCCTCATAGTTTGTAAGATCTATGTAGGCTATTTTTTTCTCCCCTTGGGTTATCTCCAGTTTAATTATTTTATGTCATGTATTTTCATTGGGACTAATACATACTACTGATTCCTTCCTAATCTTCCATGGCTAAACTTGCTATGTGCTATGTGGAAAAATAAATCAGGTCACCTCATATGTGAGTTCAAGATTTTTTTTTCTTTTTCCAGAAAAGAGCAAGAATGTATTTCATTATTTCACTCCAAAAGCAATAGCCTTTTTGAGACATGTGCAGACCTACTCACCTCAGGGATTTTAAATAGTGACATAGGTGATACAGACTTTATGTAAATGGCCAAAGCAACTACATCATTGTGTTTTTGTTTGTATTTAATATTAATTTGCTTTTGGTGCATTAGCCATAGTTTTTCAAAGGGAACCAAAAAAGTTTGATAGAAGTTTGGATAGAGGGATCCCTGGGTGGCGCAGCGGTTTGGCCCCTGCCTTTGGCCCAGGGCGCGATCCTGGAGACCCGGGATCGAATCCCACGTCGGGCTCCCGGTGCATGGAGCCTGCTTCTCCCTCTGCCTGTGTCTCTGCCTCTCTCTCTCTCTCTCTCTCTGTGACTATCATAAATAAATAAAAATTTAAAAAAATATTTTATTTTTTTATTTTTTTTTATTTATTTATTTTTTTTTAAATATTTTAAAAGAAGTTTGGATAGAGTGTAGATTGGGCCAATGTCAAGAGAGCTGTGCTCTGGTCTGTACTACTCTACTGACTTATCATGTACCTGTCGTTTCCCTGTCTTAAAAATAAGAAACAATGAAATTTGTTTTTATCAACTTCATGGGGGATAAGCGCAAGAAAAAAAAAGAGGTACGCTGCTGGAAAAGCTTTCTTTTTTAGGAAGAAATGTGATTTGAAATTCTCCCCTCATGTTTTGACTCGAATTAAACCTTAAGGGGTGCCTGGGTGGCTCAGCGGTTGAGCATCTGCCTTTGGCTCAGGTCATGATCCCAGGGTCCTGGGATCAAGTCCCGCATCAGGCT
Organism: Vulpes lagopus; assembly: GCF_018345385.1. Classification (NCBI taxonomy): domain Eukaryota; kingdom Metazoa; phylum Chordata; class Mammalia; order Carnivora; family Canidae; genus Vulpes; species Vulpes lagopus. The sequence goes on from NC_054848.1 coordinate 25,008,658, forward strand.
CCCAGTGGGAAGCCTGCTTCTCCCTCTACCTGTGTCTCGGCCTCTCTCTGTGTCTCTCATGAATAAATAAATAAAATCTTTATTTTAAAAAAACCCTTAAAATGTAAATGAATATTGCTAGTCTGCCTTGAGGCCTGTCTCTGATACCAGAAACTTGAAAGATAGCCCCAGTTATAGTATCTGTATTTTCTGGGATGTTGTATGAGGCAGTAACTCTTTTAGATGCTGGGATACCTACTGACTGAGACAAACCAGTCCCTCTTAAAGTTAGTGCTCCATGGAGTAGAGAGACCCTATACAGTCAAACAAACATTTTCTCGGGTCTTGATAAATACTATAAAGAAAAGAAAGCTGGATATTGAATATAAAGTGTTAGGTGAAGGGGACACTTCCATACAGGCTGGTGAGGGAAGACCTCACTGAAGTGGTGACATGTGAGTTGAAGACAACTGAACCATCCAGAGGTCTTCAAGATAAATATTCCAGGCAGAAGGAACAAAGGGGTATAGAACTCCTGAGGCCAGAAGGAGCTTGGCAAGATGGAGGAATCTGAGGGTTACCAGCCTGGATAGAAGTGAAGTGTGAAGAGAGCATGGGATCAAGTTGAAGAGGCAGCCAGGGCCGGATCAGACAAGCCTTGAAAGCCAGGACAAGGAGTTACATTTCATTCTCAGTGCAAAGGGAAGCCATTGGGAAAATACGCAGATTGTTAAAACAAATTTCCTCAACATGACAGAATTGGGGCGGGGAGTGTTTACTCAGCATATTACCCAGAAAACTTTGCCCCAATTCTCCTACAGATTTCTCTTCATCTCCCCCAAGTTTTCTACTCTTGAGTAGCTAAAATGCTAATCCCTCTCTGTCTCTCTCCCAGCAAGAGGAAAACTGTTCTATTACTTCCCCTTTTAACACCTTCCACTCTGGCATGCAGAGCACCTGCCCTCAGCCCCCCCTTGCTGAGTATAGTCCCTTGGGAATATAGTTTTTCTTCTCTACACCTCCTCTTCCAGTGGGAACCCTCATGCTCTTTAAAGAAATAAAGATACAGGAGAGTAAAATTTTTCTATTCTGCACACTCTCTACCTACTTAAACTTTGATAGTCATCTGCCAAGGGAGGCACAAGGTTTACTTGCACATCCAGGAGTCCTTCTTATTCACATCACATGTGGCCCTCCTCCTTTGGACTTTTCAGGGGCTTCTAGAGATGCTTCCAGGCTCGGCATGGCCCTGAACTTCAAAATTCAGTCCATCAATTCTAGGACCTAGCACATAAGGAACTGTCTGTGCCTAATCTCATTCAGGTGTGATCATGACCCTTCTAAGACCTTTTCAAAGAGCAAGAAAATACAATTAATGGATAAAAGGATTCGTTGTACAAGAGTGCTACAAATAGGGTGATGTGGACCATCTTCTCCCCTGCTGGAGCCTATATGGTGACCCACAATGGGTGGCCACTGTGGAGGGTAAGGGAGGAACACCCTTACCTTATGGAGAAGACCACTGCTCACAGGGGCCATGCTGGTTTGGGGCCCTCTGGCTTCTCTTTTTCAGTCTTTGGGGGCAATGGGAATGCAGCTCTCATTCCTTCATTCAGTGAAGTCTAAGATTGTTTGGTAATACTTAACTACTCATTGCTCCCATAATTACTCAATCTGGAACTTCTGGCCTTCCAGACTCGGTGTACTGTGCCATCCAGGTAGCCCTTCATGAGAATTTTCCAATTATTTACAACTAGAAAGCAACTCTCTTCTGCTTTTCCTTCTTTCTGAGTCCCAATATCCATCCACATCACTACACTTTCCTACTTTAAGTAGGTCAGAAAATGTACCACCATATCTGTATTAGTTTCTTGTGGAAAAAGTGGGGAGATTGCCTAAAGAAAAGTCCTGCATCTTCTCACCTACTAATTTCTCAGTAATTCTCCCTTTAAAATCATCATGAACCATATTTCTATGTCTCTCTGGTTGTGTTTTCAAAATCACCCATGTTCCTGTCTGATTTGTTACACCCCTTTCTATCTTAACTCTGTGAGTTAAGTCAGCCATCACGAAAATAGACCAGTAGCTCAGATGTTTATCCAAGTCATGGCTGGATACCTTTGGTATGCCATCCTGAACAAGTAGTCCTAAATATCGCTTGTTTAGCTAGTACCACCCCTAGAAAGCCTGTTCTTGCAACCATAAAAACAAAAGGCCATAACTCCAATTCCAGATAGCCAATGAAATATTGCCAATTCCTAAAAAGAGATTTTATGGAGCATTTTAATTGGGGCATCATGCCAAGATTATCTTCAGAATCCTTCTTCAGTTCATTTATTACTCTCCCCATAGTTTACTGTTTAAGGAAGTTGCAAGATTTCTGGCCTTCCCCGTCATCCATACACCTCCATGTTTCCCCCACTTGGTCTCCACCCAGTCAAGCTCAGCCATGCCTTGATCTGCACACAGGTCACCCTCTGACATGTATCTACTCATGCAAGCTGTAGATCCTTTTATGTTATCATTGTTTTACTTGTAAATTCTGTCTTCTTTTCCCTTGCCCCACGCCACCCCACAATTCTGGTAAAGAAAAAGAAAAAGAAAAAAATCAATAATAATAATAATGATGATAATAATGATAATGTGAAGTCATTGTTGTCTGTACCTTTTTGCTAGCAAAAGATTCAGTTTAATTCAACAAATATGTGTAGACTACCTACTGGGTACTATGGACTGCAATAGTCAGAATTACAAGTTATTCTTAAAACACAGTTAAGCTCTTGAAATATTTTAGCATGAGTCGTCTGCCTTGATTCAAACACACACAGGAGCTGCTCTTGACATTTTTCTCACAGGTTCAGGGGCCACTCCTCAGATCTACAGCAATGAAAACGTAAATGAATCTGCTCACTTAGGGGTGATCAAGCTGTGGAGAAGTGATGAATGCCAAGCTAACTTGCCAGAAACTGATTTATAAAGCAGAATGCTGATTCATTAAATGAAACGGGACGTGAGTCTGGTAAGATAACTGGCATTCATTTGAACAGGGCACTCCCTCTTAATGAATAAGTTCATTGAGGAGGACAGAAGTGCCGATCAAGAGGATTCTTGGTACGGGGAATTAGAAGAATGTTAAAGGTTATTCCTTCAAACCTAGGCTGCTCCAACAATTTGTTTCGCAGCCCCCTCCCCGCCCCCGCTGGGGGGTCTATAGGCAAAGAGTCCAGCAGCTGACACTGCCAGTTCTTACCCTTCAGGCGGTTTTCTCTTCTCCATTCACACCACCAGCCTTGTCTTGGGACAGCAAAGCCCCGACGTTGTGAAAAAGGTTCAGGTCAGAGTTGATTTTGCATTCACGACATTTAATCCCCTGTGGTTTTAGGAGATAAACTGGAGAATTCAGTTTATCTTCAGTAAAGATATTTGGGGAGCACCTTAAACTCATCAGCCACCTTTTATATGAGTCATTTTTTTATAATGAGTCATTTCGACCGATGAATAACCATGTCGGTTTCAGCCTAATGCTTTATTAGCTGTAATTTTCAAGAGGTGACAGTTTTTCCCAATCAATTTAGCGACTACTCTCTGAGTTCTTACAGAGCGAGAAAACTCTCCAGAGGAAATAGAAACGAGCAAGAGAGACCTCTACAGAAACTTACAGAAAGGTTGAAGCAACGACAACGACAACAAATGGTACAAAAAATTGTGGTAGAGGATTAGGAAATCGCATAAGAGAGCCTGTTCCAGAAAATGAGGCGATCACATGCCCAAGTGTAAGAATTGAGTGGCTTTTGAGCTAGACCATGGGCCTTTTAGGGCACAGGGGATTTTGCCAAGAGAGATGGGAAGGAGTGTACTCTGCACCGTTGACAAGGCCTTGGGAAGCTTCAGTGAGAACAGCCCTAGGCCCATTCAGGGAAAAATGGTGGCTGGACCCTGTTTGAAGACTGCAAACAGTATAGGTAAAAGACCTGACCTATTCTGCTCTGTTTTGGTTTTCAAAAATCTAACAAACAAGTAAACAAATGAAAAACACACTTGAAAACCTTATCCCTAATTGTAGCCACAGATGATCAAGGTTGCTGCTGTATTTTGCTTTACTTCTCTGGGTAACACTCAAATTTGAAAAGCCAGGACGATTAAAGGGCCATAGGCATAACATTTAATGATTAAATATGTTTGGAGCAACTGGATCATAATCATTCATCAATTGCTGGTCCACATTTAACCATTTGCTCCCGACAGTGCGTTCTTAGTAAAAGGAGACGTGTTTAATTTCTGAACTTTTGGCAATCCTGTTTAGCTCAGGAGTGCCTGCCTATATGTCATCTTCTATTATCTGATTTCACTTAGAAGTGCTGTCGCTTTTGGTATTTTAATTGCTGAGAAGCCAATAGTTAATAAGAAGGTAGTTCAAACCAAATGACAAGATTGTTTTTAATTTTCATCTGTCTCATGTAAATACTGGAAAGGAATCTTGCTATATCTAACATGACTTTTTTTGAATATTCTCTCCTACTCCTTCCAAATTTTTGAGATATAAAAAAAATGACTTTCTGGCTTAACAGAAATTGCCCTGAAACGTTTCTATAGTTAGTGGCAGCAGTCTTCCACTTACTTCCAGAAGAAGGATTCTATTCATACACTCTTCAGGCTTTCAGTGGCTTGAGCAGCTTACAACAGGGAGAAGAATGTGACATTATCAAAGACTTTCTTCTGCCTTTTACATTATGCTGTCTTCGAATAGCACATACTGGTACCTAAGTGCCGAGAGGCATGGAGATGGAGTGAACAGACGTGAATGAATTTAACCCTGGAGACAGGGCTTTCTGAGATGAAGTAGAAAAGGTATTGTTGAGGTAAGAGCCACTTTAGGAAAAAAATGTTTCATAGGATATTTTTTTTTCATTGTTAATTCGTTCTTGGGTCACCTCAAAGTACAGAAATACTGGAACAGTATGATGCCACCTGGTCATTAGAATTGGCAAGCCACCCAGGGGCAAGACTGTGGGCTGGTCTGGTTCTGAAATCAAATATCCTCCTTTGAGCCACACCTTCTCCTTTTTACTGACCACGGCTTTGTGCAAGTGACTTACTTCTGTACTATTAGGTTAATTTCCTCACTTATCCAGTGGAAATAGGCTTTCCTGGTATTACAGTAATGATCAATTTCATGGTGTGTGTAAAACACTAGCATGATCCCCGGCACAGAGTAATCAAGCACTAAATTGTAACTATTCCTCAAAAATAAGAGGCCCCAATTCTTTAGAGCACCTCCTTATTTTGTGTGGGTGTTTGTATGCCTCTTTTAAAAAAATCCATCTGCATAGAGACATATGAGATACCCATGGCTACTACGGAAACACAATTTAAATATATCGTTCACCACACCCAGTGAAGAATAGAGGAATTTCGGGACTGGCGTATCCAAACCAGTGAATCCTGAAGACAGTATTGGTACAGAGATTACCATCCAGTGTGTTTCTCTCTGTGAGAAAAGTGTAAGTGTAGAAGGAAGTTCATTACCTGTTAATTGTTTACATCTACTAAGATTCACCTACGGAAGCACGGATGGTGTGTTTGTGTGTGTGCACACAAATAACAGCACCTAAACATACATTCTCACACTTACAAGGTAGAAGGGGGTTTACTTGATTAATTCGTATATCTTTAAATATACTCCTTTTTTCCTCAGGTCACACTTATTCAGTGGGAATTGGAGTTATTTTAGGGGTATTTAGAGTATCTGTAATTGGCTAAAGATTCTACGTAAAGATGTTGCGGCTACAAGCCAACCCAACATTCTGATATGAATTGGTTATTTATACCAGGATATGGGAAGGAAGGCAAAGTCCTAAGATTTAAGTTTTCAAAGCCCCTTTTCACAAGGGTAATTAATGCTGGAACTGTTTGGGGACGGAGGTAGCGGGGAGAGAGCTTGTAAAGCAGATTTCTGCTTTCAGCACACATTTAAATACCCAAATGTTAAGATATTAAATTATTTCCACAGCCACCGTATTATTCACTTATGCCTCTGTGAATTGGGAGGTTATAGCACACGGTACAATGTCTGCCCCATATAATTGCTCAGAAAATGGTAACTATTATTATTTTAACTACCTGAGACAGTACCTGGGTCCCTCAGTTTCCCACAATTGGTGTTATTTTCTTCCCATCAGTATCTCCGGAGGTAGCTTTTGGTCATTTCTGGGTCACCTTTTGGGGAATTCGGTGAAAGTTATGTATCCATTCTTCAGCAAAGGTGCATAGACCTACATGGATAAAATAGGAGCGGTTTCTATACATGTTTTAACATACATCGAGAGTTCCAGAACACCAGATTAAGAATGCTGGTGCTTATTTGGAAACTGCTCTTGCCTTTTTTAAAAATATATATATTCTGGGGGCAGCCCGGGTGGCTCAGCAGTTTAGCGTGGCTCTCAGCCCAGGGCCTGATCCTGGAGACCCCGGATCAAGTCCCACGTCAAGCTCCCTGTGTGGGGCCTGCTTCTCCCTTTGCCTGTGTTTCTGCCTCTCTCTCTCTCTCTCTCTCTATCTCGTAAATAAATAAAATCTTTAAAATATATATTCTGTTGGCAAAGCTGTGGAAAAAGGGGCACCCTTGCGTGCTGTTATTGGGAATATAAATTGGAAAGGCCACTATGGGAAACAGTATGGAGGCTCCTCAAAAAACTAAACATAGAACTACCATACCGCCCAGCAACCCGACTTCCAGGTGTATGTCTGAAAGAAGTGAAATCACTATCTATAAGAATTCACTGCACCCCCGTGTTCATTGCAGCATTATTCACAATAGCCAAGACAGGAAAACAACCTAACTATCCATAAGCGGATGAATGGATAAAGAAAATGTGGTATATACACATTAGAGAAAGACAAACACTGAATGTTCTCACTTATATGTGGAATCAAAAAGGCTTACCTCATATAAACGGAGTAGAGTCGTGGTTGCCAAGGCCACTAGATGGTAGAAATGGGGAGATGTTGCTCAGAGGGTGCACACTTCTGGCTATTAGGTCAATATGTTCTGGAAATCTAATGTCATAGTGTCTATAGTTAACAATACTGTATAATATACATCAAAGTTTTTAGGAGAGTAGATCTTAAAAGTTATCACCACAAAAGATGACAATCATGTGAGGACAGAGGTGTTAACTAACTTTATTGTGGTAATTGCTTCACAATATATATGTCTACCACATTATCACATGGTATACCTTTAGTATGTTACATGTCAATAATATCTCAATGAAGCTGGAAAAACGATGACAACCATAATTATATATCCTTTGTTTCAAGTGCCCTAGATGTGATTTTAGAAAATACTAGTCGGGACGCCTGGGTGGCTCAGTGGTTGAGCGTCTGCTTTCGGCTCAGGGCGTGATCCCGGATCTGGGGGTCAAGTCCCCTGTGGGGAGCCCACTTCTCCCTCTGCCTGTGTCTCTGCTTCTCTCTCTGTGTCTCTCATGAATAAATAAATAAAAATCTTTAAAAAAAATAAAATACTGGTCAACCCACTCCATGCTACTTCCTTGAATTCTTTCACATGGCTCCTGAGGTAAAGCCCAGAGTCCTTGATTCTCTAGTAACTGTTCAGATATCCTGAGAGCACTTTGCAGAGGGAAGGAGACAGTGTGACGTTTATCAACTCCTCCTGAGGGGCTGGGACATGATGTGCTTCTGAATTCAAAATTATTCAGAATGTAGTAAGATAATATGGTGTATCTATACCATGTATTACCTACCATCTCAAGGGAGCTCAGGGGCAGTGCCCCATACTCAGCGTAATATCTCTGCAGCAAAACATTTGAATATTCACGCTAAGTGATAAAATCTATAATCTTCCTTTTAGCAGCTTCAAAGAAAGTTTTGCCAGCCAATGGGTTACATTACCAAAATTTTTCAGTTTTTAGAGCTTTTAGGAATTTCAAATTGCAAATAAGGAATTGTGGATCTAAGGTTGAATTTAGGTATTCAGGAAGTTGGTATAAGATTCACATTCCTCTCTTGTTCTACATTGCACCTAAGGGATTGTAAATTGGTATTAGAAACAGCCCTAGATATCCTTTCATTTATCAAGATGCATAATTTGTCAATTTGTGAATTACATAATAGCAAGGCACAAATAAATTCATATATATGTACATATATTACTTCGTATTTATTATTCTATATAATTCTTCTTTTAACGGCATTTAGCAATGCATTCCAATAGCTCCACTTGAACTAATATAAATTGCTTGCCTGGCCCAATATGAACATAGAAATCATTGAAAAAAGACTTGAAAACCACAGCTGGAAATTAGAAACCTATCTCTGCAATGAGATATTTTTATGCAAAGAGAAAATGAATTGAGTACTTGAATCTGGAGCCCCTCTCAGCTTCACTTGAAATAATTTTGCCCCAAAATTGCATGGCATGAGTTCACTGATAAGAAAAGCAATGAGTTTTAATAAAATAAGTATGTCTAAATTTAAACTACCTTTCAGATTTCAAATGGTGAAAGGGAGAAACTTCCTCAAAGGTTTAAAACCTACTGAAAACATGAAAGGAAATGCATAATAAAAATAGTGAAAGTAAGGCAAATCTCTGTGTCTATATCCTTATATTTATCCATCCACCTATTTATCTGTCTAGCTAGCTATCTAGCTATCATATTGTATTCAAGCCATTACTAAAATAAAATATTACCAATGTAAAGATGCTAAAGACTTTTGCTCTCTTTCAAGGAAAATCTAGCTTTCATGTATGGAGAACACCTTTTTATGCCTGCATCATCTTCCATCTATCAAGAATAGATTTGTATTTACTGGTGCTCCAAATGTGGCTTTTTAAAGCTTTGAGTCTAGGCATGCCAGAAATACCCTTATAGAAGAATTTACAGTCTGGTTAGAAAAAAAATGCCACTGCAGACCTATGGATACAAAAAAAATGGCACAAAATATGCCAAAAAGTGTTTTGTGCATGATAAGAGTTGCTTGATTATCACGCATTCACATTCACAGCTAGTACCTTCAAACCCTTATTTTTCAATTGGACTCCATTCAGATCCCAGAACCGCATGTGCTTTGGTGGAAAAAAAAATATTTCACTGAAACATATGAAATTGCCATTCTGTAGATTTGAAGTGGCCAAATGTCATAAATTTCATGTGGTTCACTGTAATGTAAGATGACTTGATCTAGGATCTATTGTTCTAAGTCACTTACTCATTTGCTCCCCTTCTAACCTTGACCTTGGACATTTGGTCCTAGAGCAGCAGGCCCTCCTCACTATGAATTCATCCCTAAAGTCTATGTGCCTCCAGACCTCCCCAGGACTAACTGCTGGACCTGGAGCTTGGACATTGCCTGAGCATTTGGCTAATGGGTTTATATGTGCCTACTCCCCTCTCCAGACTTTGAAGGACTGTAAGAATGAGTGCTTCCTTAAATTTTGTTCCCAGGGCACCTTGTTTGCCTCATCCTAGTCCCACCCCTGCATGATATCATACTTGGTCATCAATCCAGAGCTATGTGAATCAACCATCAAAATTTAATTGAAATGTTCTCACTCCCAAGTAGATCAGTTTCATCCCATTGACATGACCCCCTCTGCTGCATTTGACACTACAAGTCACTCTACCATTCCTCAAAGCTCTTTCCTTTTATAAGCTAACATGAAGTAGCTGCCTTGGTTCTCTGTACACCTGTGCTACTCAAACAAAGCAATGGCCACTCACCTCCTAGAGCTACCTAAAACTTGGTCTCCTGTCTTCTTATTTTTTATTCTCTCAGAGCAGTCTCATTCCAGAATGGATCTGACCACCAACTATGTGCCACCAACTATCTAGCTCAGATTTTACTCTCGACTGTCATCTCAACTGCGAGGTGCCACAAGGGTCACAGACTCAACTGTTCCTCTTCCTCTGGTGTTTTCTTTCTCAGTGGGTAACACCATACATTCACCTAAGTTAGAATTTTGGAATTCATTCCTAATCCCTTCCTTTTTCTTGCTTCCCCATGGCCAATCCACTACCTGGTCATTTCTTTCTCTTTCAGGTAGAGGCTTCTTAAAACTGTTTTTTCCTACCCATCTTTTCTGCACTTGCAATTGAGATCACCAAGGTTACCCAGAGTCCTCCTATAGTATCTCTGAATGCAGGGGCTCCTGGATGGCTCAGTTGGTTAAGTGACCAACTCTTCATTTTGGCTCAGGCATTCATCTCAGGGTCTTGAGGTCAAGCCCCACATCAGGCTCTGCTATAAGTGTGGAGCCTGCTTAAGATTCTCTCTCTCCTTCCTTTGCCCGCCCCCCACCAATGTGCATGCATGCTCACACTTTCTTTCACTCTCTCTCAGAAAGAAAGAAAGAAAGAAAGAAAGAAAGAAAGAAAGAAAGAAAGAAAAAGAAAAAAAGAAAAGAAAAGAAAGCCTCCCAATGAAGTCCTTACCCCTTCAGTTGAGTGAGACTGGCAAGAGAAACACCTAAAAACTAATGCTGCGATAGCATGAATGATTTTTGTATAGCTTTTTTAGAAATAATTTCTATGTAAGAAAAGATTTCCTATATTGATTTTTATTACACAGGCTAAAAGTCAAGATAAAATACTTGTGCTTAAAAATTTTTTTGAACAGTGTTTCTAGAAGAGCTAAAGCTATGCCATACACAATGAGTATAATTGCCATTTGTTTTTACTATAAAACAGTACTGATGAAATAAATGCTAATGCTGGAATCAAATGTTTATATAGAAATGGTCTTCAAAAAGATATCAAAGTGCCATTTAATATCTTCTAAAATCTATATTTAAAAATGAGATAATTTGATGCACTTTTAAAATAGACTTGATTTTTTATCAGTTTTAGGCTCATGGCAAAATTGGGCAGCAAATATAGAGAGTTCACATATGCTCGCAGCAACCCCCACAGCCATTGCCTCCCCCATTATTAAGATCCCCCAGCAGAGTGAAAGACTTGTAACAATTGATGAAAATATATTGGCATATAATTACCCAAGTCCATAGTTTACATCAGGGTTCATTCTTGGTATTGTACAATGTGTGGGCTTGGAGACATGTATAATAACATCTGTCAACATTATGTTACCATACAGAGCAGTTCCACTGCCTAAAAATCCTGTCATCTGCCAATTTATCCCTCCTCCCCTCAGTCCCTGACAACCACTAATCTTTTTACTGTCTACATAGTTTTGCCTTTTTCAAAATGTCATACAGTTAGAGTTGTACAATATATAACCTGTACAGATTAGCTTCTTTCACTTAGCAATATGCATTTAAGTTCCCTCCAAGTCTTTTTATGGCTTCATAGCACATTTCTTTCTAGGGCTGAATAATATTCTGTTGTCTGGATGGACCACTATCTCTTTTATCTATTCACCCACTGAAGGACATCTTGGTTGCTTCCAAGTTTGAGCAAATATGATTAAAGATGTAATAAACATTCATGTTCAGGTTTTTGGGTGGGCATAAGTTTATAACTCCTTTGGGTAAATGCCAAAGAGAATGACTACTGGATTGCATGATAAGAGCATATTTAGTTTTGTAGGAAACTCCCAAACTATCTTCCAAAGTGGCTGCACCATTTTGTATTCCTATCAGCAACGAATGAGAGTTTCTGTACCTACACATCCTCACCAGCATTTGGTGTTGTCATTGCTCTGGAATTTGACCATTCTAATAAGTGTGTAGTGGCATCTAATTTTTGTTCAATTTGCATTTCCCTGATGACATATGATGTGAAACATCTTTTCATATGCTTATTTGCCACCTGTGTGTCTTCTTCAGTATGGTGTCTGTTAAGGTCTTTGGCCCATTTTTTAATTGAGTTTTTTGTTTTTTTCTTGTTGAGCTTTAAGATTTCTTTATCAGATGTATCATCTGTAAATATGTTCTGCCTATGTTTGGCTTATCTTTTCATTCTCTTGACAGTGTCTTTCACAAAATAGAATTTTTTAATTTTAATGAATTCTAGCTCATCAATTCTTTTTTTGTGGATTGTGCCTCAGATATTGTATCTCAAAAGACATTGCTGGGCCACCTGGGTGGCTCAATCAGATAGGCATCAGATTTTTTATTTTAGCTCAGGTCATGATCTCAGGGTGATGAGATCGAGCATGTTGGGTTCAGTGCTCAGTACATGCTTGAGATTCTCTCTGTCCCCTTCTGTTCCTTCCCCTGCTTATTGCTATACATAAATAAATATTTAAAAATTAAAAAATAAAACATAAAAAATAGAAAGTCATTGCCAAGTCCAAATAATCTAAATTTTTCCCTATACTATCTTCTAGGAGTTTTATAATTTTGTGTTTTACATGTAGGTCTGTGATCCATTTTGAATTGATTTTTGAGACAAGTGTAAGGTCTCTGTCTAGATTCGATTTTTTTGTATAGAGATCTCCAGTTGTTACAGTGACATTTGTTGCAAAGACTATCTTAATTCCATTGTATTATATTTCTCCCTTGTCAAACATCAGTTGACTATGCTTATGTGGATCTATTTCCAGGTCTTTTGTGCTACTAATTTGATGTTTGTCTATTATTTTTCCAATGCTATGCTGTCTTGATTATGATAGCTTAATATTAAGTCTTGATATCAGGCAGTAATAATCCTCCAACTTTGTTCTTCTCCTTCAGTATTGTGTTGGCCAATCTGGGTCTTTTGCATGAATATATGTAAACATTATAAGTACTTTGTTGATAACTACACAATAACTTGCTGACATTCTGATAGGGATTGCATTGAATCTATAGATGAAGTTGTGAAGAACTGACATCTTGACAATAGTGAGTCTTTCAATCCATTAACATGGAATGGAATATCTCTATATTTATTTATTTATTTGATTTCTTTCATCAAAGTTTTATAGTTTATTCATATGGGTTTTATACATTTTTTATATATAAATATAACAAAAGCATTAACCAAAGCATATAACCAAAGCATTTCACTTTTGGGGGGTGCTGATATAAATGTTAAATTTCAGATTCCTCTTATTTGTACTGGTATATAGGAAAGTGATTGGCTTCTATATACTAACCTTGTATCCTGCAGCTTTGCTTTAAATCACTTATTAGTTCCAGGATTTTTGGGTAAATTCTTTCGGATTTTCTACATAAATGTCATCTGTGAACAAGGGTAGTTTTATTTCTTTCTTCCAAATATGTATATTTTTCATTTCCTTCCCTTGACTTACTGCATTGACTAGGACCTCCACCACCACGTTGAAAAGCAGTGGCAACAGGAGACATACTTCTCCTGTTCCTGACCTTATTAGGATAGCTTTGAGTTTTGTGTCATCAAGTGTAAGGTTAGCTGTGGGTCTTTGTAGATGATCTTTATCAAACTGAGGAAGTTCGTTTTAATTCCTAGCTTATTGAGTGTTTTTATCACAAATGAGTGTTAAATTTTGTTAAATGCTTTTTCTGCATCTATTGACATGATCATGTAGATTTTTTTAGCCTATTGAGATGATGGATTACATCTGCTGATTTTCAATATTGAACCAGCTTTTCACACCTGGTATAAATCCACTTGGTCATAGTGTATAATTCTATTTATTATTTAGTGCATTTCAATAGCTTTAGGAGTTAAATAAAAGACTTTTTGTAAAAGTGAGCAAAAACTGGAGCTTCTGGATGATTAAGTTGCTTAAGCATCAACTCTTGATTTTGACTCCGGTCAAGATCTCAGGATTGAGCCCTGTGTGGGGCTCCATACTGGGCGTGGAGCCTGCTAAAGGTTTTCTCTCTCCCTCTCCTTCTACTGCTCCACGCACCCCCCCCCCGCTCTTTCTCTCTCTCTAAAAAAAATTTTAAAATAAAAATTAATAAAAAATTAAAATGAACAAAAATAAGAGTATGAGTATGTGAGGGATGAGGACTAAAAAATGGTATAAGGTAGGTGGAAACCTCAGTATTGGAGCCATTTTTTGACCCTACTAGAAAGAGTGATGTGTAAAGTAACCCAAGGCACAATGCAATGTTCTTATTCCAAAAGAGTTTATAATTTGCTAGTGTAAATAAAACATATAAATAACAATGATATTCTAACTGCATATTTTATGGGTTGTACAAAGCGGTCACAGAGAGTTAAGTGACATGACTTACAGAAAATCAGAGTCTCATTCATTTTAGAAATTCTTTCTTTTATTTGCTTTTGGAAATTTCTTTTGAAAACCATTTCTAAGTTCCTGTCCAAAAAAACATTGTAGAAAAAAGAAGTATAAAGAAGAGGAGTAGGAAGAGGAGAAAGTAATGAACTGTGATTAAAGATTAAAGCTTCTGTGTGGGGATGAGAGGTACATGGGAAATCTCTGTACCTTACTCTCATTTTTTTTTTCTGTGAATCTAAAACTGCTCTAAAAAAATAAAATCAAAAGAATATTAGAGCTTTTTCAGAAGAACACTTTATTAAAGGTTTCTAGAGAGCTCAGTAGTTACTTTGGGATCCAGTGCCATATATTTTAGGTGACAATGGATGGAAATGCTCTCTGGAAAATATTCCTTTTTTCTTTAAGAGTGGAAAAAATCATTTTTCTAGTGAATAAAAAAGTGTTATACTCAAATATTGAGGATATGAGGCAAAAACAAGGACAAGAAATACTGTAGAATCTAAGGGACTTTGTTCCCTTTTCCCTTGCTTTTTCTTTCTTTTTTCTAAGAAGTTCTCAAAATTCAAATCATCTGTGGGAATTTTTTAAAAATACCTATTCTTGAGCTTCACCCCAGAGAAATTAAATCTGAATCTCTGGAGGTAGAACTCAGGCATCTTTCTTTTAATAAACTCCCCAGGCAATTCTAATATGCCGTCACAGTGGTGAACCATGCCCCAACAGATCTGGAAGTGAGGTGCCAATGAAGACTTTAACAAGTAATTTGAGGGGAGGTATATATATCACCTTCAGCTAATGTCACCTAACCAGCCAATCCTGGCAATATTAGTAGGAATATGGGAGCCAAAATAAGCAAGGAGGGCCTCATATCTTTACCATTAAAAATGAGAGGGTTGAGGGGTGCCTGGGTGATTCAGTCGGTTAAGCAGCTGCCTTCAGCTCGGATCATGATCTCGGGGCCCTGGGATGGAGCCCTGCATCGATCTCTCTGCTCAGCAGGGAGTCTGCTTCACCTTCTCTCTCTACTCCTCTCCCCTGCTCATGTGCACTCTCTGTCTTTCTCTCAAATTAAATAATTTTTTAAATGAGAGTGTTCGATTTGATGATATTAAAAATTACCATTTTCTATAGCATCTTGAACTAACAAAAACTAAAGAAATATACTGGCGGGGGGGGGGGGGGTTGGTGAGAAGGTTTCCCTAGCTATTAAATCCCCGGTGTGAGATTTCTTCTTCTGGCCTGCATCTAAAATGTTCAGTCTGAGTCCACTAACACACAGTCACTGAAATATACATTAAATGATCTAAGAATTTGGGAAGTTGATAATATGGAAAGTTAGGTGTGAGGTTGGTATGTGGGTGGACGATTTCAAAAGCTCTTAGCTCTTGATATCAGTAAATGTATTATATTTTCCTCCCTTTTAAAATTCATGTATTGTTTATCGCTTGCATGGTACTTTTGGGTGTGTAAGGCACCTCTCGCTTATTCTCATTCTGAAAATGTGCCAATTTCTTGGTGTAAAAGAAGGAAAGCTACAGTTGGTTATAAAAACGTGATAGATGGTTTAGGTGACTATATTCAGCTGTAAGCAATAAACGCTGAGCTCGGCAGAAAGTACTATAGGCAAAACACAAGTGATTTACTAGCTATCCAAAGCACATGAGATTTGTAATGCATGAGACCCTCAGGCCCATCACTTCTCTTCAGCAATGGGAAACAATAGTTTGATGAACAGTGACACATTTAATTTCAGCTTTGTGTTGTAAAACAAAAAAGGCAGCCTAATTTTCATTTTATTATGTTTTTTCTTTCATAAAGGGTCTTTGTATCTTGTTGGAAGTACAAATGATTTCTTAAGAAGCAGAAACAGTAGAGCATGTTAGAAACAATATCTACTGGTAGACATTTATTATTGGCTGTGTGTTTGCACATGGTTGGTGAGATCAAAATGAGAAACCCAGAGTGCTGTGACGGATCCATTGCATTCTGATAGCCTCTCCAGAGAACTTTTTCTAATAGCTTAGTGCTTTTTAGGGCAGATGTGTAGCCAGGTGCTTGCTATGGTTACATATGGATACTAAAAACAGTCTTGGCATCCTCAAAAAAAAAGCCAGAGAAAAATAGTAAGAGAAGAAATGCTACCCACTGAACTGAGGGTAAAAAATGTAGTCACAAAAGACCATGAACTCAAATCCCAACTCTGTTAATGATATATAGTGTGAATGCCATAAACTTTCTGCATCTCATTGTTTCAGCCTGTGAAATACTGACCTATTTTGCAATTTCAATGTGAGAGATAAATAAAACCTCTTCCAAAGCACTTTGAAAATAGATTCTGCATTTCAGAATAAATGTTAAGCAATAATAATGATGATGGAATAGCTGACACAGTGCAAATTTTAACTAGAGCAGAGTAACTTTCTAATTACAGGCTAAGTTTTATTCTTTGTAAGTGTAATTAGAAAGCGACCATGTTCCTTTAATTAGAAAGTTAATTAGATTGTGACCTCTTTTCCCCGTCTTATTGTCTTGGACTGCAGGCCAGAAGTAAATTACAAATCCCACAACTCACGTGGGTAGAACCCCTCCCCCACCCCCGGGACAAAATAGGACTAGTGAAACATGAATGTGATTATAAGGACTAACAGTTGAATTACAAATCGGATAAGACCTTCATAGGCTATGGAATGGATCTCCCACTAGAAAAGAGTTTAGCTGGGTAAGTGAAGAAGATACTACTCCAGATAAAGCTTGGATAGTAAAGTCCCCAGGTGGTATCCTTCAGAATGGTGGTTCCCATACTTTAGTATGCGTGCATGAGAATCACTGAAGGACTTGTTAAAACACAGATTGATGTGTTCTTCACAGAGCTCCTAATTCAGCAAATCTGGGGTGGGACATAAGAATTTACATTTCTAATGGGTTTACAGTTGATGCCCATGCTGCTGGTTTAGGGACCACACTTTGAAAACCACTGCCTTAAAATATTAATAGCACTAGGCTTAAGTATTGCTTATTGTCAAATAAGCTTGAGCATTCTTAGAGTTGAACAACATTAAGCAAGTTTCTTTACTGTATGATACCTCAAATCCTTTCATATGTTAGTATGCTTTATGAATCTTCAACAAGGATAAAGTGCACATTGCTTCTCTGGTGTATTTACTCTGTCCACCTATTAGAATGTCATAATTTATTTTCAAGTACTCCAGCATTGACAACATGACAAGCTCTATGTACTACTTAGTTTAAGCTAAAGTATAGAGGTGGCAAGTTGCCCTCATAGTACTCATTTCCAGAGGTGGACCCTCTGATCACTTTAGCTCTCTTTCCTCGGAGCTACCCCAGAGGTTTTACTGTTTCACATGCTGCTATTTGAATGGGTTGTTAGAATGGTTTGTTAATTAACCTTAACAGCAGAATGTTAGAGTTTTCATTGGTGTAATTAGTGATCTTCCCATGTGGGTACTGGTTAAAGGATTGTAGAGACATCCCTTCGTATGAAAAGGGTATACAAATCTAGTAAGGCTTTGTTCTTTAATGTGAGAAATGACATTCTAAATTTGATTCCTAATTCTGGAAACTTCTTGATTGCCTGGCTCCTACCAGCCTAATTAATTAGCTGAATTCTTTCTCTAATATTCTCATATTTGCCTTTGGGTGAAGTTCTCATGCAAAATGATGTTGGATCACTTTAAAAGACATTTGTGGCTTCATAGAGTTGACTGGCTGTGTTGTGCTTGCTTGTTAATAAATGTCTAAGGAAGATTTTACTCCTAGTTGGCTCAAATTACAATCAAGGAGCAAAGCTCCTAAAGGAAGAGGCTAACCCTTCTCCACATCTAGCCAGTGACAGCCATGGATTTCTGCAGAAAGGGACATAATGGCTGTGTGCAATGAGATTGCCTTAGGTCAGATCACAACACTACCCCTGTTCTCTCTTCTATTCTTGTGTCTTTGTGAAACATTTCATACCACCAGTGCTCTTCAAAAACACGTGGGAGAAATGCTGTGTGATTATTTTCAACCTCCTAGAACAAAGGAGGCCTATGTCACAGGAAACCAAACAGCATTAGTAAACTGCTCTGTAGAGTCTCTATTGTGTTCTACGTGAAAATTCTATGCACAGCAAAATAGAAGCACAAGAATCACATGGAAGCAAACAAATAGAAAAGAGGTAATGATTTCATGTTTACATTTTTAGTGGCAGTTTCCTAGGAAAATAATAACTGGATAAATAGTCAATTTTCCTTACTGGTGGTATAAATAGTATTTTGTCTAGAAAAAAGAGTGCTCTCGAGCAGGAGGGTTTTAGCTAACAAATTGTGTCCATGAATAATACTGGCAAATTCAAAGATATCCTTTGGTCTGTTTTTATTTTGCTTTATTACAAACAAGATACTTGTCTGGACATAATCTCAATATTGAGTAAAATTAAGAAATCTCATCCCCAGTATAATGTTACATACAAAATAAGTGTTCAGCAGATGTCTCTGTTTGCTTTGGGGTCATTTCTGTGCATGCACTGTCATTTCAATTTCAAGTAACTATATGGGCTTAGAATATATAGAAATGAAATAGGTATTTTGATGGTACAGTTGCCCTGATCTACACTAACCTTGAGTGGGGGCCACCTTAAGCCAGAATCAATAGAAAGTGCTCTACTTTAGAGTTAGATTTTAGTTCATTTGTTGGCCGGATCACTTACCAGTTCATTTGGGGGAAAGATACCCTGGAAAATTCTGATTTGAGTTGCAATTTGATTAATAAAATCTTACCTCTTGGAATGACTCATTCATTCATTCCACAACATTTATTGACTATCCCCAAGTGAGGAACACTGCTGCAAGACCCGAGGTACAGCACTTAACAAGCATTATTCATTACTGCCATGGGGCCCTCATCTAGTTAACAGAGGACAGCAAAGACCACCAGCAAATATACAGTATAATATCTGGGGGCTTATGAGCTTTATCAAAAAAATAAGTCAGGATAAGAAAGCAAGAGAGAATTATAAGAATGCTATTTTGGGGCACCTGAAGGGCTCAGTCGGTTAAGTGTCCAACTCTTGATTTCCACTCAAATCATGATCTCAGGGTCATGGGATTGAGCCAAGTGTCAGTCTCCACACTCAGTAGGGAGTCTGCTTCTCCCTCTCCTTCTGCCCCTCTCCCTGCTCTCTCTTTCTCTTTCTCTCTCACAAATAAATACATACATACATACATACGTACATAAATCTTGAAAAAAAATGTTACTTTCTTAGGAACCCAACACAGCCTTTACAATGAATGGTCATTTGAACAGACTTGAAGGACGTGAATGAGGTCTTCTGTCTCCAAGATAAAACAAGGCAGAGCATATGTTCATTGTAAAATAGCCAACAGTAGGAACGTAGCAAATGATATATTCTATTGTGATTACCATTGACAACAGTATCACGGATGTTGATGCATTTTCATAAACACTTACTCATACACATGTTTGGTGGACAAGCTTGAGAAAATAATTCCTAATGAAAGACTCTCACAAATGAACTATCCCCTAAGGAAGGGACCAGATTTCCTGATATCTCTGCAACAGAAGTCTGAACTCTGACCACTGCTTTTGGCAAGAACCTTATTATAATCATTGCAATGGTTTGGACTCTCAGGATATTGATTCGGGAAAGTATGTGTGATAGTAGCTATTAAAAATAATGTCAGGGATCCCTGGGTGGCCCAGCAGTTTAGCGCCTGCCTTCCGCCCAAGGTGTGATCCTGGAGTCCCAGGATCGAGTCCCACATCAGACTCCCTGCATGGAGCCTGCTTCTCTCTCTGCCTGTGTCTGCTTCTTTCTCTCTCTCTCTCTCTCTCTGTGTGTGTCTCTCATGAATAAATAAATAAAATCTTTAAAAAAATAATGTCAGTCACCTCTATCAGTGACTGCTTACTTTTTATTCATCATGCAATATGCTAAGTAGTTTACACTCACTATTGCTTTGAATTCTCTCAACAATCCTGTAAGGTAGATATTGTTAGGATGTTCTAAAGTTACCTGACTAGTTTCCTAGGAATGGAGCCCGGAGTAGTGTGAAAACAAGGCCAATGCCCTTATTCACCATATTCACAATGTAAAATATATTGGCAAAAAAAGAAAATTATAACACTCTTGAAATTGTACCTATTTCAGTTAATAATATGGAATATACAACTAAACTTTTGCTCCTGACTTTGGGACCTAGAGTTCTGTCTGCTTTTTATTTTTAAATGGACGCTGTATTTTTAATACCCAATAACAAACATGAAAATAAACCTTTGGAGAACATATTTATGCACCAAGAACTTTCTAAAAATAACGATTCTTGGAATTTTAAGCACCAAGAGAGCAAACGATGCATTTTGACTTTTTAAAATAGCCCACCCTCTCCTCAATGCCATATGTACCCAGCATTTCTCTACAGTGTTTTAGGTCACAATCAAATGCTTGCATAGAATCATTCATGTAATTCTAAATCACTACTAAGGCCTGTTTAGGACAAGGAGGTTTCAAGGACACCCGGGTGGCTCAGTCGGCTAAGCAGCTGCCTTCAGCTCAGGTTATGATCCCAGAGTCCCTGATGGAGCATCAGGCTACGTGCTCAGCAGGGATTCTGCTTCTCCCTCTGCTATTCACTCTGCTTGTGCTCTCTCAAGTAAATAATAAAATAAGATCTTAAAAAATTAAGACATAGAGGTTTTATAATTTAAGTGTTGTTTGAGGAACCAAATACCTGACTAAAACAGCTGATTAGATTTTTGAACCTTATGTAGTGAAATGACCTTTGGTGCAACAAATACTATGAATTGGTTTTGAATTATTATTCAGAGGAGCCTGTGGCTGGCCATGAATAGACAGACAATTAGGTAGTGAATTTGCTACAAAGTAAATCCCTAGTGACCTGCTGATTTTCTTTTCTAAGTGAAGTTCCTCAAAGCACAATCTTACCACTTTTGACTTGAATGAACGAGTCAGCGTCTCCCAAGTTGAACTATAGTGTCACATGGAAGTTTAATTTTCATCTTATTTAATTTGACCTTGAGAAAGCTGGATCACAAAAAGGCAATGTGATCTCCAATTATCCAAGCTTTAAGTGTCTTGTAATTTTCTCCACCCAGAATTATTCCCAAGATACTTTGTAAATTTTTTAAAAAGAAATTGATCACATTTGCCACCTCTAATTTGTTCTCCAAGACCCTTTAGCATCTCTTTCATTTTATCATTGCCTCACACACTTCAGTACACCCAAGAGACAACTCCATGCAAGGGGCAGAAACCAGCAGTAGTAAATCCCAAGCATCATCCTCCTTGGCTGGGCCCCCTGCTGTAATGCTTAATGCAATGTCTGACACATAGTTGGCACACATACAGTGTTAGTTGTTTGAACCACTAACTCAATGAACTGATGAATACATCACCCATCCAAGGAACAGACAACAGAAATCTCACCGTCAACTTTCATTTGTTTGGAATTCAATTCAGGACCAGAGAACCAATTGGAAAGAGGATCATGTAGAAATATACTAGCAAATGATTAATGATATATATTTCCTGGATACATATTGATATCTTACTTTGACTTTCTGAAAACATCAAACTAAAGGAATGCTTAACTGGAAATCTTCAGGTCTCATGGGACAAAATCATGAGGCGATGTGACTGCATATATTTTTGGTATCTTTCTCAACATCCAACATCTCGGCAGTGTGAAATATGGGCTAGATTTCTACTCAACCTGTTGGAATTTCAGATTTCCCAAACTATATCCCCTTTATTTCCTTTTTAGACTTTCATCTGCAGATACATAATTCATTTGGAAAGCACAAAATGAGCACCACTTTAAATAGAGGATGGACAGGACAAGAGAAGTTTTTGAAAACCATCTTTTGAAATTATAATTTCTTAGTCTGTGCACCAACACCCAGGAGTTTATATGACCTAAAATTTTAAGGCAGTAATTATTCAGCCATCAGAAAAGATGAATACTCACCATTTGCTTTGACATGGATGGAACTAGAAGGTATTATGCTGAGTGAAGTAATTCAATCGGAGAAGGACAAACATCATATGGTTTTACTCATACATGGAATATAATAGTAAAAGGGATTAAAAGGGAAAAAGGGGGAACTGAGTGGGCAAAAATAGAGAGGGAGACAAAAAATGAGAGACTCCTAACCCTAGGAAACAGGAGATGTGGGTGGGGGATGGGGTAGCTTGATGACTGGCACTAAGGAGGGCACATGACGGGATGAGCACTGGGTGTTATACTATATATTGGCAAATAGAATTTATTTTTTTAAAGATTTCTTTCTTTCTTTCTTTCTTTCTTTCTTTCTTTCTTTCTTTCTTTCTTTCTTTCTTCTTTCTTCATGAGAGACACAGAGAGAGTGAGAGAGAGGCAGAGACATAGGCAGAGGGAGAAGCAGGCTCCATGCAGGGAGCCCAATGTGGGACTGGATCCTGGGACTCCAGGATCATGCCCTGGGCCGAAGGCAGGTGCTCCACCGCTGAGCGGCCCAGGCGTCCACCAGGCAAATTGAATTTAAATAAATAAAACAAATAAAATATAAAAAATAAAGCAGCAATTATAATATGACAAAACAATATTAAGAACTAAAATACATTTCAAAAATTTAAACCACACTTAAAATACATCAAGGCACATTATTTGACAACTGTGAGATTAATGTGCAACCAGAAATATCTCTGGCATTTTAGTGTTATGGAGTGTCAAATACTTACTGCAGATTTGAACATCAATGGCCTATATTCCTACCTCTTATTGTAGGGAGACATCACGAAGGGTAGGCACTGTCCCTTAAGCTTCTTGGAAGACGGTCTGGTGATGGTTGATGCTGTCAATAAACAGCAAAATAGAGGTCACCAGATGCAACTACATAAGCTGGGGTGAAACAAGAAACAATGGGCCAAGCCTTGAGCTATGAGTCTCCAGCAGAAGCTGAGAGTCTCATCACAGAACTTTCACACAGAACTGGACTGTCTCAAGCAAGAATCAGATTAGTAACAAGAGCTTCTTGCTTTAGCCCACTCCCTCCTGTAAAATGCGTTTGACTTCAAGGAGGGGTACAACAGCAACTGCTATTCTTTGGGTAACCAGGGTGAGAACTATACCTTCTCTTGTCAATTACTATGGACCATTTGAGAACCATTAAGTTAGTTGAACTTGGGAAAAATAAAAAAACAGAACAAGAGGGTCTCCTTGGCATTTGAAAAAACCACATCAGCAGAAATGGAAAATTAGGATAGAGGATGGACTACCCTAAGTACAACTGAGAGTGCTAGTGAAAGACATGGAGAGTTATAAATAGGGTCGTAGTAGATTAGTGTAGCCTCTTCGGCTTGATTATGGAAATGTGATAGAAAACTACTGTGGGAAGAAAAGACAGTAGTGACATAAAGACGGAGTGAATGACAAGATGACAGCTACTCAGGGAATCTGCCTTCGAAAGTGGCCAGTCAAGCTCAATTCTGGGAAAGAACTGATAGAAGATATTTGGCATGTTGAATGGGCAAGGCTTGGTGGTAGACTGGATAATGAGAGCAAAAGACATGGTGGTGTAAAACATCATTCAAAGTCAAGGAATCTGACTATTGCCAATGACAGAGACAGATGAGTAAGAGGGAAAGTATGAGAGGGAGGAAAAGAAGAATTTTTAAATGATTACTTTCAGTGTCTGCAATATTTTTTCTGCTTTGGATTCTCCCAGTTCTCTTCAGCTGGGTTGCAGAGATGGTCCCACCTAAAGGATCCTGACAGGCTGAGGATACCTAGGCTGCTGTGGCTTCTCCCATTCAGTGGAAGGCTTAACATTAGTTTATGAGATAGAGGATGCAGATGCTAAATTGATAACCCTACTCTCCCTCTGAGGGCCTCCCAAATCACAGCTCCCGTAGACTCTGTGTGTTCCAACTCACAGGAAACCTCGTCCACCTCCCTTCTAGTTATCTTGGCCTGCCTTCCTCATACTGCTCTGCAGACAGAGCCCTTCCTCCTTGCTTTCTGATGGTCATGCTACTTTATGGATTGCTCTTCTAATGACAACCTTTTGCTTGCCTGGTTCTCCAGGAAGCAGAGCAAGGATTTTTCTGGCATGCTGTCTCACCCACCTGGTCAGAACCCACTACCTCACTTTGGACTCTGCCCATAGATCAGTGCCAAGCCTAGGACCAAGTTGTGGTTTTGTGTAAGTGTGCTTCTTAGAAACTGTGCCCTGCCTTCTGTCTATACATGTACAATTCTACCCCAGTCTCCAAGCCATGTTGCCCAGTGTCTGCCTCATCCTAGAGAGCTGCCATTGTTTTAAAATAGTTACAACCTACTATGTGTAAAACATATACAGGATTCCCTGCTATGTATTTGACATATGTTATCTCATTTAATCTTTTTCTTTTTTTTTTTTTCATTTAATCTTTTTCAAAAAAGATTTTATTTATTTGAAAGAGAGAATGAGAGTGAGCATGCAGGGTGGTGCAGGGCAGAGGAGAGGGACAAGCAGACTCCACACAGTGGGGAGCCTGATGTAGGGCTCAATCTCAGGACCCCGGGATCATGACCTGAGCCAAAAGAAGATGCTTAACCAACTGAGCCACCCAGGTGCCCCAATCTCACCTAATCTTAGTGAAGATCTTGAAAAGAAGACATTGTTGCCGAATTTTGCAGATGACAAAACTGAATTTCACTACTATTATAACTCATACAACACAGGAGATATGTACCAGCCAGGACTGAAAACAGAATGTTTGAATTTAAAACTTTCCTTTTTCCAGTGTGCTATAGCAAAATACGGATAGAGACCTGTGTTAGAAGAGACAACTTTCTCCCTGTCATCACCTGTCCTGTTTACCGTGCTGAATCATGAGAATTCATAGCTCACACTCAGGGTGGTTATATTATCCTGTTTAATTGAAAAGTTACTAAAAGATATCTATAGCTTGATATTCTGTAATTAAGATGAAAGTGAGAAAAGAGTAGGTGCAACCAGAAAGCGAGAAATATGGATTAGAGATTTGTTGACACTCAGATCATATTAGGTTCCTCTTGCTGCTATAACAAATGACCACAAGCTTAGTGGCTTAAAACAACACAAATTTATCATCTTACAGTCAATAGGTCAGAAGTGTGACACCGGATAAAATCAAAGTGTCAACAGGGCTGAATTCCCTTCTGGAAATTCTATGGGAGACTCAATTTTCTTGCCTCTCCCGGCTTCTGGACATTGCCCACTTCCTTGGCTGGTGGCCCACTTTCCCTTCAAAGCTAGCAAGGTCTCATTTCTCTGATGCTTCTCCCATCATGGCATGCCTCTCTGACCACAGCAAAAAAGACTCTGCTTTTAAGAACCATGTGATTAGGGCAGCCCCGGTGGCGCAGTGGTTTAGTGCCTCCTGCAGCTTGGGGTGTGATTCTGGAGCCCTGGGATCGAGTCCCATGTCAGGCTTCCTGTGTGGAGCCTGCTCCTCCCTCTGCCTGTGTCTCTGCCTCTCTCTCTCTCTGAATAAATAAATAAATCTTAAAAAAAAAAGAACCCATGTGATTAGAAAGGGCACACTGAGATAATCTCCCGTCTCAAGGCCCATAACCTTCACCACATCTGCGAAGTCCCCTTTCTCATGTGAGGTAACACAAGTTTGGGGGGTTAGGATGTGAGAATCTTTGAGAAGTCATGATCTGCATTCCTCAAAGATGTTTTCTGAACTAGTGATAACAGATCAGAGTCTCATATTCAGTATCAACTACAGCTACCCAATGACAAGGAAACCTCTGAAGCAGGGTAGACAGTAATAGTTTATCCTTAATTTTATAAAAATATAGATTTTACCAGTGTGGTGGCAGTGATGTCCTGACTTAAAGTGGCAGTGGTTCCCACACCTTGCTAGATAATACCACATATTCCAGTCCAACTCACTTAGCCATTAGAAGGGGAACCTTTTTGTTTACCCAGAGCAGAAGTATCCCTGTCATTTTCTGTTGTTACTTCCATAGGTATCTGATTTGGTGATAATTTGAAATCTAGAATTTTTTATGAGTTATTCAAGTTGACATTTTTTCTTCCTTGCGAATTTCTGCCTATTTGGCAACCAGAGGCTAGAAGAAAGACACATACCGTGCACTGAATCTTCTATTAGTTGGGTCTCTCAGTGAATGACTATCAGTTGTGTCTTCTGTCCCCTTCTCAGATCAATGGAGTATCCATTTGATCCAGTTATCCATGATATCAATTGACTATATCCTAAATTTCATCAGAGCAAAACATTCCTCAAGAAGAATGCTATGCCAGGTAGCTTTATAGCACAAAACCTACGTATATCCTGCATTATATAAGGAACTTTGTAACAAGTGTCGATTTATCAGTCCTCAGCAAGCACCTAGTGTGTCGTGCCTACAAGTCATCTTTCACCATTTATTTTACTAATTGTCAGATCCAGCTAACAATCTCCCCTTTTGGCCTCAATGAGCTGCTTTCCTAGGATTGACTCCTATGTGACTACACAGAGCACAGCCCAGCATTATTTCAGACACTCAAACTAGGTCAGAATAGATTTAGGGCCTTAACCGCAAAACAGTCATCTCAGGTGGATGTCACCATCAAAATCAGAATTCTAGTTATATTTCATTCATATTGGCCAGAGAATAGAGTTTCTAGTTTAAAATAAATGGTAAAAGAAGGAATGGAAAAATAACAATATGGAACGTGAGCAGGATGTGTACTTATTTCTGCATCCTTTCTTTTTTCTCACTAATTAAGACAGATAACACCAAAGCCCTTTGGTCATGACCCCCACAATTGCACACGGTTACTTTTGATGATGCAGTATCACTGGAAGGGATGTGAGTAGTCATGGGATGGGGGACCAGGGCAAAAGGAACCCAATCCATGAATGAACTTTAGCAGCTCCCTTGATCCATGCCACTAACTGACATAAGGTACCAAAGACCACCCTTCAGATAGGCTGTATTCCTTTTTTTCTGTATATGGAGATAAATATCAGGTGATTCTACTTCAGCATATGTGGTTACCAGTGAGTATGTACTGCCTTTTCACTGGTGTGGTTCAACTTGGTCCTCAGGTGGTCTGCCTGATAATTCATCACTGGTGGGCTGTGGTGATCATGTTTCTAGAGCCTGTGTTGTTCTCCCGTCAATTTAGCATTAATCCAGATAGCAAGGCCAACAATGAATCTATTGCCTGCCTCTCCTGTTATACATGTCTCCTTTTCACAAGTCAATATGGATATGGTTACATATAGATATTAGGAGGCTACCTGAGAGTGTCTATCCAGTCTGCCCTTCGTGTTAGGGTAGTCTTCATGTTAAGACCATCTTCCTGTATACTATAACCCAACTAGTTCATAAAATCAAGGCACAAATTTCAGCTCTAAAAAACCATTGCTCTGAACCAATTAATTTGCTCCTGCTTGAATGTGTTTGTTCTCATCTCTATGTCAGAGATTCCTGACCCTCGTATTCCCCTTTGGATTTCCTCATTTGAGTGGATTCTGTAGGATTACCCTTTGACTGGCAAACACTTGGTTATTCATATCTTAGTCTTCTGCTGTCTGGATGACAATTCCCTAATTCTAAATCCTTAGCCAGATGGAATTCCACTCCCACCCAGGCCACCTGTAGACCTTCCTCCTTTCTCTGCTGTGTTCAACAGGTAATGAAGTGTTTCATCAAATTTTTTTTATGGAAAAGGGTATGTTTTAAGATGGTTTAAATCTCTTCTTCAAAATAAGAAAAGCATTCTTTATGGTATATGTATATGTAGTCTTATATAGTCTAAGACTTTCTCCATCCCACTCATCTTCTCCAGCTGCCTAACAAGAATAATGTGGAATTTCCAAATTTTCTTCCAAAGTTGATGGTTTACTCATTCCATTTCAAGAGCACATCAAACTACATTATCAATCTTGGGATCCTTGAAGTAAGATCTTTGTGAAATCTCAGTGCCAACAGAAATTTTAAAATATAGGTACTTGGGTAAGAGGAATGATCACTTGCCAGGCATTTATAGATTCGAATCAAAAACTGATGATCACACATTTCACCTCTAGCTTTTATTAAACAGTAGGTTCTGTTGCTTTGTTCACAATGTGCTATTGATGTGCTTTGGCAAAAGCATTTACAAAGACTCTTCCAGCAACATGAACAGCAAAAGAGATCCTAAAATAGGTTCTATGAGTATCTTGTGGATACAAATTTCTATCCTCCAAAAATCTCACTTTAGCATTTATCTTTGACGTAAGGTGGTCAATTTTAAATATAACTGGCTCTTCTGATAAAGTACATTCCTTTCAGTTTTTTCATTCTCTTAAAGACAACACACTTTTAAAGGGTTTTTGTTTTCATCAGTTGATGAAATGACTACAACACTCACCACCCCCTACTTCCCTAACAAACATGTAAGCACAGTTCTTAAGTTCCAAATTTTTAAAAAACTTGCTTGTTTACATGATATGAATGCCTTGGATAGACTGCCTCCTAGTGATAGGGATCAATTCTTTTCTATCATTTATTGTTCCTCTCAGTGATTTCTAGAAATCCATTTATGAGAGAATCATTATTTCTCGGTGGTTAAATATTCAGAAAACTGGTGATTTCAGAAATGTGGGCAAAGTGCCTCATAAAAGTGTGCATATAAGGAAACCATACATATTTTAAGACAACACCACCTCAAGTGTCAAGTGATCTGAGGACCTTCTTCATCAGCTTCTCTGAGATGTTTTTTACCAAAATTCATTCCCTAGCATGCTACAGATTTACCAAACCAGAGTCTTTAAGGATGAAGCCAGGAAAGGGACTCTACCCTGGTGATATACATGTACACTAAAATTAGAAAACCATTGTCCCTCACAGTCATTAGAAATACAGTTTGGTGTCTTCAGGAGGCAATCACATGGCCATCTAAAAAAGCCCTATATTTCCATTTATGACCTCACATATGTATATTTCAGTTGTTTAGCTCCCCCTAAATCCCTTCTCCCTGGAAAAGGGCCAGAAGGGATAGTGGTGAAAAGGCACTGAAGGAAATGTGATCGGATAGTATGGAGATGAGTATGGTCTGATACTTTTATTAGCTCAAGAAAGAGAGAATGATAGAGGAAGTAGACACATACCAACTCCAGTTCCGGGTCAAAGCTATATGACTTTGCTGGTCAAAATGTCAATGACTATATATATAGTGGAATAGATAGATAGATAGATAGATAGATGATAGATAGAGGGAAGGGAGAAGAAATGAGTTGGAAATATCAGAAAGGGAGACAGAACATAAAGACTCCTAACTCTGGGAAACGAACTAGGGGTGGTAGAAGGGAAGGAGGGCAGGGGGTGGGAGTGAATGGGTGACGGGCACTGGGGGTTATTCTGTATGTTGGTAAATTGAACACCAATAAAAAATAAATTAAAAAAAAATAGTGTGTGTGTGTGTGCGTGCATGTGTGTGTGTGTGTGTGTGTCTTGGGGCTTTTGTGAAGATTAAGTGACCAATGTAATGTAATGTCCCCAGCACAATAGTAGACATGTAGTGGACCCCACATATTACTTACATTTCTTCTTACACTTCTTCTTGTTTATTATCACTACTACTCAAAAGTGAGACTTTAAAACTTTGAGGGACATCTATTGGCAGTCTAAAGTTTCTTTAAGCCATGTCTCTAGATCATATAGAGATACAATTTGTTTGCCAAAAAGTGAAGTCTTCTCTACAATTCAATGAACACCAATAAGCTTTATCAAATGGTAGTCTAATATTTACAGACCTTAAGATGGGGCTCTTCTTAAAGATTCCCAAGAGTCTGGCCTCATAAATGAAGGAGGATCCACTCTGCATGAAAAAGATTGCATGTAAGGAGTTAGCTGCACAAAGTGGCCCTGAGGGGGAGAAATAGGGTTGCAATCTCCCAGAGTCCTTACCAAAAGAGAAAAAGTAGAAGACAGGAGTGAACAGGCCTGGAAAATGGCAGGAAAGGAGAGAAAATAGGATAAAAGAGACAAAATAAACAGAATGCAGAGAAGCTGAGTAGGCTGACAACTCATGATAAATGGTCCTTATATTTTGACTCCTGATTCCTGAATCAGAATCCTGCAACTAACAAACTACTAAATAGATCAGCCTAAATATCCTATAGCACCTTCTAGGAACAGCACAATGTGCCAGACAGAAGGACCCAGAAATAAATAAGGCCCATATCTGCCTTCTAGTATTTTGCAGAATAATAGCAGGAAACCTCAACACATTTGGCACAGGGAATGGGTAGCTAATCAGAAAAAATGAAGCTTATTTCAATGTAGTTAGGCTAAGAAGAAAAAGCCCCATACTTCTTGTTAAAAATAAATGGGGTTTAATTGCTCAAAGTGATCCCAGTCCACAGATTATCACAGTAAATAATTGCACACCCATCTCTTTTGCAAATCACAAAGCAACCTGCTCCATGCACCTCAGATGCCTTTCCAAATCACCACAGAGGGAGATTTTTAATCATTTCAACAACCAGAGCACCAGCTTTGTTCTCAAATAATGCCGGAAGGTTTCTAACATCTGTGCTATCCATAGTGCTGTACTTTTCTGACTTAATATAGGCAGGGGCTTGGCTTTGTTTGTTGATCATTTGGCATCGTCACATTCCAGAAACAAAACTGGCTGGCAAATCAATGCCACAGGTACAACTATGTATAGATTCTCCTTCTCAGACCTCTCTTTGCTTGATTGGGGCTGCACGGGGGCTGCAGATATGGCCTGGGTCTGCCCTGTATTCTTAATTTGGGCAAAATGAGTGGAGATTGACTCTAACACATGCTTTTTAAAATTGAGGATCTCAAAATGAGTCCCAGCTGTACCACTGACAGCATGGAACCACTTGGTGAGAATCATCCTGAAGGGTCAGCGTCCTGTTTTGTTTATTCCTGGGAGAGATGACAAATTATGAACAAATTAGCATCAATATGAACTAGTCTGTAGAATGGTCAAAACAGAAATACAAAATATAAGAACCACAGAAGTGCATCTTTTTATTCGCTGCATGTTCAATAAGCCTAGTGAAAAGAATAAATTACATTAACCTAGAGAAAAGACATAATCACTATATAATCACTAAGAAGACATTAGATATAGGTAAACAAGCAGGTGTTTGCCTGTTGATACATTCATATTCTTATCTCAGGAATCTGATTCATTAACCCATAAAGTGAGTAAGACATAAGCTAATTGGAGAGCTCTTACAGAGATAAATGTCTAATGTGAGTCCATGTTAGCTCTGATTCTTGAAATTATTTAAACATATGGCAAAACTGTTTTTAATAACCTGTGAATAAATTTCTATACCTTAGAGTTTTGGTTTAAGGCTTAGACCAGACCGCCACAGAAGTGCCTAGTGCTGAATCACTTTGACTTGCTTATATGGCAATGTCCGACCCAAGAGGACAGGCATTTTTTGTCTTTTTTTTAATCACTGGTATAGCCACAGTGCCTAGAAGAATGCCTAACACATTGTGGGATATTACAGAATTTTCACAAAACAAATAAACCAATAATACTTAACCAGTTCATCACAGTTTCTCTATCAGAATTATCATCATTGGCCAAGCCCGGTAGTGGACACAGACATCTTACCTGGGGAGTAATATCCACAGGAAGCTATGGGACTCTGTAGGCATAATGTGTCTCATGGATGCCCTATCTAATAATGGGATCCACACAGCCTGAAGCTCAAACTAACTAGCAAATCTGGACAGTCATTTATTTCCCTTTCTCAAGCAGCTTTCACCCTCCATTGCTGCCTTCCAGACACAACTCAAGCAGCTCTCCTTATTTTTCCTGCCCTTGACTTTCTTTGTTAGGGACTACTAACCCTCCAGTTCTCCCCCACTGTGTTTATATGCATTGAAGAGGATTATTTTTGTTGTTCTTGTAACCTCATTTTGCCATTGATGCAAGACTAGAATTTGACTCATTGACATGAAGAAAAATGGGACCAATTGTCTGAATTCACTCTCTCTTTACCAGGACGTTCTTTGGCTTTTCTCATTGACAATTAGGACATAGGAGATTTCAGACGCCTTTCTAATCATGAGGAAAACTCTGAAATAACCATCCATGGTTTTGTGTTACCTTCAATCATAATCCTTTTTATTAGCTAAATAATGAGGGAAAATATTTTTCTCTTCTCTGTGAGGGAAGGGCAAGTATGCTTTCTCTGTCAGTTTCTAGAATTTCATTTCTACGAAATGGCTTTAAGATATATTAGTTACAAAAGAGAACTTTTGATTGTCCTTTTGATGTTTTATCAGTGTTTTGATTGATTTAATATTTAAAATATCATATTGTATCTCTTAAACAGTTAAACATACCATTTGACCCAGCAATCCCACTCTGGAGTATTTACCACAGAAAAGTGAAAACTTGTGTTCACACAAAAACCTGTACAAAAATATCTATAGCAACATTATTTATAATAGCTCCCAAACTGGAAACAGCCTAAATGGCCTTCCTTGAGTGATCAGATAAAACAACTATGATACATCCATGCCATAGAATACTATACAACACTAAAAAGGAATAACCTAATATACAAAATAACTTGGATGGATGTCAAAGACATACTGAGTGAAAGAATCCAGTCTCAAAAGATCACATACTATGTGATTCCATTTACATAACATTCTGGAAAAGCTAAAACTTTAGTTATGAGAATAGAACAGTGGTTGCCTGGGATTAGGAGAAGAGTGACACTCCAAAAGAATAGCACAAGGGAGATTTGGGGGGTAAGGGAACTATTCTGTAACCTAACCAGGATGGTGGTTGTATGCATCTATATGTGTGTTAACACATAGAGGACTGTACACTAAAAGAAAACAAGTCACAAAAAACAAAAACAAAAAAAAAAAAGAAAACAAGTCAATTTCACCATGTGAGAACTTAAAAAGTAAAACTATAAAAATTTTAAAAAATCATAATGTTCCATTTGAATCTATACCATAGAGAGATGTGTGGAGGAGTATTCTCTGAAATGATATCTGCATGGAGGGAGTTCAGAGTGAGAAGACATTTATTCGGAAATAGCTATTTCCCTTTTTGAAATATTGTGAAGTAGATTTATTTTTATTTAGAAATGATCAAGTTGCTTCTCTTGTTTAACTCACTCTCTTATAGCTTTTAGTTAATACAAAGAGCCAAATCATTAATGACTATTTTTGTGCAGTATTTTTCTGGCAAGATCAACACTGTTTGTACATGGTGACTGTTATATTCCTCCTGCCAAGCTTGGAAGCCAAGATGACAAGTGCCCTAAGTGTTAAAAAAATGTATAAAATTAATAGTTTCATGCCTAAGAGCCTCTCTTTGCACATGAGATTAGTACACCATTCTTAGTTTCATTTTGTAGTGTAATTTGCCTCTTCAGAGAGCTCACTTTATTCCTTGCAATTGCAAAGCTGGAATGGTCGATATGCCTATAATAAGTTTAAAGAATTATGTTATTACCACAAGGAAGTTTTCAAAACTCCATCCGCTCACCAATATTTTACCCATATTCTTCATAATAGAGCAGATGGAAAAAGACAGGTACTCTCCCTACTTCTATTCCTTCCCTGAACTCATCCTCTGAAGCCTTAAAAATGAAAGCATGGGGGCACCTGCGTGGTTCAGGGGTTGATAATCTATCTGCCTTTGGCTCAGGTCATGATCCCGGGGTCTTAAGATCGAGTCCCACATCCAGCTTCCCACATTGGGTTCCCCATAGGGAGCCTGTTTCTCCTTCTGCCTATATCTCTGCCTCTTTCTCTTTGTCTTTCATGAATAAATAAATCAAATCTTTTAAAAAATAAAAGTATAGGACACCTGGGTGGCCCAGCGGTTTGGCACCTGCCTTCGGTCCAGGGCGTGGTCCTGGAGTCCCGGGATCGGGTCCCACATCGGGCTCCCTGAGTGGAGCCTGCTTCTCCCTCTGCCTGTGTCTCTGCCTCTCTCTGTGTGTCTCTCATGAATAAATAAATAAAATCTTTTAAAAAATAAAATAATAAAAAATGAAAGCATGATATGATATCACATATGTGCACATATGTACATGTGAAAGAAAAATGAACAAGCTTACCTTTATAGCCAAATCTTTTTGCTCTATGCTTTCATGTCAGAATACAGGTATCTTTTCTTACGTTATCGTTTCAGCAAAAGAAAATTAAATAGCCTGTATAATTAATGCTTCCCTTTTATCCCAGGATAGGTTTCTTCCAGTGTTTTGCATATAAGGTGACACAAGGTCGTTGGGGGTTTCTTCACTGAGATATTTTTTTTTAAATCCTTGAAATGGCCATGAAGCATTGTCTCTAGAAGAACTATGTACCATATGACAATCAAACTAAAGAAAGAGATTAAATGACATGTTCAAGTGGATAGTGAGAGGTAGACGAATTGTTTTGTTCATTTTATGACAACATCTAAATATTTCATGTTTCCATTTTATGTCAAAGGTTAAGCTCTAACTGAAATAAAAAAAAATTTCCTTTCTTGGTAAAATCAGTTGATTTAGCAGTTTTATGCAATAATTGAAGCTTTCAATCAACATTTTTTTCTGACAAATTTCCCTTTTTATGGGAAATTCTGTGCCCGATTCTTTTTTTTAAACATCACCAGAATCATAAAAGAGCACCAAATGTCTCTTTTTGTTGAAAGAGTTTTTTTTTAAAGAGACACCTTAAAAAACCCTTTATTATTTGGAAACTATCTTTATAAAAAGGCTAATTTTATACTAGAAACTACTATTAAAACTGTGCGACTAACATTTCAGTATGAGTCATGGCCATAAGCAGGGTCATTGTGAATGGCAGAACTGAGAGCTGCTTGTCAACAACCATTTAAAAACAGATACTTGCATGAGTTCTGTTTTAATTTCCTGTATTTTCATGTGAAAGATAATCTTCCTTTATTCTCAGAACATTCCCTTGCACATTCCTTCAGCTCTTCTCACATCTGAGCTCCCCCTCTTCTCACAGACTGTGACACTCTGCAAGGTCAGTGACCTGCGAATTTGGAGGTTTCTTGAGGCACTTCCAAAATTCTAGTGTTGAACACTCATGACGGCCCACAGCCTAAGGCAGAACAAAAATGAGGGTTAACTGATCATAAACTAGGCTGAGACCACTCAGTGAAGCTGTCAGGGGCCAGGCCACTAAGTTGATCAATTCCACAAAGAAGTCATAGGGGATGTGTGGAGCCCAGAGAGGCTGCCTTATTGTAGAGCCATCAGTTGAGGGCCAAAGAAAGAATTTTCTGGGAATTCTGCTCTCTCAAGACGAGGTTGGGCTTTTAGAAGAAAAAAAAAGCATTGGTTTTATCATAACAAGGTTTTCAGCAGCTGCTTTTGCCTTTTGCCATGCTTTTTTTTTTTTTTTTTTTGCCATTTTTCCTTCACTTTGGTTCTGTTCCCGACTCATTCTTGACCTTCAGGAATGGCTGGTCTGTGCTATTCAAGACTTCATAATATTTATGGATCAGAATTAAACATTTGAATAATTTATCCTTTTTATGTATGCAAAACAATGATTAGGTGAGGAAGAGATCTAGGCTCAAATATTTACTGTGGCACCAGCTGCTTGGTGACTCAGTAAAGTAATCTGAACTGTAGAGATCCCAGCTGTGAAATACGTCCATACTATACCGTGAGAGATGAGTGATTCCATAGAGGGGAACCCTTGCAAAAGTTATATGTCCTCTCCTAGTATATCATATGTGTAGCAAAACTGATGCTAGATTCTTTCATTTATATAGCATTGATGGCAGGTGGACTGAATTTTTTCTATGACCAGTTGAAGTTGCTTACCAAGATATAGTCTGTCTAGATCCATCGAATTTTCTTGAGGCCACATAATAAGACATTGCTAAGTATATTGACGATCATTCTGTTTTTCTGAACACAACTTTTCTCTATGCTGTGACCTTCACATTACTTCTGCTAACATGATGACCTTCAGACATTACTGGGAGGCACTGTGTGCGGTAGTTAGGATCATAAGTTTGGGAACTAGTCCTGGATTCAGATTTTGGGTTGGCTATTCTCTAGCTTGTAATCTCAGGCCATTTATTTAATTCCTCTGAGCTTCAGTTACTCTTCTTTCATAAACTGGGATAAGACTAGTACTAAAATCAAGGGTTGTGAAGAGAATAATCTAGAGTAAGTGTCAACAAACATTTTCTGTAACAGACTAGATCGCAAATACTTGAGACTTTACAGCCCATATCACACAGTGTCTTTCACAACTACTCATATGTGTCTTTGTGGAGCAAAAGCAGACCTAGACCATATGTAAATTAATGGGCGTGGCTCCAATAAAACTTTATTTACAAAAATAAGCAGCAAGTCACATGTAGCCCACTGAACCTGAATTGCTAACCACTGATCTACAGTAATGCTCAACATAGTTCTAAACATTAATTTTTTTTTAAATGTTATTTTTTTTTAAGATTTTATTTATTTATTCATGATAGTCACAGAGAGAGAGAGAGAGAGAGAGAGGCAGAGACAGGCAGAGGGAGAAGCAGGCTCCATGCACCGGGAGCCCGACGTGGGATTCGATCCCGGGTCTCCAGGATCGCGCCCCGGGCCAAAGGCAGGCGCCAAACCGCTGAGCCACCCAGGGATCCCTAAACATTAATTTTAACGTAAATTAAATTATATGAATCCTGTGATGTAAATTTAAACTTATTCCATCATTCAATAATATGTCACAATCATATCAGGCTATCCTACATTAGCTCAGAAACTGAAATCCCTAGATCCTGAAGGAAAATACCATGGTATGAAGAATTGCTCGTGAGGAATTCTGCAGTAGAATCTGCTGATCTGATGGAAATAACAATCATGAAACATTTTTGCAGTACTTTCAAATTGACATCGATGGGCAATACTAAACTATTGAAACAAGTCAGTTGGATGAAATTTTCAGTAATGTAGAGGCCCATATTTATTCATGCTTCAAAGTATTTATTCTCTGTCATTTCCTTCCTAAATGTTGCTAAACATATGCACCTAGTATAAGCCTACTGTGCTGAACTTGTAACATTACATTCCTGTTCCTTGTCTTCCTAATATAATGAAGCTGATTATGTTCCTTGTTTTAGAATGTTCATCCTATTAGGACAGGCAAATTCATTGGCTACCGAGCACAGCCTTATGTTCGTGTTCTTATCATTAGCACTGCTCTAGCTATGGAGCTGTCAGCATTTTCAGCCGAAATGCTGCTTTCAGGGCTTTGCAGTTCAGTCATAAAAATTAGCTGCAGGCAGAAACTTGACATATAAAGTCCAGGCCCAAGAGAAAAATTTTATTACATTTTTAACAGGGAGAGGGAAGTACATTTGGCCATTAGAGAAAGCATAAAAATCATTGTAGTGGACTTGCTCTCAATCCCTTTCTGTCCTGGTATAATTTAAGATTGCATTTGTATCCTGCCTCCTCCGTTCTCCATATACCCATGGAGCAGCACTATGGACTCCCAGTGTTAGACGACTTTACAACAAGTTCCCTTAAGGCTACTGTTCTATTTCAGATTGGACCAAAGCAGCATTTTGAATACTATTTGTCAATGAGAAAAGGAAATTTCAGCCTCTGACTGTAGCTTTCTATGCATTCAAAATGTGACTCATTCCTCTGCCATATAATATTGCAACACAGGGTATGACCTGTGTCAAAATTCATGTTTTGGGGATCCCTCGGTGGCTCAGTGGTTTAGCGATCCTGGAGTCCCGGGATCCAGTCCCACATCGGGCTCCCTGCATGGAGCCTGCTTCTCCCTCTGCCTGTGTCTCTGCCTCTCTCTCTCTCTCTGTGTCTCTCATGAATGAATAAATAAAATCTTTAAAAAATTCATGTTTTATGCTTTAACTTTAGAACTGACTTGTGTGCGTGAAGATATTTCTTTGATGCAAGATTGAATTGAGGAAGCTTAACTAACATTTTCTAATTAAACACTGCATTGTAAACTCAATCATGTTGTACTCTGTAACTTTGATGAGATTACTCTATCTTTATTTAAATAAACAATATGGGTTATAGGATTGAAAGCTTGGACAATAACCATCTCTTCCCTTCCTCAGCTGACACCCCTGTTTTCAGAAACATGAATTGCAGGAATCTGAATGAAACACATTTCTTAGAAGGGTTCAAGTATATTAAAAATGATACTCGATTTCATGATTGACAAGTGCACTGTTCTACCTCTTTAATGCCTAATTCAAGGTTATTCTATTAATTAGGGACAATGTCTATTTTTATTCCCTTTTATTTGTTTTCTGTATGAAATATATGATATATGTATCATCTATGTATGATACATAGTATGTGATATCCAGTTTCTCCTTTTCCCATATATCTAATCACCTTTGGAACATACTGTATCTTTTTTGCCCATTCTCTATCATCCTGCACTAGGATGCAAGTCCCATGGGAGCTTAAAGTTTTGCTTTGTTCTTTTACATATCCCAAGTACCAAGAGCGTGCCTGGCACATAGAAGTAACTCAATAGATATCTAAAGTGCTATATGCATGCATAACCACTGAAAGAAATTGTAACATAGAGCCATCAAAAGTCAAGCATTCACAGTAGATAGTACAATGCCAAGTAATTTGTTAAACATTTTAATTTAGGGGAGATGATTTTTTACAAGTAATATTTGTTTTATCCTTATTAGCATTTAAAAAGATGGATTTTTATATCATTAAGGATGGATGGTGACATTCTATATTAAGCAAGTTTTTAAATTTAAATGCAATGTAATTAGCATATATTGTATTATTAGTTTCAGAGGTAGAAATTAGTGATTCATCAGTTATATTCAGTATTAAGCAAATTTAAGAGAAATAATAGTTACATTGTCTCTGAGTGGAAAATTAAGCATGTAAAGCAATTGCATTCTCATGATAAGGTAATAAAATGTCCAAAAGAAATAAGCTCAGTTACAAATTTAACTAAATGCTCACAACAAAAACCATTTTGTACATTGGCAACAAAAGCAAAAACATTGGAAGATTTCTTCAAATTTTTGGATGTTGTTATTTCTTCCTAAAACACAATTTATTTACCTATGCATGCCGACTGGAAGCAAGCAATCAGCAATCCTTTCACTCTCTGGTTTATAGAACCTCCAGCACTGGAGTTTGTTTTGCTTCACAGTCTGCTTTCTCCATTCCAGAGATTTGATCATGTCCAATTTCTCTTAGTGATAGTGATTAGACGGTGGAAATCAGCAATAACTTTGGGGGAGAAAGTAGAGAGTTCCATTAGGCATTGAATTCTAACCAATTTAGTTACTGCTCTTATTGATACTTATTCAGAATTTTATATTCCCTGGGTGGCGCAGCGGTTTAGCGCCTGCCTTTGGCCCAGGGCGCGATCCTGGAGACCCGGGATCGAATCCCACGTCGGGCTCCCGGTGCATGGAGCCTGCTTCTCCCTCTGCCTGTGTCTCTGCCTCTCTCTCTCTCTCTCTCTCTCTCTCTCTCTCTGACTATCATAAATTAAAAAAAATTGAAAATCTTTAACAATGATGATGGTGGAGTCAGTGCTAATAACTTAATGATAATAGAATGTGTTAAGTGCTAGAAAATAATAATAAAATGGATTTAGATTGCAACTCTTCACTCAAATCACTATAATTTTTTATAGTTAACCATTCTCAGAATACAATTTTTGGTAGGAATAAAAGCAAGAGTTAGATGCAATATGAAGTAGACCTAATAGGACCTAGAAGCCAGAGTTAAGTTGAAAATTATAGTCCCTAATGAAATTGTGTTGCAGAGCTTTTCATGAAATATACAAACCATGAAATAAAATTTGTATGAAGCCCTTACTGAAACCTCATTTTTATACACTTGCTCTTTGGATGATTTGCATTTCTAATTTTACATCTTTAGTTGAGTGTGCCGTAAGCAAAACTATGAAAACATATTTCTCGTTAGAGTAGGTGGAGTCCCCTGCATATAATTGAGCCTAATCAATGAATAGGAATTTCCTTTCTGCAATGAATATTGCTGTTGTCCCATAATCTGTATTTTCACCATGTATTAACAATGCTTCAGCACAAACAGGAATAAAAATTAATAGTTTTTTAGCTGTTAAAATAGCCTAATAAAGTCTCATATCTCCCACTCATAAAAACAAAATTATTAGAGTAAAATCACTACAGATTACCTCCTCAAATTATATGGACAGGAAAATGGTAAATTTTCAGCAAAATATATTTTTAATATCATTCAGCTGTTTTGCATAAAGCTTTTAATGTTATGAAAAAATTATAACTTGAACTATCTGCATAAAAACTTATAGTGCTAAAGATACCCTATGGCTGTACCTTTTCAACTTTTCAGACCAGCACACCTAATGGTAGAGTCAGTTTGGGTTCTTTATGCTTATTTCAACATTAAAACAATTTTTAAAATAATCTACCATTGGAAGCTTATTGTTGCAATGATTAACGAGTGAGATCCAGTTACATTGAATCTCTCGATTTAAAAACAAAATTGGGCTGACACATTTCAGGGCTTCTCTGATGAGGTGTCATGATATTTTGATTCAACAGAGTTATAGAACTATGAAGGTACAAATAGCAAAGGATTGGTTCTGTTTTCTGATTGTTTTGAGTTCAGTCAGAAAGACTTCTAAAGATAGATAATATGACACCAAGAGGTGAAAAAAAAAAGCAAAATTCTTCAGGCTATTGGTGGATATTTTTTATAAGTTCATCCTCTTTTAAGAGGTCAAGTCACCTGTGCCCAGTGATGGACATGAAGGATCTCTGATACATAGTTTAGTCTTCCTTATTGTCTCAGGG
Source organism: Vulpes lagopus (assembly GCF_018345385.1). Classification (NCBI taxonomy): domain Eukaryota; kingdom Metazoa; phylum Chordata; class Mammalia; order Carnivora; family Canidae; genus Vulpes; species Vulpes lagopus. The sequence goes on from NC_054848.1 coordinate 25,049,626, forward strand.
AAGAATAAAAGGGCTGTATCATTAAGAAAAAAATGACTGGAAGAGTTCTATATTTATAACTAATGATATAATTTTGAATTTACCCATCAGGTAAGAATCCCAAACAACTCATAATCCCTTTGAACTCTGTATTCAACACTCAATATTTATTTTGACTATGGTCATCTTATTATGAATAATAAAAACATTCATAACTTTGCCTTACAGTTGTCCATAAGGGGCTCAGTTTGGGGGGAAAAATTCGTCCGCATTTCTGGGCTTTCTTACTTTGTTGGTTAAGACAATGACAACTGTTCTAATGCAGGGGAAAAGGAAAATCTTAGGAGGTTAATATAATAGAAGTTTATTTTTGTATCACATGAAATGAAACCCATTAGTGGCACAGATTGTCGGTGGAGGGTTCTGTTGCATGCAATCATTTAGGTACCCAGGAACACGGAGACTCTGTCACACTCAATGAATGGTCTCCAAATTCACTGTGGGTGTTGAAATCCAGAATGCACATTAGAGAAATGAGGAAGTCTTTTAGGGAGGAGGAACAGAATTAATTGCTCAGGCCTGGAAGTTTCATTTATCATTGTTGCCCACCTGCCATTGGCCAGAACTCTGTCATATGGCTACACTCAACTGCAGGGAAGGCTGGGAAATATTTGGCTGTCTGCCTAGGAAGAAATGGTATATAAATTTGGTGAATGGCTAGCCAGTCTCTGCCAGTCATGTTTTTGTTTGTTGTTTGTCTTCATGAAGACAACTAACAATTCTGCATAGAGTCAGAAAATTCCTCCCTGCACTGCATTTCATATATACATGTAATAAAGAGGTTCTTAAGGTCTTCCCATTTTGATACAAATATGTCCAAAGAATGGAAATTTCAACCACTGTTGTTTACAAAGTTTATGATTTTCACCACTATGTTAAGCTCCTTAAAAAAATTAAAAAGGTGAACTCTTTGAGATAGTGTCCTTTGTGAATGATGTAGCATCTAGGAAATTGAGGGTAAAAGGAGCCCCAGTGAAGGCTACCATACCTCAGCTCTGTTTTTTATGATGTGACCCCTTCAGTGTACATATCCTCTGGTTACTTTTCTAATCAATTTCCTACTCACTTAAAAACGCTTTCTTGAAAAATTCCTCAGCAACTATTTTCCATCAAACAATCGTTCAGAGGCCTTCACAGAGCTCACTTTTTAAATACTGAGAATCAAAGAGAAACACCATATCATCTAGAGGTTTAATACAGTCCTTTATGTAAGCTTTCATAAAACAATAAGATAAATAATAGAAATAATCTGAACCCAACAACCAGTTGTTCTACAATGTTTTTGAGCACTTTAAAAGATGTCCCTTGTTAATTTCGGTAAATAAAGGCACATTTTTTTTACAACTTGCTGACCTCTTTTTGGCTTAAAATATACTCTAGCATATTTACAATCCAAGTTTTCAACCAAATTTTCCCTTAAAAGAAATATCACCTTATGAAATTTTGCTTCCAAGCACTTTATTGTTTGCGTTTTTTTCCCACTAGCCAGTTTTCTTAAATTGTAAAAAAAAAAAACAAAAAAACAAAAAAAAACAAACTCTTTTTTTTCTAAATGTATTTGATTTTAAAATACCAATGAAGAATAATAGTTTCATGGAGCATAGCTTCATGCTTTTTTATGAGCCAGATGCTAAAATAAATGTAGGCTCATTTACATCACCAAATTAAAAATTGTATTTAAAATAAGAAACTAAGTGTGGCCTATACAGTTTAGACTTGCTGCTGTTTATTCCTGACTGGAAGCATCTGGGCATTAAGTTTCATGTCCGTGGCAGCCTTTCAATGTTTCAGATTGTTTCTTCTCATTTATCTTAGATATTTTCACCGGCATCAAATTTATACTTCAAAATTCCTATTTTTATCCATGACCCATTTCAAAATATGATATATTAAACTTTACTGTAAAGGTGTCTATTCACAGAGGTTTAGTACAACCCTTTCTGTAATAATAGTACAAAATGAAACATAAAAATGTTCATGAGGGTGAATTGGTGAAATAAGCAAGGATCCACATATTACAACATTCTATAGCTATTGGAATAAGAAAATAGAGCTATTTGTACTGATGTAATCTAACTTGTACTTTGGAAAGCATATATGTGTATGTGCATATTTATATATACATTTACATGTGCATATGCATATGTTTGTATATGCATATTAGCCGAGAAATGTACAGAAAGAACTGTTTCTATGGTTACCTTGGAGGAGCGAAGCCAAAGCATGGTATGTGGATAAAAAGCTTTTTATTTCTCATTTTATACCTTTATTAAGTGTTTTAATTTTTTTGACCATAACTATCTGATCACATGTCATTCATTTTATATGTGTGTGTATTTTAATACGTCCATTTTAATGTGTGTATACATAAATACATTCATATGGTATATATACATATACGTGTATATCATATGTACACAACCTTGTAGTACCCGTCCCTAAAGAAGTTTTACTATAACTAAGGTATAAGAATGTTAAAGATGGAGGAAACTTCAAGCTCCAAATAACTTCATGGCGTTTAAATTCTGCTTTTCATTTCTACTATGCCACTGTCTGTTCCACTTATCAGCTAAGCTCATTTCCATCTGAGAGTTAAGGGCAGCAGCTTCTCTAATCACAGCTGGGAAACTTGTAACTGCAAGCCAGGCCATAGCTTTAAACCAGCAGCAGCCATGGAAACTAAATACCAGAAATTAGCAGTGGTTGCAAAATGTAGTCCCAGCCCACTCCCCCTCCTTTCTTATTACTCACTGTTTCCTAACTGTGTGCAGCCAAGCTATTGTGATTGGGGTAGGAAGAGCGCAGACCTTTTTGAATAAGGCAAGGCTTATTCTGGAATAAGGTGATGCTACCCAAAACCTAAGTGCCATTAAAGTGAGGTAAGAGTTCCTACTATTTCCATCAAAGTCCTTCTGCCCCAGGAAAAAGATGATTTGATCCTAATTATGCTGCCAGAATTTCAAGAGCCTTCAGAGAAAATGCCTCTTTTCCAAAATGCGGATTACTAAATTGTACTGTACTCTTTAACAATGCCTGCCACGGAGACTTAAAGGCTTCATCCCAACTTAACTTGTTTTAGCCATCTGAATATTCCAACCCATAGTTTTCTCCAAATTCTGATTACCCTTTAGTGCCTAGGATACTGTCTCTAGGCATGTGGGTCTTCAAACCCTCATGACTCCTCTGAGTCCTTCAGGAGAGCACAGGGTCCAGCTGGGGTCTGGCATGGCTCTCCCTCTGATGGTGTCACCTGCTGCTTAGAGTGTTCTATGTCTGTTTCCTTCTGTGGCAACAGGTAAAGCCCCTTGGTACCCGAACCTGCTGTGTGCCTAAATTGTCAGATAAGCTTGTGAGATAAATCGATTCTTGATTTCTGGGCTACGTTGATACATAGATAAGTGTCACACACACACACACACACACACACACACACACACATCACAAGTTTGAAATCCCTTCTCTGGGTTCACTGCTTCTGAGTCCTATGTGCTGGGCCACCACCAGTGCTGCTTCATCCCTTCTTCGTGACAGAGGGGTCCCTACGTTCCATCATGTGTAACCCACCTTCTCATACTATCACCTGCCTTCTATTTTTTTAACAGTTTCCTTCTTATGAACTACTCAAACAAACTCATTAAGAGCAGTCTAAAAGATGCCAGCATCAACAGGCAACAGACTTTGGTTTAGGCCAGATTTCCCTGTTGCTCTGTCCCCCGAAGGCCTATGCCTCTAGACTCCTTCTTGATTCAGGATGACTGTCCTGCTTCTCCAGATGGCCATCATGGGGGACTGAGGGAGAGCCACCATTTTATCCACTGAGAAGCTTTTTAGTCCAAACTGGGAGACATCGTTTTTGGGCCAGGAATGCTCCTTACAGGCTCTGAGGCTCAGGACTGTATGAGCCTCCTCTTATAGGTCTCATTCAGAGCAATGTATTGGTGATGTCATTGATGGACATTGTTATATTCTTGTAGGTTTTAGGAAGGGGGGGGTTCTGTTATTAAGAACTACTCCAAAGGTTATTATACATACTCTTAACAATGAGTAAGAGACCCAGATTACAATGAAAATCTTCACATAAGAGATTTGGGTTTGAAGGTTTGATTTACAGTATGAGTTGCAATGCCTAAGAAAATCTCCACAGTTAGAGTTTACATGGGAGGAAACAATTTTTTATAAGTAAAAAGAGGATGAGTGCAACACCAATGTAATTTGTCTTAACAGACTTTAACCTGTAGTCGAGGAAGATTTGGGAAGTTTTTCATTGACTGTGAGCGACTAATACCATTTCAAAGAACCCGTGAGCCATTGTTAAATAATTTAAAAAGCCATTAAATGGTTAAAAAGCCATTGTTTAATAATTTTACACATACCCCATACTTTTATAGATTTGAAACACAATGTTGGGAGATAGTCCATAAGAAAGTATGAAGTTTTATGCTGATAGACATAGTTGCTCATAGGTTCCAGAAGTGTTAAATATGATATTGTGGCTTTGACTACATAACACGTTCTCTATTCCCACTCAAATGTGGTTTAACATAATTGCCTGGATTTGGGTTCTAACTTACATGCCTTAGACTCTCACTCGGGTATACAATTACTTTTTTCAGTGTTGAGAAGAATATGTTACTATGAGCAGTTCCTGAAAATAGGGCAGTATTTCATAGTTCTCTGGAATTGAAGTTTTGCTGTTTGTTATGTTGTTTGCTTGTTTGCGAATGACCATAAAGTGAATCCTCATGGGACAAGGAAAACTATCTTATGTTTCCTTATGGATTTAATCTCTGAAACTTTTACACTATCACTAATGATGTCCTGGGAGTCCTTGGAGCTAAAATAAGAGGCTGTACAATTCATAAATTTTCATTTAGATGCAACTCTTGCTTGCAAATAAGTTTACAGTCTGGTAAAGGGGCAAAGTCATAATGAACCTGAAGAAATGGATTGAATTTAGACACTATCTAGTTAGGACTTGCATGGCACTTGGGAAGATGATGGGAGAAATTGATGGGAATAATTTGATAATGCTTTCTGGATGGGCAGGGTCAAGACTATCTTCTAAAAGACAGCCATGGAATGGTAGGTAAGAGCAACTTAAAGTGAGATTGGAGATGGGAAAACAATTGAGAATGGAGGGTGGCAAGAGGGGGTGTAGCTCATGATAAAATTCGTCAAAACAGCACAGCAGTGAAGAGCCTTCACTTCAGCGGACAGCACTTGCTCTTTTATCCTTTGGATAGGTTAACTTTGAGTTCAATGCTTATGGAGACTAATACAGAATGAAGGGAAACATGACACAAACTATTAAATCAAAAAGCCTGGAAATGTTGGGTGTGTAGAAAGAAAACATGGCAGTGTGAAAATCAAATAGGGGAACTCTTGTTAGCAGAAAACTAGTTCTGTTTTATCAAGAGGCACTTTGTATCTTGGTACCTAGCCCGCCCTAGATTTGTTAGGGCTGTGTATCATCAGTTTTACCAGTACTAACACCCACTATTTATTGAGCCGTTACTCTCTGCTAATTTACAATGTGCTTATGTGCTTTATATACCTTATTCACACATTTAATCCTCATAATAAACCCAGAAGTTAAATATTCTTACACTCAGTTTTGCAAATGAGAAAGTTAAAATACTAGAGAGGCTATGTGACATAACTTGGTTAAGTTCAAAGAGACAATATGTGGTTTAATTTTATTTGAATATAGATTTAGCTGACTTAGGGACCTGGATTCCAAACACTACACTGATGCTTTAGAATAGGGATTACAAATTGATGACCAGAGTGCAAAATCAGCTGGGGGAATCTACTTTTGATCAGCTCACATTGTGTGTTTTCAGAGAATTTTAATGTGCATTTTTATAGAGAAGAATGTTAACTCTAGTCACCATGCATCATTGCCTTAAACCATCTTGACATACAAGATTTCAGTCACTCACTTAAGATTATAAATTGAATATTCCCCTAATTTTTCTAAAACTTATATTTAAACTAAAAAGTGTATGTATAAATATGTATATAATTTTATTTATTTTATATACATATATATAAGCAAACTAGTATAACACCTATTTAAAGAAAGTTCCATGGTTTATGCTGAAGAATGCAAAGAGGAAACATAATTTGAGGAAAATAGTACATTCTTAAAGGATCCAGCGGCATTGATTTTGCAATCTTGAGGTGACAAATTTCGAAAGATTCCTTCTTTCTATTCTCATTTTGCATCTTGCTTTCCATGAGTAGACACAGCCAGAGGGATTCCCTTCTGTAATCCCCATCCATATGCCTCTGCCAGCCAATTAATTCCTCATTAATTCATCAACCTAGGTGTTAATTTGTTGACAGACAGATACATTTAAGAAAGAGGCTATAAATACTGTCCCAATGGCCTTACCTTCTCTCGAATATAGGAGAAACCATAATCACAGTGACTTTATTGTCAAATTTCTTGTCCCAAATATATATTTTCAGCTACTGTGATAATTTTTCATTGATATTCTATTATGATTATAGTTTGCCTTTGTTTTGCATTATTTTCCACTATGAAACTGCATGCTGTTTTACAGGATAAGGACATTTTGAGGGAGTGGCTATTCTTTAAAAATTCATTTTTGACTTTCCTATGAGCCAGTGAACCAGTTAATATTCAGATGTTTGTAAAATTTTGTCATATTCCTAAGGGTCTCTAATAAGTCCATTAACTGGAGAAAGAATGGTTGAAAATTTAGATGAAAAAACCAGTGATTTTAATACAGAAGTGGTTTTCACATTTTTAGCACAGAAAAACAATTTTAAGATGGATTTATGAATTCCATGTAAACATTATAATAAAGCCTCACAAATGATATCTTAATATCTTAAACAGAATAGCTTAGCTTTTAAACCTTTAGCTTCTTTGTCATCGGATAAATCATCAGTGTTTCAGTTCTTTCTTTTCAAAAGTCCCAGCAGGACAAACATGTTTGTTTTGATAAACATTGTAGATTTTCATTTCTATTCACTCAAATAGACAAAAAAGATACCTAAAAGCAGCATGAGTCCCCCAACACATTCCTGTGAGATTATAACTCATATATAAAATAGTATTTTCTAATATCGTATTTTAAGCAGATCATGGATCCTTAATCCAGGATTCTTGGGTTTATGAATGAACTTCAAGGGGTTTTAAAGTTGTAAACAGGGATCCCTGGGTAGCTCAGCAGTTTAGCGCCTGCCTTTGGCCCACGGCGCGATCCTGGAGACCCAGGATCGAGTCCCACGTCAGGCTCCCAGCATGGAGCCTGCTTCTCCCTCTGCCTGTGTCTCTGCCTCTCTCTCTCTCTCTCTCTCTCTCTCTCTCTCTCTCTCTGTCTACGATGAATAAATTTAAAAAATCTTTAAAATAAAATAAAAAATAAAATTGTAAACATACAAAATATTTTCATAGCAGGGCAAGGACTTTCTCTTTCATCAGTTCTTTCAAGAGACTGGAATGCCAAAAAATTTAAGGCTGACTTGGAGAAAGGAAATTAGAGGTTACTGAAATGAGACTTTCTTATTGAACTGTTCCTTTTGCATAGTTTGAATAAAAACTAGTTGTGTGCATTAGGCTGCTATTATTCACTCTCAGTATCTAATAGTGGCAAAATGTCTTTCCTGAGTGTGGCTCTTTATTCATTAACTTTCCAGTAAGGATTTATTGAATGCCTACTACATGTTAGGTAATGTTCACCCAAATAGGGAAATCAGAAGGATGAGCAATTTTGAGAGTCAGATGTCAAGTCAAACTGCTGACACGTTGAGTGGGATATGCTTGTGGAAGAGCCAAGTGAAGATGTCCATGCAGGAGGGAAGGCCAAGTGCAAGACTTAGATTTGGAAGCCAATAGAATATGGTGGTAAAGACATTACAGCCCTTGATATATATGAACCTATCCATGTATCCATAGTATGAGAAGAGGGTTAAAAGAAGAAACAACCAAACATAAAGTACATGTACATACCTATATGTGTTTATAAATATGAATTTATTTATTTACAGAGAATTGATTCACACAATTATGGGGACTAAGTAGTCTCTACTTGATTATTTTTGCATTTAATGCTAAAGCCTAAAGTTCACTGGAAGATTGTCAGGAAGAGAAGATGATGAGCAAGAACAGAAGCCCTTGAGCATGAACTGGACTCGCAGTTTACAGGACATGCTCTCAAGTGGAAAGATTATGAGATTATGAGCTTGAAGTCCACTGAGCAGACAAACACATGTCAATTCTTGCCACCTCTGACTTTACCAACAAGAATAAGCCAGGGCCCTTCATCATAGAACTAAACATACACACCTACTGCCCAGAAGTCAGAGACACTGAAGGAAGATACAGGGGAAAAGAGAGCAGTTTCAGGCCTAACCACTGCTTCATGTCAACAATATGAGTTGGCATATCAGCGAGAATGTGCGTGCATGCGCATACACAGATACACACACCAAAATGGCTGTTGCTTCCCTTCCATCCTCCCGCTAGTATGAGAAAATCTGTTTCACAGCTTACCCTGAAGGACACATACAAGAAAATGGAATTCTGGGAAATGCAGGCTAGCCTAGCCAAAACAGCACATTATAAAGCTATCACATTGTGCACTCTCAAAGATAGCAAGCCTTGGTGGGTGCTAGAGTGGTACTGGGAAGGTACTGGGAATTCTTGGCTGCTTAGTATTATTTATAGGACATAGCAAAACATGTATAACAAGGCTGACAATTTTTCTTCTTTTTTAAAAAATTGAAGTATAATTGATATATAACATTATTAATTTTAGATGTACAACATAATGATTTGATATTTGTCCATGTTATAGAATGCACCACCACAATAAGTCTTGTTAACATCTGTCCCCATACAGAGTTAGGAAAAAATTTTTTTCTCATGGGGAGAACTTTGGAGATCTGCTCTCTTAGCAGTTTTCAAATATGCAATACATAATATTAACTGTGGTCACCATGCTGTACATTTTATTCCCATGACATATTCATTTTATAACTGGAAGTTTGTACCTTTGACCCCCTTCATTTGTTTCTTCTACCTCCCCAACCTTCCTGCCTCTGGCAACCACCTATCTGTTTTCTATATCTGTGAACTTAGTTTTCCAAGGCTAATGATTTCCGTATGAAAGCCCACTAAGCTGGTTATTCAGGAAAATCAAAAGGCTGCTCCAGTGACAAACCAGTTCTGCCTTAGGCTGACACCTGGTAGGGTGAGCAGTACACTAGGTGGGTTCTCCCCTCCCCCCGGCCACTTCCCAGTGTGTGAAACCTGATTTTGCAGATTTAGAAAACATGATAATTTTAAAATTTCATGCTAATGATGTTTCTGATGTTCATTCAAGAGGTGCCTTTGTAGAAATAATTTTACCCTTTAGAAATTCACTGCAGCCCTATGAGATGGATAGGACAGACCAGCTCTCCTTTGTCTTAAAACTTCTGACTTTAAAATTCCAGTCAGCTTTAGCCTAGTCTAAATTAGTGATGTCACTTTGGAAGTGACATCATTTACATACCTGTGTACCATTATGTCACCTTTAAAAATAAAAGACGGGGATCTCTGTAATCATCGTGCTTCATGAACATGCTGGCATTTGGGGGATAATGAAGGAAGTATTATAGAAATCAGACGGCAGGGCCTTAGAATCACCTTGTTTATCCTCACAGTTGTTCTAAGAGCATTGCTCACATGTATGTATGGAAATGAAATAAACAAGGGGATTAGGATACAATGAATTTACTCAGTTTACCTCTCTACTATCTTCCATCCCAAACAGCCATTCCTAATATTGAAAAGAAATGTCCACTTTCCATTTTTTTTCAAGCAATGTTCTTCTAAAATGAATAGTCTTGATTATTACGGTGAGACTAGAAGGCCCTCTGAAAACTTTTAAGAGTAGTTGAACAATGGAAGTGACTGTGTTGGCTTAAGTAAAGGAGAAAGCATAAATACTGTTCATACCGCTTCTCTGGCTCTCCAAAAAGAGCACATATTGCTATAGGATATAACCTTATTTAGTGTCATGAAAAACTCTAAGTGGAAAGATTTCATTCATACTGTACCCCTGTTTTTTGGAGTAAGATGTTGATGGAAAGAAAGCTGTTGATGGGAGCTAGTTTAGAAATAAGCACAAATTGAACAAAGCTAATTTAAATTTTTCATTTGTGTTGAGGAAACCCACACAGTCCCTAACTATGGATGAAGAAGGTGTCTCCTTCAATACTTATATTTTCAGTTTTTTCTTTTTTAAATTTTATTTATTTATTTATTTATGAGTAATACAGAGAGAGAGAGAGAGAGGCAGAGACACAGGCAGAGGGAGAAGCAGGCTCCACGCTGGGAGCCCGATGCGGGACTCAATCCCAGGACTGCGGGATCATGCCCTGAGCTAAAGGCAGACTCTCAACCACTGAGTCACCCAGGCGTCCCTATATTTTGTTAATAATATGTTTCCAATGAGTATTACTAATCAACAGTATATACGATGATAGTGTTCTCAGCATATTTTAGAGTCACAGAGCTGATCTTACCAGAGAGAGATGTTTCTCCAAGAGCCTTCTATAACTGTTGATTGTGGGAGAAAAGAGGTCATGAGGAAAGATGGTGCATGATCTGTTGTGCTACCTTGAAGTAAAGTATATAGTGACAGTTTAATGCTATAATTTATTTTTTCATAAATTATAAAAGCAATATTTTCACATTGTATGAATTTTGGAAAATAAAGACATAAATAAGACAAGAAAGAAATAACCAAGATGTCTCAAAATTACTATAAAGCTTTATCCATGGAATCTTAAGAGTCTCTTTCCTATTTCAAAAGAGAAAGTCAAGAAGCATAAATCTGACTAAAGAGTAGTAGAAAAAAGTACTAATTAAGTAATGTTTCAGAATCGCAATTTTCTGCTCGTAAGAACTGGTTGTGTTTAATAACGTTATTAATTTTGTCTTAATTTTTGTTATCACAATCTTTTTGCTATGTGATTCACATGGTCATGGTAAATGAAAGTATTAGATCAATTAAGTTAATCAGATCAACGAGTATTTTATTAATCTGAGATAGTGTTTGATTCAGAATGTACATCCAGTCAGCAAACCTTGCCATTAAATTTTCAGTACAGGATATTCCAACAGCCAGCACCAAGGAGTTAAAATGCTACGAAACATAATCTAGATATGAAAAAATGGCTTTAGTCTTTATTTTACCTTGGGCTTTGTGAAAGTTGCCAGAGTTTTACCTCTTTCAATATTTTACCTATGTCAATTAGATATACTAAAGAGCATTGCCCAAAGATTCAAGTGTTAAGGGGAAAAGCAAGCTTAGTAATATAATGACAAGTAGAACACCAATAATGTAAATTACTCTATAATATATGTTAGAAAAAGTATTCTTCTGTATGAAATTATATAATTGGTCATTTTTCTATAGACAAGAAGATGCAGTTATTTTAATTTACTTCTACAACTTTTCACATAGAGAATTGCTAATATTAGAACATTAATTTAAAAAAAAACCACAGTATAATAGTGATGGTCACAAAAATAGACTTCAGAAAATCATATACCTTCTATAGGTATGAAGGCTGTAAAGATATTCTCAAGTGATAACCTTTATTAGATGCTGACAGATCTCAGAATGCTACTTTACAATCCCATTTATTAAAGACATCTTAAGGGTTATAAACCTTCTGGATCAGTGTCTCATAAGCCTTACATAATGTACTTGTGATTAAAAGCCATGGGAAAAACCTCCCAATAGCTCACAAAGGAGTAACCAGTCTGTCTATTATTGGATTGTGTATGCGAGTTTTAATAAGATACCGGTTTAGTATAAAGGCCAGAAGTAAAAATAACACCATGAGGGAGGATAAAATTATAGAAAGCAAGATGGGGAACCCCAAAAGAAGGAAAAACTCAAGAAGAATGTTATAGCTTCTCAAGATATCGCAGGTTTAGAGTTAATAAAAATACTTTTAAATGTGAGGGAAAAAATGTCTCCTGAACATGAGCTTCTATGATCAGAAAAGAGAGATGAAAGTTCGAATAGCAGGGTTACTTTCAAGTGACTTTAAAGATTCAAATAGTAGAATGGATTGCAAAGGAAAATACAGATTCTAAGGAAGAAATAACATGTCTTTTTCAAGAATGAAAATAACTGAAAGAAATAGCTTTGGTCATTGACTAGAAATGAAAATAACAGTGAATTTTTTTAAGTATTGACAATTTCTACGAATGCTATCAACTTCTGCAACTTCCTGATCAACTCAGCACAAAAAATCCCCTCCCATTTTCAGCTTCAATTGTTTGAACTGCTTCCATGGCATTTCACAGTGCTATCATTTCTCCTTTTATGGAATGTGAACCAAAAAAGCCAAGCTTCGTAGTGTATTTTAGGCTTAGAAGCTTTCAGAAGCATTTTACTAAGCTGCTATGGAGGGGAGGAGAGAAGCAGAGCAAACCACTGTATGAAAACACCAGCAATTACCCTGAATACTTTTAATATAATGCTAACAAAACGCCTTCTAGGCAGGAATGAAGAAAACAGAAGACAGTGAGTTCACTGAATGTTCACTCACCTTTTAAATAATAAACATCATCCATGAGCTATCATTATGTCCTACACTAACAGTGTTTTACAAGCTTATGAAGCCTCCTGAAGAATATTTCATTAACCTTGAAAGCCACATAAACCTAAGAATTATGGTTTATATTTTTAAAACAGAAGAAAAGCAGGCTTTGTGCATATCTAAATTATCCCTTTAAGTCTTTGAGTGTTAGAGGGGTGCCTGGGTGGCTCAGTCCGTTAAGCATCTGACTCCTGATTATGGCTCAGGTCATGATCTCAGGGTTGTGAGATGGAGCCCTACCTCAGGCTCTGTGCTCAGTGGGGAGTCTGCTTGAGATTCTCTCTCTCTCCCTTTGACCCTTCCCCCTTCTCTTGCTCTCAAGCAAATAAATAAATCTTAAAAAAAAAAAGACTTTGAGTGTTAGGACACTTGGAGGGAGGGTGTCTTATTAAAACTCACAGATATAGAAAAATGCAATTTAGATTGGAACTTCCACAGTCCACATAAGACACAACAAAACAAACCCTCCCTTTTTAAAAAATATTTATTTATTTATTTATTTATTTATTTATTTATTTGAGAGAGAGGACACACAAGTGGGGGTGGACAGAGGAAGAAATGCTCAACTGACTGAGCCACCCCAACACTCCAAAGCCCCCTTTTTAATTCACAAGCTACCATATGTGTTTTAAAGCAGATGCTATTGACTATAATGACCTTAAATAAATGAAAGATAAGTAAATGCCTTATAGTTTTACTCTAATTAAATCTACGTCTTTTCTTAAAAAGCGATTCACTCCTGATTTCATGCTTTCCTCCTCAAAGAGGGGCTTTGTATTTTTCTGTTTCTTCTGTACATGGGTACTGTGGTAAATGATTAGAGGATAGTAAGAGATAAATGTGGTTATTGTCTACAACACTAAGTGGATCAAATTAGTACAGTGCCATGAATTTTATCCTGCCACACTGCAACCTGGGAGACAAGGTAAAAAAAAGTACATTCTAGAGGTACTCTTTGGGTACAGGCTAAGCTGGGTAACAAAGCCCCAAAATACAATGTCAACGAAATACAGCAACCTCTATATAACAGTTATATTTGAAGAAGCTGTTGGGGACATTTCAGTACCCTTCACCACCACCCCTAATATCCCTTTCTTTTTTCCTCCTTTCATTTTTCTTTCCCTCTCTGTCCTTCTTTTTTGTATTCCTAATCTGCAGCCCCTTCTGTTTCCTTTTTTCTGTGTCAACTCCTTATGATCCTGAAGTCAAAAGAATTTGCTGATCACTGACTACAGATAAATGCTTTCTCTATGTTTGTTAATGGCTGATTGAAGTATATGTGGAGGCTAAAAATGAAATAATTTTCTTTAAAAATGTGAGACTCTAGAAGGGTGAGAAAGCACCACAAGAGTTAAAAGAAGCATTGAGGCATTAAGTATCGTGACTGTGTAGTTAATGGGGCAAAAGTAAAAGAGTTGTCTTATCAAGATGCAATCCCAGGGGTGCCTGAGTGGCTCAGTTGGTTAAGCATCTGCCTTCAGCTTGGGTCATGATCCCAGGATACTGGGATCCAGCCCACATCTGGGCTCCCTGCTGAGCAAGGAGCCTGCTTCTCCCTCCCCTTCTCCCACTCCCCCTGCTTGTGCTCTCTCACTCTCTCTGTCTCCTGCTCTCTCTCAAATAAATAAATAAATAAATGAATAAATAAATAAATAAATAAATAAATAAATAAAATATATTTTTTAAAAAGGTGCAATCCCAGAAATTTGAGATTGGTAAGGACTCTGCAATAAAAGCCTAAAAATGTCTGCATTATAAAAAAAGAAAGTCTACTTTGTGAATGATGCAAAACAATTTTAGAAATGCACAAAATTACAAGTAGTTCTGATATCTTTGTCAGAAAGCAAACCACAAATCACTTCTCCTATCCACTCTTCAACTGATTAGCAAAAATGACCCTACTTCCTTGTACACTTAAAATTGGCTAAGATGGTAAATTTTACATTATGTATAATTTAACTCAATTTTTGAAATATCCAAAAAATGGCCCTACTTCCTCTCCTTTATCATCACCAGGAGTTTCTGAATAATGTTTTTGAGCAAATCCATTTCCTGGCAGTTGAACATTTTTCCACTGGCATTCATCAGCATCCTCCTTCTTTTATCTAATGCTTGTCTTTTCAACACTCAGTTGCAAAATCACACTTTCCCAGGGGTGAGGTCTACAGAGGACACCAGATGTTAATGGATGCTAAATGAGTTCCTTTCTTCAGTCTGGTGTCCACTGGTTGTTCTAGATGCCATAAACTTTTGTATTGTGCAAATAGAAGGCAGCTCTCAGGAGGTACAATTTGAGTCCTTATAAGAGTCTTTGAACTATCAAAACACAACGTGGGAATAATATTCCCATTTGTATACCCTTCCTTTCAAATGAATGAAATTTTTCTCCATTCTGGAGGGATTTTGCCACTGTCTCTCTTCATCTTATTAGTTTAGGAAATATCCTTATCTATTTGTCCAAATCCCTGTATGTAGCCCTCAGGTTCTTGAAAGTCATAATTTGGTCTAACTGAATGCATGAACTGCAAGTTATCACTTATAGAAAAGCTTAAGTCCCATAATAATAGTTAAACTAGTAATAGTAATAACTGGTAACAGTTTGTGAACACTTACATGTATACTATGGATGTATATTAATTAATTTTGAGTTATTTGTGGTTACTTAGATCCTCTTATAACCTATTGCCAGCCAAATAAGTTGCTTTGTTCTTAAAAGCGACAGAACTATGTTGTAAGTTAGGATAAAATAAATGTTCATAAGGAAACCTGACACTACAGCAAAAATATGGTTATCAAATTTAAAAGTGTATGACTTGCTTTTCTGTGATTTGGTTCTCTTGAAATTTTAGCAGACATTGTTACATCTTGCAGGAATAATATTCTCAATGATGAGCTTGTTATAATCTATCCCTTGCTTTTCTTTCCTTTCTTTTGGATTCCTTATAGAAATATCTGATTTCTAAAGAACTGCATGTGGGTAGATACTGTCAACTATTATGTACCATAGATCTTGATATTTATTTGGATAAAATGTCTTGAGGAGTTTCCAAAGGAACTATCTTTTTGTGTTTGAGGTGGGGGGGCAGTGACAGTCATGGGAAGATTCTTCATTTCCAAAAACATCTTTCTGGAAGAGGAGCCGTTCAGTGTAATCAATGACAAAAGATAAATATGATCTGTAAACTGCTTTTATCTTAATGCAGAATCTGGCAAAACATTTATCTTTACCATGGCTGTGCAGTAATTTTAATATGCATCGTTGCTGGTGCAAATGAAATTAAAATCCCTCTACTATTCAATATCTTATTTATGAACAAAATGCTCATGAGAGAAGGGTTCAAGATGGTGGCATAGGAAGATCCTGAACTCACTTTCTCCTCTGGGTACAACAAATTTACAACTATATATGAAATAATTTCCCTCAAAAAAGACTGAAAACCATATAAAAATAGCTTCCACAACAAAGAATAAAGGGCAGCATCAAAACAGGTCAGAAGGGCAAAGAGTAGGCCTCATGAAACACACACACACACACACACACACAGACACACACACACACACACACAGAGCTATCCACAATCAGGAGAGATTGCCAAACTATGGAACTTTTTCCCTGAGAAGCAAGAGGTCTGTGCCCTACATCAGGCATCCCAACTTCTAGATCCTGCACAAGAGAGATGAGCGCCCCCCCCCAAAAAAATGCTTGGCTTTGAAAACCAATGGGGATTACATTCAAGAAAATCAGAAATTTAAGGAGCGGGAAATCTGCTCTTCAAGGGCTCACACACAGGCTCACCTGCTATGGGACCCAGACAAAAAACACCAGCTTGAAAAGCACCTAGACCATATGTGATGAAGACCCACTTATTAATATTAAAGTATCTGCCAGAAATAAAGAAACTTGATGGCATTCTCTCAATGGACAGAGATACTGGCAAGTGTCATTTTGAATCACTAGGCATCATTTTTGTGATCTCATTCTAACTTTCTAATGCTAGTGCTAGCAGGTGTCATTTTGGCACTCTCCCCACTGACTTGTTAGCACCAAAGGGCATGCCCCACTGAGGGCCCTGCCCACTCCTGAATCACAGTCATGTGTCACAGCTGGGCTGGACAAGTGCCCCATTCACCCCTACACCACAGTCACAGCTTCACCACAGCAAGTGGGCACATGCAGCTCACACAGGGAATGCTCATTGAGCACCTGGCTGTGATGGCCAAGGAGGATAGCATTTCTGAGCCCTGGGACATCTCCTACACAAGACCACTCCTTCAAGACTGAGAGAGGTAGTTGATTTGCATAATTCATAAAAATAAACAGAGACACAGGCAAAATGAGGAGACAGAGGAATATGTTCCAAATGAGAGATCAAGAAAAAAAATCAAAGAAAAAGACCTAAATGAAACAGAGATAAGCAATTACCCAACAAAGAGTGCAAAGTAATGGTCATAAAAATGCTCACTGAATTCAGGAGAGTGGATAAACATAGTCAGAGCTTCAGCAGAGATAGAAAATATAATAAAGTACCAAAAAGAAGTTACAGAACTGAAGAATGCAATAACTGAATTGAAAAATACACGGAATGGTGGGGAGGGTGGTTCAACAGTAGTCTGGATGAACCAGAAGAATGGATCATCAAGCTGGAAGACAAAACAATGGAATTCACTCAGGTAGAGCAGGAAAAACAAAAAATGAGAAAGGAATAGAAATGTAACACTAAAGAAAGCTATCACACCACAAGGGAAGAGAGAAAGGGAGAAGAAAGGAACAGAGAGGAACTATAAAAACGGCCAGAAAACAACCAAATGGCAATAAGGACATACCTCTCAGTGGCTTAAAACGTAAAGCAACTGAATTCTGCAACCAAAAGACTTGGAGTGACTAAATGGATTTGCAAAACAAGACCCAGCCCTATGCAGCCTATAGGAGACTCACTTCAAAAGGACACACACAGACTGAAAGGATAGGAATGAAAAAAAATATTTTATACAAATGGAAACAAAAAGAAAAGTGGTATATGTATAGTCATATCAGATAAAATAGGCTTTAAAACAAAGACTAATGAAAAACAAAGAAGGTCATTACGAAAGATAAAGTCAATCTAGCAAGAAAATATAACCTTTATAGATATAAACGCACCCAACATAGGAGCACCAAAGTATATAAAGCAAATATTAATGTACCTAATGGAAGATATAGACAGCAATAGAATAATAGGAGGGAACTTTAACACCTCACTTGCATCATATCATTGGATAGATCATCTAGACAGAAAATCAACAAGGAAACATTGGCTTTAAAGGACGCATTAGATCAGATGGACTTAATAAATACAACATTCCATCCAAAACAGCAGAGTATGCAGTCTTCTCAAGTGCATGTGGAACATTCTCCAGGATAGATCACACATTAGACCACAAAACAATTCTTAGTAATTTTAGGAAGCCTGAGTGTCCATCAATGAATGAATAGATAAAGGAGATATTATATATATAATAAAAAATATACATATATGCACACACATTATATAATACTAAACAGTTACAAAGATAAATGAAATCCTGCCATTTGCAAGAACATGCATGGACCTTGAAGATACACTAGGTGAATTAAGTCAGATGAACAAGGGGTAGTGGAAGGGGAGGTGGGCGGGGCGATGGGGTGACTGGTTGATGGGCACTGAGGGGGGCACTTGAGGAGATGAGCACTGGGTGTTATATGTTGGCAAATTGAACTCCAATAAAAAATATACAAAAAAAGAATTAAGTCAGATGAACAAAGGCAAATACTGTATCATTTCACTCATATGTGAAATCTAAAAAAGCAAAACAAATGAACAAACAAAATAATACATTAACTTATAGAGACAGAGGACAAATTGGTGGTCATTAAAGGGGAAGGAGGTTGGTGGTGGGCTTAATGGACGAAGGGGATTTATTGTATAGTGACGGATGGTAGCCAGACTTTTTGGTGGTGACCACTTTGTAGTGTATACAGATGTCCAATTATAATGTACACCTGAAACATATAATGGTATATACCAGTTTTACCTCGATTTTTTAAAGAATGGTCTTGTGCCTCCTATTGAGGTAGGGAAGGATTCTGATTGGTGGCATTTGGGTCTCATGCCAACCCCTGTGGCCAACTACTTGCTACACTAATGTCAATCACTATAACCAAGAGGATAGGGTACTATGATTGCCTGAAGCTTGGGAAAGCAGTTCTCTCAGATGAAGAGGGTGGGATATTTTTTTCCAGAAAAAGGGACATTGAACTAGCAAAAACAGAAACCCACGCTTATAGATCACAACTTTATGTATATAAAATATGTGGTATATGTATACAATGGAATATTACTCAGCCATTAGAAACGACAAATACCCACCATTTGCTTCAACGTGGATGGAACTGGAGGGTATTATGCTGAGTGAAATAAGTCAATCGGAGAAGGACAAACAGTGTATGTTCTCATTCATTTGGGGAATATAAATAATAGTGAAAGGGAATATAAAGGAAGGGAGAAGAAATGTGTGGGAAATATCAGGAAGGGAGACAGAACATAAAGACTCCTAACTCTGGGAAACGAACTAGGGGTGGTGGAAGGAGAGGAGGGCGGGGGGTGGGGAGGAATGGGTGACGGGCACTGAGGGGGACACTTGACGGGATGAGCACTGGGTGTTATTCTGTATGTTGGTAAATTGAACACCAATAAAAATTAATTTATTAAAAAATAATAATAATAAAATATGTATATAAAATATAAAAGAATATCTGGTTATGTTATATGCACCTCCCAGAAATTTGAAGGAATCCATTGGCTAAATTCCTTATTCCTTTCCACAGAATTTTCTGTCAATATGGGAGATTTTAAACAGTTCACTCTCAAATAAGTCAGGATATATTAATTTCCCTGGAATCAAGATGTGTTGATGATTAAATGAGAAAATAAATGGTGTTTGACACATGGCAAAGAAAAAAAAAAAGAACAAAATGCTTATTCTTTCCTAATTCTGAGTAAGACCTCTGGATATTGATCCTTTTTAATTAGAGAAGAAATTTTCTTTTAATTAAAAAGGAGAGTTTTTAATTTTCAATGTTAGAGACTGTCCTCTAGTGGAGAGAGAACCTCTGCTCTCAGCCGTATTAGAAATGGTCAAATGACACCTCATTAGAAGGTTGCAATGAATAACAAGTGTCCCTGCTGCCTACTGGGATCCACTGGCTGAAGGAAAAACGTATTATTTTCCCTCTAAGGCCCCTTCACATTGGCCTACTTGAAAGCTTGCCCTACGACAAGCATTGTTCTCATTTTAGATAGCAAATGATTTTTTATGATCAATTTTCGAATGCTTCCTTCTGAACCTGGTAAGATTGAGCTGACAGTGCACCTTTCTACCAAAAAGGCAGCAGAAGCATTTAGTGCATTTTACTGTAGCTGTTACGGATATCAACTCGAGACAGCAAGAATACCATTATCTTCAGGATTCCAGTCCCGGCAGACTGATATATTTGATGTGCATGGCTCCCTAGGCCATAGCTTAAATTTTTCTCTTATTATTTGAAGGAAAACAAAGAAACTAAATTGAGAGAAAAATTAAATTAATGTGTCTCTCTCTTCTCTGCAACTTGGGAAATTCTGATGATCATTTCCTGTATTTCCAGTTAAGTGTAGTAAATAGTATTAGCAGTATCACTTGGGTATTAGAGATGTGACAGAAGCTATGGTGCTTGACTCTCTGAATCACTTGCAAGGATTGTTGTATCAGAAATTTTTCGTCAGCAAATTAGAGACCAAAAGAAGAAAAAATGGAGTTTCTATTGATATCAAGTTAAATAATGTGAACTTAAGCAGAGTGAAGTTAAATTTACATTGCTGATTTTTATATTGGAAAAAAGGATAAGGAAAATGTTCATAAAATCCTTCAGTAATCAAACAAATGTCAGAGATATATCATGTATGTATATATATCATGTGCTGGTTATTTTAATGACCAGTGATGAGGCAAGTGTTGTATTACTGTTAACAAATAACTTTCAGAAATAGGTACAATCATGAGTTTCACAGAGATATAAGAATGAACACATGTTAGAGAAATTTTGTTCATATGACAGGAAGAAGCCAGGCAGATGTTATGACCAGTTCAAAGGTAAAGTCATAACAGCAGATTGATGCAGAATAAAGAAATGTTGAGGTGAATTCCAAGTAGAGACAAAATTGATTTTTTTCCTTATTTAGCGGTGGAAAAAGCAGAGGGGCAATGAAGTCAATTAAATCACTACCTGACATGAGAGAATTTGCATATCAGTTACCAACAATTTATAGAGTTGAAAAATAGCTCAAAGGCAGTGAAGAGCTGGAATCTGATAACTCAGAAAGGTGTGCAGTAGATAAATGAGTAGTTCTTCACTGAAACACAAATTTGTTTTTCCTACATTCCTTAGGAAAGAGAATATATTTTATTTCTGTACCTTGAATCCAGTCATCAGTGACCCAGTTGTACATCCTCCGTCTTGTTTACACAAGCTACTTCTCTACCCACCACTATCATTATTATGAACCCTTCATTCCTCTTCCCTAGCCCCCGTGTCCTTGCTTCCTGCTTGAAGGCCCTGCCTAAGTGTTTTTACATCTTGATTCTTTTCTGAGCCTCAATTATACTTTAAACAAAGTCCAAGGTCAAAAGAAAGTATTCCAGACAGTTAACTGTAACCACTCACAAGAGAGTCACCTAGGGGTGCTGGTTAAAAATGAAAATCCCTATTACCCTCCACAGTTGCTGAGTCAAAATCTGGTAGGGGGGGTAAGATTTTTGGTAATAAGTCTGAAATTCATTGGCTTCACTAAAGTAAGAAAAAAATCTAAAATCTGAGGCCATTTTTGTCTAAACGAAATGATATTGTAGAAGATCTGGGAGTATAATGTAAAACCTGGCATGAAAGTTAATGGAAATTTACAAAAATAAACAAGGTTAATTGTAGTATTAGGAGTTGCAATACTAATAACCTTTCCTCTAGTTTTTATCAAAATCTGACTATAATTATTTTCAAGTTGAATATCTGAAATATTAATCTATTAATGACCCTTGTAGGTACTATACTGAAGGTTACATATTGCTTTTTGTTTTTAACTGAAAACATAGTCACACATTAGATAACAAATACAATAAAGAAAAAATTATAATCATTCTCTGTTGTCTTAGTTTGTGTTATTTTCCATTCTACTGAAATTTTACTAGTTATATATTCAGATAGGTCAATCTCAAACTTGTGATTTTTAGATTAATTTTAAGAAAATATTTTTCCTCCACATATTTATAAAATAATAAACTTTCTCCTTTTTATTTATTTTATTATAATATTTAACTAATAAACCCTAACTTTTTGTTGTATCATGAAATTAATCTTTGTTTCTGTATCATAATTCACTTCTGATAACTCATTGCCCATCAGTAAGTCTGGTCTCATTTCTGAGCATTACAGTTGATTCCAAAGAGCTCTAGCTCTGCCAGAGGGACAAAAATCATGTTATTTTTATTATTGTTTTTAAGTACATTTTGCAATAAATATAGAAGTACAGATATCTCTTCCAGGTAGTGATTTCATTTCCTTCGGGAATATACCTAGAAGAGGGATTGCTGGATAATAGTTTTGTTTTTTACTTTTTAAGGAGAATCCATACTGTTTTTTCCATAATATCTGTACCAATTTAAATTCCCACCAACAGTGTAAAAGGGTTCCCTTTTCTCCCCATCCTTGTCAACATTTATCTTTTTTTTTTATAAAAGCTGTCCTCAAAGGTGTGGAGTGAGAGATCATTGGTTTTGATTTGCATTTCCCTGATGATTACTGATGTTGAGTACCTTTTCATATACCTTTTAACCATTCACAATAGGCAAGATATAATCTATGTGCCCATTGATGGATGAATGGATTAAGTAATTGTGAGAGAATATATATATATTCTATATATCAAGTAATATATATTAAGTAATATTATTACTTAATATGGAAACAATCTATGTGCCCATTGATGGATGAATGGATTAAGTAATTATGAGAGAATATATATATATTTCATATATCAAGTACTATTATTACTTAATAATATTAAGTAACATATGCTTCTATATATTAAGCATATATTAAGAATATTAATATATATTCTATATATTAAGTAATTGTGAGAGAATATATATATATTCCATATATATGGATTAAGTAATTGTGAGAGAATATATATAAAATATAAATATATATTAATATATAATATAATATGTTATAATATATTAATATAATATAATAATAATGTTATATAAATATATATAATGAATTTATTCAGCCTTAAAACAGGAGATACTGCAATTTGCAGCCACATGGATCAGCCTGGAAAACAGTATATTAAGTGAAATAAGTCAGATACAGAAAGAAGAAAACTATGATCTCACTTATATGTGGAATCTAAAAAAGCCATGTACATAAAAGGAGAGAGTAAAACAGTGGTTATTAGGGGTGAGGAGGTGGTCAAAGGGTATAAAGTTGTTATTATTTAAGACAAACAAGTCTAGATATCTAATGTACAGTATAATGACTACAGTTAAAAACACTGTACTGAATGCTGGACATTTGCTAAGAGACTAGATTCCAGGTGCTCTCATCACAAAAAATAGAAAAGTAACTGTGAGGAGATGATATATTAATTAGTGTAACTGTAGTAATCATTTCACTATAAGTGTGTGAATGTGTGTATATAAAATGATCATGTTGTACACCTTAAATGTATCCAATTTTTATTTTAAAAAGAACATACAAAAATCAATACATTTTGCTCTTTGGACCATCCACTTGCTGTCCCCTGCTACTATCATTATACTTTTTTTAAGGATAGTTATTGATAATAACTGTCTACTTAAATTTCTAAAGAATATAGAATTGTTTTGTTGAATTCTACAACTTATTAGACTTTTATTAGCAGTAGCATTAAATCTAACATGGACTTCAACACCTGCACCCCGATGTTTATAGCAGTAATGTCCACAATAGCCAAACTATGGAAGGAGCCTCGGTGTCCATCGAAAGATGAATGGATAAAGAAGCTGTGGTTTATGTATACAATGGAATATTACTCAGCCACTAGAAATGACAAATACCCACCATTTGCTTCAACGTGAATGGAACTGGAGGGTATTATGCTGAGTGAAATAAGTCAATCCGAGAAGGACAAACATTATATGGTCTCATTCATTTGGGGAATATAAATAATAGTGAAGGGGAATGGAAGGGAAGGGAGAAGAAATGTGTGGGAAATATCAGAAAGGGAGACAGAACATGGAAGACTCCTAAATCTGGGAAACGAACTAGGGGTGGTGGAAGGGGAGGAGGGCGGGGGGTGGAGGTGAATGGGTGACGGGCACTGAGGGGGGCACTTGACGGGATGAGCACTGGGTGTTATTCTGTATGTTGGCAAATTGAACACCAATAAAAAATAAATTTATTATTTAAAAAAAAAAATTGGACTTCAGGGCAGCTCAGGTGGCTCAGCAGTTTAGCGCCACCTTTGGCCCAGGGCATGATCCTGGAGACCTGGCATCGAGTCCCACGTCGGACTCCCAGCATGGAGCTTGCTTCTCCCTCTGCCTGTGTCTCTGCCTCTCTCTGTGTGTGTGCCTCTCATGAATAAATAAATAAAATCTTTAAAAAATAAATAAAATGGACTTCAAAAGTATTGTTTTTCCAACCAAGAATCTGCAAATTTTATGTATATATATTTCATAAAACTTTAATCTGACTTGATGTGATTTTGTGGTTCATTTATTCACAACCATCTCTTATTATAATTTGTTTATTGCTCATGTAAATCAGATTTTTATTATTTTCTATTTCATTACTATGGAAATTATGTATGATATTGATTTTTAGATATCATGGACCATAGCTAACCATAGGGTGTTCTTTGTAAGGCTGACAAAAACATGATAAAAATCAGTGACTTTTAGAATATAAGATTAAAGAAAAAATAATTTAAAATCACATTAACTAGCTAAAATAAAAGTACATTAATTTCCTACAAATCATCTACTTTAAAAACTAACATTTATCAGACTTCCAAATTTACCCCATTGAGGAAAACTTTCTTCTACTGAATTGCTTTCTTCAGTTGTTTATTGCCACAGGGTTCCAATACGCCGAGTTAGATCATCCTACAATTTCATATTAGGCAGACTATGTCTCATTTTAAAATTTCATAAGCCAGCGTTTAATGATTTTAGAATTAATGCCCTTTAAACTTGCATTCTCTGTTTTTATTTTGCATATTCTGGCTCTTAAGTTTCTTAAGGGCATTTCTTCTTCTGGATGTGAAATTCTGTCAAAATATACAGAAAGGATGGATAGCCCTCTCACTAAACATTACCATATGCACTCCATTTGTTTCATTGGGGTGATGTCATATTTTTGACAAGATATTGATATATTTTCTATATAATTCTGTTTTAGAATAACTCAAACTGCATCTAGAATAACTCAAATTGTACAGATGTTTACATTTTGTAACATAAACACAAAAGTCTGTAATATCAAAAGGCCAAATTTTAAAAATTTGCTGGTGAGAGATTATTATAATTTCTTATATTTGGATGTTTGAAAGAAAGAACTCTTTCTTCAAAGAAATTAAAAATATAGGTGCTTCTGAATTGGTTTAGTATGCAATTACAATATCTTCAAATAATACTTTTTATCATCCTTTTAAAGCATATTACTGTTGTTTCATGTCTTATTGCTTTGGAAAAACTTCAAAAAAAAAATTATCGTACAAAGATGATGCTGATAGGTGCCCTTGTACTGAATTTAAAAGAGATGATCCTGTCAGTCCCATTTATATTAAATTCTTGTGTAAAGTGTGTCTACTTTTAAACATTTGGAAATAACTCTTTTTAGTTTTTCTTAAAGACTATAAGCCTTTGATAATTTTAATTTAGTCTGTATAAATTCATAAGTAAAATTACAAATCCATCAGAGGATATACAACACAACAGTAGGGAAATTAAACATTTTAGGTATGATGGTGACAATTACATTCTGTGGTCTAACAAAAGCCCTTTTATTCTGATAGTTTTTATAATTTTGAACAACATTGGTTATTAATAAAATAATTATATGTAATAAAAAAATTTTGGTTGAATATGAATGGTAAGAACCACAAAGACATAATACTTCACACTCCTGAAGAATGTGAAGAATGGCTAGAATGGCCTAGCCATTCTAGAATGGCTATAATAAAAAAAAACAGATAAGTTTTGGTGAGCATGTTGGAAAATTGAAACCCTCAGACATTGCTGGTGATAATGTACAATGGTATAGCCACTTTGGAAATCCAGTTTGGCAATTCCTCAAAGATTTAAACATAGAATTATCTTATGACACAGCAATTCCACTTTTAGATATAAATTCTACTTCTAGATTCCGCTCAAGAGAAATTAAATCATTTATGTCCACACAAAAATTTGTACGGGAGCATTCAAAATAGCATTATTCATTACAGTCAAAGAGTAAAATGTCCATCAGCTGATTAATGGAAAACAAAATATGGTATATCCATACAATAGAATATTAATTTGCCACAAAGAATAATGAAGTATTGATATATGCTGTAATATGGATGAACCTTGAAAACAATAAGCTAAGCAAAAGAAGCCAGACACAAAAGGCTACGTACTATGTGATTCCATTTATACAAGACGTCCAAAACAGGCAAATCCACTGAGAAGCAGATTAGTGGTTGTCAAAGGCTGGGACGATTAGGGTGAAATGACTAGTGACTACTTGATTCAGGATTTCTTTCTAAAATGATGAAAGTATCCTAGAGTTGATTATGCTGCTGGTTCTGTGAATATAATAAAAACTACATGGATAAATTGATATGTGAATTACATCTCAATATAGCTATTAAAATATGCATGCAGTTTCTTTGAGAGAACAGGGTTTTTTTTTTTAAGAATTTATTTATTTATTTATTTATTCATTTAAGAAATAGCGAGCAAGTGTGCAAGCAAAGGGGGAAAGAATCTTAAGCCGACTCTGCATGGGGCATGGAGCCCAATGCCATGCTCCATCTCACGACCCTGAGATCATGACCTGAGCCTAAACGAAGTCAGATGCTTAACTGACTGAGCCACCCAAGTGCCCTGAGAGAACAGTTTTAAAGAGAGTGGTGTGCTGGTAAATGTTTGACGATTCATTCTCCAAGTATAATCTGACATCTAAGTGGTTTTGATACTTTGGCAAATAAGAGACATTGGAGATATATGTCAGAACTTTATTTTTTCATCAATGATGTAAGCAACTTTTTTGCTGAATCAGAATATAGTTTTTGGATACTAGAGGAATTTTTGTGTTTATGCTTTTACCAATCTAACAGCTATAGATATGACACTTTTAAGTGTAAGCTACATTATTAACTTTTTCTCCATGTTGTCTTAAGTATAGACAGACAACAAAACAATATATCATAGCCTGACTTGTAGAGTTGGGCAACTTATGGAGTAAATACTTTCACCATGGATGATAGCAAACTACCAACATAATCTCACTAAATGTGCAGTTGGGAAAAATGTATAGTGACAAACAATTATATAGTATTTTTGCCATACAGCTACTGTAGATGAATAATGTAGCAAAATAATTAGGAAGTTTTTAGTTTTGAATATCTAATACCTTTGTTCTTAATACAGTATAATTAAGGGGTGCCTGAGTGGCTCAGTCACTTAAGCATCTGCCTTCAGCTCAAGGCATGATCCCAGGGTCCTGGGATCAAGTCCCTCATCAGGTCCCTGCTCAGCAGGGGCTCTGCTTCTCCCTCTGCCCCTCCCCCTTCCCCTGCTCATGCGCTCTCTCTCTTTTTCTCAAATAAAATCTTTAAAAGAAATAATACAGTATAGTTGATTGTAAGTGTCTATAATTTGATATTTAATAATGACTGTGTTTAACAATCCACTTACAGAATTTCTGAAAATGGCAGTAATTGACTCCTACAAGCTGGTATGAACTGGCTCCAGCCCACAAGTGAAATAACATCTGAGTGAGGAGGCTCTACATTTGCAATGTTGCAGGCTAGTTTACAAGACAGACTTGGCCTGCTGAGATAGGCTATAGACATGTAACCTTTAATTAATGAAGCTTTGAAAAAAAGGAACCAAGGGAAAATGCAAGTACAAGAGATATTAAGCAGGTTATTAATTTGAAAG
The DNA here is from genome assembly GCF_018345385.1 of Vulpes lagopus. NCBI lineage: Eukaryota > Metazoa > Chordata > Mammalia > Carnivora > Canidae > Vulpes > Vulpes lagopus. Next base: position 25,077,544 of record NC_054848.1, read on the forward strand.
TATTTATTGAGTTCCTAACACATTCAAGACACTGTAATTGGTCCTAGTAATATACAAAGGTAAATACACATGTAATTTCTGCCTCTGGGGAATAAATACTCTAGTTCCTAGGTTAGGCATGCAAACAAACCAGATATTGTGAGGAATATATTATGATAAAATGCAGGTATGTCCCAAGGGCTATGGGAGGAGAAAAGACAGAATTACTATTTCTAGAAAAGGCAAGTCATTCTTTTGGAAGAAGTGGAAATGAGGAAAATTTAAAGCAAGGAATATAATGTTAAAAAGCATGAGAATGTGAAATGAATCATGGATGGACTGCCCCTAAAACTCAAATGCTAAAAACCTATTATGTAAGTGGCATGCCCTGCTTCATCAGTGCAAGGTATAAACACAGTCATATTATTCTGAATTTCTTCATCCTATTTCCTAACTGCCTAATTCCCTATGTAAAATGTCCCAACTTCTATTTTCCTCTCTGCCCTTATGAACTTCCACCTGCCCTTATTGGGTGGAAGTGCATCATCTCTCCCTAGGTCTCATCCTGCCCAGGAATTTCCATCAAGTCTCAGTTCTTATTTGACCTACCAGGAACGGCTGATAGTCCTTTATTCCTGCTTTCAAACATGGGTAATACACACTTGGGGCCCAAAGTCACAGTTCCCTGACACTCATGTGATGAACCATCATTTCTCAGAAGAAAAGTACTTTCTGAGTGGACACAACTTTCCTCCCCAACACTTAGGCAGTTGGGTAGTCCCAGGTGTGAGCCAGACTTTACGGGGCACTTCTCTCAAGATAGGCTCCACTGAGCTTCTCCTGTCCTTTCCTGCTAGCATAGCTGTGCATATGCGACATGATCTCCTTTTGTTCAGCCACACAAGGGGGTATAATTGAGAGAAACCACTCAAAAATCTATTCACAAAAAAAAAAAAAAAAAAAAATCTATTCACAGAACAGACTTTCTATCCTGATTTCATTGAGAAGCAGCTGGCAACTCCCCAATCTACCCCCCCTTCCCCCTACTCACACACCGATGCATGTAAATTATAAAAATAAAAAAAAAATGTTTTCCACCTTATCAGACTTTCTATTTAATCTCCACTTTGAAAGGTCTCCTATCATATTGATAAAGAGCACAGTGACCTGTAGTCACTGCTATCACCTTTTAAGAAATTATGTGGAAATAAATCCAAGCTTTGCAGTGACTATTTCTTATGTGATCCCAAAGTATTGTAACATTCTAAATCCTTCTTTATTCTCTCTGATCCAATCCCAGTTTAGCAAATACAGTAAGAGCGATTACCTTAGAATTCAGATGTGATTATGTCAGTCTCCTCCTTGAAACCTTTCCCCAGCTTAGCCCTGCCTTTAAATGGAAGGCCCAAATCTTCTTCAACATGGCCTACATGGAAGGATATGGCTGCCAGTGCTCTGGTCTCATCAGTACTCTACTCTCTCCCTAATCCTCTCCCCACTTCCACCCCCACATACACCTGAGCTTCTTTTTTTTTTTTTTTTTTTTTTTTTTTTTAAATGTTTTTTTTTTTTTTTTTTAATTTTTATTTATTTATGATAGTCAGAGAGAGAGAGAGAGAGAGAGAGAGACAGAGACACAGGCAGAGGGAGAAGCAGGCTCCATTCACCCGGAGCCCGACGTGGGATTCGATCCCGGGTCTCCAGGATCGCGCCCTGGGCCAAAGGCAGGCGCTAAACCGCTGCGCCACCCAGGATCCCACACCTGAGCTTCTTAAGCCAGTCTGAAGTTATTTATTTCCTCTAAAGTTCCTTCGCATTCTTTCATTCATCCTATTTCCTCTCAGAATGGAGTGCTTTTCTGTTTTTCCTTCCACCCTCTTTTATGCCTTCCATGAGTTCCACTATTTGACCCACAGCAAGCCCAGTCCAAGTCTGGATAGAGTTCCCCTAAGTGTCCCTATAATACTGCAGATACCTCCAATACTGGACCTTAAGGCAAGGTAGGTAGTCAAAGATCAGGTGAACAAAAATGACTGAGAAAGCAAATCATTTCTTACGTGGGTACAGGAGCCATTTCCTAAGTATTGCAGCACAAAGCTTACAAATGAGAGACATGAAGAATTAGATAATGGAAAAATCACTTGATCTGGGAACATAGGATTGTGACAAGAGGGACAAATTCAGGTCCCAATGAGAGATTCAATTCACTTTTCTGCTAATATCAAGCGGAGTTGCTAATGGCATGATCATTATCTATAAACCCCCAAATTTAATATAACTATAATGGGAAATTAGGTAATTTCTGGAGATTTCTATTTAAGAATTCCAGTCACTAACTCCCACCTAAAAATTAAAACTTGATCTCTTAAAAAACAGATTAAGTAAGTTATTGATATATAAAAATTTAAAACTCTGTAATATCTGTTGGTTCTGTTGGCATGTGATATTAATCACCACACCAGGTAGTATTTTGAGATTTACATTTTGAATACATGACTGCCTTGACACTGTAACAGGTAGGTCAATTGCATAAAAGCTGGTGAATGTATGAAAAGGGAAGGCAAAGAATATTAGGTTTAAAATTGTTTTGTAACATTGGATTGACACTTGCCATAGAAATCCACAGTTGATTTCCAGTCAGTAAGATTGACATTCAATTATCCATTTTGTAATGTGAATATTCTCCAAGGAAGGAGGGTTATGTATTGAAATATTTAAGAAACATTTATATACAAAAATTAATAATAAAGGAACCTACTTGGAGCCCCATTTTGCCTCTTAAAAGCTTGTAGACATTTTCTGGATTTTCCCTATCTTGTCACTAATGATGACTATTGTATACAGGTGCAAAATCCACGAGGAATCGCTTACTTGGAGAACATGCTGACATAAACAAAGATAAAAGGCAAAGGCTATATCGTGCCATCTTAGAAATATTAGACAAGCAAGAATTTATTTATAAATTATTCTTACACAATGGATATAATTAAGATAATATTAATTTTATTCAATAAAAATGTTATTGTAGAACTTGTAGAATAGGATTTTTTTTAAGTTTTTATTTGAACTCCCGTTAGTTAGCATATAGTATATTAATTTCAGGTGTACAATTTAGTGATTCAACACTTCCATAACACCCAGTGCTCATCACAAGTGCACTCTTTAATCCCCATCACCTCTTTCTGCCATCCCCCCAGCCACCTCCTCTCTGGTAACCATCAGTTTATTTTCCATAATTAAGTCTATTTCTTGGTTTTCCTCTCTTTTATTCCCCCTATTATTGTTTGTTTCCTTTTTTTTTTTTTTGTCTTGAGTAAGATTTTTATTATTTTATTATTTTTTTATTGGAGTTCCTTTTGCCAACATATAGCATATCACCCAGTGCTCATCCTGTCAAGTGCCCCCCTCAGTGCCCATCACTCAGTCACCCCAACCCTCCGCCCACCTCCCTTTCCACTACCCCTTGTTCGTTTCCCAGAATTAGGTGTCTCTCATGTTCTGTCACCCTCTCGGATATTTCCCACTCATTTTCTCTCCTTTCCCTTTTATTCCCTTTCACTATTTTTTATATTCCCCAAATGAATGAGACTATATAATGTTTGTCCTTCTCTGATTGACTTACTTCACTTAGCATAATACCCTCTAGTTCCATCCACGTTTGTTTCCTTTCTTAAATTCCACATATGAGTGAAATCATATGGTATTTGTTTTTCTCTGACTTATTTTGCTTATCATAATACTCTCTAGCTCCATCCATGTGATTGCAAATGGCAAGATGTCATTCTTTTATAACTGAGTAATATTCATATATATTAATATAAATATATATATATACATATTCCACATATTCTTTATCGTCAAAGGGAACATTGGTGTGCATATATTCCTTTGAATTAGTATTTTTATATTCTTTGGCTAAATACCTAGTGGTGCAATTGCTGGCATTTCTATTTTTAACTTTTTGAGGAACCTCCGTACTGTTTTCTAGAGTGGCTGCATCAGTTTGCACTCCCATCAACAGTGCAAGAGCATTCCCTTTTCTCCACATCCATGCCAACACTTCTTGTTTCTTGTGTTGTTAATTTTAGCCATTCTGACAGGTGTGAGGTGATAGCTCATTGTAGTTTTGATTTGCATTTCCCTGATGATGAGTGGTGTTGAACATCTTTTCATGTGTCTTTTGGCCATCTGTATGTCTTCTTGGAAAAAATGTCTATTGGTGTCTTCTGCCCATTTTTAAATTGGATTATTTTGGGGGGAGTTTTGAGTTCTATAAGTTCTTTATTTATATATTTTGGATATAACCCTTTATGAGCTATGTCATCTGCAAGTAGACATACTCATGCAATCACTCGTAAGCACAATTTCAGAGCTTAGCTCTGAGGTTTCCAGTCTTTAGGACTCTCCTTCTTTGCACTTTAAGGTCATTTAGTTGTCCTTTAGAATCTTCTCAAGAATTTATGAAATTCAGAAAATTTGCTTGCTTCAGATGCCAGCAAAGGTATCATGGTTTTCAGCCCCTCTCATAGTACCTGAGGGGAAGGAAAAATTCTTCCTCTACCACTCAAGGTCTTCCAGCTGGACTAAGAATTGATATGAGATGGATTTACAGGAGAAAAAGCCCAAGGTTTTATTACATGCTCATGGAGGCCCAATAATGAAATTGATTCCTAAAGAAATGGCCAAGGCAGGCAGTTTTTATGCTTTTTAGACAAAGAAGCAATAAATCTGTGAGAAATTGACAGGCCAAAGAAAAAATAACTTTGAGAGCTTGAGTTAGTAAGGAATTCTAAAGAGAATTTGGGCTGCAGTAGAACATAGGTAAAAAGTAACAAGGGTTGTTTTTACAGCCCTCTCTGCTCTAAATTCCCTGACTCTGGTGATAAGGGTGTCTTATTTATTTTCTGGTACAAAGAGGTACCTTTCACATAGGAGATTCATTTTGTGCTTTCAGGCAGATAGAGGAGGGTCTAAATGTCATCCTTGTATGGGCTGTCTCTTAAGTAATTTTTATTTAAAATACTCAGTATGCTGAAGTGGCCCATCTTGGGGCAACTCGCCTTGGCACTCTGTATACACTAAGAGGTTCCTTGCCTCAATCAAAGCTGGAGTAGGCCCTTATGGCTCCCCATCTCATCGCCCATTTTGTAGTTCCACTTGGAGGCAACAGGATCTTAAAACTAGTATGTACTGGAATATTTCAGTTCTCTAATGCCAGCTAAGGCTTGGAGAAACCAGGTGTTTGCAAAATGGCATAACCTGTCCAGAAATAAGCCTTACTTTTGCAAGCATTAAATTTATTTCTGCCTTTTAGTCAGGGACCTCCACTTACCTTATTAAGTAATCAACCAATATGTATTCATCATTACAATGATCTCTCCTGAGTAGCATGTTGAAAGAAACTAATCTCCACAGTAACATCATTGATTTTACATCTAATAAAAAAATCTCAAAAAAAAAAAAAAATAAAATAAAAAAAAAAAAAAAAAAAAAAAAAAAAAATCTCAAGAATTTATTCTCATGAGTTGTTCATTTTTTTAAATATGCTTTTCTACCTGAGCTTATGTTGGTTTCCTTAATTAGAACCTTATTCCATATCTAGTAAAGATTTTTTAATAACATTTTTAAGGGATCCTGGATTTACAGTTCCTTTTCTTTCCCTTCCAAAGATTTTGTCTCCTTTCGATTTTCCAGTCAGGACTGAGAAACACCTTCTACCTGCCCTGTGAAATCTTATAATTACTAACATTATTTACCCTCTGATATCATACTTTGAGAAGAGCACATCACCTCTGTGGTATCATTCCCAATAATTCATAACCTAAATCTAATTGTGTAAAAACATGAGGCAAGCATAATGGGAAGAACCTTCTCTAAAATAGCTGACCAATCTTCTTCAAAATCTTATAAGTAACTCCCATTTCATTAAACAAGCTGTCAAAAGCACATATTCTATAAATTCGACAAAGATTAAAAATAGCTGAAAAAACATTTTAGGTAAATGTTTCGTTAAATCAATGAGGTGCTTAAAATGTTACCTGCCAGTTTGCCTAAAATAAGAGTGTACAAATAGTTTTATAACCCATGTCCATCACTTCTCTCTGCAGGTGACTCAGCTAATCTAACCTGCAGAGCTTTCTTTGGGTACAGTGGAGATGTCAGTCCTTTAATTTATTGGATGAAAGGAGAGAAGTTTATTGAAGATCTGGATGAAAATCGAGTTTGGGAAAGTGACATTAGGTAAAATAATTTTTTCTTTTAACTTGTACAGTCAAGTTAATGTTTGCTCTGTTAGTGAATAGAAAGTGAGCTAAAGGAACGTAAAGGGAGTTTTGGTGGGGTTTATTTGGGGGTGGTTACCATCATAATTAAAACATCTCAACATTGAATGGCAAAGAGACAAAACACTGTTAAGAGACTGTGAAATTACAAAACATGAATGCCGTGTGCAAAGAATTTAAGGGATACAGAAAGGCGTTTTTCACTAAGGAATACACTGAGTATGAGACAGACCAAAAGTACCATCAAATATGGAAAATGTGAAATTGTGCCTTTTGTTTATAAGAGCTTTTTTAAAAATATTGTCAAGAGGAAATATTAACAAGGTACTAGGACTCGACCAAACACAAACTCTGTTGTTTTCCCTTTATGTTTGTACATATTTGAGCCATCAAGTGGATTATAAAGCATTTGATAGGAATGATAGAGGATATACAAAATGTTTTCATTGTCTTTTTTTGTCTGACTTTAAGGCCTAAATATTAATATAGTGGGAATGATAAAGGATAACCATTAAAAAATACCATCCATTTTGAGGGCATAATGTTTAAACCTCTTTAAAAAACTTATTTGTTCATTTACTTTTAAGTATTCAGGTATTTGATAATGACTAAAATTATGCTTGGACATAGATACTCATTTTTAATCATAGTATAAGTAAGCAAGCATATAAATAATAATTAAGTTATAACTGAATCAAAATGCTGATCATGCATAAACATTTTCCCATCTAAAGTTTACATCTTCTGGGTATATATGAGCATATATAAGGCTCCTCCTCCTAAATTCAAGGACTTTTATAACCTGATCAAAAGTATAAGTGAAAAAGATCTGTGATATTAAAAACATATAAAACTGTCATATAAGGTTATTTCTACTGGGATCTTCTTCCTGGCGACAAATACACAAGAATATTGCACTCCACCTGGGTTTGGAAATGCCCAGACGGACAATTCTCCAATATGTACTAAAATGTTCCCGGGCCATTTTTCATATTTATAACTTCACTATTATTTTTTACTCATGTACTTTGAGATATTAAAGTTAAAGAAGGACAATAAACCTCCTAATTTTCACCCTCTCTCTCTTTTTGCAAGTGCTCAAGAAAGGGCCTAGGAAGGTATATTTCTTTAATTCTGCATTAGGAAGTATTGTGCAGACATGAGTTACCAAACAAATGGGAGGATGGAGGTGGAACCCTTGCAAGCAGGGAAAAAGAGCCTCACTTTAAGGTTTTCCATTCGCTCTGAAAGATCACAAAAACCTTTGACAGTGAGGTTAGTGTTTGCTATTCATTTAATGTCAGAATTAAACACTTCATCAGAACATTTAGTCTACGGATTTATAATTTCATATTTCTCTTAAAATAGGCAATTAATTTGTATCATTAAAAAAAAAATCCAAGCTGGAGCTTTCAACCAAAATGTCAAACTAGCTCAGAAATTTTCTATTTTTCCTTTCTTTAAAGAAAAAAAACTAACAATCTATATAATTAGTCCCCCAGCCTAAGACATTAAAATTTCTTCTCTCACCTTTACTATATCATATTTCTTAAAGGGAAATCAGTTTGTAAACTTGTCTTCAAGGTCTTTCTCACCTCTTATTATGACAGTGTGATTGTCCTGCTAAGAGAGATAATTAACTGCAACTTCATTAGCATCTCCAAAAACAAGCTTCCTCATTAGAAATGAAGAGGAAAAGCGCATGATATAATTTAATTAAGATAGCATCAATCCGTAGCCAAATTTGAAGCACAGATGCTATAGGTATTTTCACCTCAGATTCAGATTGATCTAATTTTTTTTCCTTTTCATGTCTGTGTATGTTTGTGTGGGGTTTTTTGTTTCGTTTTGCTTTATGTTTTAGAATTCTCAAAGAGCATCTCGGGGAACAGGAAGTTTCCATCTCATTAATTGTGGACTCTGTAGAAGAAGGTGACTTGGGAAATTACTCCTGTTATGTTGAAAATGGAAATGGACGTCGGCATGCCAGCGTTCTCCTTCACAAACGAGGTGAGTGTCACCTTCTAAGCCTGAGTAGTCCTGAACCTATAATGGGAGGGAAAGAATTGGGGACCAAAAGCATGTTCTGTTTTTCCATATCACTTTATCCTAAATAAATCCTAAATAAATCCTAAATCACAATAGCAGGGCCATCTTAGCAGATAACACAGTGGATGCGTGACTAACTCAAGCTCTAGAGTCAAATATGGATCCCTTGCTGGGCTTTACCACCAAATCTAGAACCTTGGGGATGGTATCTCACTTCCCTAAGCTTCAGTTTCCTGATACTTGACAACAGGGAAACGATGATGGCAACTCTTCAGTGTGTTTTAAAGATGAAAGAAGACAAGAAATGTGAAGAGCTTGGTACAGAGCCTGTACACAGTGAAATGAGGTTAAATGCTGTTTATTGTTAGAAATTGGCAACCCAATCAAAAATAATGGGAGATTTTAAGTCAAAGATTGTGTTCTTTATTTGAAGGTTCTTCCTTTAGCATTAGCTGTCTGATTGATTCCCCATTGCAGTACTTCTTGACATTTTTTTTCTTCCTTGGATAACTTTTACATGTGTAGTATCTTCCCATAATTAACAGTAATTTGTTAATTAGTCATTAAATAATTATCATTCAATTATTATTCATTAGTAATAATTCAAGGAAGATAGATTGTGGTTGAGTACATATCTGCTGCACTAAATCTGATTCCACAGCAGCCCCAACACGGTAGGCACAGAGTTAAAAATATGTATAAATATATATATATATATAACTTTCACATTGGAGACTATTAAAAAACAAAATTCAACTGAGTAAATTTGAAGATCTAATTGACTTCATTAAATGACTCATGAATTGGGCAGCTCTGAGTAGTTGCACAAAATGTAAGATTTTTATAGGAAAGAGGGTGGGGCAAGAAGTCATTAACAAAAGAAAGAATTAAAAAAAAAAAACGAAAAGATTGGGTCAAGCCTGGACACTTTCCAGGGGTGGAGGACTGGGAAAGGCCAGGGTTTTTTGTTTTGTTTTGTTTTGTTTTGTTTTGTTTTGTTTTGTTTTGTTTACCATGCAGATGAACTCACTTGTGCTGATCAGGAAATTTCAGATTGACTTTTAAAAGGTCACATGCCTAAGATAGGTCAAAACTGTAATTAAGTCTTGGTTTCCTGCTGGGGAGGGGAGGGAAATGACTCCAGTTTGAGCTTTTTGTTTTTTTCTTTTTTAACAAGACAGTTGTGAACTTGGAGCCTTGCTTTCATTGCAGAAATTTTTGATGTACGTTACAAGAGAAAAATGGCTTTTTTCCTACATTATGCTAAGTGAAAACTCTCCAGCTTTGGGAACAAGCACACTTGGCATTCTCTTACTCAGCAAATTTATGATTTTAATTTCAAAGCACATGTTTAATCCTAGGCACTTTGAGGTTGAAAAAGAAAGAGAACATTGAAGACTGTCCCCCTCCTCTTTATTGGGCAATAGATTCCCTTTGAATAATGTTACTAAAAGCTATTAAAACCGACACTTCTGTTGTCAGGAGACTATAATATTAAAATAGTCTACCTGTGGGAGATGTGAGTAGAGGGAAAAGGTAAGGACAGGTAGCAATGATTGTTTCTCTCTGTAGCTTAACATATATAGTCAATGAAGGAATTGAGAATAGAAATATTATACATATAACAGGACAGAAATAGCTTACCAGGGTTGGAAGCAACTCAAATGTTGTGTAATTGAACCATTCCATAACATGCTCCTAAGTGTACTGGATCACATTCCCTCTCAAGGAAACCAATTCTATCTCTGGAAAAAACTATTAGAAAGCATCCCTATTTCACTGTCTGTCTACCCCTTGACCACAGTTTTACGCTTTTAATCTCTCTTTCCCAAAACAGCCCTTCAAAAGTTTGTTGACTATCACCATGGTCCTCCTGGACCTTTACTTCCTCAGATTCAACTTGTTTAGTTTCTTTTTTTCCTTCTTCCTTTCTATGGATACAATACTTCCACCATCTTGATCACTCTCTTGAATATGCTCTAATTAAAGAGTCTGAATTACTTCTCAAGAAGGAGAAGAGTGGAGAGAGGATAGAGGGCACATATAAAAATCTGTTCACTTGAACAACACTTATTTCTTTTTAGGACAAGGTAGGAGTAACAGTCAATTATTGATTGTCAGGGAGCAAGAATTCCTGTACCCTTAAGGGTCCTTCTACCTGAATTAAGAATCAAATTGACGTGAGACAGATTAATGGGAGGAAATCAAATTTAATAGTGTCCATATGGGGAATCCACACGGACATGGAAATTCCAAAGACGGTCAGGCATATGTCTTCCTGAAATAAGGACAAGGGGGAAGGGGTCTGCGGCTTCAGAGGAAAGGAGTATGATCCACAAGATAGTAAGAACAGATGTTTGGTAATTAGATGTTTACCCTGCCATACGGATGGATCACTCAGATAACACTTATCTCTGCTAATAACCCTTATTCTGGGAAAGACCCTCAATTTCAAGTCTTCTATGAAGTTAAGGGAAGGGCAAAAGTTCCTCTTGAGCCCACAGGATCTTGAATGCCTTCAACTCAGAATAATCTGCATGCCAAAATGGCCCATCTTGGGGCACCCTGCCCTCGGCCCCTAAGTGATCATATGGAGAAAAGGAGGAAAATGAATTGTATCTAAGGAGGATAAACTATTAAAGCTCTGTTCTTACAGATAGGTACACAGCCAGGAAGGGTCAAACACAGCCAGGCTATTTTTAGAATGTGTAGCCTAAGGTTAAGTTGCCCATGGCTACAAAAGCCTCCAGTACTACAAAAATAAATGTTTGAAGAATCAAGAAAATTGTTTGAAAAACTTTCCCAAGACTGTCTGATTCCCTAAACATGAAGGAGAAAGTTGTGGCCAATGTTGGAGCAGTCTTTAATGCCTAGATCCACAATGGTTTTCAAATATGTCTTTATACTAAGAGCATTTTGTTTTTAGTAAAATAAAAGCATTAGAAGCCTAAACATGTTATTCAAGATCATATAGTCCAAAAGTCCCTTTTAAAGTTAATGTGTGCCTTCCTTCTAAGGGAACTGCAGCCCATGAGTCATCAATTCACAAAAGCAGCAAGGCCTGCAATCTCCTGCCCTTGAGACGCTTATAATCATGGAGAATGGTCTATCCAAATCATCTTAGAAAGGACTTTGGTTAACAGGTGGCATAGCTGCAAGTTCCCCAGCCCTGCAAGGGTCAGAAGATCAAGGCACAGCACATAGCTTATAGTTTTGGTCTCTGATCATAGTATTCCTGAAAGAGTCAAATTACTGTCACACTAGCAGTTATGTAACTATCAGATGAATTGCTATAGCCCTCAGAAGACTAAAGCTCAGAGAAGGAACTGGAAGATGTCACTATTAATCATATTTTTTGCCACTTATTCATAAATCCCTTAACTTATCTTACAGGCCTTCAAAGTCTTTCATTTGAAAACCTCTCTAAAGACCTATGTTAAAGTATTTGATGAATACAGACCTTGCAAACCACAATTATCAGTTCCTCTGATGGGTGAACTTTCCAGGACATACCTTGGTGCAAGTTACTGAAGCATTTTTTCCTCCACCATTACCTTTTGCTCAGTATTGTTGATATACCAAAAATTGTGTCAGAGCCTCCCCACTGGGTGTTATGTGTTAAGGCAGAAAACCTTTCCTTTCTTCCTTTCTAGGTTCTTTGGCTGGTCTAATCATTAAATTGACATAAGACTGATTAACAGGAGAAAAATTTAATTTCATATATACGGGAGCCCTAGAGATATGAGATTCAAGGACAAGTTGGGCAGTTGAGGCTTGTATGCCCTCCTGAGCTAGAGTGGCCCAGGGGCCTGGAGCCTCAAAGGAGAAGAGGCTGATTCACAGGCCAGTAAGAAGAGTCCATGTTTGGGGATAAGTCGTTTGCTCTACCCTAGTCAGGACTCTGCATACAAAGTTATCCTAAGTAATAGATTTCTTTCTGGGCCAGGTCCCCTATCTAAATTCATTTAGGTAGTTAAGGGAGAGGTCAAAGTGTTTCTTGAGTCTGCTGGGTCTTGACTGCCTTCAGCTCAAAATAGTCCTCCTGCCAGAGTGGCATATTTGGGGATCGCAAAACCTGCTCCCCGTCTTATGGATTCTTTGAGATGTTACTCACATGTATCAACTAAGTATTCCTTAATGCTGAGAGGCTACTACAATGAATAATTCAGCTAGGATCAAACTAGGTTAGATTTTGGACCAGCCTTTTATCTTAAAAAAAAAAAAAATCTTACTTCCACAAACACTGGCTGAAAATTCCCTAGAAATTTGACCATTGAAAAAGTTTCTATGAGGGGCAACTGGCTGCCTTAGTGAGCGGAGTGTGTGACTCTCCATCAAAGATCTCGGGGTTGTGGGTTCGAGCCCCATGTTGGATACAGAGATTACTTTAAAAAAATAAGTCTTAAAAAAAGTTTCTATGGGACTATTCAAAATTGTAGATCCCTGCAGCCAGGGAAGGCACTTGGGCAGTTAAGATCATGTCAGATATGCAGCAGGGGTATATTTCCTGTACTCTACAGAGAACTAGGCTGTGCAGTGACTGAGAGATAAAGAATGAACAGGCAAGGCCCCAGGCCTTTATGGTCCTCACTCTAGCCCTTGACCTGACAAGCTTCCTTGGAAAAGAGCCAAAGCACCGAGCTGGCACATTCCATTCTGCGTTATTTCTTGTTCCCACTGTTGCCCACATGTGATTGCATTTCATATTTCAGTCTCTGAACCTTTTACCCAAATGCTTTTGCTCAGGTTTCTAATTGCTGCTGCCTGACTTGACATGTATCCAACACTGACCTTTACCTTCATTTTCCCTCCAAAATTCTGACCTTTACTATTCCCTCCATTTTTTGTTTGTTTGTTTTCCATTTCCCTGACACAAAGGATTCTTCAGATCAGTGCCCAGCAGCAATTGCTCTTGCCTCAGACCTAATCACTCTTGCACCCGTCAGGCAGTCTTAAATGTCCACTCAACTGTGTTTTTTCTCCATACTCTAACTCTGGATGGCCTCACAGTGTGGACATGTCGACTATATGGAGCAAAGCAGCTTCATGGTTGAGGGTGTGGACTCTACAGCAATGCTATGCATTCAAAAGCCAACTGTCCATTTACTAACTGCGTAATTGTTACCAAATTTAAACTTGTCCAATGCACCCAATGTGCAGTAAGCGAATGTCCGAGACACTGATTTTGAAACACAGAAAACTTTATAATCAGAAGGACAACCCATCAAGAAGGCTGGGAGCATTCCCCAAGCTGCCTTGCCCTGTTGAGCCCAGGGAGAGCATTCTTTCGGACAATGAGGCACTATTTGGGACCTGGTATGATCAGATACCTCAAAATAAATGTTACCCTTCCAGTCTCCATGAGGTCTCTACAATTAGAGATTAGGGATGAAACAGGCAAAGTTAATGATTGACGGTGCAAGAGGTTGAGAGCTACCTAAAGCCTAATTGAGTAGAGACATAATAGAATGTGAAGCTAATTTAATAGTACAACTAGTATGACTATAGTCGGTAAAACAGGTCCAGGAACCAAGTGTCCGGCCCCACTCTTTTGGTCAAATCACCTCATCTCTGTGAGCCTCAAATTTCTCTTCTATAAAATGGGAATAATGATACTAACTACCATATAAAATAGTTATGAAGATTAAATAAGCCACTATGTGTCAATAGGTATCACAATGTCGGACACATACTTATCTCCTAGTAAATGTTAGCAGCCATTACATGCTTTCTCTTCTCCAACTACATGATACTCTGGGTAATTTAGGATGTGATAATGATGTGTTCATTAAAAATTACCGCAAATCTCATGTTTAAATCTAATGTATCTCGTATTAAAATGGCCAGCTTTAGCTCCAGCTCCATTGATTCCATATTTTACTTTATCACAGATTTACTTGAATTTAAATATGCTGTCCTAGAAGTCAGCTTCATTCATTTATTCATGCATTTAATGATCATAATTAAGAACCTACTATGTGTCTGACACTCATAAAATTAAATGAACAGGAAATAAAAACCAATATAATTTGAAATGCCACCATCAACTTTTTAAATTGCTTTGATATTAAGCATTCCTAATATAGAATTGTGCTTTTAGGGAATGTTTAGCTTTGAAACTGTCACATTAAGGGAATGTTCATTAACAATCCTGTTGTGAATGGTTATGTTTAGATACAATGATTACAATGATATGGCAATCCATTCATCATGAAGTAGTTTGGGAAGTAGCAAAGTATACTATCTCAGAGACCAGCACTAGTTAATAATGATAAACATCTACGTTTTCTCTATTCCCTCTCAATCCCATTTTATTTCTTGCACACACACACTTTCTCTCTCCCTCCAAAGAATGTAATCAATAGAAATTAGACTTGCTCAATAAACTCCCTAGTCCCCAGAATATCTTTAGTAATGTAATTAATGTGTACATCATTTAGGATGCATTGTTTTAAAGCCGGATGAATTTAGACCCAGTGGACTCCTTATCCCTTTTCGTGATGAATCATTTTTGGAATATATGCGCCTATCCTTGTTAGTATTTACCTAGTGCATTTATTTACTGAGAGATACAGTAAGATCACAGAACTGTTTAAGCCTCTTTCCGGGCTCAACATCTGACATCTTTGTTTTTTTTTTTTTGTTTTTTTTTTTTTGTTTTTTTTTATTTATTTTTTTTTAACATCTGACATCTTTGATCACTGACTTCAAAATATGGAAAAGCCAAACTTTGCCCAGATATCAAAACCTTCTACCTCTCTGTGCGGTGACATGTCCCCAGAAGGACACCGACTCATTAAAAACTGTATAGCCATCTACTAAAGAGTCACTTTTATTGAGTTATTGCTCTGGGGAGGAAAAAAAAATTTCCCTTTACCCTTCTAGGTTCTTTGCTGAGACTTCCCTGTAGTAACAAACCAGATTAACAGGAAAAAAAAAAACAAACAAACAGAAGTTTAATAATTTGTATACCTTCTGTATGCAAGGGAGATTTCCAGGAAAACTGAGTAACTCCCTGAAATGGCCTGAGCTACCACCCTAAATACCATCTCCAGCTACAGAAAAGAAGATGCTGAGCGTAGGAGAACCAGTTATGGGAGATTTCCAGGAGAAACACAGTAATTAAGAGTGTGGTTGTTATGCAGATTCAAACCATTGCTTTCTCCATTGATAAGAGTTTTTAGACATTTAGAGTCCTGGGCTTAAGCAAGGAAAACACCAGTACAAACAGAGATTTCCCTTATAAATGTAAATATCTTTTACAAAACAGTAACTTCTCTGTTTACAAAATTTTTCCTGTGTCTGCAGTTTCATAAAAATAATCAGCCTAAAATAATCTGTATACCAAAAAAAAAAAAAGAAAAAACATGTTTGAGGTTGTATATTCTGCTCCCCTTCCTTGCCTGTGCAATGCCCAAATATTAAGGAACTTTAGTTATGTTGCTATAGTATCTCCAAATCAGAGCCATCAGGTTTAATAAATTCTCTCCTTGGATAAGATCTGACATTTTGCAGTCAGAATTTTTTCTAGCCTGTAACATTTTTCTTGCTTCTCTGCTCCTCGGTTCTAGAAGACATCAAAACAGCTGACCTCAATTCTTTCCTCTTTTTTTCTTGATTACTAATGCCAAAACAAAAAATCCACTTGGTGGCTATTATGCCAGAAGCACAAATTGTCCAATACTAGTAATTTTGTACTTTTGCGTTTCTTGATATAGACATTTCAACAAAATTATTTGATTGCCACCGAAATTACAGGCTTGAAAACTAACCTTTTGAGCTATTTCCTTAGACATAAAATACATGATGTAAGTGAGGTTAAACTCAACTTACTTTTGTCTCAGCACTGGAATGTCTTTTCAAATGTCTGTTGATCCCAGTTTTTCCTGATCAGCATAGTTTTGCCTTTTAGTCATTTTGGTCACTCACTTTGCTTCAGTGTGAACCAGACTATCCAAGCAGCATCTTTGTTAGGAAAGAAAAGGACCATTGTTTGAGGATGATTAGCTTACTTCTCAATTAATAAGTATAAAACCTCCGGTTTTTATCACTCATGCTGAACTAATCATGTGGGCCCAAGCTCTTAGTATTTAAGTACACATGGGCATAGTCAGTGGGAGTCCTTTATTTGCCTTATTGAATTATTCACTTGTTTTCCAACTAAATGTTACATTTTTGATAAAGATCTTTAACCTCTACCTCTGTGTTCTATTACTCAACATACATAACCCACTTTGTGAATGTGATGAAAGGGATGATTAAATGTATTCTGAGTAATATAAACTTTGCAGCAAGGTTTCTTAATCTTGCCACTATTGACATTTTGAACTGGGTAATTCTGTTACGGGATATTTTTCCTTCGTTGATGCCCGAGGTTCTTGGTCCCACTGCTTCGAAAAATTAAAAAGTAGACCAGACAGAGTGGTGGGCAGCAAAGCAAGGCTTGTAGAGCCATAGCAACATGATTTAAAAAAAAAAAAAGGAAAAGGAAACAAAGTTCCTGAGGAGGGAGGGGACCCGAGAGGAGTTTCTAAGTCTAAGGGTTTTTAAAGGGCTCTTTAGTGGCTGTTTTAATCTGATTAACTCTCCTTGCAGTCATCCAATCAGGTTTTTGTCACCTATCTATCACACAGGAAAGGGTGGAAGGCTTCTTCCAGGGTGGTGTAAAATCCTTTTAAGGGTGATTTCCTCTTAGGATGGTGGTCCCTTGTCCCTGCCTGCCTGCCTTCCAACTATCCTTCATCAATTCTTTGCTATGGGGCGCTGTCTTAGGCATTGTAGAATGTTTAGCAGCATTCCCAGGCTGTACCCGTTAGATGTCAGTAGTACCTTCCCTAGTTGTGACAACCAAAAATGTTTCCAAATATTGCCAGATGTCCCCAGGGGGCAACATTACCACCAGTTACTGAGAGAAAGGCAGGTATTTTCATCTTAAAAACCCTCCAAGGTTATAACTGATATGTTCATGTTACCGAATTTAAGGGGTTTGCCACTTGGGTGCATCAAATTGAACCCAAGGAAATGTCTAACACAAACAGCTTTTTATTACTCGTTACAAGTAAGGAAGCAGCGAGATAGCTCTCAAAGCACTGTCCCCTGGTGGAGTTAGTACAGGAAGGTTTTATTCAGTGTATTAGAGGATGGGGGCAGGAGACTTGCAGAGGCACTTTTTGGTTCAGTTGCACACATGTAGCATGTCAACATGCTAGTGCATACATCGTATGTTCAAGGTTCAAAAAATGGCAAAAAAAAACTGCCCATAGAAGGAGATCTTAGTATTATAGTGAGCTAAAGTTAACTTCAGGTCAGCTTAGGGGGCCTTCTGCACATGTCCTCAGCTCCAGTCTGGCTCAGATTGGCTCACAGAAGGGGCCAAGAGGCAAGACACACCTGGCAAGGCATTATTAGGTGAAACACATAGTTGGTTGTCTCTTTGCAAAACAAAGCACATTCCTTCCATGCTTTTGTCCCTTCTCCTTTCCTCTCATAGCTTTTAGCTCTCTTATTTGAGTAACTTCCTGTTGCACCCCAGCCAAAAGTTGAGTGTTTCTTAGATCTTGGAATTCACAAAAATTAGGTTCCTTCTGCTTCCACTCTTGGAGAGTCAACTAGAAGTCTGTAAAGCAGTGTTTCACAATCATTTTTTTTTGTTGTTATTGTGTTACTGATCCATCTATTATAGCCACTGACTCAGAAAACCAATGGATGAGCCCCGAGGTGCTACCCAGGCCTACTGCTCCATCCTGGGGAATCCCAAGGGATCTGAACAAATTGAAAGTGTAGCTCCTGGCTGTTTGCCAACACTGTTGTGGAACAAACTCAGATAAACTCATCACAAGAGAAGCCCATAACTCAAGAGAGAAGGGTTTAGTTAGGGATGCCTGGGTGACTCAGTGGTTGAGCGGCTGCCTTCCACTCAGGGCGTGATCCTGGAGTCCCAGGATGGAGTCCCACATCAGGCTCCCTGCATGGAGCCTGCTTCTCCCTCTGCCTGTGTCTCTGCCTCTCTCTCTCTCTCTCTCTCTCTCTCTCTCTCTCTCTCTCTCGTCTCTCATGAATAAATAAATAAAATCTTTTTTTAAAAAAAAAGAGATGAGGGTTTGGAAAAAAGAAAGGGAGAAAGTTATTTCGGGTGCTGACATTCAGGGGAGGTGGCATGCTCAAGCCTGAACAAATGACCTCTCCACCAGCCAGATGTGACACTAGCCAGAGTTTTATAGGGAGAATTTAGAGGGGTGCATGCAAGAGAGCAGAGAGAGAGCACATGATCATAAGTGAGAGTCAGTATGTGTTCAGCCCATGATCATGGGCAAGGAAGAGGACTTGAGGGTTGAGGTGTTTCTATGAATTCTGTTGCTACAGAGCTTTTCTGGCCTGGTGGTTGAAATGTTCTGATCATGGGAAAACACCTTCATCAACGCCTCAATCAAGTGTGATAATAAGAACAAAGGGCTGGAGCACCTGGGTGGCTCTGTCAGTTGAGTGTCCAACTATTGATTTTGGCTCAAGTCATGATCTCAGGGTCATGAGAACCACCCCTGCATCAGGCTCCCCATTTGGTGAGGAGACTACCTGGGATTCTCTTTCCCTCTGCCACTCCCTCCACCCATGCTTGCACACACTCTCTCACTCTCTCTCTCAAATAAATAAATAAATCTTTAAAAAAAGGATTAAGAACAATGGGCTTCAGTTAGAGCATGACTCAAGCAGTCTTGTCTATTTCAGTTTTAACTTTTAGGGTCGATAGTAGAGCAAAAAGGCTTGCTGACAATTGCAGTCTTTATAGTACAAACAAATCACTTAGGGAGTTTGTTTAAAAAATGATTGGAATTCATTAGTCCAGGATAGGACTCAGGGTCTGAATTTCAAACAAGTGCCTTATTGATATTGATGCAGTTGGTGTGTGGACTGCAGTTGGCATACCGAGGTCTTTGCCTAGACAATAGATCCTCTAATAAACTTGGTAGCTTCTAATAGGTGAAGAGCGACTAGCTCTCTTGAGTTCACTGTTTCCATGAGAGAGAAATGAAAATGGAATATAGCCAGTCAGTGGGACTAAATCCAACTAATTGCCTCATTCTTCTTAGATGGTCAACACCTTTGAACCTATTTGAACATGAGTACATTGCCCTCACACTCTACTCTTAATGAGGTTACTTGCCTCACGTATTCAATGAAATTGTGCTTTATAGAACACATTTGCTACTCAGAGAGATGTCTGAGAGGGCACTCTCTTCGGGTATTAAATAATTAACCTCTTAAATCAGGAGGGTCCTCACTGTTGGACAGAATTCTTATATAGTCCCTTTTTTAAAAAAAGGGAAATCCACTTAGGAGTGTGTCTCAACAACATGTATATGGATAGATACATGTATTTCAGCCTATGCAAATTGGTTATATGCAGTGTGCAGTCTATGCAAATAGCAATTACCAAGGAGGAGCAAGATATATGATGGGCAGTAAATACCACTAATTTCCTGCTTTGAACACTTGTATTCAGCTAGATCTCAATTATGTGTAGTCAGGAAGGGCAGACATAGTAGAAGAATTGAACCTCCACATATGATTGGTCAGTGATAGAACTGCCAGACACACAAAGAAAAAACTCATTAATGCAACCTGGGTAAACAGTACCTACAGGTTCAAATGTTCAATTCATTACAGTAGGTAACAGAAGTTGTAAATCACAAGTAAACCTAAGATTGGAGCAGAGGGAATCCACTGGAACTCAGATCTTTGTGTTAGAAAATCTTTACAGTACACACAAACGGGCAGTTTAAAAAATAAGGTATTTGCAAGAAGCTGACAGTATAATCTAGCACACACATAACACAATTTTACATATGTGATCAGAGATCACAATCAGGGTAACATATTCACGGCCACCACCCACCAAGACACCACTCACTTTTCCTTCTCAGAACCACCTTGATAGTCTTATTATTTCTAGGTCAAAACAACCTCTTGACTGATGTGTTTCATATCTTGATCAAAATCTCACTTTACTGCTGGCTGTCTAAAGATGATCCATAGAAGGTAGCTGTATGAAAAAGGAACAGCTCATTCCCAGTCACCAAATATGTATCAAGTGCCAGCTATGGGCAAGGAACTGGGCTGGGTGTCTAGTAGTTGAGTCACTGCTGCAAGAGGGATGTCTAACCACCATCCTGGTGGTTAAAACACCGTTATTAAAGCAACGTTACTGGGAAGAGGGAGATGGCTGTGCATTTTTATGGCTGTGAATTTCTATGCTTAGTTGAAAAATGGCACAACTGGGTCATAAAATGCAGGGTATAACTTTTAATAAGCAGTTCCTGTATATTGAACTTTGACAACCAGGTCAGTAAAGTGAGAAATTAGACATGACACATAAAAAATGCTAACTACTCTCTCAGGTCTTATAATAGGAAAAAAATGTGTTGATTTCCAATAAATTACCATGGAAACTTATATTAGATTTTAGTGTTGAGGACTACATTTGCCATCTATGAGAAATATGTTAGCTGTTTGTCTCTACTTTTAGGGCACATATACTATTTTTAGCATGTGTTCTATGAAGATTAATGTATCTGGAGGTTGATTTCTCTAAATTAAAAATGGACATTTAAATGCTATTATTATTAGGGAGGAAGAATTTCCTCTACCCTTCAAGGTCCTTCTAGCTGGACTAAGAATCAAAGTGATGTGAGACACATTAATAGGAGAAAATCAAATTTAATATTTAATAGCATATGTATGGGGAATCCACACAGATGTGGAAATTCAGAAAGCAGTGAGGCAACATGACATTTTTATGAACTAAAGAGAAGATTAGGGCCTGAAAATACAAAGGAGAAACAGACCATTAACAGGAAGGTAAAAAGAGATGTTTGGAGCACAAAGGTAGCCCTGTTATGCAGGTTAAGTTTCTTAAAGAGGAATCTCTGTTAATAACTCTCCTCCTGGTACCAGCAGGCAATTGAGGGGGAGGTAAAAGGCTTTTCCTGAATATGCTCAGTTTGGAATGCTTTTTTATTTTTAAAGACTTTATTTTAAAGAAATAAAGATTTTATTTATTTATTCATGAGAGACACACACAGACAGAAGCAGAGACCTAAGCAGAGGAAGAAGCAGACTCCCTGCGGGGAGCCCGATGTGGGACTCATCCCAGGCCCCCAGGGGATCAAGACCTGAGCCAAAGGCAGATGCTCAACAACTGAGCCACCCAGGCGCCCCTCAGCTTTGCAATTTTTAAATTGTGGGACCCTGGGCAAGTCACAAAATTTCCTTATCTTGACCTTCCCCTCTTAAGTGAGGGTGCTGTATGATATCTAAGATCTCTAAAAATCCTAAAACTAAAAAAAAGAATATGTTGCCATGATTTAGATACAACTTAGAAAGTGATTAGTTTTCAGATGTTAGGTATTCACTGATTAACATATTAAGGAACTCCTATGTATAAATCATAGTGAGATGAACTATTTATCATATATGCAGAGATCAAACTATATAAGCTTTTCCTACATAGGTAAACAGAACCTGCTCCTCAAAGAAAAACAAAGGCAGACGCTCAAACACTGAGCCACCCAGTCTTCCCGAGCTTGGATTGCTGAGTTTGGATTAAATCAAAATAGTGTTCCTGCCAAAGTGGTTCATCTTGGGGCGGCCTGCCCTCAGCCCTTACTCTATCAAAATAGATTTTATTTTTACTTCACACACACACACAAAAATCCCGTGGCATATTTAAGAAAGCACAAAAAGATCAATTTTAAAACCATCCAAGAATCATTAGCTTGAATTGAAATTGTATATGAATGAGGATTTACTGAAAAAGAAATTGTAAACTGCGATGAAAAAGACTGTTTCTAGAGAATGTTTTGTTGTCAACTCTTTACTTGTATGTGACCTAGAGCAAGTCTCTTTGTGTCATTGTTCTTCATTTTTATTGTTTGTAAACTGTTTGCCTTTAAGCCCCAGGGTAGGAATTGTAAGAACAGATGAAACCCTGGGTAGGGCTGATAGTATATATATTAGCCCATTTGTCAGATTTTATGGATTCTCTGAGTTTTGAGTCATTGTACCTCATTTTGCAAATCTTGGGAGTGAAAAGAACTGGTTGCTCTTCCTAGGGATGTTTTCATGGTTTTAAGTGTTTGTAAAGTTGACTCATATCTTTAGATGACAAGTTCCTATAACTGCAAAATAGAAATTACAATTCCTTAAAGATATCCAACTGCAGGTCAGAGAACTGACCAGTAATGGTTGCTAACTTCATGGAAACTAGAGGCTATTGTCAAAGTCTAAAAGAATGACACATCAATTGCTTCACTTAAATCAGTTTTGAATTCTAATTCTAGTATGTATGTGGAATATGACCTAAAAACTCATATCATCCCATAGTCTCACAACTACTTGAGTATCAGAGTTATGATTTTCTCCTCTTCCTTGCTGGGTCTTTGGCTGGCCTAATAATTAAATAGACATAAAACGGACTAAAAAGAAAGTTAATTTCTTACATACAAGAGCACCACAAAAAAATGAGACCCTTGGGCACCTGGATGGCTCAGTCAGTTAAGCATCTGCCTTCGACTCAGGTCATGATCCCAGAGTCCGTAACCCAGGCTCCCTGCTTAGCAGGTGGTCTGCTTCTGCCTCTGCCTCTGCCCCTCCCCCACTATTGCACATGTGCGTGCTCTCTCTCTCTCTCTCAATCTCTCTCTCAAATGAACAAATAAAAAATCTAAAACAAAACGTTAGACCCAAAGGCAGTCAGGCAATTGAAGCGTTTATGCCATCCTGGGCTAAGGAGTGATATGGGGGGCCTGGGACTTCAAAGGGGAGGAGGGCGATTCAAAAGAACAGATATTTGGTTGTCAGATGTTTGCCATGCCATGCCTATTAGGTCTTTCACTTAAAAAGTTGTCTCTGTTAATAACTCTCTTTCTGGGGTAGGCCTCCTATTTCATTTCTTTTAGACAGTTAAGGGAGGGGTCGAAACTCTTCTGAGTCTGTGGGGTCTTGATGGCTTTCAACCCAAAATAATCTGCATGCCCAGGTGGCATATTTTGGGATATGGTCTCTTCCCCTTCAGGTACATTTCTAATTCTCCACAAATTAACCAATTATGTGTATATTACTTGAATATGTCAGTATTGAAAGTAGCTTAATGGACTACATTAAAAGGATGACAATAAAATTCCATATTGGCTATCTTCTTGTGTAGACTGCTGTCAGTGGCAACTCAGTAGTCGTATAAAAATTGGTAATATTCAAATGTATTTTCAACTGTTAACTACTCACATACCAGTTTAGTTTTCTCATCTGTAGAAGTGTGCAATTAGGGTAAATGAAATTTGAAATTCGTATCTTCTCTAATATGGGATAATGTTTTAACCTACTTTTGAAAGAATATTTGTAAACTGCTGCTCAAGATATTATTTCCATAGAGAAAAGTTCAATAGTGGTGTTAAATAATTCCTGCCAGACTTGACTTGCTGAACTGGGCATCTATAAATGATAGTGGAATAAATAGATATGTGAATAAAAATTAGGCTAAAGAGTTTACCATGAAGACTCTTACTAGAACCACTTTGGACAAGACTCTTATGTAAACCACTTTGGACAACTCCATTCTAAATTGTCTAGAGTAAAAGGCAAAATATAAGCTACTTTGGAGTATTAGCATTTAATGGTTACAGTCACGTGAAAACCTAATAGACTAGAAAGAGATCCATAAATTTTTTTTTAACTGAAGTAGTGGTGGTGTTTATCTCAGGGTGGTATGATTCCATGTGATCTTTCTTTTCTTCTCATTATTCTTATATGATTTTCAAAATCTTCACATTGATCATGTTTCAAAGAGTCAGGAAAAAAGAGAAAAAATAAATCTATTTTAGTACAGCCACTGAAAAATTTTAAAATGCTTACAGGAAACCTATCATTCATCTTTTTGCTATAAAATCAAATTATTTACACATTCTGCAAGTATATTACAACCTATTTGCTTCAATCTATCCTCTCATTCCCATTTTACATCTGTCTACATTAGAAAGCATTACTTTTGGAGGGACACCTTTACTTCTACATTATTTTCCTAAACCACTGCTAATTTTCATGCACCAAAAATCAACATGTAGAGCAAGATGGTAAGATAATGCTTTAGTCTCTGTGGAGCAGGTCCACGTCATTGCCATTTTGGTAAAAGAGAATTAATTCCTGAGGACAGGCCCTTCTTATATCCCAACTATGCAGGCCACTAAACTACTCAAGCCACCCACTTTATTTTCAACTTTGTCATGGTTTAAGCAGCTCTCCACTGTTGCCTTCTGAGAAATCAAGGAATGCTAGATTCTGTTACCAGTAGTTCCCAAACCATGCCTATTTCTTTGTAGAGTATTAACAGGAGAAGAAAAAAATGTAAACAAGTGTTAATAAATTCTTGAATCTCTTTCTTTACAAAATGAGAAAGGAAGCCAAACTTACAGTGCTTTTATGTTTTCTGGAAACAAGCTATTAGAACGATTCAAGAGAGATAAGAAATGGAATTTTCTAAAAAAAAAAAAAAAAAAAAAAAAGAAAAAGAAATGGAATTTTCTGTTACTTCTGTTGAGGGAAATAAACCAGCATATAGTTTGATTATTGTTTTTGCCTTAATAGTCTCTAGCTCTGTGGAATCACCAAGATTTTGAGTGGAACTTTTCTCGTGAGAGAAACAGCTTTTGACAAATGCATTTTATTCTAACGCTTTCGATAATTAGGAAATGTATTAAAACGCTAAAGGAAGAAAATCGTAATAAATAACATAAAATTCAGAAGTCAATCAAAGCATCCCATTTTGTGTATTGCAATTCAATCAGTTCTTACATATGTATAATATTTTACAAATCTATTTCCAACAATTGAATATACTACAAATCATAATTTTTTTTAGAAGGGTTCAGTGTTTCTGTAGAAAACATGGATCCTTCTATTGGTTATCTAAGTAGTCCAGATGTTCTGGTCCTTGGCCAATCCAAAGCATTCCCAGTGGAAGACCAAACTGTTCTAACTGACAGTATATCCTCTGGTGGAGGATTGCTTTCAGGATAAACACTGCAGCCCTTAACAAAAGGAGTAAAAAGGCAATGCCACCTTCACTCTGACAATTTTCTCTCAAGAGACGTTTTGTAACATTCCATCTGTGCCTGTCTATTTGTATGACATGTTGAGAAGGAAATTCCTAGTAGAGAGAAAGCAAATAGTTTTTCTTCTAAGAGATTTTCTTTTAGGCATCTGTGAAATTTGACACTGTGATAAACAGTAGCCCCATCTTCTAAGCTGGTCACCTGAGGCCCATTTTGCTCTCTATTATTGAAGTCTCTTCCTTCTTTGATTTCTCCTCATCATATTCAATCTCATGAGACCTCAAATGAAGGAGTCACTATCTGAATACTTTGTATGTTTGTATGTGTGTACAAATACATAAATGTTCTGTGTACATCCCACATTATGGTTTTTAGATAGACCTATTTCAAACACTGCTTTTATAATCCAACAGGGAAATGTTTTCAGCAATAAAGCTCTGTGTTAGTGATGCCACATTGTGCTTTCCGACAGTATGTCAGTTTTCCACAAGGGAGGATCACTGTCCTATTTTTCTGACCTAATTTTGGGAAATCTGGTTTAATTAATACCACGAATCCTTCAAACAAATATTTATTGACAAGATACATGCTAGTTGCTTTGCAAAGAAAAAAAAGATAAACAACATGTTCTAGCTGAGAAATCAAAACATGAAGTTGACTACCACCATCCATCACACCATATATTGCCTTTCTCTGTACTTCACACCAGACCACTTGACAAAAATCTCTGCAGGTACTGTGCTGCACAGTGTCCTATCCTTATCCCTAAAATCTCCCAATAGAAACACAAATACCCTGAGTGAGTTGCTCACCTGAACTGTTGTGATACTTATAGTAAGGCATTTCTTTCACATAAGAATGAAACTTAAGTGCACAATAGACATTAGCTTTTATTACTGTGTCATTAAATAATCTACTTGTATGCCAAACTCTGTAACTAGACATGAATTCCTTTAAGGCAAGAAGCATATTTTATTCATCAATTTATCACTAGAACTCAAGGTACTACAACTGGTACATTTAAGGCACTTACTAAAGAGAGAGTGAATGAATGAATGAATGAATGAATGAAAAGAAAAAACTGAATAGCATTATCAAAGATTTAAACAATATATGATTGATTTCTAAATGCCAAGTGAATACAAACTTTCCTAGCTCTGTAAGTCTATAGAAGACTGTATGGTCATTGGATTTATGAATGAGAGAACATTTCTATATTTGAATAGTTAAATTAACCATTTTTCTAAAGAATGATGTTTTATTAGCAAATTAACAGAGTGCATATTAATAATTATATCTCATCAGTTGCTTGAACCTCATGACATGTTGACTAGGAAGATGGCTTACAGAGATATTCTTGGAATTTTAGCGTGAGGATGTGTAAGAAACTCACTTTTTATTAGAAAATTGAATTTGTTCTTAATCATCCAGTCACTGATTTATTCAACAGATATTCATTGAGCACCTACCATGTGTCTGATCGTTTCCAAGGTATTTAAGATAGATCAATTAAAAAAAATGGACAAAATAGACAAAAAAAAAAAACCACTTAACCTTGATGGAATTTAAATTCCAGTGGGAGACAGATAAGAAACAATAATAAACTTGTTAATAGGCAAATTAAATACTCCATTATATCATGAGTAATGCTATAGCAAAAAAAAAAAAAAAAGAAGAAGAAGAAGAACAAAAAGAAAAAGAAAAATGAATGTAAAGTGCAGCCATAGGTCTATGATTTGGAATGAGTGCTCGGTGGACCAAACTGAGGAGGTGTTATATGAGCAAAGACAAAGAGGCAAAGAGGGAGGCATACAGAAATCTGGGGGAGGAATATGCCAGTCAGAGGAATAGCCACAGCAAGGTGCTAAGGTAAAACAATTGTCTATAATGTAAAACCATAAACAAAAGTAAATGACAATGCCATATAGTAAGTCACCAAAAAAGCTACAGAAAATACATTTTCTAAGGAAATGAATCACTTTTGGAAAAGCTTCTTTGAAAGCATAGGTCTTAGCCTTGCCTTGCAGTATTGGTAGGCTTTTGATAAATGAAAAGGGGAGTTCAGCATAGGTCCAGAATTGGGAGAACACATGTCAAGTTCAATTCACATTGGAGGGATGATTCTGGCTGGAGGTTAATTAGCTGCTTCAATTAAAGGAGTGAAGGACCGTGAATGCCAACATAAGGGTTTTGGACTTGCTTCCGTGAGCACTGTAGATCGGCTAACAACTACTGAAGAAAATTCCAAGGCAACGGCATGTTTTTGGAAGATGATACTGCAGGTTTTGTACAGATTACATTAGAGTGACTGTAAATAATACAATTTTAAGTCAAAACTAATCAACACAAAACTCACTCTAATTAGAATAGCACTTACAATAATATGATCTTACCACTTGTCTTGTATTTTTTAACTTTTTATTTTGAAAAACCAACCAGCAAACAAACCCTGGAGACATTACAGAAAAAAAAAATGCCAGAATAGTACAAAAGATTTCCATATATTCTCTTCAACTAGACTCACCAGTTATTAACATTTTGCCACACTTGCCTTACCTCTCTCTTAATGTGGATAGGTAGATAAAAAGGTAGAGCTACAGCAAGTATAAAAGCACACAACATATTACTGATGTTGTGTGAAAGTAAATTGCAGATATCATGGCTAAATTCTTAGGGTGAATCTTCTGAAAACAAGGAAGTTTTCGTACCTAACCAGAGTATATTTATCAAATTCAGGAAAATTGAAAATGGTAGAATGCTATTACCTAATATAGTGTCTTTTTTTTTTAATTTTTATTTATTTATGATAGTCACACAGAGAGAGAGAGAGGCAGAGACATAGGCAGAGGGAGAAGCAGGCTCCATGCACTGGGAGCCCGATGTGGGATTCGATCCCGGGTCTCCAGGATTGCGCCCTGGGCCAAAGGCAGGTGCTAAACCGCTGCGCCACCCAGGGATCCCCCTAATATAGTGTCTATATTGACTTTTAAAAGATCGTCCCAAGAATACACTTTTACTGTATTTCCCATCTGGGATTGCACATTGCATTTAGTTGTCAAGTCTTCTTAGTGTCCTTTAACCTGGGATGGTTCTTCAGCCTTTCTTTGTCTTTCATGGTGTTGGGAAGAAATTTCCTCTGCCCAATGATGTCCTTGTAACTGGACTAAGCATGAGACAGATTAAGGGGAGAAGATCAAATATAGTAAGAGGAATCCACGCAGATAGGAAATTTCAAAGACGCTTAGGCAACAGGCGGCTTATAGGACCTTCTGAGCTGCTAAGGGGAGAAGCTTGGGAAACAAAGATGGAAAACAAAGGGATTTAGAAAACAAAGGTTGCCCTGTTATGCAAATAAGTTTCTTAGGTGAAGAGGAATCTCTGTCAGTAGTTCCCTTCCTGGACAGGCTTTCCTTTCCACTGTAAATTTAGACAGTTACAGGGAGGCAAAGAGCTTTTCCTGCATCTGCTGGGTGTGGATTGCTTTTAACTCAAAATAATCTTCATGCCAAAGGACTTGCCCTTGACCCCTACAATGTCTTGGACGGTTCTGAAGAGTAGAAACCAGATTTTATTTTTTTATACCTTATCCCTTAGTTTGAGTTTGCCTGATACGTTCTCCTTTTTTGGATATTTACTGTTTCTGGCTGGAACACTACATAAATGATATTGTATCTTGTTAATGCATCACATCGAGAGATGCATGATGTCGATTTGTCCCATTACTGGTGGTGTTAATTTTGGTTACTTCCTTGAGATGGTGTCGATTTTTTCCTTTAATAGTTAATAAATAATCCGTGGGGATGTACTTTAAAACAGTGTGAGTATCCTGCCTCATCGATCTTTCACCCACTAATTTTAGCATCTGTTGATAATCCTTCCCTGAATCAATCATTATTAGGATGACTGAAACCTGATGATTTCTAATTCTATCATTTCTTCTATTTTTACCAAATGGCATCTAGCTTTCCTTTTCATTTATTTGTTCAGTAATATGAATTCATGGAGTCAATGTTTTTTTTTTATTACTGTCATTATTCTTCTTACCTTGTCTTTTAATAGATACTACTTATGAATCTTCCTTTTACTTCATAGGAAAAAGCAAAACCAAACGTAATACCCTTATCTGGTTGAGAAGACGAAAAGCACATTATAAGGGTAGGCTCTAGCTAACTGTAGTAGAATGATATATTTTTTTCCTCTAGTCTTTCATTTTATTTTTGAATTTGTAACAGTTTGTTAACATGTAACTCTTCAGTTCCTAAGGCTTCTGGGAGCTGAAGCTAACTATGCCTTAATGATGGGTCCAAGCCAATGACCATATTTGCATCCTTGATCCGTAGTAAGTAAAAGTTAATTCAATACTTTTGCTGAAAGCCTCTTTCCAAAATGACAAAATATGCCACTTTGAAGGTAATCTTTTTCCCAGATGTTTGGATGCACAAATCAAGCTGCTACATTCAGAGACCATTTTCATTTTCCTTTTTATTATTATTATTATTATTATTATATTATTTTGTATATCCTGCCTTGTTCCAAAAGGTACTTTTGCAAAAGCAAAACTGCTTTCTTTACATACTAGTTTATACCTTCCCAAAACATTTTCTTGCTATTATGTGAATAGCAATTCAGCTTCTTAATGTGTTACAAAAAAAAAAAATTATAACTGCTTCTAAATTGCGTTGATGTATTGTAGAATTGAGTTGAATATCTTTGTAGGCTGAGCATAATTATCCTCCTGCCAGGAACAAATAAGTTATACTGCTCCAGAGAAATAAATATGCATATGAATTTATGTGGATGGATAAATCCTTATAAAGTTTAGCTCTTTATAACACAATGAGAGAAGAGGAAATATACTTGGTGAGGCTAATGAATAAACTGGGATCATTAGATTGTCTATCATGCATTTCCCCCACAAAGTTGCACTTTACTGCATATAAATCAGGGCAGAGCATTTCAAAGGACTTTATGTAATGAATGAGGCAATTTTCGGCTGAATCATATGAGAAAAAGCCACCTCAAATCTTCAGTTCTACTCAAAACAAGATTATGTATATAAATACATATAGAGAAACAAAATGAAAACTCTAAGAGTTCAAAAATACATATAAACTTCAGTTTACTTTGTTAACATCTTTACCCCTTCAAAGACATCTAGCAGAAAAAGTTTGCCAACGATGAGACCAGGTACAGGAAGTAGGAAAAATAGGACCCCAAACTACACTAGGTAATTGCAGCAAGATTAGTGTAAACCGAATGCATTTATTATTTGCAACGTAATCCAATATACTAGGAGATGGCACGTGCTTTATTTTAATTAGCTGTTTCTTTTAAAGGGTTGCTTGGTCCAACTGTCTTGATAAGAAAAAATTGTAGTCATTGCTCAAAATGCTTGTAGCAAATCTAGTTTTAAATTGAAGCAATTTATTCAGAAAGCAGGCTACTACCGCAGCAATAATCAATGTGTTTTCTCTTAGCCCAAACTGGAGCTTTCCAAAGACCATTGTTAATTGCCAGTAACTAAATGACTGCTGGTGCCCTTAAATGTAACTCTTTGGCACTTGTTCATTTGTTGTGTTTAACCAAATGCCAGTTTCCCTTAGGTTTTGCTGAGCGATTTTGCTTTACAATTTTCAATATTCAGTCTCGGTCCCTTAAAGGGGGTAGAGTCTATCATTTTAACCCAATAACACAAAGGCTAACCAGATTTTTAAAAGGTCTGCACTTTCTCTTTCCATCTTCTGATGTTGAATTGTGCTGAAATGGAATCTTTTTATTTTTTAAATGCTGCCACTCCAGGCAACTTCAACTTGGGCTGAAAAGCAGATCTCATTTCAAAGGGAAAATGACATTTGCTGGGGCAACACCTTTCACATCGTAATGTAAAGATGCAATACAGCAGTGAGTCCTGAATCATTTCTTTTAAATGTAACAGAATTTAACCCCTAGTAATTTTGTCCTGACCCAGTGTATAAGCATAATGGGCAGCACTCACATTAATGAATGTCTCCAGCTTGGGGCAAAAAAGAATGTAGAAACTGAATCTTGTACCCCATTTCCTTTGGGAGAGTTTGCCCATGGTATATGAATCCATGTGAGAAACATAAATGAGAAAGGTTTTAACCTCCCTCATTTATAATACGAAGGCATGTACATCCCTCTTGCATAGAAATATGGGAGTAACTGAGAAGCAGGCACTGGGGTGTAGACTGTGGGGAAAGACACGTTTCTTTTCTGACTTTCAAGAACACTGTAAGAAGAACAGGCTCCTGCATGTAATACTACAGAAGTATCTGGGGGAAGTCTGTGGTACTCTTGGGATCTTGGAATAAATTAGCTGCTTGAAAATGCCCTTTCTTTGAATCCAGTTTTGATCTTCGTCTTATTAGTAAATAACTACCCAATGGCTCAGAAGACTTACTCTTGCTTTTTGCCCATACTCTAGGTATGTATAACTTTCCATGTTTGTACCTTAAGAGATCTATTCATGTGACACTAGACCATTTCTCTAATTGCTAAGCCATGTCAACTCTGCTGTATTTTTCTCATTACATTTCAGACAGTACTATTGATTGGCCTACTAGATAGTGTATTTGAGGTAGTGTATATAATTATTTGAGTGGCTCATGACTTATAGCAATGGAGATAATTCACATTTGGGCAATATGTTCTCTAAAAATAAGGACTAATTTTCATATAATTTTTCTCTAACTTTTACATATTCAGTGCTTAAAAGTTTTTTTAAGTGTGTAGAGAACAGTATTATAAATACCATCTGAAGAAAATGAGAATTCTGCTTATTGCATTAATAGGATTATGTTTCATGCACAGTTTGGATTGTTTCAAAAGCTATTCCACTAGATATGGGCACATGACGGATGCTACTTGTCCAGGCCTGGTACTGTGTCTCTAGAATCCAAGGGTGTACTTGGAGCAAACATAGAAGCATTCCTAGCCTGAGCAGATATCTATAGTAGACCAGCTGTCCTGACTCCAGCTTTAATCTCTCCACATAAGTTTTGAGTTAGAATTTAAAAGGGCTATTTTTAAAATCAAAGTTTTAAAGAATTGAAGTGTGATTAACATAAGGTAAAATGCATAGATGGTAAGTGTTTAGTTCATTGAGTTCTGACAATGTATAGACTTCAGGTATACCCATACCTGAAGAAAGATACAGAATATTTCCAGCAAGTTTCCTCTTGCCCCTTTCCAGTAAATTTTCCCATCACTCATCAACAAAGCATCCATTTTATGATTTCTGTCACCATGATTTATTTTGGCCTCTTCTTGTACTCCATTTAGACAGAATTATACAGAAGATATTACTTTGTGTCTGGCTTCCTTTACCTAACGTAATTTTGTGAGATTCATGCATGTTGCCTGTATCAGTAGTTTATTCTTTTTACTCTAAGTATATTCTATCATATGAACATACTGCAGTTTGTTCAGTATCTCCTGTTAAGGAACAGTTGGATTGTTTTCAGTTGTGGCTACTGTGAACAAGACTACTTTGAACATTCTGGAACAAGTCTTCTTGTGTACATCTGCTTATATTTCCTTGTGTAAATACTTAGGAATGGGATTGCTAGTCATAGGGTTGATTCACAGTTAACTTTACAAGAAACTACCCCAAACTGTCTAATGTAGTGGTACCATTGGGCTCTTCTACTAGCACAGTTTGAGAGCACAAATTTTTTTAAAGATTTTATTTATTTATTCATGAGAGACACAGAGAGAGAGGAAGAGACATAGGCAGAGAGAGAAAAACATGGTTCCTGCAGGGAGCCCGATGCAGGACTTGATCCCAGGATCCCAGGGTCCTTTGGCACTGAGCCAAAGGCAGACAGATGCTCAAGCACTGAGCCACCCAGGCATCCCTTGAGAGTACAAATTAAGCATTGTTCATTTTTTCCAATTCTTTTCTCATGCAAGAAATTTTAAGGTGATAAATTGCAAGTGATAATGCATTAAATTAGAAAATAGAATGAATCTGAAAAGAAACCACTGTCCAAATGTTTTTCTCTCCCATCATACCATATAATTTTAATCAGATGATTTTGGTGTATAAATTAGCCTATAGGCATAAGTTAGTTTTGTGCAGGTTTCTCTGCGTGGTAGGGTTAACTCATATACTGACAGAACCAGGCCCAGTGCACCCTACAGAATTCTCTACCCACTTATCCTTTCTGTTCACATGGGAATGGGAAAACGTTATACTGAAGAGCTTTTTGTATTTCACTCTTAGAATGTTTGTAGTACTGTCTTGTGTAGGCCTCACAAGATTCAACTGATAAAGCTGTCTAGTATTTATAAATACAAAATGTAAACATTTCCAGGAGGTGCTTTTCAGTATTTCACTTTCCATATCGATTCACTTAAACTCTAAAAGATTTAATAATTCATTTTATTTTCCTTTCTTAAATCCATAAAATCCAAGCACTTTTAATAAGATTTTCTTCTATTTCCCATTTAATTTTAATAAAAGCATAAAAATATACTTGGTTAAACAGTAATTACATGTTTTGATAAAACTATTTGTTTAAAAATGCAGGACTAGATAATAAAAAATAAGGCTGAGTTTTGTTCTGTAATTATCACACAAAAAGTGACATCACATGCGAACACACACATGCAGAAACACAGAATGTTCTTGTGAGGAAATGATGTCTGAGCTTTTCAAATTATTTATTACTGATGCTGTATCGTACCCATGATGATTTCACCCCATTTTGGAGATCTCAGGAGTGATCTTTTTTTTTTTAAAGATTGTTTATTTATTTATTTGACAGAGAGAGGGTGAGGGAGAGAAAGCACAAGCAGAGGGAAGGGCATAGGGAGGGGGAGAAGCAGTCACCCCGTGGAGGAGGGAGCCTGATGTGGGGCTCGATCCCAGGACCCTGAGATCATGACCTGACTCAAAGGCAGATGCCTAACCAAATGAGCCACCCAGGCACCCTAGGAGTGATCCTGTAACACAAGAATAGTTATTACTGCAAAATCATAGATGATTTTAAAGTTTTCAAAAAAAAAATAAAGTTTTCAGTATAAGTGTACACTATGCTATGAAATTAGATAACCCGTGATGAATTGTAAATTAAAACATCAAAAATACCACTATTTTAAAGCCATAATTTCAGGGAGTTTTATTTTTTTTAAGATTTTATTCATTTATTTGTTTGTGAGAGAGACAGCACAAGCTTGAAGAGGAGCAGAGGGAGAGGGAGAAGCAGGCTCCCTGCTGAGCAGAGAACCCCATGTGAGGCTCAATCCTAAGACCCCATCCTAGGCCCCAGGATCATGACCTGAGCTGAAGGCAGATACTTAACAGACTGAGCCACCCGGGTACCCCAAGAGTTTTTATATTTAATGGTAATTAAGAAAACTAACACTTTTCAAGGTAGTCATCAACTGAAGTGAACAATGGTTATGTATCAATAACATTTGGGCTATGTTGGTTGAGACAGCAGGCATACACACAACTTAAAGTTAACTTCAAAATCTGTGCATTCTGCAGCACCTGGATGGTGCAGTTGGTTGAGTGAAGGACTCTTGGTTTTGGCTCAGATTGTGATCTCAGGGTCATGACATAGAGCCCCCTCCCTGAGCATGGCATCTACTTAAGATTCTCTCTTTCCCTCTCCCTCACCCCTCCTGCTTGTGTTCTCACTCTCTCTAAATTTTTTTTTTCAAAAATCTGTGCATTCTGGCTTAATGTTTAAAAACCAGTTACCCTTGATTTTGTAACAAGGTCTATAAGCTCTAAAGAAGAAAACAGAAGTTAATGGTTTATCCCCAGAAATGCCTGATAATAATATAGATATTCAATAGGAAAAAGAGAACATGTATGTAGTGAATGGCAAGAAAAATCCCTCTTTGGGATAAAATGTAACAACTGGCCCAGTAAAAGGAGAAACACAGGAAAAGAAAACTATCTAAGTAGCTTAGTCAAAGGAAAATACTACCACCATAGTATGGTGTGACATCCACTAGGGGGCCCACATTTTAAGCCCAAGTATTGAGCCTCCAGTACTTTGGTAGGTCACCTTGGTGTCACTAGTCACTATTCCTAAAGGTAGAGATAGGAAGTCATTGCTCCTGGCAGCAGGCAGCAGATAGTATTCCTCAGGTGGTCCACCCAACGCTCTATGTAAGAGTCCACACTGCCCTTCAGGGGCTGCGTTGTTGTTGGAACCCTTACCGCCACTCCCCCCACCCCCCAGCCCCAACCCCTAGGTGACAGCTCAGGAGGGAAGGATCAAAATTCAGATTGGAGAGTTCAGAAGCTGTCTGGTTTAAACACTTCATAGCCTCAGGAGCCGATGTTTGTTATTAACCCCACAAGCATAGTTTGCAGGGTTCCCACAAGGGATATGTTTATATGAGTTACTGTACTCGGGCAAGCCCAGAATCTACTTTCCAAACAGGTATTTATAATCCTTCAGTCCAAATGCTATCTACCTTTTTTACCATAAGTAACATCGCTTAGCAACACAGTTACCACAGGCCACCTTATCTGGTTTCCAAGGAAACAGAGCTAGAAAGGTCAAATTCTCATGCAGAAAGGGAAGGGGTTGTGCTAATCCATTACCTACATCTGGTCTCATCCGAACTGTGAAATCAAGTTGAATTTGTGATTTGGGATGTGAATATGGTATTCATTTCCTTTTGTGATTTTTTTCCCCTAGAGCTAATGTACACAGTTGAACTTGCTGGAGGGCTTGGTGCTATCCTTTTGCTGCTTGTTTGTTTGGTGACCATCTACAAGTGTTACAAGATTGAAATCATGCTCTTCTACAGGAATCACTTTGGGGCTGAGGAGCTGGATGGAGGTAAGATGAGTTCCCTCTTTTAATGTTTTTTTTTTTTTTTCCCGGAAAATTCTTCCCTGTTTCTTGCGTTTGTTTTATTGAGGGGCAAGAAAAGTTAGCTGCATAACCATTGGCAGCAGCTCTTACCAGCTTTCCATATTTCAGTTTGTAAATTTATCTCTTACATGGAACTTTCGTGTGATGCTGTGGTGCCAATAGGTAATTTCCTCTGACAATTGTAAAGCAACACCTACCCTTTTTAGAATCTGATGCCAAGTAGCACTTGCGAATTACAAACGCGGATTGCAGCACTATCAGAGTGTTCATTTTCTTCTCACCTTGTAATCAGCACTGAAAGGCCACCTTTGCTTTTCTATAGGTAAGGAGTGCCTCTTTTAATCGTGTTCCCAAACCCGGAGGGTTGAAGTGAATGTCAATTTGTTCCTTACTTAGACTGACCAGTTACAATAAACTGTGCTGAATATTTTAGAATTCCTAGCAGTCTTTTCAATCATGTTTTTGTAGCTATATTTGGAAAGACTA
Source organism: Vulpes lagopus (assembly GCF_018345385.1). Taxonomy (NCBI): domain Eukaryota; kingdom Metazoa; phylum Chordata; class Mammalia; order Carnivora; family Canidae; genus Vulpes; species Vulpes lagopus. Next base: position 25,114,306 of record NC_054848.1, read on the forward strand.
ATTTTTATTCCAAGTGTGCACCAACAGATAATACAGGGCACAAGCACATTGTTTTCATAGTAATACATCTACTATTTTTACTAGAGTTGGACGAGTAAATGTTGTTTTCATGGAACTCATAATAATGATTTGCCCCTCTGATCAGTTGTGAATATGTGTGCGCTCTAAGAGGAATTTGAAGTCCAGAAACCACCCATTACAGGACTTAAGTTTTTTTTTCAATTTGATTGTTTGAGAGTGATCCATACATAAGGTAAATTTGCAATAGAGGAAGCATATGCAAACTGATGAACAAAGTGCAGATGGTCACGGTTTCTTGATCATATTCATACATTTTTTTCCACGACTGTCACTGTTGCACTAAGTGGCACACTTAGTGTGGAGTGAAGGAAAATGAAGGGACCAGCCATGCCCCCACTTTTCCAGGACCCTCTGGAATAAATACACGGATAGAATTATAGGTTGTCAGGCTCATGAGGAGGAGCACTTTATCCAGGCTGTGCAACCCTCTGCCTTTCTCATGAGGGTGAAGACCGTACTGCAGCACGAGTGCGGTTTTGTAAATTTTTCAGTCTTTATTTGCACTTGTTTCTAACTTTTTTCCTGCATGTGCCAATTATTAAATGTTTTGGCTACTACTTCAGAGAGATATGAGAAAATTGTCAATGTAAGGGCTATTGTTGAATGAGTACCAAGCAAAGTGCTCGGCATTCTTAAATCATTCTTGCTAAGGCTCAGAAATTTCTGAGGTCAATATTACACTCTCCATTTTACTGGTAGGCTACTGAGGCTCCCAGAGATTACGTAACATACTGATGAGGGTAACGCAGGCATTACTATAAGTGGCTAAGATGGGATTTGAAAATAGGTCTATATCCAAAGTTTTTATTTTATTGAAGCCTGAGTCCCTACTGTTTTGTGCCTTTTAAAAATTTAATACATTCATTACAATCTAAAGATCTGATGTTGTTTGTACAGTTGGCATGGTAGAAGATGTTTGAAAAAGCAGATTAACTGAACATCTCACCTGATCTATTAACCCTGTTTTGAATACATTTAGTTTGTGTTCTGAATGAGATCAGTGATTTTCCCCAAACTATCAATTTCCAGGGCAGTTTTTATTTGTCATGTTCTGAATGGTAGAAGATTCTGGATCATTTATATGCCTTTGAACCTCAGTCACATCCCCTTAGATCTTTCTACACATGCTAGTATGGTTGAGTAATTATCTATTTTTCCATTGGTGCAAACTTCTCTGACATCATCAATTCCCATTCTTCATAGCTCTCCCACAGTCCTTTATTCTTCCAAAGAAAAGATAACTGTTAAAAAGAGATCCCAGGCTTTTCATACTCTTGACTTAGCTTTAAAAAATGTAATTCAGGGCAGCCCGAGTGGCTCAGCAGTTTAGCACCGCCTTCAGCCCAGGGCCTGATCCTGGACACCCGGGATCGAGTCCCCGTGTAGGGCTCCCAGCATGGGGCCTGCTTCTCCCTCTGCCTGTGTCTCTGCCTCTCTCTCTCTCTCTCTCTCTGTCTCTCATGAATAAATAAATAAAGTCTTTTTAAAAAATGAAAATAAAAATGTAATTCGGAAGTCAAAAGTTTAGTGATGCCTTCTTAATTCTTGGCCACCACATTAGCTCCCCTAAAAGGGGAGTACATGAAATACTCTTGGATATATGGAAAGGCAAAGAATATGAAGAAGAATAGGGAAAGTTTAGTTAATATTTTGAAGCAATGTCTTACTCTGGTGATATGATAATAATAGATTCATCGACTATTTGTTGAATATTTATTAAATAGCAAGTGCTGTGTTGGTTACTTGGTTGATACAGAGAATCACACAATTAGAAAAACAGAGTTTCTATCAGCAATGGCCACAATAGCCAAACTGTGGAAGGAGCCTCGGTGTCCATCGAAAGATGAATGGATAAAGAAGATGTGGTTTATGTATACAATGGAATATTACTCAGCAATTAGAAACGACAAATACCCACCATTTGCTTCAACGTGGATGGAACTGGAGGGTATTATGCTGAGTGAAATAAGTCAATCGGAGAAGGACAAACAGTGTATGTTCTCATTCATTTGGGGAATATGAATAATAGTGAAAGGGAATATAAAGGAAGGGAAAAGAAATGTTGGGAAATATCAGGAAGGGAGACAGAACATAAAGACTCCTAACTCGGGGAAACGAACTAGGGGTGGTGGAAGGGGAGGAGGGCGGGTATTGGAGGGGAATGGGTGACGGGCACTGAGGTGGACACTTGACGGGATGAGCACTGGGTGTTTTTCTGTATGTTGGTAAATTAAACACCAATAAAAGTTAATTAAAAAAATAAAATAAAATAAAATTACATTTCTCATATCAATTCATACTTTTTAATGCACCTCTAAGGGATGAGCTCTGCAAAAAAAAGGTCAAGGACAAAATGGACCTTTAATTATTAAATAGGGCTTATATGTAGTTCATAGTTGATCTGGCCTATCAAGGATTACAGATCACAAGTGTTTTTTTTTCCAAGAATATCCCATTCTAATTGTAATTTCATAAACTTTTGAACTTTGCTTTAAAACATTGCAAACTTCCTTATAAATAAGTTAAACTGCCATTAGCATCATGTCAAATAAATATATTTTTTATCATAAAAAAAAAAAAAAAAGAAAAAAGAAAAACAGAGTTTAAGCCCAGATCCAAATAACTCCAAATTCCAATGATATCAGCCATTCTATCAGACTGGGAGATGGAGTATTTGGTGTCAGGGACACATCCATGCAATTCCTTTTGGGTCATATGATAGGCATTCCCTGACTCTATCAGTTCTGTATCAGAAAGATTCTGTTTTCCTCAATCCTTGTCCCCCTCTACATAACTTTAACTTTCATTGTTTCCTCTGGATCCAGGTCCTAGCTCTTCTCATTCTACAATATCCACTCTTACAACCCTATCTTCAATTGCATTAACACACAAATAGCCTCTAAATCTAAATGTCCTTCTCCCAGTTATCTTGTTTTATTATCACCTAATTGCACTTCTTGAAAATAGGCTATTTTCTCACTCTTAATTGCAGTTACTTGTCCAAGCTTCCTACACTACGTTCTTGGTCTTCATTGTCTACCCTTCCATTTTATCCTCCACACTCAGCCAGATTTTTCTTTTTAAGTACACATTTACTGTGATTCTTAACACAAAAAAAGAGGCATGCCTGTATGGTGCCTGCCAGAGCCAGTCCAGGCTTTTTAGCTTAGAAAACAACTGCCATTGCAGGGTGACCCAAATTATAATTGTATCCTTGCCACCTCTGTGGAAATGACCCGGCAAAGTTCCAGTTAGAATGAGATGCTGGTCTTTGGAAAAACAAAACTGTTGAGAACTGACCCAAGACAATGCAGTAATGCATAATTCTAAGATCTTCTTGGTAAACGAGGTAACTATAATGGTTAGGGGTAGGCAAAGGTTAACTACTCTCCCACCACCTTGGTTTCATGACATACTAAAAGAAAATTTGGACAAATTTTGTTGCATATGCATTTATTAACAAACAAACACATAACTCATTCTGTAAACCAAGAGAAGTTCCAGGGATCCCTGGGTGGCGCAGCGGTTTGGCGCCTGCCTTTGGCCCAGGGCGCGATCCTGGAGACCCGGGATCGAATCCCACGTTGGGCTCCCGGTGCATGGAGCCTGCTTCTCCCTCTGCCTATGTCTCTGCCTCTCTCTCTCACTGTGTGCCTATCATAAATAAATAAAAATTAAAAAAAAAAAAAAAAAAAAGAAAGAGTCCAAGAGAAGTTCCAACACTGTTGTGTATGTGTGTGTGCGTGCGTGTCTGTGTGTGTTCCCAAAAAACTGATAAGAAAGTTTCCCCTGAGGCAAATGTGACAATATAACGGTGGCAGGGTTAGGCTCATTATGTAACAACATCTAAGAATATTCTTCATCTGGACACAGGGCCATTTTGGAATCATGTCTGGAAAAGTTTCTCTAAGGGGGCAGGCCAATGGCCCCACTAGATACTTGTAGGGGTGTGATGTGTCTCTACATAATATGAAATAATCTGAGTGTCTTGTATAGCGCTAGTTTTACCATGGAGAGTCCATTTCCAAGACCCATTATAATTAGTAAAAAGCCATTAGTTTTAGCAATCAAATTTGATTTCTAACATCAATTGTGCTAATTAACAAAATATCTACTTTTGATCAGAAATAAAGATAGTCGAAGTGCTTGTAGAGGCTGCCTCTGGAATGTTGCCTTATTCTAATTAAATACTAGCTGACCATCCTGACAAAGGCAACCTGCTGTCTCTAGAGCAGAACTTATACTAATACAGTATACCAGTGTCTATACCGGAACAAGTACAAAGAAAATAGAGTTATCATGATGACATCTGAGTCCTTTGCTTCTCCATGCCTCTCTGGGATTTTCCTTCTACTTTTGTTTAAAGCTTATATAAACGTAGCCCTTCCTTCCTCCCTCCCTCTCCACCTTTCCCCTTCCTTCCTTCTTTTCTTCCTTCCTCTCTTCCTGTCTCTCCTTCTCTCTCTCATGCATCGTTCATGTTTTACTTCTGACTTCTAAAGATTTCCCGTATCATCTCAAGGTCCACTTATTTTCTCCTTTATCTTTACAAAAATGGCACTGTAAACACATCTGAAATAGTCCTTTTTCTTTTGAGTAATGAGTGCTCACTAGTGAATGCTTAACTACTTGTAGGACACCGTGATTTCAAAGTTCCTTATCTCATTTATTTATTCCCGTTAAAGAAAGGCTCAAAGCCAAAGTCATGAAGAAAACAATTATTCCTTCAAAATTTTGGAGAAGAATGTCTAGATTTTGGAACTGGCTCTGCAAATAAAAAAATAAATAAGAGGCATGTAAAGAAGAACAAAGTTGTAAAGCTAGAAGTAGTCCATTAATAAGAGAACACAGGGAACACTGGCTCTCCTACATGATTATCACATCAGTAGTGCCTAAGTTTTCATGAGTAATTAACTTATGTGAACAAACTTAAGGTTTCATTTTGTGGAGAGGATCTAGTGCTAGACAAGGTGAATCTACTTTCTGTTTGTTTTTCTCAGAGTGCAAATGGTTTCGATTTTGTTTTTTATCCCCTGACTATGGGGTATGAGGTACAAGCTTACTTATAATCATAGTGGAGCAAGCTTATAAGAACACAGTAATCAATATTTTCAAGATGAAAAAGAGAGCCCTTCTGGTTCTACTTTAAGAGTTATTACAGGTATCGGACAAAATGAGTTAGAGCAATCTTTTATAATCTCCACCCCTTGACCCTTGAAAAATGTGAACATCTGTTCCATTTCAGGCATATGAAACAAATTGGTATGTACGTAATCTTAGGTCATAGAATTTATTTTCCTTTCTCCTTCAATTACAGGGTTACTATCAATAGTTCCAGGAACTATTGTCCTCAGGTCCATCAGTGAAGCAGCACTTCTGTAAATCATTTAGAAACTCTGTCGGAGTTTTTTGCTTTTGTTTTTGTTTGGTTGGTATTTGATAATTTGCACACAGATGAACAATCTAGAATGTGTTTTTGGGTTCCAGAAGGAGAAACCTGTTGTTTTTAGTATACAATTTGCCTAAAGTCATAGACTGCTAAGTGCTAGGAAATTAGCCCTCTCATCTCAAATCCCGTGTTCCCTGTATACCATTCTACTAACTCTTACCCTCTTAAGATTTCTAGCATCTACACTGCCCACTACTCCCTCAAGGATGCAAGGGAAGGAAATTAATGTCAACTGAAGATCTCCTTTGGGCCAGGCATTTTGCTATATGGTGGGGTCCCATTTCATGCTAGATATCTACTTTAGGAAGGTGCTATTTTATGTATGTGGGAACGTAGACTCAAATGAGTGAAATTAAAATTAATGGCAGTCAAAATTTGACCTCAGCTGCTGTTTTTTTAAAATATTTTAATTAGTGTCACATTTCAATGTTTGAGACCCTGTGGATTCAAATAGTCCAGAAAAATACCAAGTAACAAAGCATGTGCACTAGAACAATATTGCAAAAATTGCACAGTGTAAAACTCAAGCAGCTTTATTTTATTTTAGAATACAATTGTCAGATATTGACATGACAGGATCGAAATGAAGGGTGAAATTTATTAAAACTATGATATTTGATAATCACAAAATCAATATATTAAGATTATATGACTAATGTTTATTCAATGATATCCATTTCTATAGTTTTTTTTACTAAAAATTTGTTTCTTCTTGGTAATGTAAGAAAACATAAAGGTGAATCTGAGACACAAGGAAGAAATGTGGCTTAATTTTAAAAAAATATTTATTCAAATTATATCAATGTTAAGTTTTTAAAAGATTTTATTTATTTGTCAGAGAGAGAGAGAGCATGAGAAGGGATAGCAGCAGGCAGAGGCAAGGAAAGAGGAAGAAGTAGGCTCCCCAATGAACAGGAAGCCCAATGAAGGGCTCAGTCCCAAGACCCTGGGATCATGACCTAAGTTGAAGGCAGAAACTTAACTGACTAAGCCACCCAGGCATCCCTGAATGCTAATTTTTAATGATCACATATTTTTATGCTAATTTGCCCCATGTAAACACAGAAAGTCATCTTTTAAAATGATTTTAAGATTTTATTTATTTCTTCCTTTGAGAGAAAGAGAGAGCCAGCACTTGTGTGAGGGGAGGAGCAGAGAGGGAGGGAAAGGGAAAGGGAGAGAATCCCAAGCTGACTCCTTCCTGAGCTCAGAGCCCGTTGCAAGGCTGGATCCCATGACCCTGAGATCATGACCTGAGCCAAAACCAAGAGTCAGACATTTAACTGACTGAGCCACTCAGGTGCCCCCAAATCACCTTTTAACATAAAACACATGATTCATCATTGAGTTCACTGCAAGCCTCATTTTGAACCCCATTTGCTGAATGATGGCCTCTGTCACTAGTCAGTTTTATATACATAAGTTAAAAATATTTGAGAATAATTTTTTTAAATGGCCAGCTGCCAATAACATCTGACAACTGTTCAGTAGATATTTAATGGTTAAAAATTCCCAAGGAGCTAAATGTCAATCTCAAGCCATTTATATTATCAGTAACTCTCTTTCCTAGCCCAGATCCAATATAAGCACCACCTTCATCTTGAGAATGGAATCAATCTCCAATCTACATTTTCTTTTTAAGATTTTATTTATTTATTTATTTATTTGAGAGTGAGAGAGAATATGAAGTGAGTGCATGAGTGATGGGGAGGTTCAGAGGGAGAGGAGAGAGAGAATCCCAAGCAGGCTCCACCCTGAGCACTGACCCTGAGATCATGACCTGAGCCAAAACAGAGTCAGACACTTAACCGACTGAGCCACACAGGCACCTCTCTAATCTACATTTTCTTAAAAGTTTCATTGTTCTAAAAAATCCATGAATCCTCTAACTTCTCAGTCCTCCTAAGGAGCATTGACTAATATTCTCTCATGTGTCAAAGAGAAAAAATATTTATCATTGTTCCAAACTACTCTTTCATTCCTGATAGTTCCATATTTCCCTTCTCTCATCAAAGTGTTTTTAAATACTATTTTAAATTCATAGTTTTATTCTTAACTCTCCAGAGTCCAAACTTCTTTTTCCCTCCTCAAATATATGTTTAAAATATAAATATAGTGGCTGATTCAGTCAATGGAAGGAGAAAATTCTACTGAACCAGTTGGTGGACTTCAAGTAATAAAAGTAACTAGCTGATAGATAGGGCTTGCTGTTTTTTTTTTATTCCCCCCTCCCTCAGATTTATTGAGTTATAATTGAAATTGTGTAAGTTTAAGGTACACAATGTGATATATATATATATATATATATATATATATATATATATAGAGAGAGAGAGAGAGAGAGAGAGAGAGAGAGATTGTGAAATGATTGCTACAATAATGGTCATTAACAAATCTATCACCTCACATAACTGCTATTTTTTGTCATGACATTTAAGACCTAATCTCTCAGCAACTGTCAAGTATATAAAATATAGTATTGTTAATTATATATTATATCCCCAGAATTATTTGTCTTATAGCTGGAAGTTCATACCCCTTGACCAACATCACTCCCTTGCCCCTATTCCCCAGCTCCTGGCAACCACCATTCTACTCTGTTTCTGAGATCAGCTGTTTTTATTCCACATGTAAGTGAGACCATACAGTATTTTACAGTCTATCTTTTTCTGACTTTTGGTTAGCGTGATAGCTTCAAAGTCTAGCTAAGTTGTTGCAAATGGCAAGATTCCCTTCATTTTTATGGCTGAATAATATTCTGTTGTATATATCAACCACATTTTCTTTACCCATTTGTCCATTGATGGACACTTGGGTTGTTTCCATGCCTTAGCTATTGTGAATAATTCTGAAGTGAACATTGGGGTATAGATATCCCTTTGAGATAGTGATTCTATTTCCTTCATACATGTACCCAGAAGTATAATTGTTGGATCATATGGTAGTTCTATTTATAATTTTTTGAGGAAACTTCATACTCTTTTCCATAGTAGCTGCACCAGTTTATATCCTCACCAGAAGCAAACAAGGGTTTTTTTTTTTCTACATCCTTGCCAACACGTTATCTCTTGTCTTTTTGATAATCCTAACAGATGTGAGATGAGATCTCATTGTGGTTTTTATTTTCATTTCCCTGATGATAACTGATATTGAGCATCTTTTCATGTACTCATTGGCCATTTGTATGCCTTTGGAAAAAATTTCTGTTTGGGTCTTCTGCCTATTTTGTATCAGATTATTAATCTTTTATGAATTCCTTATGTACTTTGAAAATTAACCCTCCCCTTATCTGATACATAGTTTGCAGATATTTTCTCCCATTCCATAGGTTGCCTCTTCATTTCCTGATTGTTTCACTAGCCGTTCAGAAGCTTTTCTGTTTGAGGTAGTCCCACTTCTTTATTTTTGCTATTGTTGTTTGTGCTTCTTGTAATATATCCAAAGAATCATTGCCAGGGCCAGTGTCAAAGAGCTTTTCCCTGTTTTATTGTAGGAGTTTTATGATTTCAGGTCTTATATTTAAGTCTTAAATCCATTTCAAGTTAAAGTTTGTGGCCGGTATAAGACAGGTCCAACTTCATTCTTTGTCACGTGGATATCCAGTTTCCCAACACCATTTATCAAAAAGATTATCTGTTCCCCAATGATCACTCTTGGCCTCCTTGTCAAATGCTAGTTTTCTGTATATATATATATATATATACAGAAAACTAGCATTATATAACTAGCATTATCTATATATATATATATATATATATATATATATATATATATATATGGATCTATTTCTGGACTCTCAGTTTTGTTCTAGTAGTCTATGTGTCTTCTTTTTTTTTTAATGCTAGTACCATACTGGTTTTTCTTACTATAAGTTTGCTGTATAGTTTGCAATCAGGAAGTATGATATCTCCAGCTGGGCTCTTCTCTCATAAGATTACTTTGGCTATTCAGGGTGTTTTTTTTGTTTTGTTTTTTGTTTTTTTTTTTTGTTTTTTTTGGTTTCAGAGGTAGAGTTTAGTGATTCATCAGTTGCATATGACACCCAGTGCTCATTCCACCAAGTGCCCTCCTAAATGCCCATCACCCAATTACCCCACCCCTTCACTCACCTCCCCTCCAGCAATCCTGTTTGTTTCCAACAGTTCAGAGTCTCTTATGGTTTGTCTCCCTCTCTGATTTTGTCTTTTTTCCCCCTCCTTTCCCCTATATTTATGTGTTTTGTTCCTTAAATTCCACATATGAGTGAAATCATATGATATTTGTCCTTCTACATTGGTTAGCATAATACCCTCTAGTTCCATCTACATTGTTGCAAATGGTAAGATTTCATTCTTTTTGATGGCTGAGTGATATTCCACTATATCACATCTTTATCCATTGGTCTGTTGATGGACACCTGGGCTCTTTCTATAGTTTGGCTATTGTGGATAATGCTGCTATAAACATTGGGGTGCATGTGCCCCTTCAAATCACTATGTTTGTATCCTTTGAATAAATACCTAGTAGTACAATTGCTGGATTGTGGGGTAGTTCTATTTTTAACTTTTTTTAAAGATTTTATTTATTTATTCATAGACACACAGAGAGAGGCAGAGACACAGACAGAGGGAGAAGCAGGCTCCATGCAGGGAGCCCGACGTGGGACTCGATCCCGGGTCTCCAGTATCACACCCCAGGCTGCAGGCGGCACCAAACCGCTGTGCCACCCGGGCTGCCCTATTTTTAACTTTTTTAAAAAAGATTTTATTTATTTATTTGACAGAGAAAGAGAGAGCACAAGCAAAGGGAGCAGTAGAGGGAGAAGCAGGCTCCCTGCTGAGCAGGGAGCCCGATGTGGGGCTTGATCTCAGGATCCAGGGATCATGACCTGAGCAGAAGGCAGATGCTCAAGTGACTGAGCTACCCAGGCACCCCTGTTTTTAACTTTTTGAGGAACCTCCATACTGTTTTCCAGAGTAGCTGTACCAGTTTACATTCACGCCAATAGTGTAATAGCATTCCCCTTTCTCCACATCCTCACCAGCATCTGTTGTGTCCTGACTTGTTAATTTTAGTATTCAGGGTCTTTTTAAGTTCCATATGAATTTTAGGATGGTTTCTTCTATATCTCTGAAAAATGCCCTTGGAATTTTGATAGGGGTTGTATTGAATTTGTAGATGGCTTTGAGTAGTATGGACATTTTAATAATATTAATTATTCTGATCTGTGAACATGGGATGTCTTTTCATTTGTGTCTTCAGTTTCTTTTATTAATGTCTTATAATTTTCAATGTATAGATCTTTCACCTCTTTGGTTAAATTTATTCCTCAGTATTTTACTATTTTTGATGCTACTGTAAATGGGATTATTTTCTTTGTTTTTTTTTCAGATGATTTGTTGTTATTGTATAAAAACATAACAGGTTTTTACATGTTGGCTTTGTATCCTGAAACTTTCCTGAGTTTGTTGAATAGTTGTAACAGGTTTTTTGTGGAGTCTTTAGGTTTTATTATATGTAAAATCATGTTATCTGCAAAGAGAAAATTTTACTTCTTTTTTTCCTATTTAAGTGCCTTTTATTTCTTTGCTTAATTGCTCCAGCTAGAATTGCGAGTACTATGTTGAATAGGAGTGGTGAGAGTGGACACCCTTACCTTGTTCTTGAATTTAGAAGGAAATCCTTCAGCTTTCATTGAGTATGATTGTAGCTGTGGGTTTGTGAGATATGGCCTTTATTATGTTGAGGTATGCTGCTTCTAAAACTAATTTACTGAGAGCTTTTACAATGAAAGTATAAATTTTTTGTCACACTGCTTTTTCTGAATCTATTTACAAGATCATATGATTTGTGTCCATCATCCTATTTTTTAAATATTTTATTTATTTGTTCATGAGAGACACACAGAGATAGTCAGAGACAGAGGGAGAAGCAGGATCCTCACAGGGACCCCGATGTGGGACTCGATCCTGGACCCCGGGATCACACCCTGAGCTGAAGGCGGACGCTCAACCACTAAACTACCCAGGCATCCCTGTCCTTCATCCTATTAATGTGGAATATCATGTTTATTGATTTGCATATATTGATCTATCCTTGCATCCCAGGGTTAAATCTCACTCGACCATGTTGTATTATCCTTTTAATGTGCTGTTTAATTTGGTTTGCTAGTATTTTGTCAAGAATTTTTGTATCTATATTCATTAGATATATTGGATATTTCTGGCAGAGTATGTCAGAATATTGGATATTTCTGATGAATACTACAAGGAACAACTACAAGGGATGTTTGTCATAATCTTATCTGGCTTTGGTATCAAGATAAATCTGGCCTCATAAAATGAGTTTGGGGATATTCCATCCTCTTCAATATTTTGGAAAAGTTTGAGAAGGATTGGCATTACTTCTTCTTTAAATATTTGGTAGAATTCCTCAGTGAAACCATCTGGTCCTAGGCTTGTCTTTGTTGGCAGTTTTTTTACTACTGCTCCAATTTCTTAGCTATTGGTCTGTTCAGATTTTCTATATCTTCACAACTCAGTCATGGGAGGTTGTGTGTCTCTGGGAATTTATCCATTTTTTCTAGGTTATCCAATTTGTTGTCATGTTATTGTTCATCGTATCCTCTTGGGGTCCTTTGTATTTCTGCAATGTATTTCTTTCTCATTTATAGCTGTGTTTAACTTTTCTCTTTTCTTCTTGGTTAGTCTAGGTAAATATTATCAATATTGTTTACCTTTTAAAAAACCCAACTTTTCATTTCATTGATTTTTTCTATTGTCTCTGTATTCTGTATTACATTTATTTCCTTTCTTTAAGATTTTATTTATTTACTCATAAGAGATACAGAGACAGAGACAGAGACAGAGAGAGAGAGAGAGAGAGAGAGAGGCAGAGACACAGGCAGAAGGAGAAGCAGGCTCCCTGGGCTGAAGGCAGTGCTAAACTGCTGAGCCACCCAGGCTGCCATGTATTTCATTTGTTTCTGCTCTAGTCTTTATTATTTTTGTCTTCTACTAACTTGAGGTCAGATTGTTCTTCTTTTTGTAATTCCTTGAGGTATAAAGTTAGATCATTTATTTGAGATCTTTCTTTTCTCTCAGATTCAGGTATTTATCACTATAAATTTTCCCCTTAGAACTGCTTTGCTTCATCTCAATTTTTGTTGTGTTGTATTTCCTTTTTTGTTTGTCTCAAGATATTTTCTGATTTACCCTTTGCTTTCTTCTTTGACCTATCACTTGTTCAGGAGTGTATTATGTAATATCCACATATTTGTGAATTTTTCCATATTCTTGCAAACCTTTGTGGTCAGAAAAAAGATACTTGATATGATATTGTAGCCCAACATATGATCTATCCTAAAGAATGTTCATGGGACACCTGGGTGGCTTAGCAGTTGAGCATCTGCCTTCAGCTCAGGGCGTGATCCCAAGATCCGGGATTGAATCCCACATTGAGTTCCTTGCAGGGAGCCTTCTTCTCCCTCTTCCTATATCTGTGCCTCTCTCTGTCTATGTCTCTCATGAATAAATACATGAAATCCTTTTATTTTTTTTAAAATTTTTTTCTTTTTTTAATTTTTATTCATTTATGATAGTCACACAGAGAGAGAGAGAGAGAGGCAGAGACATAGGCAGAGGGAGAAGCAGGCTCCATGCACCGGGAGCCCGATGTGGGATTCGATCCCGGGTCTCCAGGATCGCGCCCTGGGCCAAAGGAAGGCGCTAAACCGCTGCGCCACCCAGGGTTCCCATGAAATCCTTTTAAAAATGAAGAATGTTTATTCATTGAGAAAATGAAGAATGTTTATTCATTGAGAAGAATGTGCCTTTTGCTACTTTTGCTGGGATGTTCTTTTTATCTGTTAGGTCCATTTGGTCTACAGTGTTCTTTAAATCTACTGTTTAATTATTAACTTTTTATCTCAATGATATATCCAATATTAAAAGTGGGGTATTGAAACCTCCTAATATTATTATATTCCTGTCTATTTTCCCCTCAGCTCTGCTAATATTTGCATATTTACATACTCCCAATATTGGGTGTATATATATATTTACAGTTATATCTTCTTGATGAATATCACAATAAAGTATACAGTGACCTTCTTTCTCCTGGTGACCAATTTTCATCGCAAATCTATTTTATCTGATATAAATATAGCCACTCTTGTTTTCTTTTAGTTGCCATTTGCAGGAAAATCTTTTTCCATTCTTTCACTTTCAGCCTATGTATGTCTCTAAAGATAAAGTGAGGGCAGCCCCGGTGGCTTAGTGGTTTAGCGCCTTCCGCCCAGGGCATGATCCTGGAGACCCGGGATTGAGTCCCACGTCAGGCTCCCTGCATGGAGCCTGCTTCTCCTTCTGCCTGTTTCTCTCTCTCTCTCTCTCTCTCTCTGTGTGTGTGTGTGTCTCAAATAAATAAAAAATCTGCAGTATAGTTAACAAACATTATTTTAGTTTCAGATATACAGTATCCTAGTTCAACAATTCTATACATCATTCAGTGCTCATCATAAGTGTATTCTTTAATTCCCATCACCTATTTCACCCATTCCCCCCATTCACATTCCCTCTGCTAACCATCATTTTGTTCTCTAGAGTTAAGATCCTGTTTCTTGCTTTGTCTCCTTTCTCTTTTCTTTTCCCTTTGTTCATTTGTTTTGTTTCTTAAGTTTCACATATGAGTGAAATCACATGGTATGTGTCTTTCTCTCTGACTTATTTCACTTAGCATTTTCTGGCTCCATCCATGTTGTAGCAAATGACAAGATTTATTCTTTTTTATGGTTGAATAATATTCCATTATATATACATGCCACATCTTTATCCATTTATCTATCAATAGACACTTGGGCGACTTTCATGATTTCATTATTGTAAATAATGCTGCAGTAAACATACAGGTGCGTATATCCTTTCAAATTAGTGTTTCTGTATTCTTTGGGTAAATACTCAGTAGTGCAATTATCAAATCATAAGGTAGTTCTATTTTTAAATTTTTGAAGAACCTCCATACTGTTTTCCACAGTGGCTGCATCATTTCACATTCCCACCAACAGTGCATGAGGATTCCTATTTCTCCACATCCTCCTCAACACTTGTTTCTTGTGTTTTTGATGTTAACCATTCTGACAGGCATTAAGTGATAGTTCACTGTGGTTTTGATTTGCATTTCCCTGATGATGAGTGATATTGTGCATCTTTTCACATGCTGTTGGCCATCTGTACATCTTCTTCAGAGAAATTTCTGTTCATGTCTTCTGCCCATTTTTAATTTGATTATTTGTTTTTTGTGTTGAGCTGTATAAATTCTTTACAAATTTTGGATATTAACCTTCTATTGGATATGTCATTTGCAAATAGCTTCTCCCATTCTGTAAGTTGTCTTTTAGTTTTGTTGATTGCTTTTTGTTGTTGTTGTTATGCTGAAGTTTTTTAGTTTGGTGTAGCTCCAGTAGTGTATTTTGGCTTTTATTTCCCGTGCCTCAGGAGCCCCATGTAGAAAAATGTTGCTACAGCTGATATTAGTCAAATTCCTGCCTGTGCTCTCTTACAAGATTTTTATGGTTTCAGGTCTCACATTTAGGTCTTTAATCTATTTTGATTTAATTTTTTGTATAGTGTCAGAAAGTGGTCCAGTTTCCTTCCTTTGCATGAAGCAGTCCAGTTTTTCCAACACCATTTGTTGAAGAGATTGTCTTTTTCCCATTGCATATTCTTGCTTCTTTTGTCAAAGATTAATTGACCATTTTGATAGCCATGGATTTCGACAGATCCATGTAGCCATATGTAAACCCCTGCACTATAGGACAATCATGAGCCACAGGCTGCTGAGTTGGTTTATGATACTGTCATGGACATTTTTTTTTATTGGAGTTCAATTTGCCAACATATAGCATAACAGCCAGTGCTCATCCCATCAAGTGCCCCCCTCAGTGCCCGTCATCCAGTCACCCCCACCCCCCGCCCACCTCTCTTTCCACCACCCCTTGTTCTTTTCCCAGAGTTAGGAGTCTCTCATGTTCTGTCTCCCTCTCTGATATTTCCCACTCATTTTATCTCCTTCCCCCTTAATTCCCTTTCACTATTATTTATATTCCCCAAATGAATGAGAACATACACTATTTGTCCTTCTCCGATTGACTTACTTCACTCACCATAATACCCTCCAGTTCCATCCACGTCAAAGCAAATGGTGGGTATTTGTCATTTCTAATGGCTGAGGAATATTCCATTGTATACATAGACCACATCTTCTTTATCCATTCATCTTCCGATGGACACCGAGGCTCCTTCCACAGTCTGGCTATTGTGGACATTGTTGCTATAAACATTGGGGTGCAGGTGTCCCAGCATTTCACTGCATCTGTATCTTTGGGGGTAAATCCCCAGCAGTGCTAATTGCTGGGTCGTAGGGCAGATCTATTTTTAACTCTTTGAGGAACCTCCACACAGTTTTCCAGAGTGGCTGCACCAGTTCACATTCCCACCAACAGTGCAAGAGGGTTCCCCTTTCTCCACATCCACTCCAATATTTGTTGTTTCCTGTCTTGTTAATTTTCCCCATTCTCACTGGTGTGAGGTGGGATCTCATTGTGGTTTTGATATTTATTTCCCTGATGGCAAGTGATGCGGAGCATTTTCTCATGTGCTTGTTGGCCATGTCTGTGTCTTCCTCTGTGAGATTTCTTTTCATGTCTTTTGCCCATTTCATGATTGGATTGTTTCTTTGGTGTTGAGTTTAATAAGTTCTTTATAGATCTTGGATACTAGTTCTTTATCTGATATGTCATTTGCATATATCTTCTCCCATTCTGTAGGTTGTCTTTTAATTTTGACTGTTTCTTTTGCTATGCAAAAGCTTCTTATCTTGATGAAGTCCCAATAGTTCATTTTTGCTTTTGTTTCTCTTGCCTTCATGGATGTATCTTGCAAGAAGTTACTGTGGCCAAGTTCAAAAAGGATGCTGCTGTGTTCTCCTCTAGGATTTTGAAGGTGTCTTGTCTCACATTTAGATCTTTCATCCATTTTGAGTTTATCTTTATGTATGGTGTAAGAGAATGGTCCAGAGTCATCTCAGCATCCCCAAACAAGTGCATAAAGAACATCTGAGTCATGAAGCCCCATATGGAGATGATCTTGTGTTTAAGCAAGTCTGTGATCATTTTGGGTGTGGTGACAGTGGAGAGACACGTACCCAAAAGAGAGGTTTCCAAGGAGAAAGTACAAGGGAGAATGAAGGTTGGAACTAAATGTCACTGTGACCGTCATGAAAATATTTCCCCACACAATAGCACTGTAGATTAAGGAGAATGTTACAAAGAAGAAAATCTGAAGTTCCCGTCATCCAGAAAATCCTAGTAAAAGAAACTCAGTCACTACAGATACATTTTTAAGATCCATTTACTTGATACACAAAGGCACCAGAAGTTCTTTTTTACAAACAGAATAAAGGGATGCCTAGGTGGCTCAGTCGGTTAAGTGTCCAACTCTTGATCTCAGCTCAGGTCTTGAGTTCAAGCCCTGCATTGGGTTCCACTTAAGAATTAAAAAAAAAAAGCCACAATTAGCACTGATGTTTTCCTATTTAATTTGATGATAATAGTTGGTAATATGACAAAATATAATTTTAAATATATCAGCATCACCATCTACAATTTGAAATTATTTTATGGATCACATAACTTTAAAACAACATTCTTATAATTATGCAACAATTAAAAAGCATTTGAAGGAGTGAGGGTTTTTATTTTCTATTGTTTTATTCTATGAAATGATACTCTTTTATCAATTAGTCTTGACTGCCACTAATTTTCTCACTTGAAAAAATTAGATAAGTAGTTACATTAGTATGTTTTGTCTTTTATTATCACAATTGCTGTCACCTCTTGAGATCATGTTATAACAATATTTAAGGAATACAGGATTTGGAAGATTAGGAAATTGTATTGTCGTGTATCACTGAAGTAATTTATTAAGTTCATTCAATGTTTCTAAAATAAACAAAGAAAATGTAAATGTGCATACACACATACAAACACAAATACAACTTAGGGCTAATTTGTACATGAAAGAAAGCCTTTTAATTCATTAAAAATAATTTGCTCTTGAGGCGCCCAGGTGCCTCAATCTGTTAAGTGTCTGTCTTCAGCTCAGGTCATGATCTCAGGATCCTGGGATTGAGCACATCAATGGAGGAATCTGCTTCTTCCTCTTCCTCTGACCCTCTCCCCTGCTCATGCTTTCTCTGTCTGTCTGCCTCAAATGAATAATAAAATCTTTAAAAAAATTTGCTTTTTTATTTTCTATTGTATGATATACTGAGAATATCATACAATATGTATACAATACATTGAAATATGGACTCATCCTCAGATCTTTATGAATTTTTTCCCAATTCCTGTATTACTATTTTTCACAGTGAGAAGTGTGTGCATTGTGTATAAATGTATGTATCTGGTGGTTAAGAAGTAAATAGTTAAATGATTCAACCCTAAAAAAAATTAATTGACCATATAATGGTTTTATTTCTAGGCTTTCTATCCTGTTCCATTGATCTATGTGTCTATTTTTGTGTCAGTACCATCGTGTTTTGATTACTACAGCTTTGTAGTATAACTTGAAATCTGGAATTGTGATAAATTGTGAAACCTCCAGCTTTGTTTTTCTTTTTCAAGATTCTTTTGGCTATTTGGCGGGTTTTGTGGTTCCATTCAAAGTTTTGGATTATTTGTTCTATTGCTCTTCTATACAACAGTAATGAAGCAACAGAAAGAGAAATTAAGAAAGCCCATTTACAATTACACCAAAAATATTAAAATGCCTAAGAATAAACTTAACCAAGGAGGTAAAAGACCTGTACTCTGAAAACTATGAAAGACTGATGAAAGAGGTTAAAGACAACACGAACAAAAGGAAAGAAATTTCATGTTCATGAACAAATATTGTTAAAATGTCCACACTACCTAAAACAATGTACAGAATTAATGCAATCCCTATCAAAATAACCAATAGTTATTTTCATAGAACTAGTATAAATAATTGTAGTTATTTTTAATATTATTTTTGTTGATTTCTATACTAGAGATAAAAGTGATTTATACCACCATTACAGTATTAGGGTATTCTGAATTTGACTGTATATTTACCTTTACCATTGAGTTTTATATTTTTATGTTTTCATGTTCTTACTTAATGTCCTTTCATTTCAACTTGAAAAACTTCCTTTAGCAGTTCTTGTAAGGCAGATCTAGTGGTGATGAACTCCCTTAGGTTTTGTTTGTCTGGGAATGACTTTATCTCTCCCTTTATCTCCTTCAAAATGAAGGACTGCTTTTCTGAGTATAGTGTTCTTGTATTCTTGGTTGACATTTTTTTCTTTCATCACTTTGAATATTTTATCCCATTCCCTCCTGGCCTGCAAGGTTTCTACAGTTCAGTTTCTATAGTTTATTTAAGATGATTATTTTGTTTTTTTAAAGATTTTATTTATTTATTAATGAGAGACACAGAGAGAGAGAGGCAGAGACATAGGCAGAGGGAGAAGCAGACTCCCTGCGGGGAGCCCGATGTGGGACTCGATCCCAGGACCCAGGGATCAAGAACTGAGCCAAAGGCAGATGCTCAACCACTGAGCCACCAGGCGCCCCTCAGATGATTATCTTGAATTCTCTGTCAAACAAATTGTATATCTCCATTTCTTTGTGGTGGTTACTGTAACTTGATTAGTTTTCTTTGGTGTTGTGTTTGCCTGATTCTTCATGATCTATGTACCTTTGCATTGATGTCTGTGCATTTGAAGGAACAAACACCTCTTATAGTCTCTATAGAATGATTTCAGCAGGTAAAGTCCTTCTCCTGTCTCTTTCCCAAGCCAGTGAGATTGCCTCCAGAGTTATAGTCATCCTGGGTTTGAGCCAATTTTGCGACTGTTTCTGGGTCTGCAGTGAGCAACGTGTTTGGCAGGCTTGTTACCAGGGGTTCAGGTAGTCAAGGACCTTCTCTGGTGCCTGGATATATGGACCTGACTCTAGTACTTTGCTCAGTAAAACAGAGTTTGTATAATTGTCCATTTCAAGGTCTAGAGTTGGAATCTTTAGTCAGCGGGCTTTTACCAGGTATGTGGACAGATATGGCTTCCAGCGGATCCCTGGGAGAGCAGCCTGATTACTCTCTAGGGCCCTGGGTAGACAGGACTTGCTCTGGACCATGGCTGAGAGGATTTATGCATGGATGTGTTATTTGGCCATTTTGCTGACATCATACCCGTTTTTCATTTTTTTGTTAAACGTTGCAATCAGAATCGCTTGAAAGTCATGGGAAGAGTAAATCAATGACTATATTCGAATTTGTGCAAACTATTGCAGAGTATGTACACCAGCTGTTTTCCATCTCTGCAGTGAACAGAATTATAGTTAAGGATTTAAATTACAGAAAATAAAATTTAAAGAATAACGTTTAGTATCTGTGCTGCTGAAGCGAGCACAAAGAATAAAGTTTAGAATAAGAAATATAGTCTTGTACTAGCCTATTATTATTTACCACTTTTAAGCTGTTTATAAACTTAAGTTGAATTGAAAAGATTGCAGACCCATTCTTTAAAAACCTTAGCATCATTTTGTTTTTTCAATGATTATAAAAATGTTGATTTTTCCAAATTTCTCCAGTCACATAAAGCTCAAACATGAAGATTAGTCAGTATATGTTCTCACAGATATTAAACCAAATTGAAGGGATGTTACCCAAGATTCACATTCATCTGGTAGTTGGGAAAATGGAAGAAACCTTAGAATCCATATGATTTCAGGTCAGAGAACATTGCTGGATTTAGTATGGTATCTGGCGTGATGTTTGCAGTCTGATAACTTTTAAATCAGGAGTTTCCTTCTGGTAGTAAAAAAATGCCCAGTCCATTTCTGCTCTGATATAGACTCGGGGGGAAAAGGGGGAATTAGATATCAATCAAGTGTTCCATTGATTGAGGATGCTGCTGCAGATGCTCACAAGGGGCTTTTGAGCCACATTTACTACCAAGATGATCTGCATGTGAGTGACTCCTTTTTATCCAAGAGATATCAGCTTAACCACTACAAATTTGTCCAGATGACATAAAGAGATAGAAAACTGACTGAGGCCTTAGCACCAATTTCTGAGGTTCATTTAAGCCTAATACAGCTAATGTATATATTACTCTGGGCAAGAACCTACTTTCTTTTTGATGAAAGTGTGGATTTTCAGCTTCTTTGTTTAGAGTACATCCTCTGTAAGTATCAGCACCACTTATCATAGATCTGATGCTGCAGTGATTAGTTTTGTTGTTGTCTGCTCAATTTCCTAGCAGCTGACTGCTGTTCTTTGATGCCTTTGAGCCTTCTGGATGCCTGTACCCTGTCCTAGAGCAGAGTTCCTCAAAGCGTAGTCCCTGGACCAGCAGCAGCGTTACCCAATATGTTGCTGTAAATGCAAATTCTTGGGGCTTCTGGATGGCATGGTCAGTTAGGCATCTGACCCTTGGTTTCAGCTTAGGTCATGATCTTGGGGTTATGAGTTTGAACCCCAGGTAGTGCTCCACACTCAGAGTGGAGCCTGCTTAAGAATCTCTCTCCCTCCCTGCCCCTCCTGCTCATTCTCTCTCTCTCTTTCTCTCTCTCTCTCTCTCTCTCTCTCCTTGTCAAATAAATAAATAAATCTCTAAAAAATGAAAATGCTCAGGACTTACTCTAGAACTATTGAGTGGAACACTCTGGAAGTAGGGCTCAATAATCTGTATTTTAAAAAATATTTTACTTATGTATATGACAGAGAGAGTATGTGTGTGAGAGAGCACAAGCAGGGGCATCAGCAGGCAGAGGGAGAGGGAGAAGCTGACTCCCCACTAAACAAGGAGCCCAATGTGGGGCTCAATCCCAGGACCCTAGGATCATGAGCTAAGCTGAAGGCAGACACTTAACTGACTGAGCCACGCAGGCACCCCATATCAATCTATATTTTAGCAAGCTGTCCAAATTGTTGTCATTCATGCTCAAGTCTGAAAACGACTTTTTCAGAGGAGTTCACAAGGACTCTAAGATCTTCCCTTGGGTTACACTGAGAAAGTACAGTTCAAGGCTATTCCAAAGGAAACTTGTTAAATGCTGACCCCATAGCTCCTAGTAATTCCTTAAGGAGTCTAGGCAGCATGGAGTGTTATCTCCAAAGCCATTTCTCCTAGAAGATAGCCCAGGTCTTGAGAAAATCCCCACACTGACTGTAAGATATAAGTCATGTGATATGCAAATGAAAGATTATTCATTTATTTAATCAACAGATCTGTTTGAGCATCTACTAAGCCCTGATGAGATATCTGAGTCAAAGATATTGTAGTCAAAGAAAAAAAGATATGAGCACAATAATATTGTACATGGGAAAAGAGATCACCTCAAGTCAAATATATCAGACTCACATTCAAAAGAAATCAATGATAGATCTAGTTGCTGGTTTTTTGACAATGAGTAACCATAAAGACTTTCCGAGATACCGTAAGCAGTGGTGATGTTTGGGAAGATAAATTTTACAACGCTATGTGGAATGGCCCACAAGGAGAAAGAAACAGAGAGGAAGACCTACTAAAATAGAATTATAGGGATCCCTGGGTGGCGCAGCGGTTTGGCGCCTGCCTTTGGCCCAGGGCGCGATCCTGGAGACCCGGTATCGAATCCCACATCAGGCTCCCGGTGCGTGGAGCCTGCTTCTCCCTCTGTCTGTGTCTCTGCCTCTCTCTCTCTGTATGACTATCATAAATAAATAAAAAAATTAAAAAAAAATAGAATTATAACAGCTAAGAAATGAGTAGGGCCTGACCCAGGATGGAAGTAGAATCCAAAGGACTTTTACCAATGAATGCTATAAGGTTATTAGTAATTAAAAAGGATAGGTGGAACATACGTCTGACATTTGGAGACTAAACAAGTGAGATTGTCCTGTTATTAAAGTGGAATAAAAGGTGAAGAACAGAGCTTGAGATGGGAAGCTTGTTTTGTTGTGAGCATGTTAAATGTGAGGTACACACTGAGCATCCGAATTAAAGGGTCCAGGTAGGATTAGGGTATGGTTGGTAGTTTATGAGAAAAAAAACAGGACTGCACATCTAAATTAGGGAGTTAGCTACATAGAAGTGATTATTGATGTCATAGGAGGAGAGGAGATGTTTAAGGGAAAGTGGACTGAGAGAAATGAAGCAGGTCACAGAAAACATATTGAGAGGTAACAGCATTTCTGAGATATAAGAGAGATGTCCATGGAAGAGACAGGGACCCAGCATCATGTAAGCAATAGTGATATCAAGCTGGAATTTACCAGTATCAGTGGACCGGTTGTTCACATCTTTTCTGAGCCATAAATTCTCTGTTCCTATTGGTGTTCATATTGATCTGCTTTTCAAATATTTTTCACCTTAGAAAAGACAAAGGGCTAAGAATGAGGATCTAGTCATTACATTTCCCAGATTTGGGCAAACTTCAGTATGTTATATGGTATTTTGTAGCAAACTGGAAGGAAACCTTCAAGAAAGAAAATAGTATATGGGAGAAATCAGTCTATAATTCACAGTCTGGCTCAAGGAGTCCTCCCTTTGGCCCATGACCCCTGTACTACTCTTAGCAACATGTTTGTCCTCTAGAAATAAACTGTTGACTGACCTACACCTACTAGATTGGAAGCTACTGATTGGGATTGTAAAGGAAATCTTCTATCTCATAGATATGACATCTGAATATCTATTGAATGGACATTTTAATTAAATGTTAACTGGTAGGGTGCTTGGGTGGCTCAGTCAATGAAGCATGTGCCTTCAGCTCAGGCCATGATCCCGGGATCCTAGGATTGAGCCCTACATTAGGCTCTCCGCTCAGCAGGAGAGTCTGCTTCTCCCTCTGCTCCTCCCTCTGCTTGTGCTCACTCTCTCTTTCTCAAAAAATAAATAAAACCTTTTTAAAAATAAGTAAATCAATTTTAATGGGTATTACACACTAGCTTTATTATGTACTATTTTCTATTATTTCTTACTCAACTAAAGTGTTTACATCAACAAAATGGTACCACTATAGACTACTGGCATATGTGAATGACCTGATGTAGCAAATGTAATCATCATTTTTTGGTGAAAATTGAATTTTATTTATAATATGTACTATTTCCTGATTGAAGAATAAAGAAAATACCAAATATCAGAGTATGGCATGTTTGGGATGATTGCTATTTTTCTAAACCTTTTTTTTTTTAAAGATTTTATTTATTTATCCATGAGACACACAGAGAGAGAGGCAGAGACAGGCAGAGGGAGAAGCAGGCTCGATGCAGAACTCGATCCCAAGACCCCAGGATAACGCCCTGAGCTGAAGGCAGATGCTCAACTGCTGAGCCACCCAGGCGCTCCTAAACTTTTTTTTAACCTAAAGCCTGGTTGTTGTTGTTGTTGTTGTTTTATCTTCTATACCTAAAAGTTTTCTTTCAGACATCCTATAGTGGAGGTGTTAGTTTCTTATATACCTGTGTTAAAATCAGATACAGTGAATAGTTCCGAGTTTGCC
Source organism: Vulpes lagopus (assembly GCF_018345385.1). NCBI lineage: Eukaryota > Metazoa > Chordata > Mammalia > Carnivora > Canidae > Vulpes > Vulpes lagopus. Next base: position 25,138,386 of record NC_054848.1, read on the forward strand.
CTAATAAGTTGTAATTATAGGATAACTTCAAGATGGCTCAGGACTATCGGACCATTGAAATGAACACACCCATATGGATCTTTGAAAATGAGCTATAGTCCCTGAAGTCAAAAAGAGTGCCCCAAAGCCACCCAGAGCAATAGTTAAGGATGTCCCTCTGTCTTTGATGTTTTATAACCCCAAAGTTTTAAGTGTTCTGTTCCAAATACAAAGCTCATTTCATTCTGAAATTTAGGGCTGTTTCAGTTCAACTTGATGCGATAATTGAGTAATACACCGATAATCATTAGGGAAGTACAAAAGAGCCCTAAGGATATTGGTATTTGGTAAACTCAGTATATTGGTAGTATTTAGATTTGAGGTGAGTTACGAATACTGATATCACATTCTGAAAATGCCTTGGATGAATGAGAGACTATCCAGAATATAAATGACTTACTTTAATTAGAAACAACAAATATGAAATTTGGGATGTTTAATGTTAAAAAATTAAGATAATGATAATGCATGATACTAGTCAAATATTTTAAGAGTTTCCATGTAAAAAGGGGAAAGAATAATGAAAGAAACAGATTTTAGAACTAAGTTTCATTCCTTTATATTGTAATTTTTTATTCTTCTGGTCGTACTGGTAAACATGGTAAAAATATTTGGCAGTATTTTACATGTGAGATAAATAGAGATCAGCAAAACAATATGGTGTTCTAAAATAATTAATTCAATGAAATAATATTCTTAGTCCCCAAATCCAAGAACTGGCTCTCAGTGGAAAAGTAATTATTCCATGCTTGATTGTATTTTCTCCCTAACAGAAAATCAGTACAGTGCCCACAATCAAAATATCATTCCTCCATGGGCAAGCCAAGTGTAGTTTTCTTTTTTATCAACAGAGTAAAATGACTAAACGCAGGATTAGTTGAATGTACAATCATTTAGAGTAAGAACATACTATCCAACCAAGTGCCTTTTATAAGCAATCAAGAATCTCCATGACCTGTGCATCAAAAATGTTGGAAGATCATTTCATCACCCTTTTTGTTAATTTTCTTACTACTGTATTCACAACAACAACAAATAAAAATGTGACCCTTTATACCTCCACATTAGTTCCACAATATTTGGCATCATTTGAATTCCTATTGAAAATTAATAAAGGCTTCTTTCTTTGGTCTCCCCAAAGTAGGGCATTTAGAGATGTTTTTGAAAAGAGTTGAATGTTTTCATGTCCTAATATTTTCTTTGGAGAGTAGTGACTTCAACTTCACTTTGTAATGTTTTTGACAGACAATAAAGATTATGATGCATACTTATCATACACCAAAGTGGATCCTGACCAGTGGAATCAAGAGACTGGGGAAGAAGAACGCTTTGCTCTTGAAATCCTACCTGACATGCTTGAAAAGCACTATGGATATAAGTTGTTTATACCAGATAGAGATTTAATTCCAACTGGAAGTAAGTTAATGTTTTCATTTAAGAGTGTGCATATTCTTTGTCTGTGTGTCATCACTTTTTAAGGCAGAATTTTAACTTGTGGTTCTCTACATCCATCAAACATTGTATTTATCAGTGGCTCAAGAAAGAAATGTCATTATGTGTTTATATGAAACTTAATTTTTGACACCCCTGAGAAGCTAGTTCCATTATTCTATAAAGCATCTCCTTCTATGAGTCTTGACATTTGAAAAAACAAGCGCGAGATTTGATTTGTACCTAGGAAAAATATTTCTAGTATTGAGAAAAGCAAGAGCCCATACTCTATTCACTGTGGTCATTGGTTATTTTCATCTTCTGAGGTATTACCCAGCAAGCAACAATTCTCACGTAACGTGTGAAAGAGAAGCTACTGGGGCTTTCTGGACCAGATGTTTGATCCAGTCATTCTGATCAACTCTTTTCTCTTTTGTAGCATACATTGAAGATGTGGCAAGGTGTGTAGATCAAAGCAAGAGGCTGATTATTGTCATGACCCCAAATTATGTAGTCAGAAGGGGCTGGAGCATCTTTGAGCTGGAGACCAGACTTCGAAACATGCTTGTAACTGGAGAAATTAAAGTGATACTGATCGAATGCAGTGAACTACGAGGAATTATGAACTACCAGGAGGTGGAAGCCCTCAAGCACACCATCAAGCTCCTGACGGTTATTAAGTGGCATGGACCAAAATGCAACAAGTTGAACTCTAAGTTCTGGAAACGTTTACAATATGAAATGCCTTTTAAGAGGATAGAACCCATTACACACGAGCAGGCTTTAGATGTTAGTGAGCAGGGGCCTTTTGGGGAGCTGCAGACTGTCTCGGCTATTTCCATGGCCGCGGCCACCTCCACAGCTCTAGCCACTGCCCATCCAGATCTCCGTTCCACCTTTCACAACACGTACCATTCACAAATGCGTCAGAAACACTACTACCGAAGCTACGAGTACGACGTACCTCCTACCGGCACCCTGCCTCTTACCTCCATAGGAAATCAGCATACCTATTGTAACATCCCTATGACACTCATCAACGGGCAGCGGCCACAGACAAAATCGAGCAGGGAGCAGAATCCAGATGAGGCCCACACAAACAGTGCCATCCTGCCGCTGTTGCCAAGGGAGACCAGTATATCCAGTGTGATTTGGTGACAGAAAAGCAAGGGACAACCTGTCCCTGGGAGCTTGAGTGGAGTCTGCAGTCCAGTGCCTGGAACTAAATCCTCGACTGCTGCTGTTAAAAACATGCATTACAATCTCTAGAACACGAGGAAAAACAGGGTCTTGTACATATGTTTTTGGCAATTTCTTTGTAGCATCAGTGTCTTCCTGTTTTACCATGTCTCTTACCATTACATTTTTTGACTTTGTTTTATATGTCATTGGAATTTGTAAATTTACATTTTTTTAAAGAAGAGACTTATGTGTAGATAGAAAACCCTTTTTTGCTTCATTAGTTTAGTTTTAGAATGGGTTTTATTTTATTTTCTTGATTTTGTTTTGCTTTTAACATTTCCTTGGGGTGCTTGGACAAATCTATCCGATGGGACAAGGAGCACCGGATCCTCTCTTGGGTTCTGCCTAGGATCAGCAGGGCCATGTGGGCCTTCAGAGAGCAGTGCAACGAATGCCAGCATTGCCATTTGGGAAAAAAAAAAAAAGATGAGAAGAACACTTGTTCATAGGAGGGCCCCGCCAATCAGAGCCCTGAATCTCTTCCTTGTCCCACCTCATTCCCCACTTCTACCCTTCTAATGGCGGCATGATGTGTAAACTCTGAGGAGGGGTGGGGGTGGGTCTAACTGTCTTAACATTTAATTCACTGCTCGTCAGAATACACTCCAGACCCAGAAGTGTGCTAGTCACTTGACAGTGACCACTACAGAGTGCTAAGAAGAGAAGATCAAGGGCATGAAAATGGGGAGAGAGTGTTGTTTCTGTTTTTTTAAATGAGTTGATGTACCCTTATATAAATATATATATATATATAAAACACACACACACAACAAAAGAAACAAAAAACAAAAAAACAAAAACAAAAAAAAAAAACAAAAACAAAAAAAAACACAAAAAAAATCAAGCCCTATATTTGATCACTTCCTGGAAAGGCATGAATGTGTTTGTGGCTGTTTTTGTTTAATATTCTACTTCCTCTTTTTCCCTCTATAATTTTTCTGCAAATGAGATTATGTGCAAATGCCAGGCAAGTTAACTCAAAAGGGTGAATCAACACAAGTCGAAATGAAATTTACATTGAAGGCTTCCAAACCAAAGGGAAGGACAGGATGTGTCATCAAATATGTTTGTCACCTTGTATTATACGAAATGTTATTTTCTAAAGAGTCAGAACAAATCTGTGAAACTTATTATGGGATCCCCTTGTATTTAAATGTTAATTCACTGTATTTAATTTTCAACACTACATTCAGAATCAAGTGTTCGGTTTCAGTTTGTGAACATAAGCAACACTTATTAACATCGAAGTGTTTATATAAGAACTCAGGAGGTCAAACATGAGTACCAACAGAAATCAATATTTTCAAAATAAACATTATTTACACAAGATAGTTTTTAAATTAGATGAGAAAGTGTTTAAAATAATTTTACTGTATAAATAATTCGTTTTATTTTAACTGTGTAATTCTATCTTTCAGAAACAGAAAGCTGATGCTCCCAGGAAATTCATCCCTTACCATTTAGCTTTATGTTTGAAATCAATGGCATAAGCAGCTAATACATATTCATGTTGAAGATGATGCAAAATCAGTCATCAAGGAACTTGCAGAGGGTGGAATTGTTAAAGGGAAATATTACCTACGTAGCTTTTAGTTAAAAAAAAATCAATGTGATGAAAACACTGATATAGAACTTATACATTCCTGTAGTGATTCCTTGTAGGAACTTCCATGCCAGTCATCGCCTGTGGGCTTGTGTCGTGACTGTTGTATGTTCAGTTTATTCCTACCACCATATAACGAGAAAACAATTCTACAGTTTGGGTCACAATACTAAAGGTGTGAGTTGGCCACACACACACAAAAAAAGTGCAAACTTCAAAAGAGTTCATTTGGGAGGGTAAGATTGAATTGCAAATGTACGAGATGAACATAAGAATTTTGCAACAATGCAAAGGTCTTGGTATTTGTGTGACAAAGTAAAGGAGCCTTGGGATGTGCAGTGATTTTTATTTGCTTAAAAACTGTTTATTTCCCTGACAAGTCACCTGGGGTCCTTCTCTACAATCTGTTCTTTATTCCCATGCTCCCCTCGGACCTGTGTCACATTTTCACAAACCAGAACTGAAGCTGCAAGGACACATAAACTTTGTCAGCCTTGCACATTGGGTTATTTTCAGAATCCAAGAAGGCCATTGTTTACTTTGTACTATGGATACCTGTCAGGGACTGGTGGCAGTGAATCTCACTGGACTGGATTCCAGCCTCCCCCAGTGCTCAGAAAACTGTAAACATGGCAATGGCCTGATTTATTTCTTTGTTTTTGGTTTTTTTTATTTTTTTCAAGTGCACGATGGAAGTATGTAGAGGAAGTAATCAGACCACAGTCATATTTTAGGCATCCATAGGTGTTAATTTAACTGCATTGGGAGTATATTTTTTTGTTCTATTTTTAGTGTAGATTTAAGCACTTTGAATAGCATGATTCAGGGATTGATGGGTAATATTTGATATTCTCACAATTTAAGAAACTTTTTTTCCTCTAATGCTTTGTCATATTTTTTTTTAAAAAAAAGAGAAAATAAATGGAATAGAAGCTATCTATGGCTTTAGAAACATTCCTCCCAAGTATTCCTCTATCAGCTCCATGTGAGAACAAATGAAGGAAACTGTCATGTGTTCACGTGCTCTATGTTTAACAAAAGTTATGTTAGAACTCACAATAAAAAGAGAAAAAATGTATTTTCCCTAGTGCTTAGGTTTCATCCTTCTCTTTTTTCGGTGGGGGCTGTGGGGGATAAGAATATTCTAGCTGTAGAAACACAGTTGAAAGTGTGAATATGTTAGCCCGGCTGAGGGGGAGAATGGGCTTCTAAACTTGGACATGTGTGATGTTGGCTATTGCCTGTTGTTCATCATTCACTGCTTGGGCTCCGAGTGACATGTTATGGATTCAAAGTCCATCTGGTTCTTTAATGTAACCTCTCCTTGCTGCCTATGAGCGTCCTACCCTGTATACTGGTGCTCAAATCCTTGATTATTTAATTTGTAATCCATTCTTTAAGTTTCCTATGAGCAAGGAAGAAATTTGTATCTTATGCAGCCAGCTGATTTAAGTTTAGATCAATTCTGTGAATTAAATCTAAAACACAATGAGTTAAGAGACCTGAACCTATTATATTTCAATAGCTGAACACCTGATTGTTCAAGCCGTCAATCATTTTGTATTTATTACTTTCTTCATAACCTATGTATTTGAACCCTATCAGCTTAATCTTAAATATCTAGACACTGGCTTCTTCCTTATTTCATTACTACTTAGCATTTTGTAACAAGAGCAAATATTAACTCAGAGCCAACCTCTGAACTCCAAGTGAGTTTTGTTTATCCTAGAATAGTCATTAACTTTGACAGATACCATGTATGTAAATTAAGATCACCATTTCTAGGAAAACATGAATTCATATATTTATAAATTATTTTTTGGTTCTTGAATGATACCCTAGTTCTTCTTTTTCCAAGAAGTATTTTTTTAATCTTCTGCTTCATTTCTTTCTTTTCTCTATTTAGTTTAAGTGTGTCATTAGTCTCAGAAGAAAGCTTAGTGAGATTCAAAGGAGATCATTGGTGTGCAAGTGACATGAATGAATGGAATAAGAGAATGCACAGGCACCGAACAGGGAAATCCCTTATTGTCTCTGATCTGAATGTGTTTGGCCATTATTCCCATCATTGTGTAGTTGATCAAGAGAGGTGATATATTATTAAATGTGTCAGAAATACCACCTACAGGCACATACTCCCTATCACTGAACACAGTTTTTAACAGTATATTACAGTTATTACAAAGACCTGATGATACAACGAACTTCCCTAAGAGGAAGCTTGTCAGTGGAAGCAGAGCTATTCTTCACCTTATCCTGAGCCCTTCCTACAGTCCTGAGCAAAGAAAGCAGTTAACAGTCAAATTTTGATTATCCTTAAACTTGGGTTCAAGGACACTTTGAGTCTATATAAAAAGGACTGAAGGAAATAATGAAGTCCTTGAAAATCCAGACAAAAATGTGAATGTGAAAAAAACACTGTGAATGTGTGCAAAACCGTTTTCCTGGTTGTGAGTCTCAAAGACATCCATCACCTGAAAAGCTATTGATGCTTGGATTTACGTCATATTCTCAGAAGCTGACATTCACATAAAGCACATATCTTGCCAGCATTGTTAGGCCCATTATTCCTTACCATCATTCATGAAAATTCAGGGAATGATTATCGTTCTTTTAGCAAACAGACCAAACTCCTCTTCCAATATGACTGGACTTTGTGGGAGACTTGGTTTATAGTGAGGAAAAAATTGGGATTGCAAGTAATTCGTGCCCAGAGAAATGATCATTGGCTCTTAACAAACACTCTGCTAGTTTACTCATTTCTTAGTTTATGCAAGATAGTCTTGGAGGAATGTGAATGACGTATGGCTTGGCATGATGCCTTATTTCATGAAACTTCTTTATGACTGGGGTTTAATCATGTTTCCCACCAGAAAACTAAGAAGAAATAATCTGGTACAGGAGTAAAAGAAACAACCACGTGACATGTTTTTTCAGAAAGACTTCATTTTCTTGTGCCAAGATTTAGAATTGGTTATACACTTGATTTTCGGCAATTGTGCTTTTGCCAGTTTCAAGATTGATGACATGCCTTTGGAGTAGTGCGAAGAACTTTAAGACATCAACTGAAGTGAGATTGTGGTTATTTAGTTTTATTTTTTACTCATGACTGGCAGCAAGGTGAAAGTTTGTGCTATGTTAATAATTAAGATACTGTTACAAGGAACTAGAAGGCCTGACTGAGTTTCAGTAAAGACAAGGATGACAATGACGAGTTCATCCCTGCCCTAATCTCAGGTCTTTTCATCCTTAAACTTCAGTCACATGCATAGAGAAGACCAAACTGAGAAGAAGGGATGCAGTTCTCATCTTCCATCAGGTATCATTTCTTTTTCCAGGCTCAGAATACAAAACATTTCTCTATTACAGACATGTAATATCTACAAAAAGAAAATCTTCCTCCTGTCCTTTAAATATTTATCTTGAGTAGTCTCTGTGTCCACTGACAAATTCCTATTTCATTAAATAGAGTAAAATCAGGCACCGTTGTTTTACTACCATTCACTACCTTCACTGATGCATCCCCCAGGATCTACACGCCTGAAAAGTATTCTTTCTTAACAAGCAGGCAGTCACTTGAAATCATTACACTGTGTTCCCTCCACTACTAAATGAATAGACACCGAAGAACTGCACATAAACTTGAGATTCTTATGTGTAATATTGATGTTGTTGTAAATTTCAATCTTCATAGTCCAGATAACCTTAAGTTTCAAAGGGCATGCTGGTCATTAAAAAAAAAAGATTTAATGTAAAATGACATATTACATAGTGCATGAACATGTGGCAAAGTAATTTGGATCTATCCTTACTAGTCAATGAGAGACTAAATTTGGGGAGATCAGATGTGAGTGTTTTAGGTTAATTCTCACCTGGGATGAAGACATCTTTAATGTTAGGATACATGGACACTTGTCCAAATTCCTTGCAGCATATGCTCCTGGTAACTAGAATTTTTAGTGTGTTCTTTCCACCAAAGTCGTGGAGATATGTTCATATAATCTGCTATTGAATTGTAAAAACTGTTTCATTTTCAGAGTTTGAGGGAACCCAAGTAGGAAAGTGAATTTCATCATTTTCCTCTGCTGGTGTTCAAGTCAAATTTTAAGCTCAGACACTCTCAGATATGTTCAACAGTCAGTAAAAAAGTGCATTTTACGTAGTGTTTCCCTTTAGTTTTGCCTACCCTCTTTGATTTTGTACAATCTAGAATGTATGTAACTCACGCGTAGGTGATGGAGGCGCTCTTTTTTTTCTTAGAATACTTACAATTATATATTTGGTTTTGCTTTGACTAGCAATAGGAAAATAGACAAATACAAGTGTAAAAATGAGAAATTTTAAACTTGAATTATAATTTGTGTTTTATAGTCGTTTCATAAGTCTGTTGCTCTCTATGAGTATGCTCTCTATATATCCTGTAAAAATAAATTTATATGTTACATAGAAATTCAAGAAATTAAATTATTTATTAAGCTACAAATGTTTCTTCTGGTTTCTACCTGATTATAGATGAAAATAAATTAAATAATGTGTTGTTGGAACAGATGTAAGTACCTTCGTTAATTTGAATAACTCTTGTTAAACTTTTCTTTCCCTCTCTGTTTATGTCTCTATAAGCATATAATTCTTAGACTTAATTCCTATTATGATTATGAAGAAGGGATTTAAGAAATGGCCAATGGGCTGAACAAAAAGAAAACCTTGCTTAAAAAAAAAATCAAGCTCATTTACAGTCCCTCTTCCGTTCTTCACTCCTGGATTATGGAAAGATTTGAATCACAAACTTGATTGTTTAAAAGTTATTATCACATTAATGATTGCTCCAAGGTTAAACTCTGCATTTTTCCTTCATCTATTTCATAACTTTCTTGGAGAAACAGAAAGGAAAGGAATTATAGCACGTGAGTCCTCTTTGCTGTTTCTCTTCCTTACTTCTTGTTCCCCAGGTATTTTATTCCTTTCTTTTTAAGGTACTACTCACATAACAACCTTAAAATACAGTCCCCTCAGGTAATATTTTAAAGTGACCAAGCTCTTTAATCATCTTATTTTTCTACTCTGTCTACACTTACTTAGAGTGCACAGTCATTCCTAAAGAGAAATGTTTTTGGCCTTACTTTTCATTTTATGTTAAAAATAAGTAAACCTATAATTTCTTTGTTCGGGGGGAGGGGAATGGTGGTAAATCTTTCCATCCCAAATGTAACAAGGGACCAACCAGAAGCCTCTTAGAACGAACGGGCTGTTTAGGCAGAATTCCTACCTTAGGACAGCCTTTTAGGAAACACTAGTCAAAGATGACGCCAAGACAAATCATCATGAAAATGGAAAGTAATATTTCTTAAAAAAAAAAAAACCCGTAAGGTTATTTCAGGTTGGACTTCAAAGCAATTAATATATTTAAAATTTCATAAAGTCATTTCTAGCTCAGTAGGGTTTTTCAATGTGAAAAATAGCTTCTACTGAAAAAGTAAAATGTTATATGGATTACGACTTAGTGTATAATTCCTATATCATATTGCAAAGTGTGAGTCCTAGGACCTGACCCATTATTAAAAGTATCAGGAGAAAAGAACTCTATAGTTGAAGAATATTTGGGGCCATGTGTGCACCTTACACATACGCATTTAAATTCTCAGGAATTTTCAATTTCACTCATACTATTGACAAGGGGTTAAAAGACTGATACCCGTGGAGCATCTTAACTTATTTCTAGAAGATTCCTAATTGATAGCAGTTCTACGTTTATGGAAAAAAATAGAAACAGAGGCCGAGGCAAATATTCAGAGAATTAAAACAGTCACAACCCACTTACATACTTATATATGGTCTGTAAGAGTAAGTCAGACAAAATCCTTGATCAATCAATGTTTAATGCCCAGTGATACTGATGTGTGAGGGGAGGGCAGGGTGAAGCTCTGAGCAGTAGAGAACATGGAAATCTGACCAATAGTTTAGCCAATGTTTGCCTAAATTAGACATTTTTATCACAGTGAGATGTCAATTGGTTTTAGATGGTACACAGAGAGAGGATTTTATTGGAATGTTTATGTATTTGATTGAACATGTGTTAAGAATTAAAAAAACTTAAGTAGTACATCAAACTTGATGGGTACTATTTCTAGTTCTGTTTATATGGCAGAATGATATATACATGATTTAAATAAAAACATAGGTAATTAATAATCTAGGAAAGATGATAAATGGCAAAAATCATCAAGATCCTTCATGAATGAAAAAAAAAGAGCCTTCATGAATGACTGGATTAGGAAACATTGCCAAGATAGTCAAATATCTAACTTCTGGGGGAGAAAAGTGATAAAGGATGAAACATCCCCCCAAACAGCAGAAGAATATGCCAAAAACCTACAAAAATGACAGCCAGAACTTTAAGATTAGAAGACTCCATAGCTGGTTTAAATTAAGCGATGAAATATCTCAGTTCTTTAATTGTCCTTGGCAATAAAGAACCATTTATATTATAATTATTAACTTGAAAAGAAAACTGACATCTGAATTAAAATCCTTTCTTAAATGGTCTCAGCATGATTTTCCTCAGTAAAAGGTGAAACTGATTGCTAAACATTATAAGGTATGAATAGAAATTGAGATTTGGGTATGCTACTGCGACAGAAATCACACCCTTTGGCCAAGGGTGAAATCCTTGGTTCAGAGAATTCTTCCAATGAGCCGGCTTGTCATGGTTCTCAGACCTTGGTGCAATTACAATCACCTGGGAAGATTTAAAGAGTCCCAGAGATTCAGATTAAACCAGTCAGGGGTTTGTCCCCATTGTTAGTTGCTATGTTTGTGTGTTTTTGTTTTATTTTCTTTTGTTTTGTTTTGTTTTGAACAAACTTTCCAGGTGATTCTATTAAAAAAACAACTGGAGGAGCAGAACTTCAGGGTCTCAAATTTTACGCTTCAGAAGAATTGCCTGGAAAGGTTGTTAAAAATGGTTATTCAGATTTAAATCTGATAGTGTTGGAGTGGGGCCCGAAATCTCTTTATTGAACAAGCTTCCCAGGTGATTCTAATGTGAAGGCCTACAGACAACTCTTTGAGAAACACAAGTGTAGGAGTTGTTATTTCCGTCATTACAACTGCTGTCACTCTTTGGAATACAAAATTAAAGTTTGCAGCGGACGAATGTCACCCTAAACTGGGTCATCCTTTTTTGATAATTTATCCGACTTTGTTCATCAGCATTCACAATGAAGATGTCCTGAGAAAAAAAAACTGAACTCTATATAGACAGTTATACTTCATTTGAGAATATCTCAAAAGGAAGGGAGAAAAAAAGAACTAGTAAACTTTTTCATGAAATACATGACTTCAAAAAAATGCCCCCTCATAGAAGAAAAGTGAAATAATGAACAGTTGTGTTAATTAAAAAATAGTTAAGTGTTAATAAAAAATAAAAATCTTAGAGAATTTATGTCTATTGTCACTTCTGTTTCTATTAAGGAAGAAAAAAAGGAAAATTAGGGATACCAAAGATATTGATTGTGAGAATAAAGATATTGATACCAAATTCGTTTAATTAGTTGGATTTAATGAAGAATTATTTTTCCTCATGTTAACAATGAGTTCACTGAAAGATGACCTCTAATGAAGACTTTTCCAAAAATCCTTTAGCATAAGAATCACCTATAGTATATGTTAAAAGCACAAATAACTGGCTCATCCTCCAAAACAATTGAACCCTTGAAAATTTTTATGATCATGTTATTTGGTGAACCCTATTCTAGTGAATAATGTAAAATCTAAGACTGTATTCATGCAGTGCCCATAAATTTAGTTAATTCTTTGTGAGGTGATAAGTTAAATGCACTATCTTGTATTATTTCAACAAAATGACAACCTATACAACAGTGACAAACCAATCGGTCCTTAATTTCAAACCTCAATCATTTATACTGACAATGTATTTTCGGCCACATATATTCATCTCACCGGGCTAATATTGACCTTTACGTCCCTTGTTATACCAGGAATGACGACCAGTGATGACGTTTGTAGCTTCTGTTTCTTGAAAAGAATGTCCTATTTGATGATGTCTGATTCTCATGAACTAATCATGTCACTGATCCTAAGTACATATGTCAGGGACATGGTTCCTGCTAGTTAAGAAAAACTGTTCTTATACATTACTTGTGGAATACCCACATGAAAGAGTTTCTAGAAAATTCATTTGACTTTTTCCACCCATATCCTGGTGACTTGACTTCCACAGCCACTATAGGACCTTTTACCATTTGTGGTTTATAAAACTAGAACATCCAAAAAATAATATTTGGTGGTAGAAATCTACTGAGTGCAATACAGCCTCTCTAAATTTCAACACTAAAATGCAAAAGACAGTATACCGAGTGAGCCTGATTTATTTTCAGAATGCAATCTGGACGACAGCTCAAAACAGTCAATGTTGGAAACATGAAGCATTTAGTGTGTTAAATTAATGTACATGTGTGTATGCATGTGTAATGTCTGCACACTCTAATTAAAAACACACACTGACCATACATTTAAATAAGCTCAATCAATATATGCCCTACATTAAATAAACAGTTCTGAGTTCCCAAGATAATGCCCTCCATCAGGAAATTACTCAGTGAATTGTTTTTGCACAGGCTAAATATAAACACCCAGGTTTCTGTTCAACTAACTTTTCTTTAAGGACATGCATTTTATCTTAAAGGAGAGAGTCAGCTCGTTCTTGCTTTTTGCAGAATTCTGTGATTGTTTCCATTTCCTACTTTTCCATTACGTGGTAGCTATGAATTATTTATTTATAAAAAATGGGGGAGGTATTGCACTCAACAACTATCATAAGAAAAGCCTGTGAAAGCATCAAAGTTATTACCATGGGTTTCCTATCTTTTAGTCGATTTTATTTTTCCAGGGCTGTGAAATAACTTATTTTTTCAGATTCCATTTAAATTATGTCCTTAGCAAATAACATGTCTTCAGCAAAGCCTAACTTGAGAAATACAGTTACTGATAAAAACATTTTTTTTAGTTTTCTTACTTTACAGAATCCATGCCATCACTGAAGTGAGATAGAAACACAATAGAGTTAAGTAAATTTACAACTGACAAGCTTATGAGTACTGCACCTTACGTATTCTGTGCCATGAGGCGAACTCGTATTTACAGTCATCTTCAAAATGGGCATTTGAATAACTTGCTGTGTATTTTCATGAGAAAACTGGACATGTGATAAGTTATTATAGGAAGGGGTAGCAGAGATTCCTGCTGGTGTAGCATTAGAAAAGTACATATTTATGTTGATATCTCTAAAGATTTTAACTATGGCTTATAGGTAAGGTCACATAACCGACTGTAGCAAGTATAACATACTTAGCATCTTGTACTTTCATTTTAAGAGGGAAGAAGATCACTCACTAAATATGAATGCTGCATATGTTAGCAATAGAGATAGTGATTTTGTAATTTTGATTGCACTTGCCTTAAATTTTTTCCAAAAAGAAATTATATATATAAACAAATATAGATGAGGATGGTTAAAGAACATTGTTTAAAAATAGGCAAGTTCTGCACTGATTATACTTTTTTACATAATTTAATGCATAATGGCAAAGTATATTTGCCAGATCCATGTAATGAGTATATGAGCACATGATAACAGCAGTTTGTATAAGCACAAAGTGTTCTATGTTTAGATGAAAAATTAACAATGATAACTTTTGGTGTGACTGCTTTAAATTTCAAAAAGTTGGATGTTTAAAGATAAATTTATTACTTGCATAAGAATATTTTTGTATAATATTGGGAAAGGTTTAAAAATGGACTTGCTTTATGGAGTGCAATTTTCAGAGAAAATAAACAGGGTATGTGTCCAGTTTGTAAATGTTTTCTTTCCAGATTACTCTTTTGCTGGTTAAATGCAAGGATATGATGACTTGAAATACATTTTTTTGTGAACTGAATAATACCAACAACAATAACAAAAATAAAGCAATGTGAATAAGTTGCGTATGCAAACTTCTTTTAATCAATGCCCGTAGATCCTGAAAACGGTAGTGAATATCCATTTCTGTGAGTATAAGGCTAGAAATATTTATAATTGTGTTTTGCCATTCGATGTATGAACATATATCCCTCATAAGAAAAATACTAAAAATGGCTTGTTTTTAGGAGAATTTTTACTCTTCATGCTTCAGTTTAAAATCAGTTATTTTCTAAAATTAAGAGGAAGATAGGTTAATAGTACCCCATGCTTATTAAATATCTATGACCTTATTAAATACCTATGACCTTATTAAATACCTATGACCAAAGTTCTTCAATTTGTTAAAATTCTATTTGTATCTATTAGTGAATATGTCTTGAGCTAAAAATGTTAGAATATTTATGAAAAAGAAAATATTTATAATAATGGTGTGCTGGTTAATAGTTATATATATGATAATATACGTCTTTAATATGTACCTGTACTTAGTTAGATACTCTGCTTTGAAATTGAGAAATATGATTGTGAGTTGGTTTGGGGACCAAAGAGCATCTACAAAACTAAAAATGTCTCTTGGAGATTAAAATGACAGGATAGACCATTTAAGAAGATAACAGGCCCAGACAAGATGTGTGAATTTTCATATATGCTTTTCAAAGTATTATCCAATAAGTGGTCTTGAGGAGGTTCGATAAACCCCTCCTAAGTAAGACAAAAATGTAGAAACTGAAAATGAACCTTCTTTACAGGTAACAGGAAACCCAAAGAAAGAATCACATTTTTTAGATGTAAGATATCCATTAGCACTCTGGGCTATGGAGAGACTGTTGAGCTGACACAAATTTTTAAGTTTGTAAAGTATTTCTTCTGAAAGGCCAACAGCATTAAAATGAAAATCTAATTTCTGGTTTATCACAGATGTCCCTATACCCATGGTAAGTATAGCTACTTTTTAATGATGAACAGTTATTCTACATTTTGAGGATCTACATAAAAGTTTATAGTTATTACTGTATTAGGTCACACCCAGGGAAATGCTCAAATCACAAATGAGTGGGTGCAATTGATCAAAAACGTATTATAGATATTTCTTTGGAAAAGACGAAGAGCATTTAGATCAATAAAAGCAACGATGAAAAAATTAATTAACCTGTAGAGTTGACCCTCATGTCTTACTGCTTCCCTCAGTTGTTGTATCACTGACTCAAATATATTGACAGAGATGAATTTTTTTCTTATGATTCAATTAAGAATTTGGATAAGTTAACAATGTAGAGTCCTCTTTTTTTCTATTTAATCTCTGTAAAAAAAAAAAAAGGAAGAAGACAAAAATTAACCTTGACTCCTCCACCTCACCCCACTCCATCTTAGGTCTAACGTGGTGTTTTCTTCCCCCAATATTCTGAGCATCCCTGCTCCAGTGCTGGTAGGTTGCCACATAGATATAGTTCCAGGACTGTACAGTGGTTGGAGAATTGAACCTTTCTGCAGATAGTGTCAAGAGATCCAGGGAGGCAGCTCAGGGAAGGACTATGGGGCTAGCACTTGGGTGGGCCTTCGAGTTTAAGAGTCCAAAAGTACAATCTTGAGTTGTCTAAGCATAGATCTATGAACATACCTAGAAACCATCATTCTCTCTTATATAGAATCATGCTAATCAGATATTTAAGACTCCGACTTCAATGCAAAAGACAATAATAATTGTGAACAAGGAGACCCAGAATGTTTTTGTCACCTTGTTAGAAAAGCTAAATCGCAATTAGAAGTTTGTTTGCAAATGTAGTACCATAAAGGGGACAGTTAATAGAAAGAACCTAATGCCAAGTGTCACAGTGCATCTATCTGCACCAGTGAGATATAGCTGCTATTCAAAGTCTCTGTTCTGTGTGGCTTTTTTTTTCCTCCACAAAACTAGAAAGACAGAGACAAATTCTGATTACTGATGTTTCCTTTTTCCAGACTCCCAGTTGCCTCTCATCTCCTATTAAATAGTGCAACTTCGAATGACAGTGTAGCCATGCCTTATTCTTGCTGTCTTATTCTTGCTGCAAGGTGGGTGTTCACAGAACTTCTCAGCTATACATCAGCATGTACTTGCTTTGGGCAGCTTCTCTTCTTAAGCTCTACTTTTAGTCTCAGAGGTTGACCTTAATTTCCAACTTTTGGGTAACATTCTATTTTTGGTTAAATCAGTCCATTACACCATTAACACCTATTGAGTTGAGCTGGTAATGTTTGAGGATTGAATTAAGCATTAGAGCCCTCATTTACTTCTCAAAACGTGTAGGTTCAAAGCACCAGAGAAATGTTCCTAAAGCTTGCTTTGAGATTCTGGCGGAGGAGAGCAGCTGTTTACTCTGTCTAGCTTGTGCCTGTCGGTCTTCCCTGGACCCTTTCTAAGATTGTGCTGAACAGAGTTGCTTATCTGCTAACCTGACCACATGGAAGCCCTGGAGGGGACAGCAGGAGAGGGTAAAGAGCAGATAAATAATCTACTTTAAGTAGCAAGACATTGAGCATGTCACATGAGCTCTTTCACCCCTAAATTCCACATCTGGAAAAAAAAAGTAAATAATACCATCCCTGAACATATGTTGTAAGAGTTCCTTCCTTCCTTACTTCATTCATTAATGCCAGGCATTGTTTTGGTTGCTGGGGACATAGCAGAAAATCAGACAATATTCATGACCCACAGATCTTTGTCTCTGGTAAGAGGTGATACAAAAGACAATTCCCTGAATCAGTGAGAAAATTTTAGACAGTGATACATGCAATGACAGTGTAAACTAGGGAGATGTGGTAGGAATTGCCTAGTGGGAAGGTTAATTTACATATAGTAGCTACTGGAAGGCTACTTGAAAGAAAGGAAATTATGGCTGAACCTAGAGTCAAGAGAAGGGGTCAACCAGGAAAAGATCTGGCATTCACTGCTGTTCAGTCCAAAAGACAGGCTTATACAAAGACCTTGAGGCAGGAACGAGCATGGTGTGTTTGCAGAAGAAAAAGAAAATACCCATGGCTGGGTCACTGTGAATAAAGGTTATAAGTAATAAATAGAAGGCATGGTGCATAGTAGGTGATAAATAAAGGGTAGCTAATGTTATTAAAAGCAGTTTAGGCGGGCTGCTGTGTAGCTCAGTCAGTTAAGCATCCAACTCTTGATTTCAACTCGGGTCATAATTTCAGGGTTGTGAAATTGAGCCCTGTGTTGGGCTCTGAGCTGGGGTGGAGCCTGCTTAAGATTCTCTCTCTCCTGCTCCCTCTGCCCCTCCGCACCCATACTCTCTCTTTTTCTAAGAAAAAATTAAAATTAAAAGAAGGTTGGGGATTAGATTTTAAAATTCTGGTTGTCTTAATGACAAATGAAAATATTTGTAGTTACTTTTCATTCTCTTTTTGTATTATCCAAAACATGTTTGAGTTCTAATTTATCACTGATGTCCAAGAAGGATTCTAACAGCTTGCATTTAAGAGCATTTATCTTCAAAGCTCTAAGAATTTCACAAAGTTGGTGAAAAACCAAACCAAACCCAACAAACATACACTCAGCTTATGGACTTGACAGGCTGCATCAGACAGTGGGCTATATGGTTCTTAAGGAGAGGGCAGCAGAAGGCCAAAGATTGATATGTAATGTCTAAAAACTGGGGCAAGAACCAATGTCATATAATAGTCTTTCACCTCTCACCAACTCATGACATACAAGGAAAGAGTTGAGGAGAGACATGGGCCAAGAGGCCTGGGAGAAGGGTACTGACTTAGTTCTCTTGTGCTATATAATAAACCATCCCAAATGCCAGGGATTTAAAACAATAACCATTTTATTATCCCTCATATGAATTGAGGGGGATCAGATGGGCAGCTCTTTTGCTAGTCTCATTTAGCATCTCTCATGCAGCTGCAGTCATATTACAGCTGGGAACGGAGTCGGAGAGAGGGTAAAGTAGAATGCTAGGATGGTTGAACCTTTCTCTTTTCTTACATGTAGTTCAGGGCCTCTGCACTCCACTTGGCCCCTTCACAAGGTCTTTCCATATGGATTCTCTACCTAGGTACTAGAATTCTTACATGGCAGCTCAGATTTCCTAAAAGTACAAAAGTGAAGGCAGCCGGGCCTTAAGGGTCAGCATGACTTCCAGTACATTCCGTTGGTTAAAGTGAGTCAAGGTCAGATACATTGTGACCGATTGTGGGAGGGGACCACATAAAAGCATGAATTCCAGAAGGTATGGTTCTTAGAGGCCATATTTGGAACATGAATGCCACAGAATCAATGAGGAAGACTGGATATGTATGCTTTAACTTCTATTTAGAGCCCAACACACAGTCTCACCTCATGGAACCACCACATGAGTGGCCTTTGAAAGGCAGGAAGTCCACAGCTGCCTTTGGACCAAAGCTGTCTAATCTTGAATGTTCATCACTACACCGAAATTAAACAAAACAAACATACAAGCAAAAAATCCTCCCTTTCTTCTCCCCTTCCTGTAAGGGTTCTTTCATATCTTGGTCAAACCTCACTTATTTGGCTTAGAGGAGAAAGAGAACAGCTAGTGGAGGCCTTATACTGAGGACTAGGTCACTAGCAATGTATTAATGCCGAACCTCCATTAGCAAAGTCCCCAGGAATCAATCCCTAGATAAATAAAGATTCTGAAACACATAGAATTCAATTGTTTCCCACATGAAGTCCCCAGAACTGGGAACCAATCCTAGACAAGAGGTCACACCAATACTTTGAACAGGAATGGAAAAGTTGAAGCTCTGTTAAATTCTCGTTAGCATTTCTTTGATCAAATGTATATTTTCTTCTTTTCACAACCTTTTTTTCAAATGCAAATATATGCTTAAACATTAGCCACTGAGCTGCAACTAGGAGAGCATGCACAGAATGTTTAAATATGCAAATCAACACCTCAGAGAGGAAAAGATGAACCTTCTCTACTTGGCTCTTTTGTACAGAGCAGCAAGCAGCAGAAAGTACAATTAAATAGAGTCTCTATGAACTCCTCCATCAAGAAGTATGTATTACCAACTGAACTATAAGCATCTCCGCTGCCAGAAGTCTTAACAAAATGCCACACGTGCCCCAGAGAGATTCCAAATGGAATACAATTGCAGTTAAATTGAGACACCTATTAAGGAGAGTGCCCAAATCTGTGTTCATACAGATCAAATACAAAGTTTTGTTTGAAATTTGGCTCAGTCATTTGATTCTGGGGATGATTTTCAAAGTAAATATGGATTATGAATATAAAAGAATGAAGGTAGAGGCTTATGGGAATAATTCACTCACGGTATTTTATTCAGGGAAAACTGCCCAACTCAAGGAAGAGTGAAATTCACTAAAATGTTGAAATACGTTTTTAAAAAATGAACAAATGCAAATTAAAATATAGATACTAATTAAGTGTTGCACCAAGTGTTCATTAGGTCATGATATTAGGAAATGGGTGTGCTTTTTTTTTTTTTACTAAGGGTTAAAGGGTAAATTAAGACAAGGATTCCTTTAGAGTGAAAAGATGGTTTCCATTCTCATTTACTTGTAGCCTTTCCTTCTCTTCATTATAAAGTCTGTTTATTAGTCTACAATCTACTGAACATTCCTCTGAGACCCTGATCCAGGGTTTCTAGAATACTCCACTGCTGGAAATACACATTTTAACTTGGTATCCTCACAAACAGAACCACCTTCCTTTTCTCTAATTCAATTCTACCTTCTCCTAATTACACTTTTCCCTTCTTTGTCTCTTTCTCTGACATTTTAAATGAGAATTGGCATGATATAAAGAAAACAATGTGAGCTTTATAATCAGGGAAACATAATTTTTGATCTTAGTCCCTCAACTTTTTTATGGACCTTTGTCCAGTTAATCTATTTGAGGTTCAGCTTTTTCATCTGTAAAAAGAGATAATACTTACCCTGTAGTGTTTTGTGAATATTACATTTATTTTTTTAAGATTTTATTTATTTATTCATAGAGATGCAGAGAGAGAGAGAGAGGCAGAGACACAGGCAGAGGGAGAAGCAGGCTCCATGCAGAGAGCCCGACACAGGACTCGATCCCTGGCCTCCAGGATCACGCCCCGGGCTGCAGGCGGCGCCAAACCGCTGCGCCACCAGGGCTGCCCCTGAATATTACATTTATATATATTGAAATGGCACACAGCAGGTATCCAGGTGGGTACTGTAATGCTAGATGCTGCAACAATTTAAAAATATCCAGGGGCCTAACTCACCAGAATTTTATTGCTATAGGTGTTCCTGGTCAGCAAAGACATAATCCTAGGTTTTGGAATTTTTCCATTTTGTAGCTCTACCATCCTCCTAGGTCTTAGGCTATGAGTATGCAGGAGCCCACCCACACCTCATTAAATACAAGTGCCTTGGGTGCAGTAAGGGTGGCTCTTATCAGTTATTAACACATTGATTTAAATAAATCTATCAGATTATTTCATGAAATAGCTCACAAAAAGAAGGAAATGAGCCTGAATGCTAACTATATAGATTAGAGGAATGGAAATAACAAGTTTGTGGAGGATATATTAGCTATCTATTACAGCATAAAAATTACCCCAAGATGTAGAGGCTTCAAACAATACTCCTTTATTTCTTCTGTTTCTGTGGTATCTTGAAAGAGCTTAGCAGGCTCCAGTGTTTCAAGGTCTCTCACAAAATTATAATGAAGGTGTTTGCTAAGTTTGGGGTCTCCTCTGAAGGCTCAGTTATGGAAGAATCTGCTCTCTAGCTCAATCATATGGTTGTTGGCATGATTTGGTTTCTAACAATTGGTTCTGGGTGCCTCAGTTTCTCACTGGTTATTGAATAGAGGTTTCCCACAATTCCTCGCCATGTAGGCCTTTCCCGCACGGCAGCTGGCTTCATCAAAGTGAGGTCGCTTGGAAGGCAAGAGAGACAGAAATTGCCAGAACATAGGCAGTCACAGTCCTCCATAACCTAACCATGGAAGTAACATTCCATCATCTTTGCTGTATTTCATTCATTAGAAGCAGGTTATTATGTCCAGCCCACCTCCAAAAAGAGAGGATTATGCAGGCAGTAAACACCAGGAAATGGGGCTCACTGAGAGTCCTCTTAGAAAAAGGTGCATACCACAAGATAATTGACTGCAGACTAAGTAGAATGGAGGTTCCGACAGCAAGATTTGCTAAAATAATATATCTTTTCTTTGCTAGAATTTGACCCCAGTGATTTTTCAAATATGATTCTAGCACCACAATCCTGAAATCATTAGAACACAAGCTGAATGAAATCTGAAGCTTCTCGGATTCTCAGTTTCATCATCATCAAAGTAAGGATGATAGTGCTTACTTCAATGGCTTGTCAATGAAGAGGAACACAACAGCTTTAGGGGTAGAATTATGGGTAATTTCTCTGCAAGTTTGTTGATGCCTACACATTTTTCAGAAACCATATGTGCTGGGGCAGCCCAGGTGGCTCAGCGGTTTAGCGCCGCCTTCAGTCCAGGGTATACCAGAGACCCCGGATCGAATCCCACTCAGGCTCCCTGCATGGAGCCTGCTTCTCCCTCTGCCTGTGTCTCTGCCTCTCTCTCTCTCTGTCTGTGTCTCTATGAATAAATAAACAAAATCTTAAAAAAAAACAAAAAACACAAAAACCATATGTGCAGTTAAAAAAATTTGGAAACATGCAACAATACCACTTAGGATACATTAGTTATCAACTAAATATTAGAATATCTTAGATTTGAACTTCAACTAAGTAGAAAGTGTATTTCAGTTATGGATTTGATGGGCCTTAACTCTCCTTTATTTAGAAGTTGATAACAGCAAAATAACCGTTTTACTGAGATTGACTTCTAAATAAAGGAAGAATGAGGACAGAACAAATTCATTCCTCAAAGCTGTGTGCAGAGTGGGAATCTGCTTCATCAATGTTGAGTATACAAGAAGCTGGTAATTATATTTACATGGATGAGACCTGCCCTATCATGTACAAGATTCTTGCTAACTGTTAAGAGGAGAAATCCGAATACTCTAAATGCAGGTAATTTATCATTGTCTTGATTCACTGAAACCTAGGGACACTTCTTTATCTAATTTTCTATTTATGCCAAGCAAACACTTAAATTACTCTGTATTGTTGCCCTGCACTATTTTCTCTATTCTTTCCCTTTTAATATAAAGAATGACAATTGGCTTTCTCCTCTTTTTCTTTTTTCTTTTCTTTTTCTTTCTTTCTTTCTTTTCTTTTCTTTTCTTTTTTTTTTTTTTTTTTACAACAGTCTCTATGTTAAATGCATTTTAGGCTCATTCAATGAGCTTACATTTCTGGAGTTTTTACAATAAGCAAGGCTTTTGAAAATTCAGTCTTAAAAAATGTACTGTCTGACTTTAAAAATCATAAGGTCTGTGAGAGAAATGATATGTCCATTAACTCAAAAATGCTGTGTAGGTTATCAGTTAAAACTACTGTGAGCAACAAAAGCAACATTAAGTGCCATTTAACATGGGACTTGAAGGCTAAGCTTTGAGATGTATGTGCACAGGGAGTTACAAATTGTGAGTCAAAATATAATACTCAAAATGCTAAAAACATGACTTTCATAGCAATATAGAATGAGCATGTGTCAAAATTTTAAATCATTAGTGAGAGAACTGGCAGGATGATAAAAAGGGTTCAAAGGGGATTTTACAAAACAGAGATCTATATAGAAGCCCAGTAAGTCAAAGAAATGCTGAAATGAATTTGCTGATAGGGACACCTGGGTGGCTCAGCGGTTGGGCACCTGCCTTCAGCTCAGGTCGTGATCCCAGGATCTGGGATCCAGTCCTGCATCACGCTCCCTGTGAGGAGCCTGTTTCTCCCTCTGCCTATTTCTCTGCCTCTCTCTCTCAGTCTGTGTCTCTTATGAATAAATAAATAAATCTTTAATAAAAAAAGAATTTGCTGATAGATGAAAAATTAATGTCCTATAGGGTGATAAGACCATATCTTTTGGAGTAGTCTTTCCTCCTAAATAGAAATCTTCATGTTAACACGAACTTCAGAGCCTGGGTCCTGATCACTAACAAACAGTAAATCAAACAAAGGTAAATCCTCCCGGAAATTAAATAATCCTTGGGTAGGCCTGTCAGGCAATGCTTCACTATGATATCAAAATGACATGCAGCCATTCTTTGGTCTTATTTCTAAGTTTTGAATACTTTGCCTTAACAAGGATAAATAGCACGAACGTGGCCACAGAGGTACATTTTCAGAGAATGGCATGTATACAAGGGTTTGGCAGGTTTTTTCTGCAGGGACCAGAAAGTAAATATTTTGGGCTTTGGGGTGTTCAAAGAAAAATGCATAGTCAGAAAGGCAAACTAAGGTACAGAATCTGGTGTGGTGTGGGTGGTGCTGGAGTGGCAGGGAGAAGGTGACTTACCAGAAATAGGGAAGGAAAACGAGCCTTTGTAAAGAAAAGAATATCTAAGATGGAAAATTAGGATTGTTTAGAATTACAGAAGTCAGAGCTTTTATTCCTCGTGCAGGTAGATGACAGCTGAGTCTAAAGTGGTAAGTCGTTCGTGGACACATACCAATATTGTCTTTGTTGTTATTTTTTCAGGAATTAGACATTAGAATTTAGCAAGTGAATTTCCAAAGTGGCAGGATATCAGATAACAGCTGACAGAAACTTTAGGAAGAGGCTCAAGGCCCAGCTCTGGTGCCTCCGAGAGTGGCATTAGACACTGCAAAGTAATAAAGGGCCAAAGTTATAATTCTGACTAGTTCTCTCACTAATTCTGTCAACTTTCCAATGTCCCTCCTCAAATTGGAATCTTAATCTCTTTATGTGCTGGGTGAGCTCTGAAATTCCCTGTATCTCTAAAATTCAGTGATTTTATTTTACTCTTATTGTATAGGAGAACAGTCCTGTGTAATCCCAAAAGGGAACAGTGAAAAATTGCATCCAGGCCTCTGGATCCCAAACCCTGAATCCTCAAGGAATTATGCGGAGGTAGTAATGGAGATCCTGAGGTTTTTAAAGAAATATTTTAATATATTCCACTAGTTTAAAATCTAATTAAAATGGCACTTTTATTCAGGAAAGTGTTGAAAGACTAATGGAAACATTAATATTCTTCATTTTGTGATGAAATCTTATTAAATCAGGGATAGAGTATTCTCAGGCGAATCAGAAGCTCTGATTGGGATTAGTGACCCTTTAACATTCAAACGTATTGAAAGAGGCCCTTTATGAAAAAAACAACTTCTGGTCACAATGGATTCAGTTCAGTCCTAATGCCTGATGAGCAAGTCACCATTCAGTCTAACATGGGCAGCAATTTTTACATATGGTAAAACATCATTGACTCTCAGAAGCTGGGAAGATTCCACAGCTGAGGTTTGCTTCTGCTAAAAGAGTATACTTATACAATTTGTCACCTGTCAGATAAGAGAGACAGAAATGTCCTGAATGTGCACAACATATTAAGAGAAGCTTCTGAACATTCCTGGATGGAGAGGGAGAACATTCCTTGTGTAGTAGGATTACACAATTGCTACTATGTAATAAGATAAGTGATGATAGACTAAATGTAGAGCACATTTTACCTTTTTGAAAAGAACTTCCACTTTGATTATCACATTCTCTAATTTGATCTAAACAACACAAACTTTTTAGCACTCATTTTCCCTCTTTTCCCCTATAATCCCTTTCACTATATCTTATATTCCCCATATGAGTGAAACCATATAATGATTGTCCTTCTCCAATGGACTTACTTCACTCAGCATAATACCCTCCAGTTCCATCCTCGTCGAAGCACTGGGTGTTGTATTATATGTTGGCAAATTGAACTTCAATAATATATATTATATAACACAAACTTGAAGAGGTAAGAGGAGAAGATATTATTTCTATTTTAAAGCTAGATAATCTAAGGCTCATAAAGGTAAAAGGCTTGCTTAAGGTATCACAAGTAGTAATCTTGAAGCTGGAATGTGTTAGTAATCTACTGCCACACCAGTGCTGTATAACCAGCAACGGCTGAACCCTAGCAGCCTGTAAAACCAAGCATTCGTGGCTGATACAGCTGGGGTGATTGGCATGGTAGCTCTAATGATCTTGGCTGGGCTCACTCACATGTCTAGGGTTTGGCTGACAGTTGATGATCTAGAACAGCCTTTGCTAGAATGACTGCAGAGGCATTGCTCTATGCCAGTGTCTTTTATCTTACAGCTCCTGAGCCTGAGCGTGTTCTCTGGGTAACCGCAGAAGACTAGGACAATGGCACAGACGAGACACACGAGTGCTTTCCCAAGCCTCTGATAACATCTCATTGGCCCCAGCATATCACATGTTCAAACTCAGGAATCAAAACCGAAAAGAAGGTAGGAGTAAAAACATGAGCCCACTAATATTTCTTACTTGAAACATCAACCTACATTTTCTGCCTCTAATCTCATCCAGTCAAATTGAAACTAATCTAATCTCTTTTTACCTTTCTAATGTGTATGCGGCTCCCAAACTGAAGCACCATTTCAAGGGAAATAGCTGATCCATAAAAAATGAATGTGATTTCTATTCAGATGTACTGGATGACAGTGAATGTGGTCATCCTTTATTCTCTCGTTCACTTAGAAATATTTATTGCCTACTGTCTGCGAGGCACTATGCTGAGAAGCTTGCTGTTGATAAATGAATAGAGCAGTCACCTCAGCTTTTTTTTATAATTGTATATCAAACCTTTGTGTTAAATCACATCGGTATAAAATGTCTTCTATTCAGACTCCCCAAATTCAATATTCAGATATCAGCACCTGCAAAATAAGGGCGGGAAATGAATTGTATAGTTCAGCTCAGCAATTCTGCTCAATGATCTCACAGTTCCTGTAGCAGCGGCCACATTCAGCACAGTCTCTTGTTCCAAATACACCTTCAATCTTTTTCTCTCTCCTCCCAGATCTGACCCTACTCAAAGAGTCAGCAGCTCTTTGCCTGCTGTAATACTTCTGTGACTGCCTCAAATTCCAAAATTAGTTTCTCATATTGAATGGGTCAGGTGGAAAAAGCAGGGGCACTTCTCCTAGGCTTCATAGATAGACTGCTGAATATTTTAATGTTTTAGAGCCAGAAGAGACATAGGCTCTTCTAGTTGCGGCATTTTCACAATCTTTCTTCGTATTTTAATCGTAAAGCAATGGAATTCCCTCTTTAAATTTTTTTTTTCCCTCTTTAAATTTCCAAGTGAAATTTTTAGTAGGGCCCATGACTTAGAATAAATAAAAGCCAATTTTTCTTGTTAAATTGGGAGTAGTGTTCAGAGGCCCATCCACTCAGTCTGGACCAAACTAAAACTATCAGAAACATTCTGAAGGAAAGTAAATTTGCCTTATATGAACTGTGCCTGTTTTGAAGAACTTCTTCTTCTTAGTCTAGTAACATTTAACAGGTGCTAATATATGGCAGGTATGCTGTCACCCCACCTCCTGTCCCTATGTAGACATGACTAATCAAGTGTAGTTTCCTGCCAAACCTGAATTTGGCCTCATGGTTCTACTCACTACTGAACCCTAGGAAGTCACTATTTATCAGTAGAAGTTGGAGTTTGCATTGAAGATGAACCTATTTCCAATCTATAAGAAACTTTGTACAAACACACACTCACACATGAGTGTACATCTTCCTTACACATATATTACTTGCCCTATATTTATTACTGATGTTCCCTTGCGATCCCACTCATGTGAGCAAGCTACAAGCTCTGAGGAGGTTGAACAAGAGAATTACATTCAGTTCTTAGATTCTCTACTACTTTTCTCACACAAGCAGAATTAGCCTCGAGAAATCATCCTGCCCACATTCCAGAAACTCTGAAAAAACCCATACCGGTGGATGTGTGAGTGTTTGAGGAGTCACCAAAACCAGACCCCTTAGAGAGATCTTCATTAGTTTTCATTAGTTTATAGGACTACAAGGCAGACTGGGTGGACATCATCCCCTCTTTTATGGTAGAGACCATTTTGTATGAGAAATTATATTTGGATACCAAGTTTTTGCAATTCTACTCTCCACCAATCCAAAAAAGTGTTTTAACCATTCCTCTCCTAGACTAGACTGAACTGAAGGAGTGAGAAGAAACGAGCAGCATCTAACTCAATTTAAGGTCTGGACATTATCCTTAAAAGGCCTTTATTTTTGCACATCAGTTTTCTTCCCACTTTCTGTGCTTTGTGGTAGAATGATGGGCTTTGGAGTTAGGAAGACCAGAGTCTGCCCTCAGCTCTGTCTCTAGCTTGCTATGTGATCAAGTATTGTTTTAATATTTTGGGGTCTCAGAAAGTCTTAGTACCCCAAAGTTTCTTTGAAGAATGTAATATATATATATATATATATATATATATATATATATATATATATATATATATATATATATCAGTGTGGTGATTCAGTAGTCCTAAAGTCAAGAAAGTGAGCTTCTAGTCCCCTGTCATGTGCCGTACAGATCCCTTTGAACTTCGGTGTCTTCATTTGTCCAAGACTGGGCTTGACCTGCTGCGAGGCAGCCATTGGAGGTGTCCGGTCACATTGGCCATTGCTCACCATTCAGCTGCAGAGTGCAGTTTCCTTATTTGCCTTAGCTTTTGATCTGAGGTGCGCAATTCCTAGCGGCCCCATTCAGGGGCTCTCAGGCTTGCCCCTTCTCCTTTACTGGGCAAACTTTGCTCCAGAGTTCCCTGTTGGGTTGGCTGAGAATTTGTCAGAGCTGCATCATGGTCACTTCTCCCCAATTCTGTTTCCTCTCTTTTCTTTTCTCAGGTGTCAGATCCAAAATGCAGTTTGAAAGCTTTCCTGCTCATCCTCCCTTCATTGTTCACTGGCATTATCTTCTTTCTCCTACAAATAAAGCCCTTGAACTCCTGACTGCATTTCAAAGTCGGCTTCCTGGAACACCTGGGTGGCTCAGTGGTTGAGCATCTGCCTTTGGCTCAGGTCATGATCCTGGAGTCCCGGGATTGAGTCCGCAACAGGCTCCACACAGATCCTACTTCTCCCTCTGCCTATGGCTCTGCCTCTCTCTGTGTGTCTCTCATAAATAAATAAATAAAATCTAAAAAAACAAAACAAAACAAAACAAAACAAAAAAACAAAGTCTGCTTCCCAATTGGCCCAAATAATACATCCTATAGCGTCTATTTCAGGTCAGTTATCTTTTAACACATAAAATCGTGTTAGAAGTGAATCTGTTTTCTCTTATCTTCACATTTGGCATTTTAGCAACGGACTTGGTGAAGGTGAGCTGGATGCTCAGGAAGACCATACATCGTGGTTTGCCTGGAACAGTGCCAGTTGACACTTGTTGTCCAGATGTGCCTTCTGACCTAACATTCACCACTGTAATTTTGTGGTCTACCTAATGATACTGAATAACGTCTACAATTCCTTCAATTTCTACAGTTTAAAACGCTTCTGTGTATTTCCAAAATAGCTCAACATATTCATCAATGTGATGACATTCTTATTCATTCAAGTATCCATTTAATTCTGGAACTATTTATTGAGTTTAATTCAGTACAGTGTCATATGCTCAGGACTTGGACAAAAGACAATAAATACTTGGGTAACATGTTAGGTCAAGTCATTGTATTTTACTGGCTAAAAAGCTAATTTGGAAGATCAGTTTTTCTTTGGCTTTCTAGTTCACAAAGAGCATCCCTAATGGCTAGTCTACCATGACATATACTTCCTCTGGTGGGGATAACATGCTTCCCTTGGGAAAATCTCTCCCAGCAGCTGTAGCCACAGTGCAGGTTGCTGATTTCAACTAGATTATGTTCGACAAACTGAAAGCTCACAGGGGCCTGGAGTATACCAGAAAACATTTGTCTTTCTTAGTAGGAGAATTGGAAGGATTTAAGTGGACAGTGCCATTTTTTCACTTATACAGGTTTTAATGGTATATTTTTGTGCTACAAAATTTTGTACTACAAGGATATATTCCTATATGCATTACATATTTTTTTCACGTTATTCATCATTTTTAAAACAAATCCATTAAGTAGCTTTACCAAAACATTCACTTCTTTTTAACAAGTCGAGATCCTCTTGGGATTTTTACACGTTCCTTGTGGTTGAAAAAAGAAAACATGCCTGAGTCCACTTCTCCACACTTTTCAATTTGCTCTTGTGGAGGCAAAATCTAATAAGGAGAGCTAAAATGGTGTATCACAAGGAATGCTCATTTCAAATAAAATGGAACAATTGTTTCTGAAAGTATCCACTTTGCATTCTGAGAGCTAGGCTGGATGCTATTTCAGTTGAAAAGGACTGAAAAAATGATATGTGTCAAAAGATGAATAACCTGAAGATTTATTGGTTGCTACAAAGACTAATTCTATCTCTAACGATTCTCTACATTTAAATTCTTTCTTTAAATCACTACATGGTTGCAACTAAGATGATAGTATATAATTTTGTTGTTGCTGTTGTTGTTGTTTATGCCATTCGTTGTCCCCAGGCAGCCCTGAAATTCCACCTGGGGCACAAAAGTTATTGCTATTAATTGCATAATAGGGAGACATTTTAAAAGATGTTAAATATTAGAATTTGCGTGGTTGACTATCACCTATATCTCTCAGTTACCTTAATAAATTTCCTACCAATATCACTTTGATTCTGCAACAAGTGTGAATTACTCCAAAGCATATGAAGCGTGAATAATGTTACATTCATTTATTTTCCCCAAATTGCCTAAAATCAACTGCAAATCTCACCTGTAAGTTTAATATCACTCACTTGGGGGAATATCCCTTTACCTCTTTTATTAGTCGTAGTTCAGACAGGAAGGTAGAAATCATTATAGATATTTTTAGCTGAAAGAGATTTTACAAAAAAGATTTTGTTTATTTATTCATGAGAGACACACACAGAGAGAGGCAGAGACACAGGCAGAGGGAGAAGCAGGGAGCCTGAGGCAGGACTCGATCCCGGTACTCTGGGATCACGCCCTGAGCTGAAGGCAGGTGCCCAGCCACTAAGCCACCCAGGCGTCCCTGAAAGGGATTTAATACAGGGAAATGGAGGCTCCCACAATCTTAGCAGTGCTGCCAACAGGGAAGTAGAAAATGCAGAGATCAGAGGGACTGCCACTGATCGCTTGCGGTTCTGCAGGGGCCACTAGGGAGATTCCTGGAGGATGCACAGTGGTTGACAAAGCCCTGCCTGCTTCAGCCCAGCAAGGAACCCTACAACTTCTAGAGGAGAAATAATGGCTTGTCCTTGTATTATGTTTCCCCAATATCCTATGAAGAAGACCTTTTCTGTGGTATCGTCTGAGCGGGAGAACTGCTTGGCAAGGGGATTCTGAACATGTATTTCTGGGATTTCTGTTTCTGGGCCAACACAGAAGGATGAAATGATGCAGAGTCAGGATGACAGTCTCACAGCTCTGAGGGGCATAAATAGCCCCAAGAAGACAGTCTCCCATGTTTCTCATTCTTATCCAGATAGCCCATGGCGGGACACCCGGGTGGCTCAGTGGTTGAGCGTCTGCCTTTGGCTTAGGTTGTGATCCCAGGGTCCTGGGACTGAGTCTCGCATCAGGCTCCCCATGGGGAGCCTGCTTCTCCCTCTGCATATGCCTCTGTCTCTCTCTGTGTGTTTCTCATGAATTAAAAAAAAAAAGGATAGCCCATGGCTTCATGTCTTCATTGCTATTTCACATTGTTAGGATTTGTAGCTGCAGAAAGCCAACCCCATTTGTGTGTCCATTTTTCTCCAGTCTTGGAGACCCTGGCCCACATCCCTTCTCAGGTGAGCAAGATCATGCTATGAGGCCATGTCTTTCTTAATTGTCTCCTGGTTAAGCTTGGAAGTGATCCACCTTGCTGGCTCCCTGGGCTGTGAGTTATGCTCTGCCCTTACTAACATAGTCCTCACCACCACCTGGCATATGAGGGGACACTTTGGCTGCCTTCTATCCCTACCCTTCAGTATCTGAAATCCTCCATGGTTTTCCCTATGTTCCTATTGTGGAGTTACATGTCATACTGTTTTGTTTAAAAAAAAAAAAAAACAAAACACAAACACGTTTTAAGCACAATGATTTGTTCTGAATGCTTTTTAGACAATAGTGTTTAATTACATCCATCTCAGTGCAGCAGTCTGTTTTAAGATAGACGTCTGTTGCCACCCACATGAAAACATCTCCTTCGGAGCCCTGAAACCAAAAGCTGATTAGTCTCCAGTAGGGGAGAGGGAACCCCAGACCTTAAGAAGCTGAAAGCCTGACTGGCCCCCTAGTGGAGTAAAAAGCACTTTTCATTCTTTCCCTTCGAATCTCCAACAGCACAAGCTCAATGCACACAATGCTGTTGCTCTGTAGGTCACCCCGTCACATGGAATTTGCAATAAATCAACCTGCCACGCTGGCTAGAGGATTGTCTTTTCCTGTAGATGCTGAAGTGAAAAGCACTCTTCTTGGTAAATCATTGTGGATCAAGGGCTGTGTCTGTCTTCCTGGAACTAAACTGCCATTAAATGAGGATGGATTCTTGTTTTACGCTCATCGCATTAGAATGAAATGAAACCCCGTTGACCTCTGGATATGACTATGAGAGGAGACACAGTGATGGTTTTAGATGCAGGTGTAGGGGCAGACGTTCTGCACCACCTAACTGAGTGGTCACTGTAGATGTGGGGGCTGGCAAAGAGCAGAGGGATTCTTTGAGCTCTCCTTGAATAGATGTAATGGGTCAGGGTGGGGGCCAAAGAGAAAGGGAGGGAGGAAGAGAGTGAGTGAGGAAGTGAGCAAGTCAGCAAGCAGGAAGGAGTGGGTGGGCATGGAAGACCATGATGCCTAGGGGAACTGAGTGAGAGGCTGAAGAGCATCCATGTATGAACAATTAGAACCCTGAAAGTCACATATTGGTACCTGATCCAAACTGTCCTACTACTTCCAGCAGGAGGAGACAAAGGAAAAAATTCAGAATTTAAAACTAGGTTGATTTGGGGCACCTGGGTGACTCAGTGGTTGAGGGTCTGCCTTTGGCTCAGGACGTGATCCCGGGGTCCTAGGATAGAGTACTGCATAAGGCTCCCTGGAGGGAGCTTGCTTCTGCCTCTGCCTGTGTCTCTGCCTCTCTCTCTCTCTCTGTGTGTGTGTCTCATGAATAAATAAAATATTCAAAAAATAAAACTAGTTTGATTTACAGGAATGGGAAATATCAGAAAGGGAGACAGAACATAAAGACTCCTAACTCTGGGAAACGAACTAGGGGTGGTGGAAGGGGAGGAGGGCGGGGGGTGGGGGTGAATGGGTGACGGGCACTGAGTGGGGCACTTGACGGGATGAGCACTGGGTGTTATTCTGTATGTTGGTAAATTGAACACCAATAAAAAATAAATTTATTATTTAAAAAAGGAATGGGAGAAGCATAAACTCTTAGACCAAGCTTGAATTTGAAGCTAGGCAGTGGAATTCAGATGGTCTAATGTTACCCTGTTGAGGATATCTTAAGGGATGAAGTAAACACTCTAGTGGGGAATTACAGAACAGGTCACATGCAGAACTCTTCTAAAGGTAGGTGATGCCTATCTAGGAAGTCCACTAATAGAAAATAGGACTCCAAACCCTTGGCTGGGATCTGGACTGATATTATAATCTTTGGAAAGATAGGGCAGGGATAACCAAGGCAGAAAGCCATGCCTAGATGGTTATGGCATAGGAAAGGATACTGGTTCAGAGACTCATAACATAATTTATTTATGATTTGAAGGGTGCAAGGTGTCCTGAAAATAAAGAAGAGTTCCAGTTATGAGAATTGAGAATAAAGTCAGGATTAAAACAACAACTAATAATCATGAGAGCTAATATATATATATATATATATATATAACCAGGTTCCAAAAGTCCTGCTATGCTTTTTTCATATCTTTTTTCTTCAATCATTACACTACCGGTTAGGTAGTCATTATTATCTGAGTTCACAGATCAGGAGACTGAGCTCCAGGGAGTTAAATGATCAAAATCATATAGCTAGTCAGGGACAAAGCCATAAACTGATTTCAAGACTGCCTGATTTCAATTATAACTCAGTGATAAACATAGATGTGAATTCGATTTCCCTCGATCATTACAGTTGCCCAAAGAGTATTTTTCAAAGATGGCTACAAGCTTACTTCCTATTCCACAGGGTTTTCTATACTGTAAGTTTGCCACTGCCCCAATGAGAAGGAATATATGGTATAGAACTGATATTCCAGTTAAAGATTTAGCCCTTAACTGGCCTGGCAGTTTCCACTTAAAGCCTCTTGGAATGTGTGCCCTTGGATGCTTCAACTCAGATCATATCCACTGTGCTACAAGAACCATTGGGAAAAGTCACATGTAGGTGTTCCAGTTGATAGCTCCAGCTAGCTCCCCATTGACAGCCAGAATCAACTGCCAGTTAGAGCGGGTTGTGTTGGACATATATCCTACCTGAGCTTTTTACAATTTTTTTATTGGAGTTCGATTTGCCAACATATAGCATAACACCCAGTGCTCATCTTCTCAAGTGCCCCCCTGAGCTTTTAAATAATTCCCGCTTTAGCCACCACTTACATAAATGCAACCACATGAGAACTGCCTAGCTGGGCCCAGAATGTGAGAACTAATAATATATTCTTCTTTCAAACCATTAAGCTTTGGGAGAATTGGTTACGCAGTAAATAATACTGCACAAATTAAAATGTGGTCCTAGCTATTGAGCTGAGACAGAGCCTGGACAGAAGGGTTAGGCAGGTCTAGGTGTGGGGAAGAAGGAAGGCAGAAAACTAACTAACCATACTAAAACTATGGCATTAGTTACTCCTAAGTTTGGGCTAGAGGATGAATTAGACAATTTGGTAACATGAGATTGTGTAGTGGTTACTTAATTCAGCTGTCCTAGTTTTCTATGCTGCATAGAATATTACTAAGAACTTAGTAGCTTAACAACACACATTTCTTATATCAAAGTTTCTGTGAGTCAGAAATCTGGGCACAACTTCACTGGATCCTCTAGTCAGGGTCTTGCAAGGCTGCAATCGTGAGGTTTTGTTCAGACTGTGTTCTCATCTGGAGCTTGAGGTCCTCTTCCTAGCTCATATAGTTATTGGCCGAGTTGAGTTCCTTGTGGCTAGAGGGCTGTGGCCCTCAGCCCCTAGAGGTCATCTGCAATTTCCTGACACGTGGCTCTGTCCCCAGGCAGTTCACATCCCAAGAGCTTGCTTCTTCAAGGCCAGTAGAAGAGTCTGTCTAGTGCAGGATAACAAGATAGATATATAGATGTAGATGTAGATCTAGATGGCTGTCCCACGATTACATTAAGTAATGTGTATAGGTACATGTGTATATATGTGCACACACACACACACAGGCCCACCTGTATGTGGATTTTTTTTTTCTTTAAAAAAACGGAGTGGAGGGGAATCCCTGGGTGGCTCAGCGGTTAAGTGCCCACCTTCAGCCCAGGGCGTGATCCTGGAGACCCGAGATCGAGTCCCACGTCGGGCTCCCTGCGTGGAGCCTGCTTCTCCCTCTGCCTGTGTCTCTGCCTCCCTCTCTCTCTCTGTGTCTCTCATGAATAAATAAATAAAATCTAAAAAAAAACCAAAAAAACAAAAAACGGAGTGGTTAAAAAGCTGCCCAGTGGCTGCAGGGAGAGGCTGAGGCAGAAGGGCAGAAGCCCTGGCACCAGGGGGGACCAGAGGGGCCCGTCTCCAGAGGGGCTGGAGAGGCTCCAGGCGGCGCTAGATGAGCCTTGGGCAGAGCTCTTTGCCAGCTCAGCTGGGGACAGGCAAGCCTGTGAGGTGCCTTGGTGGCCCTTGGCTCGCAGAGATGGCTCAGCCTCAGCTCCGGGAAGTGGCTCACGGGGAAGTCACCGGGGGGGGGGGGGGGGGGGGGGGGGGGGGGGGGGGGCGGGGGGGTGAGGGGGGGGGCGGGGCGGAGGGGCCGTGGGCTGGTCCGGAAGGGCGCGGTTCAGGTCGTGCGCAGCCACATGGGGGCGCCCTGCTGTAGCAGGTGTTCCTTGGTGTGAGGCCCACTGCTGTGGGGACGCAGGCGCCCTCCTGCTTCTGCTCAGCCGGCCGGGGAGCGGCCCAGGCCTCCGAAGCCACCTCCTGCGGGGGACACGGAGGCCCAGAGAGAGGTGGGTGCGGGAGACCCGCCGCCACATGTTGGCCAGGCGGCTGGGGCGGCCTCCCCCGGGCGGGGGGATTATTCTGACCAACCTGGGATCGCATGGTTGCTTGACCGTAAGGGACTAAGCTCACAAAATGGTGTTGGGTGGTCTGGGAGGCCTAGAGTGGCTGAGAAGATGGTTCTGGAAGTTGTGGCTGGATTAGAGGTTGGGAGGGTGCTGGGAGGCCGCATAGAGGGGAGCCCCTCGTATGTTCCGTGCAAGTACTGTT
Source organism: Vulpes lagopus (assembly GCF_018345385.1). Lineage (NCBI taxonomy): Eukaryota > Metazoa > Chordata > Mammalia > Carnivora > Canidae > Vulpes > Vulpes lagopus. Next base: position 25,174,087 of record NC_054848.1, read on the forward strand.
GAAGCAGGGCGCCGATCAGTGGGACGGCAGGCTAACCGCCAGTACCTAGTTTTTACCGTGCTCTAAATGTATTTTTCTCTTCCTATGGTTTTGTAACTTACATTTTCTTTTCTCTAGCTTACCTCATTGCAGGAATATAGTATATAATACATATGACATACACAATATGTGTTAATCAGCTGTTTATGTTGTGGGTAAGGCTTTTTGGTTTATAGGTGACTATTAATAGTTACAATTCTGGGGGAGTCAAAGGTGATAGTTTTTTTTTGACTGCATGGGGTGGCACCCCTTACCCTGCCATTGCTCAGTCGTCAACTGTATGTAACACATAATAAGGTTATAATAATGTGATCAGGGAGCGACATTGCCTCACCATTGCCATATTCTGTTAGCAGGTTCCGCAGTCTGCCCACCCTACTCAAGGGGAAATTTATTTGGGATATGAACATGGGGATCACCTGAGGATCTGTCCCCGCGTTTCACTTCCATAATTTATTCAGTATTCATTGTTAATTAATCTATTCATCCATCCATCCATTAGCATCTTGGCTCTTACTTTTCCTTCTACCTGTAAAACTTACCCAAGAATTGGCATGCCTCATCCTCTGCCTTTCTTCAGGTTTCTGCTCTAATGCCACTTCATTAGTGAGGGTTTCCCTTGACCAGCCTGTTTAATACAGCCAATCTTAGGGCACCTCGATGGCTCAGTAGGTTAAGTGTCTGCCTTCTGCTCAGGTCATGATCTTGGGGTCCTGGAATCTGCCCTTGTTGGGTTCCCTGCTCAGCAAGGAGTCTGTGTCTCTCTCTCTCAAATAAAGAAATAAAATCTTTTTTAAAAATAGCCAATCTGGGATCCTTGGGTAGCTCAGCAGTTTGGTGCCTGTCTTTGGCCCAGGGCATGATCCTGGAATCCCGGGATCAGGTCCCACCTCAGGCTCCTTGCATGGAGCCTGCTTCTCCCTCTGCCTCTCTGTGTCTCTCATGAATAAATAAAATCTTTAAAACAAATAGCCAATCTTGGGCCCTGGAATTCACTATCTCTCTTATTTGTCTCAACAACTCTTACACATTTGATACATATATTTACTGCTCTGTTTATTGGTTGTCTCTTCCTCTACAGTGTAAGCTCTGTAAGAATAAGCACCTGGTTTTATTCACTGTGAAATCCCCAAACTGAAAACAGTGTCTTGCCATAGTTGGAGCTCAAATAGTTGCTAAATAAATGAGCAAATGTGTGCATAAACATTTATTGAGCACCTATCATGTGTAAAGGGTAGCATCAATTACTCTGGGGACCCGAATGGATTCTGCTGTGAAAGAGTTTGCTAGATGAGTACAGAAATGAGCCTGTCAAGATTTTGGAGCAAGAAGACATTTTAAAATCAGACTCAATCTGGAGCAACTTAAAGGAGGCATCAGAAAGTACAAATTAAAAGTGAGGCAGCTAGAGTTAGTGTCTGAGTGAAGACAGGCCCTAGGAAAGTTAAACCTAACTTTCAAAACAAAGATAGAAAATAAATCATTTCAAAAGCAGTGGTTTTGGGGTTTACTTTTTCCCAGAGGCTAAGAGGCATAAGGAAACCACTAAATTTGACTTTACCTAAGGCCTGGTGAGATATGTTAGTTTTAAACATTCCAGCGAATAAGCTACCTTCTTGTAGACAATCCTTAATGGATCCTGGATCATCCTGACATGTTTTCTAGAGCCGTGTGTGATGTTGCAGGTGTGAATATTGTTCCAGTGAGAGGACACTGCAAAGGCTGATTTCCAGATGCTGAGCCCCTGCCAAAAAAAACATATGGAGGTGCAAGTTCCAAGCCAGTATTGAAACCAAAACAACCAGAGCTAAGAAGGAGAACATTTCTGGGAAATAGGAGAATGTGCAAAGACAGAAGAGAAAAATCAGCCCTTAAAGCTGAGCTTGGCAAGGAGAAGTGAGGATGCAAGGGACAGTGGCGGTATAGTTCAATCATAAATCATAAATGAAAGTGAAAGCCAATCACAAAATGGGGAGAAATGGGTTGGTTCCCTTGTTCCCAGTCTCATTTTGTGATCCTGGGGATCTGGCCCAAACTGTCAGAAATATCTGTGGAGAAAAATCCAGGGCAGCAAGAATAGGACAAGGTAGCCTACAGCAGTTCCCTTCTTCTATAAAGAAAAGCAGGAGGCCAATTTCAAAGTGTGATATCAGCTTGGCCTTTGGTTTTCAGCAAACTGCCAGCTTCCACCACCCACCACCCTGCCGCTGGTGAGAAGGAGCTAGGTATAGCTGGATTCAAAGAACAGTGCAAGAACTGTGAATTGGTAGTGGTGGGGAAGTAAAATTAATCTCACTGTGAACACTACACGCATCGCCAGAGCACAGTGGGCGCTACCTAGGCTTCATCCTCTGCCAACCAGATGCAGCATCTCTCTGGCAGAAAAGTGCAGTCACTGAAAGGATTTGTAGCTAAGTGGGCATGCCCAGTCATGCGACATCTGCATGCTAAAGCTTGTGTGTTGCAGTCAGCTGTTACATGGTCATAGATTGGGAGTAACTGGTATCTCTGCAAAACGTAGTATGTTTGCAATTTGGAAATGCCAAATATCAAAGATGCCAGTTTAAGTGACGGTGGGTAACTTTGGAGTCTCTGAGTTTAAAAAAAGAAAAAAAAAGAAAAATGGGTCATGAAAGCTGTTTTTGTCACATAGACAATAAATCAGTGGTTCCTTTACTTGCCCGTCCATTGAGTTTGCCAAAGAAACATTTATTTTACAGATTCCTGGGCCCTGCCTCTTGGTGTTTTTGGATGGGCAGGTCTGAGATTCAGAATCTTTTTTTTTTTTTCTTATCCCAGGTAATTCTGATGGGCAATCTTGAGAACCTTGAAAATAGATGACCTGAAGGAGGCCTACAGTTTATACAAAGAATTGAAAACAGATGTTTAAGAAGCAAAATATTCATTATACTTTAGTGTTGTGTAGTACATTGGCCCCAAATGACAGAAGGTCACTGAATTAAAGTTCCTAGAAGGCCTACACTGGCTCAACACCAGGGGGAACCTTCTGAATTTAGAGTTCAGAAGACCAGTGAAAAACCAAGCATGATGATCAATAGGGTGATAAGTGTGAAGCACAGATCATTATTACACAGGTAGATATATCCAGTGGAATAGTGGTTTCTGGTGGTAGTATGTATCTTTTTGTCATTGTGTTTGTCCAACAGAGCAATTTTATCAACAGAGCAATCGATCTTTAACCCACTCCAACCCACTTTCTGCCTCTTCTGTTCTGCTAACCCTGTCCTTACTATGTCACTAATACCCTCTCTATTGCCAAATTAAAAAAAATATTTTAATATTTGTTGAGTGCTTACTGTTTTTTTTTTTGAGTGCTTACTGTTTACCAGGTACTACTATTCCATGCAATTTAGGGTGTTGCATTTAATTCTTGTAAAAACCCTCTGAAATAAGTAATATTCTTATCAAATCTACACATGTAGAATCTGAGGCACAGTGAGGACAAAATGGTTTCTCAGGACCTATAACTGGTAAGGAGTACAATTGGTATATTATACCAAGAAACCAAATTCTAGAGTCCAGATGCATAATTAGTCCACTACAGCACCTGTTTTACCAGGTCTCCATGTGACATTTGGTATGGTTGACCTCTCTCTCTGAAAGCCTCTGAGCCTCTGTGACACCACAATTTCAAGGTCTTCCCCTTTTCTGTCATTCATTCCTAGTTTCCTTTACTAGCTTCTACTCCCCTAGCACAGTAATGGCTTACTGTATTGCTTGTCATCATCCCACCCTTCCTGTTGATATTCTCATCTCATCTCATCGTTTTCAAATGCCATCTACATCCATAGGACTGTGACATTTTTCTCTCTAGTCCAGGCTGCCTTTGTGAGATTCTGTAAGTATATTTGAAATCCCTACATCAGTGCTTTATAGGCAACTCACAGTTAAGCTGTTAAAAAAAATTGATTTCTGACTTCTTCAGAAAATGAGATGAGGAACAACTTCAGAGTCATCCTTGACACCCTTCCATCTCTGCACCCCTACATCTACTTCTTTACCGAGTTTGGTCCATCCCACTTCCATAGTGTTTGGAATCTGTTCACTTCTTTCTAATCCATTGCCACTCATCTGACACAGGCCCATCTCTCATTAGACCATTGTAAGAACACATTCATTAGCTCTTTGTTTAGATTCCTTTTTCTGTCCCAGGTGAGTGGATCTCCTCATAGCACAGTTAGTTTTGGATGCTGCCTCCCCCTTTTCCTGCATGTTTTCCTCCAGGTTTAGGCTGGGGCTGGTTTTTTTCCATAAACATTTCTTTTGTTATTGCAATATATTTTATCTTAGCATCATACTTATTTTAACTGTGTCCTTATTTCTGATCATTTAAGTTGTTCCTACTGTTCCAAAAAATTGATAGACTATTTTTAGAGCAGTTTCAGTTGATAGAAAAATGAGCAAAAAAATCAGAGTTCGCATATATTCCCTCTTCCCTCCCTCCACAGTCTCCCCTATTATGAGTGTCTTGCATGAGTGTGGCACACTTATTACAATTGATGAACTAATATTGATAAATCAATGTTAACTAAAGTCCATTATTTACATTAGAGTTCACTGCTTGCATTGAATGGTCCTATGCGTTTTGACAAATGCATAGTGTCCTGTTTCTGCCATCATGGTCTCCTACGGAATAGTTTCACTGCTCATCAATCCCCTGTGCTTCACCTGCTCATTCCCCCATCCTGCCCCCTTAATCTTTGGCCTTACTGATCTTTTTATTCTCTGCCTTCCTTTTTATTTCCAGCCCTGCCTGCCTATACACACTCACCCTCCAAGTGCTACCACAAGAACTAGTATCTCCAAACATGGGCTTTGGAGACAAATTGCCCTAGCTTGATATTTTCCTTCTCCTTCCTAGTATTTTAGAGTTTTAAGAAATCTTAGAGATTATTTAGTCCAACAATTGTTGTCTTTCAACATTTTTTGTACTATTTATTCTTTTTTTTTTTTTGACTGTAGATGGGAAGAGGTAGGAGACTCTGAACTAACATAACATTTTCGTTTGTAAATACAAAAAACAAACAGAACTATTAACCACTGAGCTGGAGGCACAATGCCAATATAGTGTAGTCCTGTCAATCAGACATGCCTTAGCCCCGCCCAGACCAGCTGCAGTTTGGCCTGTGATTCCAACATGCCCTGGTCCACGCATACTTGCAGTGGGGAAGTTAGAGGACAGAGGCCCAGTAAATGTTATGTGTTGTGATGGTTGATTTTATGTGTCAGTGTGGCTGAGCCATGGTGCCCAGATATTTGGTCAAACATTATTTTGTGTGTTTCTATGAAGATACGTTCTGGATGAAATTAACATTTAAATGGATGGATTGTGAGAAAAACGGATTGCCTTCTGTAACGTGGATGGGTCTCATTGGATCAGCTGAAGCCTAAATAGAACAAAAGTCTCCTTCAGCCCGAGCAAGAAGTAATCCTGCCAACAGATTGCCTTCTGATTTGAACTACAACCTTGGCTCTTCCCTGGGTCTCTAGCCTGGTGGTCCACCCTACAGAATTTGGAGTTGCCAGCCTCCATTATGGCATGATCTAGGTCCCTACGGTCACTCAGTCCCTCACTCCCTGTCTCCCCTTTCTCTCTCTGTATATTAGCATTCTATGCATTCCATTGGTTCTTATTCTCTGGAGAACCCTGACCAGTATATATGGCTAAAAGTTCGTTGGAAATACTGAGTCCTATTTTTGGTAGACAGGATTGAGAGCATGTGCATTCTTTGTAGTTGTTATTTAAAACTGACTTTCCCTATCATAAATAATAAAAAAAAAAAAATTAAAAAAAAAAAAGGGATCCCTGGGTGGCGCAGCGGTTTGGCGCCTGTCTTTGGCCCAGGGCGCGATCCTGGAGACCCGGGATCGAATCCCACATCGGGCTCCCGGTGCATGGAGCCTGCTTCTCCCTCTGCCTGTGTCTCTGCCTCTCTCTCTCTCTCTCTCTGTGACTATCATAAATAATAAAAAAAAAAATTAAAACTGACTTTCCATTTGGACTATTTCTGATTCCCACTGTGGAGTCAAGAGATGGAGAGTGAAGAAAATGGGAGGTATGAGACAGAATGGGGGATGGGTGAGTATTACCATCTTAGTCTCCTAACTTCTAGTTGCATATCACTCCCTCAATAATGTATGTCCCCATGGCAGGCAGTGGCTTTCAAGATAATTACATAGACTTCATGGCTCCTCAAAGTAATGTGATTAATACTCCTGTGGTATGGATAATGATGATGCATCTTTCTCAGAAAAGGATTTTTAAATATAAGTCCTGATGCTTAGCTTCTGTCTTATAAATGCTCTTACCTCCTAAACTTATAGAAAGCTACAGTATGAGGCTAGAGAAAGAGAAAACTATCCTTAAATTCTTCTTTCGCTATTTTTGGTGCTCCAGAGAGGTGACGTATTTTCTCATTGACTTCTCTCTTCATAGGAAAAATGTTAGAAAGGACTTTTCAAAGGAAACATCAAAAGAATAAGAGTTTCTAAGACTAGGAAGAAATGGGGCTGCTTTCGTGTGTGTGTGTGTGTGTGTGTGTGTGTGTGTTTTGCTTTCGTGTGTTAAGACAGATGGTAGAACGCATCAAAAGGCAGCAATAATTGTGTAGATTTTATTAGGTAATACTCATTTATTTAACACATACTTGGGGATGTTTTACTGTGTGAAATGTGTGATTTAGGACTTGTTTGCAGTAATTGTAAGACAGTGTCCTGAATTTCAAGATGTCCGTCATTAAGCAGAAAAGTGATCAGTCACTCAATTACCAATAATGTCAGGTGATAAGCATTTTTATAGAGTTGTGTCAGCAGCCCAGGAAGAAATCTGTGAGAAATAACATTCAAGAGTTCTTACAGGCCAAGTAAAAATATGAATAATGGCATGAGGCAAAAACCCCACGATATGTTTTTAAAAATTCACTCTTATAGTAAAGATGGATTTTGAAAAGCAAACTTTGGGGAACAATTATTTTTTTTTAAATATATTCTTTTTTTTATTTTTTTATTTATTTATGATAGTCACAGAGAGAGAGAGAGAGGCAGAGACACAGGCGGAGGGAGAAGCAGGCTCCATGCACCGGGAGCCCGATGTGGGATTCGATCCCGGGTCTCCAGGATCGCGCCCTGGGCCAAAGGCAGGCGCCAAACCGCTGCGCCACCCAGGGATCCCTGGGGAACAATTAATATTAAGTTCATGTTGTTTGGCTTTCTTGAGTCTTTAAAGCTGGAGTAGTCATATCTTAGTTTTTAATCTTTCCAGTACGTTAGAGGAAACAACAGAAAACAAAATAGTAAAGATGGCATACATGTGAAAGAACTCATAGACGAGATAAATTGTTTCCTTTTTTTTAAAAAAAATACTGTTAATTTTTAAATAATGCTAAATAAGTATATGAAAAAATAAAGACTGGCTGTTTAAATTTTTGTAAGAAGTTTTCAAATGGATCCGTCCCTAGTCTTCAGGGTCTTGTGAGAAATAGGAAATTATGCTTGTCTGGATGAGGTGTACTTTGGTAGTTGTTTAATAGGGTTTTATGCTTAATGTTAAAAACAAAATATATTCTTTATTGAAATATCACATTTCCAGAGGAAACACAGCATGGGGTAGCTCAGTTGCTAAAACAATGTAGAATTATTTCAGCAAAACCAAAAAGAAATCATTTTCTTTGATCTAAGATATCTACCGATTATAAAAAGAAACTAAAAAGGGAAAGCATTAAGGATCTTATTGGCCTTTGAGTTTGTCTTTATCTCTTTTCTTTAACTTAAATGTCTGTAAAAAGTCTCCGAAATTTTTTTTAAGTCTCTGAGAATTTCTAAGGGTAAAAAGGACACAATTACTCTGTCTTTTCTGTACTTCACTGCAGGAAGCCCCTGTCTGCACTAATGGGACTACACTGCTAGCAGAAGTATCCCTAGGAAATTAAAGTGATTGGACATTGTTCTGATGAAGATTAACATTTTGTTTTTAAAAAGAGTGTGGGTATGGTAGATATGTGCATACATCATTTTATCTTAAAGTGTAACAAATTACATAAATTAACTTCATGCTGAGAAGCTGAGATATTACTCAATTGTATGAAACCTCATCCTGGGTAAGAATTATTATATACTCGCTTCTGTGTTTTGAATGAGGCATTTCAGTGTGAATACAAAGACATACATATTGCATTCCAGAAAGGAAAATAACAACTTCACATATGAAAGACTCATGCTATCATTTTTCTGTTATTTTATGCAATTCAAAAGTGGCATGAGTGCAGATTGGAGAACTTTGTGCAAATCATAAGTTTTCATTTTCAAAACAATACACTTAACAATTGTATTAGCAGTAAAGAGGCTTCTTCGGAGCTATTGTTCATGATGACTGTGTCTCACTCTGCAATTTGAAAGGACTCTAATATCGGTAGTCTATGAACAATGTGAAAATCAGCACCTAAGTCTATTGTAGGCACATTTTTTTTTATTTTCACAAGACCCTGATTTAAGGCCTGAAAAATAAGAGAAATAAGCTTTCGAAGCCTATTTGTCAGGCACTGGACCCTATACAACAACGTGAAGCGAATAAATTCTAATTCTAAAGATATAGGCAAGTTGACATGGTGAATGTAAAGCATGAGCTCAAACATTCATGATTTCTTTTCTAAGCCTGAAAAATGTCCCTTTACTGGAGTTGCATTCTTAGTCATACAGGTAGAGTTGGGTGAGTAAAGTTGGACAGGATTTTGAAAAATCAAACTTACTGGGGCACCTGGGTGACTCAATCGGTTAAGCGTCTGCCTTAGGCTCAGATCATGATCCCAGGGTCCTGGACTTGAGCCGCGTAGCAGGCTCCCTGCTCAGCTGGAGTCTGCCCCTCCTGACTCTGCCTCTCTCCCTGGCTTCTGCACAGTCTCTCTCTCTCTCTCAAATAAATAAAATCATAAAAAATCAAACTTTTCCAAGTTATAGGTAAGGCTTGAATAAGCTTTATCTCCTTAATAGAAAACAATAGCCATCTTTGAATAATAATACTATAAAAATACAGTGAAATGGGGATCCCTGGATGGCGCAGTGGTTTAGCGCCTGCCTTTGGCCCAGGGCGCGATCCTGGAGACCCAGGATTGAAACCCACGTCGGGCTCCCGGTGCATGGAGCCTGCTTCTCCCTCTGCCTATGTCTCTGCCTCTCTCTCTCTCTCTCTCTCTCTCTCTCTCTGTGTGTGACTATCATAAAAAAAATACAGTGAAATGAATGGAAAACATAAGTAACGTGGGCTTCGAGAGGTGGAAAAGCATTGTATAATGTCAGGGACATACTCATAAGCCCAAAGGAGAGAACAAAGAGAAGGGAGAACAAAGTGGAGACGTACTATTTGCATACTTTCTATGCATCTCCAGAGTACCTCTGTGCTGGATGAACAAGACATTGGCATAAGGGTCAGGCAAGCAGATTTGTCAGAATACAACATATAGTCTCTCTAAGGGTGGCCAGAAGCTAGAATGAATTGCTCTTCCTGAGGTCCTGTCTCCAAACACAAAATTTTTCTTTTGAGAACCCTGCAAGAAATCCATGTGTAAAATGTTTCATTGCTGTACATACTGCAGTGGGTTACCACTAAATTAGTAGCAACGGGCTTCTGTATTTGTGAATTTACTGGAGACATACTTGTCTTCCTGCTGCTAACAACCAGAAAACTGGATAAAATATGTGAAACAGCAGCTTTCAGACACTGGACAATGCCCAGGACATTACAGCAGTCCCCAAGAGAAGGGAGATGAATGAAGTGAGCTCCTGGATTGCCTCACCTTTCTGTCAGCACTTTCTGGGATGAGATGCTGGAGGGAAAACCCAAGCTGAGCACGGTGGTTTCTTTGAGTTGAGCTATTTAAGGAAGCTGAGGTAGCTAGAATTTGAGGGCAGAGTATCAGAAAGGGGGAAGCTATACAGAGAAAGAGCTCTAGAAAACTTCCTATGGCTTCTCTTGGGCCTTGGGTTGAATACTGTGTGAATGTGTAGGTGGAAGATCTGAAAGGCTGGACACAGACATACCAGGAAGCCAACACCAAGCAGTTTCCAGGAGATCATGCATTCTTATCCACTTGCATTACTCTGGAGCAATTTGAGATTTTGATGGCAGTTTTAGGGGAAAGGTGATGATTTTTAGTTCAATGTGTTATTAGAACATCTAGGTAGACATAGGAAAATGATACAAGAAAACACATTTTTAAAATTATTTATTTGTTTATTCATGAAAGACAGACACACACACACACACACACACACACACACACACAGAGGTGCAGAGACACAGGCAGAATGAGAAGCAGGCTCCATGCAGGGAGCCCGACGTGGGACTCAATCCCAGGTCTCCAGGATCACACCCCGGGCCAAAGGCGGCGCTAAACCGCTGAGCCACCCAGGCTGCCTAAGAAAACACATTATTGACAAGTGACTGATGGAACGTGGGACATCCAAGAATCAATTCATAGAGGTAGTAGTTGAAGTCGAGAATATGTATACATACTCTTAGTAAAGAGATATGGAAAGAGGTAGGAAACTTGATCATTACTGAGCACCGCATTCACGCCAGCACTAAGGTGGGTACTTTCGTGTGCTATCTTAACTTAGAACATTGTAATAATTATATCAGCTAGGTAATTGAATTCCATTTGTAAAGATCAGAAAATTGGAATCAGAAAGGTAAAGTGGTTTGCTCAGGGTTCTACTACTGGAACCAGTAATTTTACTCAACATGTCACAGTAGTTATCCAGGTATGTGATACTCTAAAGCCCAATCTTATCCAACTGAAAAAGGCTGACAGGATTTCTGTGCTGAATTTCAGAGGAGCAAGGGATACTGTCTGGCTGTTCTTGAGGGTCTAACCATGACCCACCAGGACTGCCTAACTTGGCCCCTCACCTGGCCCAGACTCTAATCTCACTTCCCAGTATTTACCTGTTATTCACTCTGGTCAGACACAATGACTCCTGGGTGTTGTGTGGAGGCACAGGGCATGCTCCTTTGTCAGGCAATTACCCCCAACATCCCTTGCAGAAATCCTCATTGCTAGGATGCACTTGGCCTACTTTCTCATTTTCATTCAGTGTTCCGTTCACATACTGGTTCACCATGGAAGACTGCTTGACCACCTTATGTAAAATACTAATCCTATCCATTTTCTATCCCTCCAATTGGCCTTATCTTTTCTTCACAGCACTTTTGTCTATCAGACAATATGGCCTGTAATTATGTATGTTTTTTGTTTTCTGCGCTCCAGATAGAATTAAGTTTCTTTTTTTTCTGCATCCTGTTGATCACATAAAGAGTTGGAAAAAAATTAAAATTCCCTTTAGCTCAAGAATTTTTGAGTTATCTGCAAATCAACTCATTTCAGGAGTGGAAGAATCCTTGGTCATTTCTTAATATCAAAATGAACGCAGGTTTCTCTTTTGGATGTCTTCTACATTTAAAGAGGCAATCATCCAAAATCTCCTATATTCCATACACGATAAATTCTTTGTTTCAGCCAACTCTTAATGGAGGAGCAACTAGTACAACACCATTTCCCCGGACAAAAAACATCGGAATATTCCATTTTGTTGATTTATATATCTCTTCATGTGTTTCTTCATCAATTTCTATAGTAGTCAGTTTCTTCCACATCTCCCAATATCATATTTAAAGGCCGATCATATGCATGTAATCTGCCTCGAAGCTCTCGGTCATTTCTCATTTTCACATAAATTCGCTCATCCAGGCTGAGCCTGATGAGATCCAGGGGCTCTTCTATGGTGTTGGTAGTTTGTTGCTCCACGTCGCCTGCCATCTTTCAAACCCTGCGCTCTTTCCCCTAGAATTAAGTTTCTTGAGGTAAAAGACTTTATCTGTTTGAATCGTTGCTTTCTTACCTGTGCGCAGAACAGGTCCTAGCATATAGAATGTTTCCCATAAATGTACATGAATGAATGAGAACCCTGTTTTAGGTTACAGACTCTTTGAGAATTGACAAAAGATATGGACACCCATAAATGCACATATGTATAGATAGCTTTGCTTCCCACGAGTTCAATCAGTCTATAAATCTATTTGACTTCCAGAGAGCTCCATTTCAAAACTAAAGAATCAGAGAAGTAGAAAAGTGATGAAAGTAATTTTTTAAATTGGGGAACTGGAAGGGATAATTAAAAAGGAATGGCCAGTTGTGTCAAGCTAGAGTTCAGAATAAATGAGTTTGATATATTGTTTCATCTTGGCAAGGAAGCTAGTGGTGACCTTCAAGAATTCAGTTCCCACATAGAGGTGGGCAAATACTGATGGACAAGGCATTAAACAAAGTGTAGATAGCAAGGGACTGGAATCAGGTTGAAGATGATTTGGGATCATGGTTAAAGGGTAACAAATGAAGATAAAGAAAGGTGACTTACTTTCTCATTGATGCCGAAGTTATTGGCAAAATTAAGACTAAATCCCAGGTTTCTTGATAACTGTCCTTGAATAAAGTATAACAGTTCAAAAAAAAAAAGTATAACAGTTCAGAGCACAGGCTCTGGAGAAAGCAGAATTCCACCACTTATTGTGATTTTAAGCAAATACTTACAATTCTTTAGGCTTCCATTGATTATCTGTAAAATGTCGTCAATAATAAAGTCGTGATGAGTTAATGTATAAGATTAACATGATAAGTGTTACAAAGTGTTACAAATGGTACAAAGAAACCACTTAGTAAATTTTACCTATCATTTTTATCATCCCATAAAGATAGTCCCATGTCTGTTATTGCTTATTATTCTATGCATTGTTTAACACACTCCCTGTCACATAGCATGTTTATATTATTGTGACTATCATGTAATAAGTGAATATTAGATAGCAAATAGAATACTTGACAATAAATGGAAGAAAATAATTAGAGCAATAGCTAGAATGGTTACACAGTGAAGTAAAGATTTTTTTTTTTTAATTAACTTTTATTGGTGTTTAATTTACCAACATACAGAAAAACACCCAGTGCTCATCCCGTCAAGTGTCCACCTCAGTGCCCGTCACCCATTCCCCTCCAACACCCGCCCTCCTCCCCTTCCACCACCCCTAGTTCGTTTCCCCGAGTTAGGAGTCTTTATGTTCTGTCTCCCTTCCTGATATTTCCCAACATTTCTTTTCCCTTCCTTTATATTCCCTTTCACTATTATTCATATTCCCCAAATGAATGAGAACATACACTGTTTGTCCTTCTCCGATTGACTTATTTCACTCAGCATAATACCCTCCAGTTCCATCCACGTTGAAGCAAATGGTGGGTATTTGTCGTTTCTAATTGCTGAGTAATATTCCATTGTATACATAAACCACATCTTCTTTATCCATTCATCTTTCGATGGACACCGAGGCTCCTTCCACAGTTTGGCTATTGTGGCCATTGCTGATAGAAACATCGGGGTGCAGGTGTCCCGACGTTTCATTGCATCTGAATCTTTGGGGTAAATCCCCAACAGTGCAATTGCTGGGTCGTAGGGCAGGTCTATTTTTAACTCTTTGAGGAACCTCCACACAGTTTTCCAGAGTGGCTGCACCAGTTCACATTCCCACCAACAGTGTAAGAGGGTTCCCTTTTCTCCGCATCCTCTCCAACATTTGTTGTTTCCTGCCTTGTTAATTTTCCCCATTCTCACTGGTGTGAGGTGGTATCTCATTGTGGTTTTGATTTGTATTTCCCTGATGGCAAGTGATGCAGAGCATTTTCTCATGTGCATGTTGGCCATGTCCATGTCTTCCTCTGTGAGATTTCTCTTCATGTCTTTTGCCCATTTCATGATTGGATTGTTTGTTTCTTTGGTGTTGAGTTTAATAAGTTCTTTATAGATTTTGGAAACTAGCCCTTTATCTGATATGTCATTTGCAAATATCTTCTCCCATTCTGTAGGTTGTCTTTTAGTTTTGTTGACTGTATCCTTTGCTGTGCAAAAGCTTCTTATCTTGATGAAGTCCCAATAGTTCATTTTTGCTTTTGTTTCTTTTGCCTTCGTGGATGTATCTTGCAAGAAGTTACTGTGGCCAAGTTCAAAAAGGGTGTTGCCTGTGTTCTCCTCTAGGATTTTGATGGAAACTTGTCTCACATTTAGATCTCTCATCCATTTTGAGTTTATCTTTGTGTATGGTGAAAGAGAGTGGTCCAGTTTCATTCTTCTGCATGTGGATGTCCAATTTTCCCAGCACCATTTATTGAAGAGACTGTCTTTCTTCCAATGGATAGTCTTTCCTCCTTTATCGAATATTAGATGGCCGTACATTTCAGGGTCCACTTCTGGGTTCTCTATTCTGTTCCATTGATCTATGTGTCTGTTTTTGTGCCAGTACCACACTGTCTTGATGACCACAGCTTTGTAATACAACCTGAAATCTGGCATTGTGATGCCCCCAGCTAAGGTTTTCTTTTTTAAAATTCCCCTGGCTATTCGGGGTCTTTTCTGATTCCACACAAATCTTAAAATAATTTGTTCTAACTCTCTGAAGAAAGTCCATGGTATTTTGATAGGGATTGCATTAAACGTATAAATTGCCCTGGGTAACATTGACATTTTTACAATATTAATTCTGCCAATCCATGAGCATGGAATATTTTTCCATCTCTTTGTGTCTTCCTCAATTTCTTTCAGAAGTGTTCTATAGTTTTTAGGGTATAGATCTTTTACCTCTTTGGTTAGGTTTATTCCTAGGTATCTTATGCTTTTGGGTGCAATTGTAAATGGGATTGACTCCTTAATTTCTCTTTCTTCAGTCTCATTGTTAGTGTATAGAAATGCCATTGATTTCTGGGCATTGATTTTGTATCCTGCCACGCTACCAAATTGCTGTATGAGTTCTAGCAATCTGGGGGTGGAGGCTTTTGGGTTTTCTATGTAGAGTATCATGTCATCGGCGAAGAGGGAGAGTTTGACTTCTTCTTTGCCAATTTGAATGCCTTTAATGTCTTTTTGTTGTCTGATTGCTGAGGCGAGGACTTCCAGAACTATGTTGAACAGCAGTGGTGAGAGTGGACATCCCTGTCTTGTTCCTGATCTTAGGGGAAAGGCTCCCAGTGCTTCCCCATTGAGAATGATATTTGCTGTGGGCTTTTCGTAGATGGCTTTTAAGATGTCGAGGAAAGTTCCCTCTATCCCAACACTCTGAAGGGTTTTGATCAGGAATGGATGCTGTATTTTGTCAAATGCTTTCTCTGCATCTAATGAGAGTATCATATGGTTCTTGGTTTTTCTCTTGCTGATATGATGAATCACATTGATGGTTTTACGAGTGTTGAACCAGCCTTGTGTCCCAGGGATAAATCCTACTTGCTCATGGTGAATAATTTTCTTAATGTGTTGTTGGATCCTATTGGCTAGTATCTTGTTGAGAATTTTTGCATCCATGTTCATCAGGGATATTGGTCTGTAATTCTCCTTTTTGGTGGGGTCTTTGTCTGGTTTCGGAATTAAGGTGATGCTGGCCTCATAGAACGAATTTGGAAGTACTCCATCTCTTTCTATCTTTCCAAACAGCTTTAGTAGAATAGGTATGATTTCTTCTTTAAACGTTTGATAGAATTCCCCTGGGAAGCCATCTGGCCCTGGACTCTTGTGTCTTGGGAGGTTTTTGATGACTGCTTCAATTTCCTCCCTGGTTATTGGCCTGTTCAGGTTTTCTATTTCTTCCTGCTCCAGTTTTGGTAGTTTGTGGCTTTCCAGGAATGCGTCCATTTCTTCTAGATTTCCTAATTTATTGGCGTACAGCTGTTCATAATATGTTTTTAAAATCGTTTGTATTTCCTTGGTGTTGGTAGTGATGTCCCCTTTCTCATTCATGATTTTATTAATTTGAGTCTTCTCTCTCTTCTTTTTAATAAGGTTGGCTAATGGTTTATCTATCTTATTAATTCTTTCAAAGAACCAACTCCTGGTTCTGTTGATCTGTTCCACAGTTCTTTTGGTCTCGATATAATTGAGTTCTGCTCGAATTTTAATTAACTCTCTTCTTCTGCTGGGGGTGGGGTCTATTTGTTGCTTTTTCTCTAGTTCCTTTATGTGTAAGGTGAGCTTTTGAATTTGAGATCTTTCCAGTTTTTGAATGTATGCTTGTATTGCGATGTATTTCCCCCTCAGGACTGCTTTTGCTGCATCCCAAAGATTTTGAACGGTTGTATCTTCATTTTCATTAGTTTCCATGAATCTTTTTAATTCTTCCTTAATTTCCTGGTTGACCTTTTCATCTTTTAGCAGGATGGTCCTTAACCTCCACGTGTTTGTGGTCCTTCCATATTTCTTGTTGTGATTAAGTTCTAATTTCAAGGCATTATGGTCTGAGAATATACAGGGGACTATCCCGATCTTTTGGTATCGGTTCAGACCCGATTTGTGACCCAGTATGTGGTCTATTCTGGAGAAAGTTCCATGTGCACTTGAGAAGAATGTGTATTCAGTTGAGTTTGGATGTAAAGTTCTGTAGATATCTGTGAAATCCATCTGGTCCAGTGTATCATTTAAAGCTCTCGTTTCTTTGGAGATATTGTGCTTAGAAGACCTATCCAGGGTAGAAAGAGCTAGATTGAAGTCACCAAGTATAAGTGTATTATTATCAAGGTATTTCTTGAGTTTGGTTATTAATTGGTTTAAATATTTGGCAGCTCCCACATTCGGGGCATATATATTGAGGAGTGTTAAGTCCTCTTGTTGGATCGATCCTTTGAGTATGAGATAGTGTCCCTCTTCATCTCTCACTATAGTCTTCGGGGTAAATTTTAATTTATCTGATATAAGGATGGCAACCCCTGCTTTCTTTTGAGGACCATTTGAATGGTAAATGGTTCTCCAACCTTTTATTTTCAGGTTGTAGGTGTCCTTCTGTCTAAAATGAGTCTCTTGTAGACAGCAAATAGATGGGTCCTGCTTTTTTATCCAGTCTGAAACCCTGCGCCTTTTGATGGGGTCATTAAGCCCGTTCACATTCAGAGTTACTATTGATAGATATGAGTTTAGTGTCATCATATCTATTCAGTCCTTGTTTTTGTGGATTGTTCCACTGAACTTCTTCTTAAAGGGGAATTTTAAGAGTCCCCCTTAAAATTTCTTGCAGAGCTGGTTTGGAGGTTACATATTCTTTCAGTTCCTGCCTGTCTTGGAAGCTCTTTATCTCTCCTTCCATTTTGAATGAAAGCTTTGCGGGGTAAAGTATTCTTGGTTGCATGTTCTTTTCATTTAGGACCCTGAATATATCCTGCCAGCCCTTTCTGGCCTGCCAGGTCTCTGTGGAGAGGTCTGCTGTTACCCTAATATTCCTCCCCATAAAAGTCAGGGACTTTTTTTCTCTTGCTGCTTTAAGGATCTTCTCCTTATCTTTGGAATTTGCAAGCTTCACTATTAAATGTCGAGGTGTTGAACAGTTTTTGTTGATTTTAGGGGGGGATCTCTCTATTTCCTGGATCTGAATGCCTGTTTCCCTTCCCAGATTCGGAAAGTTTTCAGCTAGGATTTGTTCAAATACATATTCTAGCCCTCTGTCCCTTTCCGCGCCCTCGGGAACCCCAATTAAACGTAGGTTTTTCTTCCTCAGGCTATCATTTATTTCCCTTAATCTATCCTCATGGTCTTTTAATTGCCTGTCTCTTTTTTCCTCAGTTTCCCTCTTTGCCATCAACTTGTCTTCTATGTCACTCACTCGTTCTTCCACCTCGTCAAGCCTCGTCGTTAGGACTTCTAGCTTGGATTGCATCTCATTTAATTGATTTTTAATTTCTGCCTGATTAGATCTAAATTCTGCAGTCATGAAGTCTCTTGAGTCCTTTATGGTTTTTTCTAGAGCCACCAGTAGCTGTAAAATAGTGCTTCTGAATTGGCTTTCTGACATTGAATTGTAATCCATATTTTGTAACTCTGTGGGAGAGTTGGCTGTTTCTGATTCTTTTTTTTGAGGGGTTTTCCTTCTAGTCATTTTGCTCAGTGCAGAGTGGCCAAAAACAAGTTGTATTGGGAAAAGGAGAAAAAGAGAGAGAAGGAAAGAAAAGAGAAAAAGAAAAAAGAGAAAGAAGAAAAAAATAGGGGAAAAAGAGAAGAAAAAGAAAGAAAAAGAAAGAAAGGAGAAAAAAGAAAAAAGGGGGGGTGGGGGAAGCAATCAGAAATCAAGAAGAAAGAGAGAAAAAAAAAAGCACAAAACAAAACAAAACAAAAACAAAAACAAAAAAACAAAAAACAAAAAAAACCACGGGGGAGTATCTTCCGATTCTCTGTAGTTTAAGTCCCTTGACTTCCCTTGGAACTGGTCCGTCTCGCTGGTCTTCTGGGGGAGGGGCCTGCTGTGCTGATTCTCAGGTGTTAGCACTTGGGGGAGCTGCTCTGCCCCTGCCTGGTGCAGGGCTCGGTGGGGGTTGTTCACCCCGTGAGGCCCCGGGAGGAAGCCACAGTGGCGGGGGCAGCTCTGGGACCCTGGAGTCAGCCCCCGCAGTAGCTCCGGGGCTCTCCTTCTGCAGGGCCTGGGGGCTCCGGGGCGGGGCCGCTGATCTGCTCAGTTCCAGGCAGGAGCGTCCTTGCTGTCCTGGGCCCTCCCGGCCTCTGCCTGTCCCGGGGGAGGCCGGATCCTGGGCTGTGTCGCGGCGCCCTGTGCTCCGGAGCCTGCGCTGTTGGATTCGCGCTCCCGGCGGTGCAGCCCCCTCCGCGGAGCCGCCGCCCGAGCCTCTCCGAGCTGTTCCCGGAGCCGCGCAGCCCCCTCCGCGCGGAGCTTCTTCCTCTGCGCGAGCCGCCGCCGCTGAGCTGTTCCCGGAGCCGCGCAGCCCCCTCCGCGGAGCCGCCGCCCGAGCCCCTCCGAGCTGTTCCCGGAGCCGCGCAGCCCCCTCCGCGCGGAGCTTCTTCCTCCGCCCGAGCCGCCGCCGCTGAGCTGTTCCCGGGGCCCCGCAGCCCCCTCCGCGGAGCCGCCCCCGAGCCCCTCCGAGCTGCTCCGGGTCCCGCCGAGCGCTGCAGCCCTTAGGGAGCTCGGCGCATCTCCCGGGGCGCAGTTCCTCTGTTACTGTCCCAGGGAGCCCGAGGGCGTCCCCGCCTTTCTGGGGATCCTGCTCCAATTCCCGGGGAGCCCCTTTCCGCGGGGAAGGTCGGTGCAGCTCCTGCTCCTCCGGGACGGGGCTCTCCTGTCCTGGGGACACTCGCCCCGGCCTCAGCCCGGCTCCTCGGGGCCCCTCCCCCTTGGAGGCCTTTTGTGTCTTTATTTCTTTTTCCCCGTCTTCCTACCTTGATAGAAGCGCGAACTCTTCTCCCTGTAGCGTTCCAGCTGGTCTCTCTTTAAATCTCAGGCCGAATTCGTAGGTTTTCAGGATGATTGGATGGTTTTCTAGGTAATTTGCTGAGGACAGGTGACCTGGAGACCCTACTCCTCCGCCATCTTGCCCCTCCCCCCCGAAGTAAAGATTTCTTAACCAATACAAATCCATTCATTATTCTCTGGGTTCAGCTGAATGGCACATCTTTGCATGTAGAGTTGCATGTAGTGTTTTCTGGGCTCACTCGTGATTTTGTGCTCAGCTGATGGCCCATGGCCTTACTCACATATCTGATGGTGGGATATCTTTCAGCAGGGCAGAGGGGATATTTTGCACATGTGTCTGTCATTGTCTAGCAGACTGGACTGGGCTCCTTCACATCACAGTGATCACAGAGTTTCCTAAGAGCATCAAGAGAGGGAAAACCCCAATAAAGAAGCCCTTTCCAAGTTTCTGTTTGCATTGTGTTGACTATTATCTCATTGAACACAGCAAGAATTATAACAAGGTCAAGAGTCAGTGTGGGTAGGCACAGCCCAGGGCCTGGATAACAAGGAAGGTAATCACTGTGACCATTGATGTACACATTGTTGATGAAGAAGGCAAGATGGACTTCAGAAAGGAAGAATTCATGGGACCAAAAATTCTTAAGAGCTAGAAGGGGGTACATCTCCCTCTGATACTGAAAAGAAAGATGAGATCATGGGCACAAAGAGGAGATGTTGCTATCAAGAGAAATACAGCAGTTCAAAGCAGACTTGCTTACTCCTCCTTCGTGTTTACATCCTATTAGAAGACTTAAAACCTGGAAAGCACTTTAAAATAGATTAACCAAAACAGGCACTGGAAGAGTTATTTTGAGAAGCTTTCTTGCTTGATTCTTCACAAATTCCAGATCATCTCACTTTGGCTCTGTGGGCTACAGAAAACCCTAAAACGTGAAATTCGTGTATACATAATTTCCTCTCAGCGAATAAACTGATCATGAAGCTGAAGCAACCTGGCATATCCATTCCAGTGTCAAATCCTATAGAGATGGCTTTCAATCTAGTCACTTTTTTCCTGGAACCCAGCCTTCCTTTTTAAAAGAATGGTCATTATACTGAAAAAAATGTATCTTAAAATTATGTTTTAAAATGTTGAATCTTAGGGTCACCTGAGTGGTTCAGCTGGTTGAGCATCCCACTCTTGATCTCGGCTCAGGTCATGGTCTCACAGTTGTGAGTTTGAGCCCCATGTTGGGATCTGCATTGGGTATGGAGCCTACTGAAAGAAATAATAAGTAAAACGTTGAATTTCAAAAGATAATACTTCCAACTTAGATTTAAAAATTTCTTGAAGAGTAATACATGGACATTTGTGTAAAAGTTCAAATAGTAAAAAATTATTTAAATGAAAATAATGCCCCCTTCCCCAAGACAACTATTGTTAAAAGCTTTTAATTTGAACATTGAATGAAAGTTTGATGTTATTAACAAAAGAGATATGTTTTTTTAGATGTGAGAATCATACTTCTTAGTTTTTTAAGCAGTTATTATCTTCTATAGATAATTAAATGTTTATGGCACCAAAAAGAATTTCTTTATCTTACCTAAAATTTAACTCTGTGCATTTTCAGACAGACAGGCACACACAATCACATGTGCACACTCATACATGCACATACACCTTTTTTTTGCATTTTGAACATTGACATTGGCTTTGGGTTACTATATATTCAGGGAGTATTTTTGGCTGAGGGCACTTTATAGGACTGAATCATATTTACTGGAAATAGGCTTCATTTTCCTTCCTCCCATTAGCCAAGGACATTATCTGGGACTACATCCAAATAAATCTTTACTACACACTCAGCTTAATTGGTGTTTCTCAATAATATTGCTTGTTTTTAAATAATTTCAAAGTTACCTGGAGGTAGCTTAATATATAAATATAACAGAAAATATGAAATTGTGAAGTCAAGAATCATGTTTTTCAACCAGAAAAACATTTCTTTTTAACAGACATTGAATTATGATCAAGTAACTAGGAAATGAAGCATTCAACAGTAATCAGTTCATTGACTGGCTGTTTTGGTCTTTTATGGAGCTACATTTGTGGAACAAAATTCAGAGACAAGGGTATTGGAAAGGTAATTAGTGCATTGATTTCATGGTTGTCTTTAAGGAGGAATAAAGAAATAGAAACTCACAATAGGAAAGAAATTTAGGCAATCACTTTCTTCATGAGACAGGTTGAATTCTTCATACTGTTTAAAAACAATGACATTGGTGTCCTTTTAAATAGAATTGCTAGTTCCACAGATGGGTGAAATAGATAAAGGGGGTTAAGAATACACTAACCTTGATGAGCACGAACCTTGATTCAACTATAGGATTGTTGAATCATTATATCATACACCTGAAACTAATATGGCACTGTGTGCTAATTGTACTTGAATAAAAAAGAAAAACATGGCTAGTTCCTCATTTAAGAGAATTCAGAACAGTAATATCTGTAGTTAATTTAAAAGTAGGGAGTGGTTATTCATATTTTTAAAAGATCCTTTATGTCCTCAATGGATGATCACCAAATTCTTCTACATAACCAGCTATTAAGTATGATTCTAATTTATGAAAGTCAAGCCTCATATCCTTTCAATTTTAGAATAAATTTGTTGTCCTTTCCCAAATAAGTGAGTTCACTGAATGTGCTGAGGGGTTATGAGTACTCTTGGTCTTGAAATAATTTATTCCTATGGGAATATGCCAACTAAATATGCTCTTTCCACCAGAAAAGATGGTAGTATGGAAGGATGAAAGAGGTTTAATATACTCGCTCTCAGTTGCTTTTATTACTGTATGGAAATGAATACAAAGATTACCTTAAATAGTTAATAAAAACATATTTAAAAACATACTTTTCATCTTAGGAATAATTTATATGATCTTTTGCATCAACTGTATGTGGCTAGCTAGATCTGACTTATATAAATAGTGAAAAAAATTAATTCCTTGTGCATCAGCCAGCAAAGAGCAAACTAAAAAGTTACTTGCTTTTCTACATTTTCTTCTAAATTTAGAAATTGTTATCAAGCAATGTTAATGATTTAAGAGACATGAACTTGGTTATTTAGTGTTTTGATTATAACCATTATAAAATATGATGAACCATTCCACTCTTAAATAATTTTGTAGTCTCAACTAGCAGAATTTAGAAAGAGTAGAAGTTGGAGAGAAGACAACTAAATTTCACATACACTAAGGTAGATATATCCAAATGATAAATTCTCTAAAGTTTCCTGTGTAAAAGTGTTCTTTAGGGGCTCCTGGGTGGCTCAGTTGGTTAAGCGTCTGGCTCTTGGTTTGGGCTCAAATTATGATCCCAGAGTCCTGGGACTGAGCCCTGCATTGGGCTCCCTGCTCAGCAAGGGATCTGCTTCTCCCTCTCCTTCCACCCCTCCCCTTGCTTGTGCTTGTGCTCTTTCTCTCTCTCTTACTGTCTGTCTCAAATAAGTGAATAAAATCTTTTTTTAAAAAAATGTTTTTTTAATTCTCCTAGTAATGTTACCCAGTAAACCAAGATAATAGTGCTTTATCTTTATATGTTATTACTATAATTCTAGTTGAAAATTATGAGATATTAGAAATGGTTGAAAGACAATGAGACTAAACCAGAGTGCCTCTGGTAACACTTTAGATAAATAGTGGAATTGCACATCTAATTGTATTGTCTGAATCCTTCATGTGTAGTGAAGGTTACAGAATCTTTCTCAGTATCTCCACTCTGTGTAGTGGAAGGCATTTTGTCTTCCACTCTAGCACCTAAAAATCTAAGAGAAAGAGTAAGAAACAGACAAATGAACAGAAACAAAAGAGAGAGATTATAACGGTCTGTGCCTCTCTGGAAGTTATATTTTCTTAAAAAATTTAAAAGTTATCTAAGGGTACCTACAAAATAGGTAGATATTTGGCATCATGAAGATACAGACTCATTTGAGACTAGATATTAACAGCTATGAAAACTTGATACTATGGAAGAAAGTATGAATTTTGCACTCAAACAGGTATGAGTTTGTATCCTGATTTCATCCTTTACAGGTAGTACAACTATAATAATTGTTAATTGTTTATTGTGTCTTAGAACTTAATTACTTGAATACTGAGTCTTAGTTTCCTCATCTGCAAAATAGAGGTCATGCCAACTCATATCTTTGATGTGAATATAATAAACTGCCAGACACACAGAGAGGACCCAATAAAGTTTATTTTTCTTCTCCTTTTGGCTAGAAAATAGGCAGCACTACCAAATATGCCCATTTGTCCTAGCTGTAGATTCCATGCAGAATGATCTTCTCATAACTTAGAATAACTACATGTAATTTTGATATGGAAGTTAATTTCTTCTTTCCTCCCTTCCTCCTTTGTTCCCCTCCCTCCCTTCCTTTCTTTCCTTTATATTCTTTATTCCCACTACCTATCTAGAATACCTAAAATTCTAGCAAAAAGTATATAATAAACATTTTTATACATATCTATAGATTCTCATAGATAATCTGATTTGCCTTCACATTAATTCACTTAAGTATCTACTGTATAACAAGTACCAAGTCAGCTTCTGAGGATGGAAAATTGAGCAGTTTTTATGCCTTTCAGGTTTGGGTTCAGTGATAGAGTCAAGAAATCACTACCACAAGATACTGTGAAAAGAAGGCTAGGATCATGCACAGCCTGTAAAGCAAACAGGCTATAAGGAGCAGCATGGAGGTGACAATGGATAGTTAATGACATAAGGAGTAGTGGTCAAAGAAGTGTTCTCCTCAAAGGAGAAGAAATGGGATAAGTTTTACCAAATGAGTACTAGTAAGTTAAATCAAGAAGAGGGAAGAAGACATTTGAGAAAGTGTGAACAGCATTTATGAAAGCATGAGAGTGTGAAGAAACAAGATGCTTCTTCTGGAAAGATTTCTGTGGCAGATTGTGTTTTTCAAAATATCTGCAACAATGTTTCCAGACCCACATGCTTTCCAGAACCTTACCATTCTTCCATTAAAAGGTAGAGTCTATATCCCTTCCCCTGAACCTGGGCGAGCTTTGGAGAAGTGCCTTGTTAATAAAGTATGGTGAACATGACACTTTGTGACTTCCAGGGGTAGGTCCTAAAAGATGGTGCGGCTTCTTCCACTTCTCTCTTGAAAATATGTCTTTAAAGTCTTGAGCCTCTGTGTAAGAAGTCCAGACTCCCTGAAGCTACTGTGCTGAAGCAAACACATAGATGGGGGAGATGCCTAAGGGGTTCTAGGTCTTGCAGCTCCTGGCTTCTCAAGACTTCACAGACCACACATGAATGGGTCCACCTTTGAGACAATGTGCAACCTTAGGCACTGAAACAACTGTAGGTGGATGCGCCATTCTGTAGAAGAACTACCTAGCTGAGTCAGCCCATAGACTGAACCATGGGAGATGATAGTATTAAATTACTACTATTGTTTTAACCCACTGTTGGGGGTGGTTTGTTATCTAACAATAGGTAGCTAATATACCTTTCTTTTTTTTAAATATACCTTTCTTGATTATCCTCCTACCTTGTGTCTGCCTTAGAATTGTTTTCTAACATTCTGTTGACTTGACTGAATTCTTTACTAGTCCATAATTCCCAGGATGGCAGGGCTCAGGCCTCTCATACTCATTGTTGCATCCCCTGTACTTAGCAGAATGGTTGGCACACAGTTCATGTTCAATATATGCCTGGTCAGTGAATGGATTATATGTTTAGAGAGTGAGAAAGGTATGGTCAGTGGGAGATAAGGCTAGAGAGGCTGGTAGGAGATAGATCAAAAGCATCATGTATATTACGCTGAAGCATTTGTCTTTATTTTGAAAGCTATAGGGATGTATAGAAGAATTTGGGCACTGGAATGACATGATCAAATTCATACTTAGGAAGATCACACAGGTAGTGGTATGGGGGATGGAATAAGATCAAAATGAGGAATATTGGTAGGCATGGGGAAGATCTGGTGTGAAGGAGTGGCAATGAGATTCAGAGAACGATGGATACTGAAATATTGAGGATAGAGAATTTGCGTAATAGATTAAATAGCAATCTTCTGCCACATGGGCTTTCATTTATAGTTTTCAAAAAGTTAATTACATCTCTTACATATGCCCCTTTAGGGCAATTTTTAAAAGTTTCTTTGTTTGATTTTGTATTGACTTCATAATTACTGATTATTTCTGCCAGACAGAAATCGGTCCCAGTAGTACCATAACCCAGAGATAAACAACTATGCCTTATGTATTAATTTCTTGTGATCTCAAGCAGTTAATAGACTTGAGCTAACTCATCATGTTGATCTTTTGGGAAATGAATTTCCTAGCTGCTCATATGTCCTCTAAACTTAGACATCTTCTTTCTTTGGAAAATATGTTTCCCAACCAAGTTAACTATTATTTTTAGTTGCAACCCTGAAATCTTTACTGTTGTAAGAGTATCTGCTTTCTAGGAGACATGAAATACTAGTTACTGGCCATGTTTCCAATCATTTCGAATAAAGGTCACTTCTATGAGATGACTTGTGGGGTAGAGGAGATGTAAGGAGTGAGAAGATGATGTGATGGTAATCTTTGGAAAAGATGAATAATCCTTGAACAGAAGAAAACCAAAACAGTATCTAAGAGGATGTGAAGCTAACACTATAGTACTAAAATTAAGATCGGTGTACTGGAGCATGTTTAAGGACCAATCCTCAGAGCTAAAGGGACGTAGCAGACACTGCTGGTAGCTTATCTGATAACTATTCTCATCTTTTCTATTAGTATAGAACCCCTCCTATGTTCAAACAAGGTGCCCAGCTAAAAGAACTACATTTCCCAGCTGCCTGTGCAGCTAAGGATGACCATGTGACATAGCAAAAGCTAGTAAGATATAAGTGAAAGTTGCTGGATGGGACCTCTGGGAAATTTCTTTAAAAGGGTAGACTCAGGGGATCCCTGGGTGGCGCAGTGGTTTGGCGCTTGCCTTTGGCCCAGGGCACGATCCTGGAGACCCAGGATCGAGTCCCGCATCGGGCTCCTGGTGCATGGAGCCTGCTTCTCCCTCTGCCTGTGTCTCTGCCTCTCTCTCCCTGTGACTATCATAAATAAATAAAAATTTTAAAAAAAAAAAAGGGTAGACTCAACTGACCTATATTATCTGCCTTAAACTTCTCTTTTCTGGACTACAGTTATGATGTTGATGGTGGAATTACTACCTTGCAACTGTGATCATAAGGATAAAAGCTGCTAGCTAAGGTTAGAGGAGTAGAAAGCTAGAAGAAGCTAGAGTCTCTGATGGCATGAATGATGATGACTTCTGGACTTCTTGTTTTATGAAAATAATAACCCAATGTATTAGTTGGTTCTAGTTCTCCAAAGAACTAGAACACACGCACACCAACACATACACACAGATACAGAGATACAGATTTTGAGAAAGAGGTTGAGATTTATTTGAAGCAATTGGCTCGAACTTGTGGGGGCTGAAAAGTGTGAAATTTTCAGGGCAGACGAACAGATGGAAACTCAGGCAGGGTTTCTATATTGTATTCTTGAGGCAGAATTTCTTCTTCAGGAAACATAGCTCTTAAGGCCATCAACTGATTAGATGAGGCCACACCTAATTTATGCAGGGCAATCTACTCTATTTAAAGTCTACTCATTGTAAATACTAGTCACATTTTTTTTAATTTTTATTTACTTATGATAGTCACAGAGAGAGAGAGAGGCAGAGACACAGGCAGAGGGAGAAGCAGGCTCCATGCACCGGGAGCCCGATGTGGGATTCGATCCTGGGTCTCCAGGATCGCGCCCTGGGCCAAAGGCAGGCGCCAAACTGCTGCGCCACCCAGGGATCCCAACTAGTTACATTAAAAAAAAAAATACCTTCACGGCAACATCTAGGCTACTGTTTAACAA
This sequence comes from Vulpes lagopus, assembly GCF_018345385.1. Classification (NCBI taxonomy): domain Eukaryota; kingdom Metazoa; phylum Chordata; class Mammalia; order Carnivora; family Canidae; genus Vulpes; species Vulpes lagopus. Next base: position 25,201,340 of record NC_054848.1, read on the forward strand.
CTGGGCACCATAACCTCGATAAGTTGGGAAATAAAATTAACCATCACACCTTCTAAATTGTTTGAATCCCTGGTTAATTGGGTTCTATTGCAAGCACAAGTACAAAATATGTTAATTATTAGTGGCAAGGGAAAGAGATCATATCTCTCAAAATGAGTAGTTCTAGGTGGTAGGAATGGAGAATGAGCAGGAATAAGGATGGAGGAGCAGAGGAGGACATAGATTAATTAAATGCTATCTTAGCTGCTAGCATCATCTTAGCTTCTGTTCACATCTGCTGATGTTCATCCTGTAGACTTCAAAGGGTCTGAATCTAAAAGTTCGGAATCTCCTGACCCATCAAGGTGGACAGTGCATTAGTCATTGACCTCACCTTTCCGCCATTTTTTCAAAGATTTTATTTATTCATGAGAATACACAGAGAGGAGAGACAGAGAGACAGAGAGACAGAGAGACAGAGACACAGGCAGAGGGAGAAGCAGGCTCCATGCAGGGAGCCCGATGTGGGACTGGATCCCAGGTCTCCAGGATCACGCCCTGGGCTGAAGGCGGCATTAAACCGCTGAGCCACCTGGACTGCCCTCCCCATTTTTTTATTGTAAGAATACTATAATGATTAGGCAAAATGCATTGGCAGATGGAGTCAGCCATTGAACACATATCAAAGAGAAATGAGAAAAGTTCAAGTTCTTTATTTCTCTGATCTGTTAAGGGCACCTTTCCTTGAAATACAACTGTTTTCTCTCCCCAAGCTGCAGAATCAGTCATATTTTAGTGCATTATTTCAAAGGCCTGTTGCGATCCTTTTGTTTCCTAGTGAGATTGAAGTTGTAACATCAGCTCCTGCCATTACTTATTTATTTAGACTGCTTGTCTACAGTTTGGGGTAAACCTTGTAGGGTTATTTTGAGGGCCAGTCTACTCCAGCTTTAAGATTTGGGATTTCGCACTGGGTGTTTTTCTGTATGTTGGTAAATTAAACACCAATAAAAAAAAAAAAAAAAAAAAAAGATTTGGGATTTCGAAAAAAAAAAAAAGATTTGGGATTTCGTGGGTGAGTCAATCAGCTTCTTTAGGTCCTAGTTTCCTTACTTGTAAAATGAGGTGTTCACTCTAGATAATCTTTAAATTCACTTCCAGTATAAAATGTTATCATTTTGTGGTATTATCTAAGAGTTCTTTGTACCTTGGCAGGAAAAAAAATTCTTAAAGTAACTCTCCATCCTGGAATTCATAATTTCACTGTCTGCACCCGCAGAGTCAAGTAGGACTAAGCTGGCTGTTTGTAACCCACAGTGGGTGCTCACATTTTTCAGCTTTCATTCAAGTATGACTTTATATAATAAAATTTACCCTTTTAAAGTATATACTTGTATAATCATGACTGCAGTCAAAGCATAGAGTATTTTCATAATTCCCCAGAGTTTCCTTATGCCTTCTCCTACCTCCAGTTCTCTAGAAACCATGGCTGTCCCTGTAGTTTTTTTCCTTTATTAGAAGGTCATTTAAATGGAATCAGAGAGAATGTAGTCTTATGTGGCTGGCTTTTCCCACTTACCTTAGTGATGTGAAATCTGCCCAACTTCTTACATGTATCAGTATAGATTGTTCCTTTTTATTGTTTAGTACTGTTGTATGATTTTTTTAAAAATATTTTATTTATTCATGAGAGACACAGAGACAGAGGCAGAGACATAGGCAGAGGGAGGAGCAGGCTCCCTGCAGGGAACCCGATGTGGGACTTGATCACGATGGGATGGGATCATGCCCTGAGCAGAAGGCAGATGCTCAGCCACTGAGCCACCCAGGCACCCATGTTGTATGATTTAAAATGGTGTGTTTGGGACACCTGGGTGGCTCAGTGGTTGAGCATCTGCCTTTAACTCAGGGCATGATCCTGGAGACCCGGGATCAAATCCCACATTGGGTTCCCTGCAGGGAGCCTGCTTCTCTCTCTGCCTATGTCTCTGCCTCTCTCTGTGTGTCTCTCATGAATAAATAAAATCTTAAAAAAAATAAAACGGTGTGTTTATTGGGCTACCAGCTGATGAAATTTGTATTGTTTCCACTTTTTTATTCTATTATGATAAAAGCTTCTAGCAACATTTCCACATAGGTTTTTTTTTTTTTTTTCATTTCTCTTGGATAAGTACCTAGGAGTAGGTACTTGAGGTACTTGTTGAGTCTTAGGATAAATATATTTTTAACTTTATAAGAAATAATCATGGTGGCTGAATCATTTTGCATTCCAACTAGCAGTGTTACAAGTTTTCCACATTCTTATCCACACTTATTAGTTTTCTTTTTTTTTCTTTTTAAAACAATTTCAGTGATTCTAGTAAATATGTAGTAGTGTCTTGCTGTGTTTTTAATTCCCATTCCCATGTTGATTAAGTATGTTGAGCATCTTTGTATTTGCTTATTGGCCATTTATAAGTCTTCTTCACTGAAGGGTTTGGTCAAATATTTTGCGTATTTTTTTTATTGAGCACAGTGTCTTTTATTATTGAGCTCAAGGGTTCTTTGTATATATATTCTGGATACAAGACCTTTATCAGAAATATGTTTGCAAATATTTTCTTCCAGGCTGACTTTTGAAGTGCAGGTTTAAAAATTTTTTTTGATAAATCCTGTTATCATTTTCCCTTTATAGTTCATATTTCTTTGTCTTGTCTAAGGAATATTTGATAACCTAAGGTCACAGATATTGTCTCCTATGTTTCTTATAGAAGATTTATAGTTTAAGCTCTTATTTGTGGGCCCCTGATACATTTTAAGCACAATTTTAAAAATTGCTCTCCCCATTGCCTAACTTTTGTATCTGTGTTGAAAATTAACTAGCCTTTTTTAAAAAATTAACTAGCCATTTATGAGAGTCTGTTTCTGTACTCTGTTCTGTTCCACTTACTTGTTTATCCTTATGTCAGTACAGCTTTGATACATAGCTTTACAGGTAGCATACATGCTCAAATTTTGTCTTCTTTTACAAAAACATTTTGACTAAAAAAATAAAAATAAAATAAAACATTTTGTTCTAGGTCTTATGCATTTCAATATACATTTTAAAATTATTGGTCAGTTTCTCTAAAAATCTCACTATGATTTTGGTAGGATTACACTGAATTTAGAGATCAAATGGAAAGAACTGACTCCTTACCAGTAATGAATTTTCTGATCCATGGATACAGTATGTATCTTCATTTATTTAGGTCTACTTTAATTTCTGTCAGCAATACTTCTTTTCAATGTGCATGACTTTCATGTATTTTGTACAATATATCCTAAGAGGCTTTTTTGTATTTTATTTATTGCTTATTTATTTATTTATTTATTTATTTATTTATTTATAAGAAAGTATGCACACACATGCACATGTGCTTATGTGCATCTGAGTATAAGGGGTTGGGGGAGGAAGGGGCGGAGGGAGAGGGAGAGGGAGAGAATCTCAAGCAGATCCTGCACCGAATGTGGAGCCCAACTGAAGGCTCCATCTTACGACCCTGAGATAATGACCAGAGCTGAAATCAGGAGTCAGACACTCAATTGACTGAGGTATCCAGGTGTCCCAAGAGTTTCATATTTTTGACGCTATGGAAGTAGTATTTTAAGTCTTTGGTTTTCATAAATAAAACATTTGCTTTTTGTAAATTGACCTTTTATCCTGTGGCTTTGCTGAACTCACTCTAATTACTTTTTTTGTAGATTTCTAAGGATATTCTTCATAGATAATCATGACATATGATAATAAAGGTAGTTATACTTCTTCCTTTCCAGTCTGTACCTTTCTTTTTTTCTTTGCCTTATCGTGCTAGGTAGAACTTACAGTTAATTTTGAACTGAAGAAGTGAGAACAGACACTCTTGACTTGTTTCTAAATTGTAGGGTAAAAGAATTCAATATTTGCTATTAAGTATGATGTTTGCTGTATGTTTATAGAGTCCCTTCATTAGGTTGAGGAAGTTACATTTTTTTCCTAAATTAGTGAGAATTTTTTCATGAATAATTATTGAATTTTGTCAAATGACTTTTCATATGGTATACATTTCAGTCTGTTAATATGATAAAATATATTGGTTTTTGAATGTTGAACCAACTACATTCTTGGGCCAAGATCCAAACCCACTTGGTCATGATGTAATATGCACTTTATATGTTGTGTAAATTGGTTTGCTAATTTTGTATGAATAAATTTTTGTATTTATGTGTAAATTCTTACATTGCAAGCATTTTCCTGTTCCTCTCCCAGTAACAGATAGCTTTTGAATAGTGTCAGTTCAGGGTCAGGAGGGCAGATTTTCTGTGCCTCACCCAGCAGCAGCCAAATTTGCCCACAGTGGAGTGGGTGGTACACTTTCCTTTGTTTTCCTGGTGGCAGGTGGCTTTTCCTACCAAAGCGTGGTTGGATTCCACATGGGAGCAAATTTCTTGCCCTTATCCATTAACAGAAGCTTTTGTAAGATCAGCGAGTTCTAGGTATGGGCATGCTTCTCACATTTTGATGTCTGTGGCTAAGTAGCAGCTGCTCATCACTTCATGTGCATTCAAGTCCTGGAGCACAGATGAACTTCTCCAGGTACTTTTGCTCAACCTTCAAATGTTGGCAGGCCCTGCATGGCTCTCCCACTGAGACGGTATCTCGGAGTTCATGCCTGACCCTAGCTTCCTTCGTGAGCACCAGGGAAAACTCACAGAAAAGACTTGGCAAGTGGGTACAGACTTACCTGTGTATGTCATTCCCAGGGATTCTAAACTACCATGCTATCATCTAAACTAACACATACTCGGCATTTAACCATTCATTAAACTCATTTTTCTTCATAGCTGCTTTATTGAATGCCAACTCTCCCTTCCATGCTCTGCCAAAAGTAAAATAATTTGTTTCCTTATTTCTCCTTAGAGAGGCTTGTTACCTTTTGAAGTTAAGTTCATCTTGTCTTAAAGCCTTAGCTTTTGAGGGGCTCAAAAATGGATGATTTACAAAATCATTGTTAGGATAGATAGGATCAGTGTTCTTTCATGGATTTCTATATCTTAAGATGGCTCTGCAGAGGTGTATGACACCTTCATCCTAAGAAAAATTCTGAGATGTAAGAAATTGAGACTATATCCTATCACTACAGGCTTTTTTTCATTGAAAGCCTGATTTTAGATGTTAATACAGTTGAAACTGAGATAAGGGCTATATCCTGTAGACAGATTCTCAGATATGATTTCATATATTCCCTTTTACATATAGAGTAAATTGGTTATTTTATTATTTTATTTGTTCAGTATTTATTGAACACCTACTATATGCCAGAAACTTCTTGACTTTAAGGGTTGAACAGTGAATAAGAATAAATTTCATAAAACTACATCTACAACAGCCATTTGAAAACTTAAAAACACAAACATGCTGATTATTTGGCTTCAGGTAGATGAAAAATCCCATTATTTTAGCCCAATATGGCCAGATTGAGCCATTATTTTTTTTATTCAGTAAACTGTGTTTTCACTGAAAGGATTCCATGCCTTTTTATTTACTCAAGGGAAAGACAATTTCCGTGACTAGATCTCAGCAATTCCCTCTTTGTTAGGGTAGGTGTCAATTCAATATGCAGATAACTTAATCCATATATGTTTAATTGTACTTAGTTGGGGAATACTCTATTTGGAAGTATGGCATCTATATTTTTTTTCTAAATTCATTCCAAATCTTCTAAAAGCAGTGAGACCAAAGGTAATGACAAATCTAAAATGTGAAAGAAATAGTTTAGACACAAAACAGTGTTTAGTAAGCAAAAAGGATGCCTCAACTATAATTGTCTGAATAGAAATCAAGTATTTTAACAGAAGTCCTTTTTTAAAAGATTTTATTTATTTATTCATGTGAGACACACAGAGAGAAAGAGAGGCAGAGACACAGGCAGAGAGAGAAGCAGGCTCCATGCAGGGACCCCGATGCGGGACTCGATCCTGGGACTCCAAGATCACGCCCCGGGCTGAAGGCAGGTGAGCCACCCAGGGATCTCCAGAAGTCCTTTTTATATATACATGGCATTGAGATTTTTAGTGCTTGTTATATAATATTGAATGCTGGCACCCCAAATATCACCCGTACAGCCTGTTGATAAGACAAATCTACATATACTGCTTACTATTTTAAGGGAGATCACCACCTTGACAGTGTTCTTGTCTCAGGGGGAGAGGGACTAGGTTGAATTTTTGTTAAGAATTTTAAGTTTGAAAAAAAGAATTTTAAGTTTGGTTTAAGACAATTTTTCAATGGGGAAACTTGACTATGATTAAGTAAGGATCATGGTGTATTAGTTTAGGATTGGGGGCACAGCAAAGTGAGGGTACAAATTATTTATGTTTTCTACTGAAGAGTTGTAAGGGCTTTTGGAAAGTTCTGTAATAAACAATACAATTATTTGCCTGGGCAAGAGTCTTCTAGAATAATAAAGGTAGACGAATGTGGACAACTGAATAGTAAAGTCATGTCAGTGGTTCTTACCTGTGGCTGTTTTACCTCCCAGGGGCTTTTGGCAAAGTTTGCAGGGATTTTCAGTTGTTTTGAGGGGACTGGGGGCTGTGGTGCCAACCAGGGTTGCTGCTAATAAACACTGTGCAATGCAGAAGACAACCTTCACAACAAAGAATTATCTAGCCTGGTATGTCAGTAGTGCTCAGGGTGAGAAATCCTGGTGAAGGCAAGAGGTCTGTAAAGAGCCAGCTAGTAAAAAATTTTAGGCTTTGGGCCATATGATCTCTGTTGCAACTACTCAACTCTCTTATAGTGCAAAGGAGTGATAGAGGTTATGGACGTATGGCCATGGCTGTGTTCCAAACTTTAAATACAAAACAAGCAGGAAAAATAAGCAGGAGCAAGATTTGGCCCATGGGCTGTAATTTTCTGACCCTTAATGGAGACAGTAAGCCGAATGGGATGGGTAGTCCCATTTCCCAGTGTTTAAGTGTGTGAGTGGGTGGTTTCTGGTCTTAGCACTGTGCTTTGAATCTTCAAAAGAAGCAAAACCATTGTCAAGAAAACATAGGTAAAAGAGAAAATAAATATGAAATGCTGTATGAAAATCCCAAACTTTCTTAAGAACACCATGAACATTTCTATGGTTGATTTTTCTGTGCTAAAATATACACCAAAACAATAATCTGATTGCCAGACCAGTAATTCTGTGGGATGACCTGCTGAAACTAAAACTACCTTTTTGCTGTGTGTTATCTACATTTTCAAATTCATATAATCTAAAAAAAATGATAACATGCAATAAAAATAATTGTTTCTTTTAAGACAAAATAACACTACTGCTGAATATGTTTCAGAATTATCCCTTTAGCCTATAGTGTTATTTTTTTCTCAGCTTTTGTTTTCCTGCCTTTATTACTTTCTGAGATTACATACGTATATATATAAAACACACATATATATTTGTTTATAGTCATGCCCTCCCCATAGGTCAAGGTCATCATCTATTTTAGTCACAATTGTATCCCCATCACCTAGAGAACCAGAATGGATAATTGCACCACTCAGAGAGAAGCATTACTATCATCATAGCTAACACTTACATAGCCCTTATTATGTGCCAGGGACTATTCTAAGCACTTTATGTGGATTAGCTTGTCTAATCTCATTACAACCCTGGGAAGAGGGTGCTATTATTATTCACACTTTAAAAGTTGAGAATCATGAGGCTAAGTAGCTTGTTTAGGACCACAGAGCTAGCAAGTGACTGAGCTAGAATTGGAGTCCATGTGGTCTGGCTCCAGAATCCATGCTTTGAACTACTACACTATAGCTGTGTTTCATTCTGATGTGTTGGGTTAACATACGTGTGCACACACACACACAATTTACATATTCCACAACTTCTCTATTGTAAAGCAGGTCATACTTTGAGCTGAGGTCTCTTGGCTTTTGCCATTCTGAAATGATGCTGGGATATTTGGGGTGCAAGCCCTTAGAGGTATATCACTATGAGACACTGGAATGCCTAATGGGAAACAACAGATCACAAGCAAAGAAAGAGATGGGAAAAGAAGCTTCTTCTATAGGTGTTCCTACCATTAGAGAGAAAGATGATATTGGTATTGCTTAGAGCGGAGTGTATATTGCTTCCTGTGAACAGACATCTGAACCCTAGCAGAGAGAGAGGCTTCTATTGATAACATATGAAAGAGTAATTTCCTCACAGAAATCTCAGAGGGACATCAGGAGCATAAGGAGATTGAGGTTGAGAGAGATCCCTGCTGCACCAGCAGAGGGCTTATACCTCAGTACTGCTGGTATCCACAGCCACCAGTGTTTCTCCAGGGCTGGAGGTATATTATCATGTGTGACAGTCAGGCCACAGGCATATATGATAAGACATGGCCAGCAGTGTTTGCAGCAGAAGGGCAGTGGTAGCACTCATGGAACAGCTGCCACTGAGGGAGGAAAGGCATTCTGGGAGGTCTCAGTAGCAGGTGTTAACGCAGGGGGAGAAATATTCCTCTTGTCGTGGAGGAAGCCACATTGATGTCTATGGGTACTCCTGAGACACTCCAGAAGACCCCAGATGATTGGGTCAGGAGAAGGACTTTATAGGGTGTTGAAGTTCAGGGTTTTTTTTTTAATGCTAGCAGATTAGAGTTATCCCATTTTTATCTCAATAACTGCTTAGTATCAAAATAATGGCTTATAGCCATTATAGAGCTAGGGTCAGGGGTCAATGTTACCTCCTGAGTAAAAGTGTGTGTGTGTGTGTGTGTGTGTGTGTGTGTGTGTGTGTGTTAGAGAGAGGAGGAGGGAGGGAAAGGCTGTATATGTATTTACTTAGGTCTAAATCATCTTTAGTCTTATGAATTAAGTAAATTAATACCAATGCAGTGGCTTTTTAATGAAAAACACAATGGTCTTGGATGTTCTCTGAATTACTAATGCCCTGAAACTGTCTGAAAGTCATTTGGATATGCTTGCTGATAATACTCTTGATGAGGAATAAAATTTATTTTTTGCTTGAGAGCTAATTAATGTAATCTTTAAAATATATAAATCCTGTGGTGAACCCAAATAATTATAATTGAAATGTGGACCTTGCCAAAACTGAGAAAATTAAAATGCAAGCAAAATCTGTTAATATATCTAAATTAAAAAAATAAAAACAAAAAAGAAAGAAAACCAATTAACTTCTGGAAACAGCGTTTGGTATTTAGAATGCAGGAGATTAAATTATGCAGATATCAAATTAACACTTGGAATGAAGATGGTGTTGTCTAGTTGCCTTTCAAAGCTTCGTCTTGCTCAGGCTAATGTTGCAAGAAAGCAGTGAAGTGAGCTATTTAAAAGGCCACAGTTGTGTGCCCTAAATGGTCCACACAGGGACCATAAAAATCCCTGATGGAATCTTTAGCAGCCTGGAGGTAATTGGAAAGAAGCATGGGACTAGTAATTAAATCACAGATCTTTTCTGGGGAGATCATATGTAGATATACATAGAGATATATAGCTGAATAGGTGAGATAGAAATTGATATGGACAGGTATATGTATCTGTTCATTTCTACAATACCTAACCATCTTGATAATTTCAGTAAACAGTTGAGCAACTTCATTAAAAGAAAAAGGACAAGGAAGGCTTAGAATACAATCTCAAACCTCTTAGAATGTACGTTGTCATGTAACACCAGTTCGTCTTGTGCATTTGAGCAATTTAGGAGGAAAAATGAAGGGGCCAAATGAGGTTTTGTTTTGTTTTGTTTTATGCCTGAACTGACCAACCTGGTCCAGATCCTCTGATAGTTCCATGTTATTACTACATTTAGGAAATCAGATAACTGAATCTTTGGTTTTTTTGGAGTATTGCTACATGTTATTCACTTATCAAAGGTTGTTTTTAGCATTATATAGGTGCTGTCATAGCCTCTCTTACTGCATTATTGTAAGGAGTTCACCCTGGGAGCAATTTCTGTAGATCCACTACCATAAAGAGGTTATGGTATATCAGTAGGGATGGATTCATTCTTACCTCATTAGCCAGCCAGACAGGAGTAATTTTTAATATCAGATCTGGACCCTGGTGGAACTCTTGTCCTTTTCTAAGACAAGCTATAGCGCGTGTACCCTTCTCCACAACCTTGAGATGACCATTACAGTTCAGAACTCCATCATAGGTGCCATTGCCATTTTAATAAGACACCTGAGAGAGCAATCCGAGCTGAGAACACTTCCAGAGACTTATGACTGGCACTGACAGGGACACAAGACATTCATCTTACTCTGATTATTCTGGCTTCTTAGCCTAGAGGAAAAGAAATGAGTCAGAAAAACAAAAAGTTTTTGGAATTAGTTTGGTATCACTACATCTTCTCCCCCCAAAGAAACAAAAGACCACAAAACGGGGGAAGAAGTGGAGGTAGAATAATTTCTTGCCAAGTTCTATACAGATCTTCCTCAACTGAGGATGGAGTTGTGTCCCAATAAACCTGTCATAATTTGAAAATATCAGAAGTTGAAAGTGCATTTACTACACCTAACCTACTGAACATCACAGCTTAGCCTAGCCTGCCTTAAAGTGCTCAGAACACTAACATTAGCTTACAGTTGGGAGAAATTGTCTAACATAAAGCCTGTTTTATAATGAAGTGTTGACTATTTCATGCAATTGATTGAATACTGAAGTGAAAGTGAGAAGCAGAATGGTTGTAAGTGGATCGGTTGTTCACCCTTATGATTGGTGGCTAAGCAAGAGCCGCTCACTACTACTGCTCAGCATCACAAAAGAGTATCACTCATCCTGAATCTCACTAGCCTGGGGATGAGTCCAGATTCAAAATTCAAAGTACGGTTTCTACTGAATGCACATCGCTTTTGCACCATCATGAAGTTGAAAAATTGTAAGTTGAACCATCATAAGTTTGGGGACTGTCTGTATTTGAAGAGCAAACTAGTAAGATGAATCGTTCATGAAGACATTAACTCATTTAGCAAATATTAGCTAATTTAAATTGGAGTTATTAGGGTGAGAGTAATCAGACAAAACCTCTGTCTTAACAGAATGACAGCAGAGGATGCGGTGCAGACTTTCTTTGAATAATCATTCTGATGGAAGGAAGCAGAGCTTTCTGGCCATGTGTTATGAAGGAAGCAGATGTAGAATGGGGGTCAGCAAAGTAATTTAGTATTTGGAATATGGCTATACTAAATCTTACTCCAAATTGGAATGAATGCTTACCTAAATCAGTCTTTCAGTTAATCATATCTGCCAAATGCTTTTGTAATAACCCTATTTCTGAAGCTCCATGTCTCTTTTCACATCAACTACTGCAAAATTCTCATTCTTTGTGAAAATTTGGACTTGTGATTGGAAGCCAAACAGGTACAGTACATCTTATTAAGATATGCTACGACATAAGTTTAGAGATGGAGACTTTATAAGTTAATTATGCATGTTTCGGCACTAGTGATACAAATAACCCTAAAATTCTTAACTTTCAAAATATTTGTTAAGGATTCTTTTCACCTCAGCTTCCCCTAATTGATGGCAGTCTAAAGACCTTATTTTCTGGACGTAGAAATAAGGACATGGCTGTATTTGCCGCTGATGGTTGTTATTTTGCAGCTTTGCTGTTTGCACACAACTAATCAATGTTGTGATAGAGCTGGTGTGGCAGGTAAAAAAATCCAAACCCACATGTTCAGGTGTGCTGAAAAGGTAAAATAACTTTTTATTTCTATTTCTTTTGTTTGTCTCTCCTGGCTAGTGGAAATTTATCTTAATCCATTCACCTTCTTTCTCATCCTTGCTTTTCCTTCTGGCTTCAGTCTAATTACAGGGAGACTATATAGCACTAAGGCACAGGAAAGGGGCTTTGGCCTGAGTAATCTGTGCACGTTGGCATCTTCCAAATTGTCCTTGTTCCCATCTGTTCATTGGTTCCCATGAGTCGTAGCCAAGTTCCACTCCCAACTACAAGCCACTTTCAGTTTGGCTCTTTCTGCACCTTTTGTGGATACAGGGAAATAATCTTCTTGTTCTTTTCCATTCCCTGATGCAGTTACTCTGTAAGGTTCTCTCAGTCCCATCTGTGTAGACACGCAGTGAAGACATTTCTAAATCACTTTAGGCTTGCTGCCTCTCTAGAGTATCCTGGGAAAGGAGTCCAGGTTCCCATATTCTTGGATCTGCAATCTATCAGGGTTTCCCTTCACGATCCACTTTCAGTATGAGGTTGTGCTCAGTAGAAGTGTAAGACACAAGTCTAACCCTTCTGAGGGTTCTACCCTATTTAGTCAATGCTTTCCATAGAGATTTCCCATAATCCTGTTAATCTAGGGTACCTTTTATAGTCTTGGCGTGTATAGCTTTGCTCTGCATCATTATGTAATCTTTCTGTCATGAGTACTTTTAATCAGAAATTTTTCTCAGCTCCTTTTGTAGCATCCTTTTTTTTTTTTTTTTTTGAGATACAAATGCTCCCATTTTCTAGCTTCCTGAGAGGGGCAAGCATCATCAAGGATCACAGATAACTGAATATGTCATTGAGTAGTAGCACAAGGCCTTATGTTAACATATTTTTAGTGCTTTTTAGGATTATTAATGAGTGCATTCAAACCTCAAGTAAAGCAACAAACCAGTTTTGTCTGGGTCTTGAAAGCAATTCAGTGTTCTGGAAAGAGATCCCATTCCAATAACAGGTACTTTCTATTTTCACAGAGTGCTATAGGGCTGTGTGCTAACTCGTGTCCCCATTTCCTGTAGGGTTTGTCTTCTTTTGATGGAGGAGGGCAATATTAAAGATTCATAGGTTTGTTGGAGTTTAAATTTTAGAATGTTCCAAAAGTGAGCAGCAACAAATTTATTTATTTATTTATTAAAGATTTATGTATTTATTCATTCATTCATTCATGGAGACACAGAGAGAGCGAGAGAGAGTGAGAGAATGGCAGAGACACAGGCAGAGGGAGAAGCAGGCTCCACGCAGAGAGCCCGACATGGGACTCGATCTCGGGTCTCCAGATTCAGGCCCTGGGCTGAAGGCAGCGCTAAACCGCTGAGCCACCCGGGCTGCCCAACAAATTTACTTAGAAATTGTTTTTGTTCTCAGTATTTTTTTCCAAAGTAAAATATCTCTGATTTTTTTAAATTTCCTTTATAGAGTAGGAAAATGATGTGTGCGTGCGCGTGTGCATGTACCCTGATGACTCACTTATCACTCTCCAGTGTTTTTGACTTCTTGGCTTGTTCATGACCTTCATACCCTGTCAGATAAGAATTAAACTTACATGAATGTAGTTACTTCTTTTCTATAAAAGCAAGCATAAATTGATGTTTTCTTTCAGATATTGCCCCTTGGAAATCCAAACAGGATATGTTTCTTTCTCTTTTGTGGTAAGTGAGTTGTATCAACACTAATTGCTAGGTCTTTGTTTATTTTATAATGGTACCGTACTTCTCCATTCATTTTTATGCTTTTTAATATGGAGGAAATAGCACTAGACTTATTTCCAGAATTTCTCAGTGTATGTCCCCAGTTTCATCACCTACCCATTAGCTATGTGATTGTGTTCATATTTACAACATTCACAAACTAAGTTTTCTCATTCTTAAAATGGAAATGATAGTATCTTCCACCCCATCTCATAAGGCTTCTGCATATTTGTTGTTATTGCTAAATCTTTTAACTTAGTTACTTAATATTTCCATGTATAAATTAGAAATACTGTTCTCTCACTGTTGATTTGGAGGCTTAGTTAGACTGGGATAATACATAGTATAGCAAAGGCTTTCTAGTTGAATATAGTCTCCCTAAAGTTCCTGCCAACCTAGACATTTCCATAAGAAAGTTTTTTTGGGAGGAGGGGGCAAATGTGGAGAGAAGTCATTATCATTAAATTGAGTTTCAAGAAACAGGCCAAGAAAATATCTGTGGCTGAATTCCTAAGCAAACAAAATTACCAAATCCATGAAGGCCTAACCTCCATAGATTTACTTGAATGTAAAGGAAACTGCTTTTGTTGATCACTGTAATGACATTCCAGCATCATCAGCCAGTCAGGTGAGCCAAATTCATGACGTTAATGGCATTGTATGATAGTGATCAGATCTCAGGGTAATCGAAACAGTGAGATGATGAGAAGGATTATATCCTCTAGGTAAAGTAGTCTGAACTCTTGGATTTGGTAGATTTTTGTTTTGTTTTGTATTTTCATTATATTTAAGAAAGACGTGTCTAAGAAATGAAATATTAGAATAAGGATTATGTCTTTTTAAGGACAGTATATATGGTCTTTGCGATGTGTAAAAACTTCAGTACATTTCAGATAAACCCCTGACAGTCTGTTCTGCTGTAGTAATACATTTGTTTTTGAAACAGCTGTAGTGAGGGGATTAGCTGGGCTATTACAGGCCTGCTTTCTCCAGGCCAGGGGACTGCCCTATGTAAGGGGGTCAATTTAGGACCATATTGTTATCCACTTGCTTGGTCGGTGATTTTTCTCCCTGTTCATTTGTGCTACATGTTGTGTGTAGTGAGTCTGAAATTCATCCTAAAATAAGAGAAAGTTTAGGAGGAAAGAAGAGAAGTTGACGTTTATACTGTTTGAGGAGCACAGTGATTCAGTATTAGGCATTTTGTTTGATTTGACTTACTGTAAATTATGCTTCAGGGAATCAGAGTGAAATTAGTTTATAGGTGAATTTGAAAATAAAGAGGGATATTTTGTTGATTATATGCTCATTTGTTGTATAGTTTATCGATACCCAATCTAATATCTCCTGGTGATTAAGTTGATATCTAATTTCAAAGAAAAGAAACATCATTAGCATATAGTATGAACTCGCACTAAATTGCTGCTCATCAGCAATTAAACATGGCCTCCCCTTGGATTCTTCACAGCCAATGCACTTAAAATAGTTTCTTTGGCATATCCTGCACAGTTTGATACCATTTGGTTTCCTTACTGAGATGTTGAGAGGATTTCATTCTATCTTCAGGGAAAACCAAATGTCAGGTAGAAGGTTGAAATACAAGCTGATAGTAAAGAGGCCTTAAACTCTTGCCAACATCAAATTTCTGTTTTATCTAAGAAAGTGGTTCTCAACCTGGAATGATCTTGCCCCCCAGGGAACTTTAGGCAAGGTCTGGGGACTCTTGGTTGTCACAACTGGGAGGTGCTACTGCCATCTAGTGGGTAGAAGCCTGGGTGCTGCTAAACATCTATGGTGCAGAGGATCACTCCCACCTGTTGCCTCTGCTCCCCCTTTCACAAGAAGAATTTTATGGGCCAAAATGTCAATAGTGCCAAGGTATAGAAACCCTGACCTAGGACAAAGATATCTGATGAAATCCTAGGGGTTTTGAGGAATAGCTTTTCTTAGCATCATCAGTTCTTGAGCACTGATATGTATTTCAAAGGTACAGTCATCTATGTTTGTGAGCACTGCTGCTTTGAGTTCAAATATATAGACTTCTCATCTGAATTCAGAGAGTTATAACTTCATGCATACCCTCTGCAAATACTCTCTGCTTATGTGATATGGATCCTATGAAGAGAATTTTTTTCCCCATCTGGGAAAAAAAATGGTATACTTAAAAAAATCCGTTGGCATGAAGAGGTTATCATAACCTTAGATTAAACCATAAGACATTACTGTTTCTCTAGGTCAAAACTGCCACATATCAGTGATATCATATGGTTCAACTCTACTATGTAATCTCTTGTCAGAAGACCATGATCTGAAAGAAGCTCCCATTTGGGAGAGAAATATTAGGATGCCTCCTTGTGTTTTGACCTATTGTAACATCTATGGTGGGAATTTGAATACATTTGTGATGTCTTAATAATTAGTGACACAGTGTTCAGAATGCATTTTTGCAAGGACTTTTACCAAAATCCTTTAGGTCAGTTGACACAATATTTTTCAGAACTAGAGCGATAACAGTTGATAATGCTTGGAAATTTTTAAAAATTTTAAAATTCAAGTATAGTTAACATATGGTGTTATATTAGTTTCACATGTACAATATAATGATTCACCACCAATTCTATACATTTCTCAGTACTCGTTCACCTATTCCACCCATCCTCCCACTCACCTCCCCTCTGGCAACCACCATTTCCCTATATTTAAGAGTCTAGTTTTTTGTTTCTTTTTTTTTCTTTGTTTTGTTCCTTAAATTCTGCATATGAGTGAAATCATATGGTGTTTGTGTTTCTCTGACTGACTTACTTCACTTAGCATTATACCCTCTAGATCAATCTATGTCATGGCACATGGCAAGATTTCATTCTTTTTTTATGGCAGAGTAACATTCCATTAAAGATATAACATATCTTCAGTATCCATTCATCTGTTGATGGACACCTGGGTTGCTTCCATAGCTTGCCTACTGTAAACAATGCTTTAGTAAGCATTTAGTGTTTTCATTTTATTCAGATAAATACCCAGTGGAATTACTGGGTCTTATGGTAGTTCTATTTTTAACTTTCTGAGGAACTTCCATACTGTTTTCCATAGTGCCTGTACCAGCTTGCATCCCACCAACAGTGCATGACTGTTTTTTTCTACATATTTACCAACACTCGTTATTTCTTGTGTTTTTTTATTTTAGCCATTCTTACAGGTGTGAGGTGATATCTCATTGTGGCTTTGATTTGCATTTCCCTGATGATGAGTGATGTTGAATGTCATGTGTCTGTTAGCCATCTGTATGTCTTCTTTGGAAAAATGTCCATTTTTTAATTGGATTGTTTGTTTTCTTGGTGTTGTATGAATTCCTTACATATTAGGCTTATTAGCCTTTTATTGCATATGTCATTTGTAAATGTCTCCTCCCATTTGGTAGATTATCCTTTTGTTGATGGTTTCCTTTGCTTTGCAAAGTTTTTTGTTTTGGTGTAGTCTCAATAGTTTGATTTTGATTTTGTTTCCCTTGCCAAAGGAGACTAATATAGAAAAATGCTTTTATGATTGATGTCAAAGGAATTACTGGCTGTATTTCCTTCTAGGAATTTTATGGTTTCAGATCTTACATTTAGGTCTTTAATCCATTTTGAGTTTCTTTTTATGTGTGATGTAATGAAGTGGTCTAGTTTCAGTCTTTTGCAGACATTGCTTAGACATTGAGAATATCTCTATCAGTTTGGTTTTGGAATAAAATAGAGTCTCTGTAAGAATTAAGGAAATAGGAGGTTTAGGATAGCCATTGGGAGACTGAAGGTCTGGAAGCATGCAGCTGAAGGATCAGAGAAGAGTCACTATAACATCATCCTGAAGCATTGGAATGGGTGAAGAAGCTGCCAGTCCTGGGGAAGTCCAAGAAACTTCGACTACAACAAAGTGGGATTTTGCAGAATGGTCTGGAACTAGATGCCTGCCATTCTGACTGTGATGTATTTAGCAATAATAACTTCTGTTTCATTTCTACCTTCCTTAATTTTCACAAGAGTTCCTTTTCATAGTAAACTTTAACCCGGGTCTGTAGAGTGAAGCTGGTATTGAGAAATATATTTCCAGCTTTAGGAGGGACTAGAAGCGGTGATGCCAGGGTGACCACCACCAGTCTAACACAATGAAAATCTCCTCCTTGATAGATTGCTTGCATTTATCATTGAGGGTAGGTGAGGATGGGCAGCTTAAAGTTTCATAGTGGATTACACAGTGTTATAACTGTTTTCATAAAGACAGCTGACAATGGGCATCTAAATCCTTAGAAATCACAGTATTATAACTGCCTAATCATAAGGGGATGTGAGGATGCACAGGCTTAAAATCCCAGGAGATTTCACAGTGTTATAATTGCCTTATCATAAGAAGTCGTCAGTAATGAAAATGAACAGGGGAAAATCATTGTCCTCCTTCTTGCACTCAGACAATGAGGGGTGCCTTTTGGGAGAAGGGAGAGAAAGAGAGGCTTGAATAACTTACTAATCAAGAAATACCCCCTCAGGAAACTCCTATCTCACTGTCTCTACCACTATTCCAATGTTAAAGCCAAATGGTTGGATGAGATGTGGGCATTTTATTTGTTTTATCTGACTGAACTTATTTTCTATCTTACAGTATCATTTTCTTTTAAAGTAGAACACAGATTTTTTTAAATGCTGGCTACATAATTATTTCATGATTAAAAATAGTTAACTCATACAGTTTCCTTCTCTCTCTCTGTAGGAAGCATCTAATTTGCAAAGGACCTACCTGGTATCCTTCCTTCAAAGCAAAGTTTCTGATGTTTAGTCCTCAATTTATTTTTGTATCCTTCTAAGATATTCCTATTTTTGCTTTGGTATATTAGTCAGGGTAGAATAGCCAGTATTTATCAAACTCTCAGTGGTAAAGAACCAGTTTCTATTATTTTCAATCTGTCACAGACCAGTACTTTTGTAAAATACAATACAAATAAATTACCAGAAGAGTGAAAATTTTAAAAAGTAAAGCCAAGAAAAACAAAATGCAAACCTAGATTTGTTTTTTTATTCAATCCAATGGATAGAAAATTTTTCTTTCAAATTGCCATAAAAAGTTCTGAAAACTTTCAATGTCCGTACTTAATTGCATCATAGATATCAAACAATATGCAGACTAGAACTTACTAGCATGGGCTACATTTTGATTAACACTAGGCTAAGCTTTGCTTCATTAATGAATAAAACATGAAATCTCAGTGGCTTACAAGAATAGAAATTTGTATTTTGCTTATGCAATGTATATTGTGATTATTCCCAGTCTTGACTCTTCCAGGCAGCTCCCTTTCAAATAGTGATGCAAGAATCCAGTTCTCTTGCCTCTTCTACTTTTCTATATAGTATCTAATGTCCTACCAGAAGGAGAATGTGGGTAGGCACACCTAATACTAAGTCACTTGGTCCTGAAGGGATTGGCACCACTTCAGCTAATATCCTCTTGCCAGAACTAGTCACATGACCAAACTAACTGCAAGATTCTGGGAAATGTAAAGGAGCACGTGAGTATTGATGAACTCTAGCATTCTCTCACATACGTAACTTCATCTATTCTGTGTTCTTCTTGTTCCTCTGTCCACACCCACCTCACAGTATGCACAACTGTCAAATGTTTTCTTGAGTATTTAAAATGCAACTTAGAAGGTCTGTGTGAGACTCACATTGCCTGTCTCAGGTCCTAACTGCCTAGACAAATCTTGCTGCCATTTCTTCTCTATGGCTGGCGATACTCTTCTGGCCTTGGCAGATATCTGGGAAATTTTCAGTAAGAACTCTGCATTAAGTCTCTTTGGTATTCAGGTTTCCATTTGGTCTAGAGAGTTTATCATCCCATTTGGGATTCTTTTGGGAGGATCATGTTAGAGCAGACTTAGACCTTGTTCAGGTACACTCTTAGAGTCAAACTCTTTAGCTTCCCTTCTGACTTTCCTCTTTGTCAGTATCATTAGGAATCCTAAAATTCAAGGCTGGAAAAGTAGTTCTTTAGTCATCATCATGCATTCTTCCTAAATTTATCCTTTACGGGATACATTTTGACTTTGGTACTCAAAAGACTTTATTTTCAGATTTTTGCAACCCTTCAACTGCTTTTTTTTCTCAACCTATAGCCTCTTTTAGAAGTTCAAACATCTATTTGGGTATGCTATTCCTGTTCAGGATGTAGAAGGATGTGAACAACCATGTGTTAAAAACTATTACAAAGTGGATACAATAAAATAATCATACTTGTACACATCTATAAAGGCTATTGAATAATAGTGGCTGCTGAGAAATCTTGATGAACTAAATTCCAGGGGGACTTGAGCTCTTCATTGATGAACAAAGAGCCACAGACACTTCCGTACTTGAAAGCAAGTACCTATGAAGAGTGAAAGTGGTCGGAGGAGTAAGACTGATAGAGATGAGAGAATTTGAGGGACAAAAGAAAATACATCTGAACTTTTAGTGACACAGTTGGCTGGCCATGATGGATTGGAATTTTGAAGCGCCCTAAATGGAAAAATAAATCACTTGGTCCTATCTTTTAAGAATTTCCATTTCATGCCCTAAGCATTTTGCTAAGCAGCAGAGAATGTAGTAGAGTTTGCAGTGGAGATAAGGCCAGAAAGCAGAGAGAGTTTGTATAGTATTTGGTGCTCAGGTTTTAGGGACCTGGTAGGGGTCAATAAAAATTTAAAGTGGCAATCCAGTGCCCCCCCAGCTCAAATCTTAATCATATCAAGGAGATAAATCCTTGAGGGTAGAACTGAAGCAAAAATTAATCTCTTTGTTTTATTTTGAAGCTGGAGGTAAAATCAAGTCAAAGTTGCATCCTACCCTAGCTCAAGTCAATTCTTGGTAGAATCTGAATTACAAGCTCCTGATCCTACCTGCCTTCTAGATGAGATGAGTTCCCCTTTCTAGGAAAAAGACTAAATAAAAACAGAAAAATATTACAAATCCATCTTCTGTATTCTTTTATATATAAAGTTTGGCATGCAATACAAAGTTAAGCAGAAAAATGTGATCCATAATCAGGAAATATTAAATAGTCATAAAACATAAAGCATAAAAACAACAGTCAATGGAAACAGACACATAGATGACACGTTTTGCTATTAACAGATAAATACTTTAAAACAACAATAATATGTTAAATAATTTTCTAAGAAAAGGTAGAAAAAATGGATGATGAGGTTAGGAGAATACAGGAGAAAGTTTAAAATTCTAAAAATAACAAAATGAAAAATCCTTGAAGTACAAAAACAAAATAAAATATATGAAATTTAAAAAATGACTGGACACAGTAGAATAAAGGAATAGCAGATTTGACAGATCTTAGTAGAAAAATGGTCCGAAGTCATCCATTAGGAGAAAATAGAACATCAATAAGTAGATACAGTATGAAGTGTACTAACATGTATGTAGTTGGATCTTGAGAAGGAGATGAGAGAAAGGACAGGCAGGGCAAGAAAAATATAAAAGTGAATGGCTCAAAATTTGCCAAAGTTGAAGAGTAAATAGCAATATACAGATTTCAGGAAGTTCAATAAATCCCAAACAAGATGAATGAAAAGAAAACTACAGTTAGACACATCATAGTCAAACTGCTCAAAACAAAAGATAAAGCGAAAAACTTAAAATCAGCTGAAGGGAAAAAAAGATTCCATCCTTTATAAAGGAAAGATGATAATGATAAATTACTTCTTATCAGAAACAGTGGGATGCTAGATTAAAATGGTGCCAGGAAGTGATTCAATTCCAGTTTCTTTTCTTTCATTCATTCACATGGAGAAGAATGAACACGAATTATAAGACTTCTTCCTGCTCTTTCCCTCTATCCGTGCAGCATCTCTGTGGCAAGACAAGGAACTCCTTTCAGAGAATTCCAAACTGTATGAGATAATTTCACTAGTTTTTTTTAAAGATTTTATTTATTTATTCATGAGAGACACAGAGAGAGGCAGAGACATAGGCAGAGGGAGAAACAGGCTCTCTGCAGGGAGCCTGATGCAGGACTCGATCCCAGGACCTCGGGATCACAACCTGAGCTGAAGGCAGGCGCTCAACCACTGAGCCACCCAGGTGCCCCAATTTCACTAGTTTTTTATTCATAGATAAATATATGAGCATATTATAGGACAGAAGCAAGGCAGGGTTAATTAAGTTCTGCATTTCTCTTATTTTTTTTTTTTTTAAGATTCAGGACAAAAACACGAAAGGCAATTTTCCTTCACTTCTTACGTGAATACCTACTAAAACAAATGGCATAGAAGCAGTGTCAGAATTACTACTCGAAAACTCTCAGCGAGGTGTGTGGCAAATCATCAGGTTGGGGCCAACTGTTATATATCACTTTTCTCAGTCTCACATTTCTTTTGCTCTAGGATTAAGCATAGCATCAGAATCTGGCCAAAAGAAAGTTCCCATGAATAGTAGAGTCTTAGAATTTTGTGCTGTAACATAGAAACTTTAGAAATCATCTGGTATAACCCATGTACTTTATGCATGAAGAAATTAAGCCACAAAGACAGTAAGTGATCTCACTGTCATATGACTTGTTGATGGAGTAGTCTGTTCCCCTCCCTCCATCTGCTGTTTTCCAGCAAACTACCCTGAATCTTTTGTCTTCAAAAACATGTTGAGAAATGTACCAATTATGTTTGTTTTCTTCTCTTTCGTTGACAAAACATTTCCTTTGTGTGAAAGGGCCATTGAATCAGCATGCTTGCAAAACTAGATCTGTCTTCAAATTATTCTCCACTACCATGATTCTCTCTCCTTGGCTCTCACTTTCTGCTTTTTCCTCCCTCTTCACTTCTTCCTTGTTCTTCAACTCTGTTCCCTATGTCTTCTCCCTCTCATCCATCTCCCTTTTCACCACCTTCCCCCATGACTATAAAACGGCTGCATGCAAAATAAATGCCACAAACAGTTATCTAATTAATCTCTTATACAACAGTACCCTTCAGATAGATAAGTATTCCTTTAGTCATTGAATTGGCCTTCATTTCAGATTAATGAAAAATAATTGTAAATTAACTTGAATTTCATGTGTGTAATTAAAGTTTCAGAGTCTTATTTCATATGAGGAGACCAAGCCCTGTCAACACCTTCATATGGAAATGCTTCTAAATGGAGGAATAAATAAATCCAGGAACAACCATTCATCCTTGGAAGTATAATCAGAATTAATGAGTTGAAAAATTGTTTTTACTGCCAGTAACACTGGCCAATAAATATATGAAATGGCCATAAAATTTGAGTGTGGTTGGCTCTGACTGAGACCTTCAAATGTTAGCTGAAGCAGAAGTGAGAAAATGAGAATGATGTTGTGCGAGTCATTGGCTTGTTTGCGCTCAGATCCTGTTGGAGTTATCTATTGCTGTGGAATGGCCCACCACAATACTTAGTGGCTTAAACAGTGGTAATATTTATTTTGCTTGTGGACCTGCAATTTGGGCAGGACTCAGTGGGGACATGTTCCTGCTCCATGTAGCATCAGCAGGGGTGGCTTGAAGGCTGGAGTTGGAATCATTTTAAAGATCTATTCCTTCATTTGTCTAGCCCTCAGTGCCATTTGTCAGCTGGAATGTCACCTGGGGCTGTGGTCAAAATACCTACTTGGGTTTTCCTCATCTCTGCTTGGCTGTTGCTAAACCCCAGACAATCTAACCTATATCTAATTTTTCAGGTCTTTAGCAAACTATTGTTTGGAATTATTTCCCTGTATTAAATTCACTCTGTTGGATTACACTTCAAAGAACTTGGGTTACAAGGATGAAGAGAGAGAGGGAGGGGAGGAGAGGGAGAGAGGGGGAAGGGGAGAGGAAGAGAGGGAATGGGAGGGGGAGGGGAAGAGGAGGGAAGGGGAGGAAGAGGGACAAAGTGGAATGAACAAGGTGAAAGCTATATATTTTATGAATTTGTGTAGTCACTTTGTTGCTATATTCTGTTCCTTAGAAGCAAGTCATTAAGGCCAGCCATATTCAAGAAGAAGGGAATGTAGAGTCCACTTTTGGTAGCAAGAATGCCAAAGAATTTATTAACACGTCTTAAAATCACTGTAGTTTCCCTCCTCTGGTCATGTGCTTGTTGGTTCAGATTCAGCCCTTGCTCTTTTCCTCCTCTTATCTATATTCTAGGGAACTTAGTTCTGCACACTGCATCCCTCAGGACCCCTTTGCCTCCTGGTTTCTGGCAGGGGCAGCCAGTAGAAGGCACTGAGAAGAGATTGGGAGATAATATAAGGGAGGAAGCCAAGATAGTTATTTCTTCTTGTTCTGCTTCAGGCAAAGTCTTGAGCAGTTGATGCACCTCCTTTTTGGTTCCAATTCCCATTGGGAGTTCCCACTCTCCATGCCTTAGTGCCTAAAGAACCTGCACTATAATTCCTAAAATTCATCTTGTTCATACCATAACATGTTGTTGAATTGTTTCTCAGATAAGCTGAGTTCTTTTGTGTTCTTTTTTATGCTCTCAGATTATAAGGGACTTTACTCTGTGTCCAAATGAAGAGTTTTCCTTGAACTTTCAAATGCAAAAGTTACCATTAAAAACTTATTATTTAGAAACAGTGACAACAGAGTCTTTTTGATTTTTGGAGGAAAGTGGGAGAACAATATGGAGGAATTTGGGTGCTCAGTAGGGTGGCATTGTAGGAGCTATGAAATTACAACTTTTTCCTCCCTTTACATTATGGATACAGTTTATTTGTAATTTTTTACTTTAAAATTGAAGTCACTAATCTTATGATTCCTGTATTGCCTTGACTTTGTTAATTATTAATTTCCTTTGCTTGGCATATCTTTAATTCGCACCATTGTGTTTGAGAGCTTCCAATCTGTGGATCTGAGCAAATGCATTATTGAACATTCTTGCAACAGTTCTCTTTTCATTTTGCTCCTGTGGCCTTCTCATTACTCAGTCTCTAAAACATACCAAGCTTGTTGCTTTTCTTAGTGCATTGCTGATAGCATATTCTTTTTGTATACACCACTCCTCTTTCCCTTTTTAGGGAAGTCTTAGGTTTTATTGATGGCACTGTCAGCCAGGAAGGTAGATTTGTGTCAGGTAGAGAAGCATTTTAGCCCTTCTCTTAAGCTTCAGCATCTATGGTTCCAAAAGACATCTTTCTCAAGAGGAAGAAGCAAAGTCATCTAATATAATGCTGTCTGTGCACAGACTAGTGTTTCCATGGTAGAAGTTTGCACATATCAAGAGATATCAGGTATATTCTTCAAATATACAGCAGACTCTCTGACAAAGACAGTGCAGCTCAGGCACAGTTCCCAAGGGGCTCTCATAATCTCTCCCCTCACTGGCCTCAGGCAGAGTGGAGAGAACTCAGGGTAGTCTCAGAGTAAACTCTACCTGGCCCCATAGAATACTCATGTATTAATACGAAAGAGAGGTTTGTATATAAAATGTGTAGGGATGTAAAAGTTACTTGATGCTTCCTAATCCCAAATGTTTAGCCTTAAGATGTGAGACTCTCACATCAAAAATCCTCACTTACGTTTCTTCCTATCAACTAAATTATTATGTTTCTTATACAGTCAAACTCAGTAAAGAATGAAAAGTCTACTGGTCACTTCAAAATGTATAGTGTACTTCCAGCAAAGGAAACAGTCAACAAAGCCAAAAGACAACCTATAGAATGAGAGAAGATGTTTGTAAATCTTCTCTTAGCAGATAAAGGGCTAGTATCGAAGATCTATAAAGAACTTATCAAACTCAACACCCCAAAATAACAAATAATCCAGTCAAGAAATGGGCAGAAGACATGAACAGACATTTCTTTAAAGAAGACGTACAAGTGGCCAACAGAAACATGAAAAAATGCTCAACATCACTCAGCATCAGGGAAATACAAATCAAAACCACAATGAGATACCACTTTACACTGGTCAGAATGTCTAAAATAAATCAGAAAATGTCAGATGTTGGTGAGAATGCAGAGAAAGGGGAACTCACACTGCTGGTGGGAATGCAAGCTTATACAGCCACTCTGGAAAACAGTATGGAGGTTCCTTCCACAAAAAGTTAAAAATAGAGCTACCCTATGACCCAGCAATTGTACTTCTAGGTATTTACCCAAAGGATACATAGTGATCCAAAGGGGCACCTGCACCCCAGGGCTCGTAGCAGCAATGTCCACAATAGTCAAACTATGAAAAGAGCCCAGATATCCATCAACAGATGAATGGATAAGGAAGATGTGAGGTAGATACACACACACACACACACACACACGCATGTGTGCGCACACACACACACAATGGACTGCTACTCAGCCATCAAAAATAATGATATCTTACAATTTGTAATGACATGGATGGAACTAGATAGAGGGTATTATACTAAGCAAAATCATTCAATCAGAGAAAGACAATTATATGATTTTACTCATGTGGAATTTAAGAAACAAAACAGAGGATCATAGGGGAAGGGAGGGGAAAATAAGATGAAATCAGAGGGGGAACAAACCAAAAGAAACTTTTAATCATAGGAAACAAACTGAATTGCTGGAGGGGAAGTGGGTGGGGGGATGGAGTAACTGGGTGAAGGGCATTAAGGAAGGCATGTGATTTGATGAACACTGGGTGTTATATGCAACCAATGAATCGCTGAACTCTACCTCTGAAACTAATAACACAGTCTATGTTAATTAAATGAATTTAAATTTAAAAATTTACATAGAAAGATGAACGGATAAAGACGCTATGGTCTATGTATACAATGGAACATTACTCAGCCATTAGAAATGACAAATACCCACCATTTGCTTCAACGTGGATGGAACTGGAGGGTATTATGCTGAGTGAAGTAAGTCAATCAGAGAAGGACAATCATTATTTGGTCTCATTCATTTGGGGAATATAAAAAACAGTGAAAGAGAATAAAGGAGAAAGGAGAGAAAATGAGTGGGAAATATCAGAGAGGGTGACAACATGAGAGACTCCTAACTCTGGGAAAAGAACAAGGGGTAGTGGAAGAGGAGGTGGGCGGGGGTATGGGGTGACTGGGTGATGGGCACTGGGGGGGGCACTTGATGGGATGAGCACTGGGTGATATGCTATATGTTGGGCAAATTGAACTCCAATAAAAAATAATTTTAAAAAATTTATGGTGTTCTTCAATCTTAAAATAAATACAAAAACATTTTTACAAGGCAGTAAATAACCACTCATTCATTTCAGCATTTATTAAATGCCTACTCTGTGCTAGACACTGAGAATTTATAGAAAATGGGATATAGGTTCTGTTCTCAGTGTATCAACATATATTCATGGTAATTCATTACCTGGTAAAGTTACTGGGTTTATGATGTTTGTACTGTCTTCACTCTGTTTAGTAATTGCAATCTCTGTAGTAGTTATTCCTTCTGCTTGGAAGCCCCTCTCCTCTCTTCTTCATGTGGGACCGTGCCAGAATCATTGATGTCCCAGTATCCAGTCCAAACAACTCTCTGTCTTCAGTGAAAACTCTATGTTCCCTCTTCTGAGCTCCACAAGCACCAGTCATTTATATGTGTTTGTCTTTTTATGCATCATTCTCCTTTTTAGCAGTGAGATATTCATCTTGTTTTCACTAGCACCTAGCACAGAGCCCGGCACATATTAGATGCTCATTTAGTGTAAATCACATTGACTTGAGTGAAATAAGTCAAGGGCATCTCACTTGTCTGTGGAGGGTATTATTTTATAATTCAGTGATCAGAAAAGACTTCACTCACTCTCAAGCCCCCAAGGAACCTGAAATATAAGAGGAAACAAATCCTGTCCATTTCTTAAGGAAGGTTGCTCTTCAGTGATACACCCTTGAAAGTGGTATTGGGCCATTTTCTTAGAGCTATGGGCTGTGGGCTGTGTCCTCTTGATGTTGAGAGCCCCATTATTGACACAGCTGACAATGTTTTCATTAATTCAAATGAAGAAGCTGTTTGGCAGCAGGGCCTTGACTGACACTGGCATCCTAACACTTGGGCACTTTCTTCTATTTTTTGGCTAAAAGTAAAAGGTTATAAGGAGATTGCCAGGGAATGAGGGAAAGAAAGCAAGTCATGAACGGCTGCATGCACAGTCAAAAGTGGTGTTAAACGTGTAAGACTATTGCACAGGTTGCGGAGTATCATCATGTTCCTCTAGTGACCAACAAGAGTGAGTGTTAATCTTCTATTCAGTTTTGTGGGCATGAACTTACACAGGGGAAATATTATAGGTGAAAAAGTTAAACTTATGGGTGTTAAAAATTTTAATTTCCGGGCTATGTTGTTGACTTCGACTTGGAATTCAAGATTTGGTTGAGCCCCGCTTTAAAAAAAAATGATAGTCCAATACAAATGTGAAAACCAAAATTCTCTACCAGCTATGGACTCAAAGAAGACTAAAAAATCCTCACAGAAATTCTTAGGTAATTAAGTAGCCCCTAGTAACAACACAGGTGGGAATAATTAGACATTACAAAATTATGCCAATTCATTGACAAAAGTTGTTGGTCAGGTTTTGAAAAACATTGTACTCACCTACCCATTATTTTACTGTTATATCTCATTGAGGCTTTGCCTATAAGTAAGGTTAAAAGGTCAGGGACATGTGATGTTCACTGTGTACCATGTAGTAAGGAGCCATATTGGATTTCTGCTGTTTTCATCTTTAGATATACTCTGATCCTTTCTCTTCCCTGCTCCTTGCCATGGTACTCCTATAGATCACATCAGTGGGGCTCCTTTACCTTCTGTCTTCTGATTGGATTTGACCTATGGGGAGCCCGGGAAGCTGAAGGGAAGAAGAGAGAGAACAAGGTATTTATTCCTCAAGATCCTTTCTTACAGTGTTGCTCTGGATTGGCTCTGTCTCTTAAATTAACTTCTTCAGGTACCCTACTCTATACACCTTTCTCATGTTCTGGGTTTTAGTAACTTCTCCCTTGTTTCTTAGGACCTAGTGGTGCTAACCTTACGTTATTGCCCTATCTCTTGTGATTCCCCTACACCCAAACCAACCCTTTGTACTAAGTAACTCTCTCCACCTTTGATGAATTATTTTAATTTTAGTATGTCGTATGTTTCCTGACATGACAAGATAAAACTGAAAACAACAAAGCTTTGTTGAATAAAGTAGCCTCAAACAGCACAATAGGAGCTGAGCATACAAATGTCATTATGTGATACAGAAAACAAACTTCCTTTAATGAAGGTCAAAAATATAAAATGCAAAACATGTGCCAGCCTTAAAAGAGAAAATAGATCCCTATTTATAAGTAAAAAAAAAAAGGTGAGTAAAAGATCATGTAGACAGCTTAGACAAATATTACTTTACCAAGAGCAGCCTCGAACATTGCACAGATACTAAATGCAATTGAAATTTTACTATATAATTGTAAAATTATTAAATCATCTTGATCATTTTCTGGATGAATATTTCTGAGTGGAAATAAGTACACCATATCTAAGTAGAAAGGCAGGTGCACAAATACTCATTTTGATTTTGGCATTTTAAATTGACTTAATATTGAATGGCTGGGTATAGTTGTCACAAATCACCAAACAATAAGACTGCAAAAGGATTTGACAAGCATAGTCCATCCTTTGAGCAGTTTTACAGTGTTGGTGAAACATCCCTATGTGAGTGGAGGATGCCAGCTTCTCCCCTGATAGGGAGCAGTTTTAAATAAAATGTCCCAGGCTTTAAGCAGGATAAAGACTCTTCTTACATTATCTGGTGCTATGTGTTCTAATAAAGTAAAATTCTTGGCAATTGGGAATCTTTATATTCTTATAGCTTTTGAAAGTATCATTTTTATTT
This sequence comes from Vulpes lagopus, assembly GCF_018345385.1. Lineage (NCBI taxonomy): Eukaryota > Metazoa > Chordata > Mammalia > Carnivora > Canidae > Vulpes > Vulpes lagopus. Next base: position 25,230,571 of record NC_054848.1, read on the forward strand.
TTTTGAAGGTATCATTTTTATATTTACCAGATGCCTTATAGAGTCCAAATTCTCATAAATGGAGAAAATAAAGTCTTCCTTCATAGTTTTCTCACATTTTAATCTTAGATAATACATCCTTTTTTAAGTTTTTAAAATTAAAAAGAAGATACAACACATTAACTATAACTCTCAGTAATGTGGAAGAGTAAACCTGCAGATGTAAAGATTCTTATAATCTTATAATTCCTATAATTAGAACACATAGCCACTCTGTAGTCCTAACAAAATTGTTAGACAGCTTCCATACTTGGAAAACTGAACCTACATTTCCTATGCTAAAAGTCACATTTTATAAATTATTAGATACTTAAGTCTTATAATTAGTTTGTAAAAATCAATGCATATTGTTTAGTAATGTAAGTAAATCAAATTATGATTAGGTATCCGGTTATATTGAATCCATGGATTCAATAAGTTTAAATAATAGAGTTATGCTGGCAATGCCAGTACAACAGTTATTTATTAAGTATGCACTAGGTTCCAGATGTTTCTGGAGATAGAAAGATAACTAAAACACAGTCCTTATCCTTAGAAAAATTGTAGCCAAAAGGAAGGGAGAAAGCATGCATGTGGTTGAATAAAAAGGAAGACAAAATATGATAAAGTCCTTCAGAGAAATAGAGGGGTTATGAGTGTTTACAGGAGTAGGTCACATTTGGTTGAGTTTATCAGAAGAGGAATCACTGAGGGTATTTGAGAAGGAAACAGACCTGGAATAAGATTTCAAAAATAAAGAATGAGGGATCCCTGGGTGGCGCAGTGGTTTGGCGCCTGCCTTTGGCCCAGGGCGCGATCCTGGAGACCCGGGATCGAATCCCACGTCAGGCTCCCGGTGCATGGAGCCTGCTTCTCCCTCTGCCTGTGTCTCTGCCTCTCTCTCTCTCTCTCTGTGACTATCATAAATAAATAAAATAAATAAATAAATAAATAAATAAATAAAGAATGAGACCAAGAGTGGAAAGTAAAGGGTAAGAGACTTGCATGAAGAAATAGTGTAAAAAAAGACGTAACAGTGGGAAAACCTAGAGAATATTTCAGGGATAGCCAAAAGTGCAGATTAAGCATAGGATAAGAGGATTATATTCAGCATCCAACAGATAGTGTACTATGTCTGTGTAGTATGAAAAAAGAAGTCTTCTAGTGTTTGTGGTAAATGGTCAATAAGAATGACACATTCTTTGCCTTCAGGGAGTTTGCATTTGGAAAGAGCAGGGAAAGGCAATAAACAAATATCTAGTTAGTTAAAATTGTAAAGCCTTGCATGGCATGAAGGATGGGAGAAAAAAATGACAGAAATGGTTATGCCTTGGCTTTGAGGACAAGTGTGTTTTGCTTTTGAGCATGCACATTCTAGGGAGTTCAAGAGGAAGGACCAAATATGAGCTGTGGTCTTTATCTGGAATCTCTCTAATCAGATTTCTGATCTAATGAGAGGACCAAGTGTGATATAAAGAGAACAGTAGGTGTTTTCTTCCCAGTACTTTCAAAAGAAGGCATAAGTATGGATGACCATTTGTCTTTTATGAGTAAGAGAAAAGTTTCCTTTCTACTCCTAAGACATAAATTCATAGAAAACATTAAAGATATGATTGAGACTTTAACACTTTGTGTACTAAGAAAAATATTTCTACTTACAACTTGATAATTGACTACTCAAGAAACATAGGAGATTATGGGTTATTCTTTCTAATTATCTTTCAAACTCCTCAAATTACAGAGTTCTGTATGGAACTTGTATTCCAAACATCAAAATATTTTCTGACATGAAGGGTTATTTAAGCTCATAATGCATTTCTTTTTAAAGCATTTTACTGAAAATCACATAAAATATGCATGCTTTATCTCTTAATAAAGAAATCAAGGTAAATATTATATATAGACTATTAGGCTGTTATATTCCTATTTGGTCTCAAGAAGAGAGAAAAGGAAAAGCATAAAACTTTATTATTCTTTTGCAGAACATTAAAATATTTACAATTTATAAAGCTACATTGACACATCATAATCACCTGAAGTTCGTAGTTTACACTAGGGTTCACTCTTGCTTGGTGTTGTACATTCTAGGAGTTGTAACAAATATGAAATGACATATATCTGCTGTTGCAGTATCTTACAGAATAGTTTCTCTGACATAAAAATCCTCTTTGCTTTGCCTGTTCATCCCTTCTCCAATCCGTGGTAACCACTGATATTTTTGCTGTCTCTATAGTTTGGCCTTTTCCAGAATGTTGTATAGTTGCAATCACACAGTATGTAGCCTTGTCTGATTGGTTTGTTTCACTTAGGAATATGCATTTAGGTTTCTCCCCGTCTTTACATGGCTTCAGAGGTCATTTGTTTTTAGCACGGAGTAATATTCTACTGTTTGGATGTACTGCAGTTTATTATTCATTCACCTACTGAAGGACACCTTGGTGGCTTCCAAGTTTTACCAGTTACATATAAATAGTCACGTGCAGGTTTTGGTGTAGACGTGTTTTCCACTCATTTGGGGAAATACCAAGGAGAATGATTGCTGGATCATATGGTAAAAATGTATTGACGTTTTTAAAATTTAAATTCAATTAGCCTTATATTCCCTTCTCCGATTGACTTACTGCACTCAGCATAATATAAGGGAAGGGAGAAGAAATGTGTGGGAAATATCAGGAAGGGAGACAGAACATAAAGACTCCTAACTCTGGGAAACGAACTAGGGGTGGTGGAAGGGGAGGAGGGCGGGGGGTTGGGGGGGAATGGGTGACGGGCACTGACGGGCACTGACGGGGACACTTGACGGGGATGAGCACTGGGTGTTTTTCTGTATGTTGGTAAATTGAACACCAATAAACATTAATTTATTAAAAAAATAAATAAATAAATTCAATTAGCCAACATATAGTATCATTGGTTTCACACGTAGTGTTCAGTAATTTATCAGCTGTGTATAACACCCAGTGCTCATCACATCATGTGCCCTCCTTAATGCCCATCACTCAGTTACCGCATCCTCCTACAAACCTCCTCTCCAGTAACCCTAAGTTTGTTTCCTAGGGTTAAGAGTCATGGTTTGTCTCACTCTCTGATGACTTCCCATTCAGTTTTCCCTCCCTTCCTCTATGATCCTTTGTTCTGTTTCTTATATTCCACATATGAGTGAAATCATGATAATTGTCTTTCTCCGATTGATTTATTTCACTCAGCATAATACCCTCCAGTTCCATCCACATGTGTGTGTTTACTTTTATAAGAAACTGTTAAATTGTCTTCCAAAGTGGATGCACCATTTCACAATTTCCACCTGCAATGAATGAGAGTTCCTGATGGTTTACATTCTCATCGGCATTGGGTATTGTCAGTATTCTGGATTTTCGTCATTTTAATAGGTGTATAGTACTATCTCTTTGCTTTGATTTGCATTTCCCTAATGACCTTTCCTTTCACATTGAACAACTTTTCATATGCTTACCTTTTTTATATGGTTACTTTCCATCAGTATATCTTCTTTGGTGAGGTGCCTGTTCAGTCTTTCGACCATTTATTAATTTGGGTTGTTTATTTTCTTGTTGAGTTTTAAGAGTCCTTTATATATTTTAAATAACAAACCTTTTTAGACATATCTTTTATAATTACTTTTCCCAGTCTGTGCCTTGTATTCTTATTCTCTTGACATAATATTTCACAGAGCAGAAGTTGTTAATTTTAATGAAGCCCAGCTCATCAATTATTTCTTTCAGAGATCATGCTTTTGGTGTTGTATCTAAAAAATCATCACCATACCTAAGGTCACCTACATTTTCTCCTGTGATATCTTCTAGGAGTTTTATAGTTTGCATTCTACATTAGGTCTATGATCCATTTTGAGTGATTTCTGTGAAGAGTATAGGTCTGTGTCTAGATTAAAAAAAATTTTTTTGCATGTAGATGTCCCCTTCTTCCTCCCTTTCTTCCTTCCGTTGCTGTATTCCTCTTCTAGTTTATTTTTGTTTCCCCTCCTTCCGTTTCTTCCTTTTTTTTCTTGTGGAAAATTTAAAATCCTGCCAACACCAAAAATCCTCTCCACAAAATGTAGAAAAGAAAGAAAACAGATTTACTGAAAAAGCATTAAAGCAGATTACAATGTGCATCCTAGGAAATCAGATAAAAATAGAGTGAAAGGCATCCCACCCTTTTTATAAACCCAAGCAGCTAAAATTCATTTGGTACACATTCTCTATATTAGTGGTAACTTGTCTTCTCGTAACAGGACTTGACAGCACCCTTGCTATGAATTCTTTTATAGTTCATCCAAAGTTCACCTGCAATTGAGGCAGCCATGTTTTTGCTAATTACTTTTATCCAAAAGAAAACAAATTTTTTTCTTATCTCTATGAGAAGCAGTTTACAGCTCAGAGAAAGGCGACTAGGCTAGACTCTCAAGGTAACAACAGAAAAATAGGGGCCCTATCTTCCTTCATGTTTACATTTCAAAGAGATGGTTCTCAGACCCTTAAAAAACATTCCTGAGTTGCAAAGCTGGCAGTAGGCTTACCTAGCCTTTGCAAAGATTTGCATACATATCAAAGAGTTAGAGGGAGGATTCACAAATACTCGGTTTCTCATGGAAATGCTCTAAGGGGGAAGGGAAATCTCTTTCCCTTTTGGCAACAGGGAAAATTTCATTTTTAAATTTCCCCGTAAATTTTCAACAAATATTTGGCCCCTACTTTTGTTAGGCACTACAGCATTTACAGATATGTGCTGGTGCAGTCATTGTACTGTAGCGTAGAAACAGGGATTTGTTGTGGGGGGGGGGGGGCAAGGGACGCATGATTTAGCCTGAGAATGGTGGCAGAGACTGGAGGATGGTGACAGTAGTGTTGGTCTTTTTCAGCACCAACTAGACCACTTTCTTCTGCGGTGGGCTGACCTTTCAACTGTGACAGGGTGGAAGCACAAAGATCAAACTTGCTGTTTTCTTTGGAGATACTGGCTGAGTGAAATTGTTCCCTTTGTTGAGATGCATATTGTATGGTTGAAGTGAAAAGGCTTTACATCTGAATGGGGTATACTCTCATTTCACTGACTTTATCTACAAGGACCAAAAAGATGGCCTAGGAAGCAATGTGATAGATTAAGTAGACCTGGACTACACACAACCGAAGAGTTGTGGCTTTTTAACCCTTAGGAGTCTGTTGAATTCTTTTTTTAAAAAAAGATTGACTGATTTATATGAGAGAAGGGGTGGAGGGCAAGGGCAGAGAGAGAGATTCTTAAGCAGACTCTGTGCTGAGCAGGGAGCCCAATGCTGGGCTACATCTCATGACCCTGAGGTCACGACCTGAGCCAGTTAGATGCTTGACCAACTGAGCCCCCAAGGCACCCCTGTTTGTTTAATTCTTACTAGAGACAACTGCACCAAGCAACTTCCAAGACTTCTTTCAGTTCTCTCAGTCAGTGTGGTCTACAGCCTAGCTACTCAAAGTGTGGTTGAGGACCAGCAGCAACAGCATCTGGGAGTTGTTAGAAATGCATAATCTCAGGTCCACCCTAGCTCCTCTTAGTCAAAATCTGCATTTTAACAATACCTCAGATGCTTGTATGCACCTTAGAGTTTGAGGAGCACTGGTTTCTGGTGCTGGTTTAAAAAAAGAAGAAGAGGAAGAGGAAGGAGAAGGAGAAGGAGAAGGAGAAGGAGAAGGAGAAGGAGAAGGAGAAGGAGAAGGAGAAGGAAAACAAAAGTAGTCCAAAATATGGAGGAATTTCTGAAACAATGACTGATAGTGGAAAAGAAGAGTAAAGGCAATCTTAAGCAGTTGAGGAAAGAATTGCTACAGAGTGAGCTGAGGCTGGAGAAAGGAGTAGAGCAGAACCTCAAAAACTTCTGGACGTCAAAAAACGACAAAGGAAAAATGTGAGTGGAGAAAGAAAATGAAAGTCGCTTCCTTCCAACACTAAAATGCTCCAAGGTGTTTCAGCCCTTGAAAAATTCTTAATTATACTGGAAATCATGAGAATTCTCAGCTAAGCTTTCTGCTCCCTTCAGATAAAATGGGTGATTTCCCAGAGAAATGGAAATGACCAATCCTGACTGAAGAAGACAAAGATAGAATGGATAAATAGCTGTAAGATATCAAGAAAATAATATGGATAGCCACCCTTCTAAAGCTAACAAGCCCAGCTAGTTTCATGGCTCAGTTCTACCAAACCCATCAAGAACAGAAAGTATCTTTCCTACTTAAATGTGAGTGAGCATGAAAAATGATGAAAAGCTTGCCAGTACATTCTATCAGGCTAGCACAACTCTGATATCCAAATCTTACAAAACTATATAAGCAAATCTCATGAAAATGAATGTGGAAGTCCTAAATAAAATTTTAGCAGAATATACTAAAGTGAAAGAATATTACAACTAAAGATTCATCTCAGGAATACAAGGATAATTCATATTAAGAACTATATTAATATGATTAATGACTAACAAAAATCATATTACTTCTATTGGATGCTAAATTATATGACAAAATTCAAAAGCTTTTCCTAAATAAAAACTCTTAGAGTACCTACCAGAAACACAGAAAACATCATAGTAAACAGGGAAACTTGGACTACATTCTCATTATTGGTAGGCACAAGGCAAAAATGTTCATTATCTCTACAACACTGTTCTGGAAAGCTTAGCCAATGGAATAGAACATTAAAATGTAAGAAGACCTAAAATATATTAGGGAAGAAAAGAAAAAAATTAAGATGACTTACAGACAATATGAATCCAAGAGAACCAACCACAAAAATTAAACAACACAGAAATTGCTGTATCATCTCCCATCACAAGAGAAAGAATGGTGAGTATGGTACACTAAGATATTTTGAGAGAAGCACATTCACATAACTTGTTACATTATAATTGTTCTATTTTATTAGTAGTTGCCAATCTACTGTAAAGCTTTATAGTATATTTTTTATATTTTATATTTATAAATTAAAGCTTAAGGAAAAAAAGTATATACAGGGTTTGGTACTATTTGTGGTTTCAGTGGGTACCCCCACCCCCTCGCCATGGATGAAGGGGAACTAGTGTAATTGTCCCCATGCTGCCAGGGAATGATCACGTGTGCTGCTTCTGTCTTCCACAGCAGCCCATTTGGAAGCTTAAACCAGCCTCCCCCATCTGGGAAGACTCTTCTCATCACTGGCCATGGTGATTGAAATTCATTGTGCTTCAGTTCTTTCTTTTCTATTTTTCAGAAATTTCCTCTCCATGTCTTTTCAAAAGAGAAACAAAAATGTGGTAAGGCAGTGAGGAATCTTTAAAACTTAAAAAAAAATAGCTGAATAGATAGATTGCTTGCATTCCCTTTTCAATTCCATCAGTAAGATCTATTTGCTCTGGATATTTCATGAACTCTTACCAGTTTTCTTTCCTTTTATAAGGGAGTGTGAGGGAGACTTGAGTCTCTCCATAGCTGATATAACTATAGAATGTCTTTCCAGAACTTTCCAATGTCTTTCACAAGTGGCATTACTTTTGTGCCTCAAATTTTAGTATCCCGCATTTGTCCTATAAAGTAATGTGTGTAGTTTGTGGGGTTTTTTTTTTTTTTAAAGTTCTCCTCAGAGACCTGGCCTGGTTTCTACCCTTTATGACTTTCTCATCTGTCTTTTGTGTTTCCATACAGTGCTGGACTTGGCTACGACCCTTAAACTTCCTGTTGTGTTTTGTTGTTTCTGTTGTTCTGGCAGATAGAATCTTCTTTTTGGGGGGGAATTGCTTCTGTGGATTAATGCTTTTACCTGCTATTTTCTCTTGGCTCAGTGAATCAAACCAGTAAACTCACTATTTTCACACAATTTTATTTGCTTACACAGCCAATTGAGTATTCCAAGTATATGGAATATATTCATACCATTTTCTTCTTAAGCTTCTCTTCTAGCATGACTGGGACTTTCTGTCACAGGTATTTTCTTCCCATATTAGCTTTCATTTCTGTTTTGTCTGTTCTACTTTTGGGTATGTATGCTGCAAATGCCTCAAGCCTATCTCTGCCTCCTTGCTTGTTTTGTAGCAAAAGTGAATAACAACCCTAAAGTGATAGAGTCTTAATGTGAATGTATTTTAATTAAGACTTCATATGTAGGCTGATGAGAATGTCTAATTTAGACTGGCTTCTACAAACTCTTTTATTTTAATCATGGATGTAGAGTGACATGTTGTTTCAAGCTGCTGCAGATGTACTCTTTGGACACAAATAATAAAGAACCACGAGAACTTATTATTTTAAAGCAGGGCTTTGCATTAGCACATTGTAACCCTTTCAGAACTGCTTTTCAGCCCAGAAATTTTTTTTATACCCAACAGAAATGCAAACATGTAATCACCAAAAGACATGTACTAGAATGGTCACAAATGTAGTACTGTTATATAATGGAATATCACAGAGCAATTACAATAAACCATGGAAGATACATGCAGTGGGATTTTTTTAAAGATTTTATTTATTTATTCATGAGAGACACAGAGAGATAGAGAGAGAGGCAGGAGACACAGGCAGAGGTAGAAGCAGGCTCCATGAAGGGTGCTTGACATGGGACTCAATCCCAGGTCTCCAGGATCAGGTCCTGGGCTGAAGGCAGTGCTAAACCGCTGAGCCACCTGGGCTGCCCCATGCAATGGGATAGATAAATCTTACCACTGTCATGCAGTGGGATAGATAAATCTTACCACTGTAATGTTGAGTAGAAGAAACCAGTCGCAAAGGAAACCAATTGTAAAAAAAAAAAAAGTACATATTTTATATTTTATGATGCCATTGAAATTAAGTTCAAAAACAGGCACAGCTAATCTGTGGCTAGTGGTTACCCTTCAATAGTGGTTACCCTTGGGAAGTGGTTTAGTGACTGGAAGGAGAGCAAAGGGAGCTTCTAGAAGCTGTAAATCAGTTTTTTGTTGATCTGGGCGATGTTGACATGGTTGTACTCAGTTTTGAAAGTTGACTGAATTGCCTAATTATGATACATGCATTTCCCTGTGTGCATATTATGTATCAGTAAAAAGTTACAAAGGATATAAAAGAAAAAAAAAACTTCATTCTATACTATTCATCATCTGTCCTTTTTACCCATTTCTTCCCTAAACCCATTCTGTGTTCCTCTTCTTAGGGGACAATTCCTGTTTGCCTCACATTTCTGTACATCTTGTGAGTAGAGGCATTGGTGGATTTTCTTCTGGATTCTCTGTTCAAGGGTGTTTGTATGGCCAACAATCTTAGACAAGAGAGGTGGTACCTCCCTCTGGGAAAGAGGGAAGATTCCTTGGCTGTTAATAATAGTAAAGATGATGCCTTTCTCAGAGCAAAGATTGGGCAGGCTTGCTCGCAACTGTCTTTGGAAGCTTGGGAGTGCCTAAGCCTAGGGTTCCTCTGTGATACAAGCCCACAGCAAACACTGCATCCACCTGCACTGCTCCACATTGCCCTCGGGAGACTGGGGAAGAAGCAGGGGGAACTCACACAAATATCATGCTCATGCCACCTGCTGTGCTGTGACAGAGTCCTTCGTATCTGATTCAGGAGTCTCCTATATGTTGCCAGCATCCACAGAACTGCAGCAGACTGCCGGTTAGTTCACAAGTGAGGTAAAATCTCAGTCCCTTCAAAGTCCTTGACCCTCCTTCAGCCCAGCAACCCATGTTGGGTTAAGGTGCTGACATTTTGTAGTCTCATTATGTTATGTGGGCCTCATTGTCACAATAAAACAATTACTTGTAAAAATAACCACATTAGGCAAAATGACAAAAGTTAATGGTTATTGAGCACGTATTATGTGTGACATATCATTGGTATAAGAGTACATACATGCATTGATACTGTGCTTTCAATGGTCCATAAAATAGGTTTTCTTTTTCTTTGGTTCTTAGACGAGGAAACTAAGGTTAAAAATCTCTAAAATCAGGCAAGTTAAAAAGAAACTATTGGTTAAAACCATTTGTGGAAGCATCACAGCTTTGCTGTGAAAGAAGCCAGCACTCCTACCAGCATGTAGGTGTCTGATCTCCCACAAAACATTGGTTGTGAAAAATGTTTGGTTGTAGAAACAGTCATCTCTAATAGTTTCTTCTTATTAGACCCTAGAGTGTTTTCATTAAAGGAATGGGATGGTCTACCAGTCCAGTATTTACATTGAAGTTTCTGTTTTAGGGTCCATCTAGAAACAGATTAGACTAAATAGGCAATAATATGCAACCAGAAATCCTCCAAGCAGAGCAAGATCTTAATATTTAGCGGTATTCCTTCTTTTTTTTTTTTTAAAAAAAAAAAAAGATTTTATTTGGGATCCCTGGGTGGCACAGCAGTTTAGCGCCTGCCTTTGGCCCAGGGCGCGATCCTAGAGACCTGGGATCGAATCCCACGTTGGGCTCCCGGTGCATGGAGCCTGCTTCTCCCTCTGCCTGTGTCTCTGCCTATCTCTCTCTCTATGTGTGACTATCATAAATAAATAAAAATTTAAAAAAAAGATTTTATTTATTTATTCATGAGAGATACAGAGAGAAAGGCCGAGACACAGGCAGAGGGAGAAGCAGGCTCCATGCAGGGAGCCTGATGCGGCACTTGATCCGGGTCTCCAGGATCATGCCCTGGGCTGAAGGCAGCGCTAAACCCCTGGGCCACCAGGGCTACCCAGTGGTCTTCCTTCTTAGCACCTCCTATTTTACTGTCACCAGGATTTAAAGAATGTGTTTTTCTTTGTAAAGAAAAAAAAAACGTTCTAAGTGTAATGCTTATGTGTCTCAGTTCAGATTCTTTTCAATAAGAAACCTGCAAGTCAATACAAAGCAAGGGGAAAACATGGTACTTGGCTGACTGTTAATATGGTCACAATTAGTTGATATTAGATAGTGTTCTTCGTAGATGAAAATTTATCAAAGTAGGATAAAAATTCTCTGTGACAGAAGAATTAACCAAATAAAGTCTTAAAATACATTTTCAGTGCTCAGGGAAGGACTTGTAGTAAGGATTACACATACCTCAGCTCTGAACAGCTAAGACGAAATCTACCTTCAGATCTCTTTTTTTGTGTATAAGAGATATGTTCTAATATGAGTATAACTGCATATACTGCACTTCTCAGAAATCAAAGGCAAGAAAAATACACTTACTGAGGGCGAGGAACACATGCTGAGGGGCAAAAGCTACTTTTTTGTATAAAATAGAATGCACAATAAGGGAAGTCCAGGTGGTGGCAGGATTCTCTCCCACGTCCCTCCCCAGGCCCTGCTGCTTGCCAGATTCAGTTAGTTCAGAGAAAACAAGCAGTTAAGGCTCCATGGAGAATCGTGGAAACAAGACACATTTTCAGGATGCAACCTGGCTTTATGGCAATGCTAAGAGTGACGATGGCACAGTGAAAACCAGCTATATGAGAATGCTGTCTCTTCCCTCCTTGCCTACAGGGACCCTTGCAGTTAGCTGACCAGAATAACCATACTCATAAAACAATAAAAATAAGAAGGGGGAAATGGCACAACACCAAGACAAAAACAACATAAGAATAATTTTTCATTCCATTTTAAATATTTTGAGATATAGAGTATAGCATCCTCACTGAAAAGTGCACAAAATGAGGATGCACTGCTCTTTGATCACAAAACAAAGATCCATGTAACCACCTCCGTCGTCCAAGAAATGAAACATTGCTGGATTCCAGAAATTGCCCTCATTTTTGTTCCCTGTGGCTGGCTTTCTTTCTCCCAAAGAGAAGTGTTATCCTACTCTGTATGGTAATTACTTGCTTGTATTTCATATTTTTTCAGCCTGTTAATGAGTTCTTAAACACTGTAACATAGTTTGAAAGTTTCTTTTCACTGTTATTTAAATAGGATTATGTGGCATTTATTGTTTCATGCTTAGCATTATGTCTATGAGAGCCAGCCATGTTGGGGTGTGTAGCTATGGGTTTTTTGTTTTGTTTTGTTTTGTTTTTTCTTTCAAGGAGTTTAATTGCTGGGTCACAGGATGCACAATGGTGCATTCTCACCTTTAGTAGATAATGCCTACTACTACTGTTTCCTATAGTCCGTTTACCACCAGCAGTATTTGAGAGTTCCAGCTTCTGTACATCCTCATCTTCTCTTGGTGATACCAGTGTTTCTCATTTTAGCTATTCTGGTGGGTGACCAGTGATATTGTATTATGTTTCCATTGAATTTCCCTGATGATTAATGACTCTTAATTTCTTTTATATTTTTATTAGCTATTATGTAATCCTGTTCTGTGAAGGATCCATTCAGGTATCCCATTCATTTTTCTATTGGGCTGTCTTTTTCTTAATGATTCATAGTGACTTTTAAAATATATTGAAGATAATAACCTTTGTCCATTATATGTCGTGGAAATTTCTCCTGCCACTACTTTGCTTGCCTTTCTACTGTCTTAATGCTCTGAGGGACCTAGATAACTATGAAAGAGATTGGAGTATCTCAATATTTCCATATTGTGAAGGAGTCCAAGTAACCACATGAAAAGGCTAATGGGCAGATGTTTGACTAGCCTCAGAACTCTAGCCATCCCAGTACAGGCAGCAAACTTGAATGAAGAGTCCATCTTAGATATTCCAGCTACAGAAGATGTGATATGGACCAGAATAAGGGAACACAGCCAGCAGCCACAACAGAGACCTTAGCAATGGGGCCTAAAATGAGCCATTGCTGGCATCTCTAGCCATTCAAGCCAGCCAGCTAAGATCCTGGACATTGTGGAATGAAAACTATTTGTCTCTGCCCAAATTCCTGACCCATAAGATCTCAAGCATAATAAATGTTGTCTAATGCCACTAAGTTTGGAGTGGGTGGTTATGTAATGACAGATAATTAGAACAGAAGGTTCCATGAGGGTTGATATAGAGCAAGGGTCTAAAGGACTGGAACAAATGCAGGAAAAGAAGGGTTCTGGGAGAGAAAAATGCAGGAGCCAAGTTGGTGAATGAAGAGTAAACCTACAGTCTTTTGATGTCAGTGAGGTGACCATACCAACAAGGCAAAAAGATCATTTTGGTATAAATGTAGCAAGGTCTTCTTTACCCTTTACTGACTGGACAGAGAAAACAAAGAGAGACTGTGTTAGCATAATAGCACATTAAAATGAAGCTGTGATAGTTGTCTATCATGGTAAGAAGAATATGATAGGAGGTGCCTGCACGGCACAATTGGTTGAGTGTCCAACTCAGATTCAGCTCAAGTCATGATCTTAAGGTCGTAGGATTGAGCGCTGTGTTGGTGTTCATACTCAACATGAAGCCTGCTTGAGATTCTCACTGCCTTTCCCTCTGCCTCTCCCCACCACCACATTCTCTGTCTCTTTCTCTCTCTCTCTCTAAAGTACATAAATAAATCTTTAAAAAGTATGATAGAACTTATGGATATCTCACTCTGAAGAATCTAAAGTCACAATTCCTGGGATGGACCCAAAGGCCCGATTGAGGCTACCTTTAGAAAGGGAAAAGGGAGAGACAGGACTGAATATGACCTCCTAGATGTTTATCTGAGATATACCTCGTATGTATTAAATGGGTGACTCCATGGGAAAAGACTTGTTTGTTTTTATTCCTCTAATAGATTCTGAACTCAGTGTATACCCATTATCAGTTAATAGTGAGACTCCTCTCTGGAAATAAAGTTAACCTAGAAGCTCCGCAAGATTTACTTAGTTTATTTACAGAGATGTATTAAGTTAGCTAGTAAGAAGCATCAGATTGTGAAAGACCTTGAAACCATAGAACAGGTGTTGAGATATAATTTTGGAAGCAAATGAGAACTTCTAGTTTGTTGAAGGGCTTGTAAGTATATACTATAAACACAATTCCCATATACCTTTGGCAAGGGAAGGAAGGAAAAAAATACAGACAGGCTTCTGGAGTGGAGAACTGGGTAAAAAGATGTATTGGTCAAGTGGGCACCAGAGCAAGGCCAAGAACAGCATAAAGAGACAGTGACAATAGGACAAAGTTGCTGTTTCACTGTGTCCCATCCCTTTCATTTCTCAACCTTGAAAATTGCCTTTGAAGCCAGAAGTGGAATGAGATGGTGATTCGAAGGAAAGTGTATGATAACTGCATGCCCCAACTGTGAATAATAGCACAAAAAAATTGTGGAGCACAAACTAGATGGTGCATATTGACTTTTGTTGTCAACATCTTGTATGATAGCTTATCTCATAATGCTGGCATTTTGAACTACAGTAAATAAAAACTTTCTGAACCAAGAAGACTGTATTTTTATTCTTAGTGATACATAACTTCAGGTATCTTTAGAGGAAAGGAGAACATACTGGAGTTCAATAATAAAATGTTTATTATAGCACTGAATGTGAAAATGCCTCAGCAGTAGTTTTAAAAAATGCATGATGAGAATGCATGGCCCTTCAGTGCACTGATAATAAATAAATAAATTAAGCCCAGAGGCAGAAAAGCCCAACTGGATTCTGTAGTCAAGATATGACCAAAAATAATGATTCATAGAATGGAAAGTTAGAGCCTAAGTTGTATATCTGTTTCCTCCTCTAAATCTTCAGTCCTTTTCCTTGGATCAGATTAATACCTCAATACTGATATCAAAAAATAAGCATATTTTTAATATTTCTTTGCTAATTCTTTATTGTGATATATTTATCACAATAGATTTCGTGTATAAATGGCACATTTGGAGCTGTCATTCTAGTTAATTTTTTGCATCAGGAAAATCTGGAGTTTCTGAAATTTGTTTGCTTCCTTTCTCTTAATGTGAAACTATCATTATTTCTGAAAATGCACAGCATTTCTTTTTTTTAAATTTATTTATTTATGATAGTCACAGAGAGAGAGAGGCAGAGACACAGGCAGAGGGAGAAGCAGGCTCCATGCACCGGGAGCCCGATGTGGGATTCGATCCCGGGTCTCCAGGATCACGCCCTGGGCCAAAGGCAGGCGCCAAACCGCTGTGCCACCCAGGGATCCCTGCACAGCATTTCTGATGTCAGTATTAATATGGTATAATGAAAGTGTTTTGAAAGCCATAATGTATGACATTAAAATAGTCATGAGGAAAAATACAGTAGTGTTGATGTCATTGAAGTCAGTGATGGTAAGAGCGTTATCAGATACACATAGACTTATGTATTAAAAGTCACATATTCCTAGATGTTTAATAGAAAGAAAAAATTTCACTTTTTCTATTGAAAAAGGAAAACCAAGGTTTTTCCCTGGCCACGGTCTTTTAACATAAGTTATAGTCTTCATAGTAATCTGTCGGTCAATATTTATTGAGATCTACTGCATGCAGAATTCATTTCTTGCTGTTTGGGAGAATTCTGAGTAGTAGCAAAGTATCTGCACAGGAAGAATTTATCTTCTAGTGGGAAAAAGAACAGTTTCATGTCCTAACATGTATGTGAAAGTGTGTGTGTATTAAACTATGTGCATACCTCATTGTACATTTCTCACCCATACATCCACTTTTTAGGTGATTTTCTTAGGGGAATTGCAAAGTAAGGCCCAAGGGCCAGACCCAGCCAGCAGCCTGTTTTTGTATGGTTTTGGGCTAAGAATGTTTTTTAGAAGTATTTTTAAAGGATTACAAAGAAATAGAAACAAAGAATATGCAGGATATACAGTGTGCATCCCCACAAAGCCTGCAATATTTACCATCTGGCCCTTTACAGAAAAAAAAAATGTGTTGGCTCTTGATTTACACTAACCTATGAAACTATGAAGTTTTGCTTGATTAGGGAGACCAGAACTCTCTGGAATTAGTGTGAGAATGAGTTCGAATGATCTCTAACCACATCAGAAAAAACTTGAGTAAAGATTACCTCCCGTTTGTAGTGCAGCAGCCTTCAGAGCCCTTCCTGTATGAGAGGCAGAACCGTGTACCAGAGTCATTACTATAGGAAGTTTCCTGTGTTGATTCCTCATGCAGGTGTGTGAGTCTCTGTCTTCTCTCCTAGTACAGACGATTCAAGTCAAATAAGTAACTGCAGGTCTCTACTCTCTTCTCTGTCACTGAGCTCATTTTGACTATTTGCATTCTGTTTATAAAATGTGCCCAGAAGGACCTTGGGTGCTCACTCAGCGACAATTTCACCTTCTGTACTCAATTCCATGGCTAATTGTGACATTATTGCTGATTGAAGTTGCCATTGGATGGGACAGAAAAGACCTGTATTTTCCCAACATTTCTTTGGTTTTTACACCAGAAAGCTGCCTTTTGATTCAGAGCTGCAGCTGGAATTTGCAGTGTGTGACTCAGCCGTTTGGTTTATGTTCTTGCCAATGCCTTTGTGGGAATGTGTCATTTCATTTCTGCTTCAGAAGCATTCTTTATGGGAGTTTCCACTGGCATTTAAAAAAAATTCCTTGCATCTCTCTCTCGCATCCCATCCCCCAGCAGCTCTCAGCTCTACTGTATAATATTAAGCAGTCCTCTGGTTTAGCATTTCGGGGAGAGAGAGGGAAAGTGTCTGTGTGTTCATGCATTTTCTTCACAAGTGTTTCATTTTCAGTCACTGTGCACAGTTTGAGGGGATGCCAGTGTTACCTAGTGGAATGGTTTTCTGTGAAGTCCTGCCTTGAGTGTGTGCCCCATGCATGACTCTTGGTGCAGTGATTAGAATGTATGTCTTTGATTTTTATTCAACTCTCATTGACCAAGTAGTCAAATATATGCATAATTACATATTGTACGTCTCTTTAAATTCTCTCTGCCTCACTTTCCTCATATATTAAGTGAGAACAGAAAGAGATGCTAGCTCATAGGTGCATTGGGAGAATTCAATGAGATAATTTATGCAGTTGTTCAGGTCTGTGCTTGACACAGAGTAAGCATCGATAAACATGAATACCATTATTGTCACCACGATTCCGTCTTTACTCTGACACAGCATTCCCTGTAGTATTTGTTTATACATTCCACAGATAGGCAATGTCTTAAACACTTGATTATCAAAGATACTCTTTGAGTCTTGACTGAAAATTTAACAGGTTTGCATTGAACCCAGGTCTGATCAGGTATCTGACAGATTGCTCAAATCAGTGGTACGAAGGACATGCCCAGGTCAGTGAGCTGATTTAAGTCTAAGTGACTGTTCTTATCTCCAAGAGCAAACCCATGGGCTGGCTGTGATTGCTTCCATTGACATATTTGTAATCTCTGCTCAGGCAAGCTCCTTGTTCCAGTGTCTTATCAGTGAACCACATTTGTTCTACTTTGGATTTTCTATATGTGCCCCTCTCTCTCCATGACCACAGAATCACCACACCAGCCTGCCACAGATACAGGGATAAGCAATCTAGAAATGTGAGGCAAGGTCACCTCACACTTGCTGACCCCAAAGATGGCCTTAGGAATCCTTCTGTGTCCCACAGAACCATTGCTTCTGACTTACCAGGTCGACATATTCTGGCTGAGAGGTCAACACATGGGCAGCTGCTGTAGATTTCTCTTGGCATAACCCCTTCCAGGAAATAGAACTGTACATGTTGGTGGTTTCAGCAGAATCCTTTGGTAAATTCTGTGGCTTCTACTGGTGATGCAGTCCTGTAAGTGCCTCAGATTCTCAAATAAGGCATGACTTGGGCAGACAGAGGAAATTGCAGAGCTGCTTGACCTCTTCCTGTAGATGTGGTGGCCTCCTTGGAAGAACGTCCACAAATGCTTTTCATGACCTTTATCATAGCTATAAGAGCTGATTTTTAAAAAGACTTTATTTATTCATGAGACACACACACACACACACACACACACACACACACACACACACACAGAGGCAGAGACACAGGCAGAGGGAGAAGCAGGCTCCATGCAGGGAGCCCGATGTGAGACTCAATCCCAGGTCTCCAGGATCATGATCTGAACCAAAGTCGGTGCTAAACCACTGAGCCACCTGGGCTGCCCTAAGAGCTGATTTAAATTCCTAGTCTACTGGAGTTGTTGGCAGCCATGTTCCTGCCACAGAGAGAAACCTGAAAAGGTAGAGCCAGCCCACAGATACCTAGAGGCCTTTGAAAGAAAGAAAGAAGAAGAAGGAAAGAAAGAAAGAAAGAAAGAAAGAAAGAAAGAAAGAAAGAAAGAAAGAAAGAAAGAGAAAGAAAGAAAGAAGAAGAAAGAAAATCAAGAACAAGAGGCAGATAGAGGGACTCTTAGGAGTGGCAAATCCCCCCTTCTGAGTTGCATTTCCAAGGGATGCCATGGCCCTTGCAGTTCTCCCATTCTGTGTCCTCCTCCCCTGGCAGTGTTTGTACCCTGAGTCCTTATTCTTTTTCTTTTTATAAGGTATCATTTGTTTATTCATGAGAAACACAGAGAAAGAGGCAGACACATAGGCAGAGGGAGAAGCAGACTCCCTGCAGGAAGCCTGATACGGGACTCGATCCCAGGACCCTGGGATCATGACCTGAGTCAAAGGCAGATGTTCAACCACTGAGCCACTCAGGAGCCACCCCCCAACTCCGAGTCCTTATTCTGACTTAAGCTGTCTCCAGTTGTGTATCTGTGACTTGCAACCTAGAGTTCTGTCTAAAACTCTCTCCACTTTCTGTCTTTTTAAAATCCCCACAATGACTGAATTCTTTACATTCTGAAACAAATTACAAGCTCTAAAATGACAGTTTCCTTTTTGAATAAAAATCTAAATATTAAAAGGAGATGAATCCCACTTCATCAGGCCTCCGGCCATCTCTCCTACCTGCCCCCGCCCAGTCAGAGGCCTGAATTCTCCACATCCATGGGGGGACATGCAACCCAAACCTTGGCACCCTCTAAGATCCTCATATGGGATTTGGCTGATCAACCTTTTGTTTTCCCATGGCAGAAGTATTGAGAATGAGTCACTCACAATAGTCCTGAGTGTTGGATGAGGAGGCTCTGAGCCTAAGCCTGCCAGAAGAGATACTAAGAGAATGAAATGTAGTTTAAAGAAATATAGGGGCAAATTTAGCTGGAAGAAGGACCATCTCCTTCAGAAGATGCCCACATTCCTGAAGATGACTCAGTGGATTGGAGATTGTCCCCAGGGCAACCTTGAGAAGCACATGCTGCAGATAGCAGCGCCCCATGAGGGAAGGAGCCTGGGTTACTGAGTCAGCAAGAGGGGAGAGTCATCCCCTTTAGGACAATTGGATTGAACAGGGACAAACTGGTTCCCCAGAAAAATCCTTGAAATTTTAAGATATTGCCAGTTTCAGTTGACATCTAAATCCTTACAGTTGAAAACAAGGTCTTTCAGTTACTACTATGGGTGGGTTACTATTTTCTCCATTACTCTGCCCTGCCTCCCTGCACTAACCAAGGACAAATGAAGAATGGAGCCTTTAGTGAGGGAGATGATCCCTGTGACCTTGGTAAGCAGGATCAGGCTTCCATGTTTTTTTTTTTTTTTTTTTTTTTTTTTTTTTTTTTTTGATATAAAAATATTTTATTTTCAGATGCTTTCACTTTAAAGGTACTTCCTTGGAAGAGATGTCAAAAAAAGGTGTTAAATAAAAGATTTCAAACCTCCTGTTAGCCTATGATTTGAGGGGGAAATGAGTGGAAACCACGATTGCTGGTTACATAACTGGAAATTTTGGTGGCCATATGTGAAAGTGTAAACTATCTCCAACAGACTCATTTTTCCCTGAATCTGTTGGTGTGAAATTATATATTGTTATTTTCAAACTCTTCTGCTTTTTATTGAAATACAACAGTTACTCAGCACCTACTACGTTGCTTATTATGTAGTCCCGCTCATTTGTCCCTAACAAAAACCAAGCCACGGATGGTCTTCTCCCTTCCTCTGGGGATGTGTGTGCATGTGTGAAGTGTCTATATATTCTTGGTATTTCCCTTTTGAGCCAGCTTGGAGAAGTCTCATCTACTTTTTAGCAGTTGGTTGGTTTTAATAAAGCCTCTGAAGGTAGACATGGCACTCCCAGGTCTGCCAGAAGTATTTCTTCTTTGAAGATTCATTTTCTTGAGGAGTATTGCTTTGTTCATTCAGTGAAGACTTGTGGGTATAAAAATGGAGCACAGAGTTTCAAACCATTCTGCAGGAACTGTACTTTGGTCCCTAGATGTTGTTGTCCTGAGGAAGTGAACCTGTCACCTGGCTTGCATTCTTCATGCAACACTGAGGTTATCTTAAAATAGGAACGGCAGGAAAGCTTTCCTATGCTTTGGATAGGAGACAAAATTGCTTTTGTAGAATTTGTGGCTGAGGAGAGCACACAGGGCCTGGCTGAAGAAAACATATGTCACCACGAGCCACCAAGTTAAGTTGTGGAATCCAAAGGTGACAGCCATGGAGATGTAGATCATCAGCTCTGCTAAGTAGTTAGGGGAAGAAACATATTCAAACCAGTCCCCAAAAGGGATTCGGTGGTTACAGTGGATGACCACTCCTGCTTTATTTTTCCTGAGATTGCCAAGAATAACGTGGCACTTGTACTGATGGGCAGACGACCAGATAAACATCAGCATTCCGAGGATATGGAACCACCGGGCTTGCATCAAGAGATTTTTCCCTATCACATATCACCTTGGTAAGCAGGATCAGGCTTCCATGTTGCAGAAGGAAACTTAAAATCAGGAGAATGAGCCTCACCCTGTCATGTGGGCGCATTAATCCTCTATTACAGTGTGCCTCACCATTGTGCTTTGACATGCTCTTGAGCAAAGACATTTTGGGATGGTACTGATTTCACCCGGGGTTAGTTGTAAGACCACGTAGAGCCTATAGTCTGGCCGGAGCTCATTGGCTGACCTCCTCTGGCTGTAACTGATCCTTTCCACATCTCCAAATGCATTGTACAACTAATACCACTTTCTATTTGTGCAGTCAACAAAGCAAAAATAGAGAGTATGAGTACTGTTTTACAGAATCTAGCTGGCATCGCCTTCCCCAAGCCCCTCTGATATTCTGTCCTCTTTGCTGGGTACTTCTTTAGCTTAGAATCAGAACATTTGACAAGATTCTGTGTGGTCAGATGTGGCTCACAGGATACTGGCAATCAGAGGCAGAACTGCAGTGCCCTTTGGAGCTCTGGATGGTCTGCTGATACCCATAAAAATGTCTTTCTCACTGGTCCTGGAACAACTGTATGGTACTTCAGTGGTGTTTTCCAAATATTTGAGTCAAGCTCCATTGTATCTTTAGGTTTCCCTGAGAGATTCTGGTATATGCTGCCATAATATTTTTATGATAAAGAGTAGGTACTTTAAGGAAGAAAAAAAGAGATAGCCAAGAGATTTTCTGCCCAGATTGAAGAATATCATGAATTCACTCTAAAGATTAAACTATTTACATAAACCTGTAAAGCCTACAGGTCACCTGCAGAGGAAGCTAGTCCTCTAAACTTACAAGCTCTGTTTAGTAGCACTTCATAAAAATATGAACAAGCTCACCTCTTCACTTGGGGATTTTCACATGCATGCACACATGCACACGCACACACACACACACACATACATACAGAAAGATATAAGCTCTCTAAACTTTGCTTCATAGAGAAAAGATGGCTTGCCTTCAAGTACAGACACAGTTACTCAAAGAATCATTAAAATCCCTCCAGTTCCAAGTTACTGAGACCAAAAGTATCTTTAAAGTATCCCAGAAAGAATGCAAACCAAGTTCAGAGTGAAACACCGTATGGTCAAAAATTACATATCTTTAGGAAAACCCAAAACTCCTTTCCCAAGAAGCTGCATAATAGAGTGAAAGAGCCTGGGAAACAAGAGAACAACAAAAATACTTGAGGATTCAGATGAATTACTGAATCAGATTTTATTTTATTTATTTTAAGATTTTTTTTCAAGGATTGTATTTATTTAAGAGAGAGGGAGAGTGAGAGTGAGAGAGAACATGAGCTGGGGAGAGGCAGACTCCCCACTGAGCAGGGAGCCCAATGTGGGGCTCTATCCCAGGACCTTGATCTCATGACTTGAGCCAAAGGCAGATGATTAACCGACTGAGCCACCCAGGCACCCCTTATTTATTTATTTTAGAGAGAGAGAGAGAGCATGCATGGAGTGAAGGGGCAGAGGGAAAAGGAGAGAGAGAATCTCAAGCAGACTCCCCAGTGAGCACAGAGCAGCTCAACCTCATGACCCTAAGATCGTGACCTAAGCTGAAATGTAGTTGGATGACTAACCAACTTATTTTATAAGTAAAATATCTTGTCTTGTGGTCACTTTGTGTTGACTGCCTTTTCTCTTCTTAAGTGTAGGTCATGTTTTCTGTTTTTTCATGTCTAGGATCTCAGACATTATTAATAACAGGCTGTACAGAATCTGGATTTTGTTATATTCCTTCAAAAAGTATTTATTTTTAACTTTAGTTGACAGCTAACTTGTCTGGTGTAAAACTCCAAACTCTATGTCCCCTGTTGTGAGCAGCAACTGAAACTTCTTATTTTCATTTTCAGGGAATCACAGGAAATTGTGAAAGCATAAAATTATTTTATAGAATGTTATTATCAATTAAAGATAATACATTAAACACAGTCAGATCTACTGATGTTTTGCAAATTCACCTTTGGTGACTACTGGCAGCTACTGAAAAATCAAGGTCATTTGACTTTTTTTTTTCTACTTCAATAAAATGGTGAAGCTACATTTTTTCTTGTTAAACAAGTAAAAAGTATAAAATGATGTATACAACTGAAATAAAAGCAATGAAGACAGAGGCAACTTTTTTTTCAGTATATCATTTAAAAACCACACTATAGGGGATTCCTGAGTGGCTCAGCAGTTTGGCGCCTGCCTTTGGTCCAGGGCACGATCCTGGAGTCCCGGGATCGAGTCCCACATTGGGCTTCCAGCATGGAGCCTGCTTCTCCCTCTGCCTGTGTCTTTTGCTGACTCTCTCTCCCTCTCTCTCTCTCTCTCATAAATAAATAAATCTTAAAAAAAATAAAATTTAAAAACCACATTATAGATACAGAATGACTGGTTACTGATAAAAGGCTAGAGTATTTGGATGATTTCTATACTTGTATTAATTAATACATCTTTCTCACAATGAGAAGTTGATTCCCTGTAACCCCTAAATAAATGTATCCTCCAAAAATAGAATATTTTTAACAGATTTATGCCTGGCTGGAAAAGTCTAAAGGCAGGAATGAGAACAAAACAAACTTTTTTAAAAACCTCATTTTTTATACTGGCTTAAGATTTCAAAAAATGTTTCAAATACATTATTTATTATAGTTTTTCATAATTATCCTATGCAATAACAGCAGCAGAAATATTCTTCCAGATAAAAACCTGAATCTTAGGTAAGTTAAATAATTTGCTCAAGGTATAAATGCACATGAGAGAAGTAGACTTAAAACTCAATTCATGACCCAATTTTTAATGCTCTTCTATTGAAAAACTTAACCCATGGTTTTATTTTTTTAATTTTGAAAAAGATTTATTTATTTGTTTAGGAGAGAGAGAGAGAGAAAGAGAGAGAGTATGAGCATAGTAGGGGCAGAGGGAGAGGGTATGCAGCCTCTCCACTGAGCAGGGAGCCTGACATGGGGCTCAATCTCACAACCCTGAGATCATGACCTGAGCTGAAACCAAGAGTGGGACACCAACTGACTGACTCACCCAGGTGCCCCTGTTATTTAAGATTTTTAATTGAAGTATCAGTTTTAAGTATCCAGTTATGTTATCCAGTATATGTTATGAAGTACTCAAAATTATAAATGTTATTACCACCTGTCACCATATGAAGTCATTATAATATTATTGACAATATTCCCTATGCTGTACTTTTCATCCTCATGACTTATTTATTCTGTAACTGGAAGTTTGTACCTCTTAATCTCCACCTATTTCACCTATCCCACAGAGCCCCTTTCTTCTGGCAAATATTAGTTCTCCATATTTTAGGGTCTGTTCCTCTTTTTTGTTGTGTTTATTTGTTTTGTTAAAAGAATTCCACCTATAAGTGAAATCATGATATTTGTGTTCCTTTGTCTGACTTATTTCCCCTAGCATAATACCCTCTAGGTCTATCCATGTTGTCATGAACGGCAAGATCACATTCTTTTTTATGGCTTAGTAATATTCCATTGTGTATACAACTGATATACATCTTCTTTATTCATCTATCAAGGTTCGTTTTTTGCATTTTCCCCCCTGGGGCAAAGAGCCAGAAGTGGAATTGCTGGGTACTGTTAAACTTCTATTTTTAGTTTTTTGAGGAATCCCCATACTGTTTTCCACAGTGATTGCTCCAATTTACATTTCCACCAACAGCGCACAAGGCTTCCCTTTCTCTACAATCTCACGAACATTTGTTTTTCTTATCTTTTTCATACTAGCCATGCTGACAGATGTGGAGTGCTATCTCATTGTGGTTTTGGTTTGCATTTGCCTGATGATTCATCATCCAAGCACGTGGGATAAAGTATTGCATCAAAGGTGAGATTCATTACTCTCGCTAAATGGTCCCCCAAAGATACTTAAATTTGGTCATTAACATAATTTTAGCGTGGTTGATATTAAGACATTTTGTATATCCCCACATTCACATCACAACTTCTTTAATGTGTTGGCCTCAGGAGAGTGAAATTCAAGCAGGCCTATTTCTGGGAGAGAAGTTGCATTTTTTTACAATTATTTATTTTTATTACTTTTTTGTTCCAGTACAATTAATATACAGTATTATAGTATTTTTAGGTGTAGAATATAGTGATTCAACAATTCTATACATTACTCAGTGCTCATCACTGTAAGTGTGCTCTTTATCCCCTTCAGCTTTTCCACCCATCCTCCTCCTTCATTCCCCTCTGGCAACTGCTAGTTCTCTATATTTAAGACTTTGTTTTTTTGTTTGTCTCTATTGTTCTTTGTTTCTTAAATTTCATATATGAGTGAAATTCTATGGTATTTGTCTTTCTCAGACTTCTTTCTTTTTTTCTCAGACTTATTTCAATTAGCATTACACCCTCTAGATCCATTCACGTTGCTATAAATGGCAGGATTTCATTCTTTTTATGGCTGTATAATATCCCAGTGTATGTGTGAGTCTGTGTGTGTCTGTGTGTTTGTGTGTACATTACTTATTTATTTATTCATCTATGGATGGACACTTGAGCTGCTTCCATATCTTGGCTATTGTAAATAATGCTGCAGTAAACATAGAGATGCATATATCTTTTTGAATTAGTGTTTCTATTTTCTTTGGGTAAATATACAGTAGTGCAATTCCTAGGTAGTTCTGTTTTTTGTAGGATAGTTCTATTTTTAATTTTTTGAGAAGCTTTTATACTGTTTTCCATGGTGGCTATATCAGTTTGCATTCCTACCAACAGTGCATGAGGATTGCTTTTTTCTACATTCTTGTCAACACTTATAATTTCTTGTGTTTTTTATTTTAGTCATTCTGACAGGTCTGAAGTGATATGTCATGGTGGATTTGATTTGCATTTGCTTCATGATGAACAATGTTGAGCATCTTTTCATGTATCTGTTGGCCATCTGTAGGTTTTCTTTTGAGAAAAAGTCTGTTCATGTCTTCTGGCCATTTTAATCAGATTATTTGTTTTTTCGGTACTGACTTATATGAGTTCTTCATATATTTTGGATATTAACCTGTTCTCAGATATATCATTCGCAAATATCTCCTTTCATTCAGTAGGTTGCCCTTCTGCTTTACTGATGGTTTCCTTTGCTCTGCAAAACCAGATTAGCTGCCTCTTAAAGACCAAATCAGAGTTCTGGTTACTCAAATAGATGAGTCACAGCATACTGTGAGATATTGAAAAATACCAAAGAATGCTATGGAAAGTTTTCTGCCTTCAAGGAGATAATGATCTACTTAAGGAATCAAGATTTTCAACACAATTATTAAGCAATGCAGAATTGCACTAAATTATGTGGTACAGAATTCAAGTGTTATAGGAAGTAAGAACAAGGAAATTACTCCAGACTAGGGAAATTGGGGAAGGGAACAGTTTTGCAGGGCACTAGTTCCTGTTTATGACCCCTTTCCAGCTCTAAGTCGGGCATATGCCAGACTACTCAAAATGCTTGCTCTTATAATGTATCACAAAATACAGTTTTCTTCTTGACCTTCTTTTGATTAAGTCAGTCTCATTTGAGTTTCTTTGGCTCCCTATTTCACAACATTGTATTTTTAGTACACTGAGTTCATGTCCTTTTTGTTACATATACATACATATAATTTCCATTTTCTTTTCAGTTTGTTTAGGGCAGAAACACATTTTTTTTCCTATCATGGCGTCCATTGTATTAGTGTACAATCCTCTGCAAATTACCCACCCAACTGAAGTTATCTATTGACTGAACAAAATGGCTGGGCTACGGCATGCTTGCATCTACTAAAGTGCCTGGTATATAGGCACACCACAGTATTTTGATGAAAATCCAGCTAACTGTTAAATGGACTCATTGGCCACTTTTCATTGCTTTATTATCAGCTTAATCAGCCAATAAAGATCTTTACATGTGGAAGTAATGAGGAAAAAGTTAATTTAGTTACTGTAGGTGGATATGACTTGGAAGCGGATTGTGGTAATTGCGTTATATTACCTGAAAAATACATGTATATATACATAAACATATTGTCATCAACACAGAGTTTGAAGTGTACAAGAGCTATATCTTTGTATAATAGTTCCTCATTTTTAGTGTAAATAAGGTTATATTAAGTATTTGTCCTAAAAATTAAACACTACCCACCCATTTTTCTGTGTCTCTTTTATTGATTAATTGTCATATTGATTCATTGCTTGCTACATTTAAAAGGGAAGGCAAAAACTGGATGAGGCTTTAGAAAATACCATGTAGGGAGCATTCTACCCTAACCAGGAAATGCTTAATGCCTGTTATGTTTCCTTTATTGTTAGAATCTAAAATATGTAGAGAAATGGATTTCATAATTATATTTATATTGAACTCTTATCTCCACACCATGGCATATTCATACAGTGGAAAACTATGTAGCAATGAGAGCAAACTGTTAACTGCTACTCTCAATAACATGGACAAATCTTGCAGGCATGGTGTTAAGGAAAGAAGACAGAAGAGTACCTATTCCGTGATTCCATTTCTGTGAAATACTAAAGCTGGCAATACTTATGCGCACTCTGAGAAGTAAGAGGAAGGGTTGGTGATAGAAAGGAAACAGGGTGGCCTCTGTCGTGCTGGACACATTCTCTTTCTGGACGTGGCTGCCACTCTCACAGTTGTGACTAGTTTATGAAAAACGGTAGAGCTGTGTAATTACAGTATATTTGTTTGCCTGTGTTTTTGTTTCATTTTCATAGAACATTTAAAAATTAGATTAGTATTTACCTCTTAGGTTTAACATGAGGACTGAGTCAGTCAGCATTTCTCCAAGTATTCAGCAGACACTGCATTCAATAAACAATCAGTAAATATTCCCTCCTGATATGTTTAATACCTGTGCCCCCAAATCTTTTACAGATAAGGTCCTTGCATAATCCATATCATATCTATTTTAATATGTGTTCTAGTGAGGCAGTGCACTAATATCTCTCAGGAGGTATCTGTTCCTTCTCCTCCTGTTCTGTAGATATTGACCAACAACACATCGTTACCATAATAGAACTGGTATGTCAGGTTTCTATCTATGAGCTGATCCTTACTGAAAATGTATGCACACATATCAGCTGCATAATAGTACCCATCATACACTAATAATGGATGAACAGCAACAGAATGGAGCTCATAATTAAAAAATGAAAATCAGAGCAAAAAACCCTTCTGTTTTTTTCAACTCGCAGGAAAAGTATTGCTTGAGATTGTGATTTGGCTAGCCATCTCAAAGAAAATAATGTGAAATTACTTCCTGCATCATCAGTTTACTGATTAGGGCCCCATGGATATAAACATTGTGCTAAGTTCTTTTAGTTCTTGAACTGAACAGTGTTAAGAACTGATATAATCCCTACATTCTCTGAATTTGCATTTCCTGCATATTATCTTAACTAAAGACTGGATAATTTTTAAAGAACAGAATCAAATACAACTACTTTGATTTGCCAAGTTTTTGTCTAATTGTATCATTCGTTCACTCTTGTTTGCTCACTAATGATAGCTAACATCTTTCTAGCCTTATTACATATCATTTATTGCCCAGCCTACTTGGCACTTTGAAGTTAAGGGATGGCCATTGAAGGATTAGGTTTTTCAATGAAAACATTATACACTGGAACTAAGCATTCCTAATAATTACCTTGCATATGCGCTCTGCACTTAGGCCTCCATGTCTTCGTAAAAGAATTCCTGTGGCAAAAGTATTTTATGGTTCCTGGAATTGCTTTGCATTTACTTTTTTTTATCGATACAAATAACTATATTAAGGTTTGAAGATCAATGTTGTACCTACTTTCTGAAATCGTAAATAATCAACTTTTCCCTAGTGAAAGCAAAAGCAGAACACCTTAGAGGCCTATTGTAATTGATTTTTCTTAGAACTGCAGAAATGTTTGTGAAGCAGCAAGAGAAACAAAGGGAAAAATCTAAAGCAAGTAGATATGACATTTCAGAAGATGGGCTTGTTTATTTGGAGATAAAACACCAATCACAAAATCCTTCTTAACTAACTTTATGACAGCACTTCCTCCAAATCAATAGTACAACACCCCCCACACACACATTTATAAAATAAAAGAAAATCTTACTGATTTAAACACAGGCATGAGAAAGAAATACTTATTTTGGTGAAGTAAATGGGACTCTAATGTATTGGTACTGGTTTCCATGATCCTGACATTGTAGCCTTGCTAACCTGTACTTATATGATGTACCCATCATCCATGGCTTGTTTAATTAAGTAAAAATGTTAACAGCCAGAAAAGGTACATAACAGCAAGCATGTGTTTTTTTTAAAAAACTAATGTTTTTAAGATGAGCAATGATGTGGTTGGCCTCCTTATTCAAGATTGTTCTAATAAATACTAGGCAGATTCATTTTCTTAAAAGTGGAAGTTTTATAGATAACATAACTGAAGTCATGTAATTTCAAGAGTTTTTTGACCTCAAATAATTATTCTTCCAAAAAGAGCACAATGGGTCAACAAATGTATAAACAAATGTTCACTATCACTAATCATATGGGAAGTGTAAATCTAGTGCAATGAGGTATCATCTCATAACTCTTAGAGTGGCTATTATCAAAAAAACAAGTGTTAACAAGTTTTGGCCAAGATATGGAGAAATTGGAACCCTTGTACACTATTGATGGGGATTTAAAATGGTACAGCCACTATAAAAACAATATGGAGATTTTTCAAAAAATTAAAAATAGAACTAACATGATCCAGCCATCCCACTTCTAGGTATATATCCAAAGGAATTGAAATTGTTATCTCAAACATGCATGTCCATGTTTATTGCAACATTATTCATAATAGTCAAGATATCAATACAATCTAAATATATATCAATAGATAAGTGGATAAAGAAAAAGTGCACATATAATATAACACTATTTTAATTTTACTAGAATTTAAAAAAAAATAAAAATTTAAGGCACATGCTCATGAATATTATCTAGCCATTAAGAAGAAGGAAATGCTGCCAATTACAGCAACATGGATGAAGATGGCAGATACTATACTAAGTAAGTTTGACACGAATACTGCATGATTTCAATTATATGTGGAATCTAAAATAGTCAAATTTACAAAAGTAGAGAATAGAATGGCGATTGCTAGGGATTTGGAGGAAAGGGAAATGGGGTGATGTTGGCAAAAGGGTATAAACTTCCAGACCTTTTCTGTTACTATAAATTACAAGAGGATGTTTGTGAAGATAGTATAAAAAGAACTTAATGATCAGTGTGTAGGGAGCTCACCCATCCATCCATCCATCCATCCATCCATCCATGGACCCATCCATCCATCCATCTTTGTATCCTGTTTATCCGTTTAACAGTTCATTCATTCACCAAATATTTAATGAGAGTCTACCATATGTCAAGCACTGTGCATTTAAGTAGCTTTTCAAAAGTTGTGTTTGGGGGAAGAAAATGTGATAACAATTTAGAAACCTTAAATATTTGAAAGCTATAAGAAGAAGAAGAACTTAGAACTTTTTATCAAGCCAAATGTCTTCAACCACCTTCCACATGCTTTGCTGAGTGGATGCATTATAGCTTGCTGGCACCTTATTTTGGAGTGGTTACCAATAGTAGTTTCATCGAGAAGACAGCAGTGGGGTTTTTCATTTTGCATTTCTCTTTAAACACTTACATAAATGATGTATTTACAGGATACAGTGTATAACTTGCCATACTGTTTTGCCCAATATCCTTCATTGTTGACCACATGATTAAAAGAAATGTTAAGTATGATAGCACACCTGGCATGAAAACATACAAGTTCTCCTTGAAGCACTAAAAATTCTAGAAGCAACAGAAGAAATTTCTTGATAAATATCAATATCAATCAGGGAATGACCACTTAGGAGTCTGTGGTAGCAGCATTAGGGGTCTGTGATAAGCTTGGGCAGTATCATGTATTACAAAAGTCTTTCCTGCACGGGAGAGAATAATGGGCAAGCCAGCTCACTGCAGGTAACAGGTATGGATGCTGATTAAGTGTCTCACTGGCAGGTCATGGTATCTTATGCAGAGCCTCACTTCACCCATGGTTTCTGTGAAGGGAAATGTGTGTAAATAATTAGAGGACACTTTGGCAAAATCAAGGTCTTGAATTGTTGGGGTTTTTTCCCCCATCCTTGGAGCTACAGGTATAGTTGTAGCTTTCAAGTGAATCAACTGATTCAAATTTAATTTTTAAATTAAGAATCACTGTTTAAGGTGGGTTTTTTAATCCACGTAGAGAAAAATCCTCTAACAGATAATCTAAGAACGGGCTGATTATTATCCTAGTTTATATGAAACTAAACATTGTTTGAGCAGCAAACATTACTCCTTGCTGTGTATGTTATGCTCAGGACTCATCTCCATTAGGATTTCTACCTGATGGGCTGAAGAGGGCTGCAGGGTCTGGACTTGTTGGGGAAGTTCCCACTCTGGCAAGGTGAGTCTAGGATTCTCTTATCTGTTCTTTCTCATTGTCTCATGTTTGTGTGTCCTTTTACTAGACATTCACACAGTGATGAGGCTGTAAACCTTCTATCCAGATGTCAGACCCCTCTTTGAAGGAATGTGTGTAAAGGTCCCTTCCCAACTGACAACAGTTTATTCCTTTCTAACATGCTTATTTGCTGCCATAGAACAATGGGAGGTACCAAATTTGGGCAGTATAAACTCGGCAATTCATGTATAATTGTTGGTTCATTGAGCCAGGGGTATTTTCACTTTTATGGATAAACTCACTTTTATACTCTTGCTGATGAGTTTTCTGATACCTAAATGCAACCCCAAACTGCTTCCATATTCATTGGTCCTTATTCTTAGCTGGAAATTTCTTAGGCTTTCTCACATGCAACAACCGAACCAGTGGATGAGCAGCTCCCACACTGTCAGTTTCAATTTTTTATTGAGGAAAATTATATTTAAAGAAATAGAGAAATCATAAGTGTACATCACAGTGAATGCCCATAAAGCGAATGTATCTGTGTAACCAGCATTCCATAGCAAGATACAGAATATTACCTAGAAGCCTCACTTGTGCCCATGTAGCCATGATCTTTATTCCTGGCATAATCACTCTCGTGACTTCTAATACCATAAATTAGTTTTTCTCAATCTGAACTGTGGAAATGGGGGAAAAAAGTTCAGTATGTATTCCTCAGTGTCAGGCTTCATTTACTTATAACTTTGTTACCAATATCTATCCTTTCAATTGTGAGTACTTATAATCTGTTTATCCTCACTGCTCTCTAGTATTCCATTGCATGAATATACTGTGATGTATCCATTTTACCATTGATGGCAATTGGGTAGTTTCTACCTGGGGACTGTTAAAAATAGTACTACCATGTACGTTCTTCTCCATGTCTTTGGGTGCAAAATGCCTTTTGACCTGTTTCATCCTTCCTGTAATTAGAAGAAAAATTAAGAACTAAAGCATAAGTACTCACCTAAAAGATAAGCTCATGGTGCTACTGTTATTTGGGACTTGTTATGTGACTAATTGTATTTTGAACATAACTCCCTCTGCCACAGTGCTTTCCCTCAGGAACCCAAACTCATTGAGTAACTTAGCAAAATGACCCCAAGATACTCCTGTTCTCATTTGAAAATCAACCAGATTTCAGTTAGGGATGAAACTAAAGTTTAGGATAAGAATATGCAAGCTTAAAGCCATATAGAACAGCACAGCCAAAAGCACTCATTAAAATTACTCATGGACAAAAGAGATTTGCACTAATTAAAATGCCTAGTCACTGTAGAGTAGGTTAAGAGGGAAGATTGACTTAGTATCAAATGGCTTCATTTTATGGCTTTACATCAGACTTTTGAAATATTTTCAG
The DNA here is from genome assembly GCF_018345385.1 of Vulpes lagopus. Taxonomy (NCBI): domain Eukaryota; kingdom Metazoa; phylum Chordata; class Mammalia; order Carnivora; family Canidae; genus Vulpes; species Vulpes lagopus. Next base: position 25,262,999 of record NC_054848.1, read on the forward strand.
TTAAGGAAATGAAAGGAAGAGGGAGAAAAAAACCTCATAGGGAAACATAAAATACCATAGACCTAAGGAGATCCATTATCATCATCATGGCAGCATTTCCAATCACATTTATGAATTTGGGCAATTTTTATCACACTTGTTGTTAAGGGACAATTGAGCAGGTGCCATTTTATGAGCTACTAATTCTTTAGTGATTCCCAAGTGGAGGATACACACACAAGGGTCAATTATTATGAGTCTAATAGAAATGCTGTGATTAGGCAAAATGCAAAGTAACATTAATCTCCTCACTGCTCTCTTGAGCAGAGTTCAGCTGTCAATTTTAGTCCTGAGGAGCTTGGAGACCACCAACATGGCCAGAGGGTTTTGGATTTGTTACATCAAGGGCAGAGTGAGCTGAATATTTTTAATATAACTTTATGAAACCAGCTCTTAATTTTAACATTAGAAGAATATTTAAAGAGAAAGAAGATTAAATATGATTCCTATAATTAAAATATAGATTCTATATGTCAGTATATTATCCTGAAATTTTAACCTTCAAGTTCAAAATCATTTTTAGTTTAGATGAAAAGTCATGATTTTTTCTCTTGCTTCACTTTCAGGGTTTATGTGACTAAGCATGAGGGAGTTTTATTCAGGTGATATGACATTTGTATTCTCATGTCTCTTGAAAATCAGAGCAGCCACAAATCCTTCTAAAAATTGAAATAAGAACTGAAACCCTTAGTGCCATCATTACACATTTGGCATTTAATAAGGTTAGACTCCTTCTAGCATATGTTTGTATGATATTGACATAATACCATTATTCATCACCTATGGGTGGGGCCATAGAAATGAGGGGATAAGGAAGGAAAGGTGGAAGAGAAGTAATACTTAGTGATGGCTTCTAATGTGTAAGATAACAAGCTTAGTGTTTCGTATGTGGTAGCTGATTTAATCCTTTTGGTAATGCTACAGCATATGATTTATCAAGCTTTCTATGGATTAGAAAGCTGAGACTCAGCAAGGTTAAGTATCTTGACCAGTGTTACTCTCTAGTGAATGGTGGACTCAGGAATCAGAGCCATGCCTACTTTCCCCCAATACTTTTCTACTATGCTATTTGGCCTTCTCATTTTAAGGACTGATTCTCCATAGTTAAGATCCTTAATGTTCTATGGGAAAGCTTGAAACAAAAATGCTCACGGCTAACTTGTCAGTGCACCAAGCATTTCTCCACATTCAAGTCATTATGTCTCATACCAGAGAAATCTCAAAAGATGCCTACCACCTTCCAGTTATTGGCCCTGAGACAAGGAAGGCTCAGCCAGCAGCTATAGGCCACGTGATGGCCAAGGTCAAGTTACTAAGAAGGGACAAGACTGCTACAGTTCATCATCTCCAGGCTGACACTGCCCCTCGATTTAGAAGTCTATATCCATGTTTCCTTATTCCTTGCTCCCAATGTGCTGTTTTTCCCATATCCAATCTCCTCCAACTCCAAACTATCCTCTAGGCTGCTGCCAGAAATCTTCAGTTTTACAAAATGCATATGTGACCATGTACTCTCCTTTGAAAAATGCTTGAATCCCCATAGAATAATGACAGCATTTCAACCTCTTAGATTAGCATACAGAAATTGGCCCTCTTCTTCCTTCTCTGGCCTTGCCTCTCCCTTTCTCCCACTGTGTCCTCACATCTTTCTCTCTAACCATCCTGAAATAAAGTGACAAGTTGCTGCCTATCTGTAAGGCTTTGTTCATGCACTTTTATCTGCCTGGACTATCCTTCCTTCCTTTTTCTCCTGGGTAAATCCAATTTTGTCTTTCATAGTTCAGCTCCAACCATTAGACCTCGGTGTCTGATTTTTATGGGCTGCTATGTATTCTAAAATAATAGAATGACATTACTGAATGACAATAGTTTGACTGTATTTCCGATTACATGGTAAGCTTCTTGAGGACAGGGACTACGGTTTCAGGTATATCTTTCTCTGTACATAGCCTGAGAGCATGGGCTCTGTATCATGCTTCTTTTTTTTTTTTTTTTGTATCATGCTTCTTGAATTTGAGTCTAACGTCTGCCACTTACTGACTCACTTCTCCCTTCTAAGCCTCACTTTTCTCATCTGTGAAATGGAGCATTACCCACCTTCTAAGATTATTGTTAGGATTAAGTGAGGTTAGGCTGTGTCTGAAAGCACAGTGTCTGCCATATGTCCAACACTCAATAAAGGTTAGTTATTACTATGATGACAAGAACAATAACTATTTAATCAGTAATCATTCTCAATGTACAATAATTAGGAATTCAATAACCATTTGATAGTTTTTTTTTTTAACAAAGAATGATCTACAATTTCTTTTTTTGTTGTTACTGAAGTATAGTTGATATACAATGTTATATTAGTTTCAGGCATACAACATAGTGATTTGACAATTCTATACGTCACTCAGTGTTCACGATAAATGTAGTCACCATATCTCATTATACAGTGTTATTATAATATAATTTTTAAAAATAAATTTGACTTTAAATTCTGGTGTAGTTAACATAGTGTTATATTAGTTTCAAGTGCACAATATAGTGATTCAGCAATTCCATACATCACCATGTGCTCATCATGACAAATGCACTCCTTGATCCCCATTACAATATTATTGACTATATTCTTTATGCTGTATTTTTATCTATATGACTTAGTTATTTCATAACTGGAAAATTGCACCTCTTAATCCCTTTCACCTGTTTTTCCCATATCCCCTCCACCTCACCTCTGGATACCAACACTTTGGTCACTTGGATATTATAAATAATGCTACAACAGATATGTGGATTCATATATCTTTTCAATTTAGTGTTTTCATTTTCTTGGGATAAATAGTAGTGAAATTACTAGATCATATCGTATTTGTATGTTAAATGTTTTGAGGAGCTACCATACTATTTTCCCTAGTGGTTATACTAATTTACAATCCCACCAACAGGGCACAAGGGTTCCTTTTTCTCCACATTCTTATTGACACTTGCTATTTGTTGTCTTTTTGATAATAGTCATCCTAACAGGTATAAGATGATAGCTTATTGTGGTTTTGGTTTGCATTTCCCTGATGATGAGTGATGTTGAACATCTTTTCATGTGCCTTTGGCCATATGTATGTCTTCTTTGGAAAAGAAATGTCTATTCAGGTCCTCTGCCCATTTTTAATTGGATTATTGGAGGAGGGGTTGGTGTTGAATTGTATAAGTAGTTTATATATTTTGGATATTAGCACCTTAACAGAGATATCATTTGAAAATTCCTTCTCCCATTCGGTAGGTTGCCTTTCCATTTTGTTGATGGTTTCCTTCATTGTACAAAAACTTTTTATTTTGGTGTAGTCTCAATCATTTATTTTGTTTTTGTTTCCCTTACCTGAGGAGACATATCAAGAAAAATGTTGCTGAGACCAATGTCCAGGAGATTACTGCCTGTTTTTCTTTTAGAAATTTTATTGTTTCAGGTCTCACATTTAAGTCTTTTATCCATTTTAAGTTTATTTTGTGTATAGTATGAGAAAGTGGTGCTTGCCGTCTCCTCCTCCTCCTCCTCCTTCTCCTCCTCCTCCTCCTCCTCCTCCTCCTTCTTTTTCTTCTTCTTTTTGGCATGTAGCTATACAGTTTTCCCAACACCATTAATTGAAGAAATGATCTTTTCCCCATTGTATATTGTTGCCTCCTTTGTTGTAGTTTGATCATATATGTGTGTGCTTATATCTGTGCTCTCAAGTCTTTTCCATTGATCTCTCTGTTTTTGTGCCAGTTCCATACTGGTTTGATTAGTATAGCTTTGTAATATAATATAATATAGTTTGAAATATGACTTTGTTTTTCTTTGTCAAGATTGCCTTGGCTATTCAGGATCTTTTGTAGTTGTATACAAATTTTAGGATTACTTATTCTAGCTCTGTGAAAAAAATACCATAGGTATTTTGAAAGGGATTGTGTTGAATCTGTAGATTGCTTTGAGTAGTATAGATATTTTGGCCATGTTAATTCTTCCATAAGCATGATATATCTTTCCATTTGTTTGTATTGTCTTCAATTAATAAAGTTTTGAAGGACTTCCACCTTTGTCACACCTATCAGAGGAACTCTTAATAGGAGGTAAAATTTGTGTTATCTAATAGAGAAAGGAAACTAAGATATTTTCTAGTATCCTTGCTCTGCTTCACAGTTGAAGTAATTGAGGCCCTGTAACATCAACTGTATCATTTAGAGTTTGATCAAAGAGGCAAAAGTCTTTTTGAGTGATATGGAATGAGGGATTTAGTACATGAATTACACTGGGTAACTGTGAAAGCTAGTCTGTGTAAAGGGAAGTCTCTGTAAAAGCCGTTGCTTTCATGGGAAGTGGTAAATCTGAAGTCAGCAGATCAGCAGAACCAGCAGTCTGGAAGTAAAGCTAGACTTGAGGTAGAGGGGCATTAAAGACAAACTGGAACCTCCGTAAACAGCTGGAACCTACCCGGACAAACTGGAACTCCTATTTATCTCCACTGCCTCCAACTTTGATGATACAGGTGATCTGAAAAAAGATACAGTGTCCTTTGCCATCGAGCCACACATGTGCCTAGTCTGAGACTTGGAGAAACTAAGGAGTAAGATGTGGCAGTCGCTGGAGGAGATGAGATCTAGTGGCTATTGGTGCCAACAAGGTGAGTCAGCAGACGGTAGAATGTGTATGTGTACGCACGCCAGCAGTGCATGGGGTCCGTGGGGCCCCTCAGAGCATAGAAGCTGCTGCTTCCCTTTCACCTTCTAAATCTCAGTAAATTTCTCCTGTGGCCATCCCTAACCTGGGGAAATGGATTATTGGAAGTGCAGTCAGATAAATTGGCACAGCTTAAAGCTGCCACATCAAGTAACAACTACAAATATGCAATTGTAGAACTGGCCCTGGGAGCCAATGTTCTTTTCATTAGATTACTCTTCCATCTATAATAAATAGTATCAGTTGCAAGGCAAAGAACATGCAGTTTGCTTTGGAAAGATTAAGTATTACATTTTTGAAAATAGACTTCAAATAACTGGATTTCCATCACAAGTAGTGTCAGACTTTCCATTAATTCTCATAAAATTTTATTTTATAGTATCAAATGGTCTGTGAGATCATTTAAGCCTAATTTTCTTACTCAATATGACATCCACATTGGGAAAATTTGGCTTGACACTGATCTATAGAATATTCCATTTCTTAGCAAAATGGCGAAGGTGGTTTGCAAAGTACTGATGTTCATGAGGGAATTCTGAATTATTCAGTTTTGATCAAAATCACACAAACCTATATACCACAGAGGTATCTGGTTTCCCAGAGGGCCTTATTTAAGACCACAAAACCACAAGTAGCCACATGGCCATTGTCTGATTTTGTGAAAAACCCTTCCTACATTCTAAACTCTAAACTTAGCAGCGAGGCAAATTTTACCAGTAGGAGAATCTGAATTTCTGTGAAAACTTTGGTTTAAGCAGCTTCATCCAACAAATGGCATGTTGCTCAGAATACTGTATGAAAAATAGATTGAACAGAATGCTCAACGGAAAGGCGTGACTTTTTGAAGAACCTCCTCTAGGTGGCCCCAGAGCTCTGTTTCTGCTCTGAAATCTTTGGGTTCTCTCTCTCAGAAACTCCAGCATACTTTGTGATAATGATTAACTTTCTGACTTTGTGACAAGCTATATCCCCTTTCCCCTTTCAATTTGATTCTACCTTAACCACAGCTTTTGAAGGTGCAGTGTTTTGAAAACATTTCTCCAGTTCTCCCCACAGCTCTAGTTTTGCCTTTCTTGTAGATGTTTTAGCTACAAGAAGTATGAATATGAATCCGCAAAGTCTCCTAATATTCCGTAGTGTATATACTATATAAGACATCTTTAAATTATCCTGATTTTCTAGTTGTCAATTGCTTTGAGGAGGAGAGTAAAGTATGCCTTGGGACCATTTTTCCCCATGATAAATGGCAGATTGCCAGAATCTGTCTCCTTCATTTCTGTGGTTGAACCTTCACTGAAAAGGCTTTGATTGTGCACACTAGGCCCACCTTGGCATAGGCAGAGCTGGCTTACAAGATATTCACCTCGGTGAGACAATTGGCTTTTTAGGGGCTTGACTGGGATGTCAGAAACTGCATTTTAAGGATGGAAGCTGTCTTCAGAGTTTTAGGGCACTGGCTTTTTTTTTTTTTTTTTTTTTGAATTGGAGAGGCAGAGTTCAACACTATCTTCAAAGTGAGGACTTTAGTGTATGGAGGCCAGTGTCAGGAATGTTTATGCAAATCTCAACTCACCTCTTTCCCCGTAGCTCTTTTTTTTTTCCTTCTGGGATTACCTATGCCTGCCATTCTTGCTAATTACCTCTATGCTATTAAGTAAAACAAGGATATTTACTGATGATAGTCTAACAGATCAAGTTCCCCAAAGACATTTTCATCTAGTAAGATGTTCTTTGGTGTTAGAATCAAGCAGTGTGTAAGACCTTGGGGTTTTAGAGTTAGGGAGATGTGGAGGCTGAGTTTTAGCCATGGCACTTAGTGGCTATGCAACCCAAGAAAAATTTGTTCCTGTCTCTGAGCTTGGTTTCCTAAGTGATACAATACAAACAATACCTCAGAGACTCACTGCAAGGATCAAATGAAATGTGAGTGGATATAGTGATGAGCACCAAGAGAGCATGCTGTAAGTGGTAGCTCTTACTCTTTTTATTATTTATTATCTTATTTATTTTATTATTGTTTACATAGAAGTAAAGTTATAATGGCACCTGAAAGGAATGGGTTTAAAGCATGGAGTCTGGACTCACATCTCGTGCTTTTTATCTAGCATCATTGTTTATGAATTGTGAGACCTTGAGCAAGTTGTTTAACTGTTAACCCGTTTGCCTTTGTCTTCTCATCTGCAGAATGTGGGGGAATAGCTACTTTTTAGGGCCATTGCAAGGAATATATATATATATATATATATATATATATATATATATATATATATATAATTTCACTTAGGGAGGGCCTAGTGTATCATAAATCCACAATAAAATTTAGCTCATGTGTAATCACCCTTCAGAATGAGCAACACACAAACATACTTTTAATTGATGCATTTTTAATATTTGTTAGAAAAACTCGAGGAAATATGCACTCTGATTTAGGATGACAGACCATGAAGAATTTGCTTCTAAGCAACAAACTGGACAAAATTGGGGAGCAGGACAGAAAAAGTGACTCCTGTATCTTTCGCACACATCTTTTCCATCTTACTTTTCCTTTCTCTCCTACCAGAAGGTTATTATAGGAGATACAGTTTTTAAGGAGGGATTATGGCATTTAAATGTCAACAAATTTTAGGAAAAGGAAAAGTTGAGAATGACACCAGAGATCTTGAGTGTGCATCACAACTATGAGAGTTTGTTTAAAAAATGCAAAGCCTCTATCTTCCTCACAGAGAGTTTGGCTAAGTAAATCTAGGTCATGCCCAGGGCCTGGCATTTTCACTAGTACTCCAGGTGATTCTGTGACTCCACTTTGAGAATCGTGAGAGTAAGAGCCCCTAAACAGGGTAAAATTCCATTTCTGGAAAATCTGACTCTAAACCCCAAGATTTCAATCACTATATTATTCTGGCCTTAAATAATGTGCCTAACTTTTTATATACAAGTGTATGTGCAAGAATGTTTGCTATTAAGAGTAAAAGTTTAGCAGTGTAAATGTCCAAAAAGAAGGGATTGGTTAGGCAAATCATGTCACTTCTACGTATATGATAGAATGCTATGTAGCCATTAAAGACAAGTTTTTACAAGTTCATAATTTAGTAGTAAATGAGAAGAGAGTGAAGATATATATGTACACTCTGAATCCACCTTTGTCAAAAATATTATGTTCCTAGAGGCTAAAGGATATTTGCTAAAATGCTACTGTTCTTAACTCTGGAGAGTAGGTAATAGATGATTACAGTTTTTTACATACTTTTCATGGTTAGAAATTTTTTAAATGTGATATTCTTAGAAGTTAAAAAGTCAATATATATGTACTGCAATGCTTAAGCACATTTGCCAAGAAAACTGTGGTAGGCAGAATAAAGCCCCACCACACACACCAAGATGCCCACACTCTAATCCCCAGAAACTGAATGTGTTACCCTACATGGTGAAAGGGACTTTGAATATGCAATTAAGAGTTTGTTAGAGACTTGGTATGGAAAGTTTATTCTGGATTCTCCAGTGGACCTAGTCTAATCAAATGAGTTCTAATAGCAGAGAACCTTCATGGGCTGTGATCAGAGAGAAATGTGATAACAGAGGGTCAGCGAGATATGATATGAGAACTCAGCCTTTGCTGACTTTGAAGATGAAAGAATGAGCCGCAAGACGAAGAATGCTGATGGGCTCTAAAGTTGGAAAAGACAGGGAACAGATTTTCCTTTAGAGGCTCCAAAGAGGAGCACAGTATCTGCCTACACCTCTATCTTAGTCCAATGAGATCTCGGGTGAACTTTTAAACTAAAGAACTGGAAGATAGCAAATTTGTGTTGTTTTAAGCTACTAAGTTTATAGTAATTTGTCACAGCAGCAACAGAAAACTAGCACAAAAACAAAGCTAAATATTTGCCAGTGTTTAAGCTCTTTGCTAGTGTATAGACCCTCTGCCATAATCAACAGCCAAATTGCTTTCCTTATCTACAGTGTCATTAAAATTATAAATGTTAATAGTGAAAACAACTTCAGCAATCATCTAATTCAAGACTTATATTTTAAACATGAAGAAATCAAGGCCTGGAGAGGTGTGTGACTTAGCTGTTGAAAATTAAAATCCTTGAAGTTGCAAGTTTCAGGGAAGTTTAATTCACTCTGATTTTTCAATAAAGAGTTTTATTATCTCACATAATAAAAAACAGGGTGGTCTTCTCCATAGGTTATCAGAACTCTTCCTGTTGGCAATTCTCTTGGCTCTGGCTATTGGCAAGATGACTGCCCCAGCACCAGGCCACATATCCATACATGACAGTGTCCAGGGGAAGAATGGGAGTGTCTCTTTCTGTATCTCCTTAACACTGAGGAATAGTTTCCCTTACATGCTTCAGGTATATATGTCATGATTCTGAGCATGAAATCTAGAACCAGATTGACCGAGTTCATATAATAATGCTCTCACTTAGTAGCTGTGTAACTTTCCTTGGGCAAGTTATTTAACCTGTGTCTCCTTTTCCTCAACTGCAAAATGGAATTAGTACATTTTGCCTACCTCATTGAGTTTGCACAGGATCAAATGTATCACTGTAGAGAGCTTAGAACATTATCTGTAGTGGTTACCAATTTGTTCAAGCCTCTTTGTATCCACATTCTGAGGGTTAGTCCCTTCGATGCTGACTCTGGGCTCAGCCACCTAACTTACTTTGATCAATGAAATGATACTAGGCATGACCCAAGCAGAGACTTGAAATGTACTTACATATTGGGGCTTGCCTTTACTTGTTGCTCTTTTTTAAAAGATATTGATTGATTGATTGATTGATTGATTGAGAGAGAAGATGGGGAGGAGCAGAGGGAGAGAGACAAGTAGACTCTGTGCTGAGCATGGAGCCTGACTTGGGGCTAGATCTCACAACCCTGAGATCGTGACATGAGCCAAAATCAAATCGGACTCCTAGCTGACTGAGCCACACAGGTGCCCCACCCCCCCCTTGTTGCTCTTGAACATTTCTATCCTATGTAGCAGCCCATGGTAGCCTGCTGGAGAGGAGAAACACATTGCTTCTATTGCTCTGGCCAGTAGCTCGCCCTATGAATGAGACCATACTAGATCAGTTAGTCACCATTCATCCCTTCAGCTGACTCCAGACTCCTGTGTAAGACCAGCATGAAACAGCAATGTCAGACCAGATCTGAAGAACCTAGCAACCAAAGCATAGAATCATGAGATAAATTGTAGATTAGAGTCGCTAAGTTTTAGGATGGTTTGTTATGTAGCAAAGGCTAGCTGACACAGTAAGCACTCAATAAGAATTAGCTGTCCTTTGCTATTATGTCTCATGAGTTAATCACCAGCAATGAAATGATTATTCCAATAATCCTAACAATGATCAGTTTATGCTGAGTGAAGTAAGTCAATTGGAGAAGGACAATCATTATATGGTTTCACTCATACAGGGAATATAAAAAAATAGTGAAAGGGATTATAGGGGAAAGGAGAGAAAATGAGTGGGAAAAATCAGAGAGAGTGACAAAACATGAGAGACTCCTAACTCTGGGAAACGAACAAGGGGTAATGGAGGGGGAGGTGGGTGAGGGGATGGGGTGACTGGGTGACGGGCACTGAGGGGGGCACTTGACGAGATGAGCACTGGGTGTTATACTATACGTTGGCAAATCGAACTCCAATAAAAAATATAGAAAAAAGTAGTTTAAAACAGAGGCTTTCACCCTGGCTATGTCTCATGAAATGTAGATGAAGCATTAACAAGTAGCAGAGGTGATTCCTGCATGCATCTAGGGTTGGGAGTAATCATTTGATATGGAGTAATCATCAAGAAGGAATGGATGTTGGGGTGTCAATCATCAAAGTCATTACACGCATGATCATGTAGCTGGTCAGGAGCAGAGAGATGATATTGACTGGTTCTCCTGAGCCCCTGCCTATTTTTTCTCTCGTTGCATGCTGTGGGACAGGGTGATACCTTCAGGCATTCACAACAAGTTAATTATTGGGCATATTGTCCAACAGCAGAGAAAAACTTGTTCGCACTGTTTTTCTTTGAGCTGCACATATTCTGAAGCAAAATAGAAAATTTCAGATACTATTACTGAGACATTTTTTCTTTTTTTCCTGCATGCCCAGCAGCTGGTGAGTGTTCAGCATCAGATATGAGAAGTTAAGCTGAATAAAATGGAGGAAAAGCTTCTAGAGAAAGCAAGCTCAGCTTTAAAAAAATGCTAAGTTTGCCGACTCGAGAGCCCAGGATGGCTTAATAAAATTGAACAGAGGAAAACCAATTAAACACTTTAAACTGCTATTCTGGGGCTCACCAAAACAACACAAATCAAAAGAGGAAATATTCAATTATTAGTAGCAGCTGGATTTTTGTGGAAGTTTTTTTTTTTTTAGTTAAGCCAAATCTCCCCTCTTGCTACTGCTTCCCAGAGGGCCAACCAATTTTTCAATCTCCAGAAAGTACTACATTGTGGATTTGCCCACAGGGATATTCAAAGAAATCCTAATGGCCTAATGTATAGCTCTGAGCTCCTCATTCCTCTTTTCGAAAACGTTCAGAGTTCCCCATGGCTTGTCAATATCTTTGATTTGGTAGACAAAGCCTTTTGCAATATGACCCCCCCCCACACACACACACATACTATACCTTTTAGCTTTCTCTATTATTCTACCTACTTGTAGCCTGAATTCTTTTGTGTGTGTGTGTGTGGTTTATAAGACAAGGAGGCATTATTTATTGAGACCACACATCATAAAACTCATGGCAGCACCACTACTACACAAATTGTAGCCTGAATTCTTAACAAACTGCCGGGCTTATTGTACCCTAATTAATCCTGTCTTCTGCTGCCTTGTTGTTTGCGCTTATGCCCCCTCCCCCGTACTCACCTCTTCTGTATATCCTCACTGGCCAAATCCATTTTTCAGGACCAGCCTCCAATGCTAATTTCATGAAGCCTTTCCTTATTTTTTGTCGAAGTGCACCAGCCACAGACCACCTGAATTGCAAGTATAGCTAAGGTTTATTTGAATTGCCATAGCTTGGAAGAACACATATCAGGAAACCATGAATTTTTGAACTTTGAAAATCTGCTGGGTAATTCTGAGGGGGGTTGAAAGAGACAAAGGTCATTTCTGGATTGGGTGCTCTCAGGAAGCAGGAGCCACTTGGTGATTGGATATCTTGATAACTTTTCAATTTAAGAGGCAGCATCTTTAAAACAATGCTTTTTTCAGTTGACCACAGTCTTGGCCACTCACACAATTTAGGCTTGTCCATTTATATCAGACTCATATTCTTCACCTGCTAGCCAGTAGGGATGTCTGGGACTGTGATCTCTACTTACTGTGTTTCAGAGTTAAATACGGGACTGTACAGAACACTGCAGGAAGATGGAACAGTGATCTGGAAGCAACCAGATATTAAACAGGTATTGATGAGCCAGACTGTCTTCGTCACAACTACTCAACTCCGGCATTATAGCAGGAAGGTAGTCAGAGACAACATATAAATGAATGATCTGAGTTCCAATAAAATTTTTTATATTATTGAAGTACAGTTGACATACAATGTTATATTAGTTGCAGGAGTACGACATAGCAGTTTGACAACTTGCATATTATATAGTATTTACCATGATAAGGGTAGTTATTATCTGTCACCATATTATTGACCATATTCCCTATTCTATACTAATCACCTCTGTGTCTTATTTATAACTGGAAGTTTTTTTGAAAGATTTTATTTTCTTATTCATGAAAGACATAGAGAAAGAGGCAGAGACATAGGCAGAGGGAGAAGCAGGCTCCTTGCAGGGAGCCTGGTGCGGGACTCAATCCTGGACCCCGGGATCACACCCTGAGCTGAAGGCAGACGCTCAACCACTGAGCCACCCAGGCGTCTCTATAACTGGAAGTTTGTACCTCTTAATCCCCGTCACTCATTTTGCCCAGTCCCTCACTCTGCAGCCACCAGTTTGTTCTCTGTATTTATGAATCTCTTGCTGTTTTTTGTTTGTTCATTTGTTTGGTGTTTAGATTCTACATATAAGTGAGATGATAAGGTATTTCTCTTTCTCTGACTTATTTCATTTAGCAGGTCCATCCACATTGTCATGAATAACAAGATTTCATTCTTTTTATGGCTGAGTAATATTCCATTGTATGTATATACCACATCTTCTTCATTCATTTATCAGTGGACACTTGAGTTGTTTGGAAATAATGCTCCAGTAAGCCTAGGGTTACATATATCCTTTTGAATTAGTGTTTTTGTTTTCTTTTGGTAAATACCTAATAGTGGCATTGTTAAATCATACAGTATTTCTATTTTTAACTTTTTGAGGAACCTCCATGCTATTTTCCACAGTGGCTGCACTAGTTTGCATTCTCACAAACAGAAAAGGAAGATTCGTTTTGTGCCACATTCTTACTAACACTTGTTATTTCTTGTCTTTTTGATAATAGCTGTTCTGCCTGATAGGAAATGATTTCTCATTGTGATTTTGATTTTTTTAAAAGATTTATTTATTTATTCATGAGAGACACAGAGAAAGGCAGAGACATAGGCAGAGGCAGAGGCAGGCGCCCTGCAGGGAGCCCAATGCAGGACTCGATCCTAGGACTCTGGGATCATGACCTGAACTAAAGGCAGCTGTCCAACCGCTGAGCCACCCAGGCATCCCACTCACTGTGATTTTGATTTGCATTTCCGCAGTGGTTAGTGATAATTGAGCATCATTTCATGTGTCTGTTGGCCATCTCTATGTCTTCTTTGGAAGAATGTCTATTTAGGTCCTCTGGCCATTTTTAACTGGATTATTTGTGATTTTTGGTATTGAGTTGTATAAGTTCTTTATATATTTTGGTTATTAATCTCCAATTGGATATATATCACTTGCAAATATCTTCTCCCCTTCAGTAACTTGCCTTTTTATTTTGTTGATGGTTCCCTTCACCGTGCAAAAGCTTTTTATTTTGGTATATTCCTGCTAGTTCATTTTTGCCTTTGTTTCTCTTGCCTGGGGAGACATATTAGAAAACTGTTGTTAAGGCCGGTATCAAAAAAAATTACTGCCTGTGTTATCTTTTAGGAGTTTTATAGTTTTGGATCTTATATTTAGGTCCTTAATCGATTTTAAGTTTATTTTTGTGTATGATGTAAGAAAGTGGTCCAGTTTCACTCTCATGCATGTAGTTGAAGAGACTGTCTTCTCCCCATTGTATATTCTTGGTTCTTTTGTCATAGATTAATTGGCAGTATAATTTAGTGCAGTCCTTATCAAAATACCAATAATATGTTTTACAGAACTAGAACAAATAATTCTGAGTTTGTATGGAACCACAATAGACTCCAAATTGCCAAAGCCATCTTGAGAGAGAAGAACAAAGCTGAAGGTATCACAGTCCCAGATTTCAAGATATACTACAAGGCTATAGTAATCAAAATGTTATGGTACCAGCACAAAAATAGATTTATAGATTAATGGAACAAGATAGCACAGAAACAAACCCAATAAAATTTTATTTACAAAAAACAGGTGGTGGACAGGATTTAGTCCAGAGGAAGAGTGCTAATTTTGAGGCCCATTCTTTCCATCTGGCCACAAGCCAATGACCATCTCCAGTTTTGCAATTCTCATCTGTAAAATGGTGATAATAATACTTGCTTTATGTGTGCAGATTAAAACAGGATATTGTTGTATGGAAAACCTTTTAAAATATGAAGTGCTATATACTTAAAATATAGTATTAACTTGTCATGTATTTACAGAACAGAATTGTTTATCTTTCTGCAGCAAGGTTGTAGTAGATGTGGAAAGGTGCCAAACAGATCTCCATTAAAGGGAAGACTTATTGCCTACCTCTGGGGTATGTGCTCAGCAGGAAGCCTCCAGCTGTCAGCTTCTTCATGGTTAGCCTCAGCTACTGAGAGCTTCTCACACATGGCAGACATTATGGCAACTGAGCACAACAGAAGTATACAGGTTCAGGCATTTCAGCCTCAACTTGATAATCACTACTCATTGTAGAGCTCTGTGCCAGATTGCTCAAGGCTATAAAGCACTTGCATGTCTGTTCAACTTATCCCTCTTCTCAATCATGCTTCCTCTCCCTTCCCCTCATGAATTGATCCTTAATAAATATCCTGTACTCTAATGTCCATATTAGGGTGATTCTGGAGAATACAATCTACAAAAAGGATAATTTACTGAGATACTATTGTGTGTCATGTTTCTGTGGTGTGTGTGTGTGTGTGTGTGTGTGTGTGTGTCTCCTTTGTTCATTTCAAGAACATAGACAGGCCTTGCCTTGAAGCTATTTATATTCTTTGAGGACAGTCCACCCTTCTGGCCAGAATCTGTGATAGAAATATGCTTGGGTTTTAAAGGTGCAGATGGAGAGATAGCTTGCCAACTCAGAGGGAATGGAATGACTCTGGACTAGTAAGGAATCCATGAATTGGTGTCTGTGTTCTATAAGTGTCAAGAACTGCCTACTACGTGTTCACAACATCCCAAGAAGACCTCAGAGGAGTCAGGCTGAATTGTGTCACTCAGAGAGTCTGCAATTGAGAAATGGGGTACTGATGCCGGCAAAATTCCTGGGCCCATGGGACCTCTTCAAGGGGACATTATGTAAGTTTGGATCCGGAACAGGATGGGAGTTGAGAATCACATTGAATTTCAGCTTTGAAAAGTAGAATAACATGATTTATCTTGCATAGCCCAGTTATTGAGTAAAATCCAATCTACTGCATGTATATCCCTTTCAATATATTTTCTGACAAGTAAATTCAGTGAGTTTTGAGAAGATCAACAATGAAGGTCTAATCACTCATTGATTTCACAAATATATATTAAGCATCTACTACCTCCCTGGCATTCTCCTTGCTACATTGTGATGAACAAGGTAGATATGGTCAGCAGGAAGTTTACAGCCACTTTTTCTTCTGCTGCTGCCAACAGTGTCTCAGGGCCAGGCAGCTGGAATCACAGGAATCTGACAGGGCCTTCAAAGATTGAAGGGGTCAGTGCAGCCTTCTGTCACTTCCTGAGAGACTCCCAATTTCCTTCAGTGTGGATAGAGCACCTCACAGTCTTCTCTTATTGCCAGCATCTGGACTCCCTACTTGGAGGCTTTCTCTAGCTGCATGAACATGCTCAGCACATGTGCAGGACAGGCCTGAGGGGTATGTGTGTGTGTGATGTGCTGTGGACATGGTGTGGAATTGATGTATTGGGGAGAAGCCCTCAGCCTTTGGAGATCGGAGTGGATACAGAAACGCCCCTGCTTGCTTGCCCCTTGGGTCAGAAAACTCTGAGATATACTCTGCACTGTCTCCCAAAGATCCCCAGTGGGATTCAGCCAGTTACCCACACCAATAATATGCTCATTCCCATAATCTGTCTTGGCTTCCTTCCTTTCCCTGTCTCATCTTCCTGCTCCTGTTCCAGTGATTGCCAGAATCACTCTGCAGACAAATTGCTTAAATCTTCATCTTGGCATCCATTTCCTGGGGAACCTAAACTGAGATTCCCACCACCATAGGACTTGCTTTCACCTAGGGGGAAGGGGCATGATGGCCACTACCACATGCACCCCAGCACCATGTGTGCAGGAAAGCCCCCCATCTCTGGGTCCTTGTTGATAAATGGGTGTACTTTAAAGTAGCAGATTGCTAAGCACTTTGGCACATGGCTGAAAACAGCAATCAACTAATTAGCTTTTCTTCCTAATGAACAGTAAGCCCACTGAGGGCAAGTTTGTGTTATTTCTTCTTGCATCAGCACTAAGCATAATGTTAGGCACGGAGCAGGTGCTCATTGATGGTTCTGAACTTATTCCCTAGGGAGTTAGTCCCTACTTGTAACTAAGCAGCCAAACAGGTCTCTTAATTCACATTTCTGGTTCCTGTGTAGAGCCTGAAGAAATGGTGTATGTGGTCTCTGGGGGGAAAGAGTTGAATGTCTCCAGTATTTTTATGAAGTCTTTAGGCATTTCTATGCAAAATCTGCAAACTGACGTGATCGAAAATAGTCCAAAGCAGGGCTCAGAAGACATTTTCTGAAGGGGGCTAGATACTAAACATTTTAGGCTTTGTGGCAAGATGTCTCTGTTGCAGCTACCCAACTCTGCCTTTCTAGTGCAGAGACAACCAAATACCGTACATAATTGAATGTTCCAATAAAATATTATTTTCAAAAACACCTGGCTGGATTTTAGCTCATGGGACTTATTTTTCTGACTTATGGCCTAAGATAGTGTCATCGAGTGGAAATTTCTGCAAGATAAAAATATTCTGTAACCAGACATATCCAGTTTGGTAGCCAATATGTGGCTAGGACTACTGAGAATATGAATTGATTTATTTTATTTACATTAAAATAGGCACATGTGGCTAGTGACTAACATATTGGGCACTGCATGGTATTGTTTTGTCAATCCTAGCAAAGCTCAGACTTCTTAATCATATTTCTATCAACATTTCTGCCCCAACTACTTCTTCTTTAGGAAACACAATGTTCAAAACAATGAAAGTGAGGACAGCATATGCTCTTCCCAGTGAACCTGCCAGATTCTCTTGTTTCTGGTGTGGTTGGCTGAACATAATGCATATGGAGGAGACAAGCCATTATTTCTTCCTAGGCACGCTAAGGCATGAGTAAAGCTCTCAGGCATATAGTTCATGAGCTGCAGTGTCTCTACCAATAATTCAGATATCTTCAGGTGGTCTTGGATACTAGTACAAGACTCATCAAAGTTAGGGCTTAAGTTTTCTTTCTCAATAGGCTCTGCCACTTTACTAGTACCATCAGCTCCAAAGTTCTGACCTTTTAGCATTTGATGACTCAATTCTGGCAAGCTGAGTTTCCAGCCCTCCTTCTCCTTTTTAAAGTTTGCTTTTCAAAACCAGCCTAACAGGGATCATTTCAGTGTGTGATGAAGTAGGCACTTATTGAGCAATAAACCTGTGGATTTATGCTTATGGGTTTCTAGAAGCAACTTTGCCACAATCCTGTGAAATCTCGCTCACAGTTCATTGAGCTCTGACTGGATCTTGAATTATAGTTGATGCTCCATGCAGAAAGTAATATTTGTCACATTCTATAACTGTATGTTCTACAGCTTCAGAATACTGTGCATTGCTTTGACAAATTCACTCGGCTAGAGCTGGAGTAACCCTTTACATCCTTGATCACACAGTTCTAATGTGCCACTCTGTATTTTTACAAATAATTTATGGATAGGAAAGCACACACATTGAAACTTGATGCATCTTCACCAGCTTAGCACAGCCATGGAAACATTATGCACATCACAACCCCAATGGGAAGCACCATCCTTACTTTTAGCAGTATACATTATTTTTTTTTCAGTTTACATAAGTTAACTCTGTCAAGTATACTCTATATCCAGATTATTTTGTTTGTAAGATTCATTCTATTTTGCTATACATAGTTATAGATTGTGCATTCTCATTAACATAAGGCATTCCATTGTATGACTGTTTATCCACTTAACTCTGCTTAGTATTTGTATGGTTTCTAAAGTTTAGAACAATTATAGACAGTGCTTCTATGACCATCATAGTGTGTACTTTGGCACATGTACAGAATTTCTGGATCATTGAGTATACATATATTTACTTTAGGAGATCTTGCCAGTTTTCTAAAATGGTCGAACCATTTCATGTTCCCATTTACAGTGTATGGGAATTCTAGTTGCTTTATGTCCACACAAACATGTTATTTTCATTTTTTTACTACTCTAGTAAAAAAGTACTACTCTTGACATATGACCCTTTATTCTGGTTTTACTTTGTATTTCCCTAGTGATGAATTGAGTCCAACACCTTTTAAAAAATATTTATCAGCCATTTGGATTTTTTTTTTTTTTGGTTAAGTGTCTAAGATTTTTGCTCACTTTTCTATTTGAATCAACTACTTTTCCTGATTTAATTTTTGGATTTTGTTTTTGAATATATAATATAATCACAAGTCCAAAACCAAAAATATTTTTGAAAGATACAGCAAAATGTATTCTTCCCCCTTTGTCCCAGGTTCATTCAGGTCCCACTTCTCCCTTTCCTATGAGGAACTACTTTTTATTACTTTTTATTAGTTTATGAGTTTTATCACTTTATTAGTTTCCTGTGCTTTCAGAGCTTTTTTAGTGACAGTGCTCCTATTAAATGTGAAATAAGTTTTCCATGAAATTAGTAAAAAGTCAGGACACTGGCCCCACTTTGAACAACCCAAGAGGTGTATTTGGTTTGTTTGTTTTTTTTTTCCTTAAGATTTACCCATTTATTTTAAAGAGAATGTGTGTGTGCACAGGAGAGAGGGATAGAGGGAGAGGGAGAGAGAATCCCAAGCAGACTTCCTGCAGAGTGGGGAGCCCAACCTGGGCTTGTTCCCATAACCCTGACCCTGAGATCATGGCCAAAATCGAGAGTCAGATACTTAACCCACTGAGCCATCCAGGCGCCCCCAGGAGGCAGGTGGTTTATTTTTTTTTCGCAGTGCCAATGCTACATTAGCAGCAGTTGAGATGGTAACTGTTATGTACAGTCGTAGGGCAAGAGGCATAATTTGGGAATCATTTCAGATCTGAAAGACAGGATATTAACATGTTATCAAATAACATGTTCTGTTTTGCCAGAACCTAATAACTCATTCTATTAAATGTGATGCTAAAAAGTAAATATGCTTAAAAACTAAATATCTAAGTGATGAGTCGGTCTGTTCATCCTCTAAGCTAGAAATTCTCTGAACATAAAGATTCATTCGAATCATAGGACTTACCTAAGCAAGGATGTATGATTTGCTGCAGATTTTTCTGATTTAACTGATGTGAGGCTCTTAACTCTGCAGTTTCTCGGTTCCTTGCTAGTAGTACGTTGGACACTTAGGGAGGTGCATTAACTCTTTGGAACCACCTGAGTAACATTACTACACAGAAAATTAGTATAAAGAAGATTGCTTTCTCTATAAATGTTCCTTTTTTTTTTTGCAAGCTTGCTGAAGTGCTAAAGTTACACTTTGAAGCAGAATCAGAGAACCTATACAAGAAACTTTGGAGTTTTGTGTATACACAGTACCCCAGTGGTCATATGTCAGACTTTAAGAGAAAATCTCCATGTGCTCTAGAAGAGTTAATTTACCAAAGTTAAATGTTGTCAAAAGTAGCATATAGATAGACTACTTATGATCACAAGTGGTCACATGCCTATGTGTGAGACAATTAAAAAAAAACTTAAAATACAAAATGATCTTGTTTGCTACTCAGCTATGGTAGACATGTGACTCAGACTTTAACCTGAGAGAACCCCAGGTATGATGTGTTCCTGGGGGGAATATTGGTTGATCTTTGGGGATGGGGCTTCTACCTTGAGCTATGTTAGGTTCATATTTCCCTAGGAAAAGCCTACAAACACCTTTATCTCTCCTTCAGAGAAAAAAAAATCCAACTAGAGCCACTGCTGAGTCAGAGAAGTAATTGAATATAGGTATAATCATGTGGTTCCAGTGCCAACAGACATAATACATAGATAGGAAAATAGTTCAGCTAATGCCAGATGCCATGCAACAGAAAAAATAATATTTTGGTATTTAAGCATCTGAGCTAGGTGCCAAGACTCTTGACTTATTTCTGATAGCATTTTAAAGAAGTACTTTCATCAATTTTAATAAAAACAGAAATCGAAAATCTAATAATTATTGCACTCAATTATCTAGATTTATAACATATCATGTGTTTATTATATATGAACACACTTTAATAAATGAATTATGTAATAAATATATTAACAAATATTTTTACAGAAACTAAAACACTCCTTAGCTATTATATAAATCATATAATAAATATTATAATTATAATATCTTTAGAACATTCTACTGTTTTGAAATTATAATAAAATTCACAAATTTATTTTTATTGCCTTTATTAGGCAGTCTGCTGGGGCAAGCAGAATCTGAAATTTATAACTTCCAGAGAAGGTTATAAATCAAGCTATGAGAGAAATAGTGTATGTTCTGTTCTCCTATCTTGAGCAGTAAAGAAAGGGCTGGTCTCATATGATTTCATTCATATGTGAAATTTAAGAAACAAAACAAATGAGCAACAAAGAAAAAAAGAGACAAATAAAAACAGACTCTTAAATACAGAAAACAAGTTCTTGTTTGCCAGAGCAGAGGTGAGTGGGAGAAAGGGTGAATAGATAAAGGGATACAGAGTACATTTGTCTAGATGAGCACTACGAAATGTACAGAATTGTTTAATCATATTGCATACTTAAAACTAATATAACACTGTAGGTTAATTATACTTGAATTGAAAAAAGAATAAAAATAGTAATTACAACAATAAAAAAGAGGGCTGGTCTACAGTCTGACCCTTTTTCTTCCCCCTCACCTTGGCTCTGTTCCAAAAGAGGTCACATACATAGACACTTGCACACTCAACCCATATGTCCAACTTCCATCTACCTACCTCCTCTGCGAATAGCCACCCTTTAGCCAATTCTCAGACACAAGGCTCATACATCCGTAGAGTGTCCACTCTCAGTGCATGGAACCAAGAAGAAAACCTGCACACACCTTGGAAGCTGAAGTATGTCCTAGAATGAGTTGGAAGATACCTGAGTTCCAAGTAAACCTCTCACCCCTAGGTAGGAGCAGAATTGATAGAGGACTGAAGCAAGTATACAAAAATACAGGAAATAGGGCAGGATCTCTTCCTGACCATTCTAACAATGGTCCTGCTGCTAGGCTGCTGGGTAGAGTGGAGAATGAAAGGTAAACAACAACAAAGATCCCAGCTCTCATGCCACTTGAAATTTAATTGATAGATTATTCTTATAAGAATGAACATAGCTCTCAGATATCCCAGCAGGAACTTACAAGGAAATGCTTAGGGCAACCTCTTGTACTATATGTAAACAGTTTCTTCCTTTTAGAAAATACTAGCAGGCAGCTTCTCTTTGGAAACTTCTCTGATGCCCACAACCCTGCATTATATCTTCAACTAAAAAGACGCTTGAAAGATAGACTTATCACCTACATTAGGAGTTGTTAAACTTTTTATGTAAAGCACTAGAGAGTAAATATTTCAAGTTTTACAGGCTGTATTGTATAGTGTCTGTCGCCAATCCTCAACTCTGTCTTTGTAGTACAAATGTGTGTGTAAAAACCTAGACAGTGTGTAAAAAAATTTGGAATAGCAGTGTTCCAATAAAAACATATTTACAAAAGCAAGCAGTGGGCTGGATGGAGCCCATAGACCACCATTTGTCTGATTTATATTATGACCAAATAAGATAGAAAGTTAGAAATCGGAGGTAGGGAAAAAGAAGAAAAACTCTAGGAGAAAGGGAGAAGTATAATTTTTTAATTTATTTTTTAATTTAAATTCAATTAATTAACATATAGTGTATTATTAGCTTCAGAAATATATTTTTAAAAAGACAGGGAAGAGACAGTGTCATAAAACAATGTACTCAAGGAATGACTGTAGGTGTATGGATACATGAGTATACACAGAGCAGCAGTAGAAAAGATGATAAGGGTAAACAAAAGTCAAAAGGCGGATCCTATTCCTTAATTGTATTTATATATTTTTACATGTGAACATATGGGAATCCTCTCTTTGCCTCATTTTAATTTTTTAAAAATTTTAACTCTTCTAAAAAAAGGGAAAGTTGCATTTTATTTTACAGAAAGTAATGGTATTCTCAAATAATAGCTATTACTTACCACCTATAAGACTTCTACCATCAAAAACTTGGAATGCCATTTTTTAATACTAAATTTATTTTTTATTGGTGTTCAATTTGCCGACATACAGAATAACACCCAGTGCTCATCCCGTCAAGTGCCCCCCTCAGTGCCCGTCACCCATTCACCCCCAACCTCCGCCCTCCTCCCCTTCCACCACCCCTAGTTCGTTTCCCAGAGTTAGGAGTCTTTATGTTCTGTCTCCCTTACTGATATTTCCTACCCATTTCTTCTCCCTTCCCTTCTATTCCCTTTCACTATTATTTATATTCCCCAAATGAATGAGAACATATAATGTTTGTCCTTCTCCGATTGACTTATTTCACTCGGCATAATACCCTCCAGTTCCATCCACGTTGAAGCAAATGGTGGGTATTTGTTGTTTCTAATGGCTGAGTAATATTCCATTGTATACATAGACCACATCTTTATCCATTCGTCTTTCGATGGGCACCGAGGCTCCTTCCACAGTTTGGCTATTGTGGACATTGCTGCTATAAGCATCGGGGTGCAGGTGTCCCGGCGTTTCACTACATCTGTATCTTTGGGGTAAATCCCCGGCAGTGTAATTGCTGGGTCGTAGGGAAATACAAATCAAAACTACAATGAGATACCACCTCACACCAGTGAGAATGGGGAAAATTAACAAGGCAGGAAACAACAAATGTTGGAGAGGATGTGGAGAAAGGGGAACCCTCTTGCACTGTTGGTGTGAACTGGTGCAGCCACTCTGGAAAACTGTGTGGAGGTTCCTCAAAGAGTTAAAACATTAAATTTTTTAAAAAATATTTTATTTATTTATTCATGAGAGACACAGAGAGTGGGGGGGTGGTGCAGAGACACACGCAGAGGGAGAAGCAGGCTCCATGCAGGGAGCCTGACATGGGACTCGATGCCAGGTCTCCAGGACCAGGCCCTGGGCTGAAGGCAGTGCTAAGCCACTGAGCCACCCAGTCTGCCCAACATTTAATTTTAATACAGGTTAGCTTAGGGGGGCACCTGGGTGGCTCAGTGGTTGAGCATCTGCCTTTGGCTCAGGTTGTGATCCCAGGGTTCAGGAATTGAGTCCCATCTCAGGCTCCCCATAGGGAGTCTGCTTCTCCCACTGCCTATGTCTCTGCTTCTCTCTGTGTCTCTTGTGAGTAAGTAAATAAAATCTTAAAAAAAATAGAGGGTATCTTAGGGATCTGGTCTAACTTAACAGAAGACTAGACTGAGACAAAGAATTAGAACATTCTCACCTATGACCTAAACATCTAGGATGATCCTATTTCCTCTCTTTAATCAGAGAGATAATTATTGGAAAAACACATGTCTTGATGGAGGAAGATGTTCCTGAAATGGAGATCACTTAAGTTTAGGACGCTTTCAATAATGTCATGAACTTCAGTCATTGTTTGCTTTGCATCAGTTAGCTCTCTTCAGTCAGCCACAGATGAGGTTTTCAAGGACATCTGGATTGTAGAAAACTTTAGCCAATGTATCCTTGACATTTCACTAGGGTAGCGGGGAGGGAAAGATACTACTATGAGAGCTTATTACGTACACATTGCATTTTACCTTGAGTCACTGTTGAATTTTTCTGATGGGGGGTAGTCCTGATGGTTACATTTGACAATAAAACTTAATTTTAAGTTAGCCCATTACTGGAAGAACATGCTTTTCTGAATCTGTAGAAAGAATGTACTGTCTTTCTCTACAGCGCTTCCCTGAAGATCTGATGAGCTCGCAGTGCTAAGTCTATATATACTTGTGTCCTCTCCAGCCTCATTCCTTCAATGTTTAAGAACTACATATCTGATCATTTTGCTCTTCCCTTTGTTCGATATCAATTTCATTTGCTACAAGTTGGATAGATGAAATGTTTGAGTCCCAAAACTGGGGGGAAAGTTCCACTGTCAGTAAGAAAAACTTAAAAAATATAAATGGAAAAATCTAACCCTAAGTCTTGGGTCCAACTTAATATTGAGTCAGTGATATTAAATCTATTGTTAGGATTCCAGTTTGTCTAATCTAAATACCTCCTTTAACATAGAAGAAGAAGAGTGATGTGTACAAGGCCCCATGACTCATTTGTCAAAAGATTGTCAACAGATTTAAATCTTACAGGCCCAGCATCATTTCCACCTTGCTGTAATACTACTCCCATTTCCCACATTGTTCTTTCCATAGTTAAATCTGTTCATTCCTTTAAAAAGCATTAACTGCAGTGAGACATCACCTCACCTTTGTTAGTATAAATTATAAAAAAAAAAAAAGGAAGGTAAGTGTGATGAGAATGAAAATACAAACTTGTGCACTGTAGGTGGAAATGTAAGTTGGTGCAGTCACTATGGAAAACAGTATGGAGTTTCCTCAAAAAAATTAAAAATAAAACTACCGTATGATCTAGCAATCCTAATTTGAGGTATATATTCAAAGAAATTAAAATTAGGATCTCAAAGAGATATCTGCATTCCTGTGTTCACTGCAACATTATTCATAGCAACCAAGACCAGGAAGCAACTTAAATGTCTATCAACAGATGAATGAATAAGGAAAATGTGGTATATACATACAATGGAATATTATTCAGCCTTTAGAAAAAAAGGAAATCCTGTTGTTTGTAACAACATAGATCATCCTGGAGGACATTAAGGCAGACCCTGCATGATTCTACTTATGTGAGGAACCTAAAATAGTCAAACTCATAGTATCAGGGAGCAGAGTGGTGGTTACCAGAAGCTGGGGAAAGGGATTAATGGGGACTTAACAGTCAAAGAGCACAGAGTTTCAGTTCAGCAAGAGGAATAAGTTCTAGAGATCTACTGTACAGTATAGAGCCTGTGATAAACATTTACTGTGAGAGTAGATTTTACAGGAAGTGTTCTTATCAATAATAAAAGGAGGGCAGGAAGAAAGCTTTGCCCATGTTCGACATGTTTATGGCATAGATTTTGGCTATAGTTTTAAGTATATGTAGTTATGTCCAAACTCATCAAATTGTGTACATTAAATATATACCACTTTTTATCAACCTCAGTAAAGTGACTTAAAAACAAAAGTGTTTACCAAGCACCTATGAGGGGCAAAATCCCTAGATGTGGCAGATATGAGGATATATAAGATAGATGAGAAGTCAGTTTTGATAAAGTCACAAAACTAATGTGATAATCTTGATAAAACAGAATGTGCCAGGTGTTGTGGGAATATAAATGAAGGGAATAGCCCATTCTTCCAGGATTCATGGGTGATACAGTTTTCCTCAGAGTGACTCATTTTAGCCATAAAGAACAAATATGTTTCTTTGGTTTATTCAGTGCCTGAATGATCTATGTAGTTCTTATATTTTGTAATCATCATACATTCATCCTGTATTTACTAAGTATGTACAATTTATACTTGAAATGATGTAATATAAGACATGGAATTTGCAGTCTTTACACTTAAGCAGCTTACAACTAAAAAGAAGGTAGACTTCAATCAATGTACCTTAATATAATCTGTAAGAAACACAGCCAAATAAATTAGGGTGTGAAAGAGAAGAGAAGGTGGATTGGAAGTAAGAAAAGCATTATAAATAAGAATGTTTCTGGAAAAAATGAACACAGTAGAAATTCTCTGAATTGAATAAATATTACAGATAGTTCATATTATAAATGTAAACATATTATTTGAAGAAAATTGGGGTGCTTGAGTGACTCAGTTGGTTAAGCATCTGCCTGTGGCTTATGTCATGATCCTGGGGTCTGGGGATTGAGTCCTGCATCATGCTCCCTGCTCAGTGGGAAATCTGCTTCTCCCTCTACCCTTCCCCCCTGCTCGTGTGTGCTCTCTTTCTTTCTCTTCTCTCAAAAATAAATAAATAAAATCTCTTTTTAAAAAAGAAAATTGAAAAAAAATTGAAAAAAAAATTAAAAAAAAAATACAAAAAAAATAAAAATAAAAAATAAAAAATAAAAAAGAAAATTGGTATAGGTGTAATTGAAAGAGAAAATAAAAACTCCGATAGCCCCACCACCCAGAGCTAATCATTAACCTTTTGATATCCATTTATTTTCACAGATTTTTCTTAGGTACAAACAAACATATTTTTTTTCCTTATAGAAATTGGGTTCATATTGTAGATACTATTTTGTAATCTGAAGATTTTACCTGGCAATATGGTATTGACACTTTTTACTGCTTTTGTTTTTTAATTTTTAAAAATTTTTAATTTTTTAAAAGTTCAAATACAATTAACATAGTGTTAATATTAGTTTCAGGTGCACAAGTAATGATTGAACAATTCCATATATTTCTTGGTGCTTTAATTGCACTCTCAATTCTTATAAGTGTACTCTTAATTCACTTTATCTGTTTCAGCCATCTCCCTATCCCTTCTGGCAACCACCAGTTTATTCCTTGTATATAAGAGTCTGATCTTTTGTTATATCTTTTTTCTTTGTTCATTTGTTTTGTTTCTTAAATTCCAATTATGAGTGAAATCATATGGCATTTGTCTTTCTCTGTCTGACTTATTTCACTTAGCATAATAGCTTCTAGGTCCATCCATGTTACTGCAAATGGCAGGACTTCATTCCTTTTGATAGCTAAGTAATATTCCATTGTGGATATATACCATGTCTTCTTTTTTAAAAAAATAGAGATTGATTGACTGATTTTAGAGGGAGTAGGGATGGAAAAGGGCAGAGGGAGAGAGTCTTTTAAAAATATATATTTATTTACTTATTTTTTGAGGGGGAGTGAGGGAGGGAGAGAAATCCCCAAGCAGACTCCCTGCCCAATGCAGAGCCCCACACAGGGCTTCATCCTGGGACCCTGAGATTATGACCTGAGCTGAAATCATGAGTCAGATGCTTAACCAACTGAGCCACCCATGTGCCTCAGAGGAAGGGAGAGTCTTAAGCAGACTCCACACACTGAGTGTGGAGCCTGACATGGGACTCAGTCTCATGACCCTTAGATCACAACCTGAGCCAAAACCAAGAGTTGGAAGCTTGACTGACTGTACCACCCAGGCACCCCATCATATCTTCTTTTAAAAAATTATTTATTTATTTGAGAGACAGAGCATGAATGGGGGTAGGGATAGAGTTAGAGGGAGAAGCAGATTGCCTGCTGAGTGGGAAGCCCCACCTTGGGGCACAATCTCAGGAGCTGGAGATCACAACCTGAGCTGAAGTCAGATGCTTAACCAACTGAGCCACCCAGGTGCCTCCTTTTTTTTAAATATAAATTTTAGTTTGTTAACATACAATATTGATTTCTGAGGGAAAATTTAGTGATTGATCACTTAAATACAACACCCAGTGCTCATCACAAGTGCTCTCCGGAATCTCCATCACCCATCTAGCCCATTCCCCACCTATCTCTTTCCATCAACCCTCAGTTTGTTCTCTATGGTTGAGTCTCTCATGGTTTGTTTCCTTCTCTCTCTTTTTCTCTTCTGCTTTCCCATATGTTCATCTATTTTCTTTTTTTTTTATTCATTTATGATAGTCACAGAGAGAGAGAGAGGCAGAGACACAGGCAGAGGGAGAAGCAGGCTCCATGCACCGGGAGCCTGATATGGGATTCGATCCCGGGTCTCCAGGATCGCGCCCTGGGCCAAAGGCAGGCGCCAAACCGCTGCACCACCCAGGGATCCCTGTTCATCTATTTTCTTTCTTAAACTCCACATCTGAGATCATGTATCTTCTGTTATCCATTCTTCTATAAATGGACACTTGGGCTTCTTCCATATCTTGGCTATTGTAAATAATGCTGCAATAAACATACAGGTGCGTGTTATCTTTTTGAATTAATGTTTTCATTTTCTTTAGTAGTGGAATAACCAGATCCTATGATAATGCTATTTTTAATTTTTCAAGGAACTTCCATACTGTTTTCCACAGTGGCTGCATGAAATTGAATTCCCACCAGTGGTGCACAAGAGTTCCTTTATTGCCACATCTTTGCCAACATTTGTTATTTCTTGTGTTTTTGACTTTAGCCATTCTGAACTTTTTACTCTACTTCATTCTCTTCTAAAATGTGATTTTATAGTAGTACATGTCATATAAATAATTCATTAACTCAGTTCCTTATGTTCATCATGCAGGCTGTTTGCAGTATTTTGATACCATAAGTAGTGCATAATGAACACACTTATACATAAATCTTGGTTTGAATCTGACTATTTCAAATTCCTAAAACTTGAATCATTAGGTCACACGGTAAGCTTTGATACACACAGACCAATCACCTCTCAGAAAAGTATAGCTGTTTTTATCCCATAAAGGATTCTCCCTAGATAATAGCATTACTACTTTAAAAAGTCCTTTCAGAGGCATAAATTAAATATCATTGTTACAATTTGTGTTCCTTTGGTTTATACTTACATTTAATAACATATAATTATTATCTACCTGTATTTTTCCATTGTGAGTTATTTATTCATGTTGTAAAACCAATAACCAATTTTGGTAAGAAGTATTTTTTTCCCAGAAAAGCTTGTATGCATTAAAGTAGTTAAAACTGTTTAAATATATTCTTTATCTGTCTTTTCCTGTTAAATTTATTTCAGGGCTGTAGAGTTCTTTTTTATCCCCTTCTCCCAGATTTCAACCAGTTGTCTGAAAACAACTTATGGAATAGTGGCCTCTTTCCTCAGTGAATATTTTCACTGCAAATTTCACATGTATTATATACTAAATTATTTTATGTACTGGATTTATTGCTGGGCTTTTTATTTTATTTCACTTAACTAATTGTTCTTGCATTCATTTCCCTGGTAAACTATTGTTATTTAAAGATGTTATTTTAGGGGAGCCTGGGTAGCTCAGTTGGTTAAGCAGCTGCCTTTGGCTCAGGTCATGATCCCAGGGTACTGGGATTGAGCCCCACATTGGGCTCCCTGCTTGATGGGCAGCCTGCTTCTCCCTCTCATTATTTCTCGTGCTTACACACTTGCTCACTCTCCCTCAAATAAATAAAATCTTTTAAAAATTAATAAAGATGTTAATAAAGAACGTCACCATCTGCCAACGCAAATTAGTTTGGAAACAAAAAAAATTATTTTGGTCATTCATTCATTCATTCTATAAGCAGTTTTTTGGCTTGACTGGTTCTGTTTGGGGCTCTTGTTGCTGATTTATACTTTATATAACATAATAGCATTTATTTTATTATAAAAATACATTTTCACTGGAGACTTTTTAGAAAATTCAAAAATATGCAAATTAGAAAGTAGAAATACCTACCATCTATTTACTAGTGTCAATGCTTTGGACTACAAATTTAAGTGTGATATCTATTCACTAAAGTGGATAGTATTTTTTAAATATGTGCGTAATATATAGACCTCTTTAATTTTCATTTAAAATATATCATGAACATATACAAATGTAACTAAATGTTTTTTGGCAGCATTTTAATGATTTAGCTGTTTAATATGGATCTACCATAATCTATTTATATGCATTAGAGGTTTTCAGATTCTACTATTATAAAGTATACCATGATTAATTTCCTCATACATTTATCTTGCATCTGAGTATTTCTTAATATATATTCCTGGAAGTAGTTCATCTATTTGAATTTTATAGAGGAAAATTTTTTTAACATTTTATTAATTCATTCATGAGAGACACAAAGGGGTTGGGCAGAGACACAGGCAGAGGGAGAAGCAGGCTCCACACTGGGAGCCTGATGTGGCACTCGATCCTGGGTCTCCAGGATCAAAACCTGAGCCAAAGGCAGATGGTTTAACTGCTGAGCCACCCAAGCGACCCTTATAGAGGACATTTAAAACAGTTTTGTCAAGATTCTAATACCTCATTGGTATTTCAATTTAAGTTCCTCAAAAAATTAAAAGTAGAGGGACACCTGCGTGGGTCAGTTGTTTGGGCAGCCAACTTTTAGTTTCAGCTCAGGTATGAGCTCAAGCCCCATGTCAGACTCTGCACTGAGTGTGGAATCTGGTTGTCCCTCTCCTTGCATGCCCCCCCCAATTAAGTAAGTAAAATAAATAAATAAATAAATAAATAAATAAATAAATAAATCTTTAAAAATAGAAATGCCATACTATCCAATGATTTCATTATTGGGTATTTATCAAGGGAAAACGAGAGCACCAACTCAAAAAAGTAATTGTAACCCTATGTTTATTGCAGCATTATTTACAACAGTCAAGACGTGGAAGCAGCTTGTGTCCCATAGACAAATGGATAAGGAAAATGTGTTCTATACAATGGAATATTCCACAGTGAGATCATGCTGTTTGAGACAAATGGATGGACTTAGGTGGTATTATGCTAACTAACAAAAGTCAGATTGAAAAAGACAAATGCCATATGATTCCACTTCTTTTTTTTTAAAAAAATATTTTATTTATTTATTAGAGAGAGAGTACAAGCAAGGGGAAGGAGCAGAGGGAGAGGATGAAGCAGGCTCTCTGCTGAGCAAGGAGCCTGATGTGGGGCTTGATCCCAGGATCGCAAGATCATGACCTGAGCTGAAGTCAGATGCTTAACTGACTGAGTCACCCAGGCACCCCTTAGATTACTTCTAAGTGTAATCTAAAATAATAAATAAACAAAAAGCAAAATCAGAAATATAAATACAGAGAGCAAGCTGATGTTTGCTAGAGGAGAGAAAAGTGGGTCATTGGGCAAAGGAGCAGGAAATACAGGTCTCCAGTTATGGAATGAGTAACTTACAGGAATAAAGAGCAGAGCATAAGAAATATGGTCATCGATACTATAATAGCAATGTAATAGGACAGATTGTAGCTATATTCATGGTGAGCATAGCATAATGTGAAAACTTGTTAAATCACTAAGTTGTATACCTGAAACTAATAGAACATTGTGTGTCAACTATACTGAGATTTTTAAAAATTGCATTTTAAATTCATAAATTGTCTTTGTCCAGTTGACATTTTTAAATATTGATTTTTTTGCTTTGATATGTGATTCTCCATTTTAAAATTATTCTTGCTTTAAAATATTCTAATTTTTCTTTAAGTCTTTTATTGATAGACATTGTACTTGGTTTTTAATAATTTGTGTTGCGAGGGCAAGTGGCATCTCTGTTTGGCATTATTAGATTGTTAAGACACGGTTCTGCATTCAGAATGTCTTTCATTTTTACTGCCATTTTTGCACTTTCACAGCTTTTTCAATCAAGACTTATGTAACAAGAATAGTGACAGGGAGAACAACTGAACAACTCTACTGGTACACTACATCTGTGATTCCGCTTTTCCCTCTCGGCTTCTCTGCCTAAATCTTCCTCTCCCTTTCTCACTGCTTTCTCTGTTTCCCCTCTCCCTTTTAAAGTCACTCCTGTTTTTTGGCTTGTACTAATTCCCTTCTCTCTCTTTTTTTTTCTCAGCCTCTGAGATGTTCTAGTAATTACTTCCCTAGGTGTGTTCTTATTAATGAAGAGGATCTGATTGGTTCAGAGAACACAAATAAAGATCACCTCATTTAGGTTGGCCACAGGTTCCTGGTTGCCCTATAAATGGCTACTTCTGGGTCAGAAACAAATCTGTGATCAATTTTCTATGGCCAGGAAATGAAAGCTTATAGTATAAAGCATGGCAGATTATGCTTCGAATGCTTGCTTAGGGGGGTGGCTGTGGACACAGTGGGTAAATGATGTTGTTAATAAAGGATATTGTTTTGTTATTATTTTTCTTTTTCTTTTTCTTTTTTTAATAGTAAATTTATTTTTTATTGGTGTTCAATTTGCCGACATACAGAATAACACCTAGTGCTCATCCCGTCAAGTGCCCCCCCAGTGTCCGTCACCCATTCACTCCCAACCCCCGCCCTCCTCCCCTTCCACCACCCCTAGTTCGTTTCCCAGAGTTAGGAGTCTTTATGTTCTGTCTCCCTTTCTGATATTCCCTACCCATTTCTTCTCCCTTCCCTTCTATGCCCTTTCACTATTATTTATATTCCCCAAATGAATGAGAACATATAATGTTTGTCCTTCTCCTATTGACTTATTATACTAATTATTTTATAGAAGTATTAATTTTATATTACTATTTTGTAACCAGATGCTTTGTTGAGATTTATTTTTATTCTAAGTGTTTTTCAAGTTTCTTTTCTTAAATTTCCATGTAGCTATTCCCTTCAAACAGTAACTTTACCCTTTCTAGTATTTACACTTAATTTTTCCCCTTTATGTATAGCATTGGGTAGATATCCAGAAGAAAACCACAATACAGTCAGGTTAGAAAGCATCCTTATCTCATTCCTGACCTTTGTGGGATTGTCTCTGTGTTCAGTATTAATATGGTGTTAGCTCCTCGTTTGGGACATATATACTTTATCATGTTGTGGCAGTATCTTTCTATTCCTAGTTTACAAATAATTTTTATTAAAAACAGATATTATATTTAATCATGTCTTTCAGACATCTAATGAGTTGATCATTTGGTTTTTGTCTCTAGTGAGAAATTGGTATGACTCTCTGGTTTATTTTGGATAACATTTGTATGACAGAGATTTACCAATGCCTTTAATCTTTCTGACTTTACTGTTTTCCCTGCCACTCTGTAGAAAGTGCATAGTTGTGCATTTTTATCTGGCATATTATTTTTTCAGTAGAGTTTGATCTTCTTCTTCTTCTTGTTTCATACATTATGATTTTTAAGATTTCTTCCATTTAATTTTGCCATATGTGGTAGATTTCACATTTATCCCCTTTTATAAGAGAATTCTATCCCTGCCCATTGTCGTGAGATTTGCAGAATTGCCTCCATAAGAAGGGCATATGTCCCTTCTCCATTGATGGAAGACTTGGACACATGTTTTGGTTTGGCCAATATGCCAGTGGGCTAGTTATACATGCAACTAAGCAGATGCAGAAAGAAAGCCTTTCCATGTTTCATTTCTATCTTTTTCCTTGTGAAATGAGAAATATGTGTTCTGTATAGGGATTGATCCTTCAGAAGAGATCCTAGAATGAAGAAGATACATGGAGTACAGCCTGAGCCACCATAGCTGAAACTGCCCTAGAGTCCAGCAATTGCACTACCAGGTATTTACCCAAAGGATACAAAAATAATAACTCAAAGGGATACATGCATCTAGATGTTTATAGCAGCATTATCAACAATAGCCAAATTATGGAAAGAGCCCAAATGTCCATTGACTGACGAATGGATAAAAAACTGATACACACACACACACACACACACACACACACACACACAGGAATATTACTCAACCATAAAAAAGAAAGAAATCTTGCCATTTTCAACAGTATGGATATAGCTGAAGAGTATTATGCTAAGCAAAATAAGACAGTCAAGAAAAGACATATACCATATTATCTCACTCATATGTGGAATTTATGAAACAAAACAGACAAACAGGAGGGGACGGAGAAAAGAGGCAAACCAAAAAACAGGCTCTTAACTCTAGAGAACACACTGATGGTCATCAAGGGGAGGTGGATGCAGGGATGGCTGAACTATGTGGTGGAGAATGAGGAGGGCACTTGTGATGAGCACCAGATGACATATAGAAGAGTGGAATCACTATATTGAACACCTGAAACTGATATTACACTGTATCTTAACTAACTGGTATTTATATAAAAATTTTAAAATATTAAAAGTTAAAAATTTATCACCAATGAAAAGTGAACATTTGTTGTTATAAGACAGTAAGAATTAGGGTTAATTCTTACCACAGCATAACCTAATGAAAGCTGAAGACACCAAGAACCTGTATTTAAAAAAAGATCTCAGGATTGTGAGATTGAGACCTGCATCGTGCTCCACTCTGGGTATGGAGCCTGCTTAAGATTCTCTTTCTCTCCCTTTTCCTGTGCTCCTCTCTCCCCTCCCTCTCTCTCTCTTAAAAAAAAGTCTGTATGGTTAGCTAGTTTATCTAGAAAACTCCTAATTTAACCAGACAAATTAAGCTGGTATTTATTGTATTATTTTCTGACCCAATCACAGACCAGCCTAGTTGAACAGAGGCACTGAAACAGTGATCTACACCCTTTCTGTTGGGGATAGAGGCAAGGAAGAAAGTGACCAAAATGGATAATTTCCCCTCATCTTCTTGCTGAGCATAATATTTTTAACATCTGGATGTTTCTCTCTAGATACATATAGTATACAAGGGATGTGTATAATGTGAGTTTTGCATCTCACACCATGATTTATTTGCTGCTGCCAGATTCTCAGTCACTTGTTAAAAAGCAAGAATGAGATAGATGGCAAGTTCTGAATTAAAGCACCAGCCAAAAATATATGAACTGAACTATAGCAGTATAAAGAATTTTACAATCAAAGGAGGGTTTTTTCTTATTACCTTATTTATTCAGCAATCCTGCTGAGATAAGCAGGATCATAATTGTTATTGCCCCTATTGTTTTTTGTTTACATAGTAAATCAAAGTCTATACATAGAAATGAAATCATTTTTATCACCAGAGGTCACTGACCAGTAAAAGTTTGCCTTGATTCCAGTTCAAACATAACAATGCATTCTAGCTCAAAATAGTACCTAAAATGAAATGGCAGTCAGTATTATGTTGATCTTTTTTCCAAGATGTGAAACATACATTTTAGGAAAATTTCCAAACAATTCTCACTTTTATCTAAAAAATCAGTCTTTATTTTCATAACAGAAGTTTTCTCTTATTACATCTTTTGTTACTGTTTCTCTTACATTTCTTTTGATTTGATCTTCAGATCAATATCAAGTTTCCTCATTACTGTTTCTAATAAAGGCATTTAATATGCTAAATAATTTGTTTATTCATTAACCTTTATATATCCTATCCTATCTCTTATTTCTTTTTGTGTGTGTGTGTTTATTTATTTCAGAGAGAGAGAGCATGCAAAGGAGAGAGGGGAAGGGAAGAGAGAGAGAGAGAGCATCCTCAGGCAGACTCCCTGCTGAGCATGGAACCCGATGCAGGGTTCGATCCCAGGACTCTGAGATCATGATCTGAGCCAAAACCAAAAGTTGGATGTTCATCTGACTGAGCTACCCAGCTGTTCCCCTATTTCTTATTTCTTACAACCATATTTACTTAAACAGTACTGTGACCAAGTAGTCTATGCTTCCTAATTTTTATTTATGTTGTTAGTAACTAATCCCTTTAAAATTGTGCTGTTCCATGGCGTCTTTTAATGTGTTCTCTCCATTACCTCAGTTTTGGACTTTTATTGATCACTCTCCTTGCATTCCCAGGTGGCTTCCCCTGGCCTGGTAGGAGGAGCCCTCCTGTGGCACCTCTTTGACCTCCAGAGGACATGACACTGCCTTAGATGCAGTTGGAACCCAGGTGGCACATTAGAAGATGATATGATAGACATTTCAATGCTTTGGCAGCCAGCAAGAGAAATTGAGAGTTGTGAGGAGTGTTATCCCTGTTTAGATTCTTCTTCTCTATACGCAATGATTTCTGAACTTCCCAAGCTTTCTATAGCAGATATCCCTGCCCTTGTACCAAATAACTGATGTGGTCTCCTTGATGCTTTCACTGGGTGACTTCCAGGATTTGACTATGAACGCTTTTATTGCTATTGAATTCAGTGACAAAAAGCATTCCCAGAGCTCACCGTCCCCTCCAAACCTTACCTTTCATTATTCAGGAGGTATTTGTGAGTTTCTGCCAGAGCTCATCTACTTAGTCTGTCAGTGCTCAAATGCCCCCCTAGGAAAATTCATTTTAAGCAAACATTTTCTAACTTCCTTTTATGTGGCCCCATGGCACTGAATCAGCATAAATATTTTAATCTTTGGCATGTGCACGCCATTCTTCCCTAGGTGTCAGACTCAGTATAGCAGAGAAAGAGAAATGTTATCCTATTTCCCTTTACCCCAGTGTTTCTCCTAAAATCCATTTGAATTTTTCAAAAGAATGGAGAGTATGATGGTTTTCTGTATGGTGCAAGGCGGCGTTTCGATGGAAAATTTACTTTCACCTTCGGAATCAGAAGCCCATTGGTCAGGAATTTTTCTCACTTTGTCTAGTCTTATATTCAGTTGTCATTTCAAACTTTTCTCACTTTGCTCAACTAACCGCCTCACCATGACCCTCTTCATTCTCAGGACTTAAATGCACCTCTCTCTTCAAGGTAAACAAAGGTGATTGAATGGGAACCCATCCACCTTCCTGCCTCCAAACTTACACATTTACCTGTTCTTTTACCTTTCTTTCTACTTTCCCATGATAATGGAAATAGCCTCCATTTTTCAGCACTAAGATTTGTCTCCTAAGCTGTCTAGATCCCCGAACCCATTGCCACACAAATAATTCAACATTAATTTATCCCATGAGCCATCTTTGAATATTTCTCTTCCTCATTCCTTATATTGAATCCAATACTTTGTTTTCTCAGTCTGCTGCTGTCAGCCTATCATCTACAGTCCGAAACAATCATCATCTACAGGCCGAACCACTGCAATTGCCCTTTAATGACCCACCCAGATCCTCTGATGTATCCTCTCATTTTTCATTATATTATAGCCAAAGTGATGTTTCAAGATCTTCCAGAAATGCAGAACTGATCATGTCCCTCTATCACATAAAACATTTCATTGCTACTTATAGGAGAAAGCATAGTCCTTAACATCTTTACCAACCTCTTGAGCCTAATCCTATGACCCTTGCTCATCCAAGGCCATTTTGTATGCATTCCACATGCATAGAATGTTCTTGCCTTCTCTTGTCACCTCATCAGTACCTACCCACTCCAGATTTCAGTCAAACCATCATTCCATTGGAGAAGCCTTTCCTGACTTCCTGATTCATGGAGCCTATTTCCTGTTAGAATGTAAGTTCTAGTTATAAAAAGAGCTATCCTATGACCCAGCAATTGGACTACTAGGTATTAATCCCAAAGATACAGATGTAACGATCTGAAGGGGCACCTGCACCCCAATGTTCATAGCAGCAATGTCCACATTAGCCAAACTGTGGAAAGAGATGAGATACCCATTGAGAGATGAATGGATAAAGATGTGGTATACACACACACACACACACACACACACATACACACACACACAGTGGAATATTAATCAGCCATCTGAAAGGATGATTATTTACTATTTACATTGATGTGGATGGAACTGGAGGGTATTATGCTGAGTGAAATAAGCCATTAGAGAAAGACACTTATATGGTTTCACTTATATGTGGAATATAAGAAACAGCGCAGAGGATCATAGGGGAAGGGAAGAAAAACTGAATGGGAAGTCATCAGAGGGGGAGAAAAACCATGAGAGACTCTTAGCTATAGGAAACAAACTGAGGCTTACTGGAAGGGAGGTGGGTCGGGGGATAGGGTAACTGGATGATGGGCATTAGGGAGGGTATGTGATGTGATAAACACTGGGCGTTATACGTAACTGATGAATTATTGAACAGTGTATCGGAACCTAAGTATGTACTATAAGTTGGCTAGTTTAAATTTTTAAAGAATGGAAGATCTAGGAGAGTAGCGACAATGTATTTTTTTAATAAATTTATTTTTTATTTGTGTTCAATTTACCAACATACAGAATAACACCCAGTGCTCATCCCGTCAAGTGCCCCCTCAGTGCCCGTCACCCATTCACCCCTAGGCCCCGCCCTCCTCCCCTTCCACCACCCCTAGTTCGTCTCCCAGAATTAGGAGTCTTTATGTTCTGTCTCCCTTTCTGATATTTCCCACACATTTCTTCTCCCTTCCTTTCTATTCCCTTTCATTATTATTTATATTCCCCAAATGAATGAGAACATAAAATGTTTGTCCTTCTCCGATTGACTTACTTCACTCAGTATAATACTCTCCAGTTCCATCCACGTCGAAGCAAATGGTGGGTATTTGTCGTTTCTAATGGCTGAGGAATATTCCATTGTATACATAGACCACATCTTCTTTATCCATTCATCTTTCGATGGACACTGAGGCTCCTTCCACAGTTTGACTATTATGGACATTGCTGCTAGAAACATCGGGGTGCAGGTGTCCCGGTGTTTCATTGCATCTGTATCTTTGGGGTAAATCCCCAGCACTGCAATTACTGGGTTGTAGGGCAGGTCTATTTTAACTCTTTGAGGAACCTCCACACAGTTTTCCAGAGTGGCTGCACCAGTTCACATTCCCACCAACAGTGTAAGAGGCTTCCCTTTTCTCCGCATCCTCTCCAACATTTGTGGTTTCCTGCCTTGTTAATTTTCCCCATTCTCACTGGTGTGAGGTGGTATCTCATTGTGGTTTTGATTTGTATTTCCCTGATGGCAAGTGATTCAGAGCATTTTCTCATGTGCGTGTTGGCCATGTCTATGTCTTCCTCTGTGAGATTTCTCTTCATGTCTTTTGCCCATTTCATGATTGGATTGTCTGTTTCTTTGTTGTTGAGTTTAATAAGTTCTTTATAGATCTTGGAAACTAGCCATTTATCTGATACGTCATTTGCAAATATCTTCTCCCATTCTGTAGGTTGTCTTTTAGTTTTGTTGACTGTATCCTTTGCTGTGCAAAAGCTTCTAATCTTGATGAAGTCCCAATAGTTCATTTTTGCTTTTGTTTCTTTTGCCGTCGTGGATGTATCTTGCAAGAAGTTGCTGTGGCCAAGTTCAAAAAGGGTGTTGCCTGTGTTCTCCTCTAGGATTTTTATGGAATCTTGTCTCACATTTAGATCTTTCATCCATTTTGAGTTTATCTTTGTGTATGGTGCAAGAGAGTGGTCTAGTTTCATTCTTCTGCATGTGGATGTCCAATTTTCCCAGCACCATTTATTGAAGAGACTGTCTTTCTTCCAATGGATAGTCTTTCCTCCTTTATCGAATATTCGTTGACCATAAAGTTCAGGGTCCACTTCTGGGTTCTCTATTCTGTTCCATTGATCTATGTGTCTGTTTTTGTGCCAGTACCACACTGTCTTGAGGACCACAGCTTTGTAGTACAACCTGAAATCTGGCATTGTGATGCCCCCAGATATGGTTTTCTTTTTTAAAATTCCCCTGGCTATTTGGGGTCTTTTCTGATTCCACACAAATCTTAAAATAATTTGTTCTAACTCTCTGAAGAAAGTCCATGGTATTTTGATAGGGATTGCAGTAAACGTATAAATTGCCCTGGGTAACATTGACATTTTCACAATATTAATTCTGCCAATCCATGAGCATGGAATATTTTTCCATCTCTTTGTGTCTTCCTCAATTTCTTTCAGAAGTGTTCTATAGTTTTTAGGGTATAGATCCTTTACCTTTTTGGTTAGGTTTATTCCTAGGTATCTTATGCTTTTGGGTGCAATCTTTAATTTCTCTTTCTTCAGTCTCATTGTTAGTGTATAGAAATGCCACCGATTTCTGGGCATTGATTTTGCATCCTGCCACGCTACCAAATTGCTGTATGAGTTCTAGCAATCTTGGGGTGGAGGCTTTTGGGTTTTCTATGTAGAGTATCATGTCTTCGGCGAAGAGGGAAGGTTTGACTTCTTCTTTGCCAATTTGAATGCCTGTAATGTCTTTTTGTTGTCTGATTGCTGAGGCTAGGACTTCCAATACTATGTTGAATAGCAGTGGTGAGAGTGGACATGCCTGTCTTATTCCTGATCTTAGGGGAAAGGCTCCCAGTGCTTCCCCATTGAGAATGATATTTGCTGTGGGCTTTTCAGAGATGGCTTTTAAGATGTTGAGGAATGTTCCATCTCTCCCTACACTCTGAAGAGTTTTGATCAGGAATGGATGCTATATTTTGTCAAATGCTTTCTCTGCATCTAATGAGAGGATCATATGGTTCTTGGTTTTTCTCTTGCTAATATGATGAATCACATTGTTTTACGAGTGTTGAACCTGCCTTGTGTCCCGGGGATAAATCCTACTTGGTCATGGTGAATAATTTTCTTAATGTGTTGTTGGATCCTATTGGCTAGTATCTTGTTGAGAATTTTTGCATCCATGTTCATCAAGAATATTGGTCTGTAATTCTCCTTTTTGGTGGGGTTTTTGTCTAGTTTTGGAATTAAGGTGATGCTGGCCTCATAGAACAAATTTGGACATACTCCATCTCTTTCTATCTTTCCAAACAGCTTTAGTAGAATAGGTATGGTTTCTTCTTTAAACATTTGATAGGATTACCCTGGGAAGCCATCTGGCTCTGGACTTTTGTGTCTTGGGAGGTTTTTGATGACTGCTTCAATTTCCTCCCTGGTTATTGGCCTGTTCAGGTTTTCTATTTCTTCCTGTTCCAGTTTTGGTAGTTTGTGGCTTTCCAGGAATGCGTCCATTTCTTCTAGATTGCTTAATTTATTGGCGTAGAGCTGTTCATAAAATGTTTCTAAAATCGTTTGTATTTCCTTGGTGTTGGTAGTGATCTCTCCTTTCTCATTCATGATTTTATTATTTGAGTCTTCTCTCTCTTCTTTTTAATAAGGTTGGCTAATGGTTTATCTATCTTATTAATTGTTTCAAAGAACCAACTACTGGTTCTGTTGATCTGTTCCACAGTTCTTCTGGTCTCGATTTCGTTGAGTTCTGCTCCAATCTTAATTAACTCTCTTCTTCTGCTGGGCGTGGGGTCCATTTGCTGTTTTTTCTCTAGCTCCTTTATGTGTAAGGTGAGCTTTTCTATTTGAGTTCTTTCCAGTTTTTGAATGGATGCTTGTATTGTGATGTATTTCCCCCTTAGGACTGCTTTTGCTGCGTCCCAAAGATTTTGAACGGTTGTATCTTCATTCTCGTTAGTTTCCATGAATCTTTTTAATTCTTCCTTAATTTCCTGGTTGACCCTTTCATCTTTTAGCAGGATGGTCCTTAACCTCCACGTGTTTGAGGTTCTTCCAAACTTCTTGTTGTGATTTAGTTCTAATTTCAAGGCATTATGGTCTGAGAATATGCAGGGGATGATCCCAATCTTTTGGTATCGGTTCAGACCTGATTTGTGACCCAGTATGTAGTCTATTCTGGAGAAAGTTCCATGTGCACTTGAGAAGAATGTGTATTCAGTTGAGTTTGGATGTAAAGTTCTGTAGATATCTGTGAAATCCATCTGGTCCAGGGTATCATTAAAGCTCTCGTTTCTTTGGAGATGTTGTGCTTAGAAGACCTATCGAGGGTAGAAAGAGCTAGATTGAAGTCACCAAGTGTAAGTGTATTATTATCTAAGTATTTCTTCACTTTGGTTATTAATTGATTTATATATTTGGCAGCTCCCACATTCAGGGCATATATATTGACGATTGTTAAGTCCAGATCCCTTGAGTATGAGATAGTGTCCCTCTTCATCTCTCACTACAGTCTTCGGGGTAAATTTTAGTTTATCTGATATAAGGATGGCTACCCCTGCTTTCTTTTGAGGACCATTTGAATGGTAAATGGTTCTCCAACCTTTTATTTTCAGGTTGTAGGTGTCCTTCTGTCTAAAATGAATCTCTTGTAGACAGCAAATAGATGGGTCCTGCTTTTTTATCCAGCCTGAAAACCTGTGCCTTTTAATGGGGTCATTAAGCCCGTTCACGTTCAGAGTTACTATTGAAAGATATGAGTTTAGTGTCATCATGATATCTATTCAGTCCTTGTTTTTGTGGATTGTTCCACTGGACTTCTTCTTAAAGGGGAATTTTAAGAGTCTCCCTTAAAATTTCTCAGAGTTGGTTTGGAGGTCACATATTCTTTCAGTTCCTGCCTGTCTTGGAAGCTCTTTATCTCTCCTTCCATTTTGAATGAGAGCCTTGCTGGATAAAGTATTCTTGGTTCCGTGTTCTTCTCATTTAGGACCCTGAATATATCCTGCCAGCCCTTTCTGGCTTGCCAGGTCTCTGTGGAGAGGT
This sequence comes from Vulpes lagopus, assembly GCF_018345385.1. Taxonomy (NCBI): domain Eukaryota; kingdom Metazoa; phylum Chordata; class Mammalia; order Carnivora; family Canidae; genus Vulpes; species Vulpes lagopus. The sequence goes on from NC_054848.1 coordinate 25,305,268, forward strand.
CTGCTGTTACCCTAATACTCCTCCCCATAAAAGTCAGGGATTTCTTGTCTCTTGCTGCTTTAAGGATCTTCTCTTTATCTTTGGAATTTGCAAGCTTCACTATTAAATGTCGAGGTGTTGAATGGTTTTTATTGATTTTAGGGGGGGATCTTCTATTTCCTGGATCTGAATGCCTGTTTCACTTCCCAGATTAGGAAAGTTTTCAGCTATGATTTGTTCAAATACATATTCTGGCCCTCTGTCCCTTTCAGCGCCCTTGGGAACCCCAATTAAACGTAGGTTTTTCTTCTTCAGGCTGTTGTTTATTTCCCTTAATCTATCTTCATGGTCTTTTAATTCTTTGTCTCTTTTTTCCTCAGTTTCCCTCTTTGCCATCAACTTGTCTTCTATGTCACTCACTCGTTCTTCCAGCTTGTTAACCCTCGTCGTTAGGACTTCTATTTGGATTGCATCTCATTCAATTGATTTTTAATTTCTGCCTGATTGGATCTAAATTCTGCAGTCATGAAGTCTCTTGAGTCCTTTATGGTTTTTTCTAGAGCCACCAGTAGCTGTATAATAGTGCTTCTGAACTGTCTTTCTGACATTGAATTGTAATCTAGATTTTGTAACTCTGTGTGAGAGAGGACTGTTTCTGATTCTTTATTTTGAGGTGAGGTTTTCCTTCTAGTCATTTTGCTCAATGCAGAGTGGCCAAAAACACTTGTATTGGGAAAAGGAGAAAAAGAGAGGAGAGAAAGAAGGAAAGAAGGAAAGAAGGAAAAGAGAGAAGGAAAGAGAAAAAGAGAAAGAAGGAAAGAAAAGAGAGAAAGAAAAAGGGAAGAAAAAAAGAAAAAAGAGAAGAAGAAGAGAAAGAAAAAGAAAGAAAGGAAAAAAAAAGGATGGGGAAGCAAACAGAAATCAAAAAGCAAAAAAGCAAAAAAAGAAAAGACAAAAAACAAAAAACCACAGGGGAGTATCTTCTGATTCTGTATACTTTAAGTCCCTTGACTTCCCCTGGAACTTGTCCTTGTAGCTGGTCTTCTGGGGGAGGGGCCTGCTGTGCTGATTTTCAGGTATTAGCACTTGGGGGAGGTGCTCAGCCCCCAGCCTGGTGCACTCAGTGGGGGTTGTTTACCCCGTGAGGCCCCGGGAGGAAGCCACAGTGGCGGGGGCAGCTCTGGGACCCTGGAGTCAGCTCCCGCAGTAGCTCCGGGGCTCTCCATCTGCAGGGCCTGGGGGCTCCCGGGCAGGGCCGCTGATCTGCTCAGCTCGGGGCAGGAGCCTCCTTGCTGTCCTGGGCCCTCCCGGCCTCTGCCTGTCCCGGGTGAGGCCGGATCCTGGGCTGTGTCCCGGCGCCCTGTGCTCCGGGGCCTGCGCTGTTGGATTCGCGCTCCCGGCGGTGCAGCCCCCTCCGCGGAGCCGCCGCCCGAGCCCCTCCGAGCTGTTCCCGGAGCCGCGCAGCCCCCTCCGCGGAGCTTCTTCCTCCGCCCGAGCCGCCGCCGCCGAGCTGTTCCCGGAGCCCAGCAGCCCCCTCCGCGGAGCCGCCGCCCGAGCCCCTCCGAGCTGCTCCGGGTCCCGCCGTGAGCGCTGCAGCCCTTAGGGAGCTCGGCGCACTCTCCCGGGGCGCAGGTGCCTGTTAGTGTCCCAGGGAGCCCGAGGGCATCCCCGCCCTCCTGGGGATCCTGCTCCAATTCCCGGGGAGCCCCTTTCCGCGGGGACGGTCGGTGCAGCTCCTGCTCCTCCGGGACGGGGCTCTCCTGTCCTGGGGACACTCGCCCCGGCCTCAGCACGGCTCCTCGCGGGGCCCCTCCCCCTTGGAGGCCTTTTGTGTCTTTATTTCTTTTTCCCCGTCTTCCTACCTTGATAGAAGCGCGAACTCTTCTCACTGTAGCGTTCCAGCTGGTCTCTCTTTAAATCTCAGGCCGAATTCGTAGATTTTCAGGATGATTGGAAGGTTATCTAGGTAATTTGGTGGGGACAGGTGACTTGGGGACCCTACTCTCCCGCCATCTTGCCCCTCCTCCTGAAATTGTTTATTTGAATGTAGTTGACACCCAACATTAGTTTCAGGTATACAATATAGTGATTTGATAAATTTCTACCTTATGCTGTGCTCACAAGTGTAGCTATCATCTGTCACCATACAAAGCTATTATAATGTCATTGACTATATTCCTTGTGTTGTCTTTTTATTCCTGTGACTTACTCATTACTTAGCTGGAAGCCCACATCTACCAATCATGTTCACCCATTTTTCCCACCCTTCTTACCCTCTCGCAACCATCAGTTTTTTCTCTATACTTATAGGTCTGATTTTTTTGGTTCATTTGCTTATTCATTTGTTTTTCTTTAGATTCCACATATGAATGAAATCATATTGTATTTGTCTTTTTCAATCTGACTTATTTAACTTATCATAATACTTATAGGTCCATTCACTGTCATCACAACTGGTATGATCTCATCCTCTTCTATGGCTGTGTAACCTTTGAACGTATATATACCACATTTTCCTTATCTATTTGTGTATCTCTGGACACTTAGATTGCTTCCATATCTTGGCTATTGTAAATAATACTGCAGTAAACATGGGGGTGTCTGTATCTTTTTGAATTAGTGTTTTTATTTTCACTGGGTAATTACCCAGTAATGAAGTTATTAGATCACATGGTATTTGTATTTCTAATTTTTTGAGGAACCTTTTATGTTTTCTACAGTGGCTATACCAATTTACATTCACTGTTTTCTACAGTGGCTATAACACTTTACATTCCCACCACCAGAACACAAGGTTTTTTTTTTCTCCATATTCTCATGAACATTTGTTATTTCTTGTCTTTTTGATTTTAGCTATTCTGACAGGTGATAAGTTAGGTAATATCTCATTGTGGTTTGGATTTGCATTTCTCTGATGTTTAGTGATGTTGAGCATCTTTTCCTGTGTCCATTAGCCATCTGTATGTTGTCTTTGGAAAAATATCTGTTCAAGTCTTCTACCCATTTTTTAAATAAATTTATTTTTTATTGGTGTTCAATTTGCCAACATATAGAATAACACCCAGTGCTCATCCCATCAAGTGCCCCCCTCAGTGCCCGTCACCCAGTTACCCTCATCCCCCGCCCACCTCCCTTTCTACCACCCCTAGTTCGTTTCTCAGAGTTAGGAGTCTCTCATGTTCTGGCTCCCTCCCTGATATTTCCCACTCATTTTTCTCCTTTCCCCTTTATTCCCTTTCACTATTTTTTATATTCCCCAAATGAATGAGACCATATAATGTTTGTCCTTCTCCGATTGACTTATTTCACTCAGCATAATACCCTCCAGTTCCATCCACGTTGAAGCAAATGGTGGGTATTTGTCGTTTCTAATGGCTGAGTAATATTCCATTGTATACACAGACCACAGCTTCTTTATCCATTCATCTCTCGATGGACACCGAGGGTCCTTCCACAGTTTGGCTATTGTAGACATTGGTGCAGGTGTCCGGGTGTTTCACTGCATCTGTATCTTTGTCTTCGACCCATTTTTAATTGGATTCTGTGGTGGGGGGAGTTGGTGTTAATATTGTATACATTCTTTGTACACTCTGCATATTATCCCCTTATCAGATATACCATTTGCAATTATCTTCTCCTTTTCAATAGGTTGCCTTTTTGTTTTGTTATAGCTTCCTTCACATTGAAAAAGCTTTTTACCTTGGTGTAGTCCAATAATTTTTCATTTTATTTCCCTTGCCGGAGGAGACATATCTAGAAAAATATTTCTACAGCTGATGTCAAAAATTTCCTGCCTGTGCTTTCTTCTAGTAGTTTTATGGTTTCAGGTCTCACATTTAGGTCTTTAATCCATTTTTATTTACTTTTGTGTGTGTAAGAAAGTGGTCCATTTTGGGTTTTTTTGCAGTTTTTGTCCAATTTTCCCAACACCATTAGTTGAAGAAACTGCCTTATCCCCACTGTATATTCTTTCCTCCATTGTTGTAGATTACTTGACCATAAAAATGTGTTTATTCCTTGGCTCTTTATTTTGTTCTCTTAATCTGTGTGTCTGTTTTTCTGCCGGTAGCATAGTGTTTTGATTTCTACATCTTTGTAGTATATGAAATCACAATCCTATGAAATCTAGGATTGTGATGCTTCCAGCATTGTTTTGTCTTTTCAAAATTGCTTTGCCTATTTGGGGTCCTTTGTGCTTCCAGAAAACTTTTAGCATTATTCTAGTCTTGTGGAAAATGCTGTTGGTATTTTGATAGGGATTGCATTAAATCTCTGTATTGCTTTTGGTATTATAGACATTTTTTTGGTATTATAGACATTTAAACAGTATCGTTTCTTGTAATCCATAATCATGGACACTCTTTCCATCTTTTTGTGTCATCTTTAATTCCTTTTATAAATGTTTCATAGTTTTTAGGGGATGAGTTTTTCACCTTTTTGGTTAAGTTTATTCCTAGATATTTTATTCTTTTTGGTGCAATTGTAGATGGAATTGTTTTCTTAATTTCTCATTCTGCTAATTCATTACCAGTGTATAGAAATGCTATCAATTTTGGGGTATTAGTTTTATATTTTTCAATTACTGAATTCATTAATTACTTCGAGGAGTTTTTTCATGGGGTTTTTAAGGTTTCCTATGTATGGTATCATGTCATCTGCAAATCATAGTAATTAACTTCCTTTTTACCAATACAGATGCCTCATTTCTTTGTCTGGTCTGACTGCTGTGGCTAGCACCTCCAGTACTATGTTAAATAAAAGTGGTAAGATTGAACATCCTTGTCTGTTCCTAATCTTAGAAGACATTGAGTATGAGGTTAGCTGAGGATTATTTTTATGTGGCCTTTGCTATGTTGAGGTATGTTCCTTCTAAATCCACTTTGTTGAGAGTTTTTATTATGAATGGTTGTTGAATTTTATCATTCTTTTTCTACACCTCTTGAGATGGTTATATGATTTTTATCCTTCATTTTGTCATTGTATAGTTGATATTGATTGATTTGCAAAATATTGAACCATGTTTGCATCCCCAGAATAAATCCCACCTGATTGTGGTGAATGATCCTTTTAATGTATTGTTGAATTTGGTTTGCTAACATTTTGTTGAAGATTTTTGCATCTGTATTCATCAGGGATATTGGTCTGTAGTTTGTGTGTGTGTGTGGTGGCTTTGTCTACTTTTAGTATCAGAGTAATGCAGCCTCATAGAATGTATTCATAAATTTCCCTTCCTCTTCTATTTCTTGGGAGTAGTTTGAGGAGAATAGGTGTATTAACTCTTCTTTAAATGTTTGGTAGAATTCACATTTGAATTAGTATGGTCGTAAACTTTTATTTTTTGGTAGTTTGTAAATGACCAATTCAATTTCGTGTTAGTAATTGGTCTGTTCACCTTTTCCATTTCCTCCTGATTCTGTTTTGGAAGGCTCTGTGCTTCTTGGAATTTATTCATTCTTTTACGTTGTCCAGTTTGTTGGTATGTAATTTTTTATAGAATTCTCTTGTGATCCTTTGTATTTCTGTGATATCAGTTGGTGTGGATTTTTTTTGCACTTAAAATTTTTATTTTGAGTAGAGTCGAAATACAATGTTACATTAGTTTCAAGTTTGCAACTTAGTGATTTTACAAGTTTTTCATTATGCTCTGTTCACCACATATGTAGCTACCATCTGTTATATCACTATTACAATATCATTGATTGTCCCTTATGCTCTGCCTTTTAGTCCTATGACTTACTCTATAATCTACCTTCTCCCTGTACCATTTTGTCCAACCATCTACCATCTTGTCCTCTGACAACCATCAGCTTGTTCTCTGCATTTATAGGTCTGATTTTGCTTTTTGTTTTGTTTACTCTTCATAAATGGAATCATATGGTATTTGTCTTTCTCAGTCTTATTTCACTTAGCATAATACCCTGTAGGTCCATCCATGTTGTTGCAACTGGCATGAACTCATCCTTTTTATGATTGCATAATATTCTATTGTATGTATGAATGTACAGTACATTTGTATTGCACCACATGCATGTACAATACAATATATTTTCCTTATCCATTCATCTCTTCATGGACAGTTAGGCTGCTTTCATTTCTTGATTCTTGTAAATAATGCTGCAGTATGCCTAGGGGTCCATATATCTTTTTCAGTTAGTATTTTCATTTTATTTGTGTAAATAGCCAATAGTGGAATTATTGGATCATATGATATTTCTATTTTGAATTTTTTAAGGAACTTTGATAAGATTTTCCACAGTGGCCATACCAATTTATGTTCCTACCAACAATGCACAAGAGTTCCCTTCTCTCCACATCTTCATCAACACTTTTTATTTCTTGTGTTTTCTACTTTAGCCATTCAACAGGTGTAAGGTGATATGTCATTGTAGTTTTTTTTTATTTATTTATGATAGTCACACACAGAGAGAGAGGCAGAGACACAGGCAGAGGGAGGAGCAGACTCCATGCACTGGGAGCCCGACTTGGGATTCGATCCCGGGTCTCCAGGATCGCGCCCTGGGCCAAAGGCAGGCGCCAAACCGCTGTGCCAACCAGGGATCCCGTCATTGTAGTTTTGATCTGCATTTCCCTGATTAGTGATGTTGAGCAACTTTTCATGTGTCTGTGAGCCATCTGTATGTCTTCTTTGGACAAATGTCTAATTAGGTATTTTGCCTTTTTTTTAATGGGAATTTTTTTGGTGTTGAATTGTAGAAGTTCTTTATATATTTTGGATATTAATCCCTTATGGAATGTATCATTTGCAAATATCTTCTCCCTTTTAGTAGGTTGTTTGTTCTGTTGATGTTTTCCTTTGCAAAAATGTTTTATTTGACATAGTCCTTATAGTTTATATTTGCTTATGTTTCCCTTGCCGTAAGGGACATATCTAAAACAATGTTGCTATGGCTGATGTCAGAGACATTATTCCTTATGTTCTCTTCTAAGATTTTTATGGTTTCAGGTCTCACATTTAGGGCTTTAATCAAACTTAAGTTTATTTTTGTGCATAGTGTTATAAAATAGTCTGGTTTTATTCTTTACATGTAGCTGTCCAGTTTTCCCAGCATTATTTATTGAAAATACTGTCTATTCCCCAATGTATATTCTTGTCTCTTTCGCCATAGATTGATTGGCCATAAATGTGTGGATTTATCTCTGAGGTCTCTCTTCCATTCCGTTCATCTATAAGTCTCATTTTTGTGCCAATACCATACTGTTTTGATTGCTACAGCTTTGTATTATATCTTGAAATCAGGGACTATGATACTTACAGCTTTTTTCTTTCTTAGGAATGCCTTGAGATCTTTTGTGGATCCATACAAATTTTAATATTATTTGTTCTAGTTTTGTGAAAAATGCTGTTGATACTTTGATAGGGATTGCATTAATCTCTGTATTGTTTTGGGGAATATGGACATTTAAACCATATTGATTCTCCCAATTCATAAGCATGAAATATCTTTCCATTTATGTCACCTTCAATTTCTTTAATAAGTATTTTATAGTTTTTGGAGGACAGGTCTTTCACCTCTTTGGTTAATTTTATTCCTAGTCATTTTATTTTATTCTTTTTGGTGCAGTTGTAAATGATGTTTTTTTATTTTTATTTCTGTGACTTCTTTGTTAGGGTATAGAAATGCTACCAATTTCTGGGTATTACTTTTGTATCTTGACACTTTACTGAATTCATTTATGACTACTAGTAGTTTTTTGTTGGAATCTTTCTATATATAGTATAATGTCATCTGGAAAAGTGCCAGTAACTTATTTACTGATATTGATAACTTCTAATTTCTTTGTCTTGTCTGATTGCTTTTGCCAAGACTTCCAGTACTATATCAAGTAAAAGTGGTGAGAGTGGACATCCCTTGTCTTATTCTTGATCTTAGAGGAAAAGCTCTCAGTTTTTCACCATTGACTATGATGTTAGCTGTGGGGTTTTCTCATATGACCTTTTAACTATGTTGGGGTATGTTCCCTCTAAACCTTCTCTATTGAGAGTTTTTATCATGAATGGATGTTGAATTTTGCCAGATACTTTTTCTGCATCTATTGAGATTATTATATGATTTTTATCCTTTGTTTGGTTGATATGGTGTATGATGATGATTGATTTGTAAATACTGTATTATCCTTGTATCCCAGGAATAAGTCCCACCTGATTGTGGTGAATGATCTTTATAACGTATTGTTAGCTTTGTTTATTATTATTATTATTATTTTGCTGAGGATTTTCTCATCTCTATTCATCAGGGATATTGACCTGTAGTTTTCTTTTTTTTGTGGTGTCTGTTTACTTTTAGTATCAGGGTAATGCTAGCTTCATAGAATGTATTTGGAATCTTTCCTTCCTCTAATGTTTTTCAGAGTATTTTGGAGATGTTTGGTAGAATTCACCTGTGAATCAATGTGGTCTTGGGCTTTTATTTTGGTAGTTTTTTGATTACTGATTCTATTTTGTATTATTAATCAGTCTGTACAGATTTTCTCTTTCTTCCTGATTTAGTTTTGGGACATTATGTGTTTCTAGAATTTATCCATCTGCTCTAGGTTATCCAGTTGGTTGGTGTGCCAATTTTTCACAGTATTCTTTTAAAATCCTTTGTAGGGATCCCTGGGTGGCGCAGCGGTTTGGCGCCTGCCTTTGGCCCAGGGCGCGATCCTGGAGACCCGGGATCGAATCCCACATCAGGCTCCCGGTGCATGGAGCCTGCTTCTCCCTCCGCCTGTGTCTCTGCCTCTCTCTCTCTCTCTCTCTGTGACTATCATAAATAAATTAAAAAAAAAAATTAAAATCCTTTGTATTTCTGTTGTCAGTTGTTACTTCTCTCTCATTTTTGTTTTTATTTATTTGAGTCCTTCCTCTTTTTTTCCATTATGAATCTAAGAGTTTGTCAATTTTGTTTATCTTTTCAAGGAACCAGCTCTTGAGTTCATTGATTCTTTTCTTATTTCTTGAGATAGGCCTGTATCATTATATATTTCTCTCTTATAACTGCTTTCACCCCAGATGCCACTAATTTCTTCTTTGATTGTTTCCTTGACCCATTGGTTGTTTAGTATCATGCTGTTTAGTCCCCACATGTTTGTGTTTTTCCAGTGTTCTTCTTGTGATTTACTTCTAGTTTTATACCACTGTGATCAGAAATGATGCATGGCATTATTTCAGTCATCTTAAATTTATTGGCTCTTGTTTCATGGCCTAATATGTGATGTATTCTGGGGAATGTTCCATGTGCACTTGAAAATGACACATATTCTGTTGGGTTTTGATGGAATGTTTTATATATATATTTATTATGTCTATCTGGTCTAATGCATCAAAGACATTGTGTCCTTGTTGATTTTATGTCCAGATGATCTAACCATTGATATAAGTCGAGTGTTAAATAAAGTTCCTTAATATTTATATATTGTCATCAGTTTTTCTCTTTCTGTTCATTAATGTTTGCTTTATATATTTAGGTGCTCTACTGTTGGATGCATAGATATTTACAACTGTTATATCTTCTTGTTGGATTGATTCCTTTGTCATTATGCAATGCCTTCCTTTGTCTCTTGTTACAGTTTTTGTTTTAAAGTCTTTTTTGTCTGATATGAGTATTGCTGCCCCAGCTGCTTTTTGGCTTTCATTTGCACAATGTATGTTTTTCTATCCCTTTACTTTTAGTCTGTACGTGCCTTTAGGTCTGAGGTAAGTCTCCTGTAAGCAGCATATAGTTGCACTTTGTTTTCTTTATCCCTTCCACCATACTGTGACTTTCAATTGGATCATTTAGGCCATTTGCATTTATTTTTTTTTTTAACTTTTATTGGTGTTTAATTTACCAACATACAGAAAAACACCGCCATTTGCATTTAGAGTAATTATTGATAGGTATGTACTTATTGCCATTTTAAAAATTTGTTTCCTATTTGTTTTTTGTAGTTCTTCTTTGTTCTGTTCTCTTCATCTCGTTCTTTGTGATAGATGAGTGTCTATAGTGTTATGTTTGGCTTTATTTTTCATATATCTGTCATAGGTTTTGTGTTTTTGATTATCATGAGGTTTATTTATAACATCCTAAGTAAATAGCAATCTGTATTAATTTGATAGTCATTTAAGTTGAAACACATTCTAAAAAAGAAATCTTTGTTTTCCCTCCTTCTCTTGAGTTTTTCCTCCTTTCTCCACATTTTATGCAAATGTTGTAATATTTTACAACTTTTTATTAATAAGTTTCTTAGGTTTGATTATGGCATTTCTTTTCCACTTAAAAAAATCCCTTTATCATTTCTTGTAAGGCTGGTTTAGTGGTGATAAATTCCTTTATCTTCTGTTTGTCTGGGAAACTCTTCATCTCTTTTTCGAATCTGATTGATAACCTAGCCAATAGAGTATTCTTGCTTGTAAAAATTTTCCTTTCAGCACTTTGAATATATCATGCCACTTTCCTCTGGCTGGCAAAATTTCTGCTGAAGAATCATCTGATAGGGCAGCCTGGGTGGCTCAGTGGTTTAGCACTGCTTTCAGCCCGGAGTGTGATCCTGGAGACCCGGGATCAGGTCCCATGTCAGGCTCCCTGCATGGAGCCTGCTTCTCCCTCTGCCTGTGTCTATGCTTCTCTCTTTGTGTGTGTCTCTCATGAATAAATAGATAAAATATTTTTTAAAAAAGAATCATCTGATGGCCTAATCGGTTTTCTATTAAACATAGCTTTTTGTTTCTCTCTTGCTGTTTTTAAGATTCTCTCTTCATCCTTAACCTTTGACATTTTAATTATTATATGCCATAGTGTGGACCTACTTGGGTTCATCTTGTTTGGAGTTGTCTTAGGCTCAGATGTCTGTTTCCTTACCTTTGTTAGGGAAGTTGTCTGTTATTATTTCTTCAAGTAAATTTTCTGCACCTTTCTCTGTCTCTTCTGAGACCTCTTTAATGAAATATTTCCTTAATGTTGTCCAAGAGATCTCTTAATCTGTTCTCATTTTTTTCAAAAGTTTTTTTCTCTTTTTGCTGTTCAGCTTGGGTGCTTTCCATTACCCTGTCTTCCACATTGCTAAAACATTCTTCTGCATCCTCTAATCTACTGTTGATTCCCTCTAGTGTATTTTTTATTTCAGTGTTTGTATTCTTGAACTCTGATTGACTCTTTTTAATGTTTTCTATCTCTTTATTGAAGCTCTCTGTGAGTTCTTCTACTTTTTTCTCCAACCCAGTGAGTATCTTTATGATTATTACTTTAAATTACTTATCAGGCATATTGCTTAATTTTGTTTCATTTAGTTCTTTTTTCTGAGTTGTTTCCTTGTTATTTCTTTTGCAGCATATTCCTCTATCTCCCCATTTTGCTTGACTTTCTGGATTTGTTTCTGTGGATTAGATGAAATGGCTACTTCTCCTAAACTTGAAGGGATGGTCTTGTGTATGGTGTCCCCCATGCATACTGTGTGTGATTGGTTACTTTGGCTGGCTGGCTAGAGCTGTGGCTATATATGCTAGTTCCTCTTTTAAGGTAGAGGGAGAGAGAAGTTTCTTGCAGCTCCTAAGCCCTTTTAAACTGTGGCCTTTTCTCCGTGACCCAGTGGCTCCTGTGCTCGCTGAGGTTGCAAGCTCACTGAGATGACCAGACTTGCCCATTATGATGTCCGGACCCTGCTCCAATCTAGGCTTTTAAGGTGGGGTGGAAATGTAAACCATGTCATTCTCCAGCCCCTCTGACCTGGAAAGCATTTCAACAGCTCTTCTACTGCTTGACAGAGTTCTAGTATTGTCTCTTTTATATGCTAGTTGTTCTTTTAAATCACATCAATTTTTTCTGTGCACATGATCAGGGGAATCTGTGACCAGACCTTCAGTGTTATCCCTCCCCATTGTTTTTTGCAGCATAGAGAGTGGGGGTTCCCTTTGTTATTGTGTCTCCATTTCTCTTGCTGTTCTCTCTATCTTTGGTTGTTTAGTAGTTGTTCACTCTGCTCTCAGTTCTTTTTCAGGAGGAATTGTTCCATTAATAGGTATAATTTGGTATGTTCCATGGAGGAGGTGAGTTCAGAGTCTTCCTATGTTGCCATCTTGAACTGGAATTCTCAGTATGAGTTGTTTTTTAATAAGTTTTATTCCCAGCACTTGGAATAGCACAACAAATAGAGTATGCCTCAATAAATATCTGAGGACTGATTAATGAGGACTGAACATTGGAAAAGGAATTTATATACAGTGGAAGCTGAGAAAAAACAAATGGAAGTTAGAAGAAATTTGGTAGAGCCTTTAGCTTCAGAAGTTGGGAGTAGAAAAGTGCATTTCACAGAGGAAAGGAGCAGTAAACCCATCAAATGCTTCTGTAAAGTCAGTTGGACCTATGGAATTAACCAAGATGTGGGTAAATTGATGACTTTAGAGATAGTGGTTTCAGTGGAGAGATGAGGGCAGAATTTCAACCATAGCAGAAGGAGGAGTAAGATAGAGAAGGGGAGATAGTGTATATAAACATATCTTTAAACATATTTGTGTTTGGAGAAAAGGAGGGAAATAGAGTGGTATATGTAACAGCACATGGGTTAAAAGAAGAGTCTTATTTTACTATCGGAGGAAGATGCTTACATTTAAATCATGATGTAAAAGAGCCAGCTGATAGGAAGAGTGAAGATACAGAATTTAAGTACCTGTAGAACAAAATGATTACTATTCTTGTTAAAAAAAAAATGAAGGAGATTCCCTTGAAATGGGTTTTACTTCTGGCCACCTAAGATAGACCTTTAAAATCAAGAAAAGGAATTCTAATGTTAGTATAAAGTATGAAAATGAAATAAGGAATTACAAAAATGTTAAGGTTAACAGAGTATGATCTGTACCCTCTTGCCACCCTCTCACCTGGGCTGTCACCAAAAATTGAACAATCATTGGGAATTTACATTTTGAGACCTTTGAAAGTAAAATGAAGCCTACATACTAGTATTTCCTTTTTTGAAATTATTTTAATAGGCTCAGTTTATAAATAATGATAATTCTGTTGCAAATTTCTGAAGCATTTTCCTAGTTGTTGTTGTTTCATTCTGGTTTACAAATTGATTACTCTCAAGTAGCATGATAATGATACAGAAGAGACAAGCACTGGGGATCAGAAGGACTCTGTGACAGCCCTAGCTCTGTTGCTAATTAGCTCTGGGACATTGCCATCCTCTTTAATCTTTCCTGCCTTACTTTCCCCATCTACAAAATGAGCATAATAAAGTCTTTCATACTTTTCTCACAGGGCATATATTATGAGGATCAAGTGTGTTCATGTGTATGAAAGCTTTTTTATTCATATAAAATACTATTCATAGGAGCTGGACAAGAAGAAACGGAACCTCAGTGCAAAACGTTGCTTCATCTATTTCCAGGCATGTGACTTTGGGCAAGCACCTTAACATATTCCTTAGTCCACACAACCAGAAGTTGAGGGTAATATTCCCTAGTTCTGGAAAATTTTATTAAGATTATATGAATTGTGAATGAAATGAGAGAGCATATCTGTTAAATGTGCCTTGATTTGAGGTTTATTTTTTATTTTTTTATATTTCTATTTTTTGTATATTTTTATTGAAGTTTGATCTGCCAACATATAGTATAACACCCAGTGCTCATCCCATCAAGTGCCCCCCTCAGTGCCCGTCACCCAGTCACCCCATCCCCCTATCCAACCTCCCTTTCTACTACCACTTGTTTGTTTCCCAGAGTTAGGAGTCTCTCATGTTTTGTCACCATCTCTAATTTTTCCCACTCATTTTCTCTCCTTTCCCCTATAATCCCTTTCACTATTTTTTATATTCCCTGTATGAATGAGACCATATAATGTTTGTCCTTCTCCGATTGAGTTACTTCAGTCAGCATAATACCCTCCAGTTCTATCCACGTTGAAGCAAATAGTGGGTATTCATCATTTCTGATGGCTAATATTCATTCCATTGTATACATAGACCACATCTTCTTTATCCATTCATCTTTCAATGGGCACCGAGGCTCCTTCCACAATTTGGCTATTGTGGACATTGCTGCTATAAACATTGGGGTACTGATGCAGTGAAACGTGTCCCGGCGTTTCACTGCATCTGTATCTTTGGGGTAAATCCCCAACAGTGCAATTGCTGGGTGGTAGGGTAGCTCTATTTTTAACTCTTTGAGGAACCTCCACAGTGTTTTCCAGAGTGGCTGCACCAGTTCACATTCCCACCAACAGTGCAGGAGGGTTCCCCTTTCTCCACATCCTCTCCAACGTTTGTTGTTTCCCGTCTTGTGAATTTCCCCCATTCTCACTGGTGTGAGGTGGTATCTCGTTGCGGTTTTGATTTGTATTTCCCTGATGGCCAAGGAGGCGGAGCATTTTTTCATGTGCTTGTTGGCCATGTGTATGTCTTCTTTGGTGAAATTTCTGTTCATGTCTTTTACTCATTTCATGATTGGATCGTTTCTTTCTTTGCTGTTGAGTTTAATAAGTTCTTTATAGATCTTGGAAACTAGCCCTTTATCTGATAGGTCATTTGCAAATATCTTCTCCCATTCTGTAGGTTGTCTTTTACTTTGTTGACTGTATCCTTTGCTGCGCAAAAGCTTCTTATCTTGATGAAGTCCCAATAGTTCATTTTTGCTTTTGTTTCTTTTGCCTTCGTGGATGTATCTTGCAAGAAGTTCCTGTGGCTGAGTTCAAAAAGGGTGTTGCCTGTGTTCTTCTCTAGGATTTTGATGATTTGAGGTTTATTTGGCCTGTAATTTTGTTCTTTTATTTTCACTGTAGAAGGAGATGACTCTATTTGAATGGTTTGACATTAGACAGGATTTAGAGTCTGTCTAATGGATTAATGTCTTTTACATCTTTGCTATTTGAGGGGTGGTCCCCAGGCCAGCAGCAGCAGCAGCACTTGTGACCTTATTAAGAATGAAGAATCTCAGGCCCCACTCCAGACATAATCAAAATACACATTTTAACAAGATCCCCAGATGAGGTATACACAATTAACTTTGGAAATCACTGTTTAACAAGCCATCTGGTTATGAGAAGTGGGTTCAAAGAACACAGTGTACATATTATAACCTAAGATGCCATTTCCTCCCTTCATTATCTTTGTCTTCAGTTCCTCAACTCTGTTTTACTATGAAAATAAAATCAACCAAAGATGAGAAAAAAAAAGAGCGAGAAGTTGAAGAAGCTTCAAATATGTTTGTGAAGTGGTTTTACACCAGGGCGAGAATTAGCTTCAGAGCTGTCTTATGCCTTTCAATTTGTCACTCAGATGTCTCTGCCTGTAATAACACTGTCAAAGTGGGGCCCTTCTTGTCCTCCCTGCCCATCTGTTCTTTAACTTGCCAGAGTTAAAGCACTATCAAAATGCTCTATCAAAGGCACTATCAAAATGCTCTGTGCTAAGGTGAGGGTCCCAGTTAGTGCTTATTAACAACCAGGGTAGCTTTGGTTCTACACATTCTGATTGTTTCTCACAGGTGAAGGTGAAATGTAGAAAAATATTGAAGCACTAATTTTATGACTTTTGAATTGGCATTTAGAGATATGTCATTCTTCAAAAAGTAGGCAGAGAGTAAAGTTGAGTCTGTTGCAGTAAATTTTAGTAACAATTAAACTGCATAGTCTGAGTCTATCATGAGTAAAAATTGCATTGTTTCTTTTTAAAATGTATTTTACTTTGTGAAATGACCCACTGGAATACTGGGGAAGCTTGTTACTGTTGACAGTGATGATATATCAGCAGTGTAGTAAGTTTGCACATTGCTTATGAAGGGAAAGTAAGTCTACTTTAGTTCAATCTAAGATCTATAACTTTTTGCTAAATATCAAGAGAATCATCTTGTCAGTGCTCCAGAGAAAAGAGATTTATAAGTTATCCAGAATAGGTTAGCATCTACTGGGATGATAAGATATGTCATGAGAATCAATGTATGGTGAGGTTATCAGTGGAGTGTTTCTAGATGATGCCCACAATTTTTAAAATTACTATCTTTCCTTCATTAAAATTCTTCCCTTAAAACAGCAAATGACCATTTAAACATAGCATCTAAATTTTTGATTTATAGAAAACCAGATGTTAGTGCAATTTGATTTAAATGTCTTTAGGGGTAGCTATGATTTTAGAAGCAGTATATATTGCATTTATGTGGAGGCTTCCCACACAACATTTAAAGATTTGTGTGTCCCTTGGAGGTATCAGTGAGGGAATTGTGGATCTTTATTTCATGCTAACAGGCTCAATTTTTCAATTCGTAATTAAATAGCCCATAGTCATATTGAGGGGCTGCTAGAATTGGTGCTACTCAAGCAAACCTTGAAGAAGTTATGGCAAATAAAGGCTAAGAAGATGATCGCCTGAGAAATCAAGATGATTAAATAGTCAGACCCACCAGGGCTCTCAGAATGTAGTTAGCAGTGATTGGGAGCATTTGAAACAAACACAGATCCAGTCATTGCTAAATAAAATCAAGGTTGAATAATGGATTCCACTCTTATGATCTCGCTGCAAAATTTAGAAAAGCAAATGTACAAATGAATCTTTGCAAAGTTTCTGAAAGGCAGGGAAATAATTGAATTTCAAACAAGCAAGTTTTCTGTAAATAACATAAGGTTGGATATTATATGATTCACATCTCATGCTAGATATGGTCTTATTCTACGTATGTGTTCAGGTTCAAGGTAAAATAGACCTATTGATAATTTTTTTAAGTTCTCATTTTGCTAACCTTTTCACTTCTGGCTGTTGGAAGAGCAAAATCCCAATGACTACGAATTTTTTGTGCTTTACATCCTTCAGAAACAAGAAAATTTAAAAGAAACAAGAAGATATTTGTTGCTAAAAGGAAAAAAAGGAAGGAAAGAAAGAAGGAACACAGGCAGGAAGACAGGAAGCACCAAGGCAGACATATATGACCTGATGTGGTTCATTAAAAATTCAGCCTATACCTTACAGAGAGTATCATTTCCAATTAAGATCAGTTTATGATTAGACAACGTGGGCAGCTCTCTTGGTAACATGTTTTGGTTGGATCTGCAAACTGAAACCCTACCTCACAGTAACATTTTTTTTTTCGTATTTGAGTATAGTTGACACACAATATTCCATTAGTTTTAGATGTACAACACAGTGGTTCAGTAAATCTATACATCATGTTATGCTCACCACAAGTATACTATCATCTGTCACCATACAGCACTATTACAATACCATTGACTATGTTCCCTGTCCTGTACTTTTCATCCCATTAACTTACTCATTCCACACCTGGAAGCCTATATCTCCCACTCCTCACTCATTTTGCCTATCACACACCCCCACCGCCTCTGGCAACACCAGTTTGTTCTCTGTATTTATAGGTGTGATTCTACTTTTTGTTTGTTTGTTCATTTGCTTTTCAGATTCCACATATGAATGAAATCATATAGTATTTTGCCTTTACTTACCATAATACCCTTTAGGTCTATCCACTTTGTCACAAATGGCAAGAGCTCATATTTTTTATAACTTAATAATATTGCATTGTATGTATATGTTTGTGTATGGGTATTACCGACATACAAATACACACCCCATGTCTTCTTTCTTCATTTATCTGTCAATGGACGCCTGAGTTGCTTCTATATCTTAGTTATTGTAAATAGTGCTACAATAAACATAGAGGTGCGTATCTTTTTGAATTACTGTTTTCATTTTCTTTCAGTTCAAAGTAGCTGTTTCTCTTCAGATCTTTGGGAAATTATTTTTCAAGTTATTGTTTTAAAAGACAGCAACAAAACATTTGTTTGTATTCTTTTTATAAAAGTAATATACTGTTATTGCAGAATGTTTTAAAATATAAACAAAGCAGAACAAATAGTTCTGACTTCACCACCTAAAGAGAGAACTACTGTTTACATTTGTCCATTAAGTGTTTTTTTAGTACATACATACAAATTATAAAAAATAATGTTTTGTAATGTAACAGTTTCCCTTAACAATATATGGGAAAGATCTTCCTAAACACTTCATATTCTTCTTTAATTTAATTTAATTTATAAATTAAATTTAATTTAATTTATAAAAGACTGAGTAGTATTCCATCTTATGAATTTGTAATAATTGGTTAATTGATGCCTATTTGAGAATGTTTATATTATTTCTAATTTTTTAGTTTTTGAAAACAATACTGAAATCAACATTATTGTTGCCCAGTGATTTTCAGCCAGAGGTGGTTTTGCACCCAAGTGGACATCAGCAATATCTGTAGATATTTTTGGTTGTCTAAATGGAGAGAAAGGAGGAGATGTCATTGCCATCTCGTGAGTAGGAAAATATATTTCACAAAATTGTTGAAACCTGGATAATATCCCTGGATGTGCTTATGAAATTAAGATATTAATTTCCACTTATTAAACATAATACTTTTTATCTACCAGAAAGTTCAAGCTTTCTGTTGAAAAAATGTTTTATAATTTTATTTTTGTATTCAAGTATAATTAACATAGTGTTACATTAGTCTCAGGTGTACAGTGTAATGATTCAACAATGAGCATAGAGAAATGCTCATCAAGTTAAGTGTACTCTTAATCTCCTTTTATCTATTTCATCCATCCCTACATCCACCTCTTCTCTGGAAACCACCAGTTCTCTGTATTTAAGAGTCTGATTTTTTTGTTTGTCTCTTTTTTTCTTTGTTAATTTATGTTGTTTCTTAAATTCCACATATGAATGGAATCATATGGTATTTGTCTTTCTCTGACTGACATTTCACTCAGCATTATACTCTCTAAGTCCACATCCATATTGTTGTAAATAGCAGTATTTCATTCTTTTTGTGGCTAATATTCCATTGTATATATAACCAAATATCCTTTATCCATTCATCTATAGAAGGATGCTTGAGTTTTTACCATATCAGTAGCATACAAACCAGTGCCACAGTAGCATTGTTTGTAGATAGGAATGCTATCTTTTCAAATTAGTGTTTTTGTTTTCTTTGGATAAATACGTAGTAATGCCATTGCTGGATCTTATAGTAATTCTATTTTAAATTTTTTGAGGAACTTCCATACTGTTTTACACAGTGGCTGCACCAATTTGCATTCTCACCAGTAGTCCATGAGGGTTTCTTTTTCTCTGCATCCTTGCCAACACTTGTTATTTCTTTTGTTTTGATCTTAGCCATTCGGACAGACTTAAGGTGATATCTCATTGTGGATTTGATTTGCATTTCCCTGATGATTCATGATGTTGGGCAACTTTTCATGACTGTGTTGGCCATTTGTATGTCTTCTTTGGAAAAATGTGTATTCAGGTCCTCTGCCCATTTTTTAGTTGGATTGTTTGGTTTTTATGGAATTTTTTGGTGTTATTTATATATTTTGAATATTAACCCCTTATCAGGTATATCATTTGCAAAGATCTTCTCCCATTAAGTAGGTTGTCTTTTTGTTTTGTTGGTGGTTTCCTTCACTGGGCAAAAGCTTTTTATTTTACAGTAGCCCCAGTAGTTAATTTTTTTTTTCCTGTACCAGTAGGGCTGACAATGAGATCAGATCTCTGCCCCATGTGTATCTGCTGGGGCTCCAGTCAAACTGGTGTGTGTGACTATCTTCCAAGGGACAGGGGTCACTTTGGAATAGTGCTGGTCCCTGCCAGGGCTCCCTGGAAGATGCCATATGACAGGAGTCCCTTTAGATGGAATCCTGTGAAGTAGAGCTAGTTGTATGGGGTGGACTTGCAAGAGAACATGAGCAGGGTGCATGGTATTAGCCAGGTAGCTGGAGGGTGTTGGAGCTGGTTTCCACAGGTGTCCAGTTATCTAGCGAGGCTTAAAGTGGAAATGCTAGGAAGAAATGGTACCTGCCAGCTCTTTTGTTCTTGGAGAATTCTCCCTGCCCCTCCACTGCATGTTTTGAGATTTGATAAGTAAATCTTCACGTATATCACAGACACTTATCAACCTGGTGCTTCTCTGCTCTATCTCAGTGGTAAAAACTTGAGAAGTTAAGCCCCACTAGTTTTCACAGCCCAATTGTAGGGGACCAGTCTTCCCAGTTCAGATCCTCTGTGTCCGGGGTACCTGGTGGTGTCTGCTCCCTTCCTGTCTCCATGCTGGTGGTGTCCCTCCTCTTTGTAGTTAGTCTGACAGGGAGTTTTTCACTGTGTATCTGCTCCTCCTACCCTTTTTAAAAAGACTTTATTTATTTATTCATGAGAAACAGACACAGACACAGAGAAGCAGAGACACAGGCAGAGGGAGAAGCAGGCTACACGCAGGGAGCCGGACGTGGGACTCGATCCCAGGACTCCAGGATCAGGCCCTGGGCCGAAGGCGGCGCTAAACTGCTGAGCTCCCCAGGCTGCCCACCTCCTACCCTTTTTGATGAGGCCTCCTCTCTACAATTGCTGTGAGAACTCTGTTCTGCCAGCCTTATGGGTAGTTTTCTGGGCTCCTTGCACTGGTGTAGCTGTTACCCACATGTGTCTGTTGGACAAGGTGAACTTAGGATCTTTCTACTGTGTCATTTTTTCAGTAGTCCTTCTGTGAAAAATTTTAAAGCATGAAGATTGACCGGTTTTTATAGGTAACATAATTTTGAGTAAAAAAAATAACCTTATATTGTCACAGGAATATTGGAATATTTTTGAAATATTCACTATAAAATGATCTCTCCATAGCACCTTTTTGGCAAAAAACAGTTACTTTCTCACCTATTGTTAATATTTTGCTTTTATTTTGAAGGGATAAAGTGTGATTTAGATAGGCACTAGTTATTTTTGTCTTACCTCTTATTTCCTTGGTTAAACCAAACTTCAGCTTCATTGATACCATGTTGTAGGTATGCTTTGTTCTGTCATTTTCTTCTATTTTTCTTTTCTTATGCTTTTTTTTTAGTTTATTTTGCTGTTTTTTTTTTTGGTTTTTTTTTTTTACTTTTTGGGATACATGTCTTGTTCATTAATTATCTTCTTTTATAATATACACATTTGAAACTGTCCATTTCCAGATAAGTGTTTTTTAACACCATCTTACCTGTTTTAGTTTAAACTGTTTGTTACTGTTCCCTCAAAATATTTTCTAAATTCTATTATTTTTTTCCTATGGTAGTGGATTTAGAAATCCTTTTGTCAGCTGCCATACATGTGAGAATATTATAGTTTTTTTGTTGTCGTTGTCACTGTCGTTAAAGAACTCATGTTTAACACCAGTGTGGTGTCAGACCTTTGAAATCACTTGAAAAAAATTATGGCAGGGATCCCTGGGTGGCGCAGCGGTTTGGCGCCTGCCTTTGGCTCAGGGTGCGATCCTGGAGACCGGGGATCGAATCCCACATCAGGCTCCCGGTGCATGGAGCCTGCTTCTCCCTCCGCCTGTATCTCTGCCTCTCTCTCTCTCTGTGACTATCATAAATAAATAAAAATTAAAAAAAGTTATGGCACAAAATGGTCAGTTTTTAAAAAATGTTTTCCTTGTGTTTGAAAAGAATGAGTGTTCTGCAGCTACTGGGTACAAGTGCTATATATTTCCATTAGGTAAAATTTGTTAATGATAGTCAATCTTCTACATTCTTGGTACTTATTGCTTTACCAATTTTTGACAGTTATATTTTGCATTTTTTTCACTGTGATTGTATGTTTGCTTATTTTTCCCTCTTGCTAATTATTGCTACTGATTTTTGAACCTATATTATTAAATGTATGCACAAATTATTTTTACAACTTTGTCATGATTACATCATTTATTGTAATGATGTGACCCATTCTTAGTGAAAAAAACCTTTTCATTAAAAGTCTATTTCAATGGCTGAGTAATATTCCATTGTATACATAAACCACATCTTCTTTATCCATTCATCTTTCGATGGACACCGAGACTCCTTCCACAGTTTGGCTATTGTGGCCATTGCTGCTAGAAACATCGGGGTGCAGGTGTCCCATCGTTTCATTGCATCTGTATCTTTCGGGTAAATCCCCAGCAGTGCAATTGCTGGGTCATAGGGCAGGTCTATTTTTAACTCTTTGAGGAACCTCCACACAGTTTTCCAGAGTGGCTGCACCAGTTCACATTCCCACCAACAGTGCAAGAGGGTTCCCCTTTCTCCGCATCCTCTCCAACATTTGTGGTTTCCTGCCTTGTTAATTTTCCCCATTCTCACTGGTGTGAGGTGGGATCTCATTGTGGTTTTGATTTGTATTACAAATACCCACCATTTGCTTCAACGTGGATGGAACAGGAGAGTATTATGCTGAGTGAAGTAAGTCAATCGGAGAAGGAAAAACATTATATGTTCTCATTCATTTGTGGAATATAAATAATAGTGAAAGGGAATAGAAGGGAAGGGAGAAGAAATGTGTGGGAAATATCAGAAAGGGAGACAGAACATAAAGACTCCTAACTCTGGGAAATGAACTAGGGGTGGTGGAAGGGGAGGAGGGCGGGGGCTGGGGGTGAATGGGTGACGGGCACTGAGGAGGGCACTTGACGGGATGAGCACTGGGTGTTATTCTGTATGTTGGTAAATTGAACACAAATAAAAAATAAATTTATTTTTAAAAAGTCTATTTCATGCATTATTATTACAGGTATATAGGCTTTCTTAAATGTGGTGTTTACATGCTAACTTATCTTTTAATTGTTATTAATTTCATTTTCCTTATACTTTAAATGATTTTATTAAACACAGCATATAGTTGGGTTTAGTTATTTTTCCAGTCTAACAATCTTTGCCTTCTTAGTGGCACAGTTAATGTACATAATTTATGTAATTTTAATAGATGAGATTGAATACACCTTTGTTTTTTGTACATTATAACCTTCCTCCCCCCCCCCCCCCATTTCTTATCTGTTTCTCTCTTCTTACCTTCCTTTGTGGGAATGTGGATTAATATCTTTATTTTTCCTTGTCTTTTCATTGACTCACTTGAAAATTACCAGTGTAATTCTGGTCTGTTTGTTGCCCTGAAAATGACAATGATACTCCAAATGTATCAAATTATAAAATTGATGAGCCCTTATATCTTACTCCTGGAAAATTTGAGTAATCTTAAACACCTTAATTCCACTGGCACCTTTCATAATACATTATTATTTACCTTTATTTTTATTCTCATTTGTAATTACATGAGACAGTATTATGACTTTATTTAGTTACCACTCATTTAGATTTACTCTCACATTTACCAGTGTTTTTGTTTTTGTTTGTTTGTTTGTTTGTTTTGTTTTGTTTTGCACTTTTCACTATTTTGTATCTTGGAACTTCTGTCTGAGATTACATTCCTTCTCCCTAAGATAACTTTCTAAAAACTTAACTAGAAAATTAGGATTTGGTGTTGGTAAACTTTCCCATGTTATTTGTTTCATTGTTTTGGTTTAAAATATCTTTATTTTAGTCTCATTCTTTTTTTATGTTTTATTTATTTATTTAGGGAGGGAGAGAAAGTGTGAGTGAGTGAGTGTGTGTGTGTGTGTGTGTACACAAGCAGGAGGAGGGAAGAGGGAGAGGGAGAGAATATCAAGCAGACTTGTACTCAGCACAGAGCTTGATGTGGGGCTTAGTCTCACGATCATAAAATGGTGACCTGAGATAAAATGAAGTTGGATACCCAACTGACTGAGCCTCTCAAGCACCCCTAGCCTAATTCTTAAAGTTGTTTTCCCTAGATACAAGGTTAGAAGTAATTTCTTTTAGTACATTGAAAATATCCTTCCACTTTCTCCATCTTCTGTGTTTTCTTTATAGAAGTCATTCTGACTGTTATGCCTTTGATGGTCTTTTTTTATATGTTGCTCTTAATATTTTCCCTTTGTTTCTAGTGTTCTGCATTTCTATAATGTGTCCACTGGTGGATTCCAATATTTATCCTTATGAGGAATTCATCAGTCTTCCTAAATTTGTGGAATAATGTCTTTATTCTATTCTGGATTTTTTTGTCTTTAAGTCCTTCACATAGTGCCCCTGCCCAATTCTCCTCTTTCTCTCTTCTTGATAATGTGGTCAAATATATGTAAAACCTTTACATACAACTTTGCATGCCCTTCAAACTCTCTTTCATATTTTATACCTAAACAGAAAAATCTGTCCTGCAAATGAATCCTGTATCTATATAGTTTTTTTCTGAATTATCTATAATTTACTAATTTCCTCTTCAATCATGTCTGCTGCTAAACTTGTTCATGAAGCTCTTAAACTTGGATATGTTATTTTTCTTTTCTAGAAGCTATACTTGTTTATTTTTAAAAATCTGCTAGCTCTTTTTAAATCTATTATTACATATATTTTCAAAATTATGGGGTTTTTAAAAATACAATAAGCATAGTCAAGCTTGTGTTTATGGCAAATTTATCCTCCCAACTCAAACAACTAAATTACTGAGCAAAATATATTAAAGAACAGTTGTTCGGACATTGTACAACAGGCAGCACAGCAGTGATCTCTGAGAGAGGAGAAGTAAATGAGGTAGTTAAAACTCATGGCCTGGCAAGAATTTCAAGGCCACAATACAGGGAGGGAAAACCTAATCAGTGCCTCTGTTCTCTTTTGAGGAGACAGTGTTAAAAATCAGGGGGAGGTCAAGGTGGCTAGAATTTGCAGAGCAGGGCAACAGGGAGGAGATAACTGGTAAAGAGTGAAGTCCAGAGGTCTATGAAGCTTCCCCTCCATTCTTCATCTGAACACTAGTATAAAGAACTACTAAAGGCCAGGGAAAGAACCATCAGGGCTTAGAATAGTTCATGTGTCCATGAAAAGAGTAGAAAATGTCATTATTCCCAGAGCATCGGGTAGAATAGTCAAGGTAACTTATTACCCTATTAGTGGAAAAAAATTAGCCCCAGACTAATTATTTGTCTAGTTCTACCTAGCAAAGCTTTAAAACAAGCCTTAAGAGAATCAAACTCATTTGAAATTATTTAACTGTGCTCCAGAAAAACCAAACCTCAAGAATACTTACTGGAATGTTATATATATACTATATATATAGTGCATATATATTTATATATATGTATGAATATATATTTTTACTTTCTTTGGATCTATAAATGTATATTATAGACCTCCAGCTCCCAGGAAAATAAAATCACACAGTCTGTATCCAGTAAAAATTATTAGGCATACAAAATCAGAAAAATAAGGCTCATAATGAGGAGAAAAAAATCATCTAATAGAAACAGAAGCAGAAATGACACTGATGATAGAATTAGCAGACAAGGACAGTAAAATGGTTAGGATAACTATATCGCATATATTTTACAAGGTAAAGCAAAGCATTAGCATGGTAAGGAGAGAAATCAAATATATTTTTTAAATTTTTTAAATTTTTATTTTAATTCCAGTTAACATACAGTGTAATATTAGTTTCAGATGTACAATATACTAATTCAACATTTCCATACATCACCTGGTGCTCTCGCAAGTACATTTCTTAATCCTTTCACCTAGTTCATCCATCGCCCCCCATCCCTCTCCTCTCTGGTAACCATCAGTTCTCTATAATTAGGAGTATCTTTCTTGGTGTCTGTCTCTCTTTTCTCCCTTTGCTCATTTGTTTTGTTTCCTAAATCCCACATATGATTGAAATCATATGGTATTTGTCTTTCTCTGACTGACTTAGTTTGCTTAGCATTATACTCTCTAGCTCTGTCCAAGTCATTGCAAATAGCAAGATTTCTTTACTTTTTATAGCTGAATAATATTCTATTATATATAGATATATACATACTATATCTTATTTATCCATTCATCAATCATTGGACCCTTGGGCTGTTTTCATATTTGGCTATTGAAGATAATGCTGCTGTAAACATCACAGTGCAGTATCCCTTTGAATTAGTGCTTTGGTATTTGGGGGGTAAAAATCACCCAGTAGTGTGATTACCAGATCATAGGGTAGTTGTATTTTTAACTTTTTGAGGAACCTTTATACTGTTTTCCACAGGGGCTGCACCAATTTGCATTCCCACTAACAGTACCTGAGTGTTCCTTTATCTCCATATTCTCACCAACAGCTTTCTTGTGTTGTTGATTTTAGCTAGTGTGACAGGTGTCAGGTGATATCTGATAAAGGGTTATTATCAAAGATATATAAAGAACTTATAAAACTCAGCACCTAAAAAGACAAATAATCCAGTTAAAAAATGGGCAGAAGACATGAAAAGACAATTTCCCCAAAGGAGACATACAGATGGCAGGCAGACACATGAAAAGATTTTCACCATCACTTACCATCAGGGAAATACAAGTCAAAACTATAATGAAATATATTTTAAAAAGGCCAAAATTTAACATCTCTAGATGAAAAAAAAACATTTTTGAGGTGAAAAATACATTAAATGGAATGAACAGCAGATTAGGCAGGCATTCGATGCAGAAGTAAAAGTTAGTAATCTTGAATACCTAGCAAATATAAATTATTCAAAATTAAACACAGAAAAACTGAAAAAAATAGAATATCAGTGAGCTATATACAACTTCAAGTGGCCAAATATAAGTGTAATTGGATTCCCCAAAGAAGAGGAAAGTGAGTGGGAGAAATATTTTAGAAGCTAATAACCAAAATTTTTCCAAATTTGATTAAAAGAAAAACTTAAAAACCGCAGATCCAAAAATCTCTATGAACCCTAGAGACAAGAGTTATTAAAACACTAAGGTACATCATAGTTCCATGATTCAAAACTAGAAATGAAGATAAAATCTTAAAGCAGTTACAGAAAAAAGTCCAGATGAACAAAGATAATATTAGCTGATTGTTCATAAAACATTGCAAGCCAGAAAGCAGTGTATCCATATCCTCAAAATACTATAGAAGAAAAAGGTTAACCACTGTGGGATTGGAATGAGGGCAACAGGCTTACTCTTACCCTGAGTACAATCGGAGAAGGACAAACATTATATGTTCTCATTCATTTGGGGAATACAAATAATAGTGAAAGGGAATATAAGAGAAGGGAGAAGAAGTGTGTGGGAAATATCAGAAAGGGAGACAGAACATGAAGACTCCTAATTCTGGGAAACGAACTAGGGGTGGTGGAAAGGGAGGAGGGCGGGGGGTGGGGGTGAATGGGTGACGGGCACTGAGGGGGGCACTTGACGGGATAAGCACTGGGTGTTATTCTGTATGTTGGCAAATTGAACACCAATAAAAATAAATTTATTATAAAAAAATAAATTTAAAAAATGGCCTCATTTCAATACAGAGAGAATGTCTATTATAATTCCCAGCTAAAGTGGGCACTGAATTTTGTGGTTTTCATCCTCTTTTCCCTATTTAGTCTTTAAAAGAAAAGCTCAAGTTAGCCATACTGGTAAGTGTCTAGAACAAAAGGCAATTTAATGCTGCACTGTATCTCTGGATTTCTGGGTTCCCTTAGATTTTTTTTTTGCTGGTACCTTCCACTCCCCTTCACCCATTTGTTCAGCTGCACTTAAGGACTTTTTTTTACTCTTTTATTGGTTTGTTCATTTGTTTTGTCTTTTAAATTCCACATATAAGTGAAACCAAGCAGTATTAGTCTTTCTCTGACTTATTTCATTTAGCATAATACCCTCTAGCTCCATCCATGTTGTCACAAATCTCATTCTTTTTATGGCTACATAATATTCCATCACACACATGTGTGCATGCATGCATGCACACACACACCATCATTTTTATCCATTCATCAATTAATGGACACTAGGGCTGCGTCCATATCTAGGCTAATGTAAATAATGCTACAATAAACATAAGGGTACATATATTTTTTTGAATTAGTGTTTTTATATTCTTTGGGTATATACCCAGTGGTGGATTGCTGGCTTGTTTGGTATTTCTATTTTGAATTTTTTGAGAAATTCCATTTTATTTTCACAGTGGCTGCACCCATTTACATTCCCACAAACAGTGAATGAAAGTCCCCTTTTCGCCACCTCCTCACCAACACTTGTTATCTCTTGTCTTTTTGATACTAGCCATTCTGACAAGTGTGAAGTGATATCTCATTGTGGTTTTGATATGCATTTCCCTGATGATCAGTGATGTCAAGCATCTTTTGATGTGTCTATTGGCCATCTGTATGTCTTCCTTAAAAAAATGTTTATTTGGGTCCTTTGCTCATTTTTAAATGGGATTGTTTGGGTTTTTTGGTGTTGAGTTTTATAAGTTCTTTACATATTTTGGATGTTAATCTCTTATCAGCTTTGCAAATATATTCTCCCATTCAGTCAGTAACCTTTTTGTTTGTTGACAATTTCCTTCACTGTGGAAAAACTTTATTTTGGTGGTCTCGATATTTATTTTTGCTTTTGTTTCCCTTGCCTGAGGAGACCTATCTAAAAAAATGTTGGTAAGGCGATGTCAAAAAGATCCTCTTAAATTTTTGTGTGGTAATTTTGCATCCTTTTAACAGCACTTTCATGTGTTTAGTTTGTGTTCAGTCAGAGGATGGTCTGAATAACCTCACCTCTCCATATTTATGGAAAAGGAATTTGTAGTTTTCATGGTCATTCTTCATTTCATTAGAAAATATTTTAACATCTTATTTTTATAGGTCATAGTTTAGTTTAAATAATCATATTGTTAATATCCAGTACCATGGGAAGTTGAATAAATCATTAGAAGTCATAATATATGGGAAGTAAACCAAGTAATGCAATTGCCCATCTCTGTTCTTCTGAAATTTGGAACTACAACTCTTCCCTCAAAGACCTCCCCAACTTTGTTTGGGCAGAACAGTGTGACATGGGAAGGCACCATTATAAATAAAAATAATAATAATAAAACTTCATAAAGCTTTACTTATTTTAAGTTAAAAATAAGCATTAATAGAATTTCCAATATTTTCTACTGATTTCAATGGATTATGTTGTTGCAAGTTGAACCACATGAAATCATAATTTTGGTGTAAACATGATCAAATATTGGCAATTTCATACAGTTTGGTTTAATTCATCCCATTTCAGGGGGTCCTTGGGTGACTCAGCGGTTTAGTGCCTGCCTTCGGCCCAGGGCGTGATCCTGGAGTCCCGGGATCGAGTCCCACATCAGGTTCCCTGCATGGAGCCTGCTTCTCCCTCTGCTTGTATCTCTACCTCTCTCTCTCTCTCTCTCTCTCTGTCTGTGTCTCTCATGAATAAATAAGCAAAATCTTTTTAAAAAATAATTCATCCCATTTCAGAGGCCGTTGTTATAGCCAAAAGAGCATACAGTTGGGGAGACAGAAATTTGATTCCACCATTTAGCTCTTCCTGGGTTTTTGAGACATTGCTTTACACTTCTGAACCTTTGGAATATTGTGAGATTTAAACAATGTGACTTTCCTAAAATGATTACCAAATCCTGGCATGGCAGGAAATCACTTGAGCACAATGCTTAAGAAGGTGGCCCAGGCATCAGTCAGCTGTGGGATGACGCTCTGATTCTGTCATTTACTAGATGAGTCAACTTGGTAAAATTCCCTAAACTTTCTGTGCCTCAGTTTCCTCATCCATGAGACAGGGATTAAAAGTAATACCTAGGCTACAGTGCTACAATAGGACTGTTTTGATAAAATGCTTAGAAAGTGCCTGGCACATAGTAAGTGAATAGGCATTCACTTTTTATTATGGCAAGATATCATTAAAAATTAACAGCTTCCCTCCACCCTCTTCAAGTGGACACAATCAAGAAATGCAAGCAGAAGCAAAACTAATGCAAATGAGAATCATTATTCACCTAGAAGCCAATAACATTATAGAAAAGAACAGACATCTGCAATTTCAATCATGATGGACAAAAGGTTCATATTCATAAGACAGCAGAAGAATATGAAGGTAAAACTGATTTGTTAATGTAGGAGATGGCCATGCAGAAGAAGAGTGGAAATGACCTTAAGCGTTTCTTCTTGCATCAGGTGGAAAGTGGAGCAGCTGCTTTAGTTCCTTGCAGTTTTTCAGTAAAGCACTTCACTTTGCCAGTGTAAAAATTTGGTGCATTGAATTGCTGAAATCCTCTATATTCTTTCTCCACATGGCTTCTGCTCCAAGGAAAATGTGGCATAAGGGGCTCACAGCTAGAGTTACTATCAAAAGCTAGGCAAGCAGAGAAATATTCATGCTCCTATAGGATGCTGCAATTATGGAATACAATAGCAACTTTAGGCCAAATGTTGAATCCTACAAGGATCGATTTGAAACATTTGCCCCAACTTTGTCTTATGCCACGTATATTTTGCAGTTCTATAGCTTTTCTAACAGAGGCTCACGTTTTCTTGGTTCATACCACCTTTAGTTTCTCAATAATTTTTTATGGCTCCCTAAGCCAAAACAAATAACTGATCATTCTGTTTTTCAAGTAGTTAGGTCCAAACAACTTAATGAGTATTTATATACTAACAATTTCATAGCTGTTTGAAATGATATCTCTGTTATACTTTGTAATACTTATACATGTAAAACCTTAACTTTAAATAATCACAATTATTTACCAATGGGATATACGTACCTGTTGGGCACTGTACGTCTCAAACATTGGAATCAGATTGGACGCTGCCGCTCTCATTTCTTGTCCCACATTTATTTTTGCACAGCATCTGCTTTTCATCACAACTACCAGAATGCCAACTTTGCCAAGACGGAACATCATCAAAATGAATATAACCCACCCAGTATCCCACAAGTGTCATTGAGTTTATCTTGAAAATTTAAACTTTGCTATGATATTCCCATAAGTTTGCTGTGGTGCCTTGAAACCTTGGCACACAGTTTGGGAACCACAGCCCTATACCACTTCCTATATATTTGAAGTTATTTCAAATATTTGTTCATTAGGCAGATTGCTGTGTAGATCTAAATAGTACTTCCTACCTTTCAGAGTTTTTTATTGAACAGGAGGCTGGATGATGGCATTTGAATAAGTAAATGTAAGGAGTTACATCATCATAAAATATTTATTGAAACTTATTGAATGTAAAGGATGATGAGGGAGGCAAACAGAATTATATGTTCCTCAACACGTTTATTTGACTAAATAGTTTATAAATATGTGATCTGATTATATCATTTTCTCAGTGAACTTTGTTACCATCTTCCCTGTTTCTCTGCCATAGAGTCCTTCACAGTTTGGCTTCCCTTTCTTTTTCCAGCTCATCCCCTGTCTCTTTCTGATGCAGCATCTCTCCCTCTGCTTCCCAGCTCCCCACACTCAGTTGTAGACAGATGAAAGACAGACATGGGACTTCACAAGGGGATTTGACTTTCCATTATTGTTAGTGCAGCAGGTTAAACAGTATGTGTAAGGCAGTTATTTCTGGGTCTGGAGCTTGAAGTCTGTACAGAAGTCAATCAGAGTGAGGATATTGGGGAAACAAGGACAAGGTGGAATCTGTGAAACTGAGCTTGAACCAATGAGAACTCACCAGGACCTAGGTTGATCTCTCACTACCTCAAGCTTCCACCTTTGACAATGGGAGTGTCTTGCAAGAGAAGCTGGTCATCATCATCATCATGCAACTAACTATTCATCTGGTCTGAAAGCCAGAGAAGTTGAAGGAGGGGAAGTTGGAAGAGCTCTGGTCCCAGCTAGTACCCTACACCAATCTTGACAACTAGCAGAAGTTTACATGAGCTGCAACAGAGTCTCATACTCTACAAGGAACTTTAAAGCATAAATCAAAGATGGCAGCTGCTTTAGTTCTGCCTTCTAAATCTCACATGTATCTCTTGTAATCCACATTAACCTGGTCCTATGCAGAGAAGGAAATTCTGGGAAACATAGTTTTAACTTAGCTAAGTTAATACAACACCAATACACCACAGCCTTTAAGAGTACTTGTCTGACTGTGGTCAGTTGAAGTGCCTGCCTCTGCCCCTAGAATATGTGCTCCTGGAGGGCCTGGACCACATCTTACTTATAATGTGTGTCTTATGCTTTATGTAATACCTGACACATAATAGGAACTCACAGATTGTTTTCGAATTATGAAAAAAATGAATGAATGACCACATGAATGAATAGGAAAAGATGTCTGTCAGCATCAGAGTACAATGTAAGTACTAAATATTTGGCCATATAACAAATTAATAAGCAAGAAGAAACTCTTGTTTTCAAAAGCAAATATTTAATGTACCTTATATAGCCTAATCCCGTCAAGATGAGGGGAATATATTTAGGTCTATCAAAATTTTACTATTTATATAGAACTTTCAAATTTACAAACCGTGTTTATAGAGATTATTTCATTTGATGACTTATTATTAGGTATAGCTGAGTCACCGCTTTTCTACATAATCACAGGGAAAATATTCTTAAAACAAGCCTTCATTAAATTATAAAAACAAAAATATTGATTTACTAGTTAAATACCAATTTTTTATTCAGTTTTTCCATTTTTTGTACATCATTTTTCAGAATCCAGTAGAACACAACTAACTGAAGATAAATAGTGCCAACCTATCTGTGTCTGCAATTCTTTTTATCACAACTTCTCTTGACATTAATTCAATGCTAGGTCCTCTTTTTCAGCCATGTTTTGGCCTGTTTCAAGCTCCAAAGTATCACTACACGACTATACCAAGGCATCATTATCCATAGCTTATACCTTCTATAAACACATGGTTTATAGCCTACAACAGGACACAGCCCCAACTCTATATACAACTGTATCCCTCATAGAGAGGCTTTAAGATTAAGTATCCAAAGTAAACTTATTCTGATCCTTATGGAATCAGAATCAGCACCTTGCCTTGCTGACATTTTGGGTAAGATGCATGTCATGCCTCACTAATTATCACCAGAATATGAGTAACCTTTAGGTTTTACTATATGCTCTTGATTCCTTACAAAATAATAAAAAAAAAATAAAAACAACAAAACACTTAATCCTTGACTTATGTCAGTACCTTAAGGTATGTGAAAACTTTAAAAGATATGACGATCATATGAGATAAATGTCATTTTACTGTGAACAGACGAGCTATACCCTTGGTAACCATGGAATCTTTTTTTTTTTTCTCTAAAAGCCTATTGTATTTTTAATTCAATAAATCAGTCCTTCTAACCCCTGGACACTTTTCAGAATTCTTTGCAAGTAAACTTTTCTAAAAGTTTTATCTCTGAAAAAAATAAAGTTTTGCCCCTGCATCAGGAACTAAAATTTAATGAGTGACA
The DNA here is from genome assembly GCF_018345385.1 of Vulpes lagopus. NCBI lineage: Eukaryota > Metazoa > Chordata > Mammalia > Carnivora > Canidae > Vulpes > Vulpes lagopus. The sequence continues at coordinate 25,338,331 of NC_054848.1, forward strand.
ACTATGTGACACATATAGGTTATGAGGCAGTTTCTTATTCCCATTTACAGATGAGAACATTTAGATCAGAAATATTAAATATCTCCTGAAGACTGGATAGCTAATAAATTTCAAAGCCAAGATTTTAACTTAGGATTTTAACCAGTTAAAAATGACAAAGCTTTAACTCTATTATGTCTTCATGCTTCTCAATCTACTATTATTGTACAGTAGTTTCAGGATTTAGGGTAAATTTTAGAGAGGCAGAGCACTTCCTTTCCAGGTGTTTTGCATTATGCTCAGGCACAGTCATTATTCATTCATTCTTTGATTCGACAAGTATATATTGAGTGCCTAATATATACGAGTCATTTCTCAAGATACTAGAGACACAGTGATGAACAAGACAAACTTCCTCTCCTCATTGAGATTCCATTCTAGTTGGGAAAGACAGATATAAACACAGAAATAAAAAATAGAATATGGTGTCAGGTAACTAAAGAAAAATGTCTTAGGATTAAGGCATGCAAGGTGATGAATTTTAGGGGTCAAATTAGGCTTTATAAATAAGAAGGGCTGATGGAGGTGTCTATAAATATCAATACAGGTCGAATACCTAGCTTCTTCAGTTATAGATAAAAAGGATATTCCAGGGCAGCCCCGGTGGCGCAGCGGTTTAGCGCCGCCTGCACCCCACGGCGTGATCCTGGAGACCTGGGATCGAGTCCCACATCAGGCTCTCTGCATGAAGCCTGCTTCTCTCTCTGTGTGTGTGTCTCAATAAATAAATAAAATCTTTAAAAAGAAAAAAAGGATATTCCAAACAATATACTCATCAGTGCATACTTGCTTTAAAAATAGGAATTAATTGGTATAACTATGAAATAAATAATCATTGAGAAAGACAGGAAAAGAGTGAGATTTAAGAGCAATAATAATAATAATGTCTTTCAAGACTTATATTGACCTGTCAGTATTCTGCTTCCAGTATCATCTCAGATCATATTTAAGTGTAGGAACTCTGGCCTTCCAGGTTCAGAGATCCTCACTTTCTGACTTTACAGCTGTCTTTCCCATTGATCCTGTCCTAAAATATGATTCCCTTTTAAAAATTTAAAGACACTTTCTTTCTACTTCTGTTACAAACGACAGACTCCAAAAAATGAGACACATTTTTATTTTCCTTTTTTCTTTCTATAACATTCTAAATATTAACACAGTGAACCACACATGAATTAAACATTATTTTCATCATGACTGGGTTTAAAAGGGATCAGCCAGAAAAAGAAAAACACAACCTTGACACTGTGGAGGAAATGAGATTGAAGACGATTCTTATTTTAATGTTGTTTACCAAGAAGGCATATAGCAAAGTGATCAAAAGTCAAGTGAGTTCTAGAGTCAAAATACCTGTGTTCAAATCTCTGATCTGTTGGTGACTTGCTGTATGATTTGAGCGTATTACTAGACCTTTTGGATTTGGGGATTCCTTATGTGAAAGGGCATCAAGATTGTGCATGCCTCGTATGTTCATTTTAAAGAATAAGATAAAACTGTACTATTGGTATAGCACCAAGAACTTAATAACACACTATGGGTAGATATTAGGTAATACTGTTTCACCATTAATGAATAGATAGGCATAAAAACAAGGCATCTTAACCATTTCATCTGTAAAACTCCTTTGTAAATTTAAAAATTTTTAAACTGATCTTTAACTCACCTTTCCTGTGTTTCTGTGATTTCTCAGGAAAATTTAGGTGCCCTTTTCTTGTGCCCATAGCACTTATGTTCCTAATTATGAAGGGAAAAAAAGATGTGGAAGCAGCCCAAGTGTCCATCAACTAATGAATGCACAAAGAAGTGGCATGAAATATATATATATATATATATTCATATATATATATATTCATTCATATATATATATATTCATTACTGAGCCATCAAAAAGAACAAAATCATGCCGTTTGCAGCAACATGGATGGAGCTAGAGAGTATTCTGCTAAGTGAAATAAGTCAGTCAGACAGATACCATACAGATACCATATGATTTCACTCATATGTGAAATTAAGGAAACAAAACAAATGAGCAAAGGGAAAAAGAGAAACCAAGAAACACTCTTACAAGCTGATGGGGACTAGAGAGGAGAGGGTGTGTGGGGGGGTGTGAAACAGGTGATGGGGGTTAAGGAGAGCACTTATCATGATGAGCACCGAGTGATATATGGAAGTATTAAATCACTAAACTGGACACCTGAAACTGATATAACACTGTTAACTAGGTGAATTTTTTTAAATGAAAAAAAATAAAAATAAGTAGTTTTAGGAAGGGAAAAAATCATCATAAATGGGTACAGGCAACTATCTCTCCATTGAGTAAGTCTTTGGTCTTAAGGGAAGTTTCCTGAATACAAACCCTAAGATAAAGATTAAGGTGCAACTGATTTACTTAGGAAGTGCTCCTGAGAGAAACTGGGAGGGAGGGACAATAGGGGGACCAGAATAGACAAAGCCAAACAAAGGTGCGATTTCAAGTGAAGCCCCCCCTCTCAGGCTGATACTGCAGGGAACTCTGGAGCATATTTCATAACTCCAAGTCAGCGGCTCCATAAGGTGAGGAAGGTAGGCTTTCATACTACCAGCCAGTCATTGGCTAAGGGGGTGGGATGTGATGTCACCATGCAGGCACTTCCAAATGTCTACAGGCAGTACTGTGATGATCTCACATGAAAGCTATTAAAGACAAAAGCACACAGAAAATGGGCCATAGGGGCACACAGATCAAGGACTGGAGGAGGAACCTAGGGGTTGCACCAGTAGTGTCTGACTCACAGTCCTTAATGAACTCCTACAGGTTTTTTTTTTTTATCACATCATCAGGTTCAATAGATTTTATGAGCTAAATGCCTATAAGAGAACAGTAGCCACCATTTATGAATAAGCCATTCCTTTGAAAAAGAGACATGATCATACAGCACCAAGGTATGGCTGGCTAATTTATTGATGGACAGAAGACACTGACATCCAGGACTTTCAGTGTCTCCATTACTGGCTACTGGAGCTCCTACTATTTTAGCGACTTTATTCCTCGCTCCCTACACTGCTGTATTGCTTCTGTTCCTGGCTCAGTGCCAAGGGAGGTTGGCCTCAGAAGTCCCTTTCTGTAGTAAATAGCACTCTAACGTATGGCAGTAACCGGAGTACCTTCTGGTCTCAGCCTGGAACAATGTTGACACACCCTGCACGAACCTCTAATCGCTGACATCTCTGCTGCTGCTGCCAGGGCAGCTGCTACAGCCTAGAGTTATTGCCAGAGAGTGTCACAATCCTTAGGGAGACACATGGAGACTCCTCCTGCCCCACTGCAGCACCTTTCCAACCTCTAGGGCTGGTTTTATGGTAACCACTGTCTCTTCTGATCTATAGTAGCTTACACTGGGTTATAAATCTGGCTTCCTTCGACCCTAGTAACCGAAGACACCTAGATGGCCACTTGCCTCATCTTTTATTTGAAGACTCGCTGCCCAGTACTTCTGCCTAAATCATAATATCCATCCCACTTTAGCGATTCCACTCAGGAAAGAGAAATTGCCTTTGTCCTTTCTAATTAAAATTTTAAAAGCTCTGTCTCCTTTTCTGATGTTTCTGCCATTCTGCATGCAGTTGCGTCATCAATATCTCAGCGTACCAAAATCTGTCACCCATGCCTTCTGTTTCACAGTTGGAAGCTGTCTTATAAATAGAATATTTCTATTGTTAGAAAACATCCCAGAATTCAAAAAATTGTGTTTGAAATTGGTAATTTTCATATAAAATGTATCTATTTTTTTTAAAGTTTGGGCATATACTGCACAAGATCCAGTGATGATTTTTCCATTATACATCATTCTTTATTATAAAATTAGAGACCCCCCTGGTAACATATAGGAAGAAAAGAATTGTTCCACGATGGAAATTTCTTGCATAATTTAAAAAATGCTCAAAGTAAAAACCAAGACTCTAGTCAGAAACAAGTTTCCACAGATAGGTAGTAGGTAGGTAGGTAGATAATTTATAGCATCACTTATAATAATTTCTTTCTACTCTGTTGGTCATTTATTCTTTTATTCTACAATATTTATTGAGCTCTTACTACTGGAGTGGGTCCTGGGAATAAAAGATGATAAAGAAGTCAGAACTGCCTTTAAGGCATCATAATCTAGTAGGGAAGACAGACAGGAGAATAAATAATTCTAATATAATACTGAAGTTACCATAAACAAAGCAAAGGTGAGGAGTAAAAACACCAGACTTTTGCAGCAACTAACTTTGTCTTGAATTTGCATCATGCTCTGTTCAATTTATTAAACTAATGATTGATCTTGACTCAGCTCAGCCCACCCAGGCTGAGTCTGATTCTTTCTGCTTATGACTGCCTTAGAATTCCTCACATAGGGATCCCTGGGTGGCGCAGCGATTTGGCGCCTGCCTTTGGCCCCGGGGCGCGATCCTGGAGACCCGGGATCAAATCCCACGTCGGGCTCCCGGTGCATGGAGCCTGCTTCTCCCTCTGCCTGTGTCTCTGCCTCTCTCTCTCTGTGTGTGACTATCATAAATAAATAAATAAAAATTAAAAAAAAGAATTCCTCACATAGTCCTGTATTTCTTTACTTGTCTATCTTCTTGACTCAAGTGTGTGGTTTTTGAATATAGGATTTGCCTAATTGTCATTATATACAAAGTGTCCAATTTAATTTTGGGCACATATGGTTGCTTGTCAACAAATGTTTGTTGACCAAATGAATGAAGAAACTGAGCAATGAACAGAGAGGGAAGAATTTTTCTGAAACCTTTATATGTACATTTATATTTAAACTACGAAGGATCACATACTGTCCAGCTAAAATTCTGAAATTCTAAGTGCAGTTAAATCACCTCATGTCATGGGCCCCGGTTGTGTTTTCTGGTCCTAAGCTCGTGACCTCGCAAATTTGGCAAACCCATCTCCATCCCCTCTGCTAAATTAAAAGTCCTTAGGATCAGAAAATAGCTATACCTTCCAAAGCATTTTCTCAGTTGTACCAGAAAGAATGGAATATTTCCTATATCAAAAACTTGGGCTTTTAAACACTGGTTGGATCCAGTTCTGGTAATGTTTGGTTTTTTAAAAAATCATCTAGAAGGTTATTATTTGCTGTCCCTACAGTGCTGTTATATGATTGCTGCCTCAGCTCTTTGCAAGCAATTATGGCAAGTTTTAAAATCAAGTAGCAGTGCATGCAGGGGTGCAATTCTCCTGGTTCTCTACTGCAGTTTGAGTTCATGCCTTAGTATTGTTGGATTCATTGTTATGTGATTCTCATGGGCTAAGAAGTATTTAGGATTAGGAGTGTTCTGCTATCAACCATTAGGTATTCAAATATTTTTCCCTTTTTTGAAAATACAGGCTAAAATTTCTGGCTGCATGTTAGAATTAACTCTAATAACCTAAGTATTCCCATCACAGAGGTTAGCTACACAGATAATCATCCTATCCCGCTAAGTTCCATAAACTATATTTGCCCCAAATGCCTCTTCACAAGGTTCTAGAAAAGTGTTAGTTTGGAAGACAGATGCTTTCCTGAAACTTTGCTTAATGACTCTGAAGGGGTCACTTAGGTTGAGAAGACCCAGGTAACTGTCCTTTCCTTGTCCTCCAACAGAGTCAGAATGTAGGTTCCCAAAGTGTGGAGGTTCAATATTCTCAGCTGGAGACATACCTGCCTTGAGTTCATTCTTAAGAAGCCACTCCTGATAAACTCATATGGTAGGATCTAGCACATGGAGTAGAAATTCAGCTAACTTGTCCTTTCCTTATTCTCCTTTCACTTTGTTATTAAAATTTCCTAAAATTCCTTTTTAGTACTTTCAACTACTGTAGTTGACATACAATGGCACATTAGTTTCAGGCATATGACATAGTGATTCAACAAGCCTGTGCATTACTCAGTGCTCATCACCTCCTTTCACTTCTCATTCCTTCATCCCTTCTCTCTTTCTCTGTAATCTTGGGCACCTCCGTTTGATCCTGCCTCACTTGCTGTTACTAGGCTCTTGCTTTCTGTGAAGAAGCCTGTTTGACTTCTTCAATGTTTGTTCTTGTTTTGCAGAAGAACTTAAAAATGCTCAAAACAGGTCTAACATTCTTAAGAAGTTAAATTTCATCATTCCCCTGGTGAAAGTGGCCTGCTGTGATCTTGTGGCCAAGCTACTAGGGTATCTCCTACAAAAGAGAGTCAAACCAAAGTTAGTATAAATAACGGTAAGGAAAGACCTCAAAACTTGTACTGAAACTAAAAGTCATGTAGGAGCAGCTAGTGTTCACACAGGAGTTTGAAATACAATTAATACCTGCCTTTTAAGTGTCTGCTAAGCATATATTGAAATGTGTAGGTTATAATCTGTAAAACAGCCAATTGCTTTTCACAAGAAGAACTATAATCATATAAATGGAGATGAGTTGCTCACAGATAATATTCTCTGTTATCTTTTAGAGTAGAAACATAACACGTAACATGTTTACTAAAAGGGACCTAAGAGATAATTTAGTCATGCCCTCATTTGGTAAAGAAGGAAATTGTCTTCTAAGAGATCCTAGTATCTTTTCATGGCACCACAGCTGAACTATAAGAAGTGGAACTGGGACTCAGGACTTCTGATTCCTACTGTGCTCTTCTCCCATGACTCCCTTGACTCTTCAGAGAGGAATTTGCAGGCTACTTACTAAATTAAGGTTTCTTTCTTTTTAAAGATTTTATTAATTTACTCATGAGAGATGGAGAGAGGCAGAGACACAGGCAGGGGAAGAAGCAGGCTCCCCGTGGGGAGACTCATGTAGGAATCAATCCCAGGACCCCAGGATCATGACCTGAGCCGAAGGCAGACACTTAGCCACTGAGCCGCTCAGGCGCCCCTAAATTAGGGTTTCATATGCTGGGATCTTTGGAAGTGATTTGTAGATCTTCTTATCATGTCAGGTAACTTTCAGTGTGAATGAGATTTTCCTCTGGGGGGAGGACATCGCTTTCAAAAGACTCAGAATAGCCCATACACCCTCTACCCCAAAAATCGAGGTATAAAAACTTTTGAACTAAATAAATATTTGTTGTCTCTAAATATAAAAATCATGGATGAATGTTTCACTGCTGTATCCTCCTTATTTCTCCCACCTATCTATGTGTGAAGTTAGTCTAGCATTGGCTCTAGTTCAGGCATCTGTAGAGAACGCAAAGGACCATAGAGTGAAAAAAAATTATTTCATAAACCTTGAGCCTACATAATCAATCTGTTAAAACACATCTTCTTTTACACACTCTGCCTCGATACGTGGCTTCTATTTGGTCACCACTTACCCCACTCACTGCCCCCCTAAATGCTTCCTGAATTATTAGAAGTCTAACTTATAAGTGTACTGTGTCATAGCAAGGCAGTTCTCTTAGGCACCTAAAGACCTCTTGGGAAAAAAAATAGTATAGGGGATCTTTTTGTTTGCATTTTTATTTATCCATCTTAATTCCTTTATTAGGGCACCTGGGTGGCTCAGTCAGCTGAGTGTGCCCTCAGCTCAGGACATGGTCCCAGGGTCCTGGGATCGAGCTCGCATGGGATTCTCTGCTCAGTGCGGAGCCTGCTTCTCCCTCTCCTTACACCTGCTGCTCCCTCTGCTTGTGCTTGCTCTCTCTCTCTCTCAAATAAATAAATAAATAAAATCTTTTAAAGTATTAAAAAATGAATTCCATTATTATATGTGGTTCATTCTTAAACAAGTAGCATGGTTGCCTTTTTCCACAATTTTCTTTTCTCAGCTAATATAATACTATTCTGTCTTCAGCAGGCTCTGACTTCTCTTTCTTCTCCCCCGTTAGTTCCAGATATCCCAAAATCTTTAGTTCTCAACCTTTTTTTATATGTAATACATTACACACATTCTCTCAGGGGGTTCATCCATTCTGAAAATTTAAATGTGTTCTCTCCACCTAGGAATCCCAAATCTGCCTCTCCAGCTCCTTTCCTAATGTCTTATATGTCCAACCAGTCAGATTTAAGCCCTGCTTTTATAGACCTTTCCATTAAATACAGGCCATCTCCACGTATCCTCAAAGGAATTGAATCTCATGTTTACAAATTGAAACTTCCTTGTACATTCCTTGGGTCTAACCATAGCACCAACTTTTTCATTCTCCAAATTTAGATATTCAAACTGTTTTTTGACCTCCCATTCTTTTTACATTGACAGCACCCAAGAACCATTTGTTTTTTTTCCCCACTGTATATCATTTGCTTTCATTACTTTATTTGATAAACAAATGATTTTTGAGACTCCACTGGGTGCCAGATGATTTTCTGGGTGCTATGGGGGAACCAAGATGAATGAGACTCTGTTTTAGCCCTCTAAGAAGTTTCTCTCTAACAAGGAGTATGAAGAAAATTTATAAATAGCCATAGGCAAGGCCTTAATAGCATTGGCGGTGGCTGCCCCTGGCTTAAGAATGCCTCAGTGAAGCCTTGCCATTATCGACGCTTGCCCAAATCCATACCCATGTTTAGGATTTATTCAGATTTTTCCATTCTTCACACCTTACTTTTTTATTTTCTTACACTTTCACTCATGGTCCTTCCAACTACATGACTTATCTGATTTTTTTCTCCCTTCAGGGCCTATTGTGTAGAAGGATATGACTTCATAATCCTGTTGATCCAGTGGAGTTTTTGGTGAACTCTGCCCTTTGGCAATCAGCATCAACCAGAGAATAACCTGGACATGCACTTTCCTACTTGAAAAGCTGTGTTTAATTAACTGGAGCTCCTTGTCTCCAACTCTCTTTGCCTTTGAAAAGCTGAGATCATTTACTGCTTCAGCTTTGGCTGTGTTTCTCTCCCTGGGGGAGGTCTGTCTTTTCTACTTAGACTAAGTATGACCTTCTAGGCCTCATAAGACACCTAAGTCACTTCTGAGTATCCTTCTCTTCCTGCCTGGAACACTTTGGTGTGCTATAAGCTGTGATAAAGTAATCCCTACACCTCAATTAATGAAAGATACATGACTGCCCAAAAAACAAAAAACTGGGCCCAGTGTTTGGTAGCCCAGCACAAGAAGGACAACTGCCAAAACCTTAGCACCCATCTGCAGTGATTTCTTGCTCTACCAACATCCATAGTCTATTTCATGAGTTATAATTGGGTGCTTGGCTTGCCTGAAATTCCTATACTACTATCATGAATGTTTTATACAGCATCCCATCCTATGTGTTAACTGCTATGTCACACCGTTGAGTGGAGAGAAGACAACAAATCACTCATGCCTGGTTTTTGAGCTTTTGCCAATTCCAGTTCTCAGGCAAAAGGCTGCCAAAGCAAAAACCTATTCTTAAAACCAGACATATTTGTTTATATTCTTCTGCCATTAATTAATCCAGGAAAGAAACATTTTCACACTTTTTTTTAAACAATAAATATATTTTATTGAACTCCTCTAGTATCTTATGAGAAAACAGTAGTTGAAATGTGATTTTGTTTATTTTAGGCTAACATTTTACAGATCATTTATAAATATACAACAAAAGAGAGGTAACAGCCACACTCTTGGTTGGATCTTGTTTTTAACCTGAAAGGTTATCAAATTGACTAATGAAACAAAGTTGGTAAATATAATTATCTACCTTTGAAAGTACTCCTACTGGTCTCTGTGTTACTGATTTTCAATTTCATATTTTATATTCCAGGAAATCATGCCTTTCAGTTCTCTGTTTAAAAAACAGAAATTCAACATTCCTTCAAATATTCCTTCCTGTAACTGACAGTTGTGGGGGTGTGGTGTGGAGTGTAGGTCACTGAGAAGAATTATAAGGGTATAGTGACATCTACAGGTAGCATGTATATTGTTAAAGAGGATGTAGTGATGATCAGTTGAGGAATGGACTGTTCTAACAAGCCTCTCTGCTTTATATTCATTCAAATACACCTTGCCTATAATAATCAGAAAAGATTAGACAATCATAGTGGAACGGCTTATTTAAGAGATCTTGCTAAAATTAAAATCTCTGTAATAAAGGGGCTTTGCTTTACCTATTTTCTTATACCTACATTATCTTCATTTTTGAAATGGGAACAGCAATTTGACTGGCACTTCATATGGAAAATCTGTGTAAGGCATACATATATACTTGAAAAAAGTAGTCACTGCGAATTTATGGAAGTCCCAGAGAAAGAATATGCCAATTAGAAGTTCAAAAATTCATTTTTGGTGCTCAGTGACAAAAAGCCAAAATACAACCATTCTATTACAGTAGTAACCAGTAGTAACAACTTAGGTTAACATTTAATATTTTATTGAAGTTCGATTTGCCAACATATAGTATAACACCCAGTGCTCATCCCGTCAAGTGCCCTTCTCAGTGCCCGTCACCCAGTCACCCCATCCCCCTGCCAGCCTCCCCTTCCACTACCCCTTGTTTGTTTCCCAGAATTAGGAGTCTCTCATGTTTTGTCACCCTCTCTAATTGTTCCCACTCATTTTCACTCCTTTCCATTATGTTGGAAGTTATTCCTACATTTTCTTAATGACAGGAGTGGAAAGAACAGTAATAGTGTATGTTGGAGGTCAGATTGAATAATAAACTATAATCAGATCAGGCTCTTGAGCATGTTATTTTCCTATCTGGGTAAAAACAACAAATCAGAATAAGGAAAATAAATTTTAAGCTTTTTGTGGGGTGAAATTGTTATGACTTTTGTATTTCTCATGGTGGCTAGATATACATAGTGAGTGATTGACCAACTAAAAAAATTATAAAGATATAAATTTGCTTTACAAAACTCTTTACTCTAATGTCTATTAATTTAGTAGAAAAGAATGAGAAATTTAAGCATAATTAATATTTAACAGATTTATCAGTATCCAGTTTGTGCAAACTACTACACAGACCTGTTTAAAGGTGGAAAAACCCAACTGCTTAAGTAGTTCTTACTACTCCTTCCTGTCTTCTTTTCCCTAAAATTATTTCCAATATTAACATCTTAGGACAGATACCTTAAAAAGATATCTTTCCCCAACAATTTCAAGTGTTTTTCCATTTCTGTGCTATTGTTTTGTAATCTAGGATATCTTTTCTTTCTCTGATATATAAATCCTACCCAGATCAAGTGTCCTCTTCTCTAAGTCTTTCATGGGTAAGTAAAAAAAAATAGAGTTATTTCTTCTTTTTGAATTCTCAGAACACTCTCATATGTCACCTATCATCTTTTACCTTGATATTAAAATCATTTACGTATATATTTCAGCTCTCCTGAAATATCTGAGGGCAGGGAGAATTCTGGACAATTTTATTTATATGCCATGTATACTTTCAGTGCTCAGTAAATATTTGTTGAATTAATTAAGTAAAAGATTCATCCCATGGAAGTTGAATAACAGTTCAAGATTTAGAGGGTAAGATAGTATTTCCAAACATGAATTCACAAGGTCATTAGTTTGTCCTTGTGTTAAAGAGTCCATTTTATTCCTATTTTATTCCTAAAGACCTCCTCTTTTAACATAAGTTAAATCTTAAACACAGTTTAAGATTTCAGCTATGTGCTTATCTGAGAAAGACAAATAGGGTTAAACACAGAGAGACTGCAGAGAGAAAGAAGCAGGAGAACAGTCTGCATTCCCTCCTTTTGGCATGGGAAAAAATGTATGAATTTCCAGCAATCACTTTCAAGATTACCTGGCTAGAGCAATATTTTGCTAATAGCCCAGTCAAGGAGGCTAGCTACTAGGAGGTGACACCTCATCAGCAAGAGGCCGTAAGATGTTCTGTTACATGGAGGCCTGTCCTCTCAGGGAATAGTAGCATAGTAGAGATAAAGAGGCTTCTTGGAGATCCATGAAGAATTTGCATGTGGTCCAATGAAAAAGTCAATGATTTGGATACTGCCACACACATTGCATCTTCAGCCAGTCAACATTAAAGAAGCAAGGATAACTTCTGAGAAGCTAAGCTTTAAAGAGAGGAAAGAGATGTCTCAGAGCCAGACCCTGCCTGCACCTCCCGGCTCAAATCCAACAGTCAAGACTGCCACTCAAACCTGACCTGAGGATAAGGGGAAAAGATGAGATTTAAAACAACTTTGAAATCGATGCTTTAACTTGAACTAAATTTTAGTAACCAAATATGGCCACAAGGCTATGGAATTTTCGTAAGATCATATTGCTGTACTGAAAAGGGAAACACAACAGTGCATGAGAGAAGACAGTGATTGGAAACACTGCAGCCACTTTATATACCCCCAAACTCAAACTCTTCCATAAACCATGTTACATTACTCAACAAAGGACTGTCATCTGCTAGAGCTGCTATAACAAAATACCAAAGATTGAGTCACTTAAATAACAGAACTGTATTTTCTCACAGTTTTAGAGTCTGGAAAGTCCAAGATTGAGGTTCTAGTAGGGTTCAGTTAATGCTGAAACATCTCAGGAATTCCTAAGTCCTCACATGGTGAAGAGAAAGGGATCTCTGGTGTTTCTTCAACTTTTATAAGGACACCAGTTCTATCAGATGAGAGCTCCACCCTTATGACCTCATTTGACTATAATTACCTCCTTAGAGGGTTTATCTCTAATACAGGCACATGGGGGTTAGGGCTTCAACATATGAATTTTAGGGAGGCATAGTTCAGTCTGTAGTTAGGACCTCTTGACATGTGGCTTAACCGTTCAGAGATATAATAGGATGGAGAAAACCAGGCTAGGAAATAATTGTCTGTTCCATGCCAAGGTCAGAACACTGCAACTTCAAATGGAAGCAAGAACTTTTAGGCCTTCATTACATCTTGGTTGTTAGTAGAAGCCCACAGCTAGAGCCAGAATAGTAGGAAAACATTACATTGAAATTGAAGGATTTCTGGAGGTTCAGTGTAGACTAGCTTGAGAGTTAAAAACTCCAAGGGAGCCTATTTGCAGGAGCCTCCCCAACTTTTCCTCCAGGAAGCCCTACCAAATTCTCAGTGAAATCTCAGAAAATTCCCTTCATATTTTAGGGAGGGGGAAGCCACACTTCTAAAATTCCCCCCAAAGCCCTCTGTTCTCCTTAACAAGGCCTTTCCTCAAGGAAAATTATTTTTCAGAACTTAATCAACTAGAGTTTTACCAAAGCCAACTGACATGGGGAAAGGGACATACTCAACCCGACTCTCTCTAGCTTTCCGTATGGTGGAAAGGAAATACCCACTTAGGTTCACTAAAAGGCTAAGATCTAACCATAGAACTATAGAATGTTTCCCCTCCCCCCACACCTTACCACCACATCAATAGGGCTTATGTATAATAAGGGGGATTACAGCTAAAAGAACTAGATGCCCCAGACAGGAAACAAGAAATGTTGAAGTGGATGTGGAGAAAGGGGGACCCTCTTGCACTGTTGGTGGGAATGTGAACTGGTGCAGCCACTCTGGAAAACTGTGTGGAGGTGCCTCAAAGAGTTAAAAATAGACCTGCCCTATGACTCAGCAATTGCACTGTTGGGGATTTACCCCAAAGATTCAGATGCAATGAAACGCCGGGACACCTGCACCCCGATGTTAATAGCAGCAATGTCCACAATATCCAAACTGTGGAAGGAGCCTCGGTGTCCATCGCCCCAGACCCTATTTAAAACATTGCTGGGAAAATCCAAAGGCAATCAGGGAGAAAAAACAAAGACACTAAAGGAAATTATAGCATCTGAGACCACAATTATAGCAAGCAGTAAACACAACCACAGTCTAACTCCTAGGAAGATAAACCTAAAACTCTCACTATCTCAGTTCCTTTTGCCTGGTATATCATGTTTAGCTTTCAACAAAAAGTCTTGTAAGACAATCTGAATGAACAAAGTTAGCATCAGAACTAGACTCATAGATAGCAGAGGGTGTGGTATTATGAGATTGGGAATTTAAAATAATTATGACTAATATGCTAAGGCCTCTGATGGGAAAAGTAATGCAAGCAGAAGGATGGAAATTCTAAGAAAGAATCAAAAGAAAATTCTACAAATCAAAAACACCAATAGAAATGAAAAATGTCCTTCACGGATTTATTTATAGACTGTACCCAGCCAAGGAAAGAAGCAGTGAGCTTAAATAGAAACTTCTAAAACTGAAATACAAAGAGAAAAACAGAATGAAAAAGACTGAACAGAATATTCAAGAACTGTGGGACAATTACAAAAGGTACAGCATATATGTAATATCAGTATCAGTAGAGGAAAGAGGAACAGAAGAAATACGTGAAGTTTTAATGGCTGACAGTTTTCCAAAACTAAACACAGACACCAAACCACAGGTCCAGGAAGTTCAGAGAAGAAGCAAGACAAATACCCAAAAATCTACATCTAGGCATATCCAAACTGTAGAAAACTCAAAAAAAAAAAAAAAAGAAAAAGAAAAGAAAAGAAAAAAGAAAGAAAATCCTGAAGTAAGCCAGGGGGAAAAATGCCTTATCTATAGAAGATCAAGGATAAGAATTAAATTGGACTTCTGTTCAGAAACCATGCAAACAAAAAGCAAAGTGAAATATTTAGAGTATTGAAAAAACAAACCACTAACCTAGAATTCTGTATCTAGAAAAAATCCTTCAAAAGTGAAGGAGAAATAAAGACTTTCTCAGACAAACAAAAATTGAGGAAATTTGTCACCAGTTGACCTGCTTGCAAGAAATGTTAAAAGTTCTTCACAATGGGGTCAGAAACCTGGATTTATACAAAGAAAGAAGGAATGTTAGAAAAGGAATAAATAAAAGTAAAATAAAGTATTTTTTCTTATTTTTAATTGTTCTAACAGCTCATTTGTTCAAAATAATACTAGAATAGTGTTTTCAGTTATAAGTGATATGAATGACAGCTATGTAATAAGGGATGGAAAAAGGAAGTGAGAATACTCTGCTGTTATAAGGCATATGCACTACCTGTGAAGCCATATAATATTATTTGAATGTGGACTCGGATTAGTTGCAAATGTATATTTCATACTTGAGGGCAACAACTAAAAAGTTTTTTGTTTTTGTTTTAGGTATAACTGATACGCTAAGACAAGAAAAAATGGAATCATGTAAAATGTTCAGTTAGAATCAGAGAAGGCAGTAAAAGAGTGGGGGACAAAAATAGAAACAAAGAAAAAAAGAGCAATGAAGAAAACAGCTACAAATATAGATATTAATCCAAATATATGAGTAATCGCTTTCAATGTGGTCTAAATACACTAATTGAGACTGTAAGAGTGATTAAAGACAAGGCCACACTAGATGTTGTATGCAAAAAACCCACTTTAAGTATAAAGACAGATGAATTTAATGTAAAGGAATAGAGAAAGATAGACCTGGCAGGCACTCATCAAAAGAAAGCGGGAGTAGCTATGGTAATTTTAGGCAAAGCACCTTTGTAGCAAGGAAACTTATCACTGATAAAGAGGTGCATTACATAATGATAAAAGGGTTGATTTTCCAATAAAACAGAACAATCTATAATGTGTATGTATTTAATAACAGAGCATCAAAATATACGAGGGAGAAATTGATAAAATGAAAGGGAAAATAGATAAATCCACTACATAATTGGAGGCTTCAACACCTATCAGTAGTTGACAGACCCAACAGGCAGAAAATCAGTAAGGACATAGTTGAATAGTACCATCAATCAACTGGATCTAATTGATATTTATAGAACACTTGGTCCAACAATGGTAGAATTTACATTATTCTCAAGTGCACATGAAACATTCACCAAAGTAGACCACATTCTGGGCCATAAAACACACTTTAACAAGTATGAAAGAATAGACACCATAAAAGTATGCTCTCAGACCACCATGGAATTAAAGTAGAAATCATAATAGGTTCTGAAGGGAATCACAAAAATCTTTAGAGATTAAGGCAGCCCTGGTGGCTCAGCAGTTTAGCACCATGCCTTCAGCCCGAGGTGTGATCCTGGGGTAAAATGCAATGTGTACATAATAAGCTCTCATAGTAGTATCTTTCCCTCCCTGCTACCCTAGTGAAATGTCAAGGATACATTGGCTAAAGTTTTCTACAATCCAGATGTCCTTGAAAACCCCATTTGTGGCTGACTGAAGAGAGCTAACTGATGCAAAGCAAACAATGACTGAAGTTCATGACATTATTGAAAGCGTCCTAAACTTAAGTGATCTCCATTTCAGGAACATCTTCCTCCATCAAGACATGTGTTTTTCCAATAATTATCTCTCTGATTAAAGAGAGGAAATAGGATCATCCTAGATGTTTAGGTCATAGGTGAGAATGTTCTAATTCTTTGGCTCAGTCTAGTCTTCTGTTAAATTAGACCAGATCCCTAAGATACCCTCTATTTTTTTTAAAAGATTTTATTTACTTATTCACAAAAGACACAGAGAGAGGCAGAGACATAGACAGTGGGAGAAGCAGACTCCCTGTGGGGAGCCTGAGGCGGGACTCAATCCCAGGACCCTGGGATCACGACCTGAACCAAAGGCAGATGCTCAACCACTGAGCCACCCAGGTGCCCCCCTAAGCTAACCTGTATTAAAATTAAATGTTGGGCAGACTGGATACTCAGTGGCTTAGCACTGCCTTCAGCCCAGGGCCTGATCTTGGACACCCAGGATCGAGTCCCATGTCAGGCTCCCTGCATGGAGCCTGCTTCTCCCTCTGCCTGTGTCTCTGCCTCTCTCTCTGTGTCTCTCATGAATAAATAAATAAAATCTTTTAAAAAAATCTTTAGAGATTAAACAATACAATTCTAAATAGCATGTAAATCAAAGAAGTCAAGAAAAAATGTAAATATTTTAACTAGACAAAAATTAAAATAAAACCAGTCAAAATTAATGAGATGTGACAAACCCAGTGTTAGAAGGAAATTTATAGCATTGAATGCATATATTAGAAAAGAATGATCTAAAATCAATAATGTATCTTTCACTACCTTAGGAAAACTAGAAAAATAAGGGCAAATTCAATGCAAGGTAAGCAGAAAAAAAGTAAAAATAAGAGCAAAAATCTTTGAAATTGAAAAAAGGAAACCAATAGCAAAAAGTCAATGAAAACAAAAGTTGGCACTCTGAAAATATCAAAACATCTAGTCAGGCTAACCAAGAAAAAAAGAGATAAGACACAAATTAATCATTTCAGACATGAAAGAGGGGCTATCACAGATGCCACAGATACTAAAAGGATAATAAAAGGATATTTTTGAATAACCGCATACCCACAAAGTTGATAACTTAGATGAAATGGGCCTATTTTTTGAAAGATCCATCTACTAAAACTCCCACAGGGAGAAATAATATGAGTAGGGCTATAACTGTTAAAGAAATTGAGACCAGTAATTTATAACCTTCTAAAGCAGAGAGCACCAGGCCCAGATGGTTTCATTAGTGATTTTTACCAAGAATCTAAGGAACAAATGATACCAATTCTCTACAGTCTGTTCCAAAAAGTAGGAGTAAAATAGATACCTGCTAACTCATTCTGTGAAGCCAGCATTACTCTAGTACCCAAATAAGCAGACATTACAAGAAAGGAAAACTACAAACCAATATCTGTCAGGGCCCTAGATATGAAAATTCTCAGCAAAATATTTGCAAATCAAATCCAACAATGTATACAAAGGATTATACAACCAAATGTGATTTATTTCAGGTATGCAAGGGTAGTTCAAACTATGACAATCAATTAACATAACCCATTATATCAGCAGGCTAAAGAAGAAAATAATCATATGATCATATCAATAGAGAAAAAGCATTTGACAAGATCCAACACTCATTGATAATAAACTCTTAGTAAACTAGGAATAGAGAGGAAGTTTCTTCAACTTGATAAATAACATCTACAAAAATACTACAACTAACATCCTTCCTAATAGTGAGAAACTAGATGGTTTCACCCTAAGTTGGGGAACAAGGCAAGGATGTTCCCTCCCAAAACTCCCTATCAAAATTTTACTGGAACACCTATCTAATGCAATAAAGACAAGACAAGGAAAGAAAATTGATACAGATTGGGAAGATGGGAATAAAACTGTTTGTTCATCTGCTAAAGGGTTGTTATCCAAAATATACAAAGAACCTTTAAACCTCAACAACAACAAAACAAACAACCCAATGAAGGTGCTGGCAAAAGATCTGAGCAGATACTCCACCAAAGAAGATACAGATGGCAAATAAACATGAGAAAAGATGCTCCACATCATACGTCATTAGGGAATTGTAAATGAAAACAAGGAGATACCACTGCACAGCTATTAGATTGGCCAAAATCTAAAACACCAACAACACCAAATGCTGGTGAGGATGTGGAGCAACAGCAGCTCTCATTCATTGCTGGTGGTGATGCAAAATTGTATGACTGCTTTGAAAGACAAGTTGCAAGCTTCTTACAGAACTAAACATAGTCTTAACATACAATGTGACATTTGTGCCCCTTGATATTTATTCAGATGAGTTGAAATATGTGCACACAAAAATCTGAGCAGGGATGTTTATAGCAGATTTATTTATAATTGTCAAAATTTAGAAGCAACCAAGATGTCTTTCAATAGGTGAATGGATAAACAAATTGTGATCCAATCATACAATGGAATATTATTCAGACATAGCAAGACATGGGGTACCAGCCATGAAAAGACACAGGGGAAATTTAAATGCATAGTGCTACATGAAAGAAGTCAATCTGAAATAGGCTACATTCTCTATGATTCCAACTATATGATATTCTGGAAAAGGCAAAACTATGGAAACAGTAAAAAAAGATCAGTGGTTGCTAGGGGTTAAGGGAAAGAGGAAGGATGAATAGGTGGAACATAGGGGATTTTTTTAGAGCAGTGAAACTCTGCTGTCTGATACTATAATTGTGACTATATGACACTACCCATTTGGCAAGCCCAATGAAACTCTACAACACAGAACTGTTCCTTAATGTAAACTATGAACTTTACTTAATAAGTACTAAACCGGGCATTTGAAGGGGCACATGCACCTCAATGTTTATAGGAGAAATGTCCACAATAGCCAAAATATGAAAAGAGCCCAAGATGTCCATCATCAGATGATCAGATAAACAAGATGTAAAAAAGAAAAAGAAAAAAAAAGAAAAAAAAAAGAAAGGAAAAAAAGATGTGGTATATATACACAATGGAATATTACTCAGCCATCAAAAAGAATGAACTCTTGCCATTTGCAATGATGTGGATGGAACTAGAGGGTATTATGCCAAGTGAAATAGGTCAGAGAAAGACAAAGACCATATGATCTCACTCATGAGGAATTTAAGAAACAAAACAGATGAATGTAGGGGAAGGCAAGGAAAAACAAAATAAGAGGAAAACAGGGAGGCAGCACCATAAGAGACTCTTACCTCTAGGAAACAAACTGAGGGTTGCTGGAAGGAAGGGGGGTGACGAGTTGGGGTAACTGGGTAATGGCATTAAGGAGGGCACATGATGTGATGAGCACTGGGTGTTATATGCAACTGATGAATCATTGAATTCTGCATCTGAAACTAACAATACTGCATATGTTATTTAAATTTAAATTTAAAAATATATCAATATAGTTCATCAGTTGTAATAAATGCAGCACATCAATGCAAGATGTTAACAATAAGGTATACTGTTGTGGGGATGGAATATATGGGAATTCTATACTTTCTGTTCAACTTAAAGTAACTACAGACAGACAGAATAGTTTCCATATTGGGGGGTGGAGGGTGCATGCTTAAAATAGTCACTGGAGTTGCAAACCAGGATCAGAGATTTGGTAGCCGACTTATTTCCTTCACTTTAACAAGCAGAGAGGATCCATCTTTGACTTGTGGCATGTTCCGGAATATCCCAGGGTGTTTTCTATCTTTCTACCTTTGCTGTCCTCTTCTCTCAGAAGGGCTTTCTTCTGGTGTTTTCCAGATTAAGTGCCACTTCCTCAGTGAAACTTGCTCTGAACAGTCTAGGATACCTCTGTGATTCCATTTGTTCTTCCACTTAATTGCAATCAATGAAGCATTTATTATGTTGTGTTGTTAAAATCTGTATCTCTATTTCCTCAGTAGTGCTTGAGCTTCTTGGTGACAAGACTTGGATTTTTTAAAAATATGTTCATGTATTTTAACATCATGTTAACTTAATCAGTGTTTGGATGAAAGTTTAAATGAACAAGAACAATAACAACAAGAAAATCTAACTCTATGTGCTCCAAATTTATGGATAAACAAGAACCTCTTTAAGGGTGATATTCTGAATATTTACCAGTCAATGTGGCCTAACTTTTCTATAACTTAGTATTATTGCCATCTGTAAACTGGAGATTTATGTAATTTGATAGTTCATCGAAAAGATTAGAAGAGTTAACATATGTGAATTGTCCATATATTCAAAGCATTTATTGGATGAGTTTTTTTTAAAAATTTATTTATTTATTCATAAGCAACAGAGAGAGAGAGAGAGAGAGAGAGAGGCAGAGACAGGGACACAGGCAGAGAGAGAAGCAGGCTCCACGTAGGCTGCCTGATGTGGGACTCGATCCCGGGTCTCCAGGATCACTCCCTGGGCTGAAGGCAGGCGCTAAACCGCGGAGCCACCCAGGAATCCCCTGGATGAGTTTTTCTAATAAAAATATTCTGTGCAGTCATTGCATTATGTACACATTAAATAGCTTGTTAGCTAGACCATCAGCTCCTTAAGAGCAGGAATCATTATGCTCTTGACACCAATAGAGCTCTAATATAAATGGTCTGGCCCATTAGAAGGTGTCTAAAATAATGATTATTAAAAGAATGATGAGGGGCCCCTGGATGGCTCAGTCAGTTAAGCGTCCCTGCCTTCAGCTCAGATCATGGTCCCAAGGTCCTGGGATCCAGCACAGTGTCCAGTTGGGCTACCTGCTCAGCAGGGGGTCTGCTTCTCCCTCTCCCTTTGCCCCTCCCCTCACTCATGCTCTCTTGCTCTCACTCTCTCTCCCCCAAATAAATAAAATCTTTTTTAAAAATGGTGAATAATTAGGGACGCCTGGGTGGTTCAGTGGTTGAGCGTCTGCCTTTGGCTCAGGGCGTGATCCTGGGGCCCCGGGATTGGGTCCCACATTGTGCTTCCTGAATAAAGCCTGCTTTTCCCTCTGCCTATGTCTCTGCCTGCCTCGCTCTCTCTCTCCCATGAATAAATAAATGAAATCTTTAAAAAATTTTTAAAAAATAAAATGGTGAATAATTGGAGAAAAGAAGGAAGTAAGGAGAAAGAATTTGTATAGATCAGCACTGTCCAGTAGAATTTTTTACGTTGGCAGAAATGTGTTGTATCTGTGGTGTCCAGTGTAGGAGCCACATATGACTGCTGAACACTTGAAATTGTGCATAGTAGAGCAAAAAGAACTAGATTGTTCATTTAGTTTGTTTCCTTTAGATTTAAATTTAAATAGCCACGTGTGGCTGTTGGCTTTTGTATTGAACAGCACAGTTAGATACACTTTCTTTCAATTAAGAAAATTCAATGCTTTTAAAAAAATCTGTTGAGTAAGTCATTATTGAGAGTCCACTACATTTAAGAAACAACTTTGAATATTCTGGATATTAAAGAAGTAGAATCTGTGCTCCTCCTCTTGGAAATTCATTTGACAGAGAAGAAAAATACCTATTGGATAATTAATTAACAACTGAAATGTAACCTCTACACATAACCTGTAGACACGACTTGCAGCTGTAAGTAAGGCTACTTTCAACTTTAAGTGTAAGGCAATAAAGAAAATTATAAGTATAGAAATGAAAAGTTAAATATGTGGAGAAGTCTTTTAAAAGAATGGAAAAAGAAAATTATGTGTGACCTAAACTCTGTTTTTATTCTTACCTACCAAAAAAAATTGAAATATTAATAGTGCCTTAGCATGGTTTCAAGTAACATTCTGAGCTGTTCTTTATCCATCCTGACACAATCTGGACAGTTTGAGGCCTGTATTTGAATAAATGTCCACAGCCAGCTAAAAACTGTTCATTACTGAAGAACTCAGCAGTTGAAAACGATAACCAAACCTTTTCATAGAAGTTCCAGGGTATTGATAGACTTCCGATTAGTATATTTGAATTTAAATGGAAAACACTTTTTTTTAATCTTCTGATAAAGCTTTATTTTCCAAGAGTTTAACACTTGTTAATGAAGTGCTAACAAGATATTAGTGTGGGTAACAACAGTGTGGTTCCAAATTAGGTTTCTCAGCAGAATCACTTGAGGCTTGTTTTAAAATCTGGATTACAAGGCTCCTCTTGATTCAGGGGTTGCAGTGGGCCTAGAAATCTGTATTCTTCATAAAGTCTCGAAGTGATTTTTATTACCGGGGGAATGGAACCCAATGCTTGTTAAGAACTACCAAGTTCTTTTATCCATTGCTTTATCTCAGCTGATACTGTAAGACTGGAAAGAACTCAGCACTTCCCTGGTCTAGAGTTATGTTTTCCCATTTCCAGTGTTCTCATTTCCCATCTCATTCCTTCCTATCATACACAAATCCACTTTTCCCCTGCATCATTTGTGTGACTCTCTGCAGTATGCTTGTGTACTCCAGACGTGTGAATGGACTTGAAATTTCACACGAATCTCCTCTAATTTAGACAGAGCTCTTGGAAGTTCAGCAACATTTAGTTATTAATTTATATTGTGATATCTTTTGTACCTTTTGTTGATTATTTGATATTGTTCTGGATTTTGAATAATTAGTGGGTTTTGTCATTAAAGAAGGATGGTCTTGATTACTCTTAGTGTGGATCCATTTTGGCTTCCATCTTCAGTCAGGATCTGAAAGCCAGGGGAGTCTTAGTTCTACCAATTTGGACTTGGAAACTCATTTTATAGAATTCAGAACGTAAGGCCCCATCTCTCTAGATCACAGACACTTGATCTAGACCTCTAGCTTTCAGTCACAAACACCACATCACATCAAAATAATTAAATAAGCATATATCATATGTAGGCCACTTGGTCATTGAATGTTTAGTGGACTAAAGTTTGGAGAAAAATGATATTCTATTTTAGGTGTTCTCTGTCAATCACTGACAAAGCCTAAAGGTGGTTCAGATCTAATGGAGGATCTTCATTTCCCTTTATTCTTGCTCTCTGAATATCCTATGCAATTTTCTCCATAGGATTCTTTTTTAAAAGAAGAGTCATTGTCAACAGCTTAAGCAAAGCCCTGCAGTAATCAAAGCAGTAGTATATAGTCATTGGATGAAGAAAAGTGGGGAGGAATAATTTAAAGAGCAGTATTCTTTTTTTTTCTTTTTTAAAATGACCCCAATTCTCCTCATTTTGTCCAGTATGAGTGACGACAGAAAGAGCAGTATTCTTTTCGTGGGGCTGAGTTTCTTTACCCATCTGCAAACTGAAAAGAACTAACTAGGTGGTAGGATTCTGTTGTTCACTTAAGTGGTTGTGTATGCCAAGCTGAAATTTTTTTCAGAGTCCTCCAAAATTGCCTAATAACAAATAAAAAATAGTTTGATAGCAGCAGATGTCCCTGAGTAGTAGAGATCATATTGTTGTTGTTATTGTTTTTCCCTGTGCTTTTCCTATTTTCCTACCTCTCTACAATGATCATTTTGAAGATTAAACATTAATATTTTTGAATAGACTTTTATAATAAAATGGCCAAACCAGTTAGGAGAAACATAAGAATGATTCTCTAAAACAAAACTGGCACTTTGAAAATATGATAACCTGCTTAAATATTAAGATGCTTTTATTTTGTTCTGGGTTTCTTGCTCTACAATGAAAGAATAGTATGTGGTAGCACATAATTATATAACTTGAAGTTGCCTTTCAATCTCAGTGGCTACTCGAAGGATATGTTTTCAACTGAAATGATATTTAGTAAAGTCACAAAGCCCTGCCCCAATTCCCTGATGAAGAATTTTATATTTTAAGATCATATACCTACCCAAATATTATAGAAGGAAGTATTAAAATACTAAAATCTCAATGATGAGGCATTGCTAAAATATATGCTGGAGGCACAGGTTTCAGAAATGGTTATATTTAATATCTTTATTAATTAGCTAGTACATGACTAAAACAATATATTAATGACATTCATGAGTTTTGTTCCACTGGGAGATGAAGGCACTAATGAATACTAAAATTACCCAGGAGAAGCCATAAATATAGCTCTAAATATATTACCCATATGCTGTTTTTTAAATGCCAGTTATCTTGAGCCACTACCTTGTATCTCTTTTACTTGGAAATGTTTTGAAATATAGCATTTAAGAAAGTAACATGATCAAATCAACACACTTCTAAATTACCTGTGTATATTAAGTCCAAATCATAAGATAAAGGCTGGTTTGTGTTCCAGTTTTTCCCAGGAAATTGCTTTCGTTTTAAAAATTATTGGAACTGTAAAGAGGAAAATGGCTATGTGTTTTCAGCAGTACCCATTTAGACTTCTATAGGTATCTCTGGGTCTTAGCTCTAAGCCCCTATCTCCATTCCCTGCCTTTGTTTTCCCCAGATACATCTACTATGTATGCCTCTACATGAACATTGCTTGCTCTGGTTTCTGAAATAATCATTATCAGAGTAGCATAAAGAATAGCAATAACCTCAGTCCCAATATTCAGAGGGGCCCAGAATTAGGTCTTTTGAAATACGCAGTATCCTATACCACTTAGATGAGTTTTAGACACTTGTATAGCTTCCACATTACTACATTCCTATTCCATTCACACTGTAAAGCCATTTCATAAGATAGGGTTTTCCTGTCTGCTTTCTAGACATTCCCATTCACCACTGAGGCTGAACATGTACCCTGTGCTTATACCTTTTTTGATTAGGTTTCTTACAGTTGTCTGGCTCTAGCCTCTTTCCTTCCTTGGGGGCTTGGGGGCTTAGAAAATATGCATCCAGTCTCCTTTTAGTAGCCTTAATACAGTCTCATTCCTGGGAAATTCAGGGGTGACCTATATTTAACATAACCCTTAGACTGTCTCTACTGATCAGGTGTCTCAAGCAAGTTATAAATGTGGTTGAATCCTATTAACTCTAAGTTGAAGTATTGGAAAAATACCTGAAGAGCTAATATTCTGTGTCACTTACTAAAAGAAATGTCATTGCACTTTAGATATCATCTTTATAGGAATTAAAGTAGATACTTTGTTTTGCTAATGTCCCTGGCCTGTATTCTTGTCCCATCCAAGGACCACTGTACTTTCACTAAAAACAACTTGCACCGAAAACATTCAAGAAGATAAGCTGAGGGTCTGCCAGGAACATTATAGACAGTATCTCCAAAATACTCTGTGTTGAAATCCTGAGACTCAGTGTGAAAAAAAAAATGGCAGGAGGACATGATTCCCACAGTCAAATATGTTTAAAAAAACTCATTATGTTCCATTATCCCCCTTGGAGTCTCTCAGTACATACTGGTATATTGAGGGTTCTGGGAAGTCTCATGGTGAACACAAAACCAGAAACTAAAACCTATTCAAACATGATGAGATGAGCACTGGGTGTTATACTATATGTTGGCAAATTGAATTTAAATAAAATCTAAAAAATAAAAACTCTTAAAAATCAAACCTATTCACCTTTTCTAAGCCAGCTTACTCTAAAATGATTTGACCTTTTTTTAAAGTAGCACCTAATATTACCTCACAGGCCCTATTTTTGGAAATGCTGTTGTAAACACCATTGCAGCACTGATGGGGAGGTACATTTGATTCCCTGTAACAATGTCTGCAAGACGTGCAGGTGCACTCTACTGTTCCACCCGTCACTGCTGTCATTCCCTCCCCAATAGGTCCCTTGCAGGCCCTCAAACTTGCTTTGCTCTGGGTGCAGGGGCTTGGCAGAGTACCGCCTATATGAACTGAGAATAATATAACTCCAGAAGAGAGGGCTCTCAGAGTCCTACCCCACCCCTGCTGTGAGATCTGGGAGGCTTAAGCAGAATTTCAAGTAACTTCTCCCTCAAGTACATTTGCCAAGCATCTCGTATATAAAAGCAAACAAAACAAAACAACAGGTCCTGTAACCAACAGGTCTTGTGTTATTTTCTCCTCAGGAGACTCAAGGAGGTGAGGTCCTTAGTCTGAAGGAGCAATTCCACTCTGGCAGACGGAGGGATTCCATACTCTGAGAGGAGTCAAGGTAAGAAATCAGAATGAGGGGTGAGGAAACCACCCCCGGAGAGAGGGGTCCTGCTGTCAACTCTAGGAGGACCCACACAAAGATAGTCATATGAGATGTCCCCTCATTTCCCCTTAAGAGTCTCAGAGAGGTAAAAAAAAAAAAAAAAAAGAGTCTCAGAGAGGTAAAGGCTTTGACATGAAGGGAGATGGCCTCGGGTAAGCAGAGTGAGTGTCTGAGGTGCTGCCAGGAGTCATGGTGAGGGCCCTGAGGGAAACCTGGAATGTCAAACTGTCCTTGAAGTTACTTTGGAATTGTGGGGAAACCAGAGAGAAATCCCCTGGGGCAGGGATGGGATGTATCTGTGTTCTTGTCCTCGTGTAAGTGAACACAGTGTGCAAATTGGATGTTTTAATCACATTGTCTCCAGGGAATTTTTGAGAAATAATCTCCCTTGAAGTGAGATGTTAAGAAGCTACTAGGCACTCTTTGTACCTGGCTGGCATGGTCAGAGCCCACTCCATCAAAAGGGCATTCAACTGAAGTTACCATGTTACTTTGGCAAAATTTAGGCAAATTCAAGGTTTTTTTTAGTGTAGGTTAAATTAATGAAAACAAGGGTGGTTTAGATGGACAAGCCCCTGGGAGGGTGGGATATTGTTGATCCCTGACACAAATTTTAGGAGCCTTGTGTTGCATCTAACTGGGAAACTGTACCTTTTGCCTATATTGAATGATTTATCATGTAATAGGGAAATATGTAGTTTTCCTTGCTAATCAGCATTTCGACTGGTTGGATTTTCTTCATTCCAGAACACTACATATTTGCTGACAGTTGCTGGATTAAAAAAAAATATCCTGGATGGTATCACTGTGGTTCAAATTCATCATACTAATAAGTGCCATGTTGAATTGTCAATCAGCCAGGTATCATGCCAGGCACTTAACACATATTAACTACAGTCCACCATCCTTTAAGACAGAGCTTACCAAACCCACTTCACAGATGCAGAGCCTGATACTCACGAAGTTTAGTAATGTGTATGAATTTGCACAGCTGTTAAGGGGCAGGGTTGAAACTAGACCCCTAGTCTGGACTAGTCTAGAGCCCACCTTATGTCTCTTAATTCAATTTCACCCTTCTAAAGAATGTATTGGGGTGCCTGGGTGGCTCAGTCATTAACTGTCTGCCTTTGGCTCAGGTCATGGTCCCAGAGTCCTAGGATCAGGCCTGCATTGGGCTCCCTGCTCAGTGGAGAGCCTGCTTCTCCCTCTCCCTCTGCTTGTATTCTCTCTCTCTCTCTCTCTCTCTCTCTCTCTCTCTCTCTCAATTAAATAAGATCTTTTAAAAAATGTATCTTAGGCAATCAAAAGGAGGACTCTGTGCTCATACTACTGGGTTGGAATATATTCCTAGAGCAGTATGAATACCAAAATAAATGAGAGGCATGAATAAAGAAAAGAATACATGGTGATAATATGATCATCTACACATGAAATGTCAGATAACCTTGAAATATGAGGAGCCTTTAAAAGCATCCTGGACAATTCCTTCCCCATACAGTATAAATTTATCAGAAAAGAATTTACATGAGCCTCAGTCTGGCTGATGAAGAAAGGGAAAATATCAGCACATTTCCCCCCTAACAACCCATCACCTTCCTGGGACTCCTGCCTTGTGCTTTAGCTTCCCCATCTCACATCACTCCTAGGACAGGGATCAAGGTTTGTGGAGGGTAAACTGTTCAGGTGTCGGTAAGGATGTACCATTTCCCAGAAAGCCTTTAATCCAAGAGTCAGGAACCAAGATGAAAAGCCCAATGTTAGAGGCCTTGGGAGACCAATATCCCAGAATGAGGCGACCACACATAGGCTTCCACCTGCTTTCAGACTTAGAGGGCTTTAGACAGCACTGTCAGGTTGAGCATGCTCTCATTTATTCTTCAGGCCTCTCAATGACTTAAGAGCTTCGGCCAAAGAACAATGTCAGGTCAGTAGAAGGAGGAGTCCCAGCCCCTGATAGATATAAAGGAATGATAGAAGGACTCAGCTAGAACAATGGGATTCCAGAAAGTCTGATTTGGGTCCTCTATTATAGGAGAACAGACATACTCTTTTGGACGTGGCTAATTCTGAGTTCTAATTCAGAGGTCCCCAGAAATCAAAGTTCCCCTGTGTACTTTGATTTGATGGATGCAGCTTCAGGGCAGTAGAAAGAGGAGTCCCAAGAACTCTGAATAGGAATGAGGGAATCAGGGCAGCCCGGGTGGCTGAGCGATTTAGCGCCGCCTTAGGCCCAGGGCCTGATCCTGGAGACCCAGGATCGAGTTTCGCATCAGGCTCCCTGCATAGAACCTGCTTCTCCCTCTGCCTGTGTCTGTTCCTCTCTCTCTCTCTCTCTCTCTCTCTCTCTCTCTCTCAAGTAAGTAAATAAATAAATAAAATCTTAAAAAAAAAAAAAAAGAATGAGGGAATCACTCACCCTAGAATGGAGGATCCAGACAAATTTCCCCCAGTGCTGCCATAGGACATTAGTTTTCCTATGCTCTGGGCTGCCCAGGACAGAGTTGTGAGGTAGAAGAACCCCCACCTGCCCCCAGTCTCGCTGGAGTGTCTCAGGGGTGGGGACAGCTCTAGATTTGCAGACCTTAAGAAGAGTCACAATAAGGACCCTGACTGTTCAGTAGGGATCATCCTACCAGCAGAGGGTATCAAACAGAGCCCTATCCTATTCCGAGCCCTAGGGGGCCTCCAAAGAGCTAGCACTGACTCCACCTGTGGGATCTCAGGGAGTAAAAAGCCCTTGGTCTGAAAAGGATAGCCCCAGTTCTGCCAAGGGCAGAGTCTTGGCCTTAATTGAAGATGAGGACCCTGAGTGCTGATGAGGGGACAACTTCCTTTTTTAAAAAAGGCCTTCTAAAAAATAATAAAATAAAATAAAATAAAATAAAATAAAATAAAATAAAATAAAATAAAATAAAATAAAATAAGGGATCTCTGGGTGGCGCAGCGGATTGGCGCTTGCCTTTGGCCCAGGGTGCGATCCTGGAGACCCGGGATCAAATCCGACATCGGGCTCCCGGTGCATGGAGCCTGCTTCTCCCTCTGCCTGTGTCTCTGCCTCTCTCTCTCTCTCTCTGTGACTATCATAAATAAATAAAAATTTAAAAAATAAAATAAAATAGAATAAAATAAAATAGAATAAAATTTAAAAAAAGCCTTCTAGGGGGCACCTGGGTCGCTCAGGTCATTAAGCGTGAGATTTTAGATCTCAGCTCCTGTCATGATCTCAGGGTAGTGAGATCTAGGCCTGCGTGGGGCTCTGCCCTGGGAACAGAGCCTGCTTAAGATGCTCTCTCTCCCTCTCTCTCTGCAGCTTCCCACGCCCCCTCTCATGCTAAAACAACAACAACAACAACAACAACAACAACAAAACCAACCCACAGAATGCCTCCAAGAGCCCTGCTCGTGCTTTCAGGCTTCTGTGGCCCAGGAAGGAGTAGCCAGGAGAATAGCAAGAGGACTCGGGAGGCTGGGGGCTCTGGGCGCTGGCAGGCCTGGGCCAGCAGAGAGAGAAGCCCAGGCCCTGGAGACACGGTGAGGACGTGCGTGAGGAGCCCTAGGCAGTGAAGTCGCACAGAGCCCCGCCTCTGCTTTCAATCCTTGGAGGCCCTGGACCGCGGCCAACACCGGATGCGGCTCACCCGACTTCCGTTCTGGGTGGGGCTTCGAGCGCCGGGCGCCATATTTGTTCGCTTGGCGGAGGCCGGATTCCCGGGACTGATCAGAAGTCAGGGTAAGAACTCTGAAGGGGAACCGAAGAGATTCCTCCTCCCCCCTCGGCCTCCCATAATAAAGTTGGGTCCCAGCAGCCTATAAGGCCAAATTTGGCCTAGAAAGGCTCACAGACAAGGCCTTGGTCTGTGGAAGTAGCCCCGATTCTACACACGGAGGGGAACTAGGTCCTGACTCGATTGAGATTAGCGCCCCGAGTACTATGAGTAAACCTTTACGTAACAGAAGGGGCCACACTAGGAAGCCCCCATGCACTCTGCCCTGGGAGGTTCCCAGAAGGGTAGACAGACGTCAAGAGAGCTGATTTCCCTTCTAGCAACTAAGGGAGTTGAGGGTTCCACTAGACAACTCCCAAACTCAGCAAAGCGGGCCCTGGGCAAAACTGGCAGGCTGAGGTTCCTCCTCATTTTCACTGGAGGTGATTTCAGGGAGGCGAGGGCCTTGGTCTCGTGGAGTAAGCCCCACTCAGCAAAAGGGACCCAGTCCCCAACAGGAGTCAAGGTTGTGATTCTAAGTGAGGATGGAGGACTCTTCCCAAAAAGAAGGGGGCCACATAAAGGCCTAGTCCTGTTTTCATACCTGGGATACTTGGGCATGGTAACATGATACCTTATACTCACTTCTTCCCAGAACATGTCCGGGAGGTGAGGGGCCAGGTCAAAGCAGGCAGCCTCAGGCCAGCAGAGATAGGATTTGAGGTTATGCCAGGTGACATAGTGAGGACCTTGAGAACTGTGGGCATGTCCCATGCCATATCATTGGAGCCCCAAAGCATCCTGCCTATTATCAGGCCTCGGAAGCCTCAAGGATAGATGTCAGGCAGAGGTGTTCATCAGTTCCCATTCCATGGTAACAGGACAGTGAGGGTCTTGGGCCAAGGGGAGTGGTTCTAGGCCAGCAGAGGAAGAAATCTTAGACCCTACCATGAGTCAGATTTAAACCTTGAGTGGGGATCCTATAGGGGATCACCTGCCATAGGACATTAGTTTTCCTGCAATAGCTTTTACCCTTGGGGGACCATGTTTGTTTAGATAATGTGGTCTTCATTCTTCTTATTGGGACTTAGGAAAGTTGGCTCTTGCTATGAGGACATAGGCATTAATTCAAAAAAAAAGTGGAGCTTCTCTACCAGGAGCCAAATTGAGGAACCTGAGTGAGGAATCAAGGGTTCATCCAATCCTAAATAGAGGAGACATCGAAGTGCCCATCTTAACCCTTTGATTTCAGCCCAGGAACTCAGAGGGAAGGGCTGTCAGATTGAACATCTGCCTCACTTCTTTATATCAGTTATAAAGGCAATGATATTATTAGTCTGAAGGTACAGCCACCAGTCAACAGAGGGGAGTGGTGCTAAACCTTTCAAGGAGCCACAATGAAGACCCTAAATGATGCTGAGGATCCCAGTGAAGTCAGGCCAGAGAGGACCTTCTTGAGTTCACAGTACTGGATATCCCCTAGCAGGGAGGTAGACTGAGGCACCCTTTTAGTTCCTTCTCCTGGGTCCCAGGGAGCTTTGAGGTGTCAACTTTATAGTAGCAAAGGGGAGAGTTTCCAGCTCTGCCAAGAGTTGACATAATACTAAAGATAAACTGAGAAGACCCAACATGCCAGAACACAGGGGGCCTCACAGCAAACACCTGCTCTCACCTGAGTAAACCCAAGGCAGGGCTAGTAGGATGCAAATAAGACTCACTTTGAGGGTTTTGTGGTTCCTTTCTGGGATTTTTAGAGGACAGGCTGACCAAGAGAATGGGAGCCTTTGTAGGGTCCTAGAACAGCACCCTCAAGGATGCTTCAGAGGTGGCCTTTAATAAAGCCAAAGTGTGTGTGGGGGGGTGGGGGTGCCTGGGTAGCTCAGTCCATTAAACATCTGTCTTCAGTTCAGGTCATGGTCCTGGGGTCCTGGAATTGAGCCCCTCAGTGGGGAGTCTGCTTCTCTCTCTACCTCTGCCCCTCCCCCTGCTTGTGCGCTCGCTCTCTCTTTCTAAGTAAATAAAATATTTAAAAAATAATAAAGCCAAAGTAGAATCTACCTGTTAAAGGTGATAGCACCATCTTATTCTCCCTCCTGCAGGTGCCCAAATCACCTGTCTCACACTCTTGAGTGTCATCCCTGATCACAGCCATTATGCCTCGTGGTCAGAAGAGTAAGCTCCGTGCTCGTGAGAAACGCCGCCGTAACAGAGATGAGACCCAAAGTCTCCAGAGTGCTCAGGCCACCACAGCAGAGGAAGAAGAGACCACTCCTTCCACCTCTTCTGTTTTAGGGGATGTTCCCCCAAGCTCCCCTGTTGCTAGCACTTCCCAGGAGCCTCAGGAAGCCCCAACCACCACCAGGGCTGTTGCAGGTGGTTCACGCCGCAGATCTAATGCAGGTGCCAAGAGCCAGGTTGAGGGAGGTAAACATTCCTCCCAGGCCTCAACTTCCACTGCGAGTGCTCCCAAAGATCCTCTAACCGGGAAGGTGGGGTTGTTGGTGCAGTACATGCTGTATAAGTATAAATTGAAGGAGCCCATTAAAAAAGCAGAGATGCTGAAGATCATCAACAAAAGGTACAGGGAGCATTTCCCTGAAATCTTCAAGAGAACCTCTGAGCGCATGGAGCTGGTCTTTGGCCTAGAATTAAAGGAAATCAAGCCTGGTGGTCACTCCTATACCCTCGTGAGCACCCTAAACCTCACCAGTGATAGCGATGTGAGCAATGGCTGGGGCTTTCCTAAGAATGGGCTTCTTATGCCTCTCCTGGGTGTGATCTTCTTGAATGGCAACTGCACTTCTGAAGAAGATATCTGGGAATTCCTGAATATCTTGGGCATCTATGATGGAAAGAGGCACTTCATCTTCGGGGAGCCAAGGAAGCTCATCACCCAAGATTTGGTGCAGGAAAAGTACCTGGAATACCGCCAGGTGTCCGGTAGTGATCCTCCACGCTACGAGTTCCTGTGGGGCCCGAGAGCCCATGCCGAGACCAGCAAGATGAAAGTCCTAGAGTTTTTGGCAAAGGTCCATGATACCGTCCCCAGTGCGTTCCTTCCCCATTATGAAGAGGCTCTGCGAGATGAGGAAGAGCGAGCCCAGGCCAGAGCCACGGCTAAGGCTGCCTCTGCTACCAAGGCCAGTGCATGTTCCAGGGCCACATCCAGCCACTCCACTCCTCCCTAGAGAGGGCTGAGTCAGATTCTTCACTTTGTGGTTGGAAAGGCCTGTTACCTAGTGTTCCTGATAGGCACACATAACTTGCTAGCTTTTTTTTGTTTTTCAAGCAGTGTTATTTTCAACAGAAAGTTTATTAATCTAAATAAATATATAAATATAAAAAAATATAAATTTATGAAGGATATGGATCACACATTTATTGCTGTTTATCAGGTTTAGGAGTAAGAGGTTTATTTTTTTGAAATAAAGATTGGAAATCCTTAAATCACTTTTGTGATCCAGAATAATCTAACATGGCTCTAGGATAGGAATTTCCTTATTAGATATTTGAAAGAGTTCCACACTAAAATAGTTGGGATCAGAAGATGGATGGATGGATGGATAGATAGATAGATAGAGTAAAACTTGGTTAATTCTTGGTTTGCTTTACTTTCTGTAAACTTAAAAGACATATACCTGAATTTGTTTATGTTTGTCAAGAATGTTTGAGAATATAGGGCACCCTGGGTGGCTCAGCAGTTTAGCACTGCCTTCAGCCCAGGGCGTGATCCTAGAGACCCGGGATCGAGTCCCATGTCAGGCTTCCTGCATGGAGCCTGCTTCTCCCTCTGCCTGTATCTCTGCCTCTCTCTCTCTCTGTTTCTCGAATAGATAAATAAAATCTTTTAAAAAAATGTTTGAGAATATAAATTATAGTGAATCAGACCTATTTACTCGTGTCTCTTATTTTAAACAGACATTGAGCATCTGTTCTTGGGAAGTCTTCATCCTTGTACTGGGGATATTTAGTCAAAGAAGACCCAGCCTCTGCCCATGCAATTATAGATTCTAAGAGCAGCTGTCCTTATGGAAGAGGGTGAGATAGTACTTCATAAAGAATAAGTGAAAAGCATGGTAAAGAGAAGGCGAGGAGAACATACTACTTAGTTTTCATTCCTAAGGAGAATTTTGGGTGATTGGGAGGTTTTCTTGGCCAGAGCACTGCATATTCTTCAACATGTCTTAGATGTAAAAATAAATAAATAAACAACAAAAAAACCTCAGCTACATAGATGATAATGTCTGAGGTCAAAATAATCGCAGTAATTGCCATTACTTAATGTCTCAGCACAAGACAGGCCCAGCAACAGATGCTTTCTGTACATTACACACACTCCACCAGTCCTACAAGATAGGGCTTATCAAACCTACTTCATAGAGAAGAGCCTGAGGCTCATAGAGTTAGAGTTTGACAATGTGCCAGAATTCATAGGGTTAGGGCATGAGAAGGCTGGACTAGATGATTATAGAGCCCACACTGTTTTACTATTCCCACCCTGAGACACAGCCTGTGTTTCTTATTTAAGATTTATTTTCAGTACTTCAAGATTTGTCTTAGGTGATCAAAAGAATGGCTTTGTATCCAAACTCCTGAATTGAAATATATAGCCAGAGCAAAAAGAATACCAAAATAATTGAAAAGTATAAATAAATGATGAGATTAGGTGACAGTGTGACCATCTACATTTGCATTATTAAATAACCTCAAAAGATCAGGAGCTCACAAAACCAGTCTGGACAATCTGTTACCCATGGAAAGTAAATCTACCAGAATAGAAGTTACATAAGAATCTTTACCTGGCTGTGAATGGAAGGAATAGATCAATGTATTTTTTCCCCGACAGCCCCACACCACCTGGCCTGGAATTCCTGCCTTGTGCTACAGCTTCCCCATTTCATATCACTCCCAGGATAAAGATGCATTCTCTACAAGGTTTGCAAAGCATAAAGTGCTCCAGAGTTTGCAGAGCTGTGGAATTTTCCAGGAAGCCATAAGTCCTAGAGACAAAAAAAAAAAAAAAAAAAAGGTGAGGGCCCCATGTAGAAGGAGGATTGGGGAGACTAACACCGCAGAGCACAGTGGGTGCCAGGGGCTTCAGACCCATCCATCTGTTCTTAAACATGGAGGGTCTCAGACACAGTTTTCAAGATGAGCATACCCTCACTTATTCTTAAGGCTTCTCACTGCCATAAGAGCATTCATCTAAGGGCAGAGTTCTCAGGTCACTGGAGAAAAGAGTATCAGTCTATCAGAAATTATGGAGATAGACCTGAAAGAGGATGAAGAAATGACCCAGCCAGGACAGTGCAATCCCATAAAAATCCTGTCCCAATAGCTCAGTGAGTTCAGAGACTTTGGCTGCTTGTGGCTAACACTGACTTTCAACTGAGGTCCCAGGAAGATGAGGCCTTTGCTGAGGGCTATATCCTCAGATCAGCAGAGAGGGTGGAGTCCCAGGAAGAGGGCAGGCTCCAAGTAAAGACACTGTGTGTTGACATGGGGATCACTCAACCCAGAGCTGAGGGGGCTACAACTAACCCCTTTTCTACTCTTAGCCTGGGAGGCACAGGCAAGAGCTGACCAGCTCAAGTGCCCCCCGACTTCTGCCTGGAGTATCTCAAGGAGATAAGGACCTTGGTTTACAAGCTGCTTGTTCAGAAGTAGAATCCCAGTTCTTACAGTGTCAAGGTAAGAATCCTATATGAGGGGGCATCTGGGTGGCTCAGTCAGTTAAGAGTCCAACTTGGTTTCAGCTCACGTCATGATCTCATGGTCATGGAATTGAGCTCCATGCTCAGTGGGGAGTCTGCTTGAAGATTCTCTCCTTCAGCCCCTCCCCTACCTGGCATGCTCATCCTCTCTCTCTAAAATAAGTAAATACATCTTTTAAAAAAAGAATCTGGGAGCCTGGGTGGCTCAGTCTGTTGGGCGTCTGCCTTTCACTCAGGTCATGATCCCAGGGTCCTGGCATCAAGTCTCAAGTCGGGCTCCCTGCTAGGAGGAAGGAGCCTGCTCCTTCCTCTCCCTCTGCCCTTCCCCACCTGCTCATGTTCTCTCTCTCTCCTTTCTCTCTCTCATACCCTCTCTCTCTATAATAAATAAAAACTTTAAAAAGGAATTAAAAAGGAATCGTGTAAGAGGAATGAGGCAACCAACTACTCCATTCCAGATATATTATGATATGCCAGAGCAATAATAGTACTATAATAAATACGAGGTATGAATAAAGGGAAAAAAGAAATAATATTTGCAGGCTATAGGATCATCTACATATGTGATTTCAGATAAAGATGAGGAGCTCAAAAAAATTATCTGACTCAGCCACTTCCTTATAAAAAATAAATGTGAAGGGGGAGGGGCAAGATGGCGAAAGAGTAGGGTCCCCAAATCACCTGTCCCCACCAAATTACCTAGATAACCTTCAAATCATCCTGAAAATCTACGAATTGGGCCTGAGATTTAAAGAGAGACCAGCTGAAACGCTACAATGAGAAGAGTTGTGCTTCTATCAAGGTAGGAAGACGGGGGAAAAAGAAATAAAGAAACAAAAGGCCTCCAAGGGGGAGGGGCCCCGCGAGGAGCCGGGCTAAGGCCGGGGCGAGTGTCCCCAGGACAGGAGAGCCCCGTCCCGGAGGAGCAGGAGCTGCACCAATCTTCTCGGGCAGAAAGGTGCCCGCAGGGAGTTAGAGCAGGACCCCAGGAGGGAGGGGATGCCCTCAGGCTCCCGGGGACAATAACAGACACATGCGCGCCCAGGAGAGTGCATCGAGCTCCCTAAAGGGCTGCAGCGCGCACACATTGACCCGGGAGCAGATTGGAGGGGCTCGGGCGGCGGCTCCGCAGAGAGGCGGCTGTGCCCACCGGGAGCTCGAATCCAACAGCG
This sequence comes from Vulpes lagopus, assembly GCF_018345385.1. NCBI lineage: Eukaryota > Metazoa > Chordata > Mammalia > Carnivora > Canidae > Vulpes > Vulpes lagopus. Next base: position 25,375,095 of record NC_054848.1, read on the forward strand.
CAGGCCGGGAGCACAGGGCGCCAGGACACAGCCCAAGATCCGGCCTCCCCCCGGGACAGGCAGAGGCCGGGAGGGCACAGGACAGCAAGGACACTCCTACCGGGAGCTGAGCAGATCAGCGGCCCCGCCCCGGAGCCTCCAGGCCCCTGCAGACAGAGAGCTCCGGGGTTACTGTGGGGCTGAATACAGGTTTCCAGAGCTGCCACAGCCACTGGGGTTGTTCCTCCAGGGACCTCACAGGGTAAACAACCCCCACTGAGCCCTGCACCAGGCAGGGGGCAGAGCAGCTCCCCCAAGTGCTAACACCTGAAAATCAGCACACCAGGCCCCTCCCCCAGAAGACCAGCTAGAAGGACAAGTTCCAGGGGAAGTCAAGGGACATAAAGTATACAGAATCAGAAGATCTCCTCCCCCGTGTTTTTTTTTCTTTTTGATTTCTGACTGCTTCCCCCACCCATTTTTCCCCTTTATTTCTTTTTCTTTCTCTTTTTCTTCTCTTTTTTCCTTTTGTTCTTCCTTTTTTCCTTTTTCTTTTTCTCTTTTCTTTCCTTCTCTCTCTCTCTTTTTCTCCTTTTCCCAATACAACTTGTTTTTGGCCACTCTGCACTGAGCAAAATGACTAGAAGGAAAACCGCACCTCAAAAGAACGAATCAGAAACAGCCCTCTCTCCCACAGAGTTACAAAATCTGGATTACAATTCAATGTCAGAAAGCCAATTCAGAAGCACTATTATACAGCTACTGCTGGCTCTAGAAAAAAGCATAAACGACTCAAGAGACTTCATGACTGCAGAATTTAGATCTAATCAGGCAGAAATTAAAAATCAATTGAATGAGATGCAATCCAAACTAGAAGTCCTAACGACAAGGGTTAACGAGGTGGAAGAACGAGTGAGTGACATAGAAGACAAGTTGATGGCAAAGAGGGAAACTGAGGAAAAAAAGAGGCAGACAATTAAAAGACCATGGAGACAGATTAAGGGAAATAAACGACAGCCTGAGGAAGAAAAACCTACATTTAATTGGGGTTCCTGAGGGCGCCGAAAGGGACAAAGGGCCAGAATATGTATTTAAATCATAGCTTAAAACTTTCCTAATCTGGGAAGGGAAACAGGCATTCAGATCCAGGAAATAGAGAGATCCCCCCCTAAAATCAATAAAAACCATACAACACCTCGACATTTAATAGTGAAACTTGCAAATTCCAAAGATAAAGAGAAGATCCTTAAAGCAGCAAGAGACAAGAAATCCCTGACTTTTATGGGGAGGAATATTAGGGTAACAGCAGACCTCTCCACAGAGACCTGGCAGGCCAGAAAGGGCTGGCAGGGTATATTCAGGGTCCTAAAAGAGAAGAACACGCAACCAAGAATACTTTATCCAGCAAGGCTTTCATTCAAAATGGAAGGAGAGAAAAAGAGCTTCCAAGACAGGCAGGAACTGAAAGAATACGTGACCTCCAAACCAGCTCTGCAAGAAGTTTTAAGGGGGACTCTTAAAATTCCCCTTTAAGAAGAAGTTCAGTGGAACAATCCACAATAACAAGGACTGAATATATATCATGATGACACTAAACTCATATTTGTCAATAGTAACTCTGAACGTAAATGGGCTTAATGACCCCATCAAAAGGTACAGGGTTTCAGGCTGGATAAAAAAGCAGGACCCATCTATTTGCTGTCTACAAGAGACTCATTTTAGACAGAAGGACACCTACAACCTGAAAATAAAAGACTGGAGAACCATTTAAATGGTCCTCAAAAGAAAGCAGGGGTAGCCATCCTTATATCAGATAAACTAAAATTTACCCCAAAGACTGTAGTGAGAGATGAAGAGGGACACTATCTCATACTCAAGGATCTATCCAACAAGAGGACATAACAATCCTCAATATATATGCCCCGAATGTGGGAGCTGCCAAATATTTAAACCAATTAATAACCAAACTGAAGAAATACTTAGATAATAATACACTTGGTGACTTCAATCTAGCTCTTTCTACCCTCGATAGGTCTTCTAAGCACAACATCTCCAAAGAAACGAGAGCTTTAAATGATACACTGGACCAGATGGATTTCACAGATATCTACAGAACTTTACATCCAAACTCAACTGAATACACATTCTTCTCAAGTGCACATGGAACTTTCTCCAGAATAGACCACATACTGGGTCACAAATCGGGTCTGAACCGGTACCAAAAGATTGGGATCATCCCCTGCATATTCTCAGACCATAATGCCTTAAAATTAGAACTAAATCACAACAAGAAGTTTGGAAGGACCTCAAACACGTGGAGGTTAAGGACCATCCTGCTAAAAGATGAAAGGGTCAACCAGGAAATTAAGGAAGAATTAAAAAGATTCATGGAAACTAACGAGAATGAAGATACAACCGTTCAAAATCTTTGGGCTGCAGCAAAAGCAGTCCTAAGGGGGAAATACATCGCAATACAAGCATCCATTCAAAAACTGGAAAGAACTCAAATACAAAAGCTCACCTTACACATAAAGGAGCTAGAGAGGGGATCCCTGGGTGGCGCAGCGGTTTGGCGCCTGCCTTTGGCCCAGGGCGCGATCCTGGAGACCCAGGATCGAGTCCCACGTCGGGATCCTGGTGCATGGAGCCTGCTTCTCCCTCTGCCTATGTCTCTGCTTGTCTCTCTCTCTCTCTCTCTCTGTGTGTGTGTGTGTGTGTGTGTGTGACTATCATAAATAAATTTTAAAAATTAAAAAAAAAAGGAGCTAGAGAAAAAACAGCAGATGGAGCCTACACCCAGCAGAAGTAGAGAGTTAATTAAAATTCGAGCAGAACTCAACAAAATCGAGACCAGAAGAACTGTGGAACAGATAAACAGAACCAGGAGTTGGTTCTTTGAAAGAATTTTTAAAAAAGAAAGAATTAATAAGATAGATAAACCATTAGCCAACCTTATTAAAAAGAGGAGAGAGAAGACTCAAATTAATAAAATCATGAATGAGAAAGGAGAGATCACTACCAACACCAAGGAAATACAAACGATTTTAGAAACATATTATGAACAGCTATACGCCAATAAATTAGGCAATCTAGAAGAAATGGACGCATTCCTGGAAAGCCACAAACTACCAAAACTGGAACAGGAAGAAATAGAAAACCTGAACAGGCCAATAACCAGGGAGGAAATTGAAGCAGTCATCAAAAACCTCCCAAGACACAAGAGTCCAGGGCCAGATGGCTTCCCAGGGGAATTCTATCAAACGTTTAAAGAAGAAATCATGCCTATTCTACTAAAGCTGTTTGGAAAGATAGAAAGAGATGGAGTACTTCCAAATTCGTTCAATGAGGCCAGCATCACCTTAATTCCAAAACCAGACAAAGACCCCACCAAAAAAGATTATTATAGACCAATATCCCTGATGAACATGGATGCAAAAATTCTCAACAAGATACTAGCCAATAGGATCCAAGAGTACATTAAGAAAATTATTCACCATGACCAAGTAGGATTTATCCCCGGGATACAAGGCTGGTTCAACACTCGTAAAACAATCAATGTGATTCATCATATCAGTAAGAGAAAAACCAAGAACCATATGATCCTCTCATTAGATGCAGAGAAAGCATTTGACAAAATACAGCATCCATTCCTGATCAAAACTCTTCAGATTGTAGGGATAGAGGGAACTTTCCTTGACATCTTAAAAGCCATCTACGAAAAGCCCACAGAAAATATCATTCTCAATGGGGAAGCACGGGGAGCCTTTCCCCTAAAATCAGGAACAAGACAGGGATGTCCACTCTCACCACTGCTATTCAACATAGTACTGGAAGTCCTCGCCTCAGCAATCAGACAACAAAAGACATTAAAGGCATTCAAATTGGCAAAGAGGAAGTCAAACTCTCCCTCTTCGCCGATGACATGATACTCTACGTAGAAAACCCAAAAGCCTCCACCCCAAGATTGCTAGAACTCATACAGCAATTTGGTAGCATGGCAGGATACAAAATCAATGCCCAGAAATCAGTGGCATTTCTATACACTAACAATGAGACTGAAGAAAGAGAAATTAAGGAGTCAATCCCATTTATAATTGCACCCAAAAGCAAAAGATACCTAGGAATAAACCTAACCAAAGAGGTAAAGGATCTATACCCTAAAAACTATAGAACACTTCTGAAAGAAATTGAGGAAGACACAAAGAGATGGAAAAATATTCCATGCTCATGGATTGGCAGAATTAATATTGTGAAAATGTCAATGTTACCCAGGGCAATTTACACGTTTAATGCAATCCCTATCAAAATACCATGGACTTTCTTCAGAGAGTTAGAACAAATTATTTTAAGATTTGTGTGGAATCAGAAAAGACTCCGAATAGCCAGGGGATTTTTTAAAAAGAAAGCCATATCTGGGGGCATCACAATGCCAGATTTCAGGTTGTACTACAAAGCTGTGGTCATCAAGACAGTGTGGTACTGGCACAAAAACAGACACATAGATCAATGGAACAGAATAGAGATCCCAGAAGTGGACCCTGAACTTTATGGCCAACTAATATTCGATAAAGTAGGAATGACTATCCATTGGAAGAAAGACAGTCTCTTCAATAAATGGTGCTGGGAAAATTGGACATCCACGTGCAGAAGAATGAAACTAGACCACTCTCTTTCACCATACACAAAGATAAACTCAAAATGGATGAAAGATCTAAATGTGAGACAAGATTCCATCAAAATCCTAGAGGAGAACACAGGCAACACCCTTTATGAACTTGGCCACAGTAACTTCTTGCAAGATACATCCGCAAAGGCAAAAGAAACAAAAGCAAAAATGAACTATTGGGACTTCATCAAGATAAGAAGCTTTTGCACAGCAAAAGATACAGTCAACAAAACTAAAAGACAACCTACAGAATGGGAGAAGATATTTGCAAATGACATATCAGATAAAGGGCTAGTTTCCAAAATCTATAAAGAACTTATTAAACTCAACAGCAAAGAAACAAACAATCCGATCATGAAATGGGCAAAAGACATGAACAGAAATCTCACAGAGGAAGACATAGACATGGCCAACATGCACATGAGAAAATACTCTGCATCACTTGCCATCAGGGAAATACAAATCCAAACCAAAATGAGAATGTGGGAATGGGGAAAATTAACAAGGCAGGAAACCACAAATGTTGGAGAGGATGTGGAGAAAAGGGATCCCTCTTACACTGTTGGTGGGAATGTGAACTGGTGCAGCCACTCTGGAAAACTGTGTGGAGGTTCCTCAAAGAGTTAAAAATAGACCTGGGTGCCTATTGCTGGGTGCCTTATGACCCAGCAATTGCACTGTTGGGGATTTACCCCAAAGATTCAGATGCAATGAAACGCCGGGACACCTGCACCCCGATGTTTCTAGCAGCAATGTCCACAATAGCCAAACTGTGGAAGGAGCCTCGGTGTCCATAAAAAGATGAATGGATAAAGAAGATGTGGTTTATGTATACAATGGAATATTACTCAGCCATTAGAAATGACAAATACCCACCATTTGCTTCAACGTGGATGGAACAGGAGGGTATTATGCTGAGTGAAGTAAGTCAATCGAAGAAGGACAAACAGTGTATGTTCTCATTCATTTGGGGAATATAAATAATAGTGAAAGGGAATATAAGAAATGAGTGGGAAATATCAGAAAGAGAGACAGAACATAAAGACTCCTAACTCTGGGAAATGAACTAGGGGTGGTGGAAGGGAAGGAGGGCGGGGGGTGGGGGTGAATGCGTGACGGGCACTGAGGGGGACACTTGACGGGCGAGCACTGGGTGTTATTCTGTATGTTGGTAAATTGAACACCAATAAAAAAGTAATTTATAAAAAATAAATAAATAAATAAATAAATGTAATAAGGTTACATGAGGCCTTAACTCTGGCCAAGAAAGGGAAGGAATATACCAATATATTTCTCTTACAGCCTACTTACCTGGGCCCCCTGATTTGTGCTGTGGATTTGCCATCTCATATAACTCCTAGAACAAGGACCCATTCTCTGCAAAGTTTGGAGTAGGGAAACTGCTAAAAGAGTTTTCAAGGATGTGACATTTCCCAAGAAGCCTTTAATGGAAGTGACAAGAGCTTTTAGGAGGATACCCATGAACCAGGAGTGTGGAAAGGAGAAAGCAACATCCCAGAATATTGGGTGTTACAGAGAGAGCAGCCCCTGACTTCTCTCAGACCTAGAGGCATCCAGGAAGAGCTGTCAGGCTGAAAATCTCCTCACTTTTTCATCACAGTTGTCAGGATCTTAGAGCCTTGGTCTAAGGATGGCAATCTCAGGTCAGAAGAGGGAGTTGTCAGATATAAATGTGTGTTCCCTAAAAAGAATGAAGGAAGCACCCGCCCACAACACTGATGGCCTAGAGTCCAGTTCCTGCTGTCAGAGCTTGGAGATCCTGAATTCCATATGAATTATAAAGTATACTTTCTATGAAGTATAAAGAGGCTTTGAGAAGTGAGAAAGAGAGAATGGAAGCCAGAGTTGCAGCGGGGCCTGGCACTACTGCCATGGTCAGAGCATGTGCCAGGGCCGAGACCAGTAGCAACTCCCACATCTAGTGAAGTCTGGTTGGGGATTTTTCATTTTGTGGTGAAAAGAGAGATGAACATTCTAAGTAGTTAAGCACCTAGGTGGGTTGGATGGAAGGAATACATTTATACCTTCTTTCCCTTCTTGCATTACTTAACTGGGAGATTTATCTGTTTTTTTTTGGGGGGGGGGGGTTCTTTTTGGTATTTTTAAAATATTCTTCCTTGAAATAGAAGCTTTATGTGACTTCAGTTTCTGTATTTATGAATAATATGTATCACACATGTATTGCTATTGATCAGGATACGTATAAACATTCTGATATTTTGTACAAAAAATTAAAAATCCTTGCATCCCTCTTTTTGAGAGAGAGAGAGAAAGAGAGAGAGAGAGCGTGCATGCATGAGCCAAGGTGAGGAGTGGGGTAAGGGGAAAAGGAGAGACAATATTTAAGCAGGCTCCACACCCAGCACAGGGCCCAAGGCTGGACTCGATCTCAGGACCGTAAGATCAAGACCTGAGCTGAAATAATAAGTTGAATGTGGGCAGCCCGGGTGGCTCAGCGGTTTAGCACTGCCTTCAGCCCAGGGCCTGATCCTGGAGACCTGGGATCAAGTCCCACGTCAGGCTCCCTGCATGGAGCCTGCTTCTGCCTCTGCCTCTCTCTCTCTCTATCTCTCCATCTCTCATGAATAAATAAATAAAATCTTTTTAAAAATAAGTCAAATGCTTAACTGTCTGAGGCACCCAGGTGCCCTACATTGCATCTCTTTTTGTGGTCTGGAGCAAAATAATATGTCATATGAATGGGGATTTTCTTGCAAATGTGAATGAACCCTGTGGTAGAATTGTTGGTATCAAGAAATAAAAGTTTGGGGCATCAGCAAGGTGATGGAATAAAAATTTCCAGCCCTTATTTGCCACAGAAGCACAAAGTTAACAATAATATAAGTAAAAAATACCTTTATTAAAGGTCCAGAATCTATTTAAGAATATGTGATACTACATGTTAGCATTAAACTGAGATAAACTACACTTGAAATGGGTAGGAGCAGTAATTAGACTTCATTGCCATCATCCCCTCCCTCAAGTTGGCACAGATCAGCCCTGAAAGAGATTATGACTTCTCCCCATGTAGGAGAGATTGAGGTGAACATCCCATTTACCCAAAATATGTTAGAACTAATAAACGTATTCAGTTGCAGGATATAAAATCAAAACACAAAAATCAGTTGTGCTTCCATATACCTACAACAAAGTATTTGAAACAGAAATTAAGAAAACAGTTCTATTTAAAAGTGTCAAAAATAAAATAGGAATAAATTTAACCAAGGAGGCAAAAGATTCGTACACTGAAAACAATAACACGTTGAAGGAAAAAAATGAATACACAAATAAAAGGAAAGATGTCCCATGTGCACTGATTGAAACATTTTTAAAATATTCATACTACTCAAAGTGATCTACAGATTCAATGCAATAGCTATCATAATTCCAATCGACTTTTTCACAGAAATTAAAAAAAAAAACTGAAATTTATATGAATTCACAAGAGGCCCTGAATAGCAAAGTAATGTTGAGAAAAAGGAACATAGATGTAGGCATCATACTTATTTTGAACTATATTACAAAATATATTAATCAAAACAGTATTGGGGCACCTGGATGGCTCAGTCAGTTAAGCATCTGACTCTTGATTTTTGGCTCAGGTCATGATCTCAGGGTCATGAGGTCAAGCCCTATGATCCTGGGATCGAGCTCTGCATCGGGCTCCCTGCTCAGTGGGGAGCCTACCTCTCCCTCTCCCTCTGCCGCTCCCCCTGCTTGCGTGTTCTTTCTCTCTTTCTCTCTCTCTCTCTCTCTAATAAAGAAATAAAATCTAGAAAAAAGATGTTATCCCTCTATCTCCCTCTGTCCCTACCCTACCCTCTGTTCATGTACTCTCTTTCTCAAAACAAAACAGTGTTATACTAGTATAAAATCAGAGACATAGATCAATGGAACAGAACAAAGCCCAGAAATAAACCCATGCATAAATGGTCAAGTAATCTGTGACAAGGCCACCAAGAATACACAAGGGTGAAAGGATAATCTCTTCATTAAATGCTGTTAGGAAACTGAATATCCATATGCAAAAGAATTAAATTGGATGCTACTTATGTCATACTCAAAGATTAATGGAAAATAGATTAAAGACTTAAAAAATGAGACTCAAAACCACAAAATCACTAGGGAAAAGATCTCCTTGACATTGGTCTTGGAAGAGATTTTTTTAATATGACAATAGAAATACAGGCAAGAAAAGCAAAAACAAGTGGGACCTAATCAAACTAAAAGGCATCTGTACAACAATGGTAACAACAAAAAGGCAATCTGTGGGAGTGGGAGGAAATAGAAGTAAACAATATATCTAAGGGACTAATATCCAAATTATATTAGGAACTCCTACAACTCAATAGCAAACAACTCATTTTTAAAAAATGAGTAAAGAACTTAAATATTTTTCCAAAGAAGACACCCAAATGGTCAATAGGTATATGAAAGGTGCTCAACACCACTCATTAGGGAAATGCAAATCAAAACCACAATATGATATCACCTCAAACTTGTTAGGTAGGAAGGCTATTATCAAAAAGACAAGAAGTAACAAGTGTTGGTGAGCGTGTGAAGAAAAGGAAACCCTGTGCATCATTGATGGGAGTGTGAATTGGTGCAGCCAGTATGGAGAAATTGTTTGGAGGCTCCTTAGAAAATTAAAATGAGAGCTACCACATGATTCAGCAGTCCCACTTCTGAGTATATACCCAAGGAAGTGAAATCAGAATCTTTTATTTTTTTGTATATTTTTATTGGAGTTTGATTTGCCAACATATAGTATAACACATGATGGTCATTTTGTCAAGTGCCCCCCCCTCAGTGCCCATCACCCAGTCACCCCATCCCCCCCACCTCCCCTTCCACTATCCCTTGTTCGTTTCCCAGAGTTAGGAGTCTCTCATGTTTTGTCACCCTCTCTGATATTTCCCACTCATTTTCTCTCCTTTCCCCTATAATCCCTTTCACTATTTTTTATATTCCCTGTATGAAGTCATATGTTTGTCCTTCTCCAATTGACTTACTTCACTCAGCAGAATCTTAAAGATATATCTGCACTCATCCATTAATTATGCCATTACTCACAATAGCCAAGATACAGAAACAACCCAAATGTCCACCAGTAGATAAATGAATAAAGAAAATGTGGTATATACACACAGTGGAATATTATTAGCTTTAAAAATGAAGGAAATCTTACATAAGACAACATGGATGAATCTGGGGGGCATTATTCTAAATGAAATTAGCCAGTCACAGAAGGATAAATAATTCATGATTACACTTATATGAAGCATCCAAAATAGTCAAACACACAGAAACATGAGTAGACTGGTGGTGGCCAGGGATTGGGATTCAGGGAGAAATGAGAAGTTGTTGTTGAACTGGCATAGTTTCAGTTATGCACAATGAATAGGTTCTAGACATCTGTTGTAAAACATTGTGCCTAACTGATGAATCACTAAACTCTACCTCTGAAACTAATAATACACTATATGTTCATTAATTGATTTTTTAAAAAAATTTTAAAAGAAAAAACTGTGCTTAGGGGGAAAACATTGTGCCTATATTTAACAATATTTTATTGTGTACTTAAAAGTTTATTAAGAGTGTAGATCTCACATTAAGTATTCTTAGCCCAACTACAATTAAAAAGTTTATTATCTTGCTCTCTCCCAAAGTAGAGAGTAAGCTGATTACATGCAAGTATTTGGGAAAGACAACTCTTAAAAAAAAAAAGATTGTATTTATTTATTCATTAGAAAGAGAGAGAGGGAGGGGCAGAAGCATAGGCAGAGGAAGAAGCAGGCTCCCTGTGTGGAGCCTGATGTGGGACTAAATCCCTGGACCCCAAAATCATGACTGGAGCCAAAGGCAGATGCTTAACCATTGAGCCCCCCAAGTGCCCCAGGAAAGACAACTCTTTTACACCATTGATGGGAATATAAATTGGCGCAGCCACTATAGATCAGTAGGGGGTTCCTTAAAAACAGCTCTTAGATGATCCAGCAATTCTATTTCTGGGTCTATATCGAAAGAAATTGGAATTAGGATCTTGAAGAGATATCTGCATCCCAAGATCATTGCAGCATTCGTCACAATAGCCAAGACATGGATGCAACCTAAACATTCATTGATGGACAAGTATATAAAGAAAATATGTCATATACATACAATGGAGTATTATTCAACTTTAAAAAGAAGGAAACTTGCCATTTGCAACAACAGAGGTGAACCTGGAAGACATTATGCTATGTGAAGTAAGCCAGACACAAAAGGACAAATACATGTTATATAAGGAACCTAAAATCGTCAAACTGATAGATGCAGAACAGTATGGTGGCTGCCAGGTGCTGAGAGGAGGGGTATTGAAGAGGTATTGGTCAGGGAGTACAGAGTTTCAGTTCTATAAGGTGCATAAGTCCTAGAAATGTACTGTAGAGCATAAAGCCTATAGATAACAATGTCATATTGGATATTTAAAAATTTGCTGAGGGGGTAGATATTATGTTGTTATTGTACTCCTAAAAAGTAACAAAGAAGGGGCACCTGGGTGGTTCAATGTTTGAGCATCTGCCTTTGGCTCAGTGCATGATCCCGGGGTCCTGGGATCGAGTTCTGCATCAGGCTCTCCTCAGGGAGCCTGACTCTCCCTCTGCCTATGTCTCTGCCCCTCTCTCTGTGTCTCTCATGAATAAGTAAATAAAATATTTTTAAAAATAATAATAAAGAGGGCAGGAGAAAATTTTTGGAGGTAATGAGTATGTTTATGGCATTGATTGTGATGGTGGTCCACAGATGTATGCTTATCTTTAAGCTTTTGGGCTATCAGTCATACCTCAATAAAGTAGTTTTCTAAAGAAGCAGGTATTTTGTCTTATTTGGACTTGTGTCTCAGCACTGTATCTAGTATACTGTAGGCACTTTATAAATATTTCATCATTAAGAGGGAAAAAAAGGATGTATAAATAAGGAAAAGATTGTCAATTATTGGTTTGCCTAATTCCTTCTAGTGTTTCTTCTAAAAGTAAAAGTTATACACCTGGACTTGCTTAGATTATTCAGCTGTGTAAGAGAAATTAAATTTTGGGGAGTTAGACCTCATGCTCACTCTCATTCATTTCCAATAATTAAGTGGGAGTGAGCTCTTTGGAAGGCTTCAGGCTAGTACTGGGATGCTTTAAAAAGAAAGAACCCTCAAAACAGCAACCACACATTCTAGCCCCTGCCCTTCGAATGTTAGAGTCTGGATTCTGCTCTCATAGAAAAAGAGATGATGACATATTCTCTGTGACCTAAAGAGCAAGGAGGGGTTTGAAGAGGGGAGGAGGCATGAGTTAAAAGCAGTCAAGTCTGGGGCAAGGCAGCATGGAGTTTTAGGAAACTGCTCCCTTCAGTGAGGGGCAATTTCAAGTGAGATTGCATGGTGGACTAGAAGAGGCTTATGGGAGTGGTAAGCAGGGGCCAGACCCTCAGATGGTGGGCCTCAGAGATAAAAGACTAAGCCTTCAATAGAAGCTTGTCCTTAACAAGTTATTTGGAATTGTGGCTAAACCAGAGAAAATCTCCATGTAGTATAGGAGTGGTAGGTGTCTTTGCTCTTGCCCAGTGCAACTGAACATGGTGCATAGACTGGATGTTCTATGTACATCCTCACCAGGGAGTTTCTGACCAATGAGAGTTATACTTCTTTGAGGTAGGGTGTCCAGAATCCACTGGACTGGCACTCTTTACCCTGGATTGGGGGAGCCATAGGCCACTTTTTCGAAGGAACACTCACTTTATCTTGCATGCAATTTGGCAAGGTCTAGATTTTTGCTGATGGTTAAATGAATGAAAATAATGGTGATTTAGATAGATGGGCAGCTGGAAGTAAGGGAAAATATCAGTCATTGACAAAAATTCTGAGAATTGAGTTGAATCCAACTGCGAAAGTCTCTCTCTCTCTCTCTCTCTCTCTCTCTCACACACACACACACACACACACATGCACACTGTATAATGAGGATATATTACATAATTGGCATCGCTAAACATCATCATGGTTGATTGTGATTTTTCTTTGTCTTGGAGTTTGGTAATATGCTGGAGTTCACAGGGCTAGTAAGTGACAAGGCTGGGACTAAACTTCCTACTTTGAATTCCTCTAGAACACACTCTGATCATTCCATTCTTCTCTGCCTAAAGCAAACCTTGTGTTCCTTAATAGTCCAAATGTATCTCAAGGGAGAAAATAAGATTCTGTGTTCAGAGAACTGGATTGGAATACGTAGTAAAAGCAGTTAAGGATACCACAGTAAATCAAAGGCATGAACAAAGAGGAGAAACATAATATTCGGTGGCAATGTGATCATCTACATATGCAGTGTTAACCTCAAGATTGGGGAATCACAAACCATCCTGGATGACTCCTTTCTGCTAGGAAGCAAATCAACTAAAACAGAAATCACCCAAGAGGCTCACTCTGATTACTGAAAAAAAAAAAAAAAAAGATCAGCAACACTTTTCTTTGACAGCCTACCTCTCTCTTGGGTCCACTGTCTTACGTTTTGGTTTTTCTATCTCACATCAAGTCAGAGATAGTAACCTGCAAGGCTTGCGTTAGGGGCACTGCTCTAGTTTGCGTGGATGTGGTGTTGCCCAAGAATTCTTTAATCTGAGAGACAATACCCCCACATGATTAATACTGGGAAAACAACCACCTCACATTATAGGGGGTCATTCAGATACCTCGCAAACCTGCTCTCAGGCCTAGAATGCCTAGCAGGGCAATCAGAGTGGGCATCCCCTCTTTTACTTTTCAGAGTTTTCAGCAAGGCCAAAGTCTTATCCTAAGGAGAATGGCCACACTTCAGTAGAGGGAGGATCCTGGGTTGGATAGATATCTAGTTGAGGTCCCTGGGTAATAAATGTGAGGACCACCAACTCCAGAACAGTGGTGTTCCAAAGAGACCCAACTCTGCTGTCCATCTCTTAGGACCCAAATATCCCTGGCCTAATGTGGCTCACTCTTCTACCTGGGAGGTCTCAGGAAAGAGCATCCCTTGATCTGAGTAGAGTAAGGAGGAGGAGCTCCTCTGGCCAGGAGCAAGGTCAGGTCCCTGAGCGAAGGAAGAGGACAATGCTAAACCCAATGCGCACCCCCCCCCATTGTTAACCATGGGAAGTCTCTGGCAGAGATATAAGCCTGAGAAGCTTTTCATTTCTGCCTGGTGAGTCTTAGGGAGGGTGGGGTCTTGTCTAACAGAATGGGCCCCATTTCTGCAGGGGGAGAAGTCTTCGCCATAAGCAGAGTACGGTGAGCACCCTCAGTGCTAATGAGAGAATCTCTTCCCCAAAGAGGGAGGCTCACAGAGTTCTGCTCCTCTTCACAAGTCTCTGGGGCCCCAGGCAAAGGTAAGCAGAAGCAGTGCACCCTGACTCATTAGTAGGGACTCGAGAAAGTGAGGGTTTCCTTTGGGGTCTGGCAGACCTGCGTCAGTAGGGGGAGGAGTCGCAGGTTTGTGGGATCACAGTGATTCCACAGAGCCTTGTCTTTGCTGTCAGACTTCAGAACGTTCCGCAGCCGTGGCCGGATATGACTCATCGGAACTTCCGCTTTGGAGATCAGGACCTCAACCGAAAGACGCAGCGTTTGTTCCGCCAGAGTGGAATCTGAGGACTTCTCTGAAGTCAAGGTGAGGACATAAATGTGAAGTGAAAGAACCACTTCCCGTCCTATAACAAAGGTGGCCTCACAAAGTACCGCCCCTGGGGTCGGCAGTGGAAAGTCCTGGCACAACTGTTAGGCCGAGTTCTGCCTGGGAAGTCTCAGGAAGCAAGGTCTTGGTCTGAGGGAGTGGCCCTGATTCTGCAGATGAAGGAAACATAGGCCCTCACTAGAGTCAAGGGGGTGGGGGGTCCTGAGTGCTAATGAAGGGATCTCTTCCCAGTAGAGATAACGACAGAAAACTGGACCCCTACATTTGGTTCTGGGATAGTTTTATTTGGCAGTCACTGACAACTGCCACCCCCCCACTCCCTGAGAGCTCCTGGAAGTGAAGGCTGTTGTGTTTGGAGTTTGGTGAACTCAATTTGGTGGAGGGAGGAGTCCCAGGCTCTGAAAGATACCAAAAGGAAGACTTTGAGTGAGGACCTACGGACCATCGACTCCAGAACAGTGGGGTCTCACAGAGCTCTGCCCCTGCTTTCAGCCCTCAGAGACCCTGAGCAGTTGTGGCCAAATATGACTCATCTTTACTTCCCATTCAGAGTTTCCAGGAAGTGAGGACATTTGTCTGGGGGTGAGGCCTCTGGCCCCCTGATGGTGAATTCTCAGGACTGGTCTGGAGTCAAGGTGAAGACATTGAGTGGGGACTGAAGGGACCATCCAGAACCATAAAAAGGCATTCCATTAAGTCCCGATGCTGCTGTTGGCCCTGGGAGGCCCCAGCAGAGCTACAGGACTTCCTGCCTGGGAAGTCTCAGGTAGGCAAGGCCTCAGTCTAAGGAAGTAGCCTGCGTCCTACAGATGGAGGAGACCTAAGCCCTGACTGCAGTGAAGGTGAGGTCCCTGAGACTAATGGGAGACCTCTCCTCAGTTAGGGAAAGTAGTAACCTTGCACTTATTTCTGGAGGCTTTTGGTGGGAGTACTCATATGGAGGACCCTAATTTTCCCTTTAGGAACTCAGGGAATGAGAGCTATACTCTGAGGCAGGATGCCTAAGTCCTACCTGTAGTTAAGGTCAGAGACCTAAATGAGGACTAAGGGGAGCACCAACTTTAAAATGTGTGTCTTATAAATTCTGACCCTTCACTCAGCCCTGGCAAAAACTCCAATGTTGCTTAGGCTGAGGCACTCCCCTCATTACTGTATGGCAAGTCCCAGAGAGGTAAGGCTGTTGGACTAATTGAGCGGCCTCAGTTCTGCAGAGGGAGGAGACCCAGGGCTTCAAGGAGTCAGAGTGAGGACCCTGAGTGAAGAGTGATGGTACTTACCCCAAAGAAGAGCCAAGAGAGAACCCCCCCTTGTTTACAGCACTAGGTAGCCCAGACATGGAAGTAGGGGTATGTGAACCCTGCTTTATTTTTGATGCCTACTTTAGGCATCAGGGTTGGTGAGAGCCTTTGTTTCAAGGAAGAGACATCAGATCAGCAGAGGAAGTTGTCTCAGGCCCTGCCTAGAGCCAAGGTGAGGACAGTGAATAAAGACTGAGGACCCTAATAACCCCAGAACAGAGAGTTCCACAGTACTGTCAGCAGTGGGTGGCAGTAGTAGGCCAAGGCAGTAGTAGTGGGCCAAGGTGCCCCTTTAGTTTCTCTTTAGGGGTCCCAAGAAGAGGAGGACCTGAGTTTGAGATGTAAATTTAGAGCAGCACAGAGGAGGGAGCCCCTGGGCCCTGCCAGAAGTTGATGTGCTGGTCCTGAATGTGAATTAAAAAGATCCTCATACTCCAGGGTGAAGAGGATTCCACAAGGACTAGACCTGCCCACCGCTGCTCTCAACCCCAGTAAGCACCAAGCAGGGCTGGCAGGCTGCAGTCTGAGGCTCACTTTAATTATTTCCACAGGATTCTCAGAGTACAGGCTGATCATAACGGGAGTCCTGTGGTCTCCTGGAGCAGTACCCTCACAGAAACCTGCAGAGGCGGCCTTGGTCAAAGCGAAGGTGATCTCTGCCTGCTGAACAGGTGCTCCCTCTCCTCCTCTCTTCTCTCATGCCCAGATCACCTGCTGTCCTACCCACACTCATATCTGCTGTCCCTGACCATAGCCATCATGCCTCGGGAACAGAAGAGTAAGTTCCGCACCTGTGAGAAATGCCACCAACCCCGAGGTGGGCCCCAGCATCGAAAGGGTGCTCTAGCCACTGCAGCCAAGGAGGAAGCATTCCCCTCCTTGGCCCCTCCTCCTTTTGGAGTTCCTACTTGCAGAAAGCCCACTTCTAGATCATGTAGCACTCTCAAGAGGTCTCAGAGAGCCCTATCCACCAAGTCTGCAGGGGTTTCTCACACAAGACCATACAAAGGAGTCAACTGCAAAACTGAGAAGAAGCAAAGTTCCTCCCAGGCTCCACTCCCCATTATGCAGTCTCCAGGAGACCCCCTGACCAAAACAACAGGTACTTTGGTGCAGTTCCTGATGTACATGTACAGAAGGAAAAAGCTCATTACGAAAGCTAATATGCTGAAGATTGTCAATAAAAAGTACAAAAATCGCTTCCTTGAGATCCTCAGAAGAGCCTCTTTCAACCTGGAAGTGGTTTTTGGAGTTGACTTAAAGGAAGGCACTTCTACCAAGGATTCCTATATCCTTGTCAGCAAAATGGATCTCCCCAACAATGGGACTGTGAGTGGTGGCAGAGGATTTCCCAAGACTGGGCTCCTGATGAACCTCTTGGGCGTGATCTTCATGAAGGGCAACTGTGCCACTGAGGAGAATATCTGGGAGTTCCTGAATAAGATGAGAATCTATGCAGGAAAGAGGCACTTCATCTTTGGGGAGCCCAAAAAGCTCATCACTGAAGATTTGGTGAAGCTGAAGTACCTGGAGTACCGCCAAGTGCCCAACAGTAATCCTGCACGCTATGAGTTCCTGTGGGGCCCCAGAGCCCATGCCGAGACCAGCAAGATGAAAGTGCTAGAGTTTTGGGCCAAGATTAATCATACTGTCCCCAGTGCCTTCCACTCTTGGTATGAAGAGGCTCTGCGAGATGAGGAAGAGCGGGTTAAGGCCGCGGTTACCCTCAGGGCTGAGAAGGATGCCACAGCCAGTGAATCTTCCAGGGACTCTCCAGCAACTCCTCTGACATCTGATGAAGTTGAGGCAGAGTCTTCATCTTGTGGCTGAAGAGAGCAGTCAGTGTCCTGATTAGTGAGGGCTAGCTGTGACTTCGGGAACACAGTGTATAAAACCTTTGTGCTCTTATTCTGTATGGGTAATTTGGAGATTTGTCAGCATCTTTATTTTTTGCTGTTTTTCAAATGTTACTTTGAAATAAAGGCTTATCTAGCACTATAGTCTAAATTTATGAATTACATTGGTCTCACTTATTGTTTATCAGATTTTAGAGTAAGAGTGTTGCTGTTTTATAAAACAAATTGGGAAAAATTCTATCTTATTTAGTAATGTGGTATAACATAACATCACATTGGAGTATGCATTTCCCTTAAAAATGTGAAAAACTTAGGCAGTAAAACACATGAAATCAAGATAGAGAGGGGGAAGAATAAGATGGTCAGTATTTGGCTTCCTAATCTCTTTTACTCCATGTTTTATAAAATTCTAAACAACAGTATGTGCTTGACTAACTGAAGAATGTAGAATTAAACCTTCATGAATTAGACCCCATGATCACAGGGCCATTTGTTCCCCAAACATTGACTAAGCATCTGCTCTTATAAGGCTTCATGCTAGCACTAGGAGAGCTGAGGAAAGGACTGAGACATTGACCATAAAATTATAGCATCAAGAAACATCTATCGCACAAGGAAGAATGGTGACAGACACTCTGAGACCGAAAGGATACATGAAAAGATGGGGTAACACAGGAGAGAAGTGGTTCCAGATGGGAGCAGTTAAGTGTTAGTCCCCTGAAGCAAGGCAGTGTTGGGCACTCGGAGACTGCAGGTCCTTAGGTGGGAGGTAATTCTAAGCTGTCTGCATGGGGTGGGGAGGGGGAGTTGGGGGCGTGGGGGGTGGGGTGCTCCATGAGGCTGTGATCAGAGGGAGCAAGAGCCAGCCCCTCACATGGTGAGCTTCAGAGTTGAAAGACTAAGTCCAGAAACTGCCCTTAAAGTTACTTTGGAATTGTGGGAAAACCAGACAGAGAGATCACCTGGGACAGGGATGGAATGTGTCCTGTGCTCTTGTCTCGGTGTAGGTGAACACAGTGTGCAAATTAGATGTTTTGTTTACATCATCTCCAAAGGGTCTCTGAGAAGTAAGTGTGTACTCCCTTGGAGTGGATGCCCAGAACCTTCTGGACTGGCACCCTTGGCCCTGGGTTGAGGGAGCCAGAGCCCAGTAAAACATCATCCAAATTAGGTTATCTTGTATGTCATTTGGCAAACTCCAGGGCAAGTCTAAATTTTTGTTGGTGGTTGAATGAATGAATGTCAAAGTGGTTTAGAAAGAAGGGCAGCTGGGAGAAAGGTAAGTTTTGAGGCCTTGAAATATATTTTCGGAGCTTTGTGTTGCATCTACTAAGGATGAGCACTGGGTGTTATACTATATGTTGGCAAATGGAACTCCAATAAAAAATATACAGATAAAAGAATAAAATATTAGATAAACATGAGGGGGGAAAAATAAAGTCTACCTTATGCCAACATTGGATGACATACTTTAATGGGGAAATATTACTTAGTGTTCCTTGCTAAGCACCATTGTGTCTAATAGAATTTTTGGTTGTTGTTCTAGAGCACTGCAGAGTTTCTGACATCCCCTGCATTAAAAAATTAAATCTCACTGTAGTGAGTTGAAACTCCGGGAGACAAATTAATCAAAGTAAGAACTGGCTCCTTTAAAGCTCACTACAGGCCAGGCAATGTGCCATGTATTTTTATATGCGTTATGGGCATTCTATTTGTCCCCAAGAGAGAGCTTATCAAACCCATTTCACAGATGAAAAGACAGCCCCCAGAGTTTGGTACTGTGCCCATGGCTGCTAAGTGACACGTTTGGAACCAGACTCCTGGCTTGAATTAGTCTGAATTCTACACTTTTCTACTCCTCCCAGCATGAGGCCAAATTCATGTTCCTTGATTGCCCTTTGTTCTCACTACTACAAAAATTATCTCAGGTACTAAAAAGGACTCTGTGCCCAAAACACTGGATTGGAATATATAACCAGAGCAATTACCATTTCAAAATAATTGAGAAGTGTGAATAAAGGAGAGAAAGGGATAATAACCAGCGACAAAAGGATCATCTATATATCCAAAGTCAACCTCGAAAGATCAGGGGCTTACAAAATCATCTTGGCTAGCTCCTTCCATAAAGTTACATCTATTCAAACAGAAGTTACATTAAAAGCTAAGTCTGGTTACTGAAGAGAAGAAATAGGTTAAAGCATTTTTTTTTTCCTTTGGCAGCATATCTGTTCTGGGGTCTCTGCCTTGTGTTGCAGCTTCCATATCTCACATCACTCCTGGGACAGGGACTAGTTTCTCAAGGGTTTGCAATAGGGAAAATGGTCAAGAGTTTGCAGGGATATAGCCTTTCTTGGCAAGCCTTCAATCAAGAAACAGGAGCCATGATGAAGATCCCTTTATAGTAGGACTGTGGAGAGCAACATGCCAGGCAAAGTTATAGGTCTGAGTATCCCCTTACTTATTCTTCAGGGTTTTTGGGAACAGGCGAATCCTGCCATAGGAGGCTGGCCTCAGGTCAATAGAGAGAGGACCCCCAGTCTCTGATACATATGAAGGTGAGGACTCTGAATAAGGAGTGAAGAAAGCAGAAAGCAGCCACCTAGAACAGTGTGACCCTGCTGTCAGCCCCCAGAGTCCCCCAAACAGCCTGGGAAGGATGTGGCTGTATCTGATTTCCACTTAACAGGTCAAAAAGGTAAAGATTCTTGGTCTGAGGTTGATTGAATCAGGTCAATAGAGTAGAATTTCCAAGGTGTGCCAAGAGGAAGGTGAACTCTGAAGAGTTCAGGGACCACCAAACCCACATCAGTGGAAACTCACAAAACCCTTCAAACTGTCATGAGAGATCCAGCCATAAATGTCAGACATATGTGGCTTCATATCTTCTCAGGGGTGACAGAAAGTGGGGAGGT
The DNA here is from genome assembly GCF_018345385.1 of Vulpes lagopus. Taxonomy (NCBI): domain Eukaryota; kingdom Metazoa; phylum Chordata; class Mammalia; order Carnivora; family Canidae; genus Vulpes; species Vulpes lagopus. The sequence continues at coordinate 25,395,516 of NC_054848.1, forward strand.
CCCAGGTCAGCAGAGAGAGGAGACTTGGGGCTTCACATAAGTCAGATTTAGGGTGCTGAGTTAGAATCCTGAGTGGGATCACCATCACAGGGCCTCAATCTGCCTGCCACAGCTGTCACTTGTGGGAAACCACGGCAGGTGTGGCCAAATAAGGCCACCCTCATCTCTTTCTATTAGGTCTCAGGGAGGTATAAGCCTTTTTCTGGGGGAAATGTCCTCAGATTAAGAAAGAGAGGAACCTCAAGCCCTGCCAGGAGTCAAATAAAGGAAACTGAGTGAGAACCAAGAGGATGACCCACCCCTGAATAGATGGAAAAACAGTCTGGTCCTGCCCTGGCATTCAAGACTTAAAACCCCAGGGTAGGATATGAGGCTAGGGCCTCCAGCATCCCTTTTTTTTAAATTGACTTCATTTTTTAGAGCAAGCTTAGGTTCACAGGAAAAGTGAGCAGAAATCACAGAGAGTTCCCATATACCCTCTTCCCTGATACATACAGCCTCTCCCACTTTCAACATCCTGCAGCAGAGCTGTACATGTGCTACAATCTATGAATTTCTATCCACACGTCAGTAGCTCAACAATGCTCATAGTTACATTAGACTTTATTCTTGGTATTGCACATTCTGTGGGGTGTGACAAACGTATGATGATTTCTATCCATCGTTACAGTATATAGAGTAATGTCACTGCTCTAAAATCCTCTGTGTTCTGTCCCTTCATTCTTCCCTGCTGCCCCAACCCCTGGAAACCACTGATCTTTTTACTTTTTCTGTAGTTTTGTCTTTTCCAGAATGTCAGGTAGTTGGACTCACGCCGAAATAGGCCTTTTCAGATTGGCTTATTTCACTTAGTAATACACATCTAAGGTTCCTCTATGCCTTTCCATGGCTTGATTAGCTCATTTCTTTTTAGCACTAAATAATACAGAATACAGGCATAACTCAGACATACTGCGGGTTTGGTTCCAGCTCACAGCAATAAAGTGAATATCACAATAAAGTGAGTCAAAGGAATTTTTTTGGTTTCCCAGTACATATAAAAGTTATGTTTATACTCTACTATAATCTGTTAAGTGTGCTATAGTATTATGCCTAAAAAACAATGTACATACCTTAATTTTTTAAGGGAGGAGGAGAGAGGAGAGGGGCAGAGGGAGAGAGAGAATCTTAAGCAGGCTCCATGCCCAGTGCAGAGCTAGATGTAGGGTTTGATCTCACAACACTGAGATCACAACCTGATCCAAGATCAAGAGTTGGACACATCTGATTGAACCACCCAGGTGTCCCATACATACTTTAATTTAAAAAATACTTTATTGCTAAAAAGTCCTAGCCATCTGAGCTTTCGGTGAATCATATAATCTCTTTGTTGGTGGAGGGTCTTACCTCGATGTTGATGGCTGCCTACTGATCAGGGTGGTGTTGCTGAAGGTTGGGGTGGTGGGCAGTTCTTTAAAATGATGCAGTGCAACACAGAAGTGTGCTGCATTGATGGGCTCTTCCTCTCACAAATGACTTCTCTGTGGCATGTGACGCTGTTTGGTAGTTTATACCCACAGCAGAACTTCTTTCGAGTTGGAGTCAATCCTCTCAAATTCTGCTGCTGCTTAATCAACTAGGTTCATGTAATATTCTAAATCATTGGTTGTCATTTCAACTATCTTTAAAGTGTTTTCAACCAAGAGTGGTTTTTATCTCAAGAAACTACATGTATGTATGTATGTATGTATGTATGTATGTATGTATGTATGTTTATCCATTAGAAGCAACTCCTGATCCATTAAAGTTTTATCATGAGATTGCAGTGATGCAATCCCATCTTCAGGCTCCACTCTTAATTCCAGTTCTGTTGCTCTTTCTACCACATCTGCCATTACTTCCTCCCCTGAAGGTTTGAGTCCCTCAAAGTCACCAAGGGGGGTCTGGCATCAACTTTTTTCAAGCTTGTATTCCTGCTGATATTTTAATCTCTTCTCATGAATCATGAATGTTCTTTGTGGCATTTATAATGGTGAATCCTTTCAAGAAGGCTTTGCCCAAACCCATCGAAGAAATCACTATCTATAGTAGCTATAGCTTTACAAAATATATTTCTCAAGCAATAAGAATTGAAAGTCGAAATTACTCCTTGATTTATGGGCCGGAGAGTGGATGTTGTGTTAGCAGGCATGAAAGCAATGTTCATCTCATTGTACATCTGCATCAGAGCTCTTGGGTGACCAGGCGCATTGTCAATAAGCCGTCATACTTTGAGAGGAATCTTTTCTTCTGAGAAGGTCTCAAGAGTGGGCTTAAAATATTCAGAAAACCATGTTGTAAACAGATGTCCTATCACACAAGCTTTGCTGTTGCTTCTATAGAGCACAGACAAAGTAGATTTAGCATAATCTTAAGGGCCCTAGGATTTTGGGGATGAGAAATGTGCATTGGCTTCAACTTCAAGTCATCAGCTGCATTAGCCCCTAATAGGAGAGTCAGCCTGTCCTTCGAAGCTCTGAAGCCAGACACTGACTTGTCCCATCTAGCTATGAAAGCCCTGGATGGCATCTTCTTCCAGTAAAAGCTGTTTTATTTACATTGAAAATCTGCTATTTAGTGCAGCCAACCTTCGCTAATGATTCTAGCTAGATCTTCCCAATAACTTACTGCAGCTTCTCCACCAGCACTTGCTGCTTCACCTTGTATGTTGTTCTGGAAACAACCTTTTCCTTAAATCTCACGAAGCCTCTGCTGGCTTCAATCTTCTCTTACACAGTTTTGTCACCTCTCTCAGCTTTTATAGAATTGAGAGTTAGGGCCTGGCTCTGGAGTAGACTTTGGCATAAGGGAATGTCATAGCTGGTTTCATCTTCTGTCCAGACCACTAATACTTTCTCCATATCAGCAAGAAGGCTGTTACGCTTTCCTATCATTAGTATGTTCACTGGAGGAGCACTTTGAATTTCCTTCAAGAACTTTTCTTTGCATTCACAACCTGGATAACTGTTTGGTGCAAAAGGCCTAGCTTTTGACTTTCTCAGTTTTGAACGTGCCTTTCTTACTAAGCTCAGTCATCTCTAGCTTTTGGTTTAAAGTGAGAGACATGCGACTCTTCCTATCACTTGAACACTTAAAGGCCATTGCAGGGTTATTAATTGGACCAATTTCCACATTTTCGTGCCTCATGGAATAGGGAGTCCTGAGGAGAGAGAGAGAGAGATGGGGGGACAGCCAGTCAGTGGAGCAGTCAGACCACATACAGCATTTATCAACTAAGTTCACCATCTTCGGTAGGTGCAATGTGTGGTGCCCTAAAGCAATTACAATAGTAGCATCACTACCAGATCACTGGTCACAGATCACCATAACAAATATAATAATAATACAAAAGTTTGAAATATTGTGAGAATTACCAAAATGCAACATAGAGACACAAGGTGAGCACATGCTTTTGGAAAAATGGCACCAAGAGACTGTCTTGGTGCAGGGTTGCCACAAACCTTCAATTTATAATAAATGCAATATGTGCAAAGTGCAGTAAAGCAAAGCACAATAAAACAAGATAAGCCTTTATTCCATCGTTGGGATGTCATGGTTTATTTATCCATTTACCTGCTGAAGGACATCTCGGTTGCTTTCTAGTTTTGGCAACTATGAATAAAGCTGTGTAAACATCCATGCGAAGGCTTTTTTGAGGATATAAGTTTTCAACTCACTTCGTTAAATATCAAGGAGCATGCTAGCTAGATGGTATAGTATGTTTAGTTGGATTTTTAATTTTTAATTTTTTAAAATTTATTAGTTCCTAAGAGACAGAGAGCAACAGAAACCTAGGCAGAGGGAGAAGCAGGCTCCCTGTGGGGAGCCTGATGTGGAACACGATCCCAGGACACCAGGATCACAACCTGAGCCAAAGGTAGATGCTCAACCACTGAGCCATCCAGGTGCCTCTAGTTGGATTTAAAAAAAAAAAAAAAACCACTGTATTAAGGTATGATTGACAAAAAGCTGTACATATTTGATGTGCACAATTGATGAGCTTGTAGATAAGTATGTACCCATGAACTGTCACAATAATTTATGTTATGAAAATATCCATCACCTCCAAAAGTTTCCTTCCACCTTATTTATTTATGTGTTACAAGCTCTGATGCAGATGTACAATGAGATGAACATTGTGTTCTTGTAGATCTCTAACAGATCTATCCTCTTAGCAAAATTTTAAGTGTACAATACAGTATTGTTAACTGTGGTCTCTATACTGTCCAGTAGATCTCCAGGATTTATTTAACTTGTATAACTGAAACTTTGTAACCTTTAAGACCTCTCCTCCCAGCCCCTGGCAACCACCACTCTCTGCTTCTGTGAATCTGATTATTTTAGATTCTTCATCTAAGTGGTATCATGTAGTATTTTTCCTTCTGTGTCTGCTTTATTTCACTTCACATAATGTCCTTTTTTACTGTTGCAACTAGTAAGGTTTCCTCCTTTTCAAGGGTGAATGATATTCCATTGTATGTATGTTTCACCCTTTCTTTATCCTTTTGTCCATCAGTAGGTGTTTAGGCTGCGACTATGTCTTAGCTATTGTGAATAACACTGCAATGAACATGGGAGTGCAGATATACCTTCAAAATCCTGATTTCAGTTCCTTTGGATAGGTACGCAGAAGTAGGACTGTTGAATTATGTGGTAGTTCTGCTTTTAATTTTTTAAGGAAACTCCATACTGTTTTTCAAGTGGCTGTACCGATTTATATTCCCACCAACAGTGCAGAATATGTTTAGCATAATAAGAAATTTCCAAACTGTTTCTGCAAAGTGACTGTACCATTTTGTATCCCCATCAGCTATGAATGAGAGGTCCTATTGCTCCCTATCCTCACCAGCATTTGCTGCTGTCAGTGCAAACACTGACATTCTAAAAGGCATGCAGTGGCAATTCATTTTTATTTTAATTTGCAACTTTCTAATGACATGATTCTGAGCATCTTTTCATATGCTTTTTTGCCATCTATATATCTTCCTTGATGAGATATATGTTCACATATTTTGCCCATTTTTTATTGGGCTGCGGGTTTTCTTTTTGATGACTTTTATGTGCTCTTTGTTTATTTTGGATAACAGCCTTCATCAGATATATCCTTTGCAAACATTTTCTCCCAGTCTGTGGCTCATCTTGTTTTCTTGATGATTTTTTGCAAAGCTGAGGGTTAATTCTAATGATGTCTAGCTTATCAAGTATTTCTTTCATTGATCCACATCACTTTTTATATTAGATCTATAAGAGGTGAGATCCTTGGTCTGAGGGTCCAGTCACCAGTCAGCAGAAAGTGTGGGGGAGGGGCAGTCCACAACCCTGTATGGTGTCTAAATGAGGACCCTAAATGGATACTCAGGACTTAGCAATCCCAGTAAGGAGAGGTCCCCACAGAGCTATAAGCACTGAGTGCCTCCTGGTAAGGGTGGTGGGCTTAAGTGCCTTTCTTGCTATTTTCCCTGGGTCCCAGGGAGCTTTAAGGTATCAATTTCAGTGTAGCAGAGAGAAAAGATTTGAAATCTTGCCAGAAGTTATTATGATAATTTTGAAGGTAAACATAGAGGACCCCTTTGCCACATTACAACACATGTGGCCCCACTGCCAGCCATGCTGTCACACTAGTCAGGAAAAGACAGAGCTGGCAGGCTGTAGCCTAAGGATCACTCTGCCTCCAGCAAATTCTCAGAACAGACTGACTAGGATAACAAGAGCCTTGTAGATTTCTAGAGTGTCCTCAAGAAAACCTGCAGAGGTGGCTTTGCTTAAAGTCAAGGTGGAATGTCCCTGCTGTAGGTTCACACATCATCTCATTGCCCCTTGTCTAGGTGCACTTATTACCCATGGTCAGGCCTACTGCTCGCAACCACAGAGTCATCATTCCTCAGTATCAGTAGAGTAAGTTCAACAACACAAGAAATGCCACTGGGCCTGAGGTAAGGCCCAGGATCTCAAGAGGGCTTAGGCCACTGCAGCAAGAGTACTCCCTCTCCTCCTCTCTTTTGGAGGTGCTCCCTCAGATTGCCTTATTGCTGGCACTGCTAGAAGCCTCAGAGATCCCGATCCACCATTATTACTTCTGCAGCTATTTCATGCACGAGGTCTTAACAAGGTGTCAAGAGCCAAGATGAGAAAATGCAAGTTGCTCTGAAGCCCCAACCTCTGCTGAGAGCTCACTGAAACATTCCCTAGCCAGGAAGGTGAGCAAGTGGGTGCACTTCCTGCTGGAGAAGCATGCAGTGAGGGAGCCCAATATGAAGGCAGACATGCAGAAGATAGTCAACAAAATGTAGAGAGAGCACTTCCCTGAGATCCTCAGGAGGATCTTTGGGCACCTGGAGCTGGTCTTCAGCCTCAAACTGAAGGAAACCAAGTCTGGCGGTCATCCCTATACCCTCTTGAGCAGCCTAGATCTCACCAGTGATGGCAGTGTGAGCAGTGGCTGGGACCTTCCTAAGAATGAGCTTCTCATGCCTCTCCTGGGTGTGATCTTTGAATGGCAGCTATGCCACTGAGGAGGACAAAATGTGCTTGGCATCTGTGCCAAGATGAGGTATTTAATCTTTGGAGAGCCCCAGGAGCTCATCACAGAAGATTAGGAGCAGGAAAGGTACCTGGAGTACAGACAGATGCCCAACAGTGATCCTCCGTGTTAGGAATTCCTGGCAGACCCAAGAGCCCACGCTGAGACCAGCAAGATGAAAATGCTAGAGTTTTTGCCAAGATCATGGACTTCCCATGCTATTATGAAGAGGCTCTGCAAGACGAGGAAAGAGCAGGAGCCTGATCCAGAGCCGTAGCAGGGGCTGCCTCTACTACATGGCCAGTGCACATTCCCAGGCCACATTCAGCCGCTCTTCTCCTTCCCAGAGAGGGCTGAGGCAGATTCTTCGCTTTGTGGTTAACAAAGAGTCACTCTCCGCCCAGGTGGCGCTTGCAGGAACACAGTGTGTAAAATGTTGTGTTCCCATACAATATGTATTCATTGAAGATATATCTGTTTCTTCCTAATTTTTATTTTTTTAAGATTTTATTTATTTATTCACAAAAGACACACACACACAGAGGAAGTGAGAAAGAGAGATTTAGAGACACAGGCAGAGGGAGAAGCAGGCTCCACGCAAGGAGCCTGACACGGCACTCGATCCCAGGACCCCAGGACCATGCCCTGGGCTGAAGGCAGGCGCCAAACCACTGAGCCACCCAGGGATTCCCTCTTCCTAATTTTAAACGGCTTTCCTTTCTTTTTTAAAATATTTTATTTCAATTCAACTTGCCAACATATAGTATAACACCCAGTGCTCATCTCATCACATGCTCTCCTTAATGCCAGTCACCCAGTTACCCCATCCCTCTACCTACCTCCCCTTATGCAACCCTTTGTTTCCCAGAGTTAGGAGTTTCTCATGGTTTGTCTTCCTGTCTAATTTTTCCCTACTCAGTTTCCATCCTTTCCCCTATAGTCCCTTTCACTATTTCTTATATTCCACATATGAGCAAAACAAAAAAATGATTGTCTTTCTCCGATTGACTTATTTCACTCAGCATAATACCCTTGAGTTCTATTCACATCGAAGCAAATAGTAGGTATTCATCCTTTCTAATGGCTGAGTAATATTCCATTGTATACATAGACCACATTTTCTTTATCCATTCATCTGTCGAAGGACATTGTGGCTCCTTCCTGTTGGATCATATTGGCTAGTATGTTGGTGAGAATTTTTGCATCTGTGTTCACCAGGGATATTGGTCTATAATCTCCTTTTTGGTGGGGTCTTTGTCTGGTTTTGGGATCAAGGTAATGCTGGCCTCACATAATGAGTTTGGAAGTATTCCATCCCTTTCTATTCCTTGAAACAGCTTTAGTAGAATAGGTATTATTTCTTCTTCAAATGTTTGGTAGAATTCCCCTGGGAAGCCATCTGGCCCTGGACTTTTGTTTCTTGGGAAGTTTTTGATGACTACTTCAATTTCCTCACTGGTTATTGGCCCGTTCAGGTTTTCTATTTCTTCCTGTTTCAGTTTTGCTAATTTGTAGGTTTCCAGGAATGCATTCATTTCTTACATATTGCCTAATTTGCTGACATACAGCTGCTCATAATATGTTTTTAAAATCATTTATATTTCCTTGGTATTGGTTGTGATCTCTCCTCTTTCGTTCATGGTTTTATTATTTTGAGTCTTTTCCTCTTCTTTTTAATAAGTCTGGCTAGGGGTTTATCTATCTTATTAATTATTTTGTGGAACCAGCTGCTGGTTTCATTGATCTGTTCTACAGGTCTTCTAGTCTCTATTTCATTGAGTTATCCTCTAATCTTTATTATCTCTCTTTTTCTGCTTGGTTTAAGCTTTACTTGCTGTTCTTTTTCCAGTTTCTTTAGGTGCAAGTTTAGCTTGTGTATTTGAAATTTTTCCAATTTTTTGAGGGAGGCTTGTATTGTGATGTATTTCCCTCTTAGGACCGCCTTTGTTGTATCCCAAAGATTTTGAACAGTTGTGCTTTCATTTTTGTTAGTTTCCATGAATCTTTTTAATTATTCTCTAATTTCCTAGTTGATCCATTCATCTTTTAGTACGATGCTCTTTAACTTCCAAGTGTTTGAGTTCCTTCCAAATCTCTTCATGTGATTGAGTTCTAGTTTCAAAATATTGTGGTCTGAAAATATGCAGGGGATAATCCCAATCTTTGATATCGGTTAAGACCTGATTTGTCACCCCATATGTGGTCTATTCTGGAGAAAGTTCCATGTGCACTTGAGAAGAATGTATATTCAGTTGCATTAGGATGGAATATTCTGTATATATCTGTGAAATCCATTTGGTTTAGTGTGTCATTCAAGGCCCTTGTTTCTTTGGTGATGTTCTGCTTAGAAAATCTGTCCTTTGCTGAGAGTGCCACGTTGAAGTCTCCTACTATTAATATATTATTATCTATGTATATCTTTACTTTGGTTATTAATTGATTGATATACTTGGCTGCTCCCACATTAGGGGCATAAATATTCATAGTTGTTAGGTCCTCTTGTTGGATAAACCCTTTAAGCATGATATAGTGTCCCTCTTCATCTCTTTTTACAATCTTTGGTATAAAATGTAATTTATCTGGGGCACCTGGGTGGTTCAGTGGCTGAGCATCTGCCTTTGACTCAGGGTGTTATCCCGGGGTCCTACAATCAAGTCCCACGTAGGGGTCCTGCAATCAAGTCACACGTAGGGCTCCTGACAGGGAGCCTGCTTCTCTCGTCTGCCTATGTTTCTTTTTTTTTTTTTTTTTATGTTTCTTTTTTTAAAGATTTTATTTATTTATTTATTCATGAGAGACACAGACAGCGGGGGGGACAGAGACAGAGACAGAAACACAAGGCAGAGGGAGAAGGAGGCTCCATGAAGGGTGCCTGATGTGGGACCTGATCCCAGGACTCCAGGATCATGCCCTGGGCCGAAGGCAGACGCTAAACTGCTGAGCCACCCAGGGATCCCCCTGCCTATGTTTCTACCTCTCTGTGTGTGTCTCTGTGTTGCTCATGAATAAATAAGTAAAATATTGTAAAATATATATAATTTATCTGATATGAGGTTTGCTGCCCCAGCTTTCTTTTGAGGATCATTTGAATGGTAAATCATTCTCCACCCCCTCATTTTCAGTCTAGAGATGTCCTTAGGTCTAAAATGAGTCTCTTGTAGACAGCGTATAAATGGGTCTTGCTTTTTTATCCAGTCCTATAACCTGTGTCTTTTGATGCGATCATTTAGCCCAATCACAGAGTAACTATTGAAAGATATGAACTTAGTGTCATAGTATTACCTATACAGTTCTTCTTTCTGTGGATTGTTTCTTTGGGCTCCCTCCTTCGCTTACAAGGTCTCCCTTAATATTTCTTTCGATTTCTTTCGATTTGGTGGTGACATATTCTTTTAGTTTCTGTCTATCCTGGAACCTCTTTATCTCTCCTTCTATATTGAATGGTAGCTTTGCTGGATAAAGTATTATTGGCTGCATGTTTTTCTCATTTAGTACTCATTCTCATTTAGTATATATCTAAATGAGATATATAATGAGTATAATATATATATATATATATATAAATGATATAAATGAGTATATATCTAGTATATATTTAGTATATATCTCATTTTCTCATTTAGTATATCCTGCCAGCCCTTTCTGGCCTGCCAGGTCTCTGTGGATAGGTCTGCTGTTAATCTGATATTTCTCCCCATATAAGTTAAGAATCTTGTCTTGAACTGCTTTTAGGAATTTCTCTTTATCTTTGAAATTTGCAAACTTCACTATTATATGTTGGGGTGTTGATCCATCTTTGTTTATTTGGGGGAGGGTGTCCTCTCTATGTCTTGGATATGAGTGCCTGTTTCCTTCCCCAGATTAGGGAAGTTCTCAGCTATGATTTGTTCAAATATACTTTGTGGTCCTATCTCTCTCTACATCTTCTAGAATCCCAATAAGATGAATATCATTCCCTCTCAAACTATCATTTATTTCCCAAGGCTTCTCCTTGTGGACTCTTGTTTTTCTTTTTTCCTCACCTTGCTTCCTTTCTATCAACTTGTTTTCTATGTAATTCACTCTCTTTTCTACCTCATTAACCCTAGCAGTTAAAGCTAGGGTTAGACTACATCTCAGTTAAGTACTTTTAATTTTGGCCTGATTAGATCTCAATTCTGCAGTCAGAGTATCTCTAGAGTCTTTTATGCTTTTTTCAAGAGCCACCAGTAATTTTTTAATTGTACCTCTGAATTGTATCTCTGACATGCTACTTAAATCCATATTCATTGAGTCTGTGGCAGAGAGTATTACTTCGGATTCTTTCTTTTGTGGTAAATTCTTCCTTCTAGTCGTTTTGTCCAGTGCAGAATGTCTCTATGAGTGAGCAGAGTCAAAAATATCAGCTACTACCTAAGTAAAATACACCCTAGACAATTCTCGAGGAGGTCAGGCACCAGAAAATAAAAGAAAAAGAAAACAACAACAACAAAAAGACCATGAAAGTGGAAAACAAATTTTAAAATAATAATTTTTTTTAGAGTGGCTGCACCAGTTCACATTCCCACCAACAGTGTAAGAGGGCTCCCTTTTCTCCGCATCCTCTCCAACATTTGTCGTTAAAAAAAGGTGGGGGGAAATGATGGGAGAGAGAGAATATAGTTTCACAGAGTGGACCTAGAGGGTGATCCTCTTGGTTCTGAGTGTACTTTGTTCTGTATGTTAGAAGGTGCTAAATTCCAAATTTATATAAGGCAGCAAAACTTATATAAAGACACAACAGCAACCACAAAAACAGAAACCAGATTAAGGGGGAGTGGTGGAATGGGAAGGAAGAAAGAATATAATCTCACAGAATGAACCAACATAGTGCTCCACTTGGTTCTGAGTGTATTTTGGTCCATATGTTAGAAGGTACTAAATTCCACAATTATAAATCAAAACAAGACAAAAAAAACATAACTTATATATCTACAAAAATTAAATTGAATACGTTGAAAGGAATCCAAAAATGAAGACTATATGTAAGACATGTAATTGTAGAAATATGAAAGTCAAAAAGGAAAAACCCTAAAATCAAAGCGTTGATAAAATATTGCAGTTAAGGCAGGAAAAGAGAAAAAATATTGGGAATTTTTAACCTGAAAGATAAATTAATCTTAAGGCAAAAAACCCCTCCAGTTTTATATACCATTTTGCCTCAGTCCTGGCGCTCTCCAGCGCTGCTTGGTCAGTAGAGTTGCTCTTCCCTAGTTCTTCCAGCAGTTCTTCTGGGGACGAAGGGCCTGCTGTGCTGATTCTCAGGTGTCTGAGCGGAGATGCCCCGCCCCTTGCCAGGTGGCCCGGCTCAGTATGAAGCTGTTTGTCCCTGTGAGGCCTTTGTGCCCTAGAGGCCATGCCTCTCCCAGGTGAGAGGAGGGGGAAAAAGTGGCAGCGGCCACATCTCCAGCCCCGGAGCCAAGAGCTGCCCGCAGGTACTGAACCGCAGTCTCTCCGTGCACACTGGCCTAGCTCCTCCGGGGGCAGGCGTGGGGCACTGACCTGTACAAACTGAAGAGCGCCAGGCGGCAGGAGAGCGTTCACCACCTTGCGCCCGGCCGGTTCCACCTCTCCCAGAGGCAACGAGAACAGCCAGCTTTGTCCGCTGCAGCGCCCTGGGGTGAGCACTGAGCCTCCGAACTTGCGCCTTGGGGGTCGGCCTCTCCCAGAGGGAACGAGCATAGCCTGCCTGTGTCCGCTGCTGCGCTCCGGGGCTCTGAGCTCAGTTGCTGGACTACGGACCCGGCCCGCCTCTCCCAGAAGCCCCGCAAGGGTTGCTGCGGCCCAGCTCTCCTGGGGTCCCACCGAGGTTTGCGGCGAGCTCTCTCTTGGGCGCCCCTATTCTTACTGTGTCCCCAGGAATATTGAGACTCCACTGCCCCTCCTGCGATTCTGCCCTGTTTCCCCACTGAGCACTTTTTAGTCAGGGAAGACTCAAGCGCAGATTTCTAAAGCTCCGGATTGTGCGCTGCCCCGCTTTCCTGCAGCGGCTTTCCACGGCTCTCTCCCCCGTTCATCTTCCAATATATCCCTTCCGGCCCTCTTCTCCGCCCTCCTACCTTGTCAGAAGCGATCACTTTCCTCTCTAGCATTCCAGCTGTTCTCTCTTTACATCTCAAGTTGAATTCATAGGTGTTCGGGATGGTTTGGAAATTATCTAGGTAAGTTGGGGGAACCAGATGAAACGAGGACCCCTACTCTTCCACCATCTTGCCTCCACCCAATGGCTTTCCTTTCAATTAAAGGTTTATTTAGCTTCAGAATCCAAGTTTATGAATGACATGAGTCATGTGCTTATTGGAGTTTATCAAGTTTAAAAATAAGAATTTTAGTATTTCGTAAAACAAATTGAAACACTTGAACCATTTCTTGTCATTCAGAACTAGGTAACATAACAGTGGAATATGTAGTTTTTGTGAAAACAGGGAATTCCTCCACAGTAGTGTCTGTGTGATCATAAGATACAGAAAAAATGTGAAATATAGTCAGTTCTTGGTTTGTTTCATTCCTTTTAATCTTCCTTTATAAAATTGAAGTATATGTACCCGGATTGGCTTAGCTTACTCAAAATGAAATTAAATCGCAATAAATTTGACTTGCACACTTGCTTTTTAATTGCCCAAATATTAATTTAGCACCTACTCTTTGGAGGGCTCCTGCCTAGTACTGGCGGTGATAAGAAAAACAGACCCAACCCCTGCTTATAAAACTGTGGAGTCTGAGAGCAGCTGTCATATAGAGTAGTTGGTAAGATACTCCGTAAGAATGAAAGGACGAGTAAAAATAAGGGATGAAAAGGAGGGAAGGGGTCTCCAGATGAGTTCTAGTGTAAAATTCCCCAGGGCAAGGCAACTTGGGCCTTTTGGCAGCTGAAAGCTCTGCGATGGGAAGTAATTTCAAGTTAGCTGTATGGTGGGCTAAAGGTGGCTGTGGAAGTGGCGAACAGAAGCCAGGTCTCCAGTTGAGAGATTAAAGTCTGGAATGGAAAACAACCTTTAACAGTTACTTTGAGACATGAGTAAATCGGAGAGGACCTCCACCCAAGGCACGGATGGAACATATCCCGTGCTTCTGTCCCCAGTGCAGGTGAACACAGAGCACACACTAGGTGTTTTATTACACATCATCTCCAGGGAGTTCCTGAGTCATAAGGGCAGTATTCTTTTGAGGATGGAAACTCAGAAACCACTGGGCAGGCACTCTTTGCTCTAAGTTGGGGAGTCAGGACCCATTTTATTAAAAGAGCATTCAAATTCAGTGTTATTGTTTTGTTTTGTTTTTTTATTTGGCTCTAATTCTACCAATTCTAAGAGAGGTATAGATTTTAGGTGATGGTGAAGTTAATGAAGATAGAGTGCTTTGGGTAAAGGGGCAGCTGAGAAGAAAGAATTAGTCTTTGAATCCAATTCTAGAGGATTTGAGTTGTATTCAGCTGGAAAAGACTACCCCCGCACTTGAAGTATGATTTATTGGGGGGAAATTTACTTAGAGAGTCTCTGTTAGCAGCACTTTGGACTGATTTGGTGTTCCATGTTCTAGAGTGACATATATTCTCTGATATCTCCTAGATCAAAACATATTCCATCAGGGTGGGTAGTATCCTCTGAGGTCAAAATAATCATAATCATGGTAATAACAGATATTGTGTAAAGTCTCAGTGCATTCCAGGCATCTTTCCAGGTGCTTTATGTACATGAACCATGTTCCATCAGCCCTGTGAGACAGGTTTAACAAACCCATTTCACAGATGCAGAGCCTGAAGCCCATAGAACTTGCTAAGGCAGCCAGTTCACAGAGCTAATAAGTGATGGGGCTGGGACTAGACCTTTGGTCTGAATCTGTCCATAGCTCATACTTTTCCACTCCTCCCAGCTTGAGGCTGAGCATACTTCACTTAATTCACTTTCTTCTACTACTCCAAAATGTATCTCAAATGGTGAAAAGTAAAACTCTGTGACCAAAACACTGGATTGGAATACATAACCAGTACAATAAGAATACCAAAACAAATAAGGGATGAATAAAGGAGAGAAAGAGACAGTGACGATATGATCATCAACATGTGCAAAATCAGATATTCTCAAAAGATCAGAGACTCACAAAATCATCTGGCTCTATCCTTCTCTGTTAAAAGTAAATCTTTTAGAGCTACCTCAAGTATGGCTGGTGAAGAGAAGGAATATATCCGCTTTTATTTTTTTCCTCAGACACCACAACACCTGTCCTGGGCTCCCAGATGTATGCTGCTTTTTCCTAATCTTACATCACTCTTGGGACACGGACTCATTTTCTGCAAGACATGCAGTAAAGAAATTGGTCAAGCACTTGCAAGTACATGTCATTTCCCAGGAAGCCTTTAATCAAGAGACAAGCCAAGATGAGGACCCCCCATGAATAAGTCCTGAAGAGACAACTACCCCCAACATATTAGGGTCATCCAAAGACCTAAGGATGGTGACCTAAGCTCAGTAGGAGTCCCAGGCTCTGAAAGATATGGTGAGGACCATGAATGAGAAATGAAGAAAGGACCCAGCCAGAACATTGAGGTCCTATAGCATCACATCTCTGCTATCTGTTCTTGGAGGCACCCAAAGACCATGATCAGACAAGGATCAGCCTCATTTCCAACTTGGAATTCTCAGGAAAGGAGGACCTTCATGTAAGATAAGCAACTACAGGAAAGCAGAGTGAAGTTACAGGATTGGTCATCTGTCAAGGTGAGGCCTCAAATGTGGACTAAGAGTAGCACTCACAGCATAAAAGGATGCCCTACAACATCCCCTATGCTGTCCTCCCTGGGAAGCCCTGGGCAGTGATATCAGGCTGGTTTTAGCCTGGAAAGTCTCGGGAAGGTGAGGGCCTCTGTGTGATGGAAGCTGCCTCAGTTTTGCAGAGGGAGGGACCTGGGCCCTAATAAGAATTCATGTGAAGACCATGAGTGTTGTGAGGGAACCCCCAAAGCAAAGGGGACTAAATAGAATCCTGTATCATTCTTCGCCCTGGGGGACCCAGAAGAGCTCTAACTGGAGTCCCCTCATTCTGCCTGGTGAGTCTCAGAGAAGGAATGGCCTTCTCTAACAGGATGGGTCCCAGCTCTACAGGGGAAGAAGTCTTGGCCATAACTACAGTCCAGGTATGGACTGTCAAGGAATCTCTCCTGAAAGTGGGAGGCTCACAGAGTCCCGCCCCTCTTGCCAGGCTTCTGTGGCCCAGGAAGGAGTAGCCAGGAGAATAGCAAGAGGACTCGGGAGGCTGGGGGCTCTGGGCGCTGGCAGGCCTGGGCCAGCAGAGAGAGAAGCCCAGGCCCTGGGAGACACGGTGAGGACGTGCGTGAGGAGCCCTAGGCAGTGAAATCGCACAGAGCCCCGCCTCTGCTTTCAATCCTTGGAGACCCTGGACCGCGGCCAACACCGGATGCGGCTCACCCGACTTCCGTTCTGGGTGGGGCTTCGAGCGCCGGGCGCCATATTTGTTCGCTTGGCGGAGGCCGGATTCCCGGGACTGATCAGAATTCAGGGTAAGAACTCTGAGGGGGAACCGAAGAGATTCCTCCTCCCCCCTCGGCCTCCCATAATAAAGTTGGGTCCCTGAACCTGACCCTTCGGTTCGGCTCAGGGAGGTCCCAGCGTCTATAAGGCCAAGCGGTCCCTGCATCCTCATTACCGCTTGGCCTCGGGGCCTTATGGAATGCGCGGCCCCAGGGAGGAGAGGGCCTTTGTCCAAAGGCAGCTGCCCCACGCCTGCGGGCAGTCCTGGAATGCCCTGGAGTAATTCGGGCTGAGATAACCCCTCATTTTTGCCTAGGGGGGTGGTTTTGGTAGGGCAAGGACTCCTTTTTTCTTTACTTTACTTTACTTTACTTTTCTTTTTTTAAGAAAGGCCTTTATGTAAAGGAGGCAGCACCATAGGCGGAGGGAGGAGTTTGGGCCCTAAAAGGAGTAAAGGTAGGACCATCATTGCTAATAAGCACCCCTCTCCACAAAATAGGGAGCTGCACACAGCAGCACCCCGGCTCTCAGACCTGGGAGTCCCTAGGTGAGGTACTCAGATGGGCAGCACCCTGAATTCTCTTCTAGCTACTCAGGGAGGTGAAGCCTTTTGCTCTGAGGCTTGTAGGCTCAGGGAGATGGAGGAATCCCAAATCCTACCTGGAGTCAAGGTCAAGTCCTGAATGGGGTCTGAGGGAGCCACTGACTCCAGAACAATGGGGGTGAAGAATCTTGCCCCTGCTGTTAACAGGCATAGGCCCCAGCCACTCACTGCGGCTGTCAACTCAGGTCCCAGAAATATGAGGACCTTTGTCTAAGGGTTATGGCCTCAGAGCAGCAGAGAGTAGAGCCCCAGGAAGGGTTTGGAGTCAAGGTGAAGACCCTGAGTAAGGAAATGGAGACCACTCGATACCCAAATGAAAGAGTAGCTTATGACACCACCCCTGTTGTTAGTGCTGGGAGTCCTAGGACTACTCTGATTTCCTCCCTTGGGTTCTCAGGAGACAGAAGGACCAAGAGCAAGAACCCTGTGGGGTCCTAGAGCCATACCCTCACAGAACCTACAAAGGTGGCTTCTTTAAAAACCAAGGTGATCTCTTCCTGCTGTGGTGCTCACACTCTCATCTTCCCTGCTCCAGGTGCCGGCATCTTCTGCCCACACTTGTGCCTGCTGTCCCTGACCTAGTCATGCCTCGGGGCCAAAAGAGTAAGCTCCGTGCCCGTAAGAAACGCTGCCAGGCCCGTGTTGAGAGCCAGGGCCTTGGGGATACTCAGGCCACTACAGGAGAGGTCAATAAGTCCCCCTCTTCTGTTTCTGGGGATGCTCCCTTGAGCTCCCCTGCTGCTGGCGCTTCCCAGAAGCCTCAGGGATCCCAAGCCACTAGCTCTTCTGCTGCACGTGGTTCACGCCGCAGATCTAATGCAGGTGCCAAGAGCCGGGTTGATAGAGGTAAACATTCCTCCCAGGCCTCAACTACCCCTGAGAGTGCTCGCAATGATCTTCTAACCAGGAAGGTGGGAATATTGATGCAGTTCATGCTAGAAAGGTATGCAATGAAGGCACCCATTATAAGGGCAGAGATGCTGAAGATCATCAACAAAAGGTACAAGGAAGATTTCCCTGAGATCTTCGGGAAAGCCTCTGAGCACCTGGAGCTGGTCTTTGGCCTAGAATTAAAGGAAATCAAGCCCGGTGGTCACTCCTATAACCTCGTGAGCAGCCTAGACATTACCAGTGATGGCGATGTGAGCAATGGCTGGGGTCCTCCTAAGAATGGTCTTCTTATGCCTCTTCTGAGTGTGATCTTCCTGAGTGGCAACCAAGCCTCTGAAGAGGATATCTGGGAATTCATGAATATCTTAGGCGTCTATGAAGGAAGGAAGCACGTAGTCTTTGGGGAGCCCAGGAAGCTCATCACCCAAGATTTGGTGCAGGAAAAGTACCTGGAATACCGCCAGGTGTCCGGTAGTGATCCTCCACGCTACGAGTTCCTGTGGGGCCCGAGAGCCCATGCCGAGACCAGCAAGATGAGAGTCCTAGAGTTTTTGGCGAAGGTCCATGATACCGTCCCCAGTGCCTTCCCATTCCATTATGAAGAGGCTCTGCGAGATGAGGAAGAGCGAGCCCAGGTCAGAGCCACGGCTAAGGCTGCCTCTGCTACCAAGGCCAGTGCACGTTCCAGGGCCACATCCAGCCGCTCCACTCCTCCCTAGAGAGGGCTGAGGCAGATTCTTCCCTCTGTGTTTGATGAGGGCTGCTAACCTTTAAAGTAGTGAGAGCCTAAGGTGGGGTTGGCAAGATCATAATATGTATCTTCTTTTTATTTTTCCTATTGTCTGTGGTAGCTTACAAATGTTCCTTTCATTAGAATGTTTATTTAGATTCAGAATATAAGTTTATAAATGACATAGATCACACATTGCAGTTTAGCAGTTTTAAGAGTAAGAGTTTTGGTATTGCATAATATAGCTTGAAAATTTTTGCATCTCCTTTGGGTTCCAGAACAAGATAATATGGTGTTGGAGTGGGGATTATTCTTGGAAATATGAAAGACCCAGCAAAAATACAGCTGTGGTTTAAAATAGAAACAAAGTAAAATGTAGTTAAATCTTGGATTATCTTATTCATTTTGTCGTTCTTTTTGTAAAATTCAAGGATATATGTCTGAATGTCCTTATTCATGAATGCAGATAAAATTAAATAGTAATAAATTACATTCCTTGCCTAGTGCCCTGTTTATTCTTATTATTAATTGATCATCTGTTCTTTGGGAGGCTGTAAATAATGATGATGCTAAGGATAAAGACCCTACACGTAGATTTTTAGAGTGTAAGAGCCATTATTATATAAGGAAGATGGGTATGATGATCTCTAACACGAAAAGACAAGTTTAAAAAAAAAGATGAGGAACAGGGGCAAATGAGAGCAGTGAAGCATAAATTCTCTGAGGCAGGACACTTTGGGGTCTTCTCAGTGCATAGCTGCCATTCAAGAAGACAGCACTGCAGTCTCTGACATCTCCTGGACAAAAAAATATCCCAGACATGAAAGTTTTTTCCGGTATAAGACTAAGCATAATAATAACTAACATTTATTAAAGACCCAATATTTGCCAGTCACGATGCCAGGTACTTCACATATATTGCATATGTTCCCACAGTCCTACAGAACAGGACTTCTCCAAACCACTTGGCAGATGAAGAGCTTGAAATATTCTCAAGTTCACTTAGCGGGTGAACTGATAGAACCAGGAATGGAACCTGGTCTGATTCCTCTGGAGCCCATGCTGTTCTGCTCCTCCCAGCCTGAGGTCAACCTCATGTCTCTTACTTTCTCTTCTCACTGTTCCATGATGTCTCTCAGGCAATGAGAGAAGGACCCTGTGGCCAAAGTACTAAAAGCACGTCTAAAGAAGGAAGGTGGAGGACCCGGGTGGCTCAGTGCTTGAGAGTCTGCCTTTGGCTCAGGTCGTGACTCCTGGGATGGAGTCCTGCATTGGGCTCCCCACAGGGAGCCTGCTTCTCCCTCTGCCTGTGTCTCTACTTCTCTGTTTCTCATGAATAAATAAATAAAATCTTTAAAAAGGAATAAGGAAGGTGAAAATGAAAAGCACAATTTGGGGATTGTCCATAAGGTTCATTTCTAGGATCTTCCTGCCCCTTGTCCCAGGGTCCCTGCAGAGCTGGCTCTGCCCTGGTCCCAGCACATGTGTCCAGTCCCGGCACTTTCCTGCAGGACACCTCCCTCCCCTGGGATCTCCCCAGAGTGCCCTCACATCCACACTGGGACCTGACTTGCTGGAAGATCCCTCTGTGTCCTCCTCTGGAGGTTGCATCTGCTCCTGGTAGAACAGACAGCCCATTCCCCTCACCCCCCACCCTGACTTAGAGCATTCTGACTCCCTGAAGCTTCCATTCTTCCCCATGGTCCCCTCTGACAGCAACTGCCCTTCAGTGGGATTCTTTTTTTTATATAATATGGTATCTTTGTTACTAATCCTTAAATATCTACAAGAACTAGTTTACCACATTCTATTTTTTTATTGGAGTTCAATTTGCCAACATACAGCATAACACCCAGTGCTCATCCCTTCAAGTGCCCCCCTCAGTGCACCCCAAACTCCCGCCCACCTCCCTTTCCACCACCCCTTGTTCATTTCCCAGAGTCATGTTCTGTTTCCCTCTCTGATATTTCCTACTCATACTGTGATTCTGACAGCAAAGCTAAACTCCCTGGGTCCTTCCACCTCACAAACTTAGTGGCTTTTTGGTTTTTGTTTTTGTTTTTTTTTTTTTTTTTTTTTTTTTTTTTTTTTTTTTTTTTTACCAAATCAGCTAGTAGGTACATTCTGATTTGACATGGAAGTTCAGAGTCTTTGTTTGTAACTCTGAGGCTGGAGAGGACTTTTTTGGAAACAACCTGATATTTGCAGTAGGATTTTAATGGAGTTTCTTACTTTTTTTTTTTTTTTAATTAACTTTTATTGGTGTTTAATTTACCAACATACAGAAAAACACCCAGTGCTCATCCCGTCAAGTGTCCACCTCAATGCCCGTCACCCATTCCCCTCCAACACCCGCCCTCCTCCCCTTCCACCACCCCTAGTTCGTTTCCCCGAGTTAGGAGTCTTTATGTTCTGTCTCCCTTCCTGATATTTCCCAACATTTCTTTTCCCTTCCTTTATATTCCCTTTCACTATTATTCATATTCCCCAAATGTGGCCACCGAATTCATACACTGATGAGTGAGCTTAACTAAGTGGTCAAGAACCAAAGTTCCCTCCTAAGTGGTAGATGAGGAAGGACTGAGGAAATCACCATGGAAGAAAATGTCTACTGAGGCTAAATTTCTAAAAACCCATCTTGGAGTCCTTAGCAGACATGCTAACTTTCAATGAAAAGGAAAAAGAATTCACCATTCTTCCAGCAAATCTTGTCTATATCTGTCCCAGGGAAAATGCTGTTTTTACAGTGTACTTAATGGCACCTGATCAGGTATTCAGGCATGTTCAGTTGGGTAGTGGGTAGCCATGATTTTAACCACATGCCAAAAGGTAGGAGCAAAGTCTCAGCCTACTGAGATTATACAAGTTGTTGCAAATGGCCATGCAGAAAGGTGCTGTTGAGGGACAAGGGGTGAGCCCTTCCTGCTAAGATTTACAAGGTCCTCTTTTTTTTTTAAGATTTTACTTATTTATTCATAGAGACAGAGACAGAGGCAGAGACACAGGCAGAGGGAGAAGCAGGCTCCATGCCGGGAGCCCGACGTGGAACTGGATCCCAGGTCTCCAGGATCACACCCCAGGCTGCAGATGGCACTAAACAGCTGCGCCACTGGAGCTGCCCTACAAGGTCCTCTTGAGAATTAGCTATCCTATATTTGAAAGCATCTGTTACATTGTATGCAGTAGAAAATAATTGATGAACTTCAGGGTAAATTTAACCTTCTGAAAAACTCCTCCAAGAAGGGAACAGTTTGTTGTTATAACCAATTGCTACAGTAGCTCTTAATTGAGCACCTACAATGTAGAAGCAATTCCATTCCCAGTCCAGTTGTAGTTGGGAAGGGTCATATGACTAACTCCTACCACTGATATATGAGTAGAAGCATGTTTTTAACCTCCAGGCCAAGGCACATGACTGTGAGTATGCCACTTCCATGCTCTCTCTTCCACTCAGCAGCAAACATGGGGAGCCCGTGTTGAGATGTGGAACCACATGATGGAGACAGCCTGGATCTCTGGATCACCTGACATCACCCCCGTCAGGTTTTATGTACACGAGAAATAAAGATCTTGTCATGTTAAGCCATTCAGATTTCAGGTTTTCTGTGTTGCATCAGGTAGCAGTAACTTTATCTGAGTAATACGCAACTGCTATTTCTCTTGCTAGGCTCATTTAAACATTTTAATGACAAAGCTAATAGTAGTACATATATTCTAGTCATAAAAAAAATCTGACACAGGTCAATCACAGTCTCCCTTATAACATTCCTCCAAAATTCAACCCTGTTTTCAATAGTAACCACAATGAACAGTCTGATGTGTGTCATTTTAAAGCTGATTTGAGGCTTTTTCATACATAGACATACTATAAAAAGACAAGGGTTTTTAGGCATACATAGGCAATAATTTGTATATTGTTCTGTAACTTGCTCTTATAACTTAATGAAGTGAATGCAAGATCTTTCCATGGCAGCTCATAGAAGACCTGCCTCACTTTCTAAAACTGCTACATCACCAATGGAAAAAGTCCCAGCCATCCCTCTCTCTGGTCCTGACAACTGACAGCATGAAGCAGGGCCACCTTAACCAGCCTAGAGATCCATGGGAACAAATGGCAGCTGTATTAAGATGCTGAGTTTTGTGGCTTTTCATCAGGCACAAGAAGTTTATTAATAACTATGTGAAGGGTGAGCAGTGGTTATGAACAGTTCATATTTAAATTAAAAAAAATTTTATTGGAGTCCAGTTTGCCAACATATAGCATATCACCCAGTGCTCATCCCGTCAAGTGCCCCCCTCAGCGTCTGTCACCCAGTCACCCCCACCCCCCGCCCACCTCCCTTTCCACTACCCCTTGTTCGTTTCCCAGAATTAGGAGTCTCTTATGTTCTGTCTCCCTCACTGATATTTCCCACTCATTTTCTCTCCTTTCCCCTTTATTCCCTTTCACTATTTTTTATATTCCCCAAATGAATGAGACCATATAATGTTTGTCCTTCTCCGATTGACTTATTTCACTCAGCATAATACCCTCCAGTTCCATCCACATTGAAGCAATTGGTGGGTATTTGTCATTTCTAATGGCTGTGTAATATTCCATTGTATACATAAACCACATCTTCTTTATCCATTCATCTTTTGATGGACACCGAGGCTCCTTCCACAGTTTGGCTATTGTGGACATTGCTGCTATAAACATTGGGGTGCAGGTGTCCCAGCGTTTCACTGCATCTGTATGTTTGGGGTAAATCCCCAGCACTGCAATTGCTGGGTCGTAGGGCAGGTCTATTTTTAACCCTTTGAGGAACCTCCACACAGTTTTCCAGAGTGGCTGCACCAGTTCACACTTTTTAATCTTTGTTTTCTACTAGCACATATTATTAAAAATATTCTAAAAAGTTAAGAAAAACTTTAAAAGGCATGAGAAATTCCAATTATAGATCTTAGGGCAACTTTTAAAATGGGAAAAATAATCTGTAAGAGAAGAGTTAAATGATACATCATAATTTTACCTATAAAATACCAAAAAAAATTGTACGCAGAGACTGTTCTTTCTCAAGATGGCAGATTAACAAAGAGAAAATTTATATCAGAGGATAAAGTCCTGGTAGTTTATGGCTTTCTACATAGTTTATGGAGCGTATTTATCTCACACCATCTAGAAAGGCAATATGCAGTACATAGGAGCATGGGGTTCTGGAGCTGGACAACTGGTGTTTGAATCCCAGCTCTACCATTTCCTAGCTGTGTGAACTTGGATAAATTACTCAACCACTCTGTGTCTTTTTTCTCATCTGTAAAATTGGGATGATAATAGCACCTCACTATAAGATTATTTTGAGGATTAGATGTAAGGCATTCAGAACAAAGCCCATAAATTCATAGGCATTACTTATGTATTAAGTTATTTTATTATCAAAGCATTTTGCTGAGTTTTCATTTTGTATATTGAGAAGTTAATTCACCTTTAATACAGTGAGAGTATGAACCCTATAGATAACCTTAACACTTAAAAACCAAAATGTAGAAATATAACCTCTGAAAAGTATCTGTCACATCTGTAGTCTCTAAAATGCTATAGGAGAATTCTCATTAATATTGTCAATAAAAATAATTACACGATGCCTAAGTACTAGCTGTAGTTATCAGAAAAATTCACTTTACTACTTCATTCCCCATATTTATAGGATAAATGAGGTGCAGGGGCACCTGAGTAGCTCAGTTGGTCAAGTATCTGCCTTCAGCTCAGGTCATGATCCGGGGGTCCTGGGATCCAGCCCCATGTCAGGCTCTCTACTCAGTGGGGCATCTGCTTCCACTTCTCCCTCTGTTCCCCTCTCCCTGCTCATCCTCTCACTCTCTCTCTCAAATAAATAAAATCCTTTTTTAAAAAAAGGATAAATGAGAATGTAGAGACATTTTATTTTCTGCCATTAACAAATAGCTAAGAAGAACTGACGGACTTGGCTTTGACCACAACTTGGACTAAGTAAGACTTAAGGAGAGTTTTGTATCTAAGGATACCCCCAAAAGTCTTTTTTATAAATCTTAGAAGGTTCTGGTGACCTCTTTTGAGAATAATATGGAAGAAGGACTGGAGTACATTGGAAATGCTACATACTCGGAGCCTCATTTTCGTGCATATTTGATATTTTAAGTGATTTTTTAATCTTTAATTTTTATTTTTTAATGGTTTTATTTATTTATTCATGCCAGAGAGAGAGATACAGAGAGGCAGAGGCATAGGCAGAGAGAGAAGCAGGCTCCTTGCAGGAAGCTCGATGTGGGACTCTATCCCAGGGCCCCAGGATCACTCCCTGGGCCGAAGGCAGACACTCAACTGCTGAGCCACCCAGGCGTCCCTAAGTGATTTTTTAAACTTCATTTTTCCAAGCTGGAACATTTTATAATTATTAGTCTCATAAGATGTTTCATTTTTATTTATACAAATATTTGGAATCTGTGATGAGATGTGTACATTTGGGTCAGTTGGACTTCCTTTATTTTGCATCAATGCACTTTTAGAATTTGGCATTCTTCTTTTTCAAATAAAATGCATATATACTTGGCACAGCTTCCTGCTTGACTGTTATTGTGCCTTATGTAAAATGACATTTAGTTTGCTTCTCCATGGGTAGAATCAATAATGTAAGTTGTATTTATGTCCTGGAATAATATATATTTCTTGTCTAGCCACATTGTAGGTTGTTAAATAGGCTGTGGGATCTGGCCTAGGAAACTAATCATCCTTTGTCACTTCTTCCTAGTCAGGAAAGGGGAGCCAGAATTCTAAACAATTAAGTTTAGAACTAAATATATAAGATAAAAGTTGTTTAGAAATGGAGATCTCTTGCACTAAGGGGAAAATATTAATACTGCTCTTCTTGCAAAACATAAATGGAGAACTCAGGTAAAGACAACTCAATCAGCATTTATATCATCATCTCAAGATTTTGAGCCAAACTACAATATACTATAATGTGTATATGTGTTGTGATGTCAATTTCCAGTTCAAGTTAACTCCACTGGCTTTATTAATCTTACAAACATATTTGTTAGTTAATCCAAAAGACATTGCAAAATCTCTGTCAGCCTGTTAGAACCCAAACCCCCTAAAGTGTTTGGACTTACTGGCTCAATAATTCCACATCTGGAAATCTATGGAAAGTTCTCTTTTCTGGAACTCTGATGTGTATGACTCTGTTGTGACTGTTCTCTCTTCTGCCAAATATGCTATTGCCTTGGCTTTTGTATTAGTCATGATAGGCCAAGGCTATGTTAAAGGGTCAAATTAATCCTGAAATCTCAGGGTTATACAACAAAGGTGTATTTCTTGAGGACACTACATGTTGGTGGGTATGATCGGTTCATAGATATCTCAAATTCAGTGTGGCAAGATACAAACTCATTATTTCCTCTCAAAACTCCTTCCTCCTCTTCCTGTATTCTTTGTCCCAGGCAGTGGCAGCACCAGGTTTCCAAGTCTAGATTCCTCCCCTATCACTCTTACCTCTTAATTTTATATGCCAACTTGGCTAGACTATGGTGCCTATTTGTTTGGTCAGACATAAATCTGGATGTCACTGTGAAGGTGTTTTTTTACATATGACTAATATTTAAATCCACAGCCTTTGAGTGAAGCAGATTACCAGCCATAGTGTAGATAGGCCTCATCCAATCAGTTGAGGGCCCCAAGAGCAAAGACTGTGGTTTCCCAAAAGAATTCATCTTCAAGACTACAACACAGAAACCCTTTCTTAGTTTCCAGTTGCCCTGCTCTGCTCTGCAGATTTCAGACTCAAGACTGTAACATCTTTTAGTGTACTTGCTTGCCCTACTATATATATACATCCTTCCTATTCATTCTCTTTCCTCAGGAACCCTGACTAATGCACCCTCACACACTACGAGCACTTCAAATTCAATATGTCAAAAAGAACTTATGGGCTCTCCCTGAAACCAGAGGCCTTCACATCTTATTTCAGTAAATGTTTGTACTATCTACACCGTTGCTAATGTCAGAAACCCAGCCATCATTTCTCTTTCTTATCACCTTTCCAAACTATAACCAAGAATCAAGGCCTGTTGATTCTACTGTGAAATATTAGTAACAACCTTCCAAATTCTCTTTAATTTCACTAAATTTCCTCACCCTCATCTGTCTGATTTCTTCATTTGTCTTCTAACTTCTGATTTCCCTGCACCTGCTTTTTTTTAATAATAAATTAATTTTTTATTGGTGTTCAATTTGCCAACATACAGAATAACACCCAGTGCTCATCCCGTCAAGTGTCCCCCCTCAGTGCCCATCACCCAGTACCCCCACCCCCGCCCTCCTCCCCTTCCACCACCCCTAGTTCGTTTCCCAGAGTTAGGAGTCTTCCATGTTCTGTCTCCCTTTCTGATATCTCCTACCCATTTCTTCTCCCTTCCCCTCTATTCCCTTTCACTATTATTTATATTCCCCAAATGAATGAGATCATATAATGTTTGTCCTCCGATTGACTTATTTCACTCAGCATAATACCCTCCAGTTCCATCCACGTTGAAGCAAATGGTGGGTATTTGTCATTTCTAATGGCTGAGGAATATTCCATTGAATACATAGACCACATCTTCTTTATCCATTCATCTTTCAATGGACACCGAGTCTCCTTCCACAGTTTGGCTATTCTGGACATTGCTGCTATAAACATTGGGGTGCAGGTGTCCTGGCATTTCATTGCATCTGTATCTTTGGGGTAAATCCCCAGCACTGCAATTGCTGGGTCATAGGGCAGATCTATTTTTAACTCTTTGAGGAACCTCCACACAGTTTTCCAGAGTGGCTGCATCAGTTCACATTCCCACCAACAGTGTAAGAGGGTTCCCTTTTCTCCGCATCCTCTCCAACATTTGTGGTTTCCTGCCTTGTTAATTTTCACCATTCTCACTGGTGTGAGGTGGTATCTCATTGTGGTTTGGAATTGTATTTCCCTGACAGCAAGTGATGCAGAGCATTTTCTCATGTGCATGTTGGCCATGTCTATGTCTTCCTCTGTGAGATTTCTCTTCATGTCTTTTGCCCATTTCATGATTGGATTGTTTGTTTCTTTGCTGTTGAGTTTAATAAGTTCTTTATAGATCTTGGAAACTAGCCCTTTATCTGACACGTCATTTGCAAATATCTTCTCCCATTCTGTAGGTTGTCTTTTAGTTTTGTTGACTGTATCCTTTGCTGTGCAAAAGCTTCCTTCCCTGCACCTGCTTTTATGCATCCTTTCCAGTTCTTTCTTCCTCAAGTTTTAAGACCTGCATTACAGCACCACTTTTGTGATGCAATTTTGAGCTTCGTTTGCATGAATTTTCAATGGTGGTTTGGATGGTCCTTGAGAGATTTTCCATTATCTATTTCTTATTTTGTGCCCTAGCACTCTGTATTGTTGAGAATACTATAGGAATCTTCAGAATTCCAGAAATCTATTTAGAGAATTCTGAAATCGAAAATAGATTGAAAGGTCTGGAGGATTTGGTTAGAAAAGGAAAGAAAGCATCAGCGTCATTTCTCGATCTTACACAGCCAGGTGGCAGTGTTGCTTCTTGGAATATAGTCATCAGAGGTTTATGATTTGGAACTGGGTTTGGGGCTTGACCCTGAGCATTTATTTTATTATTCTGGTGAATCCAATCTACCTGCAACTTATTACTCCCCAGTCATGTCACTGGAGCAGCAACACAAGCTTGATTCCTTCCTTTTTTTTCCAAGTATCTTTATTTGCTTTTAACAGACCTCTGATTGCCTAGATGAAAAAGTTTTGCCTGAAAGAAAGAGAAGATGAGAAAGAATTAAAATCCAGTTCGCGGTTGTCCTTTCTACAGAAAGACTCATTATCAGGGAAAAAATTGTAGTACCATTGCAACACATTTATGAAAACTGATTTGAAACTTAAAGCAAAAAAACATGTGAAGCAGTTAGTCCAATCCATGTGGCTGCAGGGTAATTAGTGAAATCCAGCTTAATCAGAAGCTTGCTATGCAGCGGGGTGATTTGACTAACAGCCTGGAAAGGTACAAAACAACTGGGTAATGAAGTGGATCTGACTATAATGTGCAAGATTGCTCCTGGGGTTATACAGAAATCCATTATTCATACAGGTATTGTATCTTATAGACAAGAGATCTTCAAAACTGGAAATACTGAATCTTTCCCTTTTGACTCTGCTTCACGCCTCCCATAGACTGAGGATTGAAGGGCAACTTTAGAGAGGGAAATATTTTAGTAAATTCTTTCCAGGTCTAATCTGATATGTCATCCAAGGTGGAGGATGTGTTCTGTGTTATACTCTAAGGCTTTGTCACACATCATCTTATCTGACTCTCATAAAAAAAAAAAAAACCCTGTCTCAAGGAGGAATAACAGTTACCACTCTCAATTTTCATGTGATGAATTTGTGATGAATTTGAAGTTCCAAGATGTGAAATGTTAGATCTGAAGGCAGTTACCACAAGCCCATAAAGACAACTTTTCTTTCCTTAGTGATGCCTATGGGAGTTGCCAGGCATGGATAGCCCGGCTGCAGCTGAAAACTCCTCTGTGACTTTTCTCAGACAGGTGGAAAACTACATGCACACATCATTGGACAAATCATCAGCTTCACAGGTGACATGAGCACATTTCTGTCCAGGTGAAGTTCTTGGAGATAAATAAGTGCAAACAGCATTCACTGCTTATTAAAAAATGAGAAGCTTTACTCTAACAAGAAAAGTTAGCCTTAGGCATGAGGAAAATAGGTGTCTGCCTATGTGGCAAGACTCAAGAAGCATCTGAATGGCTTTTTGCCCTACCCTGATACAAGTCAAATAGATCTCGATTCCTACTCCTGCCATTCTCCCAGGTGGGAGGGCATACACAGGGCCAGAGGTAGACCATACTGCCTTTATAGCACAGTATGGGTATGCTAGACCAAATGAATGTTTGGGACATCTGGCAAAAGGAGAGGCAAAGAGAAAGCAAATCTCTAGGGTTTGAGACTCGAAACCTAATCAGTCTAGTTCAACTTCCCTGTGAGTAATTAGCAACTAAAAAACAATGGACAACAACGATAAAATCAAATGGGTTTCTCAGGAATTGCAAGGCTCTATGGGGGGGGGGGGTAATGGGAAGGATAGAAATGCAGAAAACATTGTCCTCACTGCAGGGAGTTTCTGGTTTGCCTTGAGAGATACCCGTGTGCATATAAAACCACTTAACTGTCTAAGGCAGTACACCACACTTGTGAAATGATTGATCTTCGAGTGAAGGGCCTGAGCCCTGTGATTCCTTTGTTTCCTTTATGTTTATTTGTGATTTGGGGGGCACAGGGGAATCTCTCTATCGTTAGAATTTAATATTTCTGAGGGAGATAGATGAAAGGTGACAGGTGTTATTTAATTCTTTTTTCTCTCCACAGGTGAATTCTGCTTAACATTTGTTTTTTTATTTTTATTTTTTGGTATTTTTTTTTTATTGCAGTTCGATTTGCCAACATATAGTATAACACCCGGTGCTCATCCTGTCATGTGCCCCCCTCAGTGCCCATCACCCAGTCACCCCATCCCCTCTCCCACCTTCCTTTCCAGTACCCCTTGTTTGTTTCCCAGAGCTAGGTGTCTCTCATGTTTCTGTCACCCTCACTGATATTTCCCACTCATTTTCTCTCCTTTCCCCTTTATTCCCTTTCACTATTTTTATATATTTATTTTAGAGAGTGAGCATGTGCATGAGAGCATGAGCAGGGAGAGGGGCAGAGTGAGAAGCAGATTCCCTGCTGAGCAGGGAGCCCAATGCCAGGGCTCAATCCCAGGACCCTAGGGTCATGATCCTAGTGAAAAGCAGACACTTAACTGACTGAGCTACCCAGGCACCCCACAATAACTTTTCAAGTAGGTATTATTATTCCATTTTACAAATGGAGAAAACTGAGGTTTAAAGAAGTTTAATCAGGGCCACCTGGGTGGCTAAGTCCACTAGGCATCTGACACTTGATTTCAGCTTGGGTCAGGATCTCACAGTTGTTAGAATGAGCCCCATCCCAGGCTCTGATGGGCGTTGAGCCTGCTTAAGATTCCCTCTCTTCCGCTGCTCCTCTCCGCTTCCTCTTTAGAATAATAATTAAGTAAAATAAAAATAAAGAGGTTTAATTAGTTGTTTAAGTTTACATACTAGTAAATAACAGGACCTGTATTCAAACTAAGACATCATTTTCTTTTTTTTAAGATTTTATTTATTTATGAGAGACAAAGAGAGAGAGAGAGGCGGAGACACAGGCAGAGGGAGAAGCAGGCTCCATGCAGGGAGCCTGATGTGGGACTCGATCCCAGGACTCCAGGATGACACCCTGGGCCAAAGGCAGGCACTAAACTGCTGAGCCACCCAGGGATGCCCGACATTTTTATTTTCAAGCCTCTATGCTTTCTTATGCTTCCCTTTAAAACATATCATGATTACTACATCCTATTTAATTATTTATTTTTTCTTTAATAAATTAATTTTTTATTGGTGTTCAATTTACCAACATACAGAATAACACCCAGTGCTCATCCTGTCAAGTGCCACCCTCAGTGCCCGTCACCAATTCACCCCCACACCCTGCCCTCCTCCACTTCCTCCACCCCTAGTTCGTTTCCCAGAGTTAGGAGTCTTTATGTTCAGTCTCCCTTCCTGATATTTCCCACACATTTCTTCTCCCTTCCTTTATATTCCCTTTCACTATTATTTATATTCCCCAAATGAATGAGAACATACACTGTTTGTCCTTCTTTGATTGACATACTTCACTCAGCATAATACACTCCAGTTCCATCCACGTTGAAGCAAATGGTGGGTATTTGTCGTTTCTAATGGCTGAGGAATATTCCATTGTATACATAGACCACATCTTCTTTATCTATTCATCTTTTTATGGACACCGAGGCTCCTTCCACAGTTTGGCTATTGTGGACATTGCTGCTGGAAACATCGGGGTGCAGGTGTCCCGGCGTTTCATTGCATCTGAATCTTTGGGGTAAATCCCCAACAGTGCAATTGCTGGGTCATAGGGCAGGTCTATTTTTAACTCTTTGAGGAACCTCCACACAGTTTTCCAGAGTGGCTGCACCAGTTCACATTCCGACCAACAGTGCAAGAGGGTTCCCCTTTCTCCACATCCTCTCCAACATTTGTTGTTTCCTGTCTTGTTAATTTTCCCCATTCTCACTGGTGTGAGGTGGTATCGCATTGTGGTTTGGAATTGTATATCCCTGACGGCAAGTGATGCAGAGCATTTTCTCATGTGCCTGTTGGCCATGTCTATGTCTTCCTCTGTGAGATTTCTCTTCATGTCTTTTGCCCATTTCATGATTGGATTGTTTGTTTCTTTGGAGTTGAGTTTAATAAGTTCTTTATAGATCTTGGAAACTAGCCCTTTATCTGATACGTCATTTGCAAATATCTTCTCCCATTCTGGAGGTTGTCTTTTAGTTTTGTTGACTGTATCCTTTGCTGTGCAAAAGCTTTTTATCTTGATGAAGTCCCAATAGTTCATTTTTGCTTTTGTTTCTTTTGCCTTTGTGGATGTATCTTGTAAGAAGTTACTGTGGCCGAGTTCAAAAAGGGTGTTGCCTGTGTTCTCCGCTAGGATTTTGATGGAATCTTGTCTCACATTTAGATTTTTCATCCATTTTGAGTTTATCTCTGTGTATGGTGAAAGAGAGTGGTCTAGTTTCATTCTTCTGCATGTGGATGTCCAATTTTCCCAGCACCATTTATTGAAGAGACTGTCTTTCTTCCAATGGATAGTCTTTCCTCCTTTATCGAATATTCGTTGACCATAAAGTTCAGGGTCCACTTCTGGGTTCTCTATTCTGTTCCATTGATCTATGTGTCTGTTTTTGTGCCAGTACCACACTGTCTTGATGACCACAGCCTTGTAGTACAACCTGAAATCTGGCATTGTGATGCCCCCAGATATGGTTTTCTTTTTTTAAATTCCCCTGGCTATTCGGGGTCTTTTCTAATTCCACACAAATCTTAAAATAATTTGTTCCAACTCTCTGAAGAAAGTCCATGGTATTCTGATAGGGATTGCATTAAACATGTAAATTGCCCTGGGTAACATTGACATTTTCACAATGTTAATTCTGCCAATCCATGAGCATGGAATATTTTTCCATCTCTTTGTGTCTTCCTCAATTTCTTTCAGAAGTGTTCTATAGTTTTTAGGGTATAGATTCTTTACCTCTTTGGTTACGTTTATTCCTAGGTATCTTATGGTTTTGGGTGCAATTGTAAAAGGGATTGACTCCTTAATTTCTCTTTCTTCAGTCTCATTGTTAGTGTATAGAAATGCCATTGATTTCTGGGCATTGACTTTGTATACTGTCACGTTACCAAATTGCTGTATGACTTCTAGCAATCTTGGGGTGGAGGCTTTTGGGTTTTCTAGGTAGAGTATCATGTCATCGGCGAAGAGGGAGAGTTTGACTTCTTCTTTTCCAATTTGAATGCCTTTAATGTCTTTTTGTTGTCTGATTGCTGAGGCTAGGGCTTCCAGTACTATGATGAATAGCAGTGGTGAGAGTGGACATCCCTGTCTTGTTCTTGATCTTAGGGGAAAGGCTCCCAGTGCTTCCCCATTGAGAATGATATTTGCTGTGGGCTTTTCAGAGATGGCTTTTAAGATGTCGAGGAATGTTCCCTCTATCCCTACACTCTGAAGAGTTTTGATCAGGAATGGATGCTGTATTTTGTCAAATGCTTTCTCTGCATCTAATGAGAGGATCATATGGTTCTTGGTTTTTCTCTTGCTAATATGATGAATCACAATGATTGTTTTACGAGTGTTGAACCAGCCTTGTATCCCGGGGATAAATCTTACTTGGTCATGGTGAATAATTTTCTTAATGTACTCTTGGATCCTATTGGCTAGTATCTTGTTGAGAATTTTTGCATCCATGTTCATCGGGGATATTGGTCTATAATTCTCTTTTTTGGTGGGGTCTTTGTCTGGTTTTGGAATTAAGGTGATGCTGGCCTCATAGAACGAATTTGGACATACTCCTTCTCTTTCTATCTTTCCAAACAGCTTTAGTAGAATAGGTATGATTTCTTCTTTAAACGTTTGATAGAATTCCCCTGGGAAGCCATCTGGCCCTGGACTCTTGTGTCTTGGGAGGTTTTTGATGACTGCTTCAATTTCCTCCCGGTTATTGGCCTGTTCAGGTTTTCTATTTCTTCCTGCTCCAGTTTTGGTAGTTTGTGGCTTTCCAGGAATGCGTCCATCTCTCCTAGATTTCCTAACTTATTGGCGTACTGCTGTTCATAATATGTTTCTAAAATCGTTTGTATTTCCTTGGTGTTGGTAGTGATCTCTCCTTTCTCATTCATGATTTTATTAATTTGAGTCTTCTCTCTCTTCTTTTTAATAAGGTTGGCTAATGGTTTATCTATCTTATTAATTGTTTCAAAAAACCAACGCCTGGTTCTCTTGATCTGTTCCACAGTTTTCTGGTCTCGATTTCATTGAGTTCTGCTCGAATTTTAATGAACTCTCTTCTTCTGCTGGGTGTATGGTCCATTTGCTGCTTTTTCTCTAGCTCCTTTAGGTGTAAGGTGAGCTTTTGTATTTGAGTTCTTTCCAGTTTTTGAATGGATGCTTGTATTGCGATGTATTTCCCCCTTAGGACTGCTTTTGCTGCAGCCCAAAGATTTTGAACGGTTGTATCTTCATTCTCGTTAGTTTCCATGAATCTTTTTAATTCTTCCTTAATTTCCTGGTTGACCCTTTCATCTTTTAGCAGGATGATCCTTAACCTCCACATGTTTGAGGTCCTTCCAAACTTCTTGTTGTGTTTTATTTCTAATTTCAAGGCATTATGGTCTGAGAATATGCAGGGGACGATCCCAATCTTTTGGTATCGGTTCAGACCCGATTTGTGACCCAGTATGTGGTCTATTCTGGAGAAAGTTCCATCTGCACTTGAGAAGAATGTGTATTCAGTTGAGTTTGGATGTAAAGTTCTGTAGATATCTGTGAAATCCATCTGGTCCAGTGTATCATTTAAAGCTCTCGTTTCTTTGGAGATGTTGTGCTTAGAAGACCTATCAAGGGTAGAAAGAGCTAGATTGAAGTCACCAAGTATAAGTGCATTATTATCTACTTATTTCTTCACTTTAGTTATTAATTGGTTTAAATATTTGGCACATTCGGGGCATATATATTGAGGATTGTTAAGTCCTCTTGTTGGATAGATCCTTTAAGTATGAGAAAGTGTCCCTCTTCATCTCTCACTTACAGTCTTTGGGGTTAATTTTAGTTTATCTGATATAAGGATGGCTACCCCTGCTTTCTTTTGAGGACCATTTGAATGGTAAATGGTTCTCCAACCTTTTATTTTCAGGTTGTAGGTGTCCTTCTGTCTAAAATGAGTCTCTTGTAGACAGCAAATAGATGGGTCCTGCTTTTTTATCCAGCCTGAAACCCTGTGCCTTTTGATGGGGTCATTAAGCCCATTCACGTTCAGAGTTACTATTGACAGATATGAGTTTAGTGTCATCATGATATCTATTCAGTCTTTGTTTTTGTGGATTGTTCCACTGAACTTCTTCTTAAAGGGGAATTTTAAGAGTCCCCCTTAAAATTTCTTTAGAGCTGGTTTGGAGGTCACATATTCTTTCAGTTCCTGCCTGTCTTGGAAGCTCTTTATCTCTCCTTCCATTTTGAATGAGAGCCTTGCTGGATAAAATATTCTTGGTTGCGTGTTCTTCTCATTTAGGACTCTGAATATATCCTGCCAGCCCTTTCTGGCCTGCCAGGTCTCTGTGGAGAGGTCTGCTGTTACCCTAATGTTCCTCCCCATAAAAGTCAGGGATTTCTTGTCTCTTGCTGCTTTAAGGATCTTCTCTTTATTTTTGGAATTTGCAAGCTTCACTATTAAATGTCGAGGTGTTAAACGGTTTTTATTGATTTTAGGGGGGGATCTCTCTATTTCCTGGATCTGAATGCCTTTTTCCCTTCCCCGATTAGGAAATTTTTCAGCTAGGATTTGTTCAAATACATATTTTGGCCCTCTGGCCCTTTCGGCGCCCTCAGGAACCCCAATTAAACGTAGGTTTTTCTTCCTGAGGCTGTCGTTTATTTCCCTTAATCTGTCTTCATGGTCTTTTAATTGTCTGCCTCTTTTTTCCTCAGTTTCCCTCTTTGCCATCAACTTGTCTTCTATGTCACTCACTCGTTCTTCCACCTCATTAACCCTCGTCATTAGGACTTCTAGTTTGGATTGCATCTCATTCAATTGATTTTTAATTTCTGCATGATTGGATCTAAATTCTGCAGTCATGAAGTCTCTTGAGTCCTTTATGCTTTTTTCTAGAGCCAGCAGTAGCTGTATAATAGTGCTTCTGAATTGGCTTTCTGACATTGAATTGTAATCCAGATTTTGTAACTCTGTGGGAGAGAGGGCTGTTTCTGATTCGTTCTTTTGAGGTGAGCTTTTCCTTCTAGTCATTTTGCTCAGTGCAGAGTGGCCAAAAACAAGTTGTATTGGGAAAAGGAGAAAAAGAGAGGAGAGAAAGAAGGAAAGAAAAGAGAAAAAGAAAAAAAGGAAGAACAAAAGGAAAAAAGAGAAGAAAAAGAGAAAGAAAAAGAAAGAAAGGGGAACAAAGGGTGGGGGAAGCTATCGGAAATCAAAAAGAAAAAAAAAACACGGGGGAGTATCTTCTGATTCTGTGTACTTTAAGTCCCTTGACTTCCCCTTGAACTTGTCCTTCTAGCTGGTCTTCTGGGGGAGGGGCCTGCTGTGCTGATTTTCAGGTGTTAGCACTTGGGGGAGCTGCTCTGCCTCCTGCCTGGTGCAGGGCTCAGTGGGGGTTGTTTACCCCTTGAGGCCCCAGGAGGAACAGCCACAGTGGTGGGTGCAGCTCTGGAGCCCTGAATTCAGCTCCCGCAGTAACTCCGGAGCTCTCCATCTGCGGGGCCTGGAGGCTCCGGGGCGGGGCCGCTTATCTGCTCAGCTCAGCGCAGGAGTGTCCTTGCTGTCCTGGGCCCTCCCGGCCTCTGCCTGTCCCGGGCGGAGGCCGGATCCTGGGCTGTGTCTGGGTGCCCAGTGCTCTGGGGCCTGCGCTGTTGGATTCGCGCTCCCGCCGCGCAGCCCCTTTCGCGGAGCCGCCGCCCGGGCTGCTCCCGGAGCCGCGCAGCCCCCTTGGCAGAGCCGCCGCCCGAGCCCCTCCGAGCTGCTCCCGGAGCCCCGCAGCCCCCTCGCTGAGCCGCCGCCCGAGCCCCTCCGAGCTGCTCCGGGTCCCGCCGTGGACGCTGCAGCCCTTAGGGAGCTCGGCGCATCTCCCGGGGCGCAGGTGCCTGTTAGTGTCCTAGGGAGCCCGAGGGCATCCCCGCCCTCCTGGGTCCTGCTCTAACTCCCTGCGAGCCCCTTTCCGCCAGGGAAGGTTGGTGCAGCTCCTGCTCCTCCGGGACGGGGCTCTCCTGTCCTGGGGACACTCGCCCCGGCCTCAGCCCGGCTCCTCGCGGGGCCCCTCCCCCTTGGAGGCCTTTTGTGTCTTTATTTCTTTTTCCCCGTCTTCCTACTTCGATAGAAGCGCGAACTCTTCTCACTGTAGCGTTTCAGCTGGTCTCTCTTTAAATCTCAGGCCGAATTCGTAGATTTTCAGGATGGTTGGAAGGTTATCTAGGTAATTTGGTGGGGACAGGTGATTTGGGGACCCTACTCTTCCACCATCTTGCCCCTCCTCTATTTAATTATATTTTTAATTTTCTGAGGAACCTCTCTCTACTGTTTTCCACAGTGGCCACACCAACTTGCATTCCATTCCCATCAGCAGTGCATGAGGCTTCCTTTCTCTCCACATCCTCACCAGCACTTGTTTCTTGTTTTTGGTTTTAGCCATTTTGGCAGGTATGGGGCATAACTCATTGTGGTTTGTTTTTAGTTTAATGATTTTATTTATTTATTTATTTATTTATTTATTTATTTATTTATTTGACAGAGAGAGAGCACACTAGCTGGGGGGGGAGGGCAGAGGAAGAGGGAGCAGCAGGCTCCCTGCTGAGCAAGGATCCTGATGCTGGGCTCAATCCGAGGACCCTGGGATCATGACCTGAGCCGAAGGCAGACACTTTACCAACTGAGCCACCCAGGCGCCCCTCATTGTGGTTGTGATTTACATTTCCCTGATGGTGAGTGATGTTGAGCATCTTTTTGTGTGTCTGTTGGCCATCTTAATGTCTTCTCTCGAAAAATGTTTCATCAAGTCTTTTGCCCATTTTTAATTGGATTATTTGGGGTTTTTTCTTTTGGTGTTGGTTTCTATAAGTTATATATATTGGATATTAACCCCTTATCTGATGTATCATTTGCAGAGATCTTGTCCCATTCAGTAAGTTGTCTTTTTGTTTTGTTGATGGTTTCATTCACTGTGCAAAAGCTTTTTAGTTTGGTGTAGTCTCAATAGTTTAATTTTGCTTTTGCTCTCCTTGCCTGAGAAGACATATCTAGAAAAATGTTTCTATAGCTAATGCCAAAGAAATTACCATACTTTTTTTCTTCTAGAACTTTGCTGATTTCAGGTCTCACATTTAGGTCTATAATCCATTTTGGGTTTATTTTTGTGTGTGCTGTGAGAGTGGTCCAGTTTCACTCTTTTGCATGTAGCTGTCCAGTTTTACCAACCCTATTCATTGAAGAGACTGTCTTTTCCCCATTGTATATTCTTGCCTCATCCGTCATAGATTAACCATATTAGTATGGGTTTATTTCTGAGCCTTGTATTCTCTTCCATTAACTATGCATCTGTTTTTGTGCCAGTACCATATTGTTTTGATTACTAATAGCTTTGTAGTTTATCTTGAAATCTGCAATTGTAATACCTTAAGCTTCATTTTGTTTTTTCTCATGATTACTTTGGTTATTCAGGACACCTGAAACTAATATAACCCTGCATGT
Source organism: Vulpes lagopus (assembly GCF_018345385.1). Lineage (NCBI taxonomy): Eukaryota > Metazoa > Chordata > Mammalia > Carnivora > Canidae > Vulpes > Vulpes lagopus. The sequence goes on from NC_054848.1 coordinate 25,433,735, forward strand.
TAATTGTACTTCAATTGCATATATATTATCAATATCATAGCAGTTTGGGGAAAACTAGAAGTCATGGGCAATCAGAAAGCCTACATTCCAATTCCAGCTCTTTCAGGAAACCATTTATCTATTTCACTTACTTTGTTTAGTCACTTAGATGCTCTGTTTCCAGGTCAGTAAATTGAGAAGGTTGATCTAGAAAATTTCTAGCGTCTCTTCTAGCTCTTGAGTGACTGACTTGTCTCATTTTGCCTGGGATTGTCCCAGTTTCAGCACTAAAAGTCCCATGTCCCAGGAAACCCCTCAGTCCTGGGGTTTCTCTTAGCATTCTATGATTTCATGTTAGGGGAAAGTTCTGTGGAAGAGGTGGAGGTTGAGCTGAACCCTGCAGTATTTAAATAGGCAGAGGGGCACCTGGGTGGCTCAGTCAGTTGAGCATCCAACTCTTGGTTTTGGCTCAGGTCATGATCATGTGGGTCATGGAATTGGATTCCTTGTTGGGATCCATGCTTGGTGAAGGGTCTGCTTGAGGATTCTCTTTCTCCCTCCCCCACTCTCTCTAAAATAGATGGATAAATTTTTTAAAAACTAAACAAATAGGCATAAAATCAAGAATTTTAATCAAAATAGATGGAAGACCAGCATCATGTAGAGATAGTAATTAGCAAGCCATATACACAAAAGGATATGAGAGATGACACAGGAAACAAAGGCACCATAGGACCATGTTAGAGGAAATTAAACATCAGAATTTAAACTCTGTGTGAAATTCAATGCAGATTCTTTATAGATCTATGTATTCTTTGTAAGAACAGTGGCGGCAATAGCAAATATTTGTTGACTTCTACCTCCCTACCAGGCACTATGCTAAGCCCGTAACATGTATTTCCACTTCTAATTCTCCCAGTAGGCTTACCTAGCAGTATAATTAATTAATTCCATTTTAATGATTAAAAAAAGGTAAGGATTATACAGTTTAAGGGAACTGCTGAAGATGATGCAGCTAGCATGTAGAAGGATTAGGATTTGGTCCCTGTCCATTTCAGGCCAAGCCCTTAACACTGACCCTGTACCCTCATTTAATACTTATCTCTTCTCCATATTTAATTCTTAAAGGGGGTACTTAATTTTTAGCAACTTTTATTATTCTTTGAGCCAACCACAGTGCTATGGCATTTGATGGCAACATGAATTAGAGTTTTGAGTCAATATGGGAATTACCATTCTCATGCAGGTAGATCTGCCCCTTTCGAAGGATCACCACCAGCCACTGCCTGGCATTTGCAAATAATAGTGCCCAGTTATGCTCTCTTCAATTCTCCCAGCTTCTCTATTTAAACCAAATAAGAGATGATTCACTCAGTTTAGACACTGTATAAACATTTAGGATATAATTTTATGTTTCTCTATCTTTGGCCCAAAAAATGAAGGTTCAAGAAACCAATGTGTCTCTTTCTGGCTGTTGATGATAACCCATGGAATTGGGAAGATAGCCAGGTTTCGGGAATGTTATAAAGTTATAAAATGGAATGGAGTCAAATTGAACGTAATTTAATTTAAATATTAATTTAAACCTTCATCTTCCTGGGAAAGGAACTATGTATTCCATTACAGATACTTCTATTGCATCCATTTCAAAGAGGAAAAAGAATGTAGGAATGAAGGAGGCTTTTAGGAGAATACATTTACTTTCACAATGGTAGGGTAATGTATGAAGGGAGAAAAATTACAAATAAATGTGATCACCATAATGAGGCTTAAGAAATGATCATTTTTACAATGAATGAACTGGTATTTTTTCCCTATAACAACATTAGCCTAGTGAAGTTATATATTTAAATGTAGGCTATACTTTACGTTTCATAACCCTTTTAGAAAGTTAATATATATTTATTCTTGATTTTTCTCTCTATTAAGCACTCAATTGCGGAAAGATGATAGTGTAAAGTAATTGATGGTTGGAAGTCATTCTAGTCTACATTTAAGTATATCTGATACTGAAGGAGGGGAAAAGTAACTACAAACTGGAGCAATTTGCAAAAAATCTATACCCTTATGACAAGCAGTATTATACAAACCACTGTGGAAATGAAATAATGTGCTTCAGTAACTGAATATCATTCTGCTAGTTGCATTAAGTTCACATAGGAATCTTGAAGTAATGAAATTAATTTTACCCACTTATTCTAAAGATGGTTATAATTAAAAGTATACTTTATCTTTGAAGTTAAGCCCTGACTTTTTATCTTATTTAGAAGTTTCAATGTCTCTTGAAAGCATTAACTTTAAAAAGCTAGCTTCTATCTCCAAAATATGTCAGGTAAAAACTACTAAAGCCAAGTGCTTCATCCCTGAACTTCAGGGTGTATATTTTTTGGAATTTGAGATTTATGGTGCCTGAGCCCCATTGACTGTCTTCTCTCACTTCTATATCCTGGGGGTAGGGAGAGATTAGATAAGGGACCATGAGACCTTTTTTTGCATCCACTTCCCCACCCAAATCCTATATGGAGGGTTTGTTCTCAAAAGCAAAATATTAGAACAAGAAAAGCCCCATCTAATAGTGGTAGATTAAATTTTTAATTAGATTAGTGACTTAATCATGCAAATGTAGAAATTGAGTGATTGGGAGTGTAAAAGATCTTAATGTGGTTCAGAGATCTGGAAATCTTTGATTTAGAGGGAAGAATCAAGGAGGATGTAAAATTTGTCTTCTAGAATTTGAATAGCTGTCAAGTCAGAAGAGAGAGGTAAAGAAATGTGGCTTATTCATCCTTGTATGGCAGCACCTACCACAGTCCCTGACAGAGCCACTCTATGACGCTTACTAATTGAAATGATTTGAATTAATCTATTCCTTTGAAGCTTCAGAGAACAAAACTTAGATCAAAAATAAGTCACAGGGAGATAAACTCTAGTTAAGCAGAAGGCAAAGCTTCCCATGAATTACAGCTGTACAAAATAGACTTCTTAGAGAAACAGTGAGATACTACACCTGTTCAAGCAGGAGGTGTCTGGCCATCTGTGAGACAGCAAAAACAAATCCTACACTGAATGGGAAGAGGGGGTAAGCCATAAATATTTCCTCTCTGCTTGTTCTAAGATGCTGTAGTTGCTTTAATGTACTCTGGTTATATTTTTTAGTATAAATAAGTTTGTTTCTTTGGTTGTCATCATTGTAGATCATATATATTTTTCAAAGTTAAGATTGTAATTTTCCAAGTATAATGCTCCAGTTTTGATCATATATACTTAGTCATGGAAAACTACTCATTTTCCTCATCTCTCATAATTAATTAGGTAAGTAAGTCTCCAAAACAGTGATAGTATATGTGTCTTGAGAGAGGCAAACCTAAGAGACTGGAAGGGAACAGGATAGGGGGTGAGGTAACCGGGTGATGGGCATTAAAGAGGGCACTTGTTGGGATGAGCACTGGGTGTTGTATGCAACTGATGAATCATTAAATTCTACCCCTGAAACTAATATTACACTATATGTTAACTAACTGGAATTTAAGTAAGAACTTGGAGAAAAAAATACTTAGGATATGAAAAAAAAATAACTTTGAATTAAGTCTACTCTCAGAATATTTGCCTCACACTCAGTTTTAAAATGCCAAACATGGACTCTATGGGCTATTGTACTGTATAAGTTTCTGCCAAATTAGTATAGCCATTTCATTTCCTCTTGTACTGATTTTAACATTTTTTTTATGCTGCCACTTTTCACTTTCGAGGATTCACACACTTGATGCGTTGCTTTAAAGGTGACGGGCACTGAGGCGGACACTTGACGGGATGAGCACTGGGTGTTTTTCTGTATGTTGGTAAATTGAACACCAATAAAAATTAATTTAAAAAAATAAATAAAGACGATGAGATATGATACGTTGTATTATTTATACTTAGCAAGCATTGCGTCAAAATCTACATAAATTTAATATCAAATCTTAACTAATATTTGTTTTTATCCAAAAGTAGATGCACCAAATAAGGAGTTCCAGGGAAATGTAGTAGTTGGTTGTAGTATCTCAGATATATTATTAAATTGCATAAAGATTAAAAGAGGCCCTCAGCATATTCTAGAAAACTCTCCTCCTTTCCAGTAGTAATAACAGTTTACAAATTTATGAATGGTGTGTGTAGAATGCCATATCCAAATCATATTCAAAACGCTTACTGGGGTTCTAGTATGTCCTCCTTTCCTTCCCATTGTCCTATATTCTGCAGAATCTTCCAGACCCCCAACAAGGTCTCCTTTTCCTGTAAAGCCATCCCTGGTGGGCTAACTTCTCATTTATGAAGATCTAACTCCAATATCTGTTTTGATAGTTCTTGCACAGTGAGCAATTACTAAATATATAATCAAAATTAAATAAAAATTATTAATAAATAACACCTTGCACTCTAGCTAAACTACACAGTGTATTGTGTTATTCTCTAAGTGTTTCCTCTATCTCATTAGTGCATGATGGCGGGATGGGATATGTAAGACTAACTTATCTGCTGGGAACTTACAAGAAAACCTAGGTGTTCAGCGTCAACATGCATTTTGGCACGTTTGAAGAATTATTAATGAAACGGCAACACACTTTATTTCTCTGACTGAGCATTCAAAGAATGAGAAACCATTTCCAGGCAGAGATTTGATCTAGAGACCCACTGAGACAAGTGCCACTGCTGAATTGTATGATCGTTTATCTTCTTTGTGGAGTATTGTTTCTCAGGTCTCTCAGGTAGCCACTTTCATTACAGAGTAGGTGTCTCTAAGATGGAGCGAAGTGAAGCCTTTTCCTTCCTTACAGGATTCTGAGTGTTTCCTCTTTGTGTGTAATTTCCATCCTAAGGATTCTGCATCTCCCCACTCACGGTAGTCACATACTCACCATATGTTCATCCACAGTGATTATGGACTATTGATTATTGGCATTTGTTGAACTCATCCCTCTTATTTTTTCTAATTCCCACTGGCCTTTTTTTTCCTTCCTCTTCTTTTTTAAGATTTCATTTATTCGTGAGAGACACAGAGAGAGAGGCAGAGACACAGGCAAAGGGAGAAGCAGGCTCCACGCAGGGAGCTCAACGCAGGACTCGATCCCGGGTCTCCAGGATCATGCCCTGGGCTGAAGGCGGCACTAAAACTGCTGAGCCACCTGGGCTGCCCATCCTTTTTTCTTCTTTAGCACTCTTTGCCCATCTCTATTTTCAGAGTTGATTTTGAACTCATAATTTATTGGATTTCTCTTTTCATATGTCATTTAAAGGTTTTTTTTTAGGCTTCACAGAATTCTTACACAAAGTTAACTCACTATTATAATTCTTAAAACTTGTCAACCTTTGAATAAACAAATATCTAAGAACCCATATAAAGTGTTTGATTAAGTTAATATGCAGAAGTGTGTTCAATTCATGTGAATAGTCAGAACCAATCAGTTCTGGGTTAGTAGAAACATTTCTAAATTAAAGGTCAATGTTTTATGTGATCATTTAGTGAGCATTATCTGGAGAGTACCTATAAAAACTAGCCCTAGCTACACCTTGAGAAAAGACTCCAGAGTGTTTGATAGAAATGTGCATGGTGGTTCTACTGAAATAGTAATGTTTCCTCCATACTTTACTTTTCCCTCATTTCAAACAGTTGGTCAGGTTTCGTAACTTGCCTAATGGATTTTTACAGAACACACAGAGATATGATGGCTAAAGTCATTGGCTTTCCCTGTCCATTAGATGACATTTTGCCTGTCCCACAACTCACGTAAGGAAAGACAGAGATGGCTTTTGAAGAGGGAAGGGAAAGTGAGAGAGAAAAATTTGGACTGGCGTTGACATTGGACACACCAGAAGTTGAGGGGCCTGTGGAGAGCAAGGACATACGCATAATTCAGAGATAGTCCCGCAGAGACATGACAGCCTTACAGGCATGGCTTGTGATAGGCTCAAGGAGTCTGGGTCTCAGGCAGATGGGCATTCAGACTCACCAAGTGAGTCATAAACATGACTGGGAAGCCACAGAATTGCCACCCAAAGAGACTATACAGCAGCCTTAATAAAAGTAACCTGGTGGGATGGAGCTTGGATTTGGATTCAGGTTTAATTTTATTTAAATAAGATAACAGTGAATAGTTCTTACACACCTAAGCTTGTTGGATAAGATTCTTATCTACCACACATGGAGATTAATCTGAAACTGCTCAGAATCCTCATGTTGCACATATCTGCATCTTGGACTGATTATAATCTCCATCTTCCAAAAGTGGCTTCCAAGACGATTGTGCTCATCTGCATCAAGCTAGCAGAGGGAGAAAAAGCATGATATGGTATGTAGGCATCAGCTTGGAAGTGGCACCTATCACTTCTGTTCATATCTCGTTGGCTAGAACTCCATCCTATGCCCACACCTAACTGTAAAGTAAGAAGGTATATTCAGTGGTATATTCTAGCTGTGTGTCCAGGAAGAAAAAAACCTCAATTTAGAATGGAGAGCCAGCCTCTTCCCGTGTTTCACCTTCTGATCACTAAATATCCATTTCACTTGTCCACATAGGGAACACACTAACCCCCCTCCTCAAGCAAGATAACCCCAAGTGCAATCCGGCCACTGAATACAACTGAACACCCAGGATCTCTGGGTAATCTGCCCTCTTCTCTGTAAGATCCAAATGTTCCTTTTGTGGTTTGAGATATATATATATATATATTAGATATGCAATGATAGATCAGGAACAGGATAAATACCATTAAAACTTTCCTTCAGAACAGAGAAGAATGAAAACCCCTCAGCAGTCACTGATCTATAGAAATTATCAAATCCTGCTGGGGTCCAAGACGTTTCTTATCTCTATAAAAAGGAGTGAGAAATTGCTGATATTTGGATAGTAGCTGGAGTGCAGAAACTCTCTATTTTTGACTTTTTCAAACTTTCAGAGTTGTCTGCCTGGCATGTAAGATCAGGACACTATTTGGCAGCAATTTTCCAGGGATTTGGCAAGATCACAGATGATGCCAGACTTGAACTACATGGTTTCCAGCCTCGCTGAGGATTCCGATGTTTTAAACATGGTAAGGGAGTAACAGGGAAGGGTGTTAGGACTATGAGCAGCTCAGAGATCACCATTAGACCCAGGATTGGGGGCCAGCACTGAGATAGGGGAGGTCTGAAGAATGATTAGGGTTGAATATCTTGCTAGCCCTGTGGGTTTACTCTGGGGGGGGGTCAGTTTTGATTTGATTTAAAGTAATAAGCAACTAGATATTTCTTCAACAACCAAATTTTTGGTTGAGATTCATACAGGAAGGCCTGTCTTCCAACCACAAAGATTTGGAAAGGCATGTTAAAGAGACACTTATCCCAGGACAGCAAAAGATAATGGGTATCATACTGATCTTGTTAAATATATCCAATTTTGAGGAAATATGGTTGGCAAAACAATTTTAGGTAAGTGGGGGGTAGGGTCGGGAGGGGGCAAATGTTGGCACCATCAATGCAATACTGTCTGGGAAAAGCCCAGACTTCTTTCTAAAAGTCTATGCGACAGAGATAATAATGCCACCTTTCAGGATTAAATTTGATAAAGTATGTTAAGAACCTTGTACATTATCTATACTGGTAGCTATTATTGTTTAATCAACTAACTTTGGATGGCAGTCAAATTACCAGCCGATTACCAGCTAATAAAATAAACCACAAGATGGAGTTATAAACCAAAGTAAAGTAAAATAAAGCAGGGTTCAGTGGAGTTAAGATCTGCCTTAAGTATCAGTTACTAGTCTATAGTGGAGTCATGTCAACCACATTTGTGACTTTCGAGACGGCGTTGCTTGCCAAAATTTCGTTGCGTACAAAGTTCTGGCTAGGTTAGCCCTGGGAGTTAGCATGATGTGGGACAGGTAGACCTTTCTCACGGACTGTGTCCCAGTAGCTCTGACAGTGGAAGCATCTCACCTTAGTGGATGTGGTTCTATTGTTTTATAAAAGCCATTTCTTGGGCAGCCCGGGTGGCTCAGCAGTTTAGTGCCACCTTTGGCCCAGGGTGTGATCCTGGAGACCTGGGATCAAGTCCCATGTCGGGCTCCCTGCGTGGAGCCTGCTTCTCCCTCAGCCTGTGTCTCTGCCTCTCTCTTTCTCTCTCTGTGTCTCTCATGAAAAAGTAAATAAAATCTTTTTTTAAAAAGCCATTTCTTCTTTTTTCCCAAACAAGCCTGAAGCATGAGAAAACCATTTAATCTGGTGCTCACCTACGAAAGAGCAATCTATTTTAATACTGCAGGACAAAGGAGTGTTGCACTCACTGTAGTCACGGGCAACCCATGATAATCTCCAAAGGGGTGCCTTCCCTCAGGAATCTTAAAGGATAACATTTAATACAGTTGACTTTCGTTGTATGGGGTTATGTTGTGATGCCACCATATGCTCAACATGGTTTATCTATTGTGTTGTTGTTTTTTTACCTTTTGAAACAGCAAAGAATCTTCAGTCCTAAGCACTTGAGCCCTTAATAAAAAAAAAAAAAAACTGGTGTTGAAACTTCTGCATGACAAAGTACATTAATGAATCAGTCCAAAATTGTTGTTGGCTTATATTTTTTATCGCCTATAAATGTTTTAAAAGAAATTATCTTTTCACAGTAGTACAAATTCTCCAACTAATGATATAAATTTTACATGGGAACAAATTGTTCTAGCTTGCCATTCAGACAGTGTATGGTTGACTAGATCCCTGACTATACTAGTGTTTATTACTGCAAGCTATCTTATGTAAAAAAGAAGAGAAGGAATTCATGTTTTCATCATTTAGTTTGTTGATGCCTGAGGTTTAGAACCATTCCAAAGCACTGTTTGTCAGCTCTCTTTGAAGTATCCAGAATATTTTCAAAGGCTACACATTATTTTCTGTGAAGTGCACAAAATCACGCGGATCTCCTTATATACTTAATGTTGATATACTTGGTGCTTATTCTTGTTAGGTTGTCAGGCAAACTATGCACCAGGTAATAAGGGCCTAATACCCTTGAGATATCAGTAATCTTTCTGTGGCTTATTTTTCTGAGTTATACCATTATATAATGAAGGTTCTTTGGTTTTAAGCAACAGCAATAATCTCATTTTGTTGCAGTTAAACAGTTTATGTGGAACACTATCAGGAGCTAGGTTTTTAAATGGGCCAGGACCAATGCTGTCTGTCTTTCAAGCTGCCAAGCAGCAATCAGCAGCTGGGACAATCAGAACATCCCTCCCTCAATCTCCCACCCCATGTAGGAATGAAATTCGAGCCCTTATTAATCTTTATTTCCCTGGCCAAGATTAACACTGATTTGGATTGGGTCACTTGCCCGCTTCTTAGTTGGTGTAGGAGAGAGCCAGTGTTCACGGGCTATCAGACTGCATTCAATGAAGAAGTAATTCTTCAAAGACACTGTCTGAGTGCTTTTTAGGGAAAGTTAAATGCGTGTTGGCCTGCCAAACCCAACACAGTTCTGCAGCAACTAGAGAATTTTTTTTCACAGAAGGAATCTTACTGAATTGTCATTTACTTTAATTCTTCCTCCCCTCATAACAGGCTGAAAGTTTCCTTCTGTTCTCTATTAGGTAGTTTAACTCTTACCTAATGTAAATCCTCATACTTGGAGAAAAGAAAATGATATAAAGTAGATCTGGGAGGTGGAGAACGTCACTCAGGCACTTGAGGTTGGATGGGGAAGCTGAGAGCACTTACTACAGGGGCCCCTGGAGAGGAGGAAAAGCAGTGCTGCAGCCTATGAGGCCACCTCCCCATCTCTGAGGCGAGGAAAGCTTCCCCTCCCCCAACTGTTTTCAGCAGCTGCCTGCCCCCAGGTTAAAGGAATTAACACAAATCCCATCCAGGACTAACTTATTTCCATTGGAATATGATTCAGTATAGTAATGCCAACCAAAATTGAATGTGTTATGCAATTAATCAATTGATGTGCCTATTTTCAAACATTTATTGAATATTGATAGTATGCTTGGTACTGTACAGAATACTCAGAGGTATCCCAGGGCTCCAAAGACTGGGAAAGAGATTTTCTCTGAGGTGCCCATGGTCGCCACTATTCAGACAGGGAGGGGATTGCAGGAGGACCTGCTCACATTTCAAGTAAGGAAGGGTTCCTGACACAGGTGCTGAAGCCTAGCTGGAGGCAGGATGTAATTTTGCACATAAATCTTTGAGGTTTTTTTTCCCTTTTCCTTTTATAATTTTCCAATGGTGAAGTGAGTTTGGGCTTCATCATTGGAGTGATTTAACAGAAAAATTATATTTGTCTTCTAGGAAGAAGTATCATCCCAATAATCTCCCTGCCCTCTCAAATTAATGAAAACAAAACAATACATCAGAGAGGAAGGTGGTTTTTCACGCTAATGGTATTCTTTGGCGTTATAAAACTTTAAAAAAACAAAAGTTAGGCAGTATTGTGGAGGAGAAGAAGAGATTATATTGGTTTGACAGATAAAACAATATAAAACAGTTTCCTGGGGAAAGGGTTATTTGAAATGGTCTTGAAAAGTAGACTGAATTTGAAATCTCAGATGGAATTTTGGGAAGACAGAGGCAACCTGAGAAAACACTCAAGTATGATGGTTCTTTAGAAAAGTGTTAGACCTTTTAAAATATTAAAATGAACGCAACTGCAACAAATAGCACATGTTTGGAGATGTTTGTTGATTTGTGTTTTGACTTCTTTTTTGTTTTATATACAAAAAACTGCACATTTCTAATAGACATGGTTTGATGAGTCCAGACATGTGCATACACCTGTGAAATCATCACCAAAATCAAGGTAAGAGACAAATCCATCATCTTCAAACGTTTTCCTATGGCCTTTAGGGTTTTTTTTTTTTTGGTCTGTTTTTGCCTTTATGGTAAGAACATTTAGCACAAGCTCTATCCTCTTGACACATTTTTAAGTATGCAATACAGTATTATTGGCTGTAGGCACTGTGCTGTATAGCAGACCTCTTGAATGAATTCATCTTGCATACCCGAATCTTTATACCAATTAAACTCCTTCTTACCTCCTCTCCCCAGTTCCTGGTAAACACTATTCTACTCTCTGCTCCTATGAGTTTGAATATTTTAGGTACCTCCTAAAAGTAGCATCATGCAGTATTTGTCCCTTTGTGACTGGCTTATTTCACTTGGCATAACATCCTCCAGGTTTATCCACCTTGTCACAAATGGCAGGATGTCCTTTTTTTTTTTTTTTTAAGGCCGAATAAGATTCCATTGTATGTATACACTACATGTTCTTTATCTAGTCATCTGTTGATGGACAGTTGCCTGGCTAACTCAGTAGAGTATGAGACTCGATTTATTTTTTTTAATTAGGTTCAGATATCCCAAAGTTAAGGCAGACTTTTTTTTCTGCTGATCTGAGTTGGTGACTTGTATAATTCCAGAATAAGAGAACTTAAGGCCTTGCCATTCCTAAAGTGCCTAAAAAAGTACTTAAAGGCCTCTAATTTATATTTTAATCTGTTAAATGAAATGAATACCTCTGGAATAATGTGGGGGCAGTACAAGGTGCTTACAGGAGAGAGACAACTTTCACTTAACCTTTTGCAAATCTGTAACTTGAAGGAGAGAGATATTAACCAGTGAAAGTTCTCTCATAGGACTTTGCCTCCCCGGATTTGGGCAAATAATCTAGCTCTGGGTATATTGATACATCTGGCATATATGCAAAGTAAGTGTTAAATGTCCTCTGTGAAGAAGGATCTGATGATGGTAGAAATGACATCATCACAGCATGGTCAAAATTATCCCATCTAAATGGCTCAGCACTAAGGTGTGTGTCTTTTACACATTTGCCAGCTCACTGTAAATGAAGGGCATCTACTGATGCAACATAAATAGGTGTGAGATGATTATCTAAATATTTTCAAAGAGTCAAACTTTCATTTATAGAGTTTCAAAATTATTCCACTTCCTGCTTTACTTTGCCTTTAGCTAGAGTAAAACCATTGATAAAAATTGGAGGTGCATGGCAGAGGGAAGAATAATCAAAGTATAAAAGAAAGGGTTGATTTTTATCCCAACCACAGTCCAAATGCAGTAGCCGTGAGTTATTGTTTAGGTGTGAAGCATTAACAAGAGAATACTTCAGGGTCAACTATCTGACCACCCATCAAATATTAAGCTTCTGCAGGGCACAGTAGGTTGCATATTATGGAGATTTAGTAGTATACATGTTACTTGGATTGAACTGAACTCTAACATTACTTACTGTAACTACTTGTCCACTGAAAACCCTTGCCTGAACATATACAACTCCGACCTCTTGGGGGAAGGGTATAAATGGCTATATTAATATGAAAAGTAGTTTTACTACTTGTTAAAATTTGTTTTTATCTTTGGTCTTATTTTTTAAGATTTTATTTATTTATTCATGAGAGACAGAGAGAGCGAGGCAGAGACACAGGCAGAGGGAGAAGCAGGCTCCATATAGGGAGCCTGACGTAGGACTCTATCCGGAGTCTTCAGGATCACGCCCTAGGCTGAAGGCAGGGCTAAACTGCTGAGCCACCCAGGCTGCCCTATCTTTGGTCTTATTAAAGGAAATTTTTTTAGTCAAGTCTTCACATGAACTGTCAGGGGATGGGTTTATGGGGGGCCGTCTTACATGTGTCCTTGTATCACACATTCAACTTATACCTAGATGCCCTCCCCCCGCCAAAGAATAGTCCTCTCCTGTAAAGCCAGCCTCAAGTTTCCTAGTACCAACAAATTTGTATCTTTATCTTTCTTTGACACATGTTGATGGAATTAAAGACTGAGGGTTTTCATAATTTAACTTGCCACCAGCATGTACTGAAGCCAGAGCAGAAAAACAAATACACAGTGGCATCAGAGCCCAAAGGCTTGTGCATAACTCAGAGGAAGTCAAGCAGAAAATGTAATTGCATGCTGAAATCAAAATGATTATTGATCTGCAAATGCTCACCTATATACAAAGAGAAAAAAAAACTGTTCTGAGAACAAAGGACACCCAATGCATCTAAGTGTAATTTCCTGACATTTTGTAGGCATGTGGATAAAATGATCACTGAGGGCAAGGCTCCACCTATGTTGTTTTCTATATCTTATGTGTATGTCCAGAGGTTGAATTTTCTTCAAATTCTTACTTAGCATAACTTCATATATCTTAGGCTAAAAATCCATGTCCCTGGTTTTCAGCTTCCATTTTTTAAAAAATATTTTACTTAGTTAACATACAGTGCAATAATGGTTTCTGGAGTGAATTCAGTGATTCATCACTTACATAACACACCCAGTGCTCATCACGCGTGCCCTCCTGAATCCCTATCACCCATCTAGCCCATCCTCCACCTCCCTCCATCAACCCTCAGTCTGTTCTCTGTTGTTAAAAGTCTCTGATGGCTTGTTTACCTCTCTCCTTTCTTTCTTTTCCCCCTTCTCATATGTTTGTCTGTTTTCTTTCTTAAATTCCATATATGAATGAGATTATATGATATCCATAATTCTCTGACTTATTTCTCTTAGCATTATACTCTGTGGCTCTGTGTCCTTGCAAATGGAAAGATTTCATTCTTTTTGATGGCTGAGTAATATTCCATTGTATGCATTTACAACATCTTCTTTATCCATTCTTCAGTCGATGGACATCTGGCCTCTCTCCATAGTTTGGCTATTGTTGATAATGATGCTATAAACATTGAGGTGCATGTACCCCTTCGAATTTTCAGCTTCCTGTTTATGAGAAAGACAGCTATTGCCGTTAGCATTCATTAAAGTGTACTGATATTAAATAATAGTCAAAGAAGTAGACATTAATTTACATACATAGAACTAAAACTTGGCATACAGTAGATTATGCTTCAAATTATATTTCCTGGAACACTTTGTTAACCTTGTCTGTAAGAATTTTTGGTGCATTTTATCCAGAATAAAATTCTCTAGACCTCAGTTGCTCACTCTAATAAGTTGGGGTCTAGTGAGGAAACAGAAACACCACCATAATTTGCACAGAGAATATTTACATAAAAAATTAATAATGGTGCTCGCTTCGGCAGCACATATACTAAAATTGGAACGATACAGAGAAGATTAGCATGGCCCCTGCGCAAGGATGACACGCAAATTCGTGAAGCGTTCCATATTTTAAAAAAAAATTAATAATGAATACAATGGAGTTGAACATTACATAGGGTAAAAGAAGACTCTAAGGGGTCTATGAATAGCAAGTTCTAACACACCTACAATAACTTGGCTGAGGGAAGTTGACAAAATAAGCACAATAACTTAGCAAGGGCTCCCCCCTCCACCACCCAAGACTGAGGTTCAGACCTCTTCAAAGAGGGCAGGAACAAGCATCCTCCAGGATCAAAGAAACTTGCAGGAGGACATGGATCACAGCTTGTGGCACACTGAGAGGGGAGAGTGTGGCCTGAGGGTGTGGCTGGCTGGCGCTGATCCTGATCTATGAGGACTCCTAGGCTCCTGTGCTGAGTAATAAGAAAGAGGGCCTAGAACCTGGAAGAAAAGTATCTTCTGGGGAATCCCTGGGTGGCTCAGCGGTTTAGTGCCTGCCTTTGGCCCAGGGCGTGATCCTGGAGGCCCGGGATCGAGTCCCACATCAGGCTGCCTGCATGGAGCCTGCTTCTCCCTCTGCCTCTCTCTCTCTGTGTCTTTCATGAATAAATAAATAAAATCTTTAAAAAATAAAGAAAAGTATCTTCTGTGCTATTGCCTGGTAGTGTCCCTTCAACTTTTTCTGTTGTTGAAACCAACGTTACAGCACTGGCAAAGAGACACGTTTATAGACCGTGCCTCTGATATCACAAAGCAAGGCCAAAACTGAGGATTTGGGGCTGAGAGTCAACAAATGAATAATTGGAGCATTCACACATATGATTACGCTTCCAAGGTTTTATTTTTTAATATAATGGCCAATATAACATTATATGTTTTTTTTTCATTATCTCAATCAAGAGTAATAAACTCACGTGATCCCAGAAGCCCAGCAGATAACCCAAATGAGTCAAAATAGGATATATATATATATATATATATATATATATATATATACACAGCAACAAGAAGTGGTGTGCACTGCAGTGAAGTGAATGTGCCTTGCTTCCTAAAAGAGATCCAATTCATACCTGAGTATCTGTAGTCTGCATACAGACCCCAAAATACCATGTTAGCAATTATAAAACTAAATAATGAAACTGTCTATAAACCAGAGGATTTAATTTCATTTTGGTTTTGTTTTGGTAAGGTGAGTGAGAAATGCCATTCTCAAGTTAGTCATGGGACCACAGATGCAATCAGTCATCCAATTAATTAGACAGGATTTATCATTCAGCCCCTGTTTAAATATTGTCTGCTATAAGACCACCAAACAAACGATTCACAGTATTTAACTGAATGTATGTATGAGTGGGTTTGGGCTAATTAAAAGTAATCATTTTTATTTTGTATTGGAAAGAACGGAAGTGAAGGAAGCAAGGTTCCTTGTATTTTACTATTCTACATGTTATGCCTAATTTGAATTAGAATACATTTTCCACATTGGCAATTCCCTTGTTTATAATTTAAAGAGCAATGATAATAGTAGCATCAGACTCTATTATAATTACTTTGAGGAGGTAAGAAAAAAATAACCACTTAAAGCATTGTAATTACATCAATGTTATTAAATCCTCTACGTGTGTTTTTAAATGTCAAAATCCCAACATTAATTACCTTTCTGCACTCAAGCATGACATGGCTTCAAAGTCCTTAGCTAAACAAGGATTGAGACAAAATGAGTAAGGGTAGAGGCTGGACCTTAGAGCAGCAAAAAGATGTGGCTGTAAAGGAGAGAAATATATTTTACAGAGCCATATGTTTGGTATTTTCCACGTGGACCATATTTCATGTGACTTCATTTTTCTCTTCAAGGAAGGTGATTTGTTAAACATATAACTAAATGCATTGGGCATTTTATATCTTCTTAAGATTTTTCAGATAAACATATGCACAAACCTCTTGGTCAAACCTTGGGTCCCAATTTCTGGGTTTTTTTTTAAAGATTTTATTTATTTATTCATGAGAGACAGAGAGAGAGGCAGAGACACAGGCAGAGGGAGAAGCAGGCTCCATGCAGGGAGCCCCATGTGGGACTTGATCCCAGGACTCCAGGATCACACCCTGGGCCAAAGGCAGATGCTCAACCACTGAGCTACCCAGGCGTCCCCCAATTTCTGTTTTGGAAAATGTATCCATTGTAACTATAAACACCAACAGAGGAACCACCAGATTTGCCAACAGTCAAAAACTAAAAGTAGCCTTAGGTATGTTAGATGTATCCCACAAAGTGTCACAGATGTATTTCCCTGTATTTTACTTTTGGTGCCAAACTGGAGGCAGCACAGTATAGTGATAGGAAGGTAGGAACTGAGATATACTTACCCTACAGGAGTACTTTATGATTCTAGTCATGCGTGCCTTCTGCTAGTGATGGGGTCCTGAGAAAGAGACCTAATTCCTGAGCCCTGAGTTGCTTATCTGGGATAGGACTTAGCTTGTAGAACTATTATAAAGATTGAAAGATAGACTCCATGCAAAGTACTGAAAGTAGAGCTTGGTACAACACATTTTAGCTTTTTTATTTGAAATATACTGCGGTTATTTGTATCCATGTGGTAGGAGTGAAGCAAACAATATAACTGTATTGGCTATTTTAGGTAAATCTGACATTCGGTTTATATTACCAGTTTCCCTTTTTCCTGCTTACTTTGTCCCCCATCCTCTGCTATTTATTACCTTCCTACTTCTGTTCTACTTATTTTTACATTCTGTTTTCTGTAGAAGATGTACATGGATTTTTTTTTTCTCTTTGGACTAGTCTGTCACTCACCGTCACGTTAGTGGCCGTGTTTCATCATACACTACCCAACTGGAATACAAAAATGAGTCAAAATGGGGGTACTATCAACCAACGATGGGAAAAGAGGGCAGTAAAAGAGTGGGGTCACCGCAGCCATCCAGACAGAATTGCAAAGTAGGCAGTTAGGTTCTGATGGCCTCTATCCAAAGACCTTCTTCAACCTATTGTCAGGCCCTCTCACCTGTCTCCCCCCCCCCCCCCGCCCCGCCCATCATTCCACCAGCCTCTTCCGTCCAGAAGGAAATTCCCTAAGGAGATCAGTCCAAAAATTCTCTTCTCCCTCAGTAGAGACAAAGTCCCATTTATTCAGTGCACCTCTTCTTAGCCATCAGTAAAATTCAAAAAGAAGGAAATGTAACTTAGTAATTGCTAAGCGTGAGCCTTTCCGATGTATTAGCAGTTGCAAAGCAGAATATCATAAACCAAACTCATCTTTACAGGTAGCATCAGCACCTTGTGTGAAGCATGCCCTACAGCCCCATAACTGCTTTTCCTGTGCTGCAGGTGGACTTTCATCCATCACCCGTCCAGAGAACGTTTGGAGCTTCCTCAGGACAGCGCTGCCTGCCAACCGACGGCTGCCATTTCTCCATTTCTGCCAGCCTTGTGTCCTCACAGCAGTGCTGATGAAATGCTTCAATAGTTTCTAGCACTTTGCCCTAATAATTTTATAAGAAAAATAATCAAGGGACAAGAAAATGAAAGAGAAGAAGGCGAATGTCAAATCTACTGCAATGGAGACAATGATTGAAATCATCCTTCATGCCAAGAAGGACCCTCAGTGGACTCACATGCTGATCACAGGTTCAGCTACTGACGAAAAGAACGTCAATGAACGCACACTAGTAGCTGGACATTAAAAGAGGACTCTGGTGCCGGCTTCTGCTTGAGGCACAAAGGAAACCACAAGCTGAGTGAAATTTAAAATCATGATGGAAGCTGGAAATGTAAAGTTTACATGATTCTTAATCCCTCACCCACATCAAAGTATGGAAATTGGAAAGGTGAAAGGAATGCTTGACGGAGCCATTTGGGTGCTGAGTGTGGCCCAAAGGCAGAGTGGCCGAGGTGCTTCCCCTTCCAACTCAAGGCCACAAAAGGACTTTAAGGAGGCCACTTGTAGAGCTAATCAGAGACTGATGCAGTTCGGGGAATATGATGGATCAGTGTTTGACGCTCGCTGGGACATCTAAGGGCAACATATGAGCTACATGAACCGCAGAAGAACAGAGTACGGAACAGGTGGCTGGGGTGGGCAGCCACACTCTCAAAGCTCCCCAAAGCAAAAAAAAAAAAAAAAAAAGTGTTCTCCCTTCCAGAGGGGGAAGAGTGGGAGGACAGGCATGCTGCCATGTTTATCTTACATCCTGTCCCAAAGACTTGCCTACTGGGGTGGAAAGACTTAGTAGAAGGAGCTGGAGAGAGAGCTAGCTAGCTGGGGACTGAAGAAGGAGAAGCCAAACTGGAAGGAATACAGAAAAGTTGCTGTCGAAAAGGGATCCAAAGAGATCAGGGTGGAGGGAAGTATGGAGAAAGTTTTCCAAATAATCTCTGTAAATACCCACAGGAGAGTCAACTTGAAACATCTGCTGTGGCCAGAGAAAACTGTAAGATTGGCATCAGCCAGGTGAGGACCCTCTTCCTCTTCCTCCTTGATGCCTTCCAACCCTGTGGTTCTCAGCAAATACAGAAGTATGACTAGAAACTACAAAGTGGGGGAATAGTAGAAGCCCCTGCTGTGCCTCTGTAGGCAGTTAACTCGGGAAAGTCTCAGACTGGAAAAAAATGAGCTATCAACTTTCACTGGTTCTGAATCAATCATCAATGGACTTTTCCCTCTCTGCAAGGAGCCAGTGGATGGAAATTGGAGGTTGAGTGAACTCCAAGGGGAAAAAATAGTTACATATTTATTTTCATTAAACTCTCACTGAAATGGAGCCTCTCCTTTAATTATGAATGCATGTAACACAACACAGAAGTATTAGCAGTGTCGGTGCAGAAACAAATTAACATAGCAAGTCTGGGAGCATTATCCTTAGAAAGGCCTGCGGGCAAGGTTGGCCCATGGCTAAGCCTACAATTTCAGGAGTATTCCGACTCTTTGCTAAGCGATAAGGGTGGATCACCGGGCCTAGATTGTCCATACTGACAACGTGGCGTATGGTGAGCACCTGCTTCCCTGCTGGGAGTCTGGAGTTCTGGTACCTGCTAGGTAGATGGCGCTTATGTGACTAGCCCCTGTAAAAATCCTGTGCACTGAGTCTTCGGATGGGCTCCTCTGGGAAGAAACATTGCACACATGTAACTAAATTTTGTTTGGAGGTGGGTGGGGATGAAGCAGGAGAGTGCACCCTGGATGGCCTACCAGGGGAGGGAGCAATCATAAGGAAGCCTGCATGAGGATCCCCCCAGATTCCACCGGTGTCTTTTTCCTTTCTGTTCCTGCCGTATATCCTCACTGCATCACTATAAATCACCTTAGCTGTGATCACAGCTAGGTGCAAGTGCTATGAGACCATCTAGCGAAATATTTGAATGTGAGGTGGTCTTGCAGACCTCCAACACAATGGTGAAATTTGCTAACTGATGTTAACTCACTGAAATACAGCCATGGTGTTATCTTGGGGAAAGAGAGTGGGAGCAGGGAATGATGAAGCCCTAGTAGGTGCATGGCTGTGGAGTTACTTACCATGGTATGAAGCAGCAGCTGAGCTGTTGTTTGTGATCAAAGGCAAAAGTTACCTATGCAGTGTCAAAAAAATCCATTCCTAGGAGAGGTGGCTCGCTGGATCCCCCAGCTATGTTGGGCTTAGGCAGGCTACGGTGAGGGAAAAGCAGCCACAGCCCAGTGTCGATTTGTCTCTCTTCTTCCTCTGGGCCAAGGCAGAAAGGGCCCAAACAGAAACATCAGTTTGTGCCTGCTCTCTCCTCTGAGTGGAAAGGAAACAAGCTGGAGCAAGGCTTTAGATAAAGCAGAGGAAAAAATATAGTGAAAAAAACCACCCTAGCCATTTTTTTCAGCCTAGCTGTCCTGGGCCCACAGTCCTGCTGGGTTCTCCTGGAAGCCGTGATGTGAACCTTGGAGATGGTGAATTTACTGCTAGGGCTTTGCATAAAGTTGTAATGGGAAAAAAAGGAATTTTAAATCACAGTTTTGCATTTTGTGGCTATTGTATCTGGATATACAACAGAAAACTAATGTAGAATGTCATATGCTTTCAATTCCATAAATGCTAGAGGGGTCTTCTTAACCAGGGAAAGCTGAAAAAAAAAAAGCGTAAATGGGACACTGCTCCCTTGCTTGTTGTACAGGTGGGTGGATTGAAATCTAAACTCATAATATTGGAAACAGGTCTCTGCAACTGACAAATTTTTGCTGGGGTTTTGCCTACTGGATGGAGTCTCAAGAAAAAAAGGAGCCAAAAAAAAAAGAAAAGAAAAGAAAAAAGGAGCCAATGTCCAGATGCAGATACACTTTGGAAATTTTATAAAGCATTTTTTAATTTTGCTAATGAGTTATTAGAAAATCAGATTTCTGACAGAACATAAAGACTCCTAACTCGGGGAAACGAACTAGGGGTGGTGGAAGGGGAGGAGGGCGGGTGTTGGAGGGGAATGGGTGACGGGCACTGAGGTGGACACTTGACGGGATGAGCACTGGGTGTTTTTCTGTATGTTGGTAAATTAAACACCAATAAAAGTTAATTAAAAAAAAAAAAAAGAAAATCAGATTTCTGACCCTAGGGAGCCGATGATTTTCTGGCCCCTGGTGTGCATAGCTTTGCATGGGGCAATTTGGCCCCTACCACTGACAAGGTAAAAAGTGCATGGAAGAGCTTTGCTTGTCACTTGGACTTGGAACACAGGTGCCAGCTCTACAGGTCTCAGCTTTGCTGCTGCTTGAGGAAAAGCGATGGGTATTTTTGATTTACCGACTTCCCAGGTGCTATTTTTCTGGACCTGAATCCAAGTTGACACCTGAGAGGCCTGCCCTGGACTCTTTCAGTGCCAGCACTACTTGCTCAACAGAAAGCAGACGCAGGCCCTGGAACTGCTGGGAATTGAGGACACCCCTCTATGGAGTTGTAGTTATGAACGTGTGATGGATGCTGCCTAGACCGGCTGGGTCATTTGTGGATATCTGAGGAAAGGGCTTGTTCTCCAATGAGACTGTATAAAATGAAGCTGCAGGGAACTCCTGGGTAGCTCAGCGGTTGAGCTTTGGCTCAGGTCATGATTGAGTCCGGCATCAGGCTTCCCGCAGGGAGCCTGCTTCTCCCTCTGCCTATGTCTCTGCCTCTCTCTGTGTGTCTCTCATGAATAAATAAGTAAAATCTTTTTTAAAAATATAGCTGCAGAAAGGTTCCTTGTTTCTGGTAAGGAGCCCAACTGCATTCCTAACCTGTGATTCCTGTTGAACACTGTGATTCCTGCTGCACATTGGGGGAGTGTGACTCTCTGCCCACCTCTGATGGATCAAATGCTGGGACCCCTTGGGGGTGGGACAAGTCACTGCTATTGATTGTGTTCTGCTTTCCAAATTAGTTGCAATTTGCAAAAATGGCTTGACTGCCTGACTGTATGCCCTCACCTTTCTCCTGTTGTACACACCTTAGTAAGGCAGTTGGATCATTCAATGCAGCTGTCTCCAGAAAGGGATTGATTTTTTTTTCTAGGCTGCTTGTTGGAAAAATGATCAGGACAAGAGGTCTGGGGAAAGGAGAGGTTACATAAACCCATTAAAAAATATATTGAAAAAAATCAGGATTTCACCCTGAGCATTTCTTTGCCCTAATGACGGGCAAATAAGAATATGAATGGATTCTTCTGGTTAAGTAGTATAAAAATGTTATTCTGTGAAAATGCTTGTGTCCCTTTCACACACAACTGTTTCAGACGAAATGTCTGGGCAAAAAAAAAGTGAAATGATTAGGAGAAATCATAAAGCTAAGATTAGTGAGTGGGACACACTGATGTTGGAACAACAAAACCTTGGTACATGGGAAGGCATGGGGCAGGGGATGGAGGTGGGGTGTTAATGATCTCTGTTTTCCAGAACTGCTCCCAGAAGCTATCCCCTCTTCCTGAAGGAAAACCACGTTGCCTGTGCCAGCTGCCCTGAGCGCTTCAGATCCCAGGGAGACTTCCAGGTCCAGGTCGTGGGCCACAGTGTCACTCTGAGCTGTGGGGTCCCGCACAGTCCTCACAGAGCACCTCCACATGCCCTCTCCACTCAGCAGGCCACGGACTAGTGTTGCTGACAGAACTCTCTGGGACTGACCACGTCAGGCACTTCCTCTGAGAGGCACCAGTGGGAGGCCTGAGGCAGGAGGAACCACACCAGCAAGCCACACTGGGGGCCCTGTTAGCCTCTACTGCAGTGCCTGGTCTGTGTGTGGTGCCTGAATCTTGTGAACTCTGTTTCCAGAGACACATGTACCCTCAGGGACTGTATTTCTTGGATGTGGGCCCTGGCCATCATGATGCTGCCTCAGCCCGGGAAGGCTTGGGGACAGCTTCATCTTACTGGCCAGGCTGTGCTGGGCCAGAAATGATCCCTCATGCCAGGTTAAAGAGGAAAAAAAAGGTTCATACAGGAAGTTATGAAGGAAGCCAGCTGGCTTTCTAAGACAGAGCTTGATGGCTCATGGTCTCTGTGTTAACTGTTTCAGTCCAGAATCCCCAAAAGGCATACATGAGATCAATACCTTAGGTTGGCCTCAGTCTGTTGTGTGGAGTCCTCCTGATGGTAATTCTGTAAAGACATCTTGGCCATGGGCCCAGGGAGTGGGTTATTCGGACGAGTTAACATAGCAAGAGGGGGACTGCTGTCCTTCCAGTGGCCTCCTTGCTAGGTTGATCCTTGGCTGATATCTGGCAACTTTCATTTGGGGAGTGTTCCTGCCCTTCCTTGACTCGTAAGAGGGACTCACTGGGCCTAAAATGTGCAAACCGTGGGGTTTATACTGAGCATTTGCTTCCTTTCTCTGTGTTTGGAATTTTGGTCCACGCTATGTGAAAGGTGTCTATGTGAGCAGTCCCCAGTAAAAAGTCTAAACCCTGAGTCTCAAAGAGCTTCCTTGGGCAGAAGTATCACATACGTGTTGCTGAATTTTCATTGCTGGGGAAGAGTGTGCTCTGGGTCGACCCCTGGTGGGAGAGAGAGAGCAAAAGGAAGCCTGTACATGGACACATGGATTCCTCCAGACTCGGCCAGCCTGGGCCTTCCCCCCTCACGATCAGGTTGTGTATCCTTGCCACATCACCGTAATAAGTCTTGCTCTGAACGCCACTGTATGCTGTGTCCTGTGAGAACTTCTAACAAATCTGAATGGGGTGCTGATCTTGAGGTCTCCCAATACAATCACCAATGGAAGTGTCATATTTTCTTATCATACTGTAGATGCTCTAGATTATTTTGAAATTACATCGAAATTACATCTAGACTATTTTAATTACATCAATCACTGCTTTGAAATGCAGGTAGATATTAGACCTGCCACTAGTTTCTTACTTAATGTATTCATAAGGAAGCATATACATTATAGATTTTAAATTTTTTTTAAATTTGACATTTTTACTCTTATATTTTGACATGATTGATTTCCTTTGTAATCCTACGTACGTTATTTGTTGCATTATTCTGAGAGCCTGATTCTGAGGCATCCAAGCATTTCCCATTTCCCTGGCTGCCAGAGGGGTCTGCGCAAAAGTTTAAGACTGCCTGCATTGGGTTAGTACCCTGGGCTTAGATGTATTAATCACTAACAGGAAATTTATTACCTATAAGTGAATAAACATTTAGTGCCCTAAGCTTTATCCAGGGAGAAGGAAGAACTGGTTCTACAGATTATTGTTGACTCTTGCTGCCCCTGTAAAGTCACTTTATGATTCTATGCTGTGCTTGTTCAACATGACAGTTATATATGTATCTGAAGGGTGAGATACCATTAGGGGTTTATAACAATGTTGTGCTTCCTAGAACTATAATGCCTCTTTATAGAATATAAGTTTCTTGTTGAACTTTATTGTATAAAGTCTCAAACGAAAATTCTAAAAATCTCTGACTTTACTTTCAGGTGTCTCTGTGATCACAGATTGCCACTTAACTCCAGTTGGTACAAGGACAGCCTTCTATACAGCCAGTGGAAGCGGAAGTGAAGAGAGAGCCAA
The DNA here is from genome assembly GCF_018345385.1 of Vulpes lagopus. Lineage (NCBI taxonomy): Eukaryota > Metazoa > Chordata > Mammalia > Carnivora > Canidae > Vulpes > Vulpes lagopus. Next base: position 25,457,809 of record NC_054848.1, read on the forward strand.
GTCAACCCTTGCCAATCCTGACATGTCATAATATTAAATGTCCTGATGCCACCTCCAAAGGTAACTTAATTTTTGATTATGTTGGCTAAGTTTTTGATATTTTTTAAGGTTTTATTTTCATGAGAGACACACACAGAGAGAGTGGCAGAGACACAGGCAGAGAGAGAGAGAGAGAAGCAGGCTCCATGCAGGGAGCCCAATGCGGGACTTGATCCTGGGACTCCAGGATCACGCCCTGGGCCAAAAGCAGGCGCTAAACTGCTGAGCCACCCAGGGATCCTCCCAGTTTTTTATATTTTTAAAGGCCTTGCTTAAGCTCTGAATTTTTTTGTAATCAATGGTCAACATCGTAATGTTTATTATAATTTAGTATTATAAATTTGATTTTAGCAGATTCAATGGAGAGAGTCACTAAAGGTATGACAATAGCTTATTAGAGTAGTAGCCTGCTCCTTCCTTGGAGATGTACAGAGAAGTGTCACCTGTTGGCACATGTGTTCCTTCATGATTAAACAGTATGGATCAGAGGATTTTCTAATTGTCTATAACTAAAGTTTTTCTTTAATTGAATACAAAAATATGCATATAAAAATAAGAAAGTTTATTTGGCATTATTTTTTTTACACTCTTCTGCCTCTGGCTCCTTATATTTTTTTCACGGTGAACTGCACCTGTGTGGCCCCCACGCCTTCATAACTTTGCACAGAGCATCTCCAGCATCATATCATCCATGCTGACCGAACCAATGATGGGCCTGAAGAATAGCTCCACGATGACATCAGCATTGACGTATCTCAGCAGGAAGAGGGCACTATTCAGTTCAGCGAATCTGGCTTGGTACCCCCTGTGGGTCATCCTGATGTGGTCACTGAGTATCTGCTGAGCTCCCCACTGGAGTCCCTGAATGTACTTCACGCAATGAAGGCCTGGCAGGTCTGGAGGAGAAAAAGGGAGCAAAGTCTCTTTATTGTAGGTGAACAGCTCACTTGGCATCCTTTGCTCATCCGTTTCTGCCCCTTCCCACATTAAACAAGAGTCCAAAGCTTCCTGCTTAAGAGGGCTCTCTAGAACAAGGATAAAATGCCGCACTAGTTATAAGCTTTTAGAAGCAATGCTTGGGAGAGTGAAATACCATTTAGTTATTTTATAGGCACTGTGTTTGTATCCTCACTTTTAAAAACTGCTGGCCCTGAGCCAGCATATGCACATTTATTCACTAGGACAGTAGAGTATCATTTAATGAATTATGGCTCTAGTTCACTGTACACATAGGAAGACATTAAGATTACTTCAAGAAGTGAGCACCTTGACCTTTTACCTATGGGAAAGCAGGCTATTGTAGAATGACTACAGGTTTTGCCAGATGTCAAATATTTCACCATCTTCTGTTGAATTTCCCACAGCAATACCATGATTACCTAGCTGATGGTGGTAAACTCACAGCCACAAATAGTGACTTGTGAGTCTCATTCTAATTGTTGGCCTATAGGCTGATTTTAGTCTTGAGTCCCATAGTAATTTCAGAGATAATACTGACCATTTAGCTCCTTGTAGCATGATTTCTGTATTGGGGAAGATTTTTTAAAAACTGACTCTAACGAATATTGCAAAAGCATCTTTTTAAAAATACTAAACAAAGAGGTCTTTAAAAGCACTGTCTTACAGGCATTAAAAGTTAAAAATATGCAAACATCTTCAATTTCAACAAGGTTCAAAAGTAACTTTTCAAACAGGGAATGCTTGACCTTTTTGCAGGATAGTGTGATAACTCTGGTAAAAGCGAATGAAATACAATGTAGGAAAGATAATGTGCCTATAAGTTGTATAAAGACTGTGGTAAGAGGAGGCTGCTTTTAAAAGAAGTTCTTTGATCCTGCAGGACAGTAATATTACTGTAAAGTTCTTTAACTTGTATTTAAATAATGACCAACTTATTGTGCTGTTTAAACAATGTCAGTGAATATGGCAATCGCTTTCTTTCCCTTTCCTATAAAATCCAGCAGTAAAGTTTTCAAAAACAATATGGTGACCAACAGAGTAGCAGGACCAGCAGGTATTCTTTAAAAAATAGTAACAGGTGAGCCATTCCTATCATAGGCAAATATGTCTGATAAAGTGAGAATGAAATTAAGCCACATCTGTACTCCATATTCTATTTCCAATTACCCCCCTCCATACATTACCCCCCTACTCCCTAAGGTCACTATCCAGACTTGAGACCCCATTCGAGTGGATTCCATTGATGAGGGGAAGAGGAGGCTTGCAAGAAGTTCCACCAAGACTGTGAAGCTCCTCTAGGTCTGGATTCATGGCTCCTTAAAACTTGAGTGAACTCGAGTCACTTTCCTCTGCTTTCCTACTATACTCTCCTTTTTCACTGCACCCCCACCGCCTCCTTGCAAAAGGTATGCCCATAAAGCAAATTCAGGAAAGAAAAATGTGGACAGATGGACTTCACAATTTTAAAAAAGTGTTTAAACATAAAGATCAGAGGATTCACAACAAAAGGATAAACATCTAAGAAAAGGCACACACTTAGCAGGTGCATTTGTGTTGAAAACACACTCAGCTTAGCTGATTAAAGTCATAGTGAGAGGATTCAGAGAACTAGATAGAATAAGGGAGGTGTGTGTGTGTGTGTGTGTGTGTGTGAGAGAGAGAGAGAGAGAGAGAGAGAGAGAGAGAGAGAGAGAGAGAGAGTATGACCAGAGTATGCTAAACAGGGTGGAAGGAAAGAGGGAAACTATTGGAATGTAAAGTTCAAGAAGCTGAGCCCCTGCTTTTCTTTTATATTCCAACAGAGCTAGGCACATGGTAGATGTTTAAGAACACTGGCTGAAAAAAAAAAAAAAAGAACACTGGCTGAAGAATGATCTGAAGAACCATCTTGGGCACTTACTACAAATGCGGATTTGCAGACCCTGGACCACAGCTACCAAAACAGAACCTCCAAGGGAGGAGCCTGGTAAGACTTTGAACAAGTGCCCCCCTCCCCTTATGCACAGCCAAGTTTGGAAAACAACAATATAAGCAAAAGGTGACCTACAGTGATCCCTGGGATGAGCTGAGGTCTCTAGGTCTTGAAATGTGAGTTTGGAATGAAATATTATCCTATTAGATACTGCTCTGTGCCCTTTCACAAAATGCTAGGCAGGAGCATAACCAGAGACTCCTGGTGTTAGGGAGGGAAAAGGTGTGGAGGGAGCATTATAAAAACTATCCCAACTCAAGCTGCCTGGAAAGTTTGTGACCACTTGTGACCCTTTTGGAGGGATTCTGGTCAAAGACAGCTCTAGTAATGGCACATACTCAAGAAAAGGTGCTGGGTAGTCCATGGAGATGTTCTCTCATGATGTGGTTGGTGTGTGTGGGGCAGTGTCCAGCACCTAACAGACAACTTGAAAGTGTGTGCAGCAGACATCCCATGGGGGCTGGGAGATCCATGTTCCATGACTCACTGGCCATTACTGTGGAGTAAAGTCCCTTGGGACTAGGTTACCTAATCTGCAAATGGGATGGAGTCAGGGTGAAGGGCAGAGGGGCCTGATGAGGAGGTCCCTAGGGTCTCTGCAAGCTCTAAAAGACAGTGCTCCTGCTGGCAGTCCCTAGTGTTTTTTCCCTGTCCCCTTAGTACCCTGATACGGACACAGTGAGGAAGACATAGTCCAGCTGCTTAGGACCATAAACATGATCATTCAGAAGCAGTCCCATGAAAGGCAAGTCCAGCGTCCTGCATGACAGTGTCCCTGGGAGATACTGTAGGACTCCTTAACAAAGGTTTCCTTTCTTACGAGCCTGAATAGATTTCCTTCCACAAAAAGTTGTAGTTCACCTCAGAACTGGGTTTCAGAAAGACATGTGGCAGAGTTTGCAGTGAACACAAAGTTGTGCGTTTTTTTTATATAGCGATACTACTGGATTTAAAAGACTAGAGGAGGACCAGCCCTGTGCCTTGATGGCACAAACTTTTCCTTCGTAACAGAAGGGGGAGAGAGATAAGTACTAAACTCCATCACCCAATCCCCCTGCTCTCTGTTGAGCGTCTGACAGCAGCCCACCCACGAGGAGTGCTTTCTGGAGTTCCCCCAACTCTGCTGAGTTACTCGAGATTCTTCGCTGGTTCCCCGACCCTCCCCTGACCACCGAAAACTCTTAAGTGCCTGTGCCTCGGCCAGCCATTGCCCGGAGTTTTTCTGAACGGAGGAAAGCCCGCGCCCGAGGTCTCGCACTTACCCGGGTTAAAGAGCACGGTCCCCTTGAGGTAGGCGTACTCCTTGGTACTGATGTCCAGGCTCCAGCACTTGGCAAGGAAGCACTTGATGGCTTGGACTTCAGCGGCCGTTGGCAAACGCCCGGCCTCGCGCGGCGGTACCAAGGGTGGCGGCTGCGGGGTCGGAGGCGGCGGCTCGTCGCCCGCGGTCTCCCGCCGCCTGGTGGTGAGGATCCTCTGCAGCAGGCTGGGCTCCGAGGTCTCTACCGTCTCAAAGTTCAAGCGGTCCTGGGCCAGCTCGAGCATGAGCAGCGGCGCCCAGCTGTTGCGCACCAGCACCAGCTGCTGGTCCAGAGGGAGCACCTGGAAGCAGGGTAAGTACTTGACAAAGCGCAGCGTCTTCAACAGGCCTGCCGAGGCGGCCTCGCAGACCACCTGTGGACTCTTCAGGGCCACTCGGCGCTGCGCGTCACACCGGGGGTCCCACCAGGGGGCCGCGGGCTGCATCTCCCGAGCCGCGTGCGTCTGCTTGGCGCTCGCCGGCAAGCGGTGGAAGATGCTGCCGTGGCGCGGGTGCTCGTCCCCGCAAAAGCAGCAGCGGGACAGGTACGCCACGGCCTGCCGGCCCGGCAGCTGCTGTCTGCCCCCCAGGCCCTGGGCGCTGTAAGAGCGGCCCCACCACGCGCCCCCAGGCCGTGCCTCGGGCGTTTCCGGCGCCACGTGCGTCTGCTTGGCGCTCGTGAGCAAGCTGTAGAGGATGCTGCCCTGGCGCGGGTGCTCTTCCCCGCAGAAGCAGCAGCGGTACAGGAGCACCGTGGTCCGCGCCCCCGGCAGCGCCCCTCCGCCTGGCGCGGGCTCCGCGCCGCACGAGCAGCCCCAGCACGCGCCCCCGAGCCGCGCCTCGGGCGCCTCCGCAGCCGCGCGCGTCTGCTTGGCGCTCGTGAGCATGTTGTAGAGGATGCTGCCCTGGCGCGGGTGCTCTTCCCCGCAGAAGCAGCAGCGGTACAGGAGCGCCGTGGTCCGCGCCCCCGGCAGCGCCCCTCGGCCCGGCGCGGGCTCCGCGCCGCACGAGCAGCCCCAGCACGCGCCCCCCAGCCGCGCCTCGGGCGCCACCGGGGCCGCGTGCGTCTGCTTGGCGCTCATGAGCATGTTGTAGAGGATGCTGCCCTGCCACTGGTGGTCCTCGCCTGCCATGGCCCGCGGTGCCCGGAACCCGACTCTGTCCGGTGGCGGCCGCCTGGGATCTATTTATACCAAGCGCGCACGCACGCGCGTCGGCCGTCTCCGCCAGGGCAAGGGCGCGGAGGGGGGCGCGGGCGCTGTGCTCGGGAGTGTTCGCCCTTGACCTCAGCGGTTAAAAAGGGGCAGATGCTCCTTAAAGGCTGAGAATGAAGGGGGCGGGGCGGAGGCATGGGAGCTTCTGGACACTCCGTTCCTCTGGTTACACCCTTCCCTGCCTCTGGAAGGCAGAGCGCAGAGGAGGTAGCAGATAATCTGGGGGCAGGGCTCCAACTCTTTTCACTGAAACCTGGCATCTCGCTTGCTCCCTTTATTGGAAGGGCAGGCGTGCCTCATTAAGCGGGGACAATCTATTTCTATGACATCGTTGAATACTTTCATTAAGTGCTCAAACTTTCTATGACTTATGTTTTCCATATGGATGGGGAAGTCTCGTTTTCAGGAAACTTGAAAAGTAAAGACCACGGACCAGCGATAAGAGCACTGCGTGGTAACTTGCTAGAAATGCCCCACCTCGGTCTCCAGCCAGACCTTCCGACTCTGAATCTGCATTTTAATGAGGTTCCCGGGGCGGGAGGGGAGTGGGGGTTGCATGCCCTTTACATTTTGAAAAGCGCTGCTTTAAGGATGCAGTCATAAGCGTTTTGTTTGATTCAGTTGATATTCATGAGCACCCACTTTATGTATTAAAGAGCAAGAGTGACCAGGATGTAAAAGTGGCTAATATTTGGGGGTTATAATAATCGCAGGTGCTAAAAGGTTGCTTCAGTGAGAACTTTGGGTTCTTCTAAAAGTATTACCTTGGGTAGTTGTATAATTAATGTTTCTTCTCACACCCCTCCTACCTCAGTAATGAGAAACACGGGTTTCAGGAAGCCTGGCTCCTTTGATCCTCACTTGCCACACAGCCTCCTTCCTTGAGTTCTATACAGGCGCTGAGATCACTGGGTCTTTCCACATCACCACCTGCCCCCATTGTGTAACTGTTTCACCAACCAGCTGCTTTACTTCAAACTCACAACCCTTTAGTTTTCAAATTCCTCATCTCTAAAATGGGAGGTTTGTTTAGTGATTTCGTGGGTCCAGGACTGAAGACTAATGTGTACCAGTTGCCATAGGATCATCTTTCTCTTTTTGTAGTTTCTCTAGGGCCTGGAATTCTGAGCATAAGAGGAATACCTAGGAGACACGGATTTGCATTCAACCTGAAATTTTATTCTGCCTGTGAGGGGCCCTACAACATAAAGGTTAAATCTCCAGCACTGGCACCAGATTGCCTCAATTTTAATTCCTGCCCTCACTCTTTCTAACTCTATGGCCTTGGGCCATGTATTGGTTTCCTATTGGTGCTGTAACAAATCACCACAAATCTAGTGGCTTAAGGCAACACAAATTTATTATGTTATAGTTCTGGAGGCCAGCAGTCTCAAATCAGTTCCACTGGGCTAAAATCAAGGTGACATTCCTTTTGGAAGCTCCAGGGGAGGATCTATTTTCTTGCCTTTTCCAGCATCTACAAGCGGCCTGTATTCCTTGGCTCCTGGCCACATCACTCTTACCTCTGCTTCCATCTCCATTCTTATTCTTTTAAAGATCCTTGTCATTGCACTGGGTAAAGCCACATAATCCAGAATGATCTCCCCTTCTCAAACTTTGTAATTAAATTACATCTGCGAACTCTCTTACCATGTGAGATAATATATTCCCAGCTTCTGAGTATTAGAATATGGACACCATTGGGGTGGCATGATTTAGCTTTTCACAGGACAGTTCCTTAAGCACCTGTGCCTCACTTTCCTTACTTGTAAAGTGTAGACAATTAGCGTCTGTGAGATCATTTCCATACATGAGTATGGAATGCACTTTTCACTAAAAGGATGTAGGAGTGTAGTACAGGTGGGGATAAAGCCATGTAAAATATTTGCCCGGTACATGATAAGTGTGGGATGTATCAGCCATTGTCCCCCGCTTCCCTTTTAATATCATGTGGGATAACTTCAGGGTTGGTTAGGAGGTGATGTTACACTAGCACTGCCATTGTTCCATCTCTCCTAGGGAAGCCCACCCTCACCTTCAACCCAGAAGCTGTCTCTTTTTTTTTTCCTGCACGTCCACATGTCTTGGCCCAGACTCAAAGCACTGCATGGGCCATCTGGTCCACAATGATAATATATCTTGAAAATGTTATCTCCTTGTCCATGTCATGCCATTTCCAATATTCAGGCTACTATTTAAGGTATTCTGATTGGTACTTCAGCGATCTTCCTGATTGATGAATCCCTGCTGTCAGCCCTGCTGAAAAACCTGGCCTACCACAGTCCCCACCTTAAGTTGCCAGAGATAGTTACTTTTTATTAGGTCATCCTATATTATTTTCTTCTAAACACTTATTAGAATCGGATATGATGGATTGATTCCATTATTTGTTGTTTGTTGATTGTATCCCTCCATTAGTATAAAAGTCCCACGAAGTCAAGGACCCTGTGTTCCAGCAACTAGAACAATGTCTGGCATACAGTAGGTGCTCAAACTTATTTGCTAGCCAACTGTATCTTTAGAAAAAGAGGAGAAGGTTATAGCTTGTTCTTTCAACACCAAGGGCAAGCATTCCCACACGACTATTGTTGCACTGACCCTGGAGGGAGGAGAAATGAGCAAGCTCTGCAGGACTGAGCATTCTGGAGGCCCTTTTTTTGATACTTAGAGTGTTACAGGCACCATGGGAAAGTAACAAGAAGACCAAGTTAACAGTCAAAGGTACTCTTCCACTCTCAAGATAAAACAAGTCCCTTAACTTCAGCCTTCATACTTGTGAAATGGGGAAAATTCTATAAACCTATATTCACAAGTCCACCCTGTTCTTAGTCCTACAAGAGTTACTATTATTTTTTCCTCTCGATATAGCCCTTGAGAGAAATGTTTGCTGACCTCTTCATTACATTGAAAATATAAAGCAATGGAAGTGTCTACTTCTTATTCAATTTCAGAACATTTAGCCTTGCTTTAGGCTTCTTTTTACCTATGAAATCAGAAAAAGTACGATAAACTATTTTATTTTTTATGTAAATTCAATTTGCCAACATACAGTATAACACCCAGTGCTTTTCACATCATGGGCCCTCTCCAAAGCCCAGTGCCCAATTACCTCATCCCCTCACCCACCTCCCCTCCAGCCACCCTCAGTCTGTTTCCTGGAGTTAAGAGTCTCTCATAGTTTGTCTCCCTCTCTGATGTTGCCCCATGCAGTTTCCCCTCCTTCCTTTATGGTCCCTTGCACTGTTTCCTGTAGTCCACACATGAGTGAAACCATATCATAATGGTACCCTAGCCCTCTATAACTCAAGGGTATTCCTAAAACTCTTCGTCTTGCCAACTATATTTTAAAAAATCCTAGTTAGACCCATATTTTTTGTTTCTTTAATCATTCACACCTTGTACGTATTTGATGCCTTTGCCTTTGACTATCAGACATCATCTCAAATTGAAGCTCCAGTACAGTGCTGAAAACCATGAACTTGTAGCATATTGGTTATAATTCCTCTTCTTTCCCAGAAGCAGCCTTCTGATCTTCTTACTCATGTTTTTCTTGAAGTTGTGATCTTCTATTTGCAACTCTGAAGGACTTTCTAGGTTCTTTGGACTATTTCTAAGGAGAGATTGCCTGCTTGTCCTTCACAAGTATTCATCCTTAGAAATGTCAGGAGAAAACTGACTTCATCGTCCTACTTTCCATTTTTCCCCCTGAACAAATAGCTCCTGAGAAACAAAATCGTCCAAACACATCAGTGCAGAAATTTGCACCAAGTAATGCCAGCCTGCTGGTTGCTACGGGATTAGTGAAGACATAACCTTCTAAGGCAGGCACGAGATTCTTCATTTGATTTGTTCCGTGTCCTCGGACCTCTGTGACAGCTAGACAAAAGGACACTCATCAGCTGCACCTGTCATGTGCTGAGTTTGTCCACAACTGCAATTGGGATATTTACACTGAGTCATTGTTCGGTGACCTTGGCCAGTTGGACACCTGCTCTGTAGAATCCATTATCTGTTCCAACTCAGGGTGGGAGTAAAGCTGCTTTGCCTGCTTGAATGCAGCCTTCAACTTCAAAGTAATGCACTTTTCACTAAAAGGATGTAGGAGTGTAGTACAGGTGGGGATAAAGCCGGGTAAAATGGTAAAACTGACCTTTGCACGGCAAGCTGCTCTTGACCTAGGAAGGCACGACAATCTGAAACCTGATGCGACTTTTCAATCCAGGCTTAAAAGAGCTGAAATGCCTCAGAATTCAGTACCTTCAGTAAAGAGGTGACAGGGAGTAATAGTAGTGTTTTCCTTATTCTTCAAGGAAAGTGTTGGGAAATACTACTTTAGAAAAATAGTGGCTGATGAAATCCAAAAGATAGCCTCCTTATTTTCCTTCCCAAGACCCAGAACATTGAAAACTCTGTCTGTGGAAGAATTAATAGGCTTTAGGTGCTGACTCATGAAACCCCTAAAGAAAATCAAATCATCATTATTTATTTCCTCCAGATGAGCTACAAAGAAGGTAATCCACTGCCTTAGGGGTCACCTAGCTGCTGAGGTGGAATAATGACACTTACACTCACAATAATTCTGAAAGGTTCTAAAGGCAACTTTCCAAATCAGTCAAAGGACCACTAAATTTAAGGAAAAATGTTCATCAAATCAATTAATTTTACTGCATCTACCAATTTTGCATTCATCCCAATACCAGATATTGATCAAATTATCTAATTAATAAATTCAGACTAACAGGTTGAAAAATGATTGCCTCTTTGGTTCACAGGCTTTTAGAATTGATTGGACCGGTCAGTTTGGGAATCATTCCTCCATCGGTGTGTCCACATAGCTACGTCCCCTAATGGTGATGGTAATTTTATTACACACTCCTGTTTGTGTCAGGGTCTGGAACTGTTGTAATATCTCCTACCCAAGAAATTGCTTTCTTTTTCCCTCTTTCCCGACTTCTCTTAGCAAGTTCCTCCTCACGACCAGTGTACCTAGACTACCTTGTAAAGTGCCTGGCATGTTAAAAGTATGCACCAAACAGCTGCTAAATGAAACAGTGAGTGAAAAGTTTCTTCCACACCTACAGATCTCTTAACTCCACCTGATTGCCCAACCTTCTCTCCTTTGCTGTGATTCTGGGGGTTTTAACAGTCTTTCCATTCCTGAGGGAAAGATCCTAGGTCTCTTCTGCCAAATACCAGCTACCTTTTTTAACTATTCTGACTACTAGTTTGATAATCTCAAAAAAGAGAATGAATATATAATCTTTGTTTACAAGTTGTGGAAGGTAGGAAATGATTAACAGTACCTCATCTTGCGAGATATTACAGTCAGACTGCAATTTCTTTAGGTTAGAAACCTCAGACTGTGCATATATTGCCCACTTAGATCACAATAAGTGATACATTGCCCAACTTAATCAAATCTGTGTGATGAAATTCTCTGTACATGTACATATCAAATACATTTGAAATGAAGGATCCTGAGGTTGATAAGTCATTCAAGTTTTCAGTTAAATGGATTTAATGCTCATAGTGCTGTAAACCTAACTGCTTTGTCTGAGGTTACAATGACAGACATACAAAGAACAAAATACATGTGAATGGATGTAGGTGAATTTCTTTGCAGCAGAGCCAAATGCTGATCGTGAAGAAAATCAGAACTTTTATTTCCAAACTGATGTTTTTGCCATGACAGGTATGGCTGAATTATTAAAAAAAAAAAAAAAAAAGCTGCCTTAGCTCAAGTTCTCTGAAGTAGGCACTAAACAAAGACCATGCACGTCTTGGGGATATAATTGACTGGTGAGGATGTAGAAAAGGTGAAATTGGGAATGAGGGAAGGCCAATGTCAAGGAGCATTAGTGAAGTCACTGCTATGAGCAACAGAAGTAACTCTCCCAGGGCCTCCCAGAACTGCCCACCCAAAGAGGGAGGCAGCACTCTTTATCCATTAGTTTCCAGTCTCCAAGGTTAAATGTTGTTACCAAGTTTCTGCCAGTATCCATGGTGTTGCAAAACACAGCCTGAGAAAAACCATAGCCTGCATGGAACTAACCATCTACCCACCTTGCTTGGATTTGGATCGAACTAACCATCCACCCACCTGTGCTTGGATTTGGATCAGAGGTATGGATGAGAACATACAAGGCAGGGAATTGAGATGTCTGAGAGAGAAGTTCTTAGCCAGTCATCCTTAACTCGCTGCCCTGAGGTCAATGCCAGCCAATACGGGAACTGGCTGAGGTGAAGCACCTACCTCAGCACTCTTATGCTGAGCTTGTTCACCTTTGAAAACCATATTATCATTTTGTCCCAAGATGTCCAATTCTTTAGGTAGGTAAGGCTTGAGTGGGGAAGCATGCAAGAACTATTACTCATCATTGAATAATGATTTATCCTGACTGAACCTTTAGTCAATGCCATTACCAGCCATTCTCCTATAGATAGTCTGGAGGGGGGGGAGACCCCTACTAGTTATCAGCAAAACAAAAAAATTTCACCAGATAGGTACAACTTCTTTTGCAAAAGTAGAAGTTGTAGCATTATATATATGTATACATTTATATACATGTGTATGTGTGCGTGTGTATAAAATCTTTTGGGATTTTCTGAATACTTTGACATTAGCCACAGATTCAAGATTTTTCAGTCTATTCAAATTTTAAGCAAAGCCAGAACCTTCTCACAGGCCTCCTCTTGAGGCTCGAGGCATGGCTAGACAGGGATATTCAAACTATATTGCAGGGGCATGTTTCTTGAAGCTTTCTGACCTGTTGTTCAATGTGAGTTATCCTTAACTCATATCCTGCAACTAACCTAGTAGCCAGTTTTATCAACTTGACTGTCAAAGTGTATCTATGATTCAACACTTGCCCTCACTGTCATCACTACACCCTGGCTCAAGCCACCATCTTGACTGGTCTCCCCTCTTCGAATTAGCTTACTCATTGGTCTCCTGCTTCCATGCATTCTCTGCCTATTGCTAGTTCTCCAAATAAAGAATGATGCCTAATGATAAGTGAAATTGTGTACCTTTCCATCATACTTTTAAAAAGTTTAGTGGTAGGGGCCATTGCTTTTCCAGTCTTACAGGACTTGGACCTGGTGCTCTTTCTACCTCCTATGTGTCACTCACAGTGCTCTACCTACATGGCCTGTGTGACAGTCCTCAAACCTGCAGCCTCCCTCATCTGGATTGTTAAACATCCTCCTTCAGAAAATCATGTGCTTTATTCTTTTAACTTCTGTTAGGCTTTGTTCAAATGTCATGTCCTCAGAGGGGCTCTCCCTGCCTGACTTCTCAGTCTAAAGTAGCACCTCTGCCTCTCTTTATCCTTGCTGCCGGCTTTGTTTTTCCTCTTGGCCCTTAACGTTAAATGTATATTTACTGGATTGTTTGTTTACTGTTTGCCTCTCCTGTGAGAGTATACATTCTATAAGAGTAGAGAATGAGGCATGCACTGTTACGTCCAGGCACCAATAGTAGTGCCTGGAACATGGCAATTGATGAATAACATGGACTGCTCATTCTCCACATTTCCCGGACCTGATTGCCTGTCTGGAATTTCTTTTCATTCTCCCATTGACTGAGCAAGCTACTACACGAACAGTTCCTTGATCACCTGACCTATCCAGCAGCCTGGTCCTGTTCTCTGCCAGGTAGAAAATGCCAGCCTTCTCAGTAGCTTTTTCCTGTGTTTTCTGGGTCATATTTTCCTCTGCCCTGCTTAATCTCTCATGTAGCCATCCATATCTTCCTTACGCCTTCCAAAAATCTATCCAAATCTCTGTTCTGTAGATTGTTTTCTTTCAAAGCTTTAATGGATTTATCTCATCTGTACCACTTATGTTGCCATTTCAATTGGATTCTATGAAAAGGGATAAATGTTATATGTGTTCCACCTAATGCCTTGAGCCATAGCCTCTTGATTAACAGTTTATTAAGCATGAAACTGTTAGGACTCTGTGTTTTTTAAAAGTGGTTTCATGTGGGACTTAGCCAGAAATGGTCTCGAGCCCACAAAAGTGGTCTGCTAACATTCAGGATAGTGGAATTTGGTTTATAAGCTGGTAAAATGACACTGTCCAGTGCCACTCCTGTGATCTTCCTCCAGCTGGAGTCTACTGGATAGAAGTAAAAGGTGCCATTAGGGACCAAACTCTAAACTTTCATTCAATAACCATTAGGCAGCATTTGAACTGGACATTCCAGATATAAGAAAGGACACACACAAATAAGAAATTAAGCTTTCATTAACAATACTGCTAACAAAAATAAAATAAAATAAAATAAAATAAAAAATAAAAAAACAATACTGCTAACATACACCAACACTGGAAGTACTATAAAGTAATAAAAATAGAATTTGACATTTACATTGTATCTAGAACTGTACGTGGTGTGAAGAAGGTGACTTTTGTGTTACTGGCATCTTTTAATTTTCCAGATGAACTTGAATCTCATTATAGACACCCCCTTTTCAGAGAGAAAAGGCCATTCTAAATGGCCTCTAAATATTAAGCCCCTCTGCAGGCATTCTACATGGTTTTACCTTGTTTGGCATATAGTAAGTGTTAACATGACATTTTTAGTTATAATTATACATTGATTTGTTTGGTATCTTTTTAAAGTTCTTTGATGAAGGGTCAATACAGCTTAGCCTTTCAGATATCAGTACCATCAAGCCCTGTTAAAAGGGTAAATTGTGTTATGCAGTGTTTCACTACATTTGGCTTTTGATTAACACTCCATCCATTACTTCTAAGGTAGAAGGGATGGCTAAACAGTGGGCATATGCTTAGTCAGAATTCCAAACCTAGCCTTGGAATCAAGGGGGGAGGGGGAGAAAATTGTTCCTTGATAATCACAAGTAATAATGTTTTCTTTATAATATCCTCAAATGGTTTTGTAACAGGGATATTAATGGTTCAGTAAGTCCTGGCTACACAGTGTATGGTCGTCAGACCAGCAGCATCAGTGTCGTCTTGGCGTTTGTCAGGAATGCAGAATTTCAGGCCTTGCCCCAGACCTGCTGAATCAGAATCTGCATTTGAGCAAGATCCCCAGACGATTTGCACATTAAACCTTGAAAATCACTTCATAAATCTCTGCTTCTCAGATTTGGCTGCTCTTTGGTATAAAACTTGGGAGTTTGAAAAATTACTGATGACAGGATTCCACCCCCCAGAGATTCTGATTTAATTTGTATGGACTATGACCTGGGCATAGAGAGTATGAAAAGCTCCCCAGGGAATTCTAATGAGCAGCTAAGTTTGAGAATCATTGCTCTCAAAAATAAAACCCAACATTGTGTTCATAATGCAAAAATAATACTAATAATAATAATGAGTAGGAAGAGGAGTAATATTTTGAGCTAATAAAGTCTTCTGAGGGGCGCCTGGGTGACTCAGTCGGTTAAACATCAGCCTTCGGCTCAGCTTATGATCCTGAGTTCCTGGAATCGAGCCCCACATTGGGCTTCCTGCTCAGTAGGGAGTCTACTTCTCCCTGTTCCCATATCCCACTCATGTTCCCTCTTGCTATCTCTCTCTCTCAAATAAACAAATAAATTTTTTTTAAAATAAAGTCTTGAAAAAGCACAAAGGAAAGAAAACATGGAAATTGTAATCATTGAAAATATTTTGTCCCATTTTCACATTAATGGTGATGAGTTTATCAGATTAGCAGAACAATGAGGGGATAGAGAAGAAGTGATGGGACTTAAAACATGGGGTGAGGTATCATAAGCTAGACCCTAGAAAGCGCCAGAACACAGAGTCTTCAATAGCAAAGGTTCAGTACATAAATGAGTGTGCTAAGCACCAGGTTTACCTTTGCAAAGTTGAGACCCCAGGAAATCACAAGTGGTTTCTCTGCCTTGTTGATGGTACTCATTCATACACATCTAAGGAATTCATGGGAAAAAGGGAGATAGACCAGGTCTTAGCACTGCCTTAATTCAAATCCTCACATTCTCTTGCTTGTTGTATAGCACTGAGCCTCTCATCATCCCACTACCCCATTCATCTTCTAAATGCTTCCAGAGTGATCTAAGGTATAATTCTGATCCCATCAACCCTTTGCTTGAAAAAGACTGCAAACACAACCCACTGCATGAAACCTCACCTCCTTAGCATAATGGGAGGGAACGAAGATTTATTGAGCATTAGATACTTCCTTTGTTCTTCACACCAAATCTGTGAGTTAGGTGTTATCAATCTGCTTGTACAGATGAAGAAACAAATATTCTTTTTCAAGGGGATAATACTAATGGCAGAGACAAAATCAGAATCCTGATCTGCCTGTATTTTCACCACCTCCCTAGCATGGTGTTCAAGACCCTTCATAATCAAGCTTTCTGGATTCATTGCTCCACTTTCCCCCCATGTTAGAGATGCCTACACAGACATTATACATCCCCCAAGCACACCATGCTTCTTGCTGTTTCTTTAAAAATTAATCTTCTTTCACACCTCTATACTTTTGGACATGGTATTTGTTTCTAGAATGTCCTCCTTTTAAAAAAGAAACTCTTTTTTTAAATAAATTTTTTATTGGTGTTCAATTTGTCAACATACAGAATAACACCCAGTGGTCATCCCGTCAAGTGCCCACCTCAGTGCCCACCACCCAGTCATCCCCACCCCCCGCCCACCTCCCCTTCCACCACCCCTAGTTCGTTTCCCAGAGTTAGGAGTCTTTCATGTTCTATCTCCCTTTCTGATATTTCCCACTTATTTTTTTCTCCTTTCCCCTTTATTCCCTTTCACTATTTTAAAAAAGAAACTCTTATATAGCCTTCCAAATTCAAATTCAGTGATAGTTCCTACATGAATCATTACCCGAACTTCTTATACGGGTTTTCCTTTCCATCTTCAGTGTAACTATAGTACTTTCCACATGTTTTATTAGCTTTTGATCTATTGTTTTTATAATTATTCTGATGTATCTATTTCCCCAATGTAAAATGATGTTCTCGAGGATGCAAATCATGTCTTATGCATTTTTATAAGCATCTCCTTGATCTTGGGGATCTATATCAATCAACTTGGGCTAAGTTATACTATGTATCAATCAATATCCCCCCCAACTCAGTGGCCGACAAACAGCTAAGGTGTCTTTCTTGCTTGTGATATCACAAGTAGGTTGTGGCTCTGTTTCATGCTATCTTCACTCTAAGACCTAGGCTGGTAGAGCAAATTCCATCTGGAACATGTCTGGTTTTGTGACAGAAGGAAAAGAGGTAAGGTGATCTGTGAGATTATAAATAGATTTTCTGCTGAGAATTGACACACATCACCTCTACCCATATTTCATTGACCTCAGAGGTCATATAGCTACTCCTAATTTCAGTAGTGCTGTGATATATAATTTTACTGCAGGAATGAGCTCTTGAAGTCACACAGCCAAGTCTGATGTGAATGAGACAGGGGGTATATAAGCCCCTCTCCAGTGAGAAGAGGCAGTGAACCATACCATCTACCACAGGGCCACCTATGCCTCAGGAATTCTTCTTGTTCCTCACACAGTGAAGTCGCATTTTATGCAAACTTGCGGTGTTCATTTTAAATATTAAGCTGTCTAAATGTTAACAAAACCTTACTTTAAGCATAAAATTTGAAATAATTCAAATTCCTTACCTTGAAATATTCACCCCCAAATCATAATTTCAAAACTGGAGGGCCAAATGGATTGAAAACTCTGCTCTACTGCCAAGTGGTAACACTGTTTTAGCTGGTACATGGAAATACCATCATCCTTTGTTAGTGGTAGGCTTTAGTATATGAGGTATACAGAGAACAAATTTCTTATAGATGTATTCACCTATTACAGGCAAATGTACATATTTCAACCCCATTCATAACTATTCCACTATTAAAAATGTAATTTCCAAATTCATACCTGACAGGACCACTAACTACTTTCCCCACAGACTTCAAAGCAAGTTAGATTGCTTCTGCTCTTCATTCACATAAGGAATGTAAACATAATGCTAGGGTCCAGAGTCTATTTTGTAGAGTAGATGGGTCACAACATCAAATTTTATAATCAGGATCTATAGCATTCTCCTGGTTAATGCAAAAGAACATTGAAGTCCTGGTTCTCTTTTCCATTATCCAGGCAATTAAACCAATTAAGTGTGCTCAGAAACTTTTTCCTTCTTTGTCAATATTCAGCAAGTAAAAACTTGGTCTGAGAAAGTTTAGCTCTGCCTAATAACTGGTACCAAAAAAAGGGGGGGATTTTTCCTATCAAATATAGACCTTTTAGAATAGAAGGGAAGGGAGAAGAAATGGGTGGGAAATATCAGAAAGGGAGACAGAACATAAAGACTCCTAAGTCTGGGAAATGAACTAGGGGTGGTGGAAGGGGAGGAGGGCGAGGGGTGGGGGTGAATGGGTGACGGGCACTGAGGGGGGCACATGACGGGACGAGCACTGGGTGTTATTCTGTATGTTGGCAAATTGAACACCAATAAAAAATAAATTTATTATTAAAAAACAAACAAACAGAAAGAAATATAGACCTTTTATATTTAATATACCAATATCATGAAGACATTCATCCCAGAGTCTATTACCTGCATGGCAACGCAGGTGTGTTTAGTTGCCATGCAGCCTTTTCTCACCCCTGCTCCAGGTGTTCCATGTGCATCCAGTAACATGCCATATTACTCCTACAAGTAGTATGATGTGCTCTTGAAGCATGCACTGATGATGTACAATTTTTCTGTAACATTCTGAAGATAAATTAGGAAAAAAGGCTTTTTGCCTGAATATGAGCAATTAACTCAAATAAGATAATTAAAATATGTTTTATACCTAAATATTGAAATCTTTGAAGAAACTGAGACACTATGAAAGTACAGATGTCTAAAAAGTTCAAACTCTGTCCACAGGTGTATTTTGTGATGTGGTCTGCATGTTTGATTTTTTTTTGCATTTTTGAACAATGATAATTTTCATTCAACAGCTTTTATGAAGCACCTATTATATTCCAGGTACTGTGCTAATAAGCACTTTCTGTGGATTCTTTCATTTGGTGTAAGAATCTCAGGGAATACTTTTAAAATGTTTTATTATTGAAGTATAGTTGATATACACTGTTACATTAGTTTCAGGTGTACAACATAGTGATTTGACAGTTCTGTACATTACGCAGTGCTCTTCGCAGTAAGTGTACTCATTGTGTTACCACACAATATTCCTACATTATTATTGACTGTACTCCCTATGCTGTCCTTTTCATCTTCAGAACTTAACTGTTTTATAACTAGAAGTTTGTACTTCACCATTTTTGCCTATCTTCCCACCAGTTTGTTCTCTGTATTTATCAGCCTATTTCTGTTTATTTGTTCATTTGTTTGTATTTTAGATTCCATATATAAGTGAAATCATATGGTATTTGTCTTTTTCTGACTTATCTCACTTAGTGTCTAAAAAGACAAAATCTCATTCTTTTTTATGGCTGAGTAATATTCCAGTGTGTGTGTGTGTGTGTGTGTGTGTGTGTGTGTGTACAACATCTTTATTCATTCATTAATCAGTGAACACTTGGGCTGTTTCCATAATTTGGCTGTTATAGATAGCTATGAACATCAGGGTGCATGTATCCCTCTGAATTAGTATTTTTGTATTCTTTGGGTAAATACTTAGTAGTGCAATTGCTGCATCATAGGGTAGTTCTTTTTTTTAAGATTTTATTTATTTATTCATGATAGACAGAGAGAGAGAGAGAGAGACAGAGACACAGGCCGAGGGAGAAGCAGGCTCCATGCAGGGAGCCCGACGAGGGACTCGATCCCGGGACTCCAGGATCGTGCCCCGGGCCAAAGGCAGGTGCCAAACCACTGAGCAACCCAGGGATCCCCTGCATCATAGGGTAGTTCTATTTTTAACTTTGTGAGGAACCTCCACACTGTTTTCCACAGTGGCTGCACCAGTTTGCTTTCCCACCAACAGTGCAAGAGGGTTCCCCTTTCTCTGCATCCTCATCAACACTGGTTGTATCTTCTTTTGTTGATTTTAGCCATTCTGAGAAGTGTGAGTAATATCTCATTGTAGTTTTGATTCATACTTCCCTGATGATGAATGATGTTGAGCATCTTTTCATGTATCTGTTTCATCTGTATGTCTTTATAAAGATATCTATTCATATCTTCTGCCCATTTTTTAAGTTGGATGATTAGGTTTTTGGGTGTTGAGTTTCATAAGTTCTTTATATATTTTGGATACTAACCCTTTATCTGATATGTAATTTGCAAATGTCTTCTCCCATTCTGTAGGTCATCTTTTACTTTTGTTGATTGTTCAAATGCTATATTTAAATATTAGACACCATTTGGCTGCTTTCTTAAGTACACATTCTCACTGAAGGTAATGAGAATTTTAAAATGTGTCAAACAATACTGAAACATTAGAGTACTCCAATAAACAGAAATCCACTTTACTCAGATTGGATTTATTGCCTTTCAAAATGTGTGTGGGCCTACTGCCAATAAATAGAAACCCTCAAGCACCATGATATTGGTATCAAGATAAAGCACAGAAAGAATCACACACCCCCAGAATCACATGCCTGCAGAATGTGTTCCTCAGTCTGATTGATAAAAATGTGGGAAATATGGACCATTCTATAATTCTATTCTACCAGATTGTTCCAGGATATTCTCTATAAACTTTTCTTTTGTGTCTGCAAATGTAGCAAAAGGGGGATGGGGGTTCTTTTTAAATAAATACAAAAATTGACGCTCAGAAATTAGATACAGAAAATGTGCATTAGTGGCACCTGGGTGGCTCAGTTTGTTAAATGCCCAGCTCTTGATTTTGGCTGAGGTCATGATCTCAGAGTAATGAGATCAAGCCCTGCATTGGGCTCCATGCTGAGTGTGGAGCCTGCTTAAGATTCTCTCTTTCTGGGGCACCTGGGTGGCTCAGTCAGTTGTATATCTGCCTTCAGCTCAGGTCATGATCCCAGAGTCCTGGGATTGAGCCCCGCATCAGGCTTCCAGCTCAGTGGGTAGTCTGCTTCTCCCTCTGCCCCATGCCCTACTAATGTTCTCTCCTTCTCTTGAATAAATAAATAAAATCTTTAAAAAATAATTCTCTCTTTCTCTCCCTCTCACCCTCCTGTCCACTCACACATTCTCTCTCTCTCCAAAAAAAAATGTGCATTAACTCAATGTCTCCATAAATGGTGATGGTATTATCAACTTGTTGTCCACTTGTTCTCTGTCTCAGCCACCCTGTCCCACTCATATTTGTCTCTTTTCAGTTCTTTGACCATGCCAAGATGTTTCCTACCTACAGGCTTTGGTCCACCTGTTCCTTCCACCTGAAAGGCTCGCCCTTCCCCTGGTAAATCCCATGCAATGATCAGGGCCTGACTTAAATATCGCTTTCAAAAGAAAATATTCCATTTGGCTCAGCAATTAGAAGGAAGGGAAAAGAAATGTTGGGAAATATCAGGAAGGGAGACAGAACATAAAGACACCTAACTCTGGGAAATGAACTAGGGGTGGTGGAAGGGGAGGAGGGCGGGTGTTGGAGGGGAATGGGTGATGGGCATTGAGGTGGACACTTGACGGGATGAGCACTGGGTGTTTTTCTGTATGTTGGTAAATTGAACACCAATAAAAATTAATTTAAAAAAAGAAAAAAAAAGAAAATATTCCATTTGGAAATGTGTTCATTCAGTTCCTGTGCCCATGTTTCACTTGAATTATTCACTTTTTTGGTTGTTAAATTGTATAAGTTTTTAATATGCTTTGGATATTAACCCATAATCAGATATATCACTTGGAAATGTTCTCTCCTATGCAGTAGGTTGCCTTTTTGTTCTGTTGGTGTTTGTTTGTTGTTGTTTTGTTGAAAAGCTTTGCTGTGCAAAACTCTTTTTATTTTGGTGTAGTCTCAGTAGTTTTAATTTTTGCTTTTGCTTCCCTTGCCTCCGGAGATATATCCATAAATACATTGCTAAGTCTGATGTCCAAGATATTACTGCCTGTGTTTTCTTTTAGAAGTTTATGGCTTTAGGTCTCATACAAGTACACATACATTTGTGTATGATGCAAGAAAGTGGTCCGATTTCCTTCTTCTGCATGTGGCTGTCCAGTTTTCCCAGCACCATTTGTTGAGGAGACTGTCTTCTCTCCATTGTCTATTCTTGCCTTCTCTGTTGTAGTTCAATTGACCATATAAGCCTGGGTTTATTTCTGGGCTTTCTATCCTGTTCCATTGATCTATAGGTCTGTTTTCTGTGCTGGTGCCATACTGTTTTGATTACTATAGCTTTATAGTGTACAGAAGGCCAACAGACTCCTGAAAAGATGCTCACCATCACTCATCATCAGGGAAATGCAAATCAAAACCACAATGAGATAGCACCTCACACCGGGCAGAATGGCTTGGATCAAAAAGTCAAGAAATACCAAGTGTTAGCAAGGGTGTAGAAAGAAAGTAACCCTCTGCACTAATGGTGAGAATGTAAATTGGCACAGGCATTCTGGAAAACAATATGGAGCTTCCTCAAAAAGTTAAAACTTGAAATGCCATATGATCCAGTAATTCCTCTACTGGGTATTTACTCAAAGAAAATGAAAACACTAATATGAAAAGATATGTGTACCTCTATGTTTATTGCAGAATTAGTTACAATAGCCCAGATGTGGTAGCGACCCATGTATCCATTTCACTCATGATTTCACTCATATGCAGAATTTAAGAAACAAAACAAATGAGCAAAGTGGGGGAGGAGAGAGAGAGAGCAGCAGCAAACCAAGAAACAGACTCTTTTTTTTAATAAATTAATTTTTATTGGTGTTCAATTTAACAACATACAGAAAAACACCCAGTGCTCATCCCGTCAAGTGTCCCCCTCAGTGCCCGTCACCCATTCCTCCCCACCCCCCGCCCTCCTCCCCTTCCACCACCCCTAGTTCTTTTCCCAGAGTTAGGAGTCTTTATGTTCTGTCTCCCTTCCTGATATTTCCCACACATTTCTTCTCCCTTCCCTTATATTCCCTTTCACTATTATTTATATTCCCCAAATGAATGAGAACATACACTGTTTGTCCTTTTCCGATTGACTTACTTCACTCAGCATAATACCCTCCAGTTCCATCCATGTTGAAGCAAATGGTGGGTATTTGTCGTTTCTAATGGCTGAGTAATATTCCATTGTATACATAGACCACATCTTCTTTATCCATTCATCTTTCGATGGACACCGAGGCTCCTTCCACAGTTTGGCTATTGTGGCCATTGCTGCTAGAAACATCGGGGTGCAGGTGTCCCGGCATTTCATTGCATCTGAGTCTTTGGGGTAAATCCCCAACAGTACAACTGCTGGGTCGTAGGGCAGGTCTATTTTTAACTCTTTGAGGAACCTCCACACAGTTTTCCAGAGTGGCTGCACCAGTTCACATTCCCACCAACAGTGCAGAGGGTTCCCTTTTCTCCGCATCCTCTCCAACATTTGTTGTTTCCTGCCTTGTTAATTTTCCCCATTCTCACTGGTGTGAGGTGGTATCTCATTGTGGTTTTGATTTGTATTTCCCTGATGGCAAGTGATGCAGAGCATTTTCTCATGTGCATGTTGGCCATGTCCATGTCTTCCTCTGTGAGATTTCTCTTCATGTCTTTTGCCCATTTCATGATTGGATTGTTTGTTTCTTTGCTGTTGAGTGTAATAAGTTCTTTATAGATCTTGGAAACTAGCCCTTTATCTGATACGTCATTTGCAAATATCTTCTCCCATTCTGTAGGTTGTCTTTTAGTTTTGTTGACTGTATCCTTTGCTGTGCAAAAGCTTCTTATCTTGATGAAGTCCCAATAGTTCATTTTTGCTATTGTTTCTTTTGCCTTTGTGGATGTATCTTGCAAGAAATTACTGTGGCCAAGTTCAAAAAGGGTGTTGCCTGTGTTCTCCTCTAGGATTTTGATGGAATCTTGTCTCACATTTAGATCTCTCATCCATTTTGAGTTTATCTTTGTGTATGGTGAAAGAGAGTGGACTCTTAACTATAGAGAACACACTGCTCGTTACTGGAGGGGAGGTGGGTGGGGGGATGGGTGGAATAGGTGATGAGGATTGAGGAGGACACTTGTTGTGATGAGCACCAGGTGATGTACGGAAGTGCTGAATCACTATATGATATACCTGAAACTAATATTATACTGTATGTTTATTAACTGGAACTTAAAAAAATAAATATAGCATTTGATATTTTTTATTCTTCTCTTGGTAGTTACTGAATATCTATCAGGATCTTGCCTCATGTTATTTCCTTGGGTATATCTTCTCTGAAAAAAATGAATTTTCTTTCACTTTCAGATTTGTAGTGAAAGCTTTTGGAATGTTCAGGTCATTTCAGTGTCTCTTCCATGTCTCTTATTAAATTCCTAGTTGGATGAGGTTAGGTTTGTCTGTTTGTGGCACTCAATCATTCAACCCAAAATGTCCTGATAAATTGCTACTAAAATATCATTTGCTATATTCCTAATGCTATACCTTTTATTCCTGTGATTTATTTATTCCATATCTGGAATGTATCTCCAGATTGTTTTGGCTACTCATGGTTTCTTGTAATTCCATATTCCATCAGGAAAGCGGGACCATCTATTATTTCTACAAGTCCTTAGCTAACCTCATGGAGTGGTGTATGTTCTGGCTTTTACGGAGTGATTTTGTCATTGCAGCCACACAGAATTGGTCAAGGTGACAGTTGAGTTACACAGTTGTCATGGAGTCTGTCCTATTGTTCAGCTGTTCAAATAATCATATTCCTGTGTGGTCCTGTTACTACCCACATAGAGTAATGAAGACAAGCATGAAGATTGTCCATACATGAACTGTTGTGGCAATTTCTCTGAAGTTTACCTCAAGGTGTCTAGTTTCAGCAAACAACATTCAACAACAATCAGAACTAGAATTAGGGGATCCCTGGGTGGCTCAGCGGTTTAGCACCTGCCTTCAGCCCAGGGCAAGATCCTGGAGACCTGGGCTCGAGTCCCACATCAGGCTCCCTGAATGGAGCCTGCTTCTCCCTCTGCCTGTGTCTCTGCCTCTCTCTCTCACTCTCTCTCTCTCTCTCTCTCTGTCTCTCATGAATAAATAAATAAAATCTTTTTTTAAAAAAAGAACTAGAATTAAACATCCACAAAAGTGTGTTACTGAAACATAATTTTTTTTCTCTAAAATCACCCTCATTTCCAAAGATAGCCAAATCGAGACTAATTAATTTGAAAAACAAATCCAACTTTAACAAATTTGGCCTAATTATTTACATAAGCTCAGCAAGAATAGTGATTGACCATACAGATTCTTTGAAACTCGCTCTGCTAAAACTTTTCATAAGGAATCTCTAGATTACATTTTTAATAGCCTCTCGAGGCCAGAAGCCAAGCCAGATACTTGCCCAGACTTGCCTGCAATACCTGTAGATTTGAGTGAATTCCTCTTTTTGAGGTCCCCAAAATATCTTGAGGTTTCCTGCACCTGCCAAAAAGTGATCTTCCTTACTCACTTGGTAAGTTTTCTGGGAACTCTGGAAATGAGGTATCAGGCCAACTTTTCTAAGGGGCTGTATTGGCTTCATAAAGTCAACCTTGGTTCCTTTAAGCTATGTGGTCAAATCTGAGTCTATGCATGTGTCTCTCAAATATGACATTTCAGTCAAAGCCTGGGTAATATAACTAATGTTTCCAATGATGTCCTATTACAAGGAGAATAGATTCTTATTGAATTTACGCAAACAACTGTAATTGCCAAGAAAGAAAGAGTACCCGCTTGAGAGTTTCTGAATTGTGGAGGGTTCAGATAGAAAATTTAAATGTTTCAATTCATTCCCAAAGGAGTATTTTGTTGTGTTTCTGTAACTCATAGATATCTTGAGAGAAAACTTACTTAATCTGGAAGAGTACACATTAGAGAACCAGCAATGTTTCAAAATCATAATCATCTTTCTCAATTCATTTAGTCCCGTGTCTTTCTGGTGCTGTTCGAGTGCAGCTTTCCCACTAGTTCTGGAAATTCCTACTCAGCTTGGTGTTACGATCTTAAAGATATCAGAAACCTGTGTTTGTCAAAAATCCTTCTCAGGAATCTCTTAAAGATGAAACACATTTTGCAAGAGGATAAGAACAATAACTATATCTGACAAAAGACTCAAAAATAGACTGGCTGAAAATCTGATGAGAGTTCATTATAATGCAGTTGACAAGGAAATACAGTTATTTTTGTAACACATACTATTTCAGTAATCAGAATATCATCAAGTGATGACCTTACACCAAGACATATTAAATCTTCAAGAATTTTATGTATTTTCTAAACCATTTATAGCATTTACCCATGTAACACAACATAAGGCTTATTATCATTTCTTTGACAATGCTTCCCATGTAACTTTACATACCAAATAAACAAGCCCAATTAGCCTAAAGGCATTCATTCAGAATTTGAATCTTGGGAATTTTGTTGAAAATCTCAAAAGGTTTTTGGGCGCCTGGGTGGATCAGTTGGTTGAGTATCTGACTCTTGATTTCAGCTTAGGTCATGATCTCAGGGTTATGGGGTCGGGCGCCAAGTTGGGCTCCAGGTTCAGTGGAGTGGGAGATTCTCTCTCTCCCTCTGCCCCTCCCCCCAACTTGCACACAGGCTCTCTCTCTAAAATAAATCATTTAAAAAAAATCTCAGAAGTCTTTAAATCACATGCCTAAATGGGATTACAGATCATTACAAAACTCAATATTTACAAATAACCAAGGTGGCAATAAGAGATTCAACAGGAAGCTATATAGTTGTTAGCAAAACTTAGCTCCATTAATAATGAGAAGTTTTAACCTTAAGTTATCAAGATAGAGATGAAACATAGAAGCTTTGGTTTTCTGGGTAAAGGAAAGGAAGAAAAAACTTCATTTACACTTTCTTATCTTGAACAGACCAATAATCCAAGAAAACTTTGTCTTTTTAACAGAAAAGCAAAATTTTAATCTTCTATCACTGTACTTTTAAAATCCATTCATTTCAGAGCACTGAACTGGCCCAGTAGGTGGAACTTGTGACTCTTGATCTTGGGGTTGTGAGTTCAAGCCCCGCACCAGGTGTAGAGATATCAACCTTAGTCCTGACCACAGATAAGGTTCTCTTCCAGATATTTCCCTTCACAAGCCTACAACTTTCTTTTTTAATTCATATTTTGTCCTAAGCCTTCTCTCTTTATATAACCAGTCTCTCTTCAGGACAAAATTACTTTGTTTTTTTTTCCACAACAAAATGTACTCCCATTTCTTAAGCCTTTCTCATATATCTTCTACTTTCCTACAGAGTTGCTTTCCTGATTTCTATCAGTCTTAATTACATTTAGCCAAATTTTAAGTCTTAGAAACCTTGGTCTCCAGTGAAAATAAAGTAGTAACCAATTGTAAACCATGTGTTACACCAGAATTCTTTGGAGTGGCAAATTTATGAATACGTTTCATAATTTCTAGAAACATATGCCTTTTTGTAGTATAGTCTTTTAATAAAGCATAAAACAAGCCCAAGTAAGAAAAAACCTGAGTTTCTCTGCATAAGAAGCCAAAAGCACACTCTTAAGTTCAGTAATCAATGCTTTAGTATTTTATCTTATTTGGAAAAGACTTAGATATCCAATGAATTCAATCCAATTCATCGTTTAACTTAGCAAAACTTGAAAGTTTCAGGTTACCACAGATTTTGAAAGCTATTTAGAAGTTTTACCTATAAACTTTTTATTTATTCAACCTACTTTTCTTCACAATTATCCAGGAAAACTTTATGAGACAAATTCAACCATCATTTTACATCATCCTTTTGTCAACAAACTGCAGCAGAATTAACATGAACTTAACTGACTTTTAGTAAACCTTGGTAGAATAAAAGTATTGTATTTAATGCTGATAACCCTAATGATATGTCTGTCTTAATGAAACTAACAAACTGAAATTAGCTATAATACAGATGTGTTGCACCTGTGTCCACTGAAAGTCAATTTGTTCCCCACCATTATTGTTTACCTGGAGCACCTCTAGGGAAATCTGAAGTTGGTGGTTTAAGTCCAAGGGGGTCCCTGGTTCCTTTCTCATTGATTTGGAAGGTGTTCCAGTTTGAACTTCATAAGAAGATGACCCAATGGCTTGGGGTGCCCTTTGTTCTTGACACTGAGAGTAGGAGGAGCAGGAGCCAATGGCAATTGGAGGCACTGGGATGGTATAGGAGCCAGTTATGTAAGCTGTGCCCATGGTGATGCAGGAACAGGAGGTGGAGGTGGTGGAGGCAGAGGCACAAGGATGCCACCAGAAAGGCTGGAGGCAGATTAGACTAAAATTCCTTTTCTTCCCTCCTATCTCTCCCTCCTCCCAAACAGGTAGATTTTGGCATTTTCTTGTTTGTTTTATTCTTCTTAATGCTTTTCAGTCCTCTGCGCCATTTATTTAAAATATGTCATAATGGACTTTATTTGGGAACAGGAGTATTCCCCATTTTCCTGGGCAAAAGTTCAGAAGGGACACAGAAAAAATAAAACCATGACTAAATGAAGCCCAGAGGCCCTCTGTTAGCATTCGTTCTTCTCCAAAAACGGGCGGGAGGGCATTCACGAACTGAACCAAATAGCTTCCCAGTTTCTGCTTCCTCCCCAAAAGTTGGAGTTAGCTGACTGAGCCAAGCAGCTTTCTAGACAAGCTGAGAGAGCCAAACCAAAACCCTGTATTTGGAGGCAACCAAAGGGGAGGAAGGAATCCAAGAAAGCCACTCTGTGGCCATCTTTCCTTTGAGCTTAACATGCATGACAAGGTGGTGTTAAAAACTAGCTTTCTCTTTGTTGTAGGTTCCTGGTGATAGTCTTTCCATTTATTCAAAATTCGGTGTAGGGGGCTATTTGATGGGATAGAGAAGGAACTTCCCATTATACACAAATTTAACATAACATGACACAACATAACCCCCCTAGACACACCAAAACAAATCTGTTCCAAATTCCAAATAAATTGACCATTTATTCAAGTCTCTTTTTGTTTCTCCCCAAAACCACACCTTTCTAACAGGTGTGGTTTCTAACAGGACAACAAAACAAAAACCACAAATGAGAAACTTGCTTCTGCATACTCCCATGGACTCACTGGGTCAGCTTCCCCAAATCCTCATTTCCTTTCTACTCACACCGAAAGGTGAAATTGGCTGCTAGCATTGCTTGAGATTCAGAAGGGAGTTGCCCCACCTGCCCCAGAACAAAATAGTTTTGGCAGCTGCAGGGAGAGATCCCTGGATTCCCTCCCCCAGACCACCTATCCCCCAGCAACTATTGTCCTGCAGCTGTGGGACTTGCTAGCCATGGAAATGAACAAGGAAGCTCTGGTGCACTCATGGCTAAGCCTTGGGATTCCAGAGGAACTGGGTGCCACAGGGGCCTTGGTTCCTGGCTGGCTCTCCAGAATGTGTTACAGAGCCCATGTTTGGCTATCCATTGCTCCAAAGGCCAATACTCAAGAGAAGAGTTTTGATTGGGAAGGAATATGAATTTTATTCAGGAGGCCAGCCACCTGGGAAAAAGGTGAACTCTTGTCCCAAAGCCAACTCTGAGGTTTCTGCCCGGCCCAGTGGTTTTTAGTTATCAGTAAAGGAAGTATAGTGGTATATATCATTTCTTGATTATATGCAGACTCGATGGTGCCAGCTATAGTCGTTATCTCAGTGCTCAGAGGTTGTGCAAGGGGGTCTGGTTCCTTAGTGCCTGAGGGTTGTGCAAGAGTACTCTGTTCTTTCTAGGAAATAATGCAGGATCTATAGATACACAAAGAAAAGTTAATCACACTGGCTAAAGGGTGCTAGCTAAAGCTTAAAGACTCCTTGGTTGGCCAGAGGGTGCCAAGGCCTTTCAATTTATCTAGCTTTTCTGTTCTTTATTTTTTTAAAGATTTTATTTTATTACTTATTCATAAGAGACACACAGAGAGAGAGAGAGGCAGATACATAGGCAGAGGGAGAAGCAGGCTCCCTGCAGGGAGGCCGATGTGGGACTCCATCCTGGATCCCAGGATCACACCCTGAGCCAAAGGCAGATGCTCAACCGCTGAGCCACCCAGACATCCCACTGTTCTTTACTTTAAAAATGTAGTAAGAAAAAAAATAAAAAGATAAAAATGTAGTAAGAGGGTTGCTGGAGGAGAGGTCAGGGGGGATGGGGTAACTGGATGATGGGCATTAAGTAGGGCACTTGATGGAATGAGCACTGGGTATTACATGCAAATGATGAATTACTAAACTCTACCTCTGAAACTAATAATACACTATATGTTAACTAATTTTATTTAAATAAATAAAAATAAAAATCCTACAGGAGCACACACATACACAAAAATGGAGTATTGAAGTCTCCAGCTATTATTGTTAAGCTGTTTCTCCCTTCAATTCTATCAGTTTTTCCCTCATATATATTGGAGCTTTGTTTTTGAATGCATGTATATTTATAATTGCTATATTTTCTTGATGGATTGACCCACTAATCCTAATAGATTAATCCAGTTGCATTTAATGTAATTACTGATAAAGAAGGACTTAGCTCAGCCATTTCTTCTTTTTCTTTCTTTTTTTTTTAAGGTTTTATTTATTTACTCATGAGAGACACAGAGAGAGAGAGGCAGAGACACAGGCAGAGGGAGAAGCAGGCTCCATACAGGGAGCCCGACGTGGGACTCCATCCCCGGTCTCCAGGATCACACCCTGGACTGAAGGCAGCGCTAAACCGCTGAGCCACCTGGGCTGCTCTGCTTCTTTTTCTATATTCATACTTGTTTGTTCCTCAGTTCATTACTGACTTCTCCTGTGTTTAATAGGATTTTTCTTGTACTCTTTTGGCTCCCTTATTTCCCTTACAATATAATGTTAAATTATTTTCCTTAAGGTTGCCTTGGGAATTACAATTAACATCTTAATATACAGCAATCTAGTTCACATTGATACTAACTTAAACTCGAGGAATTCAAGAATATGGATATGGCTCATGGTTTTAGGGCTTAGGGGAACAGGGTGACTTAAGGATGCTTCTCGGATGAGGATAAACTCAGAAAAAACAGGGAGTAGTGTGAAGAGACACATGCAAAACAGTGCCCAGGCAACAAGGTGAAAAGTAATTCCAAATCAAAGGATTCTTTAAGTGATTTTGGAATTCAAGGAAAGATAATTTGAAAGGAAAACAGGTGATTCCTACAAGCTCAGGTAAGCTTGATTAACAGATTAACAGAGCTTTTTGAAATATGCCTTTGATCTCACTCATGGGTACTGGACAATCCAAATGGCTGAAGTGAACAGTAGTCAACTCAAATTATTTTTTGAGAAAAGATGATGTATAGAATATAAGTAATTATGTATTTAATAGTTGGAATTTTCTATTTTGGAACATGAGTGAGAAAATATTTGTAGATAGGAAAAGAGATGGTGACAGTGCACTACCTATGAACAAGGATAAAGTGCCACATCTTACCCTAGAGAGAAATTCTATACCTTCCCATCACTTGCTTTTGCAAAAACAGTGGTAACCGTTATGTTTGAAGGATTAATAGAAAGAGCCCTTATATTTAAAAATATAACTTAATACTGTTTTTCTAACAGAAATTCAGGATGGGTTTTGGTTTTTTTTTTTATTCCCTTTTCAGGATGAGTTTTAAACAAATACTTGCAAAGATGGAAGCCAGTGTTTCCTTTTTTTTTTTTTAATTTTTTTTTATTATTTATTTATGATAGTCATATATAGAGAGAGAGGCAGAGACAAGGCAGAGATAAAGGCGGAGGGAGAAGCAGGCTCCATGCACCGGGAGCCCGACATGGGATTCGATCCCGGGTCTCCAGGATCGCGCCCTGGGCCAAAGGCAGGCGCCAAACTGCTGCGCCACCCAGGGATCCCTAAAATTAGATCCATCATCAGTGTATTTACCATCCAAAATTACTGAAAGGAAGGAAGAATTGTAGGAAGGAAGGAATAAAGGGAAGGGTGAGGATGGAGAGAGGGAGGAAAGGGAAAAATGAGAGAATTTTCATTCTTGAAAGATAAATCACACAGAATTTTTGAATAATTTATTATTTTTTGAATTTAAGTATTTGGCACTTTCTTTTTTTAATTTAAATTCAATTAGCCAACATACAGTACATACTTATGTACTTTTTAGATGTAGAGTTCAATGATTCATCAGTTGCATATAACACGCAGTGCTCATCACATCACATGCCCTCCTTAATGATCATTATACAGTTACCCCATCCCCCCACCCACCTCCACTCCAGTGACCCTCAGTTTGTTTCCTAGAGTTAAAAGTCTCTCATGGTTTGTGTCTTTCTCTGATTTCTTCCCATTCAGTTTTCCCTCCCTCCCCCTATGATCCTCTGCACTATTTGAATAATTTAAATAAGGGGTTTACCTCCCAGATCAACTATGAAGAGTATGTTGAGGTGTTGGTGTTATTATTTAAATATTTATTATTCTGTATGTACATGTGTCCTGGTAAAGCCTAATGAGCCAAAGATTACCAGAGACAGGCCTATAATTTGACAATCATATTCATTACATCTACCAATGGGAGGGGTGTACCCTAGAGGGACTGTGCATTGCTGCTCTCAACAGAAAGGATGGAGGCATGTTTTGTAAGGTTTAGATTTCTGTTGAAGGATTTGGTGGAGGGTCTTAGCAAAGTGGGGACATTTCCAAGCTGGTTAGTGTTCCTGAGGTAGGATCAGGGGAAGCAGGGATTGATTCAGGATCGGGAATTGTCGTGATTCAAGGACACTTTAGCAACTAGGTATCCCCAGTAATAGATAGGAAGAGCAGAGCATACCAGGGAGCATCATTGGTAAGGTAGTAAATGCTCAAAACAGGATTGAGAGTGGTGATGCAAGAAAGATGTTAGGGTTCGAAGCCAATGGCCAAGAAAGAATTCTTGAGATGTCTTTAGTGCAAAAAAGGTGGTTTTATTAAAGCATGAGGACAGAACCCATGGGCAGAAAAAAATGGCATTAGTGCCATGAGGAGTGGCCCAGTATATACTTTCAAGTTGGGAGGGGGCTTGGGATAGCTTAAGTCAAAGGAATTTTGGAAGCAAGGTTTCCAGGACCATGAGGGGGCTGGCTATTGCTGGGAAAGGGTTATTTATTACCATCTAATGAAACCTGAGTCATGAGACCCTCCAGATGTCTATCGGTGGGCCCTATACTTGGGGGATGATTGCCAACATGTATTTTGGGGAGGGTAGAGATAAAGGAAGTTTCCAAAGGAATTTTTATATGTTAAAGTAGACTTAAAGGATCCTGGGGTTCAGGCTAAGATTACCTGTTGCCTTTAGCAAGTGTCAGCATCGAGAGAGTTGGGTCCCTAGAGGAATGTCACTGACTATTTCAAGGACTTGTTGATGGGCTGTAGGTAGTAAGGAAATTTAGTAATTTTTCTTCTACTTTGTTTCTCACATCAATGGGAGAGTAGTTGCGTGGCCTTGAGTGAACCAGTATTTCCTGTTAATTTTGCAACTACTCTTGTCTGTGTCTGTCCTCCCAACATGATTGACAACAGAGCTGCTTTTCTCTATTTGAATCCAAGATAGGTTTTTTTCAGGCTCAGATTTTTACTTTTTCAGTGTATAGACTCTAGCCATCTCTTGAATGTCATATATAATTAAGAGTTTCTTTAGTTTTAGATGACACTAAGTCTTTAAGGGGACTCTTCAGTACAAAAGCATAATGACAAAGTAATGTCTATTCTTTTCATTAAATTTAAATTATCTTTAAAAAATTGACTAGGAAGTCAAAGTCTCTAGAATCTCCTTTTCTCTGTCTTGATCATTGAGTCTTAGGGGACATAAAACAAGAGAGTTAATCAGGTTTGGCCTCCAGCAGCTCTGCTATGGTTTTTAAAATCCTTCACACCAGTGAGGAGCTAGTTTCATGCAAAGCTGGGTCATAAATAAACTGGCCCAGGGTATCTGCAAACTGCTTGAGGGCAAGGATCTTGTTTTATTCACATTTGTGCCCTCTCATAGCTTAACACAAGGCCTTGTATATATGACTCTCAATAAATATTTGTTGGGTTGAATCCTATTTGGAAAAGAACTCTGAGAGCACTCCATAAAAGATTGAGTATATTATAAGACGAGAAAAAGAGAAATGTTGATCTTAACTGTACCTGGAAGTGTGTATGTCATTTTAATGCTTTCCCAAAGGCTAAGGGATAATCAATCTTGAGAGACAAAACCATGCTTTTTTTTTTTCAATAAAAAAAGTGAGCTTTCACGTAGATTTAGTGAAATAATGCCCTATCCTTTATTGGATGCCTTAAAATCATGTCTTAGTCATGTTTTGTTTTTCCACCAGTCTATCTAAAGTTTATTAAATATATAAATATCTATAAAAATGTAGAATTATAATAACGGTATTCATCTTTATTAGTTAACATATTAACCATTATAGTCACAATAACTATATTCAAACCTGTGACTCGGTATTTATTTTGGGAACATCAAGTATTCTTGAACACAATGAAGACTATTGGTAATAATGATATCCTTTGTTATTTTGTGTCCTTTGATAAGCTAGGTCTGTGATCTGTAGGACATTGGGTAATAATTTCTATCTGTTTTGTTTTATTTAAATTTTTTTCTTCAAACTTGTTTATTTAGGGAGTGAAGAAAAGCTTTGTTATGAATTGAGCCTCTGTCAACAGTTTGAACAGCACATTTGTTTTATGATCCCACATATGATTTGTGTGTGTGTGTGTGTGTGAAATTAGATAGTTCAGAGGGTCTGTTCATTAATAGAGGAACATACAAAGAGCTGTGAGAGCTCAAGCAATTCAGAGATTTCCTTGGTTATGGGAACACTGGACATAATTTCAGGGAGACTAAATGTGAGCGGATATTGAGGAAGGGGATACTCTTTCAATGGGCAGCAAGAGTTTCCTAAGGAAGGGAATAGGGTGAATACTAGATGGAGATGAGAAAATCCTCTGGAAACTTCAAGTTTTCCAGTTTAGTGTGGAGGAGTTTCAAAGTTAATTTGGGTCAGCTATAGTGAAAGGCAATATTGATTTGGATTCTCTTCAAAGTTGATACAGAGAAAAGGATTTGGGTGCATGCATGCAGGCAGTTTATATTTGGGAATTACTATCAAGAAGAATAAATGAAGAGGTGAGATTGTGATGGGAGAAAAGCATCTCCCCTCCTCCAAAAAAAAATTGTTCATTGATGAGTGAGTTACTACTGTGGGCAACTGGGGCCAGTCCCTTCGGGAAATTTCCTGGTAAACCATGTGGAACATAGTGCAGAATTATTCCACTGGCAGAGGGGGAAGCTGGGGTACTTATCTTTGAAGCCTTATTCCCTACCAGTTGAGAGTTGAAAAATATGGGCTACTTTACCACCAGACTCTTAGGTTGCTACTGCAGGCACCTAGTCAAACTCCAAGTACTGGGGAAGTCCCTCAGACAGAGAAGGAGAACCAGAAGCTCAAGATGAAAATGTGATGGCAGATTGGGAACCATCTCCATGTGCAGGTTCAGGTGAACTCAGGTGAGCTGAGTATATGGGAAGGGACATCAAAAGAGTCTACTGTGAAGGTTTTGAATGTCCAGGTGAGTATTTTTCAGTAGTTGATGGAACTCTTGAGGCCAGCTGAGAAACTGAGTTAATATGAAGATAGGTGTTATCAGAAAGATGCATATAGAATTTTTTTATCTTTTTATTTTTTTATTTTTTATTTTTTATTGGTGTTCAATTTACCAACATACAGAATAACACCCAGTGCTCATCCCGTCAAGTGCCCCCCTCAGTGCCCGTCACCCAGTCACCCCCACCCCCTGCCCTCCTCCCCTTCCACCACCCCTAGTTCGTTTCCCAGAGTTAAGAGTCTTTATGTTCTGTCTCCCTTTCTGATATTTCCCACCCATTTCTTCTCCCTTCGCTTCTATTCCCTTTCACTATTATTTATATTCCCCAAATGAATGAGAACATATAATGTTTGTCCTTCTCTGATTGACTTACTTCACTCAGCATAATACCCTCCAGTTCCATCCACGTTGAAGCAAATGGTGGGTATTTGTCATTTCTAATGGCTGAGGAATATTCCATTGTATACATAGACCACATCTTCTTTATCCATTCATCTTTCGATGGACACCGAGGCTCCTTCCACAGTTTGGCTATTGTGGACATTGCTGCTAGAAACATCGGGGTGCAGGTGTCCCAGCGTTTCATTGCATCTGTATCTTTGGGGTAAATCCCCAACAGTGCAATTGCTGGGTCGGAGGGCAGGTCTATTTTTAACTCTTTGAGGAACCTCCACACAGTTTTCCAGAGTGGCTGCACCAGTTCACATTCCCACCAACAGTGCAAGAGGGTTCCCTTTTCTCTGCATCCTCTCCAAAATTTGTGGTTTCCTGCCTTGTTAATGTTCCCCATTCTCACTGGTGTGAGGTGGTATCTCATTGTGGTTTGGATTTGTATTTCCCTGATGGCAAGTGATGCAGACCATTTTCTCATGTGCATGTTGGCCATGTCCATGTCTTCCTCTGTGAGATTTCTGTTCATGTCTTTTGCCCATTTCATGATTGGATTGTTTGTTTCTTTGCTGTTGAGTGTAATAAGTTCTTTATAGATCTTGGAAACTAGCCCTTTATCTGACACGTCATTTGCAAATATCTTCTCCCATTCTGTAGGTTGTCTTTTAGTTTTGTTGACTGTATCCTTTGCTGTGCAAAAGTTTCTTATCTTGATGAAGTCCCAATAGTTCATTTTTGCTTTTGTTTCTTTTGCCTTCATGGATGTATCCTGCAAGAAGTTACTGTGGCTGAGTTCAAAAAGGGTGTTGCCTGTGTTCTCCTCTAGGATTTTGATGGAATCTTGTCTCACATTTAGATCTTTCATCCATTTTGAGTTTATCTTTGTGTATGGTGCAAGAGAGTGGTCTAGTTTCATTCTTCTGCATGTGGATGTCCAATTTTCCAAGCACCATTTATTGAAAGATGCATATAGAATTGTTTGGAGGATAAACATTGGCAGGCAGGACAACGAGATGCAGAACTATGGATATGATTTGTGCAATAGTTCATCGGGTTTTGAATTACCTGTGGTGTAGGTAGAGTGAGTCACAGGGGGAATGGAGAGAAGAAATGTTCTGGGTAAGATTTCAAGAAAGTGTGTTAAGTGATCATTTGTGAGGTCATATGACAGAGAGGGGGTTGAGAAGTAATAGGAAGTTAGAAGCTTTCTATTAAAAGTAGGTAACTTAACTTATTTTGGGGCCTAAACCATTTGGAGATGTATAGCAAGCCAGATGCTACATAGCTGCTGGGTGGGTGGGGGTTGGGGGGAGGGGTGCAGGGAAATTATGAAATCAGTTTTTGTCCAGTCAGTTCAAAATTATAGGGACATTAAGACCTCTTTGATTCCAGTCTCATCACCACCTCTGGGACAGATTCTGCCTTGAGTCATGGTTCTCAATTTTGCTACCCATTAGAATTATCTGAGGAGGCTTGTAAAAATCCTGATGTCTAGGCCTCTCCCCAGGCCAATTAAATCAGACTCTCTAGGCGTGACATCTAGGCTTCAGTGGTTTTTTAAAGCTCCCTGGATGATTTCAAGGTGCAGCCATGTTCGAGAACGGCTGGGTTATAGTCATAAAGTATTTAATGAGTTCCACTTTAATATTCAACATCCAGTCATCAGTTCTAATTCTGGCTTTGTCTCAGTAACTTGGTTTTTGCTTTTTCCTGGAAAAAAATTATCTTTCTAATTCAAATGCTGTGGTAACTGCTTCCTGCTGCCTTGATAACATCCCTAGGACCCAAATCCTCTTTTTGCCAAGCTTCCCTAGCCTTGACCAATCTGTGAACCTTAGTTCTAAGGTTAGAGCTTGGTTGGCAGGCATTTCTGATGTCAGTGGGTCGCCAGCCTTAAGGTGTTCATCACAGTCCTGCATCTCATCCTGAGCCATAGGAAGCCTCTGAGCTCAGTCCAGCTCAGTTCCTCCCAAGTTCGGAGCTAAAGTAAGGTTTGTTTCTCCTAATTATTTTTTTAATTGTGGCTTGTTTTCTACTATCTAATAAGAATCCATTATGTTTCCCTTTTCTGAAAGAGCTGAGTGAAGCTTTAGTTCAAATTTTTTAAAAGGTGAAATTAAACTGTGTGGGACACTTGCTGTCAAGAAATTGAAGCAAGTTGATAAAACGGAGCCCACCTCTTCCAACCGCTCCCCCACTGCCACAGAAGACACTGAACCCACAAAGTAGGGTCTTTTATAGCGTCTCCAACAAATAGCCACTTATTCTGAATCTCTATTAGCCGAGTCTCTTCCCTCAAGCTTCAGGTGTGGAGGTGTTTTCTCTCCTTCTCCCATCTAGTTCCAGCCCTTGTGTGGCCTGTGGAGTCCATACTTGGTTTATTTTTTT
The DNA here is from genome assembly GCF_018345385.1 of Vulpes lagopus. Classification (NCBI taxonomy): domain Eukaryota; kingdom Metazoa; phylum Chordata; class Mammalia; order Carnivora; family Canidae; genus Vulpes; species Vulpes lagopus. The sequence goes on from NC_054848.1 coordinate 25,495,732, forward strand.
AGTGAGCATACTTCATTAATTTCTGTCTCCCTCCAATTACTTAGATTTCTAAAAGTCTGTTTTGCATCTTACACCTTTAAAACAACCAGAAAGGGGCACCTGGGTGGCTTAGTGGGTGAGCATCTGCCTTCAGCTCAGGGTGTAATCCTGGGGTCCTGGGGATCGAGTCCTACATCAGGCTTCCCACAGGGAGCCTACTTCTCCCTCTGCCTATGTCTCTGCCCCTCTCTCTGTGTCTCTCATGACCAAATAAATAAAATCTTAAGAAAATAAAACAAACAGAAAAACAATCAAACAATAATCTCTTCTTTGGTCTTACATTTTCTTCAAAGCAATATTAGCCTTTCTCCTTCCCTTTACTGCAAAATGAGTGAGAAGAGTACTCTACACAAAATGAATTCACTCCTTCAATATATTACAGGCAGTCTTAGGACAATCTTCTTTACTGAAACTATTACTGGGGTTTTCAGTGACCTTCCAGTTGCTAAAACCAAATAAATGTTTCACTGATCGTTTGGTGTTCTACCTACAGCATTTAACAGTTTCACTCAGTGTCCCTTTGGAAACTCTTCCCCCAGCACAGAGTCACATCACTGCCTTGCCTCTCCAGCCACTCTGCGTTATTTTCCTTTACAGGCATCTCTCCCTGCACTCTTGCCGTAAACATTATTTTTCACTACAATCCCAATGTTGACACTCTTCTTTTTTAATATATTTTTAAAGGTTTTATTTATTTATTCATGAGAGACACAGAGAGAAAGAGGCAGAAACACAGGGAGAGGGAGAAGCAGGCTCCATGCAGGGAGCCCGATGTGGGACTTGATCCCAGGACTCCAGGATCACGCCTGAGCTGAAGGCAGACGCTCAAACACTGAGCCACCCAGGTGTCCCTGTTGACACTCTTCTAAACTCATATGTTTTCCATGAGTTAGTTCTTACCTATTGTTGATTCCAAGGTCTTTATATCGCCACACAAATATCTTGTCCTAAATTCCAGATGCATTTTTTCAGCTTTCCTCTGCATATACTGTAAATACCTCAAATTCAACCTAGTACTTTCCCAGCCATCGCCACCTGGCTACTACCTCTACCACTCTACTGAACATGCTTGGGAAGAGATTCCCAATACTCTCCTAGTTGAAAAATCCAGTTGACACTCCCTCCTTATGGAATGTTTTTTACTTCCTGGCTTCTGAATTCTCCCGTGTCATATACTTCCTCCCTGAACATTTCTTCTCTCTCTCCTACACACTTTTCTTTTCCAGCTTGCTCCATGGGTCTTATTTTCTGAGCTTCTGACTTGGTACAGTTAACAGGTAATACCTACTAAGGGAATCTTCATGCCTGGTGTGCTGGAAGAGTATGTAACATGCAAAGAAAATTAGGGTATTTTTTAATCCATTCAACCTCTCTACATCTTTTTTTTTTCTTTTAAAGTTTTTCTTTAAGTTCTACTTAGTTAACATATAGTGTAATATTCATTTCAGGTATAGAATTTAGTGATTCATCACTTACATACAACACCCAGTGCTCATCACGACAAGTGCCCTCCTTAGTACCCATCACCCATTTAACCCATCCTCCTGCCCACCTCCACTCCAGCAGCCCTCAGTTTGTTCCCTAGAGTTAAGAATCTGTTTTAAGGTTTGTCTGTCACTTCCCCTCCCTCCATGTTCATCTGTTTCATTTCTTAAATTCACCTGAGTGAAATCATGGTATTTGTCTTTCTCTGACTTATTTCATTTAGCATAATACACTCTATCTCCATCCATGTCTTCGAAAATGGCAAATTTTTCATTCTTTTTGATGGCTGAGTAATATTCTATTATGTATATATACCACTTTATCCATTCATCAGTCAATGGACATTTGGGCTCTTTCCATAATTTGACTATTGTTGATAGTGCTGCTATAAACATCGGGGTGCATGTGCCCCTTTGAATCAGCATTTTTGTATCCTTTAGATAAATACTTAGTTGTTTAACTACCAGGTAATAGGGTAGTTCTATTTTTAACTTTTTTTGAGGAACTTCCATATTGTTTTCCACAGTGGCTGCACCAGTTTGTATTACCAACAACAATGTAAGAGGATTCCTCTTTCTCCACATTCTCACCAACACTTGTTTCCTATGTCGTTAATTTTAGCCATTCCAACAGGTGTGAGGCAATAACTCATTGTGGGGTTTTTTAGATTTTAGTTATTTATTTGAGAGCGAGAGAGAGAGAGAGTGCATAAGTGGGGGGAGCAGCAGAGGGAGAAGGAGAAGCAGACTCCCAGCTGAGCAGGGAACCTACCATGGGGCCTGAGCTGAAGGCAGACATTTAACTGACTGAGCCATCAAGGTGCCTCTAGGTGATAACTCATTGTGGTTTTGACTTGTATTTCCCTGATTATGAGTAAAGTTGAGCATGTTTTCTTGTGTCTGTTGGCCATCTGTATTATCTTCTTTGGAGAAATGTCTCTTCATGTCTTCTGCCCCTTTTCCTCTATCCATTTTTAAAGCAGATTGTGCATGTGTTTTTATAAGGAGTTTTATGAGTTCTTTATATATTTTGGATGGCTACCCTTTATAGAATATATCATTTGAGATTGTCTTCTCCCATTCAGTACATTGCCTTTTTATTTTGTTAGTGGTTTCCTTCACTTTGCAAAAGCTTTTAGCTTGGCGTAGTCCCAGTAGTTAATTTTTGCTTTTTTTCCCTTGCCTCAGGAGACATATGTAGAAAAATGTTGATATGGCCAATGTCAGAAAAATTACTGTCCGTGCTCTCTTCTAGAATTTTTATGGTTTCAGATCTCACATTTTGATCTATAATCCATTTTGAGTTTATTTTTATGTATGGTGTAAGAAAGTGGTCCAATTTCATTCTTTAGCATGTAGCTGTCCAGTTTCCCCAACATTATTGATTTAAGAGACTGCCTTTTCCCACATTGTATGTTCTTACCATTTTTGTCATAGATTAATAGGCCATAAAAGCATGAGTTTATTTCTGAGCTCTCTATCCTGTTCTCTTGATCTACGTGTCTATTTTTGTGCCAGTACTATAATGTTTTGATTACTATAGTTTGTAGTACAGTTTGAAATCTAGGAGCATGTACCTTCAGGTGTGTTCTTTCTTAGGATTTCTTTGGCTATTTGGGGTTGCACATAAATTTTAGGATTACTTCTTCTGTTCTGTGAAAAATGCTGCTGATATTTTGACCAGGATTGCCTTAAGTCTGTAGATTGCTTTGCATAGTATGGACATTTTAACAGTATTAAGTCTTCCAATCCATGAGCCTGGAATATCTTTTCATTTGTTTCTGTCATCTTCAGTTTCTTTCACTGAAGTCTTGTAGTTGGCAGAAAACAAGGTTTTCACTTCCGTGGTTAAATTTCTTCCTAGGTACCTTTTTGATGCAATTATAAATAGAACTGTTTTCTTAATTTTTCTTTCTGACAGTTCATTATGAGTGTCTAGAAATACAACAGTTTTCTGTATATCAATTTTGTATCCTGCAACTTTACTGAATTCATTAATTAGTTTTTGAGTGGAGTCTTTAGGGGTTTCTATATCTTGTTATCTGTGAATAGTCACAATTTTACTTGTTCCTTTCCAATTTGGATGCCTTATGTTGCTTTTTCTTGCCTAATTGCTGTGGCTAGGACTTCCAATAGTATGTTGAACTAAAGTGGTAGGAGTGGACATCCTTTCTTGTGTGTTGATTTGTTTTGGTTTTGTTTTTTTCTTTTTTAATTTTTATTTATTTACTCATGAGAGACAGAGAGAGAGAGAGAGAAAGAGAGAGAGAGGCATAGACATAGGCAGAAGGCAAAGAAAGCTCCCTGCAAGGAGCCTGATGTGGGACTTGATCCTAGGACCCCAGGATCATGCCCTGAGCCAAAGGCTGACACTCAACCACTGAGCCACCCAGGTGCTCCCCTTGTCTTGCTTTTGATTTTAGAGGAAAGGCTTGTAGCTTATCACCATTGAGTATGATATTACCTGTGGGCTTGTCATATATGGCCTTTATTATGTTAAGGTCTGGTTTCTCTATACCCACTTTGTTGAGAGTTTTTATCACAAATTGATGTTGAATTTTTTCAAATGCTTTTTCTGCATTTATTGAGGTGATCATATGATTTTTATTCTTCATTTTGTTAATTTAGTATATCACATTGATTGATTTGTGGATGTTGTATCACCCTTGCATCCCTGGAGTTAATCCACTTGATCATGATATATAATCCTTTTTTTTTTTTTGTAACAATCCTTCTAATGTTTTATTGAATTCAGTTTGCTAATATTTCGTTGAGGATTTGTGCATCTACTTATATCAGGGATAGTGGCCTGTAATTTTGGTTTTGGTTTTGTTTTTTGGTAGTGTCTTTGTCTGGTTTAAGTAATGCTGGCCTCACAGAATGAACTTGGAAGCATTTTTCCTCTTCAGTTTTTTGGAATTGGCTCAGAAAGTTAGGTTTTAACTCTTTTTTAAATATTTGGTAGAATTTACCTGTAGAACTTTCTGTCATGGATTTTTGTTTGTTAGGAGTTTTTTGATTAATGCTTTAATATCATTACTAGTAATCCATCTGTTTTCTGTTTCTTCCTGATTCAGTCTTGGAAGATCATATATTTCTAGGAATTCATCCATTTCTTCTTGGTTGTACAATTTTTTGGCATATAGTTGTTAAAGGTTGTAACAAGAGACAGATCAGGGCATTACATAATGATAAAGGGATCATTCCACCAAGAAGATATAACACTTGTAAATATTTATGTACCCTGTGTAAGAGCACCTAAATATATAAAGCAAATATTAACAGACACAAAGGGAGAAATTGGCAATAATGCAATAATAGTAGAAGGCTTTAACACCTCACTTACATCAATGGACAGATTATCCAGGCACAAAATGAATTAAGGAAACACTGGCCTTTAACAACACAGTAGACCAGATGGACTTAATTGATATGTACAGAACATTCTGTCCAAAAACAACAGAATACACATTCCTCTAAAGTGCACGTGGTACATTCTCTAGGATAGATCACATGTCAGGCCAAAAAACAAATCTCAATAAGTTGAAGAAGATTGAAATATCAAGCATCTTTTCTGACCACAGTGATATAAAACTGAAATTAATTAGAAGAAAAAACTGGAGAAAACACAAACACATGGAGATTAAACAATATGCTACTACTGGTCAATGAAGAAATCAAAGAGGAAGTAAAAAAAATACCTTGAGACAAATGAAAATGAAAACACAATTCTTCAAGATTTATGGGATACAGCAAAAGCAGTTCTAAGAAGTTCATAGTGATACAGTCCTACTGCAAGAAACAAGAAAAATCTCAAATAAACAATCTAACCTTATACCTAACGGAACTAGTAAAAGAAAAAGAAGCATAGTCCAAAATTAGTAGAAGGAAGGAAATAATAAAAATTTGAGCAGAAATAAATGACAAAAAATAATAGAAAAGATTAATGAAACTAAAAGCTAGTTATTTGAAAAGATGAACAAAATTGCTAAACTTTTAGCAAGACCCATCAAGCAAAAGAGAGAGCCCAAATAAATAGAAATGAAAGAGACTTAACAACTGATATCACAGAAATACAAAGAATCATGAAAGACAGGACGTCTGGGTGGCACAGTGGTTGAGGATCTGCCTTCAGCTCAGGACTTGATCCCGCGGGATCGTGTCCCACATTGGGCTCCCTGAGGGGAGCCTGCTTCTCCCTCTGCCTGTATTATCTCTCTCTGCCTCTCTCTCTCTCTATCTCTATCTCTCTCTCTATCTCTATCTCTTATGAATAAATAAATAAATAAAATCTTTAAAAAAAGGATCCTGAAAGACTACTATATACAATTATATACCAACAAATTGCCTACGTTTTAGAATAAACTTAATGACCATCATTGTGGCCTTTTCATTCTGGGTAGAAGCCAGCAATCATCTATGTATCACCTTATTCTCTGGATGTATAATTTGTATTTAGAGCCAAGAATAGGGTAAATTTTGAGAGGAAGAGTGTGAAGGCAGAAGACTTCCCTGTGCATTATTCAGTGAGAAATTGCGACCAGGTCAGGAGAGATCCAGGTTTTGTCATGCCTAAAACTTTTAAAATATGGGGTGGGGTTGGGGTTCTTTAAAACATAGAATACAAAATTACATGTACAAATATTGGAATAGGGTTTGGGAGGGGCCTATAAAATGAGGTTCCCTAAAACTGAAGTTTCATTATCTTCATGGTAAATCTACCCCAACTCTGAATGGATCAGGAGAAAGCCAACCTTTATAGATCTCTCTGTTTGTACTCCTTTCTAGTTAATTTTCTACCCTGGGCTTTAGCAATTGTGCTCCCTAGTATCCTCCCCTTTCTGAATGTCATGTTGGTCTGAACACTTAAAAATTTTTTTTAAAAAGATTTTAGTTACTTATTCGTGAGAGACACACAGAGAGAAGCAGAGACACAGGCAGAGGGAGAAGCAGGCTCCTTGCAGGGAGCCCGATGCAGGACCTGATTCCAGGACCCTGGGGATCATGACCCGAGCCAAAGGCAGACGCTCAACCACTGAGCCAATCAGGTGCCCCTGGTCTGTTTCTTTCTTTCTTTTTTTTTTTTTTTTAATTTTTATTTATTTATAATAGTCACAGAGAGAGAGAGGCAGAGACACAGGCGGAGGGAGAAGCAGGCTCCATGCACCGGGAGCCCGACGTGGGATTCGATCGCGGCTCTCCAGGATCGCGCCCTGGGCCAAAGGCAGGCGCCAAACCGCTGCGCCACCCTGGGATCCCAGTGCCCCTGGTCTGAACACTTTAGTTATGTCCTAGAGATGTTTGGCTATAGCTCATGATCCCATACTATTAAGGCATTAGAAATTTTAGTTGCTTTACACCTGGAAGTCTTTTTGCCCTGTTAGCCATAGTGTAGCATTGCTGCTTCCCATTCCCTCGTTCTTTATTAATATAGTAACCCTGTGGCTCAGTTTGCTGAGATAGTCCCGTTTTATGCCTGTTCTCCTGGTATAATTACTAAAACTCTTTTCTGGAGCCCCAGGTAGCCAAAAAGTCCTAGGGTTATAGCATAGAGGGAGGAACTTGGTAAAGAAACATGAGAAAGTTGTTTTTGAACTCCTAGGCTTACCCTCAGCCTAGGCATACATAAATCTGAATTTAGGTCCGGAAGCCTTTATGGGCGGACCTGACAGACTTCCGCTCAGGTTTCAAACTAACCACTGGGTGGTGCACTTGAGGGTTAGTTCTAAATAACCTGCAAAGCCTTCAGCAACTGACCTGACTTTGGTACCACAGCCCACAGAAGGTAGGTTGAAACTTGAAGCCTGAATCAAATGAGGTAAAGTACATGCTATCATAAAAATATCAGAACCCGGGGTAGGGCGGGGGGGTGGTTTAGATGCATACATTGAAGCCAACAGAATTGGTGCCTTTTGCAAGATTGAAATTATAACAGGTCTAGAAACTAATGCCCAATTCCATTTCACTGGTATCAAAAAATATTTCGACTCTTATGCATATAATGAATTGTGTACTGGACACATACAGAGGGATTGCTTTGATGTTCTTATACTTCAAGGTAAGGGGGGAAAAGCCCACACCAGCTATAAGAACAAAATCAATGAATTTTAAACTGCACCTCATCTGTTAAGTTCTCATGCCTGGAGAAGTTAATGTCAGCTTATCGTGTGATACTCAATGTATATGTTAAATTGTGAATCGGGAAAAAATTCCTAGCCCATCCAAGCACTTACTTAAAAAAAATATCAACATCCTTTATAGAATTTAAACAAGACCTAGTTTCATAATATAATACTCAAAATGTCCAAGAAGCAATCCAGAATTACTCAGCATATGAAGAACCCCAGAAATCTCAACTCACATGGAAAAAGACATTCAACAGGTGCCAAGAAGATAACACAGATAATGGAATTTTCTGATAGACTTTAAAGCTGCTGTAATAAAAGTGCTAGAAAGACTAATCACAAACACTCTTGAAATGCACATTAAAAGTATCTGCAAAGAAATAGAGTATGTTAAGAAGAACCAAATGGAAATTTTAGGACTGAACAATGCAACTGAAATGTAAAAACCTCACTTGATATACTCAATAGCAGAATGGAGAAGATAGAGAAAAGAGTTAGTGAACATGAAGATATATTAATAGAAATTATCAAGTCTGAACAGTACATAAGAAAAAAATATTTAAAATATTAAAGGAGCCAAATGGACCTGTGAGTTTACAATAAAATGTCTAACATTCGTGTCATTGGAGTTCTGAATGAAAAGAGTACGGTGTTGAAATATACTGAAGAAATAATCCTTTAAAACTTCACCTACAAAAGACCTACAAATTCAAGAAACTGAATAAACCCCAAACAGGATAAACTCAAAAAATTCAAGTGTAGAAACATTGTAATCAAAAATCAAACAGCTAAAAAAACAGACAATCTTGAAAGCAGCCAGAGAAAAATCAGGCACTGCCTATAGTAGAACAATTATTTAAATGACAATGAATTTCTCTGCCAGAGGAGTGCAAGTCAAAACCACAATGAGATATCACCTCACACATGTCAGAATAGCTAGAATAAAAAAGATAAGAAATTACAAATTTTGGCAAGGATGTGGAGAAAAAGAAACACTTGTGCACTATTGGTGGAAATGCTCATTGGTGCAGTCGCTGTAGAAAAAAAGTATGAATATTCCTCAAAAAACTGAAAATAGAATTATTGTATGATCCAGTAATTCCACTACTGAGTATTTACCTAAGGAAAACAAAACCCTAATTCAAAAAGATATGTGCATCTCTATGTCTATTGTAGCAGGATTTACAATAGCTAAGATATGAAAGCAGCCCATGTCCATCCATAGATGAATGGACAAAGAAGATGTACATATTTATACAATGGACTATTACTCAGCCATAAAAAAGAATGAAATCTTGTCACTTGCAACAACATGTATGGACCTAGAAGGTGTAATGCTAAATGAAATAAATCAAACATAGAAAGACAACATCCATATAATTTCACTCACATATGAAGTTTAAGAAAATCCCACCACTCTTAGATACAGAAAACAAACTAGTGGCTGCCAGAGAGGAGGCAAGTGGGCCAATGGGTAAAAAAGATAAAAAGAATTAAGAGTACACTTATGATGATGATCACTGAGTAATGTATACAATTGTTGGATAATTATATTGTATACTTGAAACTAATATAATACTGTATGTTGATTATACTTAAATAAATATAAATAACGCAAAATAAAAATAGAGGACAGTTTCTCATTAAAAACTATGGTGGTCAGAAAAAAGGGGTAGAATCATTTTAAATGCTGGAAGAAATGAACTGTCAATTCAGAATTCTTTATTCAGAGAAAATGTCCTTCAAGAATATAAGTGAAATAAAGACATTCTTAGATAAGGGCAAACTCTTCATTTGCTTCAGCAAATTCTTCAGATAGAAAGGAAGTAATACCAAAAGGGGAAAACTGGAACATTAGCAACAAAGGAAGAATACCAGAATTTGTAAATATATAAAAAAAAGAGAGAGAAGATGGGAATTACCAGTATCTAAAATGAAAGAGAGGCTATCACTAAAAAACCCATAGACATGGAAAGGATAAGACAAAAATTATAAACAACTCTGTGAACAATTTAGATGAAATGCACCAGTTCCTTGATCACCAAATCACCAAAACTCACCCAATATGAACTATGTAATTTGAACAGTCCTATAACTACTAAGTATATGTAACAAAACATGTACATAATCTATATCTTGAAAACTACAAAAAGCTGAGAAAGAAATCAAAAAAGACCTAAATACATGGAAAGACATACTGTGTTCCTGGATTGGAAGGCTCAAAAAATTGGGGATCTTAATCTCCCCCAAATTGCTCAGTCATTTTAAAACAATACTAATAAAAAGTCCAGTAGTATTTTTTTATAAAAATAAGCAAACTGATTCTAAAATTTGTATGAAGGGAAAATGAAGTAGAATAGCTAAAACAACTTTGAAAAAGAAAAATAAATATGATTTCATTCATATGTGGAATTTAAGAAACAAAAGGAATAAGCAAAGGGGGAAAAAAAGAGAGAGGCAAACCAAGAAACTATAGAGATGGTTACCAGGGGGGAGGAATCAAGGGAATGAGTGAAATTAGTGATGAGGGATTAAGGAGGGCACTTGTGATGAATACTGGGTGTTGTATAGAAGTGTGAATCACTATATTGTACACCTGAAACTAATATTACACTGTATGTTAACGAGCTGGAATTTAAATAAAAACTTTAAAAAAAAAGAAGAAGAAAATGGGAGGAATAGTTCTAATAGCTATTAAAGCTTCTATATAGCTACAATAATCAAGAAAATGTGGTATTGGAGGGTAGATAGACATAAAACAGTAGACAAAATAGAGAGTCCAGAAAAAGACAAAAATGGCTGTTTAGTTTTGACAAAAGCATAAAAGGATTCCAATGGAGTAAAGATAGTCTTTTCAATGAATGATTTTGGAACAGTTCATCATCAATATGGAAAAAGAGTTAACTTTAAGCCACTGCACACTTCCTACAAGGCTTATTTCAAAATAGATCATCGATTTCGTTCATATGTGGAATCTAAAACAAACAAACAAACAAATGAATAAACAAACAAAAGCAGAATCAGACCTCTAAATACAGAGGAACTGGTGGTTGCCAAAGGGGAAGGGGATGAAGGATTGGGCAAATCAGGTGAAGGGGAGTGGGAGAGACAGGCTTCCAGTTACGGAATGACCAAGTCATGGGAAGTAAAAGGCACAGCATTAGAAATATAGTCGATGTTAATAGTATCGTATGGTGACAGATGGGAGCTACACTTGTGGTGAACATAACATAAAGTGCAGAGTTGGTGAATTACTATGTTGTGCACCTGAAACTAATGTAACATTGTATGTCAACTCTACTCAAATAAAATTTTTTAAATGGATCATATATTTAAATATAAACATAAAATTATAAAATCTTGAGAAGAAAACATAGGAGAACATCTTTGTGACATGAGTTTAAGAGTTCTTAGGCAAGCCACTGAAAGTACAGTTTGCAAAAGAACAAATTGAAAAATTGAAGTTTATAAAAATTAAAAAGTTTTTGCTCTGTGAAAGACACTGCTAAGAGAAAAAAAAATCAAGTTATAGACCAGGATAACATATTTGCGAATTTTATATCTGACAAAGGGTACATATCCAGAATATATAAGGAACTCTCCAAACTTGGCAATAAGAAAATGGACAAATTACAAAGTGGGCAAAGGCCTTGAACAGACATTTTACGAAAGAGGATGTAAGGGTAGCAAATAAACATTTGAAAAGATGTTCAATGTCATCAGTCATTAGGGAAATGCAAATGACCACCACAATGAGATAACACAACCTAACTATTAAAATGGCTGAAATAAAAAATACTGACATTATCAAATGTTGATGAGGATGTAAAGCAACTGGAACTCTCACACTACTGGTAAGAATACAAAAAGGTACGGCCATTCTGAAAAATGGTTTGACAACATCTCAAAAAGTTAAATACCATATGACCGAATTATACCACTCTTGGGTATTTACCCCCGAGCAAAAACTGGCAAATCTTTTTCTGTAAAGAGATGGATCGTTAATATTTTTGCCTTTGCAAGTCATATGATCTCTGTCACAACTATTCAGTTCTGCTGTGATAATGCAAAAGGAGTCAGAGGTGTTACGTAAATGAATGAGTGTGGCTGTATTCCAATGAAACATTATTTATGAAAACTGGATGTGAACTAGATTTGACATGAGTGCTGTATGTAGTTTGCTAACTCCTGCCCTAAGGAAATGAAAACTCATGTTCACACAAAAACCTGTACGTGACTATTTAAAGCAGCTTTATTCAAAATTGCCAAACAATGGAAAGAATCTAAATGTCCTTTGGTAGGTGAATGGATAAACACATTATGGTATAGTCAGTCATTCAATGGAATACTACTCAGTAATGAAAGAACAATTGATAAGCAAAAAATTTGGATGGATTTCAAGGGAAGTATGCTGAATATAGAAAGCTAATATCAAGGTTACATACTATATGATTCCATTTATATGACATTACAGAAAAATAAAACTAAAATGATAGAAAACATATCAGTTATTGCCAGAGGGTAGGTATGGGAAAAAATGTAGCTATAAAGATATAGCACAGGGAGTTTATTGAGATGTTCTGTATACTGATTGTGGTGCTGCTAACACACCTTTATGCATATGTTAAAATTCATAGAATTTTCTCATGTTAAGATTTTAACCAATGAAAAAAAGCTCATTTTACTTTATGATAATTTCAAAAATACAACACAGATAAAATTTAAAACATCTCCCCTTTCTCCCTTAAAGTGTCCAAGTTTGGATGATAAATTATTTGGTCAGCCCATTTACTAACTCTTTCAAAACAATGGTATCTCCTCTTAATTTTGATCCTTATCTACAGATGAGCAAACTGAGGTCCACAGTTATGCAATTATAGAATGGTTGTGCTGACTGAACCTGTGATATCTGAATGCAAAGCTTGAGCTTCAGCTATAAGGCTATCCAGCCTCACATCAGGTGTCTGTTGACTAGATCAGCTGCCTCCATGCAGTTGCTCTGATTATATCAGGTCATCCTTTTGGGTGAAACTTATCTATGAGTTCTGAGATAAGTTTAACCGGGAGGACCTCTCTGAGGAGTTAACATTTCAAGCCTAAGTGAGAGGAGAAAATGAACCATCTGAATTTCAATGGTAATGTATATTACAGGTATAGGATTTGTGCACCATTTGAGGCAGGATCAGACCTGTGTGTTCACCAAGTGACAAGAAGGTCAGTGTGACTCAGAGAGAGAGAAGGGTAGAGTAGTAGGATAAACCCTCAGAGAAGTAGACAGTGCCCCCAAGTCATGTAGAGCTTTGCAAGTCACGGCAGGGACTTTGGATTTTAATTTGAATATACTGGAAAACCAATGAAGAGTTCTAAATAAGGAAGTGATTCTTCTGGTTGATGTTTTTGAAATATCACTCTGCACTGTAGGGGGGGCAAGTGCGAAAATGGGGGCCAGGGTGGGAGCAGTGAGATTCACGATATAGTCTGAAGTCAGGTTGGCAGGATCTGCTGATGGATTGGATAAGAAGTCTAAGAGAAAGAGATGTTTTCCAAGTTTTGTGCTGAGCACTATAAAAGTCTGATCTCAGTGCAGTGACAGAAAAAGAAGTGTTCAGAGTTAGGATGTATTTTGAAGAAAGAAACAAAAGGACATGATAATTGACTGGAAGAAGGGTGGAAGGAAAAAGGAATAATTAAAGATGACCTCTAAGTTTTAAGTCTGAACAAATGGGCAAATAGAATTACTGCCTAATCAAGTGTAGAAAACACTGAGGAAGCAGTAGATTTGGGAGGGGAATTAAAAGTTACATTTCTTCATCTTTCGATGGACACCGAGGCTCCTTCCACAGTTTGGCTATTGTGGCCATTGCTGCTAGAAACATCGGGGTGCAGGTGTCCCGACATTTCATTGCATCTGAATCTTTGGGGTAAATCCCCAACAGTGCAATTGCTGGGTCGTAGGGCAGGTCTATTTTTAACTCTTTGAGGAACCTCCACACAGTTTTCCAGAGTGGCTGCACCAGTTCACATTCCCACCAACAGTGTAAGAGGGTTCCCTTTTCTCCGCATCCTCTCCAACATTTGTTGTTTCCTGCCTTGTTAATTTTCCCCATTCTGACTGGTGTGAGGTGGTATCTCATTGTGGTTTTGATTTGTATTTCCCTGATGGCAAGTGATGCAGAGCATTTTCTCATGTGCATGTTGGCCATGTCCATGTCTTCCTCTGTGAGATTTCTCTTCATGTCTTTTGCCCATTTCATGATTGGATTGTTTGTTTCTTTGGTGTTGAGTTTAATAAGAAATATCAGGAAGGGAGACAGAACATAAAGACTCCTAACTCGGGGAAACGAACTAGGGGTGGTGGAAGGGGGGAGGAGGGCGGGTGTTGGAGGGGAATGGGTGACGGGCGCTGGGGTGGACACTTGACGGGATGAGCACTGGGTGTTTTTCTGTATGTTGGTAAATTGAACACCAATAAAAATTAATTAAAAAAAAACAAAAAACAAAAAACAAAAAAATAAAAAAATAAAAGTTACATTTCTTAATCCAAGTGCAAATATCAAGCAGGTGGTTGCTTACATGAATCTGGAATTCTGGTATCAGGGCAGAATAGATAAATTTGGGGGTAATCACCTTCTAGATAGCCTTTAAAAGTCAAGAAGTGGATGAGATCACCTAGGGATAAAGTGTGGATAAAGAAGAGGGACAGAGACTGTGCTCATAGGTACTTTTATTTAGAGGTCAGGAATATGACAGTAGTTTTTCAAGTGAAATTGGGCAAGAACAAACCAATGAGGCAGAGGGAAAATCTGGAAGCCCAAATGAAGGAAGAGTTTCGAGGAAGAGTATCATCAAGTGTGTCAAGTGTTGCTGAGAGTTCAAGAAATGTAGGAAATGAAAATTTATCATAGGGCTTGGTATTAAGTAGGTTGGTTACTGGTGACCTTAATAAAAACCTGTTCAAACATTTAAAAAAAATTTAAAAATTAAAAAAAATAAAAACCTGTTCAGAGTAGAGGGAATAAAAGTCTGAGAATAGGAGGTAAGAAAGTGGAGACTAATTCTTTCATGCTAGTCCTCTTTCATAAGGGGTGGAATAGAGGGGCATGGCTTCACGTGGATGATTTTTTAAGTGGGTCCAAATGTGACATAGTTCAAGTCAGATAAGAGCGTCTGGATAATTACCATGTTCCAAGGACACATTGTTAAGGAGCTCTATTGTAATTAGAGTTTTAAAATCAATAAAAGTTATTTTCTATCTTGAAATATAAATGTCGTATATTAAATGATGAAGCAGAACCAAGTTAATATTTAATTCAATACGAGGATAATCTTTGAGGTCAATTCCATACATTTAAATGAAGCAAAAGCCTAGCTCTGAAGATAGCTTAATAACTTTACATCTTTGAGAGGCATCTCTAAAATCACAGTAGCTTATATAGCTATCTTCAGAGCTAGTCATTTAATACATGGCATTGACCTACTTTCCTCTTTAATTATTTAAGAGTTAGCTGTTCAGTTGAATTTTGTCCTTGTGATGTGGAAAAGGACTGTAACTTGTTGTACATTTTTTAGTTAAAATTATAGAGTTCATATAACAAAAGGATCTGTTGCAAATAAATGTGAAATAAATCACTGGATACCAAACTCATTTTTTTAAAACATTGGTTTTCCAGTATGAGGAATTTAGATTACCATTTGATTACCATTTGTTCCCAAGTTTTGATGTTAGACAAATCAGCTTCCAAGTTACTTGAGTAGTGATTTATATCTAACTCATGCAACTGTGAGAATGGAGATGTCTCCTATTTCATGTTCCTTCAGTAAACAGAATATGAAGTGTTTTCGTGGCTGAGTGAAAAGATGGTCACCTTTCCCATCAACAACAAGGCTGTGTTACCTGCCCAAATATACCAATTCTACTGTTTTATATTAGGCATTATGATTTTTGTATTTAAAAACCTGATTTCTGGGATCCCTGGGTGGCGCAGCGGTTTGGCGCCTGCCTTTGGCCCAGGGCGCGATCCTGGAGACCTGGGATCGAATCCCACATCGGGCTCCCGGTGCATGGAGCCTGCTTCCCCCTCTGCCTGTGTCTCTGCCTCTCTCTCTCTCTCTGTGTGTGTGACTATCATAAATAAATAAAAAAAATTGTTATAAAAAAAATAAAAAAATAAAAATAAAAACCTGATTTCTTCCCCTTTCCACTCAAGATTACCTACCTCTGGATTTACTGGCAGGTAATGACAAAACGTTGCTCAAACTGCCGAACTGGGACTAGGGCAAGAATTCCACTAGAACAGCAAGCACTGTCTCTCCCTTTGCCCAGCACTGACTCAATCTCTTATAAATTATGATAACAGTCTCTTATAAACTACACAGATATTTCTCCAAGTGAGAAAGAGAAGTTTCATAAAGCCCAGAAATAAAGTAACAGATTCAAACTTTTGCAAACCATCAGGAACTCTCATGACAGAAACCACATATTTATTTTTTTAAGATTTTATTTATTTGAGAGAGAGCAAGAGAGATCATAGAGGAAGAGTGAGAAGCAGACTCCCTGCTGAGCTAAGAGCCCAACACAGGCTCGATCCCAGGACCCTGAGATCATGACCTGAGCTGAAGGCAGACACTTAACTGACTGAGCCGCCCAGGTGCCCTGACAGAAACCACATAATAAACTTTAATCAAGTAGTTTCCAGTTTGACTTTGAAGACAAAGACAAGTAGAGAAGTGTTTTTTAAAAAATAGAGAAATCTCAAAATAAACTCAACCCAGGACAGGCAAATGATCACTCAGTCACAGACTCATAGATGTGCATATTTTTTAAACGAGTCTTATACATTTTCTGAAATGGTTCATTTTCTGAAACACACACCCATGATCTCAACCCTGGGGGCCATGCTAACTTCCTAGTATAACTCGAAGTCTTCACAAATGTAAATTTATGTGAAACTCTTATAATATCAAAATTCTTAGTAAATAGCAAGCATGATATTGAAATGAATAAATTATAATCTAACTTAAAGTATGTACAAAATGATCTTTTTATTCTTTTTCTTCTCTAGGGTATTTTGAGTGTCAGAGGATGCGTACGAGGTCAACAGTTGACATGAAATAGGTGGAATTTGGAAATAAGTTAAAACCAAGCAAAAATAATGATCAGAACGAGGTCTTGGGAAGTTCGTACATGGAAGAAAGAGATTGAGTTGTGTTCTCCCCTAAAAGGGGGGGGCAGTGTTTGATTTTAATTTTATTGTGCTCTTTTGTGGAATGCAAAAATGAATATAATGCCATCAGGTAACATTGAAAATACACAAGAAAATCAGCAAAAGGTGTGTAATGGCAGAAAAAAATAAGACAGAGGTTAAGAGTAAAATAAACACAGAGAACATAGCCCAAGAGGTTCTGTGTAGTATGTTCTCGCAAGAGATAGACCACCCATTTGGCTCTGTGCTCCCCTGCAGCAAGGACAAAGATGTAACACGGTAAATTACATCATGCAGATATGTTTTTTAGAGCAGCCATACTGCTTCCTAGTATTAAAGCCAGAGAAATAGGATGCTAGGTTACACAATTATCAATGCCCTCAACAGTCTCCTTTCAGGGACTATCGCAGTGGATATCATAGGGCTGCTTTTTCTAAGTTTCCTTAATGAGTGACTGTGACATAATGCCAAAGAACATTTAAGAGAAGCGTTTAGAAGAGATACTGAAACAATATGGGGCAGGAATGTCTCGTGGTTAGTCTGCCACAATATAGAATGAGGATTTTAACCTGTGCCATCCAGTGTAGTAGCCGTTAGCCATGCGAGGCTATTCACATCGATAGCTAATTTAATTAAAATTAAAGGCATTTGGGGATCCCTGGGTGGCGCAGCGGTTTGGCGCCTGCCTTTGGCCCAGGGCGCGATCCTGGAGACCCGGGATCGAATCCCACATCAGGCTCCCGGTGCATGGAGCCTGCTTCTCCCTCTGCCTGTATCTCTGCCTCTCTCTCTCTCTCTCTCTCTCTCTGTGTGTGACTATCATAAATAAAAAAATAAAAAATAAAATAAAATTAAAGGCATTTAAAAATTCAGTTCCTCAGTTATGCGAGCCACATTTCAAGTGCTCAGTGGCCATTTGTGCCTGATCCTACGATGTTGGACAGCAGAGATAAAGAATATTACCATCATTGTAGAAGTTCTACTGGACAGTGCTGATAAAAAAGAAAGTGCTGAATATTTTTCAGGCAAGCTTGTCTCAGCCAAGCTTGTGACAGTCACTGAACAATTGTGAGTTCAAGGTTAGGCTCTCATAACCACAAATAGTGCAACAATTGCACATTGTTTGTGAAAGCTAGAACCATAACTTTAATAAGTAATGCAGAGGTCTTACTAATTTCTTCCCAGGACAGAAATGAATGGTAGTGGGCTTAATGTTTATTGAACAAGCCTAGAGAAAGGCAGTTTATAGTTATAAAAAAAAAAACAAGATGATACACTAGGAAATAATTTAAAGAGTTGGAGAAGGTACTTTACAGTTGCTCAAAGATATGAGAATACAGAGAACAGTTATCTTTCTATCATGGATCTGTGTCCTCCTGCCCCCTGAAATGCTATGACCTTGAAGATTAGACTATATACCTATTAATATTTTTAAACACTAATCATTATCTTCACTTCTAGAAGTTTAGTCAACCTAAGCAGAATATCTTAGAATATCAGAAATACAGAATCTGGAGAACTACTGCAACTGATTTTGTTACAAACTCCTCAGAATTTACAAACTTAGATAATACTCGAAATTATTCACTTTGTCCAACATGCTTTCCACAAAATATTGTAGCAATCCTTCTGGTATCAGCTTTGTACCTATTTTACAAAATATTTAAGCAAAAAATGGCATGGTCTCATTGCTTCTACCTTTGTTGCCTTGAAAATATTCTCAACACAGCAACTAGGGTGATTCTCTGTAGATGTATATCAAGATCATAGCACTCTTGCATTCAAAGCATTGTGATGGCTTACCACTTCACGCGGAATAAATGCCAAAGTCCCTAAAATGTCTCACATGCCTTCCACAAATCAGCCCTGTTTCCCCTCTTGCCTCCTCTCCTACCGCTTGCTCTGGGCTCAGTCAGCTCCAGCCACATTGGCATCTCTGCTCTTTTTCAAACAAGACACACATGATTCTACCAAGGCCTTTGGTTTTGCTGTGTGTGTTGTCTGTGCCATTCTTCCACAGGACATCATCTGGTTAACTGCCTCATCTCCTTGAGGTCTTTGAAAAAGCCTTATCTTCTTTTTAAAAATGTTTTATATATTTATTTGATAGAGTGAGAGAGAGTGAGAGGGAGCACAAGCAGAGGGAGCAGCAGGCAGGAGGACAGGGAGAAGCAGACTCTCCATCAAGCAGGGAGCCCAATGTGGGGCTCGATCCCAGGACCCCAGGATCATGATCTGAGCTGAAGTCAGATGTTTAACCGACTGAACCATGCAGGCATCCCTAAGCCTCACCTTAATGAGATCATCTCTGGGCGTTCTCTTCAGTGCTGCCGCCGGCCCCCCCCCCCCACATACACACACAGCCTCCTAACCATTGTATCCCTTAGCCTTCATCCCTCACTCTACTTTTATTTTTTCCACACTGCACTTACCCTATAATATATTATAGTGCTATATAATTGATTTATTCCTTACATTCATTGTCTGCTATATATCTTGCCCATCTAGAATTTAAGTTCCACAAAGACAGAGCTCTTTCTTTTGTTCACTAACGTATCTCCAGCACTAAGGATAGTGCCTGCCACACAGCAGGCAAGCAGGCACTAAAAAATATTTGTTGAATGAATAAATGACATCATAAGAATTCCTCTTTCTGAACATAAAATTGCCCCCGTTTCAACATTGGCTTCTAGTCATTTCCAGATATCAGATCACAAAATTGTATAATTTTATAGTTGAAAAGATCCTTGGCGATAATGTAGCCCAATCACACCTTTACATATATGAGTAAACCATGACTCAGAGAGATTGAGTGACAACACAGGGCCAACTAGCTAATTTACATCAGAGCTAGGGGGCTACAGATTCTCGATCCACCTACACATTAGGATTTTCCAACACTAGGTATAATCAAAAGAATATGCCACTGAGAATTATACCAGAAGAGGGATGCTAGCATATTTTCACCTACAGCAGCACCACTACAATAAGTGTATATCTTCATCAGCAGTGAATTTGAATGCATAAATTTACGTCTTCCTTTAAAATGGTGATATAAAAATAATAAAATAGTCACATAACTTTAGAAATACATCATATAACCCCTCACCAAACTATAGTTTTTAAATATAGTGAGTGCTTTACTTGGAGTAAAATTTAAGTGTTTCTAGAAAAAAATTAGGATCTAATCATAAAAACATAAATTAAACCTTGATCATTTTCTACTTCCTTTATATTCTCTGTCACCTGGGCTCTACTTTATTCTCGTGCTGACAGCTGCAGTCTTAATGTGCATCTATGAGAAAATAGGTGCTTTTTGGTCCAAACCACTTTTATCTTTGGCTTATTAGAAGCATCCATATATCATAGCCTGGGGAAAGAAGATAAAATAGGGCATCTTTCTTGCATATAAATCATGGCTTGTGGATCATCGCTGTTAATTAAAAATCCTTGCAAGGCTAAATTCAACATGATGGAAGCTTAGGACATCCTTGCTAGAGGACAAACCTGGAAGGCAAAGTATCTTCAGATTTCTCTAAGAAAGAAAGTAGGATTGGGTCACGAGGAAGCCTGGCGCCGGAGCGAGGGTTAACATTTCTTGTGCATTCTCTACTGCACCATAATTTGCTGCTGACTAGATGTGGTGTTACTTTTTTTGTTCTAGTGGTATTTGCCTGTTTCACTATTGGGTGGCAACATAATCATTTCAATATTAACTAGTATAGGAAAGACACAGCCTTGATCATCTAACATGTGAATTTTACAAGGTCAAAACCAAATAAGCAGAATTTTGACCATCCCGTTTCAGCGACATATTAAAAAAAGAGGCGCATTAGCCTTGAGACTGGCTTGCATGGTTATTTGATACCCTTAATGCATAAAGGAGAATGGTGAGTATAGGTGTCTCTTCGAGTATGAATGGATATTTATTTTAGTGTTGTGATTACTTATGCTCCTGGTCGGTGCCAGTCAGTTCAATAGGATTATATTCCAGAAATTGATTTTTCCCCAATGAGTAAATAATGAAGCAATTTAACCTCATCTGCTTCCTAATCTAAAACCTTTCACTGGTACTGTGAGGAAAGGCAGCTGCCTCAGCTTGCGATGTGCTCATGCACAAGGCCAATAAACACCTTTGGGTTTTATATGAAGGTCATGGAAAGCTGATCATTTGGCAAATGTGTACAGTTGAAGTTCATCTTCTGTTTCTTGCAGCCATCAATCCTGGCTTGCAGAGATGTCTCCACCTACGTTAAAGGGTGAACACAATCCTTCATTAATCATGGACATGGTTGCTGCCCCAAGAACTTCTCTTTCATTTATTTTAATTTAAGTGTTTATTCAGATACTGGCATGGAAAGAAAACAGTACTTAGCTGGAAATGAAAATAAAAAGACAGGTGGAAAGTAGTAATTGCTTAGATTATGAATTATCTGAGCTTGCTTTATATATTGCCTGTTATTTTATTACTGCACAATCTGTGGCTTCTTGAAGGATCCTAACACACCTGGAAATCAAAATTAGCCTTCACTATTGGACTCTGTTGTCATAGATGAAATCACCTAATGGTCAAAATCGTCCCACTTGCTTTTTTCATGATTCATGTGGCTAATAATAAAGATGGTACCCAATAGTAACACAAATTTACTGCATGCCAGTCAGGCCACTGACACTTTACTCACATCATCTGATTTAATTTTTTAGAATTGGGCGTCCAGCTGGCAATGGCTTCAGAAATCAGGATCCGGCCATTCAATTCCAGAATCTGGGTGTTTGGGCACTGCACTTCACAGCTTCCATAGTTACTGATACACAACAAAAATCATTATCCTTCAAGCCATTCATTCACTGGTTATACCTCCTGTGTAAATAGGGGACTATTTTAGAGAGGTATCTTTGGGAGCTTCCCGTTCATTTGAGGAAATAAAATATAAAAGGGCTGGAAAATGTTATTAAAAGTGATAACTTAATTGAAAATTATTTTTCGTTTCCTCCCCCAATATTTTAAAAATTGGTACTATCTTTCCTATCTGATAAAATTTAGAACTTTGATGCAATTTTGATTATGCCTTTATTTTTAGTTGTCTGAGATTGTTAATGAAAAAGATGCTTAGGATGTTGAAAATTTAAAAATAGATAAGTCTGTCTTTCCTGGCAGGCAACATTTCAATATATAGGGTTGAGATTAAGTGACTTGCAAGAGGATACTGTAAATTCTGTTAGGAGAAATGTGCAGGCAGTCTTAAAAAATATTTTTCTCATTTAGTCCCCCAAACATTTGTGGGGTGCCCACTGAATACCAGATGATGTGCTAAGCACTAAGACCTATTAGTTTGGGGTTAACTGCTCCTCTTAACTACTCCCCAAAACCATTAGACTTTCCCCAAACTGTATTTTTAATTTTCTAATGATTTGATTTCCCACCAGGCATTGTCTTACAATCTGTAAGGAAGCACATCTGCTATGTTCAGTAGACAATCCCAAGTGCCTAATAGAATATTTTGCACCTGAGTACAAAGATAAACCCAGTTGTTCCTGTCTTCCTTAGGTGTGAATATGTATCTGAGTAATGGTCAATGGAATAGAAGCCAAAGGCCTAGGTGACTCTTCCAGGAATGGCCCATAGAAACCTTCCACTCATGACCCTTTCTCTTTTTCCACCCATAGGCTAAATGTAGAGGACTCCAAAGACCTCAGGGAGAGCATACCTATAAGATGAAAAGAGCTTTGGTCCTTGAATGGAACACAGCCACCTCTTCCTCTTGTCAACCCTCACAGAGTGGAAAGGGAAAAAAAAATAATTTTTTGTTGTGTTAAGCCAGAGTTTCCCAGGTTTATATGTTGCAGAAGCTGGGTTTATTTACCTTAACTAATACAGAGGAATGAATGAGCATGCCTGTCATCAAGGGGTTCTCAGATTAATTTTTCAGCTTTGGAAATGTCTTTCTCTTTCCTATTTGAAGAACTTTTTAGGAATCATTGGGTAGTCGAAAAATACAAAAGATAATTTTATGACAGTTGCATAAAACGTGCTCAGAGGAACTATGTGGGAGTATCATAATGGGAATCTGAAAATCATTTGCCTCCACATGTGTAAAATAAGCCAATCCCAAAGACTATGAAAATAAAAGACAAAATTCATGCCCTCAGGGAACTTGCATTCTGGTGGGGAGGAGAGGAGGGTTAGAAACTTACAACTCTGTAAGATTCCTCAAGCAATCCTCTCTCCTCTCTCGATGGTTTCTCCCAGACAGTCTTGCCTATGGCTTTATCATGTGTATGTTGACAACTTCTGGTATGTGTCCCTACCCCAGAATACTTCCTCTGAGATCCAGGAAAGTATGCTCACTGCTTACCTGACACATTTCTGTATGTGTCACCAACATCTCAAAGTCACTATGTCCAAAAGTGAACTCAGAATTGGCCCTCACCAAACCTGGTTCTCCTCCAGTGTTTTCAACACAAATAGTGGTACCCCCATTCTCCCTCGACAACTATACAAGTCCCAAGTTTGTGAATCATTCTTAACACCTTCCTTTTCCTCATTCCTTATCTCATCTCAACCATTGAGTCCTGTCAATTTAACCTTCTCAGTATTTCCTAAGTCCTTCCAATTCTCTCCATCTTGGCCTCTGTTTGATCCTAAGCACATAGCAGATGGTACCAAACTACCTGCCCCATATATATTCCAATATATCTTTTATCTATTACCCACGTTGCATCTGGAATGACATTTTAAAAATAGAAATATTATTATGCGTTCTCTTAATTGAATGCCCTTCGATGACATCCCATTTTTCACAGGGGAAAATAAAATCCTTAACAATTCCAGTATTCTTGAATTTTCTGGCCTCCATCTACCTCATCACTGCCGCCTCACACTGATCTCTCTCCATGGCTCCATCACCCTGGCCTGTTTCTCAAATGTGTGCCATGCTCCTTACCCTATCAAGGTGTTCTCTCACCTGGAATGTTCTCCCCATTCTATTTTGTGTCAGCAAAAACATCATACCCAAAGGAATCTGGCCCTGCCTTTCTGCTGCGTA
Source organism: Vulpes lagopus (assembly GCF_018345385.1). Lineage (NCBI taxonomy): Eukaryota > Metazoa > Chordata > Mammalia > Carnivora > Canidae > Vulpes > Vulpes lagopus. The sequence continues at coordinate 25,519,629 of NC_054848.1, forward strand.
TCGGGTTCCTTTCCCTCTTCTTATACAGTAACTTGTAATTGCAATTAAATATATCATTAGGATTAGTTATTTAATTGTGGCCTCCCGTATTTGACCATATGCCCTGTGAGAACAGAGAGAAGGCCTATTTGTTGACTGCTATATTCTTAGTGCCTAGTATGAGTCCAGCACAAGGAAGATACTCAATAAATCTGTGCTTGATTATGGGCACCTGGGTAGTACAGTCATTTGAGCACCCAACTGTTGGTTTCAGCTCAGATCGTGATCTAAGGTCAAGAGACTGAGCTCTGTGGTGGGTTCTGTGCTCAGTGGGGAGTCTCCTTCAGAATCTCTCCCTCTCCCTCTGCTTCTCACTCTCTCTCTATCTCCCCATTCTCTCTGTCTCTGTCTCTCTTTCTCTCTCAAAGGTGGCTGAAATGAACCACAGTCTGACTGGCTTGCTTGAAAGAGAGACTCCGCTCCTTGGACAAGCATGGGGAGCAGGTGAGTGAGTGCTCTCTGTTCCCTGAGTCAGTGGAACTGAGATGAGAGTCAGCCTTGGCTTGTAAATTCTCACCAATAAAACTACCTCAAGAAAAATCCCTCTGGAAAACATTTCCCAAGTGGGAAGTCTCTGTGAAAGGGACAAGGTCCTCTTCTAGGAGAAGAGACAGTGAGGATGAGTAAACCTCTTTGGGAGTAAGAAAGCAAGGTCAGAAGTGAAAATGACTCCAGGTCTGCTTTGCTTTCAGTTTTTCCATGTAATTTATTTTCTTGGCAGAGAGTTTGGAATATTAAAGTCTCAAGAGATGGGGAGAAATGGTCTGTCTAGTATTCACCTGGATATTGCATAAGCAGTATCTGCACTTCCTATGACTTCCCATGCCCTGTTTGCCAAGTTCAGGGGCCAAAGACACCCTCCTTTTGTAGTTTGTGTAGATTTCTCCAACAGGTCCACTTTTTCCACTGTTTCCAGATACACAGGACAGTGATTACTTAAGTCAATCCTCTTTCCTCCACTTCCACAAGTTAAATAACTCCTGTCAGCCACTATGGATTTTCGAGATGTCAGGGGAGGAGTTCCAACTTTAACTGTCCATGAGATTGTAGCAGGCCTTTTTGAAACACTGGCCTGGCAGTGTGTGGGTAATGACCCAGCTACAGTATTATTGGATATGGTTTTAACACAAAGCTTTTGAAAGACATTTGGCAAAAACTAACTCTTTCTGTAAAGCTCAACTGGAAATAAAGTGAAGTTTGCTCCCCCATGGCCTTGTTCACTCCTAGGTCACTAAACATTCTATTACTTTAAAGGATATCTTTGTTTGCTTGTTTGTTCTATTCCTATAGGCAGAATACCAAAAAAATAAAAGAGAAAAATCACTTTCCCCCCCTGACTTAAAGCCCTATGCTGAAATCCATGGAGAAGGGGAAAATTTGTTGAAACAGGCAGTTATGTGACAGTGAAATGGTTCTCTCACTGATTCCTGTGCTGGGGTGATCTATAGACCAACCAGGCTAGGATTACTTAGTACTTGAAAACTAGTTTTAAGACATCTTTTATTTCTCCTCACTAGCCAAGCATTGTCTTGTCTGAGAATGACTGTAGCTCTGTGTATCAATTTCATGTCAAATATGTTAAAGTTTATTATGGTTTTTTAAAAGCCTCTCTCCCAAGTGATGGTGGCAATTCAATTCAGAGTTATCATGTGCCAAAGAACTAGTTCTAACTCAATTCCCTCCTAGAAGTTGGAACACAGAGAGTTTCTAAGTTTTGAGTTTCCCTGGAAAAATCCGGAATATAATCCATGCTCTAATCTCTAGAAAGCAGGCTGGTACCTTGACTTTCCTGGACTAGCTTTCTTCTGACTTTCTAAATTGCCTACATCTCTGTTTTGCCTTTTATGAAGAGCAGAGCCCAAGCACAGTTTATTATTATTGCATATCTGAATGTACTGCCCTGATATCATTTACTTGGTGGGGAGAGAGAAGATGTAGAGAAAATGTAACAGGTCAGAGCTGTCCTTGCTTTTTTCCCAGGGCTGCTGTGCAGGGCCAGCCAGTCAGCGCATATGCTGCACAAAGGCACCCAGCCCGGAAGCCGGCATGTACTTCTCTTGCCAAGGCGTACACTTTAGCATGGAATTGTATTCTCCCAGAGGAAAGGGTGCCTCTTTTCCACAAAAAGGCAAGTACAGTTTACTAAGCCAGATGCCAGTGGGGTTGTTTCAGACCAGGGTGGGGTCGGGGGTATTTTATTCCAACTCACCCAAGAGTAGTATATAGACTAATGGGATCCTGCCCAGATCTTTACACCAGAGCAGCAACCCCACTATTTGATAGGTTACAACACACACAGAATCCTAGCTTATACATGATGTAAGCTGATGTCTTAGTTCAGACTCCTTAAAGTCAGAGCCTGAGACAGAGTGACCACCTGTCCCTCTTCGCCCTGGACCAAGGGATTGCCTGAGATGTGGGACTTTCAGTGCTAAAACTGGGAAAACCCTGGGCACATCAAGCTGATTTGGCCACCCTATCAAGTGACATATTGAGGGAGTATTTTTAGGCAAAACTAAGTGAGGGGAGCAGGGTAATGCTTGGGAAGAAAGCTAAGAAAGGAAGTAGTCTCGGCTGGAGAATTGTTTCAACCTGGTCTGTGGGGAACTCTGAGGGATGAACTGGTTGGTTCCATCTTGAGGCAGGAGAGCCCATTTCTTTAACCTTTGTCAGGCAGTTGTTGGCCAGTGGCTGACCCTGGGGGGTGAAGGATATGTAACTTCCTGAGTGAGGCAGCCCCCCTTAGGCAGAGAGCAATGAGCACAATTCTACAGAGAAGAGGACAGCTGTGGGCCATTTGCAGCTAACACTCAGAGTGCGGGGAATGGGTGCAGCAGCCCAGTGAAAGCAGTATGTGTGGGGGCCCAGCATCCACTATAACCTGTTATTCATACCTACGTTGTTGGCCTAACTCAGACTCCAGGGAGCACGATAGAGGATAACACAACATTCATATCACCTGGTGCCAAAGAGAAAGAAAGCTTTGGAAAAGCCGATGATCCTTAAGGATCAGATCAGGAGTAAGAATACCATTCATGACAGCAAAGCCCCCATATCCATTCATGAAGAAAGTCATCTCCAGGACCATAACTCTCTACTCTACAACTACTGTGTCTCTACTTGTCTCCACTATAGAAGAATGGGAACAAGAAGAGTTCATGATGCTCTCCCAGTGTCTTGGAAAACCCTGGAAGCAGCACCAATGTCCCTGATAGGGTGGCCAACTCATTCTGGTTTGCTTGGGAGTTCCCTGGTTTTAGCAAAGATAGTCTCACCTCCTGGAAAATCCTACTATCCTAGGTAAACCAATCCCATGGGTCAATCTAGGTCCCAGAATTTCAACAACTGATTTGTCATCAAGGGGGAGGATTTTCATTCCCTAGATGGTCTTGAAGGTGAACAAGTCAATTGATTGCATTAAAAATCTGGAATCCTTTAGGTATTGTAACACTAATTCATGTTAAATGCCAATAAAACACTAGCTACAGGAAAGTAGAGTAAAAACAACCACGGATAAATAAGGCAAGTAATATAGATAGGGAAATGAATTCCAAACTGAGATATCTGGATTCTACAGAGCACATAAGTGGGGGATAATTAGAAGACTGAGTGGTTGTTGACAAGACTGGAGATTCACTTTAGGAAGATTAGTCTTGAAGGTAGTTTGTAGAATGTAGGGGAACAGAGAAGTCCTAAATTAAATAAAATATGAATTTATTTTTCTTTGGGTGATGTTGTCTAGTGGGTTGACAGGAATAATATTCACACCCTGTTTCTCTTCACTCTGATCTCATCTTTTTTTTATTTAATTTTTTTATAAATTTATTTTTTATTGGTGTTCAATTTGCCAACATATAGAATAACACCCAGTGCTCATCCGATCAAGTGCCCCCCTCAGTGCCTGTCACCCAGTCACCCCCACCCCCTGCCCCCTCCCTTTCTACCACCGCTAGTTCGTTTCCCAGAGTTAGGAGTCTCTCATGTTCGATTTCCCTTTCTGATATTTCCCACTCATTTTTTTCTCCTTTCCCCTTTATTCCCTTTCACTATTTTTATATTCCCCAAATGAATGAGACCATATAATATTTGTCCTTCTCCAGTTGTCTTATTTCACTCAGCATAATACCCTCCAGTTCCATCCACGTCGAAGCAAATGGTGGGTATTTGTCATTTCTAATGGCTGAGTAATATTCCATTGTGTACATATACCACATCTTCTTTATCCATTCATCTTTCGATGGACACCGAGGCTTCTTCCACAATTTTGATCTCATCTTTGAAATTTCCAGTTACATTCTAGAAGCTGGTTGTGTTTGCATAATATATCCCTGGAAGGAAATTGGGGGAAATAAAATATTTCCTCTGAAGAGAAGAACTGGATGATTGGAGAGCAAAATGCAGGGAAGTAGTTAATCACCTGCCATTTTGGAACTTTTGCATTTTGAACAATGTGAATGTATTATCAATTCACAAATTAATAATACAATTTAAATTTATAACCAAAAACAAAAAAAGAAGCTAGGAAGAAGGAAAAATCAGGATGAACTGGACTGAGCTACATTTTAGAATTCTATATTGAATTTTTCAGGCTGAAATGACTGATTCTAAATTTCATTTATTTATATTAATCAACAAATAATTGATGGATTTAGTTTGATTTTATAAGTGATGTAAACATGAAATTACATGCAGTTATTCTGGGTTTTTTTCCTGTGTAAAACAATCAAGAACATAAAAATAAAACACACATGCACACAGAAGTTACAATTCAATTTAAGCAGTGTGATATGATGGAAAGCACATGGTTTAGGGGGTGAGTCAACTGGGTTTAAGCCCTAATTGTATCTTTAATAGCTATTGGCTTTTCGGGCAGGTCGGTTGACCTAATTGAGCCCATTTTCTTGTCTGTAAGTAATAATTATAGCTACTCCAAAGGGCCACCATAGATATTACCTCAGAATCCATATGTGAAAATTCATAAAAAGAGGAAAGCTCTCCCTCCTCTGCTGAAGCATCAATAGTATACTCTGCAGATGGTGATACATAAATATGAGCTAAGTAATAAAATACATGATTGTGTGATGATAATTAATTTGGCATCAATACTGTAGAAGAAAATCAAACCAGAATTTTGGATATCTGGGTTCTAGCCTCAACACTCTTTGACCTTAAAAGAATTACTTAACTTCCTTGGTATTAAATTCTTTCTCCCTAAGATGCTTTTCCCTCAATCTACATGACTCACTCACTTACATCCTTCAAATCTCTACTGAAGACTTTTCATGAGGACTTCCTAGAATACCTACTTATAAACCTCTTCTTCCCTGACTCTCTAGAGTACTTATAACCATCTGGATGCTATTTATTTTATTTATTTGTCTTCACTCCCTTATTTATAGTATAAACCCCCATGAGAGCAGCAGTTTTTGTTTATTGTGTTCCTGGCTTTATCTTGAGCATCTATAGCAGTGCTTGATATGTAGGAGGCATTACAGTTTTATTCAATGAATATATATGTAAGTGTCTACATTGAGGGATTGACAAAGGAGAACTCTAAAGTCCTTTCTAGGTCTACCATTTTGTGGCAGATAATATTACTGTTTTTGTTCCAGTTTAAAGTTATCTTAAACAATTTTAGTTCTATGTTACTTGAAAAACTAACTTTAGCAATGACATTTTCCATGATTACATGAATGAGACTGGAGTAGTAGTTCAAGATGGTGGCATACGAAGACCCTGAACTCACCTCCTCACATGGGCACACAAAATCTACAGCTGCACAGAATAACTCTCTCTGAAGAAGACCTGAAAATTAGCTGAAGAGCTCCTCTACAACAAAGGATAAAAGAGACAGGAAGGACATTGAGACAGGAAGGAGAGACAGGACACAGTCTTGCCACAAACCCCAACCCTGACATGATGACCTATGAGTGGGAAGGATCTTACAAATATGGAGCATATCCCTGAGGAATGAGGGGTTTGAGCCCCATATCGGGCTCCCCAATCACTGGGGCCTTCCCCAAAGAGAAGAGCCCCCAAGACATCTGGCTTCGAAAACCAATGGGGCCTATGTGCAGGAAACCAAAAGGTTATAGAAAACTGAGACTCCACTGTTAAAGGGCCCATACACAGACTCATTCACCCCAGGATCCAGTGCAAAAGCAGCAGATTGAAAAGAGTTATCTTTTAAAGTTTGTGAAGTTTTTTTATAGCCCAGAATGTCATCTATCTTGGTAAATATTCCCAAGTGAGCTTGAGAAGCACATATATTCTGCTGTTGTTGGGTCAAGTGTTCTATAAGTGTCAATGAATTTCAGTTGATTGAAGGTACTGTTCAGTTCAATTATATGCTTACTGATTTTCTATCTGCTGAATCTGTCGATTACCGATAGAGGAGTATTGAAGTCTCTAACTATACTTAGGAATGTGTTGATTGTTCCGTATAGTTGTCCAGGATTTCCACTAGATCTCTCAGCACATTGATCGCTGTATTAGTTTCCTAGGGCTTCCATAATAAAGTACCACAGATTGGATGGCTTATACAATAGAAATTTCTTTTCTCACAGTTCTGGAGACTAAAAGTCTGAAATCAAGGTGTCATCAGGGTTGGTTGCCTCTAAGGCTTCTATATGGCCATCTTCTTTTTGTATCTTCACATACTTTCCCTTTGTGCATATCTGTGTCCTAATTTCCTCTTCTTACAGGAATACAACTTATATTAGTTTAGGGTCCACCCTAATGACTTCATTTTAACTTGATTATCTCTTTAAAGACCCTATCTCCAAATACATTCACTTTCTGGGGTACTAGGGGTTAGGACTTTGACATATGAATTTTGGAGGGACACAATTCAGGCTATCACATAGTTAAATTACCAATTTTGTATTCTAAAGTCTCTACCATATCTGAATCTGGTTCTGATTCTTGCAATGCTTAGCAGATTTTGCTTTTGCTTTTCAGCATGCTTGTAATTTTTTAGTGAAAGGTAGACATGATGTATTGAGTAGAAGAAGCTGAGATAAATATGCCTTTAGTGTAAGCTTTTATGTGTATCTGTCTAGGAGTTAGGCCATTTACTGTTTGCTATAGCTGTGCAGTCAGGAACTAAAATGTCATCTAGTTTTCTGGGTTTTGCCCCCTCCCATTATCTTTGGGTTTCCCTAGAGATTCCTTCTTAAATTGGGTCTGAGGCTTGTAGTTTGTTCAGCTGTAAGCCTCTGTTATTATATAGGGGCCAAATTGATGTGATGTTAAAATGTGGTGGTTGAACTGGGTGTTTTTCTGTATGTTGGTAAATTGAACACCAATAAAAGTTAATTAAAAAAATGTGGTGGTTGAGGGGAGGCTGGACATTCTATAATGTTATGATTAGGGTTCAGTCTTCAGTGAGCCCATGACTATCAGAAGTGCTTCTCAGTGTTTTCTTTCTCCTTAAGTGAGACAGGAAGACTAGAGGGACCTGAAGTTGGCTATATCCCTTCCCCTGGACCAGTTAGGCTGTGGTAAAATCTAAGTGGATTAGACTCTGGTAACATAGATTCCCTTAGGGCCAGCTGTTGTTAATAGAATGCTCTGGGCTCAATTAAAAGTCATTGTTCCCATATCCTGACTGACACCTGTAGCAAAAAGGGGATTTTTCTCTGATCTTCACTCTGAGAGCCTATCAGACTCCTAGAGGTAATGCTCATAAAATCATGGAGGCCTATTAGACTGAGCTCCAGGCATTTTATCTCTCAAGCTAGCTCACAGTCCATCTCTAGCCATTAGATATTCTTTCATAGGAACATTTGAAACCTACTAAGCTCCTGTAGCAGCTTCTGTTCAGGGTAAACTGTAATTCTCTGTATCCTGTGTGTTTCTAGTTTCCAGGGTAACGGTTTGCCCTGTAACCTCAATTCTCTAATAGATCTAAGAAGAGTAGAGTTTTAGTTTGTTTATAAGCATTTTTCTTGTTGTAAAGATGGAAGTAAGGACTTCTAAGCTCTTGATATGTTTGACTAAAAGGCAGAAATAAAAAATGTTTATTCTTGAAAATTAAGAAAAATAAGTAAAAAGAACAAAGTCATGCATATTTGCATCACCCTGAAATACAGAGTTAGAGTATTTTTTCTACCTGTATATTTGTTTTATGTCATATTTAAACATACAGAGAAGACAGAGAATACTATAATTACCATTTACCCTTGTTCATAGTTTTCTCCATTGTTTTCTGGGTCTTTTCTTTTTAAGAAGTACAATGTAATAAGAGTTGATACCTTGTTTGTGCCCTTCTCAATTCTTTTCTCTTCATAGAGAAAACCATCATCCAGATTTTAACCTATACTTTTCCTTATACCCATTTTGTTCTTTTTTTATAACACATGCATACTATTAAACCTAACACAAACAGAATCATACGGTTGCTATTCTTAATCAACATTTTGCTTTGGTGATTTATTCATGTTGAAACATGCAGACCTGGTTCATGTGTTTTAACTATTTCTTTTTTAATGTAAATTCAATTATCCAACATAAAGTACATACCTAGTTTCAGATGTAGAGTGCAATGATGTATCAGTTGCATTTAACACCCAGTGTTCATCATATCACATGCTCTATTTAATGCCCATCACCAACTATTTCTGATTCTTGGTACTATATGATCTTACCCACTTTGCTAATCCCTTCTCCTATTAATGGACATCTAGGTTGCTTCCAATTCTTTACTCTTACAGGCAATGCTGCAATGACCATTCTTATGTGTCTCTGTGTGCACATGTGAGTTTCACCTGAGTCTCTGATGTAGAATAAAAGAACACAGGCCTCAATAGCAGCACTCGTCAGTTCATATTTCCACCTTAATAGTTAGCAGTACCATACTCATCATCAGTCTGTATATTGGCGCCATATTATTCAGAATACCAAGGTGAGGATTTAATACTCAATTGAATAGGAGTCATTGGAGATTTCAAGCAGGGAGTGATAAGATCAGATTGACAGTGAGATTTATTTGGAAACAGTGCAAAGCATGAATTGACCTAGAAAGTTGAGAAATTGGGAAGCCAACACACTCCACCAGTACTTCTGGATGTGTCACATGTTGAAGTTCTCAAACCATAAACTATTTCAAACCAGATGGAATTCTGAAGGAAACAATCTGGGTAAATAAAATAAGATTCTTCTTTTTCTGTTTATTTTCAACCTGACAGCAATCCTTTTTATCTTATCTCCCCAATTTTCCTTTCTAGCATCCCAATTCCTGGACACCATATTGCATCTTTATGCTCACTTATGCTTCTTTCCTTTCTTTTTCCTCTCTTCAAAATAGGAGCTGAAATCACTCACAGCAAGAGCATTGGAGTTGATCATCTCCCTCAATAATTCATACTTTAAAACTTCATTCTTTTATATCAAAGTAATACATACACATGGCAAAAATTAATACAGAAAAGTTTATAATGAAAATCAACCATCTCTAGGCCTAGCCAGTCACACCCTCAGGGGCATTCTCCAGGTACCACCTCTTTAACCTTTTTTAGTTCTTTGGAAATTTATCTTATAACTGCAAATAACTTAACATCCTTATGCATCAACTTCTTGCTTTATCGACTTTAAATTATATCTGTTTATTACCATATATGAAAAACATAAATTTCAAAAAAACCCAATTCCTTACCTCTTACTTCTATTTTTTCTTAATTATGCTAACTGTAGGATTTCCTATTGATTGCTTTTATAACTTTAAGTAATATACATAAAACTCCACCTTCCTTATATATATTCTTTCTAGTTTATCTAAATTATAGTATTATTTTTTCTATCACTTGCTTTCATAGCTTTAAACAATGCACATGAAACTCTATTTCACATCCTATCAACTTTTTAAAAAAGATTTCATTCATTTGAGAGAAGAGAGAGTGAGCACAAGGCAGGGGGAAGGGCAAAAGGAGAAGGAGAAGCAGACTCCATACTGAACAGGGAGCCCAATGTGGGGCCCAATCCCAGGACCCTGAGATTATCACTTGAGCCAAAGCCGAACACTTAACCTACTGAGCCACCCAGGTACCCCACATCCTATAAACTTTTAACTGTTACCTCTCTACCTGTCCACCTTGTGAAATGAAGATTCCTCCTTTTTTCCATCTCTTCCTTCCATGTCTCACCTGTCATCAGTTTCCCTTTATTTTACATTAACAAGGCTCCTAAGTTTTTCATTCCAGTCTGTAGTCAAATTTAAGCATTTCACTCTTTATCTAAATATTGTCAAAGGTAAACACCAAAACATTATTACAATGATGAAAATATTATTCACTCTTGCATCAACTAGTATTTACTTTCCCATGAATACCATCAATCCTGGATCTCTTTACAGGGAATATTCCTATTATCAGGGTAAATTGTAGACTCATTTCTTACAGTTCATCAGTTGCTTCAAATCATATCATAATTTTCTTTTTAAAAAATATTTTATTTGAGAGAGAGAGAGGGAGAGCACAAAGGTTAGGGAAAGGGAGAAGCAGGTTCCCTGTGAGTAGAGAGCCCAATTTAGGGCTTAATCCCAGGACCTGAGATCATGACCTGAAATGAAGACAGACACTTAACCAACTGAGCCACCCAGGGGCCCCCATATCATATTTTTTCTCTTTTTTTCCCCATATCATAATTTTCTTGAGCTTCCAACTAGATTGGCTAAAATTAAAAAGCCTAATAATACCACTGTAAAGGATGTGAAGCAACTAGAATTTTCAAACCCTGGTGGTTAGAGTGTTAATTGGCACAGTCATTTTGGAAAACATTTTAGCGACATGTATTAAAACTGAACATATACATACCCTATGATTAAACTTCTCCAGCCTCATGTATATAGCCCCAAAGAAATGTGAACATATATGGACCACAGACATGTACAAGAATGACCATAGCAGCAATTCAAATACCTTTCAATAGTAGAAGAGATTAACAAATTCATACAGTAAAATATTATACAGCAATGAGAATATGCTGCCATGTGCAACACATGAATGATGATATTGAATAAAAGAAGCAAGACCCAAAAGAGTAATGTACTATAGATTACTTTGTATGAAATTAAAGGACAAGAAGAAATATTTTATAGAGTGTTAGAAGTCAGGATTGTGTTTACCCTCAGAGATGCAGGTAGTAACTAGGATCACAAGAATGACATTGGAATGCTAAGAATATTAAATTTCTTGATACAGGTGATGTTTATATGGATATATTCACTTTGTGAAAATTCATCAAGCAGTACATTTACAAATTATGGACTTCTGTTATGCATGTTATACTTTTATTTTAAAAAATTAACCTTAAAATGGTTTTTTTTAGTGGTCAAATAAAAATGGCTTGTTTTCTATTGGGCTCAGAAATAACTTTTTTAATTTAAAGTTTAGGTAGTTAACATACAGTGCAATATTGGTTTCTGGAGGAGAATTCAGTGATTCATCACTGTGCTTATCCCAACAAGTGACCTCTTTTTTTATTTTTATTTTTTTGTGACCTCTTTTTTTTTAAAAAAAAAAAGATTTTATTTATCTATTCATGAGAGAGAGAGAGAGAGAGAGATTGGCAGAGACACAGGCAGTGGGAGAAGCAGGCTTCATGCAGGGAGCCTGATGCGGGACTCGATCCCAGGTCTCCAGGGTCACACCCTGGGCTGAAGGCAGCGCTAAACCGCTGAGCCACCCAGGCTGCCCACAAATGGCCCCTTTAATTCCCATCATCCATCTAGACCATCCTTCCCAAATCCCTCCATCAACCCTCAGTTTGTTCTCTATCATTGAGTCTCTTATGTCTTGTTTCCCTCCCTCCCTTTTTTCTTTTCCCCCTTCCCATATGTCCATCTGTTTTCTTTCTTAAATTCCACATGTGAGTGAAATAATATGGTATTTGTCTTTCTCTAACTTATTTCACTTAGCATAATACACTCTAGCTCTAATGTCCACAATAGCCAAACTGTGGAAGGAGCCTCAGTGTCCATCGAAAGATGAATGGATAAAGAAGATGTGGTTTATGTATACAATGGAATATTACTCAGCCATTAGAAACGACAAATACCCACCATTTGCCTCGACATGGATGGAACTGGAGGGTATTATGCTGAGTGAAATAAGTCAATCGGAGAAGGACAAACATTATATGGTCTCATTCATTTGGGGAATATAAACAATAGTGAAAGGGAGTAAAGGGAAAAGGAGAAAAAATAAGTGGGAAATATCAGAAAGGGAGACAGAACATGAAAGACTCCTAACTCTGGGAAACGAACTAGGAGTGGTGGAAGAGGAGGTGGGCAGGGGGTGGGGGTGACTGGGTGATGGGCACTGAGGTGGGCACTTGACGGGATGAGCACTGGATGTTATTCTATATGTTGGCAAATTGAACACCAATAAAAAATAAATTTATAAAAAAAATACACTCTAGCTCCATCCATGTCATTGCAAAGGGCAAGATTTCATTCTTTTTGATGGCTGAGTAATATTCCATTATATATATATACCACTCTTCTTTATCCATTCATCAGTTGATGGACATTTGGACTCTCTCCATAGTTTGGCTATTATTGATAATGCCACTATAAACATCAAGGTGCATGTATCCCTTCAAATCTGTATTTTTGTATCCTTTGGTTAAATACCTAATAGTGCAATTGCTGGATCATAGACTAGTTCTATTTTTAACAAGAAATAATTTTTAAAAATTAAATCCCACGTTTTATTTTTGTCTTCATAATTCTATTTTCTGAGTTTTCTAACATGAAAATTAACTTATCATAAGAGGTTAGTTTGTCAATTTCAAAAAAAAAATTATGAGTCCACATCACCCTTCTCAAACTTAAACCATTTTTATATGCAGTTTGTAGTGGATTGAATTGTATCCCCTTAAAAGATATATTTGCCCTAATATGCAGTACCTGTGAATGTGACCTTATTTGGGAATAGAGTCTTTTCAGCTGTAATTAAGGATCTCAAGATGAGCCTGCTCTAAATCCAGTAAGTGGTTGCCTTTATTTGAGACAGGAGAGAGATTTGACACTTAGATATCAGGAAGAAAGCCATGTGTAGACAGAGGTGAAGATGGGAGTAATGCATCTACAAAGTCGAGAACACCAAGGATTGTCAGTGCCCAGAAGCTATGAGAGAGGCCTGGAAAACACTGTCCTTTAGAGCCTCCAGAAGGAACCGACCTTGTTGACACTTTGATTTCTGACTTTAGACCTCCAGTACTGTGAATCAATTTCTGCTGCTTTAGTCCACCAAGTTTGTGGTAATTTATCTGAGCAGCTTTAGGAAACTAATACATCATCCCTCCTCATACACACATTCAGACAAAGGTACACTTAGACTAATGGCCCCACTTGAGTATTAAATGTACCATAAAGTTGTGTTACCAGATTTGTATTGTTTTTATAATAGTAGAAAAATCCATGGTGATTGGGAAAGTTTGTACCCCTTTCCTATGTCACTTCTTTGTGGTCCCAGTTTTCCATAGCCCTACAGACTGAGTCAGCACCAAGCTAGCAGTTTGTCAAAGTAACAGCTGTAAGCATTTCAACTTTCCCATCCCATGACACATTTCATCATTTCCTTCATCATGGCAGTTGATAACGCCAAAGAACAAAGTAGATCTCTTCTTGTAATTTGTTTTTTACTTAGAGTCCTAATTAGCATAAAGGGAGTTGAAGAGCAATTTCTATGTGGAATACTTATTACCAAGGTTAAGAGACACTATGCTTAACATTTAATTGGGTTATAGTCCTGTGAAGCTAGTCTTCAAGGTCATAAAAATCTTACTTATGAACACAAAAAGAAAATGCTAACAGCTGTTTTAAAAACATCAAATTTGCATTTTCTTCTTGAGCAATGAGGAGTTGTTTCTTACATAGAACACCAAGTTTATAATATGTCTTTAAATGTTCTTTTTAGTAATAGAAGAAAGAAACGACCCTGTTCTAAGAACAATGAGTTGACTGCAAATGTGATGTCTTTTGATTCCCCAGCATTCCCCCATGCATGAACCAATCTTCCAGTCATTCAGCTTATACTGACAAGGAAGTAAGACCCACTTGAGAGTCTGCCACAGTCTCACAATCTCCTGTCATGCAAGAACATGGTGGCTCAATGCTTTACTGCCAATGAACATACCTGGGTTATGGGTAAGCCTTGTTGAATGGACTAACCCAATACTGTTTCCAAATTTTTCCCTAACCTCCCATCCACCACAACCTATTTTTTTATACAGAAGCCATTTAATGACCATTTAAACACTTAAATGAAATGTTCTATTCCCTGACAAAACTCTCTAAGGGCTTTCTACTACCTTTAGAATGAAATCCAAAGACACTACATGATCCAATCCCTGTCTACACACTCTTCTTATTCTCAGCTCAGCATTTGCCATTCCTTCTACCTGCTGTGTTCAGCCCGCAGATTTTCCCATTGCTGAATTTTTCTTACCCGTCAGAATTGAACTTAGTGGTTACAAATCCCGAGAAGCTTTCAAAAGAGGTGCCCCATGCCCATGGCCAGTCTGTCTATATGGCATAAGCCAACTTTATTTTTTCTGAAATTATTAATCATTTACTGGTGGACTTGTCATTTGTCCCCATCACTTTCACCCTAAACTCGATTATAAACTCCATTAAAGTGGAGCCCTTTTTCATTTTGAATTCTCCTGTCCCCAGAATGGTTCTTAATAAAATATTTGTAGAATGAATGAATGACTATAACCATTTTGATAAATGCCACTATGGACATAGGTCCTTGCTCAAAATTAACCCTCATTTACCGCCAATAATTCATGTTTTCTTAAAAAAAACACTCTTGTATGTAATTATACATTTCACCCCATGACTATTGTATTCATTATTTATGGCTGAATAACAATTTACTCCAATACTTAGTGGTTGGAAGCAACAAATATTGATGGGATGAGCACTCGGTGTTATATGTTGGCAAATTGAATTTAAATTTTTTTAAAAAGGAAAAAATTAAATACATACATACATACAGAAATTATTAATGATCTCATAGTTTCTGTGGGTCAGGCAACTAGGAATGGTGGAGCCGAGTCCTTCTGCCTCAGAGTCTCTCGGGTTGCAGTCAAGGAGTTGGCCAGGGCAGCAATTGTCTCACAGCCCCCAAAGGGAAGTGTATGCTTTTAAACTCACTCTGGCTGTTGGAAGGATTCAGCTTCTCACAGGAGGTCTCACAGAAGGCTGAATTAGACTGGCTATCAGCAGAGGCTTTCTTCAGTTCTTTGCCACATGGACCTTCCCATATAGCCACTCAACACATGGCATTTTGCTTTGGCAGAGTGAGAAAGTGAGAGAGAGTAAGAGCCCTAAGACACACAGAAACGAAATCATTTTGTAGCCACATCTTGAAAATGACATACCATGACCTTTACAGTGTCCTATTTGTTGGAATTGAATCACTAGATCCAGCCCAAATTGAAGGGAAGGAGATTTCTCTCGAGTATTGGAAATCAGGGATCATTGGAAGCCATTTCAGAGGCCACCTGCTACAACAAATACCTCCATGTTTGCCTAGTGTTTGTACCTCCCCTCACTCTGTCTAGTTTTCTTGGGATTTTCTGTTCTTGAAGGCCAAAGCTCTGGTCATCAGGCCCACTTTCTGTCACTTGCCAGTTATTCTTGACAACTTAGCCATCTGGAGTGAAAAGTTTCAGTTCAAAGTATGTAGGAAGCTGGGACAAACAGCAGGTTACAAAACTTCCCTAACACATGGGTATCAGAACTATATGTACCAAGGACCGAGTATCATTAGAAGACAAATATTCATTCATTCTTTCGAGAAATATTTATCGAATGACTGAATGTGCTACATACTGTTCTAGATACGGAGATACATCAATCTAC
Organism: Vulpes lagopus; assembly: GCF_018345385.1. Classification (NCBI taxonomy): domain Eukaryota; kingdom Metazoa; phylum Chordata; class Mammalia; order Carnivora; family Canidae; genus Vulpes; species Vulpes lagopus. The sequence goes on from NC_054848.1 coordinate 25,535,542, forward strand.
AAAACTGGAAAAATAAAGCTTGCTCTCATCAACCTTTATAAACTGATGTAGATAGAGGGCAGGTAATAAGCTATAAATAAAAATACACAGTGTGTTAGTGCTAAGTGCTAAGGAGAATGAGGGGGGATATAAGGTGCCAGATTGGGAGAGGGTAACATTTTAGCTGCAGTAGACCACCCTTCTTCCAATCCAGCACTTTATATTTCCTCTCGTCTTCCTTAGCACTTAGCACTATATCCTCATTGAGAAGATGCCCATTGAACAAAGACCCGAAGGATGATCTGCAAAAACCTGGGGGAAGTCATCCAGCCAGGTGAAATAACAAGTACAATGGAGAGACCAGGACCAATGTATGACAGAAAATTTAAAAGTTCAATGTGTCTGAAATGAATGAATAGGGGAAAGTGTAGAAGGAAATGAAGTCAGAAAGTGGGGGTCAGATCATACAAGGTCCTACAGATCGTTGTTACAATTTGGTTTTTCTTGGCAGTGATGTGGGGAGCTTCTTGGAAGATGTTGAGCACAGGACTGATCATGAGCTGCTGTAATATGTTAACAGGGTCATGTTGGCTGCCATGATGGGAGAGCAGACTAATGGGAACTTGGGAAGAAAGAATGAGACATCCTTTACATGGCCACTGCTATGAGCCAGATTAGAGATGCTAGGCACTCCAAGTAGAGTAGCAACAGTGGGGGTGCATGAGAAGTGATCAAATCCTGGGTATATTATGTTTTGTTTTGTTCTGTTTTTGTATATTTTTTATTGGAGTTCGATTTGCCAACATATAAAGCCCAGTACTCATCCTGTCAAGTGCCCCCCTCAGTGCCCGTCACCCAGTCACCCCATCCCCCTCACCCACCTCCCTTTCCACTACGCCTTGTTCGTTTCCCTGAGTTAGGAGTCTCTCATGTCCTGTCACCCTCACTGATATTTCCCACTCATTTTCTCTCCTTTCCCCTTTAATCCCTTTCACTATTTTTATATTGCCCGAATGAATGAAACCACATAATGTTTGTCCTTCTCCAATTGACTTATGAATGGATAAAGAAGCTGTGGTCTACGTATACAATGGAATATTCCTCAGCTATTAGAAAAGACAAATTACCCACCATTTGCTCCGATGTGGATGGAACTGGAGACTATTATGCTGAGTGAAATAAGTCAATTGGAGAAGGACAAACATTATATGGTCTCATTCATTTGGGGAATATAAAAAATAGTGAAAGGGAATGAAGGGGAAAGGAGAGAAAATGAGTGGGAAATATCAGTGAGGGTGACAACATGAGAGACTCCTAACTCTGGGAAACGAACAAGGGGTGGTGGAGGGGAGTTGGGCAGGGGGATGGGGTGACTGGGTGACGGGCACTGAGGTGGGCACTTGATGGGATGAGCACTGGGTGTTATTCTTTATGTTGGCAAATTGAACTCCAATAAAAAAAGAAAAAAAAGAAAAAGAAAAAACTCCTGGGTATATTTTGAAAGCAAAACTGAGAGGATTCTTTGAGTGATTGGATAGTATTTGTAGCAGAAAGGGAAGTCATGTCTGACTCCAAGGACTTTGGCCTGGACCAACAAAGAATGAAGTTGCCATAAACTGAGATGGGGGAGTCAGGTTGTGGGAGGAGCACATTTGGGGGAGGAATATCAGGGGACCAGTTTTAGACATGTTGACTTTGAAAAGCCTTTCTAGACATCTGAATGCAGATGTTGAGCAGGCAATAGTCTGGAGTTAGGAAAGAGGTTCGGTCTAGAGATAGACACTTGCAAGGACTTATTGTATAGTCGGCATGTAAAGCAATAAGACTGGATGAGATCACCTAGGCCACAAGGGTACCCAGAAAAGAAAGAGGTGAAAACCAAAACATCAGAGTCAAAAGCATGGTTCTGGAATCAGCTCTGTGCTTAAACTAGGTCCAATTACTAGGAGCATGACAGGAATTTCCTGCTGAATAGATGGCTGAGGTAATCCCAGGAGGGTCCCGTTGTTTAGATTTTTTTCTAGCCAGGACTAACATGAGTCAAATAAGATCTTCCTTCTGCCTTCGAGGTGGCAAACCTCAAGGCAAGCTCCACTTCATACCTGGGCTTCAAGAAAGTCTATTATTTCCTTTCTTCCAACTTTGACCTTTGTTTCCTCTAGGTGGGTGGTTTTCAAGCATCAATGTGTGTAATAATCCCCAGGAGGGTTTGTAGTTGCCTCCCTCCAGAGAGTGTAGGGAGGCTAGAAATTCTGTAGGTGAGGCTGGAAATCTTCATTCTTACTAAGTGCCCTGGTTAATCTTGATAAGGGTGCTCCACTTTGAGAAAGCTAGATCACCATAACGAGTACTAAGTCTTTATTACTCTAGAAAGGTAAGTTTAAATACTCATAGTGGCTATTAACTCTAGCTTTCTAATGATAATGTAGTTACTTCCTAAGTGCTGTCATAGATTTGAAGCTTAAAATCATATATCATCAGTTACTTAGCTGCTTGAAAATACATTTGGGAAACAAATACTCCTACTCTATTATTTTTTTTGGAAAGAGTACCAATCAACTATTATTGATTCAGAGAGTTAAGTTCTAAGCATGCAAAAAGGCATTTCTATCTGAAGACCACTGTTATAGGGACATTTGTGATCTTCCATATCCAGGTTTTGCTCTCCTTCCAGTTATAGAGGAGTATTAAACCTTGGCGGGGGAGAGGGGCATGTCATTGGTTCTGGTCAATGGATTGTGAGCAGAAATATTAGAAATATTAGACCTTCCAGACCAAAGTATTTCAGAGTCAGTATTTGACCTTCCAGTAGTTTCTTCCTTTGCCAGAGCAATTGTAGAGGAGGCCTCATGTTGAGTTGATGGATATGGAAGATCAAAACAGTCCATATCTCTAGTCATCTGATGGTGATGTTCACCTTGGTGAGTCTCTGGATTCATAGCAGACTTTATGAGTGAAAAATATATTGTGTGTGGAGCCACCAAAATTTTTACTGGTTTATTTGTTACTGTGTCATAAGCCTATCATAACCTGATGCTGTCACCTGCCAATATATCATAAGATAACTATAAAAATGTAGACCTGGAAAAGATTTTATTATTTTAAGTTTGTAACTCATTTTCAGACTTCATCCCACATATTGAAATGTTTCCTTGCTATATATAAAAACAATCAGATCACCTCTCACATAACAACTCTTACTCTCTCTTATGTATACAATTTCATATTGTTTGCTAAATGTAACATGAAACTTTGCTGCCTGCATGTTCTGGATTATTCTACTTACTCTATTTTGATATTTATATTAGGAAACTGAAACAGAGCGCATCCTATTTTTCAAACACTGCTTCCTTTAGTTGTTTCCTGTCCTTTGTTCTTATCCTACCCCCAATAAGCAAGATCACCAGCTCATCTTTCTCATTTTCCTTTTTACAAAGGCCAGGCTAGGTGCCTACCCAACATCTCTCTTTGCCGCCCTCACAGGCTTCTGTAATATTCCCTGCGTCCCTCTCACCACATAATATCAAAGTCTGCTGTCTCTGTATTAGGCTTAAGCTCTTCACCCACAGGGATTGTATCTCATTTGTACCTAGGACCTAGAACATAGAAGATATTCAGTGAATGTTGTTGCACTGAACCTGACCACTTGAGTCACACATGTCAAGCCTGTATGTAGCTCTGCAGATGGCAGGATGGATTCTCAGGAGTGTTCTTCCTCCAGGCCTCATGTAATGCCCCAGTTGTCTCTGTGATGGTTGTAAGAAGCTCTTATGCTTAAAAGGAATATTAACAGTTATTAAAAACATGGAATACTAGCTGTTTGTTCCATATTGATGTGTCAAAAGAATCATACAGGCCTAGAGGATGTGGCCACTTTTTAAAGTAGTCACCATATGCAATGAATACTGGCTGATTTCTAATTCATGAAGTTTTTATCATCCATCTTCTGGAAATGAATTGGGAATCTAGTTTTATAGACATCTAATTTTATTTGATTAGTTTAAGAAGCAAAAGCACGAGTTAATGGTGTATTACCATTCCCATGTACTAGAAAGATGTGTTAATGAAATATAATTGTCAACTATTCCATATGTTAATGGGAACTACATGTGAGAATCCGATATGCTTGCTTGCTCTATAAAACATCTTGAAGAGGTCTTTATGGGTGTTTTACAGCTAATTCAGAGATCTCAACCATGGCCAAGTCAGAGTAACATGATTTTGCATTACTATCTACCTTTCTGCAAAGTGGTTATCATTGCATTTTGAGAACAGAGAACATTGTATCCAAACTATGTTTTATAGAACAGTGGTAAGCTTTGAGATGTTAGTAGGACTCTGTAAGTACAAATTTTGGAAGTGTTAGGTAAACCAAAAGTAAACAGGATTTCTCTTTGTAAGACTTCTGCGAGTCTTGCCCTTGCCTTAAGAATGGGACTCATTTATCCAGTAGGCATGGTGCCAGGGCCCGTAATGCTTAGAGGAACCCACAAAAATATCTTCATTTCTTTCAAAATGAGAAGAATAAATGAATATATAATAATGAATCCAGCCTGGATTATATTAATCTTTATACCAATGTAATCATAAAACATATTTTCATAGTTTTTTATGGAGGAAGTAGCCCACAAGCAAAAGTGTCTAGAGCCCTTGGGTATTATAATGCAATCCTGGTTATAATTCTCTAAAAAGTGTGATATGCAGGATTTTCCAGAAATTACTTGTGCATGAGTATCGTTTCATACAGTTTCTCAGAGGGCCAGAGCTAAGAACATGTGGGAATATTTATAAATTGAAATGAACACTAGAATAAGAGTTATAAGAATTAGATTTTAGTGATATCTGCTACTAACTAACCATGCATCTTTGAGTAAGCCATGCAACATCCCTGGCTCCCAGATTGTTAAGAAAAAATGATGGTATTCAACTGGATGCCTTAAAATATGCTTTCCATCTTAAAGGTAATGTTATTTCATATTTTGACTATCCTTGCTTGGTTTGCTGATTTTTTTAAGTTTATACGCATAGGTTAGAACATGAATTCTGAGCGAAAGTCAGAAATACAAGTTTTATGCCTGCTTTCGGCCTTACCTACCTTCTTCCAATAAGAAAATATGCCAAATGTTTATCTCTCAAACAGGAAAAAAGAGTAAGAAATTGGGGCACCTGGATGGCTCAGTGGCTGAGCGTCTTGCCTTTGGCTCAGGTCATGATCCCAGGGTCTTGGGATGGAGTCTTGCATCTGGCTCAAACGGGGAGTCTGCTTCTCCCTCTGCCTATGTCTCTGCCTCTCTCTCTCTGTCTCTCATGAATAAATAAAATGAAATCTTTTTTTTTAAAAAAGGGTAAGGATATTGTGGACATTGCTGCTAAAAACATCGGGGTGCAGGTGTCCTGGCATTTCATTGCATCTGTATCTTTGGGGTAAGTCCCCAGCAGTACAATTGCTGGGTCGTACCAATAAAAAAATAAATTTATTAAAATAAATAAATAATTAAATAGATAGATATAAATCTGAGATTAAAAAAATGTATCCTAACGAAGCTTGGGGCTCCACATTTAGATAAATACAAAAGATAGAGAAGCCACAGTTTGAAAGAGAAACTAGTATTTTCACATAAGTACTAATACTGACCCCCCAAAAAATTCTATTATGAAGGGAGAGAGATTATATAACTATATTCTTGCTATTCTTGTGGTTTAAAGATTGTTTAAGTCTTAGATACATGTAATTATGACTTTAAAGTTACTTTTTTATAATGTAGAATATAGTGTCAGATTCTGAATAAAATGATGCTACTAATTTAAAAAAAAAAGGGTAAGGAACTTGGGAAATTCCCATCTTGAATGTGCTCTCTATTCAGATAGATAGCCATTAAAGTTAAGGTCTTTTTTTCCCTATGATAGGGGATAATACGGTGTTGGGGAGGGTGGTTGGTCAAGAAAGAAAAGGCAAATATGTCTCTTAGGTTTTAAGTGTGGGTGACTTCCTGGCTTGGCTAGTTGTACTACCAACTCACTTTTTGACATGTTGAGTTTTTGGTTATTTGTAAGATAACAAAAAGGAGATGCCCCACAGATGGTTCTACACACAAGTCTAAAATTCAGGAGAGAGGCCAGGTCTTGTGTCTTATATGTGGGAATCTTCAGCCTAGTGGAAGCAGTTCAAAGTACTGGAGTAGAAGAAATAATCCTAGGGAATAAGAGAGAAGAATAGTGGACTATGGATGTAAGTACGGGAAACATCAATTATAAGGGGTAGTTATAGCAAGATAAACTCCCAAAAGGGGGGACAGGAAAAAACAGAGAAATACAAGAACTAGAAGAGGTTATCATTATACAAATAGAGCAGAAGACATTATAATGGAAATGGATTAGAAAGTTTAAGACAAAAAGAAAAAGAAACCAGGTATTCCTACTCACTTCAGCTGAGACCATGAATAACTCCTGCTTTCCTAGGAGTCAGTCCGGTAGTGTACAGCACAACCCAAAGAACAGTAACACCATAGGACCTGATAATTCCCTTTTAAATAATTTATGATAAAGAAAGAATCCCAAGGAAATTGTCAAAGATTTATGTTCAAGGATGTATATAATACTTTCATTTATTTGTAATTTAAAAAGATTAAAAATATGGAGCAAATAGCCAGTAGTACAGGAATGCATCACCTATGACAGTTTATTTTGTAGAACATCATGCAGTTAAAAGCATTTTAAAAAATATTAAAGATACGGGGACATATTCACAATATCCATCTATCGAGGTATATGTGTATATGTCAAAATGTTAACAATGGTTATCACCATTTGTGTTTTTACAGGTGAAGTTAATTTTCTTTTTTGTGTTTTCCTATATTTTCCAAATACCACATAATTGCTATGGTCTGAATGTCGCGATCCTCCAAAATTCATAAGCTGAAATTCTAACCCCCAGAGGTGACAGGATGAGAAGGGGTAGCCTTGGGGAAGTGCCTCAGTGCTTAGGGTGGAGCCCTCATGAATCAGATTAGTGCTTTCTAAATGAGGCTTCAGAGAGCTCCCTTCCCCATCTGCCATGTGAGAGTTCCATGAGAAGTCTGCAGCCTGGAAGAGGGCCTTGGCTGGCCATGCTGGCACCTGAATCCTGAGCTCCCAGTCCACAGAATGGTAAGAAATAAAGTTCTGTTGTCTCTAAGCCACTCAGTCTGTAGTATTTTGCTTATAGGCATCTGAGTGGACTAAGATGGAAATGAACAGGAAGTGCTGATTTTATAATTAGGAGAAAAAGATTACATTTTGAAAGGAGAAAGCAATTAGCAGTGTCAAAGAGTGAAGTCTGGTTACATAATACTGGAAATGTATATCAGACATGGCAATTAGGTCATGATGGATCTTGGGAAAAACACTTTCAGTAGAGGAACGAGAGGAAGGCTGGTTGCAAGGCTCAAGGAGTAAAATGGAAGTGAAAGCCCCAGCCAGTTTTTCTGTGCTTTCACAAGATCTGAAAGTGGAGCGACGGAGAAGAGCCAGATGGTAGCTGAATAGGATGCAGGTGGGAGGGCCTTTTCAAATGAAAAAGTCTTCAGGTGTTTATAGACAAGGAGAGGATCCAGTAAAGAGTTTGAGAAAGAGATGACTGACAGAGCAAGGTCAGGGCAGATACAGGAGATGGAGTTGGACCACCAGCATGAATTGGCCTTGAGCTGGGAAGGGACACCACAGACTTCGGAGTGAAGGAAGGAAAGTCAAAACCAATGAATATAGATATGTTTACAGCGAAATTGAGCAAGACCTCCCTGATGACCTCAATTTTTTCACTGATGTAAAGGCAAGGTCGTCTGCTGAGAATGAAATCGGCAGTTGTTGGGAGGAAGGACCGGGGGTAACTTCTTCAGTTCTGGGCTCATCGTTGAGGGGGACGGAAAAGAGCTGACCCAGACCAAGGACAGAGATGGCCGGGTTGTGCTGGGAGGTGAACAGAATTCGGACACGATAAACGTGGGGAACCGTTGCATGTGAATATTTTTAAATTCCTTTCACAGAATGAGGCTACCAGGGAGGAATCAAGTGGTGAGAAAAAGAAAAAGTAGGAAGTTGGGAGCAGTGAGTGGGAAGCGAAAAGTGGAGAGTGTGTCCACCATGATGAGATGCAGGGCATGAGATTTTGAGTAGAGAGCTAAAGGAATGACAAGGCCCTTTAAGCTGGGTAAAGGTATCTCCATGTATCTTAAGTTATTCCAGGAGAGTAGGACTGGGAGCCGGCCTTCTTCCGTGAGGGGACAGATAACCAGGGGGCAAGTGGATGAGGACGGATGAAGAGTGCAGCCATAACGGTAGCGAGTCGGCCAGGAGAATGGGACCTTGCAAGCAATGGCAAAATCCCGTCCAGAGGCAACCCTGATATATGCCACCTCACCTGTGGGATTCATGGCTCCCCGAGTGGGAAACCTGGCAGCCTCTATGAAAATGGGCTAACGGAAAGGAAGTGGGTGACTGAGGAAGGAGCTAGTTAAGGCAAGCAGAGAGGAAGCTTTCTGGCCTCAATACTTAAGGCAGAGAGGAGATTGGTAGCAATGGACTGAAGTTTCCAACAGAATCCCCAGTTGAGTGGGGCCAGTTGTGAGAAGAATCTGGAAGCAAAAACATGGGATGGTAAGAGGGTAAAGATCTAAGAAAGTAAAACAGGCTTGATATTCGGAAGTTAGCCAAGGAACATAGAGGAGCCTTAGATGCCCTAAATTTGTAGTACTTGGTTTTGGGGCCAGAACAACATGCCTCCAAGGCAGCGTCTGCCTTAACAAGGTATGAGGAAGGCCTCCTCTGCACATACTCAAAAAACCATGGTAAACTATGGAAGAAGACAGCATTTTTTTTTCTTCATTACAAAAAATATTCTTTAGTTGTTTGATTACTCTGTTTCTACTTTCTAAAAGCTATGAAGTCTTTTGTAAATGATTTGAGGAACCTCAGACTAGTGTTCAGAACTAACATGCTTGTCACATTTATTAAACATGTAGTTGAGGGGAAAACTCTGATTTTAGAGGAGTTCAATTTAGGTTGTTTTGTTTTGTTTCTTTATGGAAGGAGATCCATATCTGTTTTTTCCCCCCAGTTATTTAACTTGGGAGGAAACAGTCAATCTTAGAAACAGATTTTTTATGCCTGATATCCGAATACTCATCTATTCATTCCTCTGTTGGGAAAGTGCTTACATCAAACTTCCTTATATCTGTGGCCCGGGTATGGGACCTGAGCCTGACCTATCCACTGTGTACACACCAGACTTTGAATCGGTGACTCGAAAGGCAAAGAAGCTGGGACAGAGGCATTCTTTTTTCTAGCAGCAACAGCCAGAGGAATGCGGTATTAGTGGCGAGAATTCAATGCTGACTATGCCAGCTATGAGATCTGGAATATAGCATGACTAAAACGTAGCTTTCCTGACGCTAGTACCATGGTGTGATGTTGGCTGGGTTCCAGGCCCTGGGGCCCTCGCTCCTCGCCTTTTCCTGAGCCTATTTCTCAAATCCTCCCAGTGATTTTATGACCTACTAAATGGTCTCTCAGTAAATTCCTTTTTTCTGAAATCTACCAGAGTTGGTTTCTGGTGCTTGCAACTATAAACCCTGATTGAAACGTGTAGACAGCTTACTATAGTCACCACCAATCACTGAGAATTCCAAACATAAACTTACCCTGTGACCCAGCAATTCTACTCGTAGGTTTAAACCACGCAGAAATGCATATGTGCACTAGAATATCCAGAGCAGCATTATAATAAAAGACAAAAACTGGGAACGATGCAAAAGTACATCAACATTTGTTCATTATGTAAAATGAATACATGTTGTGGCAAATTCTTAATACAGAACAGCAACGACAGTGATGAATTACTGCTATCTCAACAAGGTAGATGAATCTCAAACCAAATGCTGAGCAAAAGAAGCCAGATGACAAAAAATACATACCTATTAATTCAATTTATGTGAAATGCAAAAACTTGCAGGATGATATTAGGATATTCGAAGTCAGAGTAATGTTACTTTCGTAGCATTCTGTAGCATTTCGTAGCATTCTTTCGTTTCCTCTACAAAAGAGGAAAAGGTTACTAGGAAGGGGCACTAAGTGGGGACTTCTGGGTCTCAGGTCATGTTCTATCACTGGACCTGCATGATGATTTTGTGGATGTGCTTCCTTTTTGGTAATTCTGACCGTACTCTTAAGTTCGAGTGAAGTTTTCCATTTGTGGTTATCAGTGACAGTGCATAGGGAGCAGGCCAAACCAAGGCTCAGAGAGATCAAATAGCTGCCCAAGATTATATAAATGTTCAGTTAACCAGGCTGCCTGACTCCCACTCCCAGGCTCTTAAAATTGCCCCCAACAGTCTTGGCAGGAAGGCCTTACAAGTATCGTTGAGGGACTACGTAAGGTTCAGAGTTTTAGTCATCTTGCCCAAATCTCAAAGCTAGTGTGTAGGTGATGGAGCCATAATCTCTGTAAAGCCGGTTTCTATGTGTTTTCATTTCACTGCATAGTTCTTCTGAAAGTGAAAAGATTGATCATACTGGCAGCATACAAATAGCGTATATAAAAACTTTATCTACTGTTGTTAGGAAATGGTATCCATGAAAGCAAACAACCAGAGTACAGATTAATATGTATGGTATGCTACCATTTGTGTAAAAATTGAAAACCTTTGTGTGCACCTGCATGCATGCGTACAGGTGCATTTGTGTATTTTCTCTTAAGTATTAAATATTTCTGGAAGGATCCCCAAGAAACTGGTAACATTGATTGCTTCTGGGAAAGTGAGCAGTTTGGCTGAGGGACAGAGATAGAAGAGAAAATGTTACTGTAGACCCTTTAAATCATTTAAATTTTGAAGCATGGGAATGTGTTGTGTATTTTTAAATACATTTAAAAGGGGGATCCCTGGGTGGCGCAGCGGTTTGGCGCCTGCCTTTGGCCCAAGGCGCGATCCTGGAGAGCCGGGATCGAATCCCACATCGGGCTCCCGGTGCATGGAGCCTGCTTCTCCCTCTGCCTGTGTCTCTGCCTCTCTCTCTCTCTCTCTCTCTCTCTGTGACTATCATAAATAAATAAAAAAATTTAAAAAAAAATAAATAAATACATTTAAAAGTCTTCGTTCTACCTACAACCAAAAGTGGATCTCCCCCAGGTACCATATGAGCAGTGTTTAGAGGTGAAGAATTCGGGATTTTCAGGGACTTAGTGGATGTGTTCAATATGAGAAAACACTTATTTTCCTTGTGTTTCAGGTTCTTAATCTTATAATGAAGTAAGATATTTCTTAGCTCCTTCTTGGTACTTCTGGAAAGTCAATGGCATAATAGATGTGTAAGAAAAGGTAAGATTTTTTTTTTTTTTTTTACGATTAGCAGCACTTGTGGCATATCACTAGAACATGACCCTCTTCTCCCTTTCTTTTTCTCACTTCCTATTTAAATGTGTCCACTGATTTTCCATGTCTTATCCCTCCTCACTCCAATCCTCACAAACACCAGTTACCCACAGTTTGAAAAGCCTCTGCTGCTCTCAGGGTGTATAGTCTTAGGCCTAAAATTTTGTGTGACCAAATTTTAAAACATTTAGAGAGTGGACAATGGGACCTGAATATGTTGATAATAATAAATTATGGGAAGTGCAGGAATCCCTTCTTCAGAGAAATTCCTTAACAGAATTCTAAACATAATGAATGAATGAAGTGGGTGAAATAAGGAACCCTGCCCATAAACATTCAGTATTTGGAAGGACTCTTGCCTTTATTTTGTTCTGACATCCAGTGCCTGGTGCTATCAGAGTGAGTTAATGTCTTGACCACCATTTTATTATGGAACTCAAGGAATGGCCTGCACGTTAGAAAGCTCAGTGCGCATGATTTTTATTTTTTTTTCAAGACATTATTTGAGGGACACCTGGGTGGCTCAGTTGGTTTAAGGGTCTGCCTTCAGCTTGGGTCATGATCTCAGGGTCCTGGGATCAAATCCTGCATGGGATTCCCTGCTGTGTGGGGAGCTTGCTTCTCCCTCTGTCTCTGCCTCACTCTCTATGTCTCTCATGAATATATGAATAAAATCTTTTTTTAAAAGGACATCTGTTGATACAACAATATATATGGAAGCAAACAATACCATCTATAAGTTAATCATTCTTATTGATCATTTGGGCATGAACTAGTTGTCGTATGCCCTAATTGTATCAGGCCTCCTGTGTACCAAGAAAATTCTCTACTTTGTATATCTGTTAAACCTCTCTTTTTCCATTGACCATCCCGCAAGTAGTTGCTTAGGTTTACACGAGTATAGTACACACACATAAAAATACGTTTGGAGGGAAATCAGCATACTCATCAATAAAATGTACATGAAAATAATTTTTATTTTTTTATTTTTTAAAAGATTTTATTTATTTATTCATAAGAGACAGAGAGAGAGAGAGAGAGAGGCAGAGACACAGGCAGAGAGAGAAGCAGGCTCCATGCAGGGAGCCCGATGTGGGACTCGATCCCGGGACCCAGGATCATGCCCTGGGCCGAAGGCAGGTGCTAAATCACTGAGCTACCCAGGGATCCCGAAGATAATTTTTAAATGATGTTCAATGGGAAGTGAAATTTTTCAAGGACATCAAAGCAGTTGGCAAGGGGCACCTGGGTGGCTCAGTCGGTTAAGAGTCTGCCTTCAGCTCAGGTCATGATCCCGGGGTCTCACTCTCTCTCTGTCAAATAAATAAATAAATAAAATCTTAAAAAAAAAAAAAGAAAAGAGGCAGTTGGAGAGCCTACTTAAATAGGTGAAGCTTTTTGTAGGAAAATATATGTCAAGATGGAACAGTTACACTGGCATAATTTTAAGAACTATACTACCTTATTTTCAGTATTCCTTTGATACTTTTAAGTGTGGCTCAGTGACACTGATGGTAATTTCTGTTTTTAAAAAAAGATTTTATTTATTTACTTGAGAGAAAGAGCAAGTGAGAGAGCAAGCACAAGCGAGGAGGAGGGGCAGAGGGAGAGGGAGAAGCAGACTCCCTGCTGAGCAGGGAGCCCGATGCAGGACTCAATCCCAGAACCCTGAGATCATGACCTGAGCTGAAGGCACATGCTTAACTGACTGAGCCACTCAGGTGCCCTGTTACTGCCGGTAATTTCAATTATTTGTTAATACTAGCGCTTTGTCAAAAATGAACTTTCTTCTTTAGATAGTTTTAAAGATTTGTTCATTCATTTTTTTTTATTTTTTTATTTTTTTATTTTTTTAATTAACTTTTATTGGTGTTTAATTTACCAACATACAGAAAAACACCCAGTGCTCATCCCGTCAAGTGTCCACCTCAGTGCCCGTCACCCATTCCCCTCCAACACCCGCCCTCCTCCCCTTCCACCACCCCTAGTTCGTTTCCCCGAGTTAGGAGTCTTTATGTTCTGTCTCCCTTCCTGATATTTCCCAACATTTCTTTTCCCTTCCTTTATATTCCCTTTCACTATTATTCATATTCCCCAAATGAGGTCTAAGATACATAGAGTAAAGCACACAAATCATATATCTACAACTCCATGAACTTTTGTGCATGTGCACGCACACACACACACACACACACACACCTACACACAGCAGGGTAACTACCACTCAGTTGAAGATAAAGGGCATTTCCAATACCCCAGAGGCTTCCCTCATGACCTTGCTGCTTGTAACATACTCCCAGAGGGAACCGCTCTTCTGACCTCTATCACAATACATTTGGTTTGCCCATTATTGAAATTCATATAAGTGGAATCATATGCTATTAAGGGAGCTCATATAAATGGAACCTATTCTTCTGTATCTGAATTTTTTGGCTTATCATGACATCTGTGAAAGAAAGCCACATTGTAGAGTGTAGCAGTAGTTGATTCTTTTTTATAGCAAAATAGTATTCCACTGATTATACCACAATTTGTTTATTCATTGTACTGTTGTTGGGCATTTGAGTTGGTTTTAGTTTGGGGCTATTATAAAGCTGCTAAGAGACACCTGGGTGGCTCAGTCCATTAGGCATCCTACTCTTGGTTTTGACTCAAGCCATAATCTCAGGGTCTCAAGGTCAAACACCATGTTGGGCTCCACATTCAGTGTGGAGTCTGCTTAAGACTCTCTCCCTCTGCCCCTGCACACCCCTAAAATAAGTAAATAAATATTTTTTAATAAGCCTCTAAGAACATTCTCGTACCTGACTTCTGCACTCATTCTTGTGGGTGTAAATCTAGGTGTGTGATGGCTAGGATATAAGGTCAGCATTATGTTTAGCTTCAGAAGATACTGACAAGTATCTTTCCAAAGTGGTCATATCATTTTACACTCCTGGCAGCTTATGTATGAGAGTTCCAGTTCCGTATCTTCACCAATACTGGGTGTTGTCAATGTCTTTCATTTTAGGTAGGTGTTTAATAGTATCTCATTGAGGTTTTAATTTACATTTCTCTGAGTAGTAATGTTGAGAATATTTATATATGCTTATTGCCTGCTTGAGTATCCCCTTTTTGTGAAGTAATAACTCAAATCCATTGCCTGTTTTCTGACTTGATAGTTTTTTACTGTGCTTTATTGCCTTTGTGATCCAGTTGGTTTCCCTCAAAAGTATAGAAGTCAATTAGAAAACAAATTAAATTTGAAATACATTCTCTTTATGGCAAATGTGGTCAACTACCTCAATTTCTCTTATAAAGTATTTCTATGTATATGTATGAGATAATAACCTGAGAGAATGTATACCACTTAAAAGAAATGTTAAAGAACTTGCCTTATGTCCATTGTCACCACTGCTATTCAACATAGTACTAGAAGTCCTAGCCTCAGCAATCAGACAACAAAAAGAAATAAAAGGCATTCAAATTGGCAAAGAAGAAGTCAAACTCTCCCTCTTCACCGATGACATGATACTCTACATAGAAAACCCAAAAGACTCCACTCCAGGATTGCTAGAACTCATACAGCAATTTGGTAGCGTGGCAGGATACAAAATCAATGCCCAGAAATCAATGGCATTTCTATACACTAACAATGAGACTGAAGAAAGAGAAATTAAGGAGTCAATCCCATTTACAATTGCACCCAAAAGCATAAGATACCTAGTAATAAACGTAACCAAAGAGGTAAAGGAACTATACCCTAAAAACTATAGAACACTTCTGAAAGAAATTGAGGAAACACAAAAGACGGGAAAATATTCCATGCTCATGGATTGGCAGAATTAATATTGTGAAAATGTCAATGTTACCCAGGGCAAGTTACACGTTCAATGCAATCCCTATCAAAATATCATGGACTTCCTTCAGAGAGTTAGAACAAATTATTTTAAGATTTGTGTGGAATCAGAAAAGACCCCGAATAGCCAGGGGAATTTTAAAAAAGAAAACCATATCTGGGGGCATCACAATGCCAGATTTTAGGTTGTACTACAAAGCTGTAGTAATCAAGACAGTGTGGTACTGGCACAAAAACAGACACATAGATCAATGGAACAGAATAGAGAACCCAGAAGTGGACCCTGAACTTTATGGTCAACTAATATTCGATAAAGGAGGAAAGACTATCCACTGGAAGAAAGACAGTCTCTTCAATAAATGGTGCTGGGAAAATTGGACATCCACATGCAGAAGAATGAAACTAGACCACTCTCTTGCACCATACACAAAGATAAACTCAAAATGGATGAAAGATCTAAATGTGAGACAAGATTCCATCAAAATCCTAGAGGAGAACACAGGCAACACCCTTTTTGAACTCAGCCACAGGAACTTCTTGCAAGATACAACCACGAAGACAAAAGAAACAAAAGCAAAAATGAACTATTGGGACTTCATCAAGATAAGAAGCTTCTGCACAGCCAAGGGTACAGTCAACAAAACTAAAAGACAACCTACAGAATGGGAGAAGATATTTGCAAATGACGTATCAGGTAAAGGGCTAGTTTCCGAGATCGATAAAGAACTTATTAAACTCAACAGCCAAGAAACAAACAATCCAATCATGAAATGGGCAAAAGACATGAACAGAAATCTCACAGAGGAAGACATGGACATGGCCAACAAGCACATGAGAAAATGCTCCACATCACTTGCCATCAGGGAAATACAAATCAAAACCACAATGAGATACCACCTCACACCAGTGAGAATGGGGAAAATTAACAAGGCAGGAAACCACAAATTTTGGAGAGGATGCAGAGAAAAGGGAACCCTCTTGCACTGTTGGTGGGAATGTGAACTGGTGCAGCCACTCTGGAAAACTGTGTGGAGGTTCCTCAAACAGTTAAAAATAGATCTGCCCTATGACCCAGCAACTGCACTGCTGGGGATTTACCCCAAAGATACAGATGCAATGAAACGCTGGGACACCTGCACCCCGATGTTTCTAGCAGCAATGTCCACAATAGCCAAACTGTGGAGGGAGCTTCGGTGTCCATCGAAAGATGAATGGATAAAGAAGATGTGGTCTATGTATACAATGGAATATTCCTCAGCCATTAGAAACGACCAATACCCACCATTTGCTTCGACGTGGTTGGAACTGGAGGGTATTATGCTGAGTGAAGTAAGTCAATCGGAAAAGGACAAACATTATATGGTCTCATTCCTTTGGGGAATATAAATAATAGTGAAAGGGAATAGAGGGGAAGGGAGAAGAAATGTGTGGGGAAATATCAGAAAGGGAGACAGAACATGGAAGACTCCTAACTCTGGGAAACGAACTAGGGGTGGTGGAAGGGGAGGAAGGCGGGGAGTGGGGGTGACTGGGTGGCAGGCACTGAGGGGGGCACTTGACGGGATGAGCACTGGGTGTTATTCTGTATGTTGGCAAATTGAACACCAATAAAAAATAAATTTATTATTAGAAAAAAAAGAACTTGCATTATCAACTGTAATTATTTGTTCCTCTTACCTGAAAGCCTATTCTACCATTGTGAAAATGAACCATATTCACTGACAACATCAAACGCTGGTGAGGATATGGAGCACAGAAATGCTTATACATCACTGGTGGGCATGCATAATGGGAGAGCCATTTTGGAAGACAGTTTAGCAGTTTCTTAAAAAACTTAACATCTTCTTAACATATGATCCAGCAATCATGCTGGATTTACCGAAAGGAGTTGAAAACTTAAGTCCAAACAAAAACCCACAAACTAATGTTTATAATGGCTTTATTGATAATTGCCAAAACTCGGAAGCAACCAAGATCTTCCTAAGTAAGTAAGTAAGTAAGTAAGTAAGTAAGTAAGTAAAGTAAGTAAGTAAAGTAAGTAAACTGTGGTACATCCAGATAATGGAATATTACTCTGTGCTAAAAAAAAGAAATGAACTATTAAACCATGAGGAGACATGGAAGGAACTTAAGTGCATACTATTAAGTGGAAGGAGCCAATCTGAAAAGGCTATATACTCTATGGTTTCAACTGTATGGCATTCTGGAAAAGGTAAAACTATGGAGACAATAAAAAGATTAGCAGTTGCCATGGGGTATCTGGGTGGCCCAGTCAGTTAAGCATCCGACTCTTGATCTCAGCTCAGATCATGATCTCATGGTCGTGAGTTTGGGTCCTACATTGGGTTCCATTCTGGGCATAAAGCCTACTTAACAAAAGATTAGCAATTACCAGGAGTGGGGAGGTGTGGGGAGAGGTGACTAGAGAAAGAATGGAATTTTGGGGGGCAGTGAAAATATTCTGTATAATATACAGTGGTGGATACATATCAAAATAGTTTTGTTCAAACACATAGAATATACAGCACCAAGAGTGAACCCTAAGATAAACTGGACTGTGGGTGATTATGATGTGTCAGTGTAGATTCTTACTTAGCTTAAAAAGAAAAAGGTACCATTCTGTTGGTGATGATGATAGCAGAGCCCATGCATGTGTGGGGGCAGAGGATATATAGGAAATCTCTGTGACTTCCTCTTAATTTTGTTGTAAACCTAAAACTGCTCTTACAAATAGTCTCAGAAAAATATCCAAATTTCCCCACAACTTCCTGCCTTCTGTAATTTACTTTAGAGTCTGTGATCAAGACATAAAACCTTGTGACAGGCACTAAGGAGGGTGCTTGATGGGATGAGCACTTGATGGGTGTTATACTATATGTTGGCAAATTGAATTTAAATTTTTAAAAATTAAGAAAATAAAACCTTAATTTGGTAAATAATCATTATTCAAATTAGAGCAACTAACAGAAACACTGCCACATGCCTATTAATGGTGCATTCTTGCCTGAGCAGATATGTAGAAGATAGAAATATATAAAATATACAAAGTAAACTTTACAAAAATGAATCTTACATTGTGAAGTAATAATAATGGTACTTACAGCATGAAAAAGATTTTTAATCTTCGAAACCCATTTATGTACCTTGTTTTCACCAAGATTGGCAATGACTGGTGAAAAGGGAGAAGGTTATCTTATTTACAGTGTGAAATTGAGCAAAGTAATGGACAGAAAGCTTAAATGTGTTTGTATGAAAACATGTTTCTCCATTTCAAAAGTACTGATACATATTAATAATGAGATACTGATCTTCCAACGTACGGTTCTCCTTTGCCATCTCAATTTGCTCCTCTTTTGGAACAATAGTGAATATCCTCTCTTGTGCACACCCCCTAGTATTCACAGAAGCAAATCAATGGACAATTGATCCAAGTATTTTCTTGAGTTAAATCCAACCATCTCAAAATGAGCACAAGATTGAATATCCTTCGGTGGCTTGTGACATCAGCTGAGCAACATGAGTGAATTACAGCTGCATGTCCCCTCTAGGGCTATCTATTATCCAATATGTCTTATTTAATTTTCAGTTTCAGGCAGGCAAATTGACCATGTATACTTGCTTGTGTCAGTAGCTAATTTTAGATCACTATTCTAATTGGAAATGGCATGCCCCTTTAGCTTGTCATGTAAAAATTCACATTTTCTGATTAATGTGATTCATTTATATTAGATTTGACTTGACAGAATGGCAATGTGTAATATAGGAGGCAAGTATGACAGGATTCCTCTCTCCCTCACTCAGTCACCCTCTTTATAAATGATCCAATCAAGGCATCAGACTGCAGTGTCTTCCTTTAAATAGATAAATTTTGAACTCACACCTATTCTAATGTGACTTTCGTGGTATTTTCTCACAAGTCAGGCACCTCTTATTGGGGGGGCAATTTTATTTGTAGTGTTGCCTTTACATTCATTCATGGCACATGGACAAACTGCTGTGATCGAAAGGTTGCTCTTTTGCTATTGTTTTTGTGTGTCTGGGTTTGTGTCTAAACTGCAGATCAGACAAAGCTGGACATTCAGGTTTTAAATGCAATTTGAAGATAGTAGTGGGAATTGTGAATTATATAAGCACTATGTCATGTCACTATTAGTCTGAAAAAAGTAAGAACTGGTAAAATGAGAATTGCAACTAAAAGTAAAAGGAAATGTTTAAAAGACTAAAGGAAAAACATATCAGGTTAGGAATTCCTGTTATTAAAAGAAGATTTTATTTTATGTAACTTATGAATTTTCTATACTCTATGCCCTTCCCTTTGTTATATTAAAGCATGTTCTCAGGCAGCCCGGGTGGCTCAGTGGTTTAGCGCTGCTTTCAGCCCAGGGCCTGATCCTGGAGACCTGGGTTCAAGTCCCACATCAGGCTCCCTGCATGGAGCCTGCTTCTCCCTCTGCCTATGTCTCTTCCTCTCTCTCTCTCTCTCTCTCTCTCTCTCTCTCTCTCTCTCTCTTTCATGAATAAATAAATAAATAAATAAAATATTTTTTAAAAAAGTACGTTCCCTCTAAACCTACTTTGTTGAGCTCTTTTATCGTGAATGGATGTTGTACTTTGTCAAATGCTTTTTCTTCATCTATTGAAATGATTATATGGTTCTTAACCATTAACATGATGTATCACATTGATTGATTTGCAAATATTGAATTACAGTTGCATCCTGGGAACAAATCCCAGTTGATTGTGAATGATTTTTTAAAATGTATTCTTGAATTTGGTTTGCTACTATTTTCTTGAGGATTTTTGCATCCATGTTCATCAGGGATATTGACCTGTAGTTCTCTTTTTCTGTGGTGTCAATCTGGGTAGCAGGATAATGTTGGCCTCATAGGAAGAATTTGGCAGTTTTCCGTTCTCTTCTATTTTTTGGAATAGTTTGAGGAGAATAGGTATTAATGCATCTTTAAATGTTTGGTAGAATTTACCCATGAAGCCATCTGGTCCTGAACTTTGTTCAGGAGTTTTTTTATTACAGATTCAGTTTCTTTGCTGGTTATCAGTCTGTTCAAATTTTCTATCTTTTCTTGTTTCAGTTTTGGTAATTTATGTTTCTAAAAATTTACCCATTTCTTCTAGGTTGTCCAATTTGTTGGCATATAGGTTTTCATAATATTCTCTCATAATTGTTTGTATTTCTGGAGTGATGGTTGTTATTTCTCTCCTCTAATTTGTGATTTCATTTATTTGAGTCCTATTCTTTTTTTTATTGAGGAGACTGGCTAGAGGTTTATGATTTTTTTTTCAAAGAACAAGCTCCTGGGATGTCCAGTGGCTTAGTCGATTAAGTGTCCAACTCTTTTATTTCAGCTAAAGTTATGATCTCAAGGTCCAGGGATCCAGCCCCTTGTTGGGCTCCATGATCAGCAGGGTGTCTGCATGAGAATTCTCTCCCTCTCCCTCTGCCTGCACCTCCACCTGCTTGTGCACACAATCATTCTCTTTCCCTTTCTCTCTCTAAAATAAAATAAAATAAAATAAAATAAAATAAAATAAAACTTAAAAAAAAAAGAAGAACCAGCTCCTGGTTTCATTGATCTATTATATATATCTATTTTTTAGTTTCTATATAATTTATTTGTATTCTCATCTTTATTATTTCCTTCCTTCTGCTGGTTTTAGGTTTTGTTTGTTGTTCTTTTTAGCAAGCTTAGGTTGCTAATTTGACATTTTCCTTGCTTTTGTAGATAAGCCATTATTGCTATAAACTTCCCTCTTAGAACTGCTTTTACTGCATCCCAGAGGTTTTGGAATGTTGTGTTTCCATTTTCATTTTTTCTATGTACCTTTTTATTTCTTCTTTGATTTCCTGGTTGACCCATTCATTGTTTAGTAGCTTTAATCTTCATGTGTTGTGATCTTGCCAGATTTTTTCTTGTGGTTGACTTCAGGTTTCATAGAGTTGTGGTCAGAAAAAATCTTGAATTTGTTGAGGCTCATTTTATGGGAAAATACATTATCTGTTCTGAAGAATGTTTTGTGTGTACTTGAAAAGAATGTGTATTCCACTCTTTTAGGATGGAACATTCTGAATATATATGTTAAGTCCATCTATTCCAGAATGACATCCAAAACCATTGTTTCCTTGTTGATTATCTGCTTAGATTATCTGTCCGTTGATGTAAGTGGGGTGTTAAAGTCCCCTACTATTACTGTATTATTATCAATTAGTTACTTTATGTTCAATATTAATTATTATATGTGTTTGCTCCCATGTTGGGTGCATAAATACTTAAAATTGTTATGTTTTCCTGTTGGATTGTCCCCTTTAGTATGATATAGTGTCCTTCTTTGTCTCTTGTTGCAGTCTTTGGTTTAATGTCTGTTTTGTCTGATATTAAGTATTACTACTCAACAACAAAGAAACAAACAATCCAATCATGAAATGGGCAAAAGACATGAACAGAAATCTCACAAAGTAAGACATAGACATGGCCAACAAGCACATGAGAAAATGCTCCACATCACTTGCCATCAGGGAAATACAAATCAAAACCACAATGAGATACCACCTCACACCAGTGAGAATGGGGAAAATTAACAAGACAGGAAACAACAAATGTTGGAGAGGATGTGGAGAAAGGGGAAGCGTCTTGCACTGTTGGTGGGAATGTGAACTGGTGCAGCCACTCCGAAAACTGTGGAGGTTCCTCAGAGTTAAAAATAGATCTACCCTACCACCCAGCAATTGCAGTGCTGGGGATTTACCCCAAAGAAACAGATGCAGTGAAACGCCAGGACACCTGCTCCCCGATGTTTCTAGCAGCAATGTCCACAATAGCCAAACTGTGGAAGGAGCCTCGGTGTCCATGGAAAGATGAATGGATAAAGAAGATGTGGTCTATGTATACAATGGAATATTACTCAGCCATTAGAAATGACAAATACCCACCATTTGCTTCAACATGGATGGAACTGGAGGGTAGTATGCTGAGTGAAATAAGTCAATCGGAGAAGGACAAACATTAAATGGTCTCATTCATTTGGGAAATATAAAAAACAGTGAAAGGGAATAAAGGGGAAAGGAGAAAAAATGAGTGGGAATTATCAGAAAGGGAGACGGAACATGGAAGACTCCTAACTCTGGAAAACGAACAAGGGGTGGTGGAAAGGGAGGTGGGTGGGGGGTGGGGGTGACTGGATGATGGGCACTGAGGGGGGCACTTGATGGGATGAGCACTGGGTGTTATGCTATATGTTGGCAAATTGAACTCCAATTAAAAAAAAATGTAAAAAAATAAATAAATAAACATAGACAAATTTTAAAAAAGTATTACTACTCCAGCTTTCTTTTGACATTTATTTGCATGATAGATGTTTCTCCATCCCCTCACTTTGAATCTGCAAGTGTCTTTAGGTCCAAAGCGAGTCCCTTGTAGACAGCATATAGATAAGTTTGGTTTTGTTTTCTTTTTAATCCATTGTATCATGCTGTGTCTTTTGATTGGGGCATTTAGGCCATTTACGTTCAAAGTAGCTATTAATAGATATTAATTTATTGCCATTTTATTATTGTTGTTTCTGAAGTTCTTCTCTAATTCTTCTCTTTCTCTCTTTCATGGTTTGCTGGATTTCTTTAGATTTCTTTCTCTTTATTTTCTGGATAATTATTAGTGGCTTTTCATATATAATTGCCATTCAGTTTGCATATAACCTGTTCTGCATATAGCTGTCAATATTAAGTTGATAGTTGTTTAAGTTTGAACCTATTTTTTCCTCCTTTCCTCCCCACATTTTAGGTATATGTTATTATATTTTTATATCCTTTTATTTGTGAATTCCTTCACTGATTTTTTTTATAGAAATAGTCATTTTTACTTCTTTTGTGTTTCCTACCTTTATACTGTCACTTTTGACTTCTTTCCATTCAAAGACTCCTCTTTACTATTTCTTGCTGGTTTAGTGGTCACAAACTCCTTTTTTTTTTTTTTTTTTTTTTTTTGTTTGTCTGGGAAAATATCTCTCCTTCTATTCTGAACAATAGGCTTGCTGGTTAGAATATTTTTGGCTGCACATTTTTCCCATTTAGCATGTTGAATATACCATTGCACTGCCTTCTGGCTTGTCATGTTTCTGTTGAAAAATCTTGCTAGCCTGATGGGTCTTCCGTGTAAGTTAAAAGACTTCTTTTGTCTTGTTGCTTTTAAGATTTTTTTCTTCATCACTATAATTTGTGAATTTAATTATAGTATGTCTTGGTGCGGGCCTGCTTTTGTTGATTTTGATGGAAGTTCTCTGTGCCTCCTGGATCTGGATGTCTGTTTCCTTCCCCAGATTAGGGAAGTTTTCAGCCATTATTTCTTCAAAAAAATTTTCTGCCCCCTTTTGTCTCTTATCTTCTTCTGGGACTTCTGCAATATGAATATTATTATGTTTAATGGAGTCACTGAGTTCCCTAAGTCTATTCTTGTGTTGCATAATTCTTTTTCCTCTCTTCTGTTCAGCTTACTTTCCATTACTCTGTCCTCTAGGTTACTAATTTGTTCCTCTGCTTCTTCCATCCTGTTCATTCCATCAAGTGTGTTTCTCATTTCATGTATTGAGCCCTTTATCTCTGCTATGTTATTTCTTATCTCTGTGGTAAGGGTCTCACTCATGTCTTCCCCTCTTTTCTCAAGTCCAGTGAGTATCCTTATAATCATTGCTTTAAATTCTTTATGAGGCATGTTACTTTTATCGGTTTTGCTTAGATTTCTGGCCATGGCCTTGTCCTGTTCTTTCATTTGGGGTAAATTTCTCTGTCTCCTCATCTTGTCTGCCTCTCTGTCTGCTTCTGTGATGAGAGTCAACTGTCTTCTGCTCTTGGAAGTAGTGTCTTTGTGAAGAGTAGGTCCTGGAGTGCCCTGCAATGCAGTATCTCCTGTTCACCAGAGCCTGACACTTTAGGAGAGTCTCCCATATGTGTTATTTATGCTCTACTGTTGTGTCTAAGTCCCTTTTCCTTTCTTTAGAGATGTTTTTACTGACTCTCTGCCTGCTATGGGCTATCCTTGCTCTCTGTGGTGTTAGTGGGACCCAGACAGGCCAGCTCTGAGGGGGAGTGCCTGCCAGTGAATTTGAGAGCCAGAAAGTGTGGTGCTAGGAAAATTTGTGCTGGGCCACTAGTCCTGTACCAGATCCCCCAAAGCACTATGGTGGCTGGGGCTCTGCCCTGGGGCAGCTGGGGGCACATGGATGGGCACAGCACTGATGATGGCTGGGTGAGGCTGGGCCTGGCATGTGATGGTGACTGGAGATGTGCAGCTGTGCACATGGCAGTGGCTGTGCACCTGGCGGCTGTCACGACACGGTGATGAGGGCTTGAGACTTGTGGAAGCTAGGTGGGGCATATGTGGGGCTTTAACAAAATTTGCCCTAAGCCCAGGCCCAAGGCCAGCAGTCTTGGAGTGGGTGGATCCTCAGGAAATCTTATGAGTGTGGCGCACTACTAGCAGGTTAGGTTACAAATGTCTGTGTAGCCCCATCTTCTTCAGGTGGCTCTGTGTTTATGATGGGAGTGGAAGAAAATGATGCCTGCCAGCTCCTTCATTTCTAAAGCAGTCCCCCAACATACTGAAACCAGTATGAACAGAGTCTCTGGTTTATCCCATGTCTTATGTAAAGTGCCATTTTTATGTGGTTTCTCCATGCAGGCCACTGTGTCTTTAAGGATGACAACCCAGCTATCACTCATCTTCTTGGCTGGCCCAGTGCTGAGTCAGCTGACTTTGCAAGCTCCAGGTTC
Source organism: Vulpes lagopus (assembly GCF_018345385.1). NCBI lineage: Eukaryota > Metazoa > Chordata > Mammalia > Carnivora > Canidae > Vulpes > Vulpes lagopus. Next base: position 25,560,539 of record NC_054848.1, read on the forward strand.
CAAGCCCTACTGGTTTTACAAACTCATGGAATTCAGCCACTCTGGTTTTTAAGGCCAAATGTTATGTGGATTAGTCTTCCCCATGTGAAATCCTTAGTGTGAGGGCCTGTTTGCCCACCTACTGTGCGTGCACGCAGCTCCCTCCCTCCTGGGGATAGCCTCTTTCCACCATTCTGACCTTCCTAACCTTTCATATGCAGCTTCTTCTCTATATTTAGTTGTGAAGTTTGTTTTCCCAGTCTTCTGATCGCTCTCCTGGTCACTGACTTGGATGTGGATGCTATCTAGTTGTAAACTGGGATAGGGTGAGCTCAGGGTCCTCCTACTCTGCCGTCTTCCCAAGCTCCTTACAATGAAGGTAATTAACACATCCATCACCCCCACATACTTACCATTCTTTGTGTGTGATGAGAACACTTGAGATCTACTCTCAGCATGTTTCAGGTATATAATACAGTATTATTAACTATGGTCATCATGCTGTACATTACATTCTGAGAACTTATACATCTTATAACTAAAAGTTTGTGCCCATTAAGCAACATCTCCCCATTTCCTCCAGTCTGCCCCCAGCCCCACCATTCTACCCTCTCTTTCTGTGAGTTCAATTTTTTTAGATTCCGTGTATGAGTGGGATCATACAGTTTTTGTCCTACATCACTTAACAGTGCTCCAGGTTTATTCATGTTATCACAAATGGCAGAATTTCCTCCTTTTTCATGGCTGAAAAATATTTCTTTGTATATATACACCACATTTTCCTTATCCACTCATTTATGTTGTTTTCATATCTTGGCTCTTGTGAATAATGCTACACTGAGCATGGGAGTGCACATACCTCTTTGAGATACTGATTTTATTTCCTCTGGTCATATACCCAGAGGTGGAACTGCTGGATCACATGGTATTTCCATTTTTAATTTTTTGGGCAACCTTCATACTGTTTTACATAGTGATTGTACCAGTTTGCATTCCCACCAACGGTGTACAAGGGTTCCCCTTTTCTCTACACTCTCACCAGTACTCGTTATTTCTTGTCTTTTTGGTGAAGTTCATCCTAACATGGGTGATGTCCTATCTCATTGTGGTTTTGATTTGCATTTCCCTGACAGTTAGTGATGTTAAGAACCTTTTCATTTATTTTTTTGGCTAAGTGTATATTGTCTTTGGAAATATGTCTATTCTGAGATGCTTTATATAAAAAGGATTGTGAGTCACTGGTGACGACAGTCACCAAAGCAAATTTCTTAAAAGACCTTTCTAATCCTCTTTGAGGTTATTCCTACTCCATTTATCTGTGGAATCTGTTTTAGGGAAATTGGAGTAAATACCTATAAACTTAAAATAAGGAAAATGAGGGATATATCATGTGTGTGGATAATTTTCATGAAGTAGACCCAGAGCTATTAAATATAATAATATTAGGCAGCTTATCAAAATGTAATCCCAGGGGTGCCTGGGTGACTCAGTTGGTTAAGTGTCTACCTTCAGCTCAGGTTATGATCCCAGGGACCTGGGATCAAGGTTCACATTTGGCTCCCTGATCAGTGGGGAGTCTGCTTCCCCCTCTCTCTCTCCCTCTCCCCTCTTTCTGCTCATGTTCTCTCTCTCTTTTTCTCTCAAATAAGTAAAATCTTAAAAAATATATAATAATACTTGCTTTGTGGCAAATGTAAAACTCTCAACTGCAAAAACAGAGCAGTCACAGAGCCAGTAAGTGGTAGAACAAGGACTTGAATGTGAGTCTTATGATTCCACATCTAATGTTTTTTAAGACTCAGAATTCCAAAATATGCCACCATTATCCATTGCACTTTATTACTAGTGACCTAAATTGGGAGTGCTAACGGGGAATTATGACATAAATATTCTTCAATGTAGCCTGTTGTTTTTAAATATCTAAAGGGATTTCACTACTCACAATATTAGATGTTGCTTTAAGCATTCTTCACAACTGTGCATTTCCAAGAAGGCAGATGATTGCCACATTCCGTCATTTCACTGGGCAGTAATTGATGTACTGGTTGACCATTGATAATTAGTAAAACGATTTCCGCTGTTGGTTCAACAAAACAAAGGAAAATTATTCATGGCTATTACTAATATGTATTACAGCACACCATTTTTTGTTTCCTGTCTGAGTGAGAATTCTGCATTTCATATCTACAACTAGGCTTTAGAACTGTCAATACTATTATATACCGTGTAGTATATATGTATATACTATTATATACTGTGGTTCGTGTATGTTAACATGAACTAAATGCTGATTGCTTACCCTGAGATTGGAAAATATTAACTTCCCTGTATTCTGTGTAAGTTAGTGCCTATCATCCTGTCCTATATATATAGACCCAATGAAACACATTTATTTAATTTGAATTATTTTTTTTTTGTTTTTTGGGGGTTTTTTGTAATTTGAATTATTATTGACAATTTAAGAATAAATAGTATCATCAATTTATAGCACCAGAGAAGGTACCTATCCATCTACTTTTAAGTATAATCTTTTTTTAATGCAGTATAATGAACATACAGTATTATGTTAGTGTCAAGTGTACAATCTTTGCACAAGGTAGGTGTCATATGTGATTAAAACATATATAATGAGTCCAACCCTTCCTCACAATTCCTTTGTTATCACTCTAATCCACAGTTTACAATGTCAGCCTAAGACTTCTACAGTGGCTTCATGGCTAGCTCTCTTGAATCTGATCTTCAGCCAGCCAAGTTGCCTTGACTGTCATTAATAGGAGCAATTAAAAATAAAATAGGAGTAAATTTTCTTAGAGGCTATTGTAATTATGCTACTTTCTTGCTCAACATGTCTTATCCCATAGAGTCTCAGTACTTCTGCCCTAATGCCAGTTTTCCATAATCATCGTAATTGTGCTAAAAAGCTCACCTGTTTATATTTAATCCTCAGCAAACAGGTAATTTTACATATAGGGGAACTGAGGTTTAGAGTGGGAGATGACTTGAATATAATCACAACCAACCTGTATTTGGCACAGTCTGGATGTGACTTCAGCTAAGTCCTGTTGCCTCAATTTACCTTTCTAACATTATTCCTCCTTACTTTGCTATACATACAATTAGCAGTGGTCATTCTGGTGTCCACACGTTCTCCACAAATACAGTATGCTTGTACTTTTGTTCATCCTGATCTTTTATTGGAATGCCCTTTCTCTTCCCTTTAGAGACTCAAATTCTACGCATCTTCCAGGGCAACACAAGCCCCAGCTCCTCTGTCTTCATTGACCTCCGTCTCCTTTCACTTTCTTCTTTTTTTTTAAGATTTTATTTGCCCATTTTAGGGAGAGAGAGAGAGAGCAAGGAGAGGAGCAGAAGGAGGGGGAGGAGCAGACTCCTGCACTGAGCGTAGACCCCAATGCAAGGCTTGATCCCAGGACCCTAAGATCACTACCTGAGCCAAAATCAAGAGCTGGTCACTCTTCCAACTAGGCCAGCCAGGCACCCCTCATTTCCCTTCTATAGCATATTAAAAATTCCCAGTATTAGCATACTGTCATCATTATTTTGTGGACATTAATCATTCCTACCAAAACATATTGTGAGCTGCCCGAGGGCAAGACCATGTTTTACATGCCTTTGGTATTTCTTGGCACAGTCATAAGCCCATTGTAAATGATAATAAATGCTGGCTGTTTAACTGTTATTTTGCTTTAAATGAGCCTTTCCTTTTTTGGCCTTTTCTCAATGAGAATAAAAAGGATTTGTTAAAGCCTGTAATTGAACTTTAGCTATCAGCCATTCTGCATTTTAGTTTTGTAATATAATAACAGTAATTCTTATTGGGCTCATTTTTTTCCATTCAACATAAAATAGTAAATGTAAAACATGGGAAATAACAAATTACTTTAAGGAGTATTCTGAGCACCATTTGGAGTTCTCAGACTGAGCTGAATAAATAATTTGAAAATGCGGGTGTGTCCTGCATTTCTATGCTTCTAAAATGGTCTATGAAGTGAGATGTTTAATCATTTATTAAAAACAAACAGATCATTTAGACCCAGAAAAATGTAGTAGGCAAAGTAAGATTAACCCCTTTAGTTGCTAGTGTCACATAATACTGTCTAAACAATGTACAGGTGGGGAGACCACTCTAATACAGTACTGGCTAGTGCGTGCACCCCAGCTTGCTGCTTCTTTCTTTATGGAGAGCTGTATTTCTCTCCCAGGCCCTTCACCTCTGTTTTGCACCCCTCCCTCCCTCCCTCCCCTGCTCAGCCAAGTGTTGAAACATTTTGTAGGACTAATTTAGTCTAAGTAATTTCATTTGAATTTTGGTAAAGTGACATTCAGAAGTTATGGTTCTTTGGATAAATCTTTCTCTTAATTGGTATAGGTCTCAAAGGTATAAAAGAAGTATATACATGCATGTGTGTAGAGAGAATATCCCCCATACTAGCTTGATAAATAAGTACATAAGTTATGTATATCAAAGGTATAAAAGAAGAAAGCTATATATATCCATATATACATAAACATGTTTGCGCAAGCGGGCATAGGTGTGTGTATGGAGAGAGTGGGGTGGAGAATATCCCCATACTAGCTTGGTAGCCCATTTCTATAAACATTTTTTGTGATGATTCCTTGGATGTAAAGTTTGTATCCTTCTTGTATCTTTTTTATTCCTGCATCACCCTTTTCTCAACTTTCTTGTGCATTAATGATCCTGGTATAGGCATTTTCCAAGATTGATGGACGACTAGCTAAAAGGTTTCATAGCCCAAGGCAAGGGAGAGGTCCATTAACTTCACATGGTCAATAATTTCCCTGGGTAATGCCCTCTTCTGAGATTTTATTGCTAATAAAACCCATGTTATAATGTTCAGAAAAATTAAACATCATTGTAAGTTGCTCATTCTTAAAATTAAACCTGTCCTTGCCTTTTTGCTGTGTCTTCATTCCTCATATATGTTGGTATGCTTTTTTTATATATATCTTTAAAACTTAAATTTTACTTTCTTTTTATATATTGAGTCCCACGCTTAGAAACTAATACTCATTTTCAAGTGACACATTTATATAATTCCCTTAACTAAAGGAATCAAGCGTGGTATTCTGAAATGGAGTGTCTGTAACTGATAGCTTTAGTCAAACTATATATTTATATCTGATGGGTCTACTAGGATTACTAGGTTGCCAAATCCAGCTAAAAACTTAGGGGAAAAAAGACACTTACCATCATCTGGGGAAAATAACATAATTTTGTTGTTTCTGTGGTGTTTAATTATTTGACTGAGGCAGGCTGAATATAAGACCATCTTCCTGCAGACCTTACTTTTTCATCCAAAGAAACCTTCCGTGGACTTTTATTGGCCTTTTGGTTTAATTTGTCACCCCCTCTGAAATCACTAATTCTTTGTATGGCTTTTAATTTTTAAATCTCTTCAGATACAGAAACTTAAAATAGTCCTTTGTATTTTCTGAAATATGTCCAAATGGGCTTTGATTTTTATTTAAGACAGAGACAAAGGTATTAAAAGTTCCAAGAGTGGGAAAGTTTACTTAAATATTTTTCATACCCTTGGGGAAATTACCAGTAATCTGTAGGCTTGGATACATCTGATCTCATCCACATTGTGTCCAAATACAGGGTATAGAGCTTCCTCTCCCAGTTTTATTTCTTTCAATGATGGGATTAAAAAGTACAGAGGGAATAAATTGAGAATCAAAACACTTTATTTTGAGCTCATCCTTACCAGCCTAGTGACCTCTGGAAAATCGCTTAACCTGCTAGTACATTAGTTATATATCACCCCCTTGAAACACTATTTAGTAGCAGTGATATTTGCCCTGCCTACCTATAGGGCTATAGTGAGAATCAATGCAGGCAATGTAGGCAAAAGTGCTTTCTAAAGTCTAAAACCCCAAACAAATATCATATACCAAATGAGAATATAGCTGCAGCTCGGCCTTGCTACTTTCCTTGGCATGAAATGTCTCTATAAATTACTTTGTCTGCCATTGTAAACTTGGGAAAGAAAAAAAGAATCAAGGTCAAGAAAAATATGCCTATGAGTTATTCTTCTGCATGTTAATAAGTGAAAATGGTACCCATTATGGCCCTATAAGTTGTAAAACCTGGGGGAGCCATGTTGGCTAATTATGTTAATGGTTAGATGCTGGAGGATGTTGAATATTAATTCCTGTATAGAATTTGTCTAATCACCCATTTCTTACCTGCCAATCTGTTCCAACTACTAATCAATCAGGCAGAAAACACAGAACTCCAGCCATTAGAAAACAAATGGCCACACATATGTAGCTACCCATATGCCTGAATCCTTCATTTTTGATAAAAACATATTACCTGTAATGAAATAACATTGTGAATATTTACTTCACTTTTGTATATAGAATGGATTCCCCTTTCTGTATGGAGCTGTGTAATATATGCATACATAAAAATGGCTGTTCAATCAGATCAAATAGTTCCATAATACTGTCCCTATAATCTGGTCAAGAAAAACTACTCCATTGTCTAACTGATAAAATAGAAAACTAAAAGTAGCTACTTATGTGAGTCCACTTAAAGTGGACTGTGGGGAAATTATTAAGATGTTGGGCAGGAAATCTTCATCTTTAGAAATTCATTAGGTGGGAAAATCCGTATTCATTAATAAATTTAAAATCTATAAATTATTTTTCTATAAATTATTTATAAGTTATTTATAAATTCTTCTTTTGCAATTCATAAAAAATTTTAAATTTATAAATCATTTAAAAACCAATAAATTTAATTTCCATATTCATAAAGCACTGCACTCAAATATGTGCAGTGCTTTCAACCAGGGTAGTATTGTCATTTGGGAAAGAACAGTTCATCGAGGGGGCCCATCCCTCAGAGGGCAGGACATTTAGCAGTCAGGCTCTTGCTCTGTAATGACCCTACCCATAGTCATTGTGACAAAAGGCTGTTAGGAAGATAAATATCCCACTATCAAGAGCTACTGGAAGGAAAATTCTACATGTTAAGGTAGGACAGACAGAAAACTAAACTTTTGTCAGAGAGTGGAGCCTAGAAGCACAGAGAAAGAATGATTAAAAATGACAAATGAAATTTTGAAGATAATTTTAATTAACAATTGTGAAGAAAGCAATTTTTTAATAATAAATTGATTTTTTATTGATGTTCAATTTGCCAACATACAGAATAACACCCAGTGCTCATCCCGTCAAGTGCCCCCCTCAGTGCCCGTCACCCATTCACCCCCACCCCCCACCCTCCTCCCCTTCCACCACCCCTAGTTCGTTTCCCAGAGTTAGGAGTCTTCCATGTTCTGTCTCCCTTTCTGATATTTCCCCACACATTTCTTCTCCCTTCCCCTCTATTCCCTTTCACTATTATTTATATTCCCCAAAGGAATGAGACCATATAATGTTTGTCCTTTTCCGATTGACTTACTTCACTCAGCATAATACCCTCCAGTTCCAACCACGTCGAAGCAAATGGTGGGTATTGGTCGTTTCTAATGGCTGAGGAATATTCCATTGTATACATAGACCACATCTTCTTTATCCATTCATCTTTCCATGGACACCGAAGCTCCCTCCACAGTTTGGCTATTGTGGACATTGCTGCTAGAAACATCGGGGTGCAGGTGTCCCAGCGTTTCATTGCATCTGTATCTTTGGGGTAAATCCCCAGCAGTGCAGTTGCTGGGTCATAGGGCAGATCTATTTTTAACTGTTTGAGGAACCTCCACACAGTTTTCCAGAGTGGCTGCACCAGTTCACATTCCCACCAACAGTGCAAGAGGGTTCCCTTTTCTCTGCATCCTCTCCAAAATTTGTGGTTTCCTGCCTTGTTAATTTTCCCCATTCTCACTGGTGTGAGGTGGTATCTCATTGTGGTTTTGATTTGTATTTCCCTGATGGCAAGTGATGTGGAGCATTTTCTCATGTGCTTGTTGGCCATGTCCATGTCTTCCTCTGTGAGATTTCTGTTCATGTCTTTTGCCCATTTCATGATTGGATTGTTTGTTTCTTGGCTGCTGAGTTTAATAAGTTCTTTATCGATCTCGGAAACTAGCCCTTTACCTGATACGTCATTTGCAAATATCTTCTCCCATTCTATAGGTTGTCTTTTAGTTTTGTTGACTGTTTCTTTTGCTGTGCAGAAGCTTCTTATCTTGATGAAGTCCCAATAGTTCATTTTTGCTTTTGTTTCTTTTGTCTTCGTGGTTGTATCTTGCAAGAAGTTCCTGTGGCCGAGTTCAAAAAGGGTGTTGCCTGTGTTCTCCTCTAGGATTTTGATGGAATCTTGTCTCACATTTAGATCTTTCATCCATTTTGAGTTTATCTTTGTGTATGGTGAAAGAAAGTGGTCTAGTTTCATTCTTCTGCATGTGGATGTCCAATTTTCCCAGCACCATTTATTGAAGAGACTGTCTTTCTTCCAGTGAATAGTCTTTCCTCCTTTATCGAATATTAGTTCACCATAAAGTTCAGGGTCCACTTCTGGGTTCTCTATTCTGTTCCATTGATCTATGTGTCTGTTTTTGTGCCAGTACCACACTGTCTTGATGACCACAGCTTTGTAGTACAACCTAAAATCGGGCATTGTGATGCCCCCAGATACGGTTTTCTTTTTTAAAATTCCCCTGGCTATTCGGGGTCTTTTCTGATTCCACACAAATCTTAAAATAATTTGTTCTAACTCTCTGAAGGAAGTCCATGATATTTTGATAGGGATTGCATTGAACGTGTAACTTGCCCTGGGTAACATTGACATTTTCACAATATTAATTCTGCCAATCCATGAGCATGGAATATTTTTCCATCTCTTTGTGTCTTCCTCAATTTCTTTCAGAAGAAAGCAAATTTAATAGTAGTTTATCACTTAGAGATGAGTAGCTTTTGTTGAAACCAACCTTTGCATAATTCTTGTTAATCACTTTGCCCCTTTCAGTTATTGATGATAAAATGCCCTTCACTCCACAAAGCAATCATCAATTTTATTTGTAAATTGACAGTTTTCTACCATTGACTTAAATTTTCTCAGTAAATACAATTTGTTCGAATTCCCCCAAGAGCCCCAGCTCTGGTGCTGCAGCTCCTAATACACATCACCCTGTCCTTACATGGCTTGGACTCAAGGAAGTTTCCTGTTGGATTCTTCTCCACATATTTATAGACTAGCCAAGAAATGTCCCACCCTTTCCTTAAAACACACTGTCACGGGCAGCCTGGGTGGCTCAGCGGTTGAGCGCCTGCCTTCGACCCAGGGTGTGATCCCAGAGTCCCAGGATTGAGTCCCACATCGGGCTCCCTGCATGGAGCCTGCTTCTTCCTCTGCCTGTGTCTCTGCCTCTCTTTCTCTCTCTCTCTTTCTTTCTCTCTCTCTCTCTCTCTCTCTCTCTCTCTCTCTCTCTCTCTGTGTGTCATGAATAAATAAATAAAATATTAAAAAAAAAAAAGAGTCACGAACTAATAGCTACAAATGCCGTCACTGTTTCGCCATAACCTCCGTATTAGGTCCTGTGGGTTCGGTGTGCCTTGGTCCCTAGCCAGCTCTGAGACGATTTTCTACTCCTTAGCTCTTTGCTTTCCCTTTTGTGCCCCGGCCGCCTTGTAATTACTACCAGTTTGCTCCCACTGGAGGGACCCTGCCCTGGTAGATCCATCTGCCAGGACGCGTTCCTCCTGATCTTCACTTAACCCTGCCTTTTCTCCTTTCAGACCTCAATTCATCTCCTCAGGGAGGTCTCTCTAAGGCCAACATATCTAAACATGTGCTTCCCTCTCCCCCATTCTGTCATTCTCCATAGCCTCGAGCCAGCTCTACTTCTCTTCAGAGAGCTTACTGCCCCCCTGCTATGTGTTGGAGTACTTATCCAATAAAGTCTTTATCAATAACATATTGAGATGGTTAAGGGTGGGCTACCTGGGCTTGAGTCCAGTGCTGTGCCTTCCTACCTGGCGACCTTCGGCAGTTGCTTAACGTTTCATTGTATCTCCTTCAGAGTGCTGCTGCCCCATCTTCCTTGGCATGAAGATATGGCCTACGGAGAAAGCACTTGAGAGACTATTTACTCCAACTTTCTGTCAAAGAAAATAATATTTGCTCCTCTCTTCTTCTCCTGCATCTCCTCTTCTCTCTTAATTTTATCTGTTTCTTATTACTCAGTCTCAGAAAGGCGAGGAGGAAGAATCACCTTCAGAGCTTTTCGCCATCTTGTGTATGTCCTTTTTATGAGGCTCTTAGGTAGAAAATCTCAGTGATCTTAATTTCACCTCACATCTGCTTTTCTTTCCTTTTTTTTTTTTTAAAGATTTTATTTATTTATTTGACAGAGGGATAGAGAGAACACAAGTAGACAGAGTGGCAGGCAGAGGGACAAGGAGAAGCCCCGAGCCTGATGTGGGACTCGATCCCAGGACCCCGGGATCATGACCTGAGCCAAAGGCAGACAACCAACTGAGCCGCCCAGGTGCCCCTCACATCAGCTTTTCAGTGAAACAGCTCTTCAACTGATTTTCTCTATCATACACTACAAAAAGTGACAATTGTCATTTGATTATTTGACTAATTTCAAGCCTCAACAAATACCTACATAGACCAGCTCTTACATCCTCACAGGTGGTACGTACTGAGAGTAAAAGCTGAGATTGCCAATAAAGTTTAGATTATAGCCTGTGTCCTTACCAAAACTCAGAATATAATTATGCATATAAAAATCAGTGCTCATCAAACAAGCAATCTTATTTGAGTTTTTTAAACATCTAAGGGTATTATTTTTTTGTTTCCAGAAGAAAATTTTTGCTACTATGTATTTTTTAAATGAGTATTTTGGTAAAATTAAATAAATTTAAAACCCAGATTTTCTCAAGCATTTAAGTTCAATTTCAAATCTTATACTCCTTACAGTTCTAAAATTATAAATGATCATTTATACTTACTCTTTGATTGGTGTTCATTAGCTCACATTTAGCGGGTTAAATTCCCCTAAACAATTAACCTCAAATACTTAAATTCCCTTAAGAATTTCAACATATCTACCAATTTAATATATCTGATTATTAAAATTCTTTACACAGCTCCCAGTATGACACAATCTTCTTCACTTAAGCAGCTCCTGTGAATCTAATAGAGCAGAAACATTAATAAAGTAAATCAGGTCCACTTACACATTTAAATACTTTTATCAACTTTAAGATTCCTTTATACCTCTCAAGTCAAAGTCACAAGTCTAATGTTGATTAACCATTTCAAATCAAATCATTTCACATGTCAAATTCTCTAGCACATCAGCTTCTTTGAAATGTGTTAACCATCTTAAAAAGCGATAATAACTGAACTGGCAAAAGGTAATCCTAAACTTAAAGTGATATTAGTATTGTTTTAATTTCAGTTTCTGCTTTTAGAATTGCAAAGATTCTATAGGATCTGATACATGACACCATAATTTCAGTTTGTGGTTAGAAAAGTCAATCCAGAACATAGGAGCCCCCTCATACAGTTTTATACTGAGTTTCTTCCCCATTTCAGTCAATTGAGCTAGTCTCTTATCATCTGATCGGATGCCATTTTGTCCTAATACTTTTTTCCTGGCTGGTTATCATCAACAACCACCACTTATCATAATTTTATATTAGACTACATAACATGAATTAGAGTATAATATCTAATGGCTTCACTGTACCATATACACTACATGCACAAAAGTAAACTATTTTCATGTTGCCTGGGGAATTTCTATGAGCAGATATATGCTAGTATTAAAAGATAAGATTCTGTTTTAGCTCATGTTCAGTTTCATTTCAGAAATACACTGTTGTCTATTAGTGGATCTTAAAGCAAACAGGATAGCGACAAACCCAGTTTTGAGTTTGATTGAGCACCTTTTTAGAACAAATGAGAAAAATTGATTGAAAGGTATTTTTTAAAAAGGACCTAAAACCAATTGGTGTTCAGGGGATTTCCCATGCAACTTTCCAAGTTCCAAAAAAAAAAAAAAAAGAAAAAAAAACAGGTTTTAAATTATAGTCCTGCTCATGAAGCTATGAGCAGATGACCAACTTCAATGGCTGGAAACCCAGATTCAAAGTCAACTTCATTTATAGCCCCTCCTTCTTTTCCTTTAAACTGCCTCAACTTGTTGTATTAATGGCATTGTAACTAAAGCCAAAGCTAAAGAATAGAACCGGAGGACAGGAAAAGCAGTTGAATTAACTTTAAAGTACTCTTCATATTATCCTTTAAAATCTTTACTTCTACAAGGAAGAAAAAAGTCTTCAAAGTGGAATGTTATTTAAAAGGAATTTTCAAGTGCAGGCGTTGGCAAAGCTGGCCGAGGGAACTATAGGCAATGAAGTAGCCGGAGGAAGAATGTCAGAACGAGCCTGAGGTTTCCATGTGAAGGCCTTGCTTCCTAATTGTTATTATGCTTACAAGGACATTCTGTAAAAAGAAAAATGAACGAACGCCTTGTTCAACACCTGCTGTAAAAAGATGCTGGAACTCTGTGGCTTGCTTAAATCATTTTTTTTCCAGAAACAAATTGCCGAACAAGCCCTAGGCCATTTAATTTCCAAATACCAGTAATTAAAATGAGTAACATCGTCAGAATTTGGCAGGGCCACAGCTTTCCTTTCCCTTTTCATTTTCACATAAATTTCAGTGAAGGTCAGATTTGTTGAAGGGAGGAGAGGGGGCGAAGCCTGCCGGCCGCGTGCTCATGGGAGGTTAAAATATGACTCGTTCACAGTGTCCCTCATAGTTCAGGACTTAATGGTCCTTGACGGGGATAACCTAGAAGTTCATTTTACTCTGTGTCCCAAAAGCAGTCATTGTCAATGTAATCTTTCTTGTGGGCTGAAAGATATTGTCAACAAATGATCTGACTTTCAATAGCAGTTGACCAGCAGTGCCTCAGATCCAAAACCTCATGAATGTGGATCCTTGTTGATCTGTTTCCTACTCATAGCAGTACAGATATTTATTTGGGTTTCCTTTCATTTTGGGTTTTTTTTTTTTTGGCTTTATTTCTTATACAGGTCATTTTTACCTATTTCTCCCTAAAAACCAAACTTTTTAAGGTGATAGCTAGGTCTTGTTCTGGGAAAGATGGGGTGCAGCAGTGCAGAGAATGTGTGCCCTGGTTGCAGTCCATTTCTCAGCTGAGCACTGCTACTTCCTAGATGGGCACACTGGGGTACCTGTCTCACCACACTTGGCCTTATTGCCTAATCTGTGAAGGGGAAAGATTAAAACTTGCCTCAGTGAAAATCCAAGGACATGGAGCATGTGAGGCAGATTGACTTTGCTGAAGGATAACCTGAGTCTCATTCCCACAACAGAGTCATCGTGGATAAGCAAATAAGATTTTTCCTTTTCTAGTCTACCCCACCCTAAAGAGAGCAGTGAAGTCCAAGCTCCTGGAAGTGTGGGTTCTCCTCACCCAGCTGAGAGTAACAGGCATGGATCTTCAGAATGCCAGCCACCTGGGTTGTTCTCCACAGGGGCCCTGCTGGAGAGGATGACTCTCGTAATCTATGGAAGCTAGACGGTAAATGCCAAGGACATGAGCATGATCAAGGACCTTGAGTGGTAGAGCCTGTTGGGAGGGACATTGCAGTAGAAGCGCTGCAATCTGTTGGAAAGCCTCTAATAATGGAAAATGTGGGAAGAGAGGACAAAAGGACCAGTCAGAAAAGAGCTCATCTGAGGCAGGAGAAAGAACACATGGAGACAATGTATTTGTCACATAGCATGGAGGACATCCTGATAGACCATTGCAGACAAATGGACAGCAAGACGGAGATCTACCTGGTTTTCTCCATTTGAGCCCCAGGAAACCAAAAATTCCAAAGAAATAGAAAATATAGAGTGGTTAAACCCAGTTCTTTGTGTTCTTGAAAGGATGAGTCTATAAGTGGGCAGATGGAGAGTCTCTTCACTCTTGGATGGTTTCTGATCACGAATCTTACAATACAACTTGAGAGCTGCTTCTTGTCCAATTATTTCTGATCTGATCCACAAGGAGATGAAAGATGATAAACAGAGCACAATGAACACGGAAAAGAACTAGGTGAGGAGTGAGGCTGCTGGGAATTTCATGGCCTACGTCATCTTCCCACGCCTCACTAGTCTGCAGAAATGTGGTTGCCTTGACAATAATAATGGATTTTCTAGCCCTGACCCACTTTTCCAGGACATTTAGGAAAACCCAAGAGAGTAATGTACTCAAGAGCAAGTTCATTCCCAGGTTATCACAAAGCTTTGCCAGGAACATGATATTCTGGGTGGAAAAGAGCATGGGGCTCCTTCCCCTCTGTTGAATTGGGTTCTGCAGCAGGGTTATTCCCGGTCCATATGTTTTGAGTTTAATGAAATAGCTTTCTCAGCTTTTACTTAGAGCGTTCTTTCACTTCAGCATTTACCTAAGTGTCCAAGTGACTGGAGAAATGGATTCAAGCAAAAGGCGGAATGTTTCTCTTCCCTCAGAGGACATAAGATGAGAATAAGCTTGTAACAGATACTGTCAGTGCCCTCTTAGTGTCCCTGGAACTTTCTGTAGGTTGCTGTAGATGTCCAGCTACCCAAATCCATATCCCTGTGCCTAAGGATGTGCCCAGTGCTAAGGAATGCACACCTCCTGGGAGCAGCCCTCAGCCCTTGATTCTCAAGATAGGTGTGTAAACTTCTCAGCTCTCATACTTCATGTGTTGTGTACTATTTTCCAGAGGAATTCTGCTCCAGAATTCCCCTGGGGCAGTTGGCTTCATGTATTGGTTACCTCCCCTGCCCTGTCTCATGACCCCATTCTTCTACCAACGTTATCTGTACCTCCCAATTAAGCTCCTTGAATTTGGATCCTTCCCTCAGGTCCTGAATCTGGAAAAATACCGAGACAAGAATCTTCAAATAAATTCTCTCCCAAGAAGTTTCTAGCAACTCCTACAAATAAATGACTCTTTGGTCATCCCAACTCATTAGAAGCATTCAGATATGTCTGTGCCACAACAGTAGGCACACACTGAGATCCTTCCCAGGACACTTCCATGGCAGGATGACCCCACCAGTTCACCAGTCATGATTGAATTCTTCCTCAACTCAAGCCGTAACTCATCCTCCTTTACCTATACTGCAGCCCAAATTGCTTTTTATTAAATTTTGGCTTTATTGAAATATAACTGACAAAATTGGAAGGTATTTAAAGTGCACGTCGTGGTGATTTTGATATATGTAACTATTGTGAAAGGATCTCCCCCCCATCTCATTAAGTAGCTCATCCATTGCCTCATAGATTGATCTATTTTCATTTTGAAGAAAATATTTAAGTTCTACTCTCTTAGCAAATTTTATTTACACAATGGTGTTATCAATCAAATTGCTTTAAGCAAGAAGTAACAAAAGGATTTTTAGTTTGCAATGACAATTCAGTTATTAGGATCTTCTATAGTTGTTCAAAGCCCCAGAGCATTGAGAAGTGAAAATAACGTACTATGGAAGGCAGCAACGATAGAAATAGTCATTATCCAAAATTATGATTTCCACAAATATTTTTCTCTTGACTATTTATTCTGATCCCACGTAAGTAAACTTTGTTCCTTGCTTGCTTACTGGGCATGAGATAGGGGTCTTAGGAATGAGAGAGGTTTGATTTTCAAATAAATATTTGAAAAATGAGAAGTATTTTACCTTAAAAATGGACTTTTGTGGGGGATCCCTGGGTGGCTCAGCAGTTTTAGCGCCTACCTTCAGCTCAGGGTGTGATCCTGGAGTCCCGGGATCCAGTCCCACATCGGGCTCTCTGTGTGGAGCCTGCTTCTCCTCCCTCTGCCTGTGTCTCTGCCTCTCTCTCTCTCTCTCTCTGTCCGTCTCTGTCTCTCATGAATAAATAAAATCTTTTAAAAAATGGACTTTCAAATAAAGACATTTCAGGAGAACACTATTCTTTCAATACCCATAGCCTTGGTAGTTTTTATATGTGTTTTTTCATATGTGTTTTCATATGTGTAATTTCATATAGTGTAATTATTTGAAACATGGTCGATTTGAAAGCCTCTCATTTACTTGTTCACTCTTAACCTTTCCTCAAAAATGAAAAATCAGGCAAATATAATTTAGGTACAAAAACTCCATGTTATTTTTTAACTTCTAAATAGAAGGGAAAATCACAAATTAAATTACTAAAATGCTCCCTACATAAATCTCTCCATGTAGAAATAGAGTAGAAAAGTTACCTTTTCAAGATGTGGTAAGCAGAACCTGAAAATGGCTTCCAAGAGTCCCACCTGTTGGTGTATACATCTTTATAATCCTTGAGTGTGCGTGGAATCTGTGAACATAATGGGATGTGACTCCCCTAGTTAGGAGACTGAACCCCCATGATTCAGTTGACTTTGAATTAATCAAAAGGGAAATTATCTCTGGTGGGCCTGACATAATCAGGCGAGTCTTTACAGGAAAGATCTGGCCCTTCCTGAAGTCCTAGAGATTTAAAGTGTGAGAAAGATTGTTCTTCTGCCCTCAAAGAAGCTACGAGTCCTGTTGTGAAGTGGCCTGTGGAGGAGGTGACGTGATAAGAACCTGAGTGGTCTGTAGGACCTGAGAACCATCCCTGGCTGACAGAAAGCAAGAAAACAGAGATCTCAGTAAGGAAATGAATTTTTCCAACAACTTGGCAAAGATTCAAAGAGAAACCTTCCCCCATCAAGCTTCCACATGGGGATATAGCTCGCCAACGTCCTGGTTTCAGCCTTTGAAGACCCTGAGCAGAGGACCCCAGCTAAAATGTACCCGATTCCTGACCTGTGGAAACTAGGAGGTAATAAATGTGTGCTACTTTAAGCTGCCAAGTTTGAGGTCATTTGTTAAGTAGCAATATATAACCAATGCACAAAATTTCCTTTGAAATTGATTTCCAGGGTCAGTCTATTATATTAAAGGCCTGTAATCCCCTGCATAAATTTTTTGCACCTCAAAAGGCACCATCAAGAGAATGAAAAGACAACCTACAAACTGAGGGGGAAATATCTGCAAATCATATGACTCAAGGAGACTTGTACCCAGAAGATTTAAAGAACTCTAGAACACTTCAATAATAAAAAGCCCAGTAACCCAATGAAAAATGTGCAGAGTCTGAAGAGAGATTATTCCAAAGAAGATAGACGGAAGGCCAGTAAGTAAACGAAATGCTGCATAACATTATTAATCATCAGGAAGATGCAAATCAAAAACACAATGAGACTTCACTCTCTATCTGCTGGGAGAGCTCTAATAAAAAGAGGACAGAAGACATTTGAACCCTCCTACACTGCTGGTGAATGTGTAAAATGGTGCAGCCGTTTTGGCAAACAGTCTGGTAGGCCCTCAGCAATCCCACTCCAAGGAATCTACACAAGACAGATGAAAACCTGTCCACACAAAAACTAGTATATGCATGTTCATAGCAGCATTATTCATAATAACAAAAAATGGAAACAGTCCAAATATCCATCAGCTGATGAGTAAATTGGGGTCTATCCATACAATGAACTAGTATTTAGCAATAAAAAGGAATAAAGTACTGAAGCCTGCTACAACATGCTAAGTGAAAGAAGCCTATCATAAAAGGCCACATAGGGACACCTGGGTGGCTCAGCAGTTGAGTGTCTGCCTTCGGTTCAGGGCGTGATCCTGGAGTTCCAGGATCGAGTCCCCCATCGGGCTCCCTGCATGGAGCCTGCTTCTCCCTCTGCCTATGTCTCTGCCTCTCTCTCTGTGTGTCTCTCATGAATAAATAAATAACATCTTAAAAAAAAGAAAAGGCCATATATTGGGGCACCCAGTCTCAGTCAGCTAAGCATCTGACTCTTGGTTTCATCTCAGGTCATGATCTCAAGGTCATGGGATCAAGCCCTGAGTGGGGCTCTGTGCTGGGTGTGGAGCCTGCTTAAGTTTCCCTCTCTCTGTCTCTGCCCCTCCCCCACCCTACCCACTGACTCCCACTCCCGCTCTAAAAATAAATAAATAAATATCACATATTGGGGCACCTGGGTGACTCAGGCAGTTAAGCATCCGACTCTTGATCCCAGCTCAGGTTTTGATCTCAGGGTCATGTGTTTGAGCCCTATGTTGGGCTCCACTCTGGGCCTGGAGCCCACTTAAAAAAATAGAAAATAAAAAAGACCACATATTGTATGATTCTATTTATATGAAAAGTCCAGAAGAGGCAAATCTATATAAATAGAAAATACATCATTGTTTAGTTGGGGTGAGGGATGGGAAAGGGGCATGGCTATTAAAAGTATAGAGATTCTTTTGAGAAAAATGGAAATATTCTAAAATTAGATTGTCATGATGATTGATTATCTCTGTAAATATAGTAAAAATTGTTGAGCTGTACACTTAAATGAATGTTATGGCATGTACATTATATTTCACTAAGCTGTTTTTATTGAGGCTAGTTTCTTCTTTGTTTTGCTGGGGTCATGCTAGGAGAGCAAGAGTTCTATAATAATGAAACCAAAAAAAAAGGAAAAAAAAGCCAGTCCCGTGATAGGCATAAGTCAGTGACCAGATTTTATATGCTTTCTGATGGTATTGGAAAGGCAGCACGGCAGAGGGAGAAGCCACACTCATGAAACAGTGAGTTTGCTTATCTTTGCCCATTTTCTCACTAGCTTGGGAACCTCTCTGACTTGGACTGGATAAATTCCCAGTCACTCACAATTCTAAATGTTCTGTTCAGCCTAATGATTTATACAAAGATAATCACTAAAATGACATTTGAAGTATCCAAGTATGCCAAGATATCACTGAAAAATGTTCTTATCTTCTTTAAATGAAAGAATTCATTTAATCCAAAAGTGTGACCGAGAATGACCTCAAACATTTCACAGTACCTTTTCTGTGTTACTTGTCTTAAGTTTAATGCTAATGTGAGATCAGGATTTCATGCAAACTACCACTTAGATCGGAAGCCCAATTATTTGCCTTAGTTTTCCTAATCCCAATTTTGTTCTTATTCTCTAACTAAATTATTTTCAGGCTGTTTTTCATTTACCTGTTCTGAAAGCTCAGAAATGAGGAAAAGAAAGAACACAAACCAGTTTAATGCAATGAAAAAAAATTTCGGGTGCACTTAGAACATCTAAATGGCTTTCCACTTTCCTTGGTCACTAAATACTCGCAAGGTCTTAGTCTATTAGTTACTAAGGTAACTCAAAGCTGGCAATATGTTGACATACCTTTCAAGGCCAACAGATTTTTCAGTATTTCACAGATAATGTCACATTAACCTCAAACTTGGCCTTTTCCCAAAAGAAAAATGGTTGTTTGAATGAATCTGTTACAATTTTATTTTTTGTTTTTTTTTTTTTAAAGGAGCTTTTTGCTCACTTCCCTTCAGCTCAGGTATCATTGATCCTGTTTTTAGAATAACATAATAGTACAAGTCAGATATCTTTATTGATGCCTGCAGTAAACCACTCATTTGCCCCTTTTGCCAGATACTCACAGCCTGAGTCAGAATCTGTGTAGTCATCCAAATGGTGCTCAAAAGAGAGGACATCCTTTCATTTACCCAGACAGCCCCACAAAGATATTCCTGGTGTAGGGACGCCTGGGTGGCTCAGTGGTTGAGTATCTGCCTTTGGCTCAGGGCGTGATCCTGGAGGCCCGGGATGGAGTCCCACATTGGGCTCTCTGCATGGAGCCTGCTTCTCTTCCCTCTTCCCATGTCTCTGTCTCTCATGAATAAATAAATAAAATCTTTTAAAAAAAGAATATTCTGGGTATAAATCAAGGCAAAGAGGATGTCTTTAGGATAGAAATGGACAGTCTTCTTGCCTTTTTTGCCATTAATCATGGTGTATAAATTCACATGTGCAAAGTAGGATTTTCTGTCCTCATGTTGAGAATGAGAAGTTGTAGCCAGGAATCTAGTGTATTCCTCTCATAGCCCATCATTACAGTGGGAAGGCAGATGTGCTACCTGGTGTGTCTAAGAATCAGCTGCTAGTCAAATTTACTCACGGCACTCACTGAAAGGAAAAAAATATGGTGAAGAGAGTTAGTCTTTTCCAAAGAACCCAAATTAATAGTAAGACAAATGTAAATTTGAGCAGATAAATTAAATATTAACAAAATCTAATATACTGACAGCAGATGATCTCTCTGTTTAACAATGTATATACTTAAGAAACATTTGAGATAATGTACATATAATAAATCTGATCCAAGAAAATGCCAGTATCTAAAATCATGGTAGTGTTCAACCATTTGCAAACCCCCGCCTCTGCCACCCGCCGCCCAAACACATAAATCTTGATATTTGTGGTGGTGAATTCCTTCTTCTTCTAAAGTTCTTCTTGTTCTTGGAGATTAAGTAGTTCTTGGGAGCTCTGAAATGTATTTACTTTCAGGGGCATCTGGCTGGCTCAGTCAGCAGAGCATGTGAGTTTTGACCTTGAGTTTGTGAGTTCAAGCCCCATTGGGTTAGAGATGACTTAAAAAAATTGTTTTTAATTTATTTACTTTCAGTTTAGTGAACTTCAGGTATCCTTAAACTTGACCTTATTTACTTAGATTCTATTTTTAAAATATTTCTGAATCTTGCCAGTTATATCAAGTTCATATTGAATTCATCAAAGGGGTTAATAAAATGAATCTGAATAAAATATTTTCTCTAAAGCGATAGTGTGCTTTCCAGTTTAGCCCTGTAATAGTTAAAATGCTAAACTAGCACTATAGTCAATTCAGTGATTTATTTACTTATGTAACTTCTCACTTAAAGTTTGCTTTATTAAAACTAATTTTTATTATTTCCCTGTGGCAATCTAAACTTTGAAGAGTGGGGAAATTATCCACCCTATGCATATTTTGTACTAGATTATTAACATCCAGTTATGTTGTAGTTGATTTAAAAGTGTTGAAAAACAAATGAATGTTTTGCTTACTGCAGAAAAGCTTGTCATTGAAAATTCAATGTTAGTGAATACCCCATTTCTGTATTCATGATTATAAGAATACCAATTTGCATGGCACTTTAGGATAACTAATGAACAGTGTAAGATTAGAAGTTGGAGGTTACTTTAAGTCATAATACTTTTCAAGAAACATTTTGTAGCTAATAATCCTGTATTATGTACTTGAAAGTTGCTAAGAGAATAACTCTTAAATGTTCTTACCACAAAAAAAGAATTAGTAATTGTGTGACACATGGAGGTGTTAGCTAATGCCATGGCAATAATCATTTTGCAATATGTAAGTGTATCAAATCAACACATTGTCTACCTTAAGCTTACACAATGCTATATGTCAGTTGTATCTCAGTAATAAAGCCAGCAAAAAGAAATATTTTGTTTGTTGAAGTCCACTGTGAACAATGTAAAGTTTGAAAACAGAATCAACAGAATAAAAAGCTGTAAGACAAAGAATTGAGTGCATTTTTTCATAGTTGCATATTCAGGTTTGTCTAGGTAAAAATAACTTCTTTGGTGTTTCCCCATTTTAGCTGGGGTTTTTTTCTGCTTATTTGTAGTTTGTTTTGTCTCACTTATGTTAATGAAATTCTAAAAGGGCAGCCAAATGTCACGAAGCTTTATTTTATCACCTAACTCTTCGGTTTTTTAAAACTAGGTTCAAAATTCAATTATGATCACATAGATTGTTGTCAAATAAGCTGCCTTAAATAGAATCAAATATTAACTGTAACATAGGAAAATGTAAAAACATTTGGAAAGGAGCAATGCTTGGAAAAGTTCTAAAATGTAAGAAATAATCTGATAATATAATTGAAATTGTGTTTTCACATACTGAAAAGATAATAAATAGCCTTTGCCTTGTCAGGTTTTATTGAAGAGGTGATACACTGAGAGTTTGTTTTCTCTGTTTTTGAGCTGTATATAACTTTTGATTCTTTATATTTTCACTGAATATATTTAACATGTAACACTAAATTTAAGGTATATGTTACTTTCATACATTTATAGATTGTAATATGATTGCTATTGTAGTGACATTTATCACATTATATAATAACAGTAAAATATTGTTTATATTCATGATACTGTGCATTAGATCTCTGTAGCTTATTTACTATTCATTCCATGTTTGTACCCTTAAATAGTATCAGTCATATCCCCCACCCCTCTCCTTATGGTAACTATTATTCTACTCTGTTTTTACAAGTTTGAGTTTTTTAGATTCCACGTATAAGTGATATCATACAGTATTTGTTTTTCTCTGTCTGACTTACCTCATTTAGCATAATGAGCTCTCTGTCCATCCATGTTGTCACAAATGGCAGGGTATCCTCCTTTCTCGTGCTGAATAATATTCCATTGTGTATAGATACCACATTTTTTTTTTATCCATTTATCCATTGGTAGGCATTTAGTTGTTTCCATATCTTGGCCTGATTCTTTTCAAATTAAGAAACTTTCCCTTAAATATTTCACTACCGTTGCTTTACTCAAGAAGAACAAACACTGTAATATATTAGAAGGAATGGGATAAACCCTTAAAGTCAATTCATCCAGTCTGAGAAAACCTAGTCGTATATGGCCAGTTATACTATCAGAGAAGCAGATAATAACTGAATCACAAATACTTTATCATTTACTCAAAGCCTAGCACTGTGGCAGGAGTTGATGAGTACAAGGCAATTATTAGACATTTAAAGGAAATGTAACCTTATTTTGTAAGTAGGCTAGTCAAGCAGGATATATTGATGACATAATCATGCTTAATCTTTCCTTCTAAACCATAAACTACTTAGGATCTGGGATTGGTTCTTATTCAACTCCTTATTCTTCATAACTGGTATCACTGAATCCTGGATTCAGAATGTGAACAGATGAAGGAACAAAAACCAGACTTTTTCTTCTTGACAATTTAGTGTAAATCCTGGTAAGAAAGACTCCCATGGAATGTGAACTGGTGCAGCCACTCTGGAAAACTGTGTGGAGGTTCCTCAAAGAGTTAAAAATAGACCTGCCCTACGACCCAGCAATTGCACTGTTGGGGATTTACCCCAAAGATTCAGATGCAATGAAACGTCGGGACACCTGCACCCCGATGTTTCTATCAGCAATGGCCACAATAGCCAAACTGTGGAAGGAGCCTCGGTGTCCATCGAAAGATGAATGGATAAAGAAGATGTGGTTTATGTATACAATGGAATATTACTCAGCAATTAGAAACGACAAATACCCACCATTTGCTTCAACGTGGATGGAACTGGAGGGTATTATGCTGAGTGAAATAAGTCAATCGGACAAGGACAAGCAGTGTATGTTCTCATTCATTTGGGGAATATAAATAATAGTGAAAGGGAATATAAAGGAAGGGAGAAGAAATGTTGGGAAATATCAGGAAGGGAGACAGAACATAAAGACTCCTAACTCGGGGAAACGAACTAGGGGTGGTGGAAGGGGGGAGGAGGGCGGGTGTTGGAGGGGAATGGGTGACGGGCACTGAGGTGGACACTTGACGGGATGAGCACTGGGTGTTTTTCTGTATGTTGGTAAATTGAACACCAATAAAAATTAATTTAAAAAATCTTAAAAAAAAAAGAAAGACTCCCATGATTATGATTTCTCTAAACTGCCCTGCTTGTCCCTACTATCCCTCATAATCAGCTAAATTTCTCTACATAAAACAGAAGAGACTGACTCTCAGCTGTTTTCTGTTAAAAAAAAAAAAAGTTATCTTACTCATGTGGTGACCTCTCATGATTTTCTAGCCTTTTGTGGCTTTTGTGTGCTTTAATGAAGACCCATACATATGCATTGTTTCCTTCAAAACCATTGTTATGAAAATATTCTGAATCTATAAAAGCACTTTCTAGTTCCTTTCCATCCTTGGAAGCCAGCCACTTTTTTAAAAAGATTTTATTTATTTATTCATGAGACACACACACAGAGAGAGAGAGAGAGAGAGAGAGAGAGAGGCAGAGAGAGAAGCAGGCTCCTTGCAGGGAGCCCAGTGTGAGACTTGATCCCGGGACCCCAGGATCACATGCTTGGCTGAAGGCAGGCGCTCAACCACTGAGCCACCCAGGCATCCCGGAAGCCAGCCACTTTTAACGTTAGTTACAGTAATCAAGATTCTTGGTTCAAATTATTTTTTGAAAATTGTACTCTTGGTGTTGGGGGTAGGAGAAGATGGCAATCTCCACGGACAAATTATGAAAACAGAATACATAGCCTGAAAGTAGAATATGGACCTAAATATCCAGGAGCCCCTCTATCAGTTAGATTTGTAACCAAAATTAATATGAATGGAATTAATAATTCCAGTAGAATGGTGGATGCACAGAGCATACCAGTGTTGGCAAAATAGCAAAATATAACATTAAAGTTGTACTTCAGGAGCTAAGATGTCTAGTGATGTCCAAATATAGGAAGTTTCCACAGCCACCAGAAGGACAAACACAGAACAACTAATTTTAGTGGATCTCAAACTTGTCTTAAACCAACAATCTTCTACTCGTGTTAATGTCTTGATTAAATATCACAGTGCAGGGCAGCCTGGGTGGCTCAGCGGTTTAGCACCACCTTTGGCCCAGGGCGTGATCCTGGAGACCCGGGATTGAGTCTCACATCAGGCTCCCTGCATGGAGCCTGCTTCTCTCTCTGCCTGTGTCTCTGCCTCTGTGTGTGTGTGTGTGTGTGTGTGTGTGTGTGTGTGTCTCATGAATAAATAAATAAAATATTTAAATATATATATATATATTTCACAGTGCAGAGTACCCACACATTAAGTAAAAGAATTCCAGCTGGTAAACATGACCTGGACATTGGTAAGAATATATTTAAAATATATACACCATTGTGTTTTCAGTTTACAGGAGGAAAAATGAAGCACAATTTTCCTTCCTCTTGTTGAGACACCGTCACTTAAGCATAAACTCGGAGTACTCAAAATAGAATTCAGGTTTACAAAATGAAAGCCTGGGAGAAGAGTCAGATTACTATAGAAAAGTAAAAAAAAAAATCTCAAGAAGGGAAAATAGGCATGCTTTATCCATCTTGCTTCATGAAAGAGCTTCAGTTGAGATTGTCTAAAGTAGCAGGTACAATGAATATTGCCACAAATTGTGAATGTTTGAAGCGGTATGAGAGCTGACTACTCGTAGTATCATAAATATGTTCAGAATTGTTTTGATGCCTGTATTTTATAAGAAAAAATGTTGTGGAGGAGGTCGATGAATTTCTGTTAAAAGCCATTCCTTTGTGTTACATGTAATAGCGTAAATATTGGTTTACAGTCTTCATTTGACAAACCATGCATTTAAGTGAAATCAGCACAAAGGAAATAGGTGTACAGATATGTGATTTGGAGATTAAAGTGAGTCTTAAAATGTGGACAAAATGTGGAATGTGTCCTCAGGGGAGGAAATTGCACTCTTTAGTTGGCCAGTTGCACAATAAAGTTCATCATGTCAGTTTTGACTGCTTATTTGGGACAATATATCCTTTTACTCATAAAGCATTTAAAAATTTTGAGAAAGATAAGCACAGGAGGGAGGG
The DNA here is from genome assembly GCF_018345385.1 of Vulpes lagopus. Taxonomy (NCBI): domain Eukaryota; kingdom Metazoa; phylum Chordata; class Mammalia; order Carnivora; family Canidae; genus Vulpes; species Vulpes lagopus. Next base: position 25,586,036 of record NC_054848.1, read on the forward strand.
GAAAATGTTAGTTGTCTAGTTCTGATCAGTTGAAATGGTAATAGGAAAAAAAGGCAACTGTGATTACTTAAGATTCTGGGGGGAAACAAAACTGCTTAACCAACATGTTCAACTCAAGAGCTCCAGAGGAAAAAGAACCCTTGTCTTTGACAAGGGTGCTCCCAGGTCCATCCTTGAATTTTTGATCCCTGAGGGAGTCTAGTTGACATTTTGTCTTGGAACTTTAAATACTTTGTATTCACGTTCTGGCAAAGCCCTTTATTAGAACTTTTCCTTACTGATGCCTGGTCATTTGGTTGCCCTCTCCCCAAATTTCTAGATTCTTCTGTGAATGCCTACAAGTCATCATATTGCCAATATGAAGTTTATTAAGAGAAACCAGCTCACTTCTACTCTTGTCACTCTTCAGAAGCCAGCTGATCAATTGTAAAATAGTAAGAGTAGCTACCATTATTGCATGCCTAATTTGTTCTAGTACAGTAGTAGGCATTCTATACATGTTTCTTAATGATAGAGAGCAGTCATTTTATTCAGTAGAAGTATGTACACCTTTGTTCTGCAGTAGGTTATCTGGCCCAACATGTAAGAATCCGTAAATACTTGAGGTTAAGATTTCACAGCTTTGTAACTGGTTTTGTTTGCTCCTCCATCCACAGACCAGGACACACACATTTCACAACTGTGGAAAGAAAAGCCTCATGTGTGCTGTCACCAGTGGCCTGAGGCCTCAGTTTTATTCTTTATTCTAGCTCTAAGATGGACCCTAGGGAAGGTTATAAAAATTGTAATATTGAAAGTCGAGAAGGGGTTATTGTTTAGTAAATCCCTGCCCCAGGGAAGGAATAGATGGAGCCTCAGTGGATGTCTTCCTTCCTTACACAGTTCACTATGTTACAGAGAGTATGGTCACATACCGCCCGTGTATGTGCCATAGCATCGCAAGGGACATGTGAACCCCAGTGGGATCACTTCCTTCCTGGAAAGAATGTTGGTTGGTGTTGTTGAGATTGCCTGGTCTAGTGCTTTAGCACCCAGAGTACTGCCACAAATGTACTGGGTCACTTCAGGATGTTGGCTCCCTTTTAGGGGGCCACTATTTGGCAATACATAAAAACAAAGGGATGCAGGGTGCCTGGGTGGCTCAGTGGGTTAAGTGGGTTAAGCACCTGCCTTCAGCTCAGGTCACAATCTCAGGGTTCTGGGATGGAGCCCCATATCAGGCTCTCTGCTTCTCCCCCTGCTCCTCCCCCCCTGCTAGTGCGCTTGCTCTCTCCCTCTCTCGCTCTCTTTCTCTCTCTGTCTCTCTCTCTCTCTCAAATAAATAAAATCTTTTTTAAAATGGAAGGATTCATTTAGGCTTCTCTTCAAACTAAACAATCCATGAACAAAACTCTGAGAAATTGTTTCACTAAATATATCATCACTACTAACACCATAACCTCTAAGGTGATTCCAGTCAGAAAAGAAACTAAGACACTATAGCCCTACACATGCAGGCAGATTTAAGAAAGTAATGGTGGCCCTCATTCTGCAACTGTATCCTATGTGCAAAGAGTGGGTTCTGTGAACCAGACCATACCCCTCCTCCAGAAGTTGAGCAGCAGCTGTACCCAGGCCCTAGAGCCTGGCACAAAGACCAGCAATCCTTATCCCATAAAGTCACAGCAACCTTCACCCTCAACACTTCTTACTATGTCTCCCCTCTTCCTCAGATTAGAAGAAAGTGGTATTTGTAGTTATCTGTGATCTAAATGTGGGTGAAACTTTGTTGTTGCTGCTAAACTGTTTTGCTCTCTGGCTCAGTACTTGTGCCCAAACCCCACAGTCCTGTCTAGCAGAAGACCTATGTTTAAAGTCTCCTATTTGTGAAATAATATGTGAAAGTAGTGAGATGGTGTCCATTATTTAACAACTGTCTCCTCACCCTGGAATAAGTTTCTTTTGTAAAGGATTGACAGAACCCGAACTGTAAATACGGTGAATGGAGCAATACCATGTCACTGACTGCAGGGACTTGTCCCTTTAACCTCTTGAACACACAGACACACAGTGGGTGATGTGCTTGAGGTTTAGAAGTAAAATCTTTGGTTTAATCCTCAAATGCCATGATTTATAAAACATTTAGCTTTCACACTGCTAGCAGGTAAAGGTCACCTACCAGTATTTTTATTTTTTTCTAATGGTAAAATGATATATATTTGTTCCAGGAAATCTGGGAAATTCGGAAACATACAGAGAATGCGAAGCTAGCGTATTATCCAATTAACCACAGAAAATCACCATTAATATTCTAGCGTATTCCTTTTTTTGTTGTTGTTTTAAATTTCCTTTAACACGTTGATTCATTCATTCATCAACTATCACAGTTTTCAACCTGAGCTACACATTTGGATCACCTGGGGAATTTGAAAAATGCTGATGTGGGGGGTCCACTCTCCTGATTCTAATTCAGTTGCTTGGGATAGGGCATGAGCTTCAAGATTTTTTTTAAATAAGCTCTTAGCCCAGCATAGAACTCTCCATGGGACTTGGACTCATGACCCTGAGATCAAGACCTGAGCTGAGATAAAGAGTTGGATGCTTAACTGACTGAGCCACCCAGACACCCCTAGGCATCAAGATTTTTTAAAAGATTTTATTTATTTATTTATTTATTTATTTATTTATTTATTCATGAAAGACACAGAAGACAGAGACGCAGGCAGAGGGAGAAGCAGGCTCCTCGCAGGGAGCCCAATGTGGGACTCGATCCCCAACTCCAGGACCACGCCCTGAGCCAAAGGCAGACGCTCAATTGCTGAGCCATCCAGGTGTCCCAGCATCAAGATTTTTATAAAAGATTTATTTATTTGAGACACGGGGAAGGACAGAAGGAGAGAATCCCAACTGACTCCCTGTGAGCACAGAGCCTGATGTGGAGCTCAATTTCAGGACCCTCAGATCATGACCTGTGCTGCAATCAGGAATCAGACACTTAACCAACTGAGCCACCGAGCTGCCACGGCATCAAGATTTTTTTTAAGTATTCTTCCTAGATGACTCTAATGTGCAATCAAGATTGTAAAAACACTGATTCATCAGATTTCTATGATGTACCTGACATTGCTTGGCATAGAAATGACAAGAAGATGTAGAATGCCCCAAGAACCTTAATTCTTGTGGAGGGATAGACAAATGAAGGAACAGTTTGGGGAACCTAAAATAAATATTATAATGGAGGACTCTACAAAAAACTGTAGAGAAGCACAGGAAAAGGAACCCTTTACTCCGTCTTGAAAAGTCAGGACAAACATTTCAGAGAGTAAGGCAGGCAGACAAATGAGGTGAGCATTCCAGTTGTAGAAGCATAGGAGAGCATAGAGTGCTTCAAAACTCCAGGTGCTTAAACTGTTTGTAGATAATGCTGGGTATGTAGGCAGCAGGCAGGTCCTAAAGGATCTCGTCGGTATTGAGAATGATGGGCAGCCCTTGAGAAGCTTTTGCACAGCAAAGGATACAGTCAACAAAACTAAAAGACAACCTACAGAATGGGAGAAGATATTTGCAAATGACATATCAGATAAAGGGCTAGTTTCCAAAATCTATAAAGAACTTATTAAACTCAACACCAAAGAAACAAACAATCCAATCATGAAATGGGCAAAAGACATGAAGAGAAATCTCACAGAGGAAGACATGGACATGGCCAACATGCACATGAGAAAATGCTCCGCATCACTTGCCATCAGGGAAATACAAATCAAAACCACAATGAGATACCACCTCACACCAGTGAGAATGGGGAAAATTAACAAGGCAGGAAACAACAAATGTTGGAGAGGATGCGGAGAAAAGGGAACCCTCTTACACTGTTGGTGGGAATGTGAACTGGTGCAGCCACTCTGGAAAACTGTGTGGAGGTTCCTCAAAGAGTTAAAAATAGACCTGCCCTACGACCCAGCAATTGCACTGTTGGGGATTTACCCCAAAGATTCAGATGCAATGAAACGTCGGGACACCTGCACCCCGATGTTTCTAGCAGCAATGGCCACAATAGCCAAACTGTGGAAGGAGCCTCGGTGTCCATCGAAAGATGAATGGATAAAGAAGATGTGGTTTATGTATACAATGGAATATTACTCAGCAATTAGAAACGACAAATACCCACCATTTGCTTCAACGTGGATGGAACTGGAGGGTATTATGCTGAGTGAAATAAGTCAATCGGAGAAGGACAAACAGTGTATGTTCTCATTCATTTGGGGAATATGAATAATAGTGAAAGGGAATATAAAGGAAGGGAAAAGAAATGTTGGGAAATATCAGGAAGGGAGACAGAACATAAAGACTCCTAACTCGGGGAAACGAACTAGGGGTGGTGGAAGGGGAGGAGGGCGGGTGTTGGAGGGGAATGGGTGACAGGCACTGAGGTGGACACTTGACGGGATGAGCACTGGGTGTTTTTCTGTATGTTGGTAAATTAAACACCAATAAAAGTTAATTTAAAAAAAAAAAAAAAAAAAAAAAAGAAAAGTTTTGAGCAGGTTAATGACGCAATTACCTCTGTGTCTAACTCACTTGTCTCTGGCGTCGATGTGGATTTAAGGGCCTGGGGAGACCAGATGCAGCAAGACGAGACCCAAGTCTCTAACAAAACTGCAAGAGAGCAAGCATGACTCCTTCTGACTCCCGAAGAAGTCTCCTAGAGATTCGTGGTTATCACAATATCTTGCACTTGAATTCTAGGCAGTCATGGTAAAGCTTTCTTCTGTTTTTCAGAAACAAAATTCTTTTCAAAGCCTAATGCTTTGTTCCTGGGGATCAGCAAGGATCCCAATAGGAAGTATAACTTATCCCCATGTAGTTCAAAACTAAGAGATCTTAATACAGAGTTGAGGGGAAAATGAGGCATGCTGAGGCACCCAGAGTCTAGCAGCAGTGGAAAGTCATTGCCACTTCTAAGGCTGAAGGGGAAGAGGGCGAAGCAGACACTAGGGAGAACCAGAATCGAGGAAGAGACGCTGCCAGCAGGTGTGGACCTTGTTCTCTTTCTTCCCCCAACCTCTGACCTACCAATGACTCCCATTGGCCAAACCCAACTTGAAGCCATTCATAAGGAAGCACAGGAGATTTCATTCAGAGTGGTCAGACTCCTGGGAGCATCACGAAGGTCAGAAAAGGACAGAGAATGCATCCAAAGGCCAACGGAGAAGAACGAGCCTGTGGATGAACATGATTTCATAGCAAAAAGATCTTAGATATGACCTCCCTCCAATATTCAGTAGATGCCTAAGGAAAATCATGGTAGACTGACAACAACACATCCCCGGGGAATAAAACAGGAACCCTCTTCCCATGAACCAGACTACTATTTTCCCTCACTCCACCCTTCTTCAATTATCAAATGTTAAATTATAAATTCAAGCTTTTTATTAGCCTAGAAGTCAGGGTAAAACTGAGCCACTGGGGTGGGTGAGACTGGATCCCTCATATGAAGAATTGCAACATCATTACTATTGTGTATACTGACTCTTGATATTTAAAAATGTTCCTCATCAAGGGTGCCTGGGTGGCTCAATCCATTAAGCATCCAACTCTTGATATCCACTCAGGTCATGACCTCAGGGTCGTGGGATCGAGCCCTGCACTGGGCTCCAAGTTCATCACAGACTCTTCTTGTCCCTCTCCCTCTGCTCATCCCCCCTGCTCACACACACACACACTCTCTCTCAAATAAATAAATTAAATCTTTAAGAAAATTTTTAAAAATTAAAATGTTTCTCATCATTCAGCTCTGAGACTCTGCAGCAGTGGTTTACACATGACGTGAAGACATTTGTTTAAAAATATTTTCATTATACTTTTTTTTAAGATTTTATTTATTTATTCATGAGAGACACAGAGAGAGAGAGAGGCAGAGATACAGGCAGAGGGAGAAGCAGGCTCCATGCAGGGAGCCTGACATGGGACTCGATCCCAGGTCTGCAGGATCATGCCCAGGGCTGAAGGCAGACGCTAAACCGCTGAGCCACCCGGGCTGCCCTTATTTTCATTATACTTGCTTATATGTATACCTTTCTGCCCCATCAGATTGTGAAGACCTTAAAGGCTTTGTCTTATTGTTTCTGTAGCTTTTACATGAGCTCGTACACTTTTTTGTATATTGTCACTGCTCAGAAAATCTATATCAAATGCTGAAAGGAACTGCTATGTTAAATCTGTATACAATTTAAAAATTCTATTTGTTGTTAGTCAATTTGTTGAATTGAAAGTACTATACTTCTGTGCAACACTTGGATCCTCAATCTTTTTTTTTGGATCCTCAATCTTAAAAGTATTTAAAGATGTTAACTGGAATTATTGTCATGATCATTCTGCAGTATATACAAATATTGAATCCTTACACTGTATGAAATATGCCTAATATTGAAATGATATTGAAGTCATTCCATCTTTCTTTGATAATTTGAGAAAGCTTTCAAGATGCTTCAGGGCCTCAGGGTCACTAGTGAGAATATCAGTTTTCAATTATCCGTGTGAGAGAAAGCATTAATAGGAATTTCTAGTTGATAAAATATCAAAAAAGTAGACTTTATTTTATTATGGTTGGTTCTCATTGAAGTAACTGGAATGTGGCCTGTTGACCTTTATACTTAAAAGTCTCTAATCTTATTACATAAAGTTAGTTCTTGGTGTTCAAAAGTCCTTGCTTCATCCTGCTCCCCATAGTCTGTTCTGTGAAGAGGAAAAAAAGTTTTCAAGCTCTCCCAAGATGACTGAAGTTGACCTGCAGGCTTGAATAAAAGAGACATCTCTTAGGTCCACAGTGACAATCTCAATCCTTCTAAAGATCTTCTATTTCACTGCCAGGGGCTAAAAAAGAGCTTTGTAACATTCAGCTGTCCTGCAGGGTTTAATGCTTCCACTAAATAAAATCTTTTATTTTGGATTTAGGCGAAATGTTCCCATCACTCATGAGTATGCTGAAAGACTGTAAAATACCTCATACAGTTGCAGCAAAGACAAGGTATGTTTGAATGAGAAAAATACATGAATTATACTTTTTAATAATGGAAGAGATTTCTTACAACCTTCATCCCCACACACATCTAAGCTTGATGAAAAGTTGTACAAAACTCCATTTCATAAAAGTAGTTTCAACTTCACACACTTTTTACTTGTTTCTTTCAACACAAAGCATTTTTCTGTATATCACCCCTAACATAAATCAGTTTTCATAAACCAGTTTTTATTATTTTATTTCCTATGTCTTATAGAACTAAAAACTATTATTTGGGTTATGGTGCTGGTTATAGATCTCTTTCATACTCTTTTATGTCAGGTCGTGCTTTTGTGAAACAGAAGAATTCACACGTGTGCACGTGCGTGAACGCACACACTAGCTTTATAGCTGTTCCTCCCACTAATTGGCTGACAAAGCAAGAGAAAGGAAGATCCTGGCTCTAATTTTGCCACACAGTCTTGCTAGTCTGGTTGGTGCATACTAACAGAAGTGAATAAGTATTCCTCCCAGTACATTGGTTCCTCTGGGAAGCTGGTATGTTCTCTATGGCCATGAGACTGAAATTGTTTCAGTTGGCTTCAACAAGTGTGGGAGTGTCTGTTAAGCCAAAAAAAAGAGAATTTTAATGAAGCTAAGAATAATGGTGACCAATTAGGTCTAGCTTAGCCACTTTCCACTAAGTCCCAACCTTCAAGCATGCATTTAAGTTTTCATCTCATTTAGCTGGTAGTCGGGTGACCACATAAAGGGAGTCTCATTATAAAATTGATGTTAATGGCCATGGAGAAAATCAAAGACCATAGAGATGTTTGGGGATTTTCTCCAGTTAAACCCATCATTTACTAAAAGAGGTGAGTTTAGATAGAAGAATTTAGAAACTACTTCCACTTATACCTTGTCAGGAAGCCTGGTATTCTATAAATTACAGGGGAAACTTTAGATAGACTAAAATAACGAGTATTGCCAACTTTAAAAAAAAATGTAAGGCTAAGAGAAGAAGATATAACCCAGTTTTTAAGTAACTGTGAGGATGAATTTACTGACCTAATTCTAATATAGTAGAACCCAGTTGAAAGTTGAAAGATATAGTTCACTGATAATAAAAGTGCATAACAATCTTAAAGAAGTAGTACCCCCTGGAAATCTGAAGATTGGATTTCTGACCTTTCTGATCGTGCTTCATCTCATTGGTTCTTCAGAGCCTGGAGACTAGACTGGATACTCATGACTGATCTAACTGCAGAAGTTCACTCTTACTTATTTTCTCTCTGGTCAAGGGTATAGTGTTTGCTCTGTTAAATCATCCCTGATGTCTTGACTATTTTCTCTTAAACTTCCTTCCTAATTGATGGGAAAGTAAGAGATTAAGACACCATTTCTGACATCAAAAAGGGGATGAGCACTGGGACACATGGGGGGCTCACCAGTTAAGTGTCCAACTCTTGGTTTCGGCTCAGGTCATGATCTCATGGTCCTGGAATCGAGCCCCGCATTGGGCCCCATGCTCAGTTTAGAGTCATCTTGGGATTCTTTCCATCTGCCCTTCCCGCTTAAGCTCTCACTCACTATAAAATAAATAAATAAAATCCTTTAAAAAAAAAAAAGAAGGGGATGAACATTTAAAAAGGTGAGGGGAGTCATCACCCAGGATGGGTTAAGTGTAGGGTTAGGGGAAATGTTAGGAGAAGCCATACCTAAGAAAAGTCTTGATATATGTTTGGGATTGAGCTAAGTAAAGGAACTAGAGAAAGTCTTCCAAACAGAAGAAATGAAAGGAAAAGCTCTGAGGCTTGACATGACATGGCTAGTGCAGAAAATCATAAGAAGTCTGGTATGCATTCAAGAAGCATTAAGTGGGAAGTGGGAAGTGATGAGAACTAAGTTCATAGAGAAATTTCTAGCACAGATCAGATCCTGCAGGTGTATATCATGCTAAAAAGCTGTGTTTTGTTAAGTCGCTTAGTATAGAAGATAAGTTTGAGGGACATAGGACAAGAATCAGGGTGTTTCTTAGAAGTCCAGGTAAATGCTTCTACCTCAAAATTGTCAGCATAAATCTGTCTCAGAATACTTCATTGACACATGTAATGAGCTGTCTCAAAAATGAGGATAAACACATTGTTTTGGAATTTAAACTTTAATTTGAGATAAAATTTTGCACCAATTCAATAGTTGATAAATATGAACAAAGAAATGACATTATACTTTGGAATAGCTGCTGGAATAAAAGGAGAATTTAAGACTGCTTACCAACCCCATTGGTTATGCAACCAAACCCTTTAGTTATATAATATGTCCTAGAAAGAAGACTGACTACCTTTGGACAACGGCTGCCTCCTCCTCCTTAGATATTTTGAGTGAAGATTAAAGTAGCACAGGCTTATGTAAAAGTTACCTTTCTAGTTATGAATAGATGCATCAATCTCGTGAGGGCATGTATGCGTGTGCCATGATCATATCACATACCTTACACCTAGCACTTCAGTGGTACGTGGTGGGTTTTATGTGTCTATTTTAAAACTGATTTCTGAAAATAGTAGCTATTTAACTTGATAAGCAACTGACACATTTGGCTTAACAACAGCCCCAAAATTGTGTGAGAAACTGCATCTTATGAGCATCCTAAACTGAAGGACAAAACAGGAGGCACAGTGAGAATGCCTAGAATAATACATGGGTGTTTGAAGTGTGCCTGACTTGGCTTGTCCACATCTACTCTAAGAAATGTATTTAGTAGCATTAATTTAACCTTTATCCTACATAAACTGCCCAATAGTGCTCATTACTTCTTCTGTTGATATCATGCACGGTAGGCAGATTGCTGGCCCCCCAAAGATGCCTACATGCTAATCCTTAGAACCTGTGAGTGTGTTATGTTACATGACAAGAGCAACGTAAGTTTGCAGGTGAAAATAAGGTTTCCATTCATCTGACTTTAAGATAAAGAGATTATCCTGGACTATCTGGGCAGACCCCAGATGATCACAAGGGGCTTTAAAGATGGAAAGGTGCCACCAGTTAAGGAAGGCAGGTGATCTGTAGAATCTGGAAAAAAGGGAGAAATTAAATTCTCCCCTGGGGGCTCCAAAAGGAGTGCAGCCCTGCCAACACCTTGATTTTAGTCCATTGACACCCATTTTGGACTTGTGACCTCCAGACCTGGAAGAGAATAAATTCGTGTGGATCTAAACCACTGTTTGTGGTAATTCATTATAGCAACAATTGAAATTGACACATAATGTATGTGACAGATGTCATTTAGCATTGTTAGCTGAAACTCACATCGATGCATAAAAAGGAATCTAAAGCATTTAGCTTCTACTCAATCAACTGCTTTATTCATCCTGCAACATCTGCATTTTTGTCAAAGGCAATAGGGACACAATAGGACACCAAAGAACCTTGGGGAGATATGAACAAATATGCTTTTCTATTTTTCATGAGCTGATTAGATAAGGTTTCATACAATGTTTTATTTAAAGTCCTTTCCTAAATACAATCACCTTCACCCCTTGGAGGATTTAGCCAGAGCAATTTGGCAAGTGATTATGTGAACTGAGAATTGATAATAATAATAATAATAATAATAATAATAATAATAATAATAATAAAAAGAAGAAGAAGAAGAAAATAGGTCAGTGCTGAGCTCCTTTTACCTTAACCAGATTCAGTGTTTCTTTCACTTACTTCTTCTTCACCCTCTTTCCTTCTATTTCTTCTGTTAACTGCTGCCTGTATTCTGTATTCACTTCAAGAGAACAAAGCACACGGTTTCACTCCCCCATTTCTGGACTGCCAAAGAGGACCTGGCCCTAAGGTCAGCACATTTGCGGCACTGATGACAATTGTCCGTAGGTAGCAGTTGCTACAGCTCCCCCGCTGGGGAGGCCTTGACAGCTCTCTGACCTCGTCCCTGTCCCAGTCCCCCCTCTGTAGACCTTCCTCCTCCCGCTACCTCTTGTGCTGCCGCCTGAACAAAACATCACATCAGCACTGTTTACCGCAGGAAGCCAGCCAAGGAAGTCATAACAGGACAATAGACATACAATCTGATAACCTTGTTAGCTCCAGTCAAAGCTCCTAACAAGTGGGAGAGGTTAGTGAAGTGGGATAAAACTATTGCAGTATTTGGGTTTGCTGAATTGGCTTTTCAGATTTTCTTCCCCCGTTGGGAAAAAAAAAAGTAGCATTTCTTATCCCTTTATTTAAGATTAAAACCAGGCACAAGGACACTAAACAAAACAACATGTACAAGGCTAAGGTTAACTTTTAAAAGAATATAAATTATAAACGGAGAAGGATCTACAAAGCTCATGATTGTCTTCTAATGGAAAATAACACAAAACTTTCTTTGTGTTGCCAGATCTCAGCAGAAGTGTAGTTAAGTGTGGAATAACCTTCAGTATCCAGAAAAAGTTAGGGATGTGAATTAATTTGTGTAAATGATAACCAGTAATGAACTCATTTCAGATAACAGGCAAGGATGATCAAGGTCTTTGTATTTTCTGTTTTATTTACTTCACATAACAGGATACTGTTTCAACACACAGAGATTTGGCCAGGTCTGATTCTGGCCTCTTATTGCCTCCCCATATCCACCTCATGCTTCAAGGAACATTCCAACCTTTAAAAAATATAATTTTAATCCCACCATTATCTCCCTAGTTGCAAAAGACATGAACATACACTCCACAGCCACCTAAAATGCAGGGTCTTCCACAGTGTCTTACTTACCCTCCTTCCACCTTCAGTTCCCAAGCTCTTGCCATTTCCCTGATCCTGGGAGAAATAGCACGAACCTCCAAGTCAGCACCCAGCACCAATCAGGCCCTGTGACCTGGTAAATAGTCTCTGTGCCTCAGTTTCTTCATCTGTAGCAAATGATAAAATCATAGATTCAACACGTGGGCGTGAGGATCCATTTGAATGTGTCATATTTATATTTGGTGCTATTTTAAGGTTAAAAATCGGTGAAGATTTGGCATGGCTCCTGATGTATCTTTTGCTCCTGTGTTTCCCTGAAAGGTTAATTAACCACAGCTAAGTTCATACAGGTTTAGTACTCTGTATCTATTTAGGGGATTTTACTGTGAACATTTTGTTCAACGATACTTTACTGTTTTACTAACTGGAAGTCCAAGTAATGATTCATTGTGTTTGTGTGTGTGTGTGTGCATGTGTGTGTATATGTGTGTGCATGTGTACCTGGGTATGTGCACCCTTTACCTGGGGAGAAAAAAGCTTCTTTTATAGCATCTGGAAAATTGCATTGATAGACAGTAACCATTTTCCCTTTCCTATTGCCCTTTATTTGTGAGGGGTGATAAAGTGGCATTTCTCCAATTATGACTCAGGAAGCCTGAAAATAATAAAAAGGTCTACATTGCTTCCTCTCCATCTTGTGTATGACTTAAATCGAAAAAAAAATCTTAGAAATGAAATCTGGACAATTACTTTTACATATATAGTACATGTGTAGTTCCTATTCAACAAGATGACGGTGAGAAAATAAAAATAAAAAGAACACAAAGTAATATATTTGCTATACATTTGGCACTCACCTACATAAATAGGTGGCATATTGCAGGGTTTATCTAACAATTACATAAAACAATTGGATATTCGCAGTGAGAAGTTAAATATGGATTTTTCTGTTTCTTAGCTTTGAGTGTTTTCAGTTTAAAAATAATCCTTTACATAGAGTTCCAGGCAGCCTTTTACATAGACATCTATGAATACATTGTTTGAAAGGCTTTGCTGCCCTAAATATCTTCACCACTGGTCTCTTCCAGTATCTAAAATTTGTAGCACTTTTACACCTTTGTACTAGGCCATTGAAAGACTGTTAGACAATCCACAGTATCCGGAATTGATAGGTAGATAATCATTATTCAGCAGCAATTCTAGCATGAATTAGATAAAAAAAGTTGTGGCATTTCCTGGGTTATCAATCTTCATGGAGTCTTAGACTTTGGACATGACAATTAAGACCTAGTTGATTCTAATCTTATTTTTACTCACCCAACTCAAGTGAAGGTTTGGTTTCATTGACAAGCATGCTTCTTGGCACTAGACCTAGTCTAGCTATAATTACCAAATCTTCTTTAGGAATACATTGAAGGAAGAAATGATAAGTATCTAAATTTATTCAGTGCCATCATTTCTTTTTGGAACTCAAGATAACAAATAAAATTCAAAATACTGCATCAAGGGTGCTTGGCTGGCTCAATCAGAAGAGCATGCAATTCTTGGTATTAGAGTCTGAGTTAGCCCCTCATTGGGTGTAGAGATGACTTAAATAAATAAAACCTTAAAAAAATACTAGACCATCCAAAAGTAAATATGACAACTATAAAACAGGAATATATACCACACACACTGCCTGAAGTAGTGTAAGACATTTAAGATGTCCATGAAGTACCTTACCACTCAGAGGCCAACTCTAAAGAATTCTAATGCTATATGTTCAAATAAAGCAGTGTTTTATGTTTCAATATGAAAATATTGACTCAGTTTAGCTCACTGATATGAAATGTGGAACTTATGAACCTCAAGCATACTCTAGAAGTCCCATTTTTTTTCTAAGAGTTCTTACCTGTAATCGAAGTGTAACCCAGCATGTAAACAATCAGTTTGAGTATTTGAAATGTAAATAGGAAACAGTTTATTAGCTTATTGATTGTTAGTCCCTTAGAACATGGACTAAAATTTGATTTTTAGCCAAATTGGAGACATGCCAAATAGTGGTGTAATTGGGATGCCTGGGTGGCTCAGTGGTTGAGCATCTGCCTTCGGTTCAAGGCGTGATCCCAGGATCCAGGATCGAGTCCCACATTGGGCTCCCTGTGAGGAGCCTGCTTCTCCCTCTGCCTATGTCTCTGCCTCTCTCTCTCTGTGTCTCTCATGAATAAATAATACATCTTTCAAAAAAATAGTGATGCAATTGAGAATAAGAAGAGAGTGTCAGGACCCACCGCTAGCTAAAGCCAGATGTGCTCAACTGAATGTAGCATATATCCATTTGACCTTCTATCTCCGAAATTCTAGCAACTCAGAAAAGCCAAGTGAAAGGGATTTCAAGACAGGGCTCACTTCTTGTTTATCCTGCATTTCCTATTGTACCTAGCACACCACTGAGTCTGGGCTTAGTAGGTGCACAGAGTTGAATGTTTGAGAAGGAATCAAGAGAAGTTCATTTTTTACTTCCATTCAAATGTTCTTAAGGCCACTCAGTTATTTGTATTTCTCCCCAAAGTTGATTGATTCATTTTGATCTTCAGTAAGTAACATTCCGCATTGGCTTTTCTGCATCAAAAGATTCAAATTGTATTGAAATGCCTTAGGATCAAATTAGATGTTTCTAGCATTAATAGGCATCACTTGGATGGGACTTGGACCTAGTCAGCTTTTAACTAAAGAAGGAAATACTGTGTTGATTTTAGCTAACAGGTTATTTGAAACAGCAGCTCATGTTCTTAAATGAAAAATTATCTTGTGATATGAGGACATAACTATAAAATACAGAAAGAATGGATATTTTATATGGTCTTAAAATATGGTATCCTCTACTTTTATAATTAATGTGACTCACATAGCGTCAGGGGTTTCTTAGAGAAGCCGCATGAACTGGCATTGTAGAATCTCATTCCTTCCATTCTGACACTGGCAACACAAGTCATTTATTAGTAATTACTTCTCAGACAGCAAACTTAGCCTTCTGACTACTGCAGTAGCAAAACTCCAAACTGAAATACTTCCTTAAGACATTCTTTACATTTGCAACTGCTTTTGCTTGCCCTTGGTTGTTCGGCTCCAAGCCTAAATTTACAAACTCTGTGTGTGTGTGTGTGTGTGTGTGTGTGTAAGTTCCTCAACACACTGGTACCCTTGGGAAGCCTATAATCTTTTAAACTAAGATATTTTTGGTATAAATTGTAAATTAGAACAATAACAAAAGTGACACTGTGTCTTGATTGAATTTCAAATGCAATCTTTGTTCAGTTAAAAAATAACAAACCAGATTTATTTAAAGGCTTGAGTTATGACCTTGCAAATAACGTAGCTTTGAAAATGACATGAACTCTTCTAGGTTCTTATTTTACTTCCAAATGGCTTTGCCTATAATTCACCATTAATGTTAACCCACCTTTGTAATTGAACAAATGACCCCTCATCAGAATAACAACAGAAAGAAATATCACCTCTGGAAGCAGAGATTCTCTGGGCTTTCCTGTCATAACACCACAAGGAAATGACACCTCTTTACACCATGCCTTGCTGTGGTCAGCATCTTGGGTTCCCAACATGAGGATGAAGTTCATGATTCAATGATGGTGCTCAAGCCTCTTTGACTGTTCTGTATTTGAATAAGAGACATAAGACTGAACAGAATCAGAACGTCAAAGTAGGAAGGAGTGTAAGTGATTGTCTAATTCAATCTGTCAGTACAGGTTTCCTCCACAAGCCTAGCTTTCCAGAGTTTTGGCTTGTGACCCAGGATAAAAAAGAAATGTATAAATACATTATGACGTAGTATGCACAAACTGGAGCCTAACTGGGCCTGAGAGTTTCCATAAAACAGTATGCAATGGATTCAGATACTTCCCTCCTTACATTCAATTTCCTGTTTTTTTTTAATTTTTTTATTGGAGTTCAATTTGTTAACATTTAGCGTAACACCCAGTGCTCATCCCACCCAGTGCCCCCCTCAGTGCCCATCATGCAGTCACCCCAACCTCCCGCCCACCTCCTTTTCCACTACCCCTTGTTCGTTTCCCAGAGGTAGTTGTCTCTCATGTTTCACTCATTTTCTCTCCTTTCCCCCTTATTCCCTTTCACTAATTTTTATATTCCCCAAATGAATGAGACCATATAATGTTTGTCCTTTTCTGATTAACTTATTTCACTCCGCATAATACCCTCCAGGTCCATCCACGTCGAAGCAAATGGTGGGTATTTGTCATTTCTAATGGCTAAGTAATATTCCATTCATCGAAAGATGAATGGATAAAAAAGATGTGGTCTATGAATACAATGGAATATTATTCATATCTGTTTTTAATCCACTAATAGGTTGAGACTTGTTAGACATCCTTGCTACAAAAAGTGTGGCCCGTGAACCAGCAGCTGCAGCATCACTTATAAATTTCTTAGAAATGCAGATTCATGGGGATCCCTGGGTGGCGCAGCGGTTTGGCGCCTGCCTTTGGCCCAGGGCGTGATCCTGGAGACCCAGGATCAAATCCCACGTCGGGCTCCCGGTGCATGGAGCCTGCTTCTCCCTCTGCCTATGTCTCTGCCTCTCTCTCTCTCTGTGTGTGTGTGACTATCATAAAAAAAAAAAAAATGCAGATTCATGGAGCACCTGGGTGGCTCAGTCAGTTAAGTGTTAAGCCTTCAGCTCAGGTCATGATCCCATGTTCCCGGGGTCCTGGGATGGAGCCCCACTTTGGGCTCCCTGCTCAGCAGGGAACCTACTTCTCCCTCTCCCTCTGCCCCTCTCCCTGCTCATGCTCTCTCTCTCTTTCTCTCTCTCATTCTCTCTCTCTCTCTCAAATAAATAAAATATAATCTTTAAAAGAAATTGCACAGTCTCATGCCCCAACCCAATCTAGTGAATCAATATGCACATTCTAAAAACATCCCCTGGTGATTCCCAACACTTTGAATTTTAAGAAGCATTGTGCTACATCATCCCTAAGGGTTGTCAAGCCTTTCCTTAAACCCTCTCACCATGAGGCATTTTCGTCCTCCTCAGGTGCCACTTTTTATTTTCAAACAATTGTGCTTTAGAGAAATATCTTTGTTATACTAAGTGGAAATTGGTATGTAAAGTACCAGCTTGGAGACCAGCACAGAAACAGCATTTCACAAATGAGAAATCCTTGTCCTTTCCCACAGTTACTCCACCCACTGACACTAGTGTATCTTCCTGTGAAATTAATTTAAACTTCCTTGCACATGGAAGTCTCTCTGCTAAAAATAGGGAAACTTTTGGGACTCTTGACCGTCTCTCTGATCTCACACCTAAACAGTTAACAGTCCTGGTGAATTTACCTTCCAAATATTTCTCCAGCCAAGGATGTCTCAAATCAGTATCCAATAATCTGAGGACAAAGGAGGAATGGTTAACAAACATGGAAATTCAAGGCAGAAAATTCAGCATTCACTATGTTCATTTAGTGAGACAATCTACATTCTGGGAAAAAAAAGTGACAATTCTCAGTACCTTTTGTTAATTAAGAGCTATTGTTTTGATCTCTAGAGACCCTAGAGCTCAAAAGGATGCCACTATCTAGGGTACCCTACTATCTCCCGTTTCTTTTTGGGCTATTGCTCAACTCCTTGGCTTCAGACTCAACCCTCTGGAAAATCTGGAATATTCTGCACTCATTCAAAATGCAATGAATATTTATTTCTTTGCATGCTTTCGATTCTGCCCACCTGGAGCTGGATAACTATTCCCACTGTTCATTTCAAAGTGTGTCTCCCACTGTGTGAGCTATTGAGTTGGAGAAAGGCCACTTAATTATCCATCTGTAACATAAAATGTAATTGAGAATCATCCCTGGGCTGAGACATTTTCTCCTTTGAGACTCCACTGATTGAAGTTGGGTTACATACAAGTGTGAGTATAAACATATTTCCCATATCTTTTCTGACATTCAGAATGCCTTGTATTCTTAGGAACAAGAAGAGGACTTGGTATTTAAAAGGATGTCACTGGACTGATAAGATAAAGTCATGAGAATAGATTCCTATTCCTTGGGAAATGTCTGGGATGTATGTTGAGGGGTAAGGGAGTTGTCAGGCCAGTTCTGTGATCCAGTTCCTTGGAGATGAAGTTTCCTTCTCAAAATCAGTTCTTGCCAATACTTACTACTTTGCTGCCACTGGGTCAAGGAAAAATGCTTTAAAGTTTCGAAGCTGTAGAATCTCAGGCACTGGGCTGTCTTATGAACAGTAAGATGGACAAAAGAACACTTCCCAACTTTGTCCTCTGTGTGAGTTCTTGAGAACAATCCAGTGTAATGGACAGGCCAGTCTCTGTGTTACTCGGGGAAGGCTGATGCTTCTGTAGTCCAAGCAGAACATAAAGCTTTCTGCCCCCATTGAGAATTGTTTTTATTGTTTTGCTTCATGACCAACAACTAACTGATGTGAGTTGTACTGAGCAAAACAATACAACTAAATTCTTGCATCATCGCCATGTAACGTATCAGATGACCAAATGTTAATAAGTTTTGTTGGGAGCAAAGGTGAATAAACACTTTTTTAAAAATGGCTTTACTGACATACCATAAATTCACCCATTTAAACTGTACAATCAGTGGCTTCTAGTATATCCATGGAGTTGTGCCTTCATCATCACAAGCCATTTTTGAACATTTTCATCACCCTGGAAAGAAGTCCCATACCCTTTAGTAGTCTCCTAACATTTTCCCAATCCCCCCTACTCCTAGGCAGGCACTAATCTGCTTTTCATCCACATAGATTTGCCTATTCTGAACATTTCATATCAATGGAATCATACACTATGCAGTCTTTTGTGACACTCGTTTCTTCTTTCACTTAACATAATATCTTCAAAGTTTACTCATTTATTGTAGCATACGTCAGTATTTCGTTGCTTTTTATAGCTGAATAACATTCTGTTGTATGGATATGCCACCTTTGTTTATCCCTTCATTAGTCGGTGGGCATTTCGGTTGTTTCTTCCCTTTGGCCATTATGAATAATACTGTGATGAATTTTTTGTGTACACTGGTGTTTTAAATTCCCTTCATTATATCCTTAGAAGTATAATTGATAGGTCATATGGTTATTATATGCTTAAACGTTTGAGCATCGCCCAAAGTGTCCTTCAAAGTGGCTGTACCATTTTAGGTACCCACCAGCAATATATGAGGGTTTCTGTTGCTCCACATCCTCACTAGCACTTGGGGTTATCTATTTATTTTTTATTATAGCCATCCATGTGGGTGTCAAGTGGTATCTCATTGTGGTTTCGATTTGCATTTCCAAGGATAAGCACTCTTACAAATGTCTCTCACTTACTCACATGTAAAAAGTGAATATTTCAGTTCAATTAATTCCTGGGTAGACCATGCCTGGAGAGTCTGCTAAAATTTAAAAAACAAAACAAAACACCAAGTCTGATGAATCTCCTGGGAGGAAATTTTATTACATAAGAGATTATCTGGGTTTGGGATTCAGAAATCATCATTTTGAATAATTAAATTCCCAGACCTAGTCTAAGATTTAGCCCTAATCATTAATTTTGTCTTTATTAAGAGTAGAAGTGGTAAGAATTAGAGGGAAAGTCATCTTGTATTCGTCTGGCAAATCGTCCAAGTTGCTCATCTTCTCTGAGACTGAGTTTTACCATCTACAAAATTAGGTTAATAATGCTGCCTAACTCGGGGTGCTTGGTTGGCTCAGTAGGTTGACCATCCGACTTTTGGTTTTGGTTCAGGTCATGGTCTCCAGGTGGTGCGATCGAGCCTTGCCTGATGCAGGGCTCGATCACACTCAGCACAGAGTCTGCTTGAGATTCTCTCTCACTCTGCCCCTCCCACTCATGCTTTCTCTCTCTCTCTCTTAAATTAATTAGTAAATCTTTAACAATAATAATAATGCTACATAACTCATGCCATCATGTGAGGATTACATGAGATTTTTTTCCCCATGTGAAACGCAGTACCTGACTGAACAGAAATGTTTGCTGCTATTAATGTCTAAGATGAGTCATCAGAGGTCTTCTCTGTTATAAGAACTTAAGAAAACATCCTCTGCAAACATGGAGGATTTATTGAAAATTTTGATTCGTTGTTTTCCATCTCTACAAAAGGTGTTTTTAAAATTAGCTCCAAAATTCCTCTGAAACTTAAGTTAGCTTCCAGTAAGAACAAACTCTGA
The DNA here is from genome assembly GCF_018345385.1 of Vulpes lagopus. Lineage (NCBI taxonomy): Eukaryota > Metazoa > Chordata > Mammalia > Carnivora > Canidae > Vulpes > Vulpes lagopus. Next base: position 25,605,957 of record NC_054848.1, read on the forward strand.
AACAGGCTAGTAGATAAGGCGGCATATTGTCCACCTCCCCCCAGAAGTCTTCAGTGGTGGAGAAGACTTGCAACTTTTCATCAAGTTAACTGTGATCCCACCAAAGGGTAGAAGTGACATTGAGTTTCCTCAACCAAATAATTCTGTTTGTTACAGAATGAAGGTCTTTGGATTCCCTGGCAACCTAGGAAATATAACTCCCTGGCCTTGAATCACTTAGCCTTGTCCTCAGAAATGATGCTGGACAAGGTAAGGCTTGTGTTTCTCCTGTTCTTGGTTGCTGCCATTGCCCTTTGGGGAGCCAGAGCCCATATGAGGCCCCCTATTTACAAAGTGTCTTCTGGCACAGATCCTACTCTGTCTTCCATTTTCCCTCAGAAATAAATATGCAAGCCCTCTCTTGATCCTCTACCTCACTTCCATCTAAACTTACATTTAACTCTGACTGACTTTTTCTGCCATTGATTTACAAATACATTCATTCAGCAAGCCCAAATTAAACAGTTACCCTGTGTCAGGCACCATACTGGGCTCAAAGATGACTGACTAACATAATCCAGGCCCCATGGTAGAATGGAGCAGATCAACAAATATGCCAGTGGTTATAAAACAGTGTGATAATAATGGATATTTGTCAAGGGTTGGCAGGAGAATTAAGACAGTATTTGTAAAGCACTTAGAACAGTGCCTGGCACAAAATAAGTGTTGTATGCATGTTCATGAAATGAACTACATGCCAGAAAAAAATGTTTATGCCCTGGGGGTTCTGGGAACACATACTAAGGCCACCTATCCTAACCTGAACTCCTGAAATCCTGAGCCTGGTTGGAGATGATAAGGGTTTAGCAAAGTGAAGATGTGGAAGAACCATGCTCCATGTAGAGAGAACTACATCTGAACACAAAGAGACATGAAAGAACATGACATACCTAAAGAAGTTCAAAAGTTTCATTATGGCTCAAATATAAGCAATGTGAGAAGGTACAGAGGCTAGGACCCAGATCGTCTGGTCTGTGGTGGATAAATTGCATTAATGGCCTCTATTAGCCTCTATTATGTAAGTTACGCTTTGCCATCAAGGAACACTGGGGAGGAGAATGAGTGTTGAATGGGCAAGAAGCAGTACTTGCCATTGTAACACCAAGAGAGTTGTTGGGAAGCATTTGGAAGTCTTAAATACCCTTCCAGTGAACATTATGACCTATGTTTATAGTGATCTTGTCTTCAATGAAATAATTAAAATTGGATCAAGCCACAGTGTGTTTGAAAGAATATAAAAAAGTTACTGAACTTTCTAGACTTTACAAGAAAAGTCTAGCAGTTGTTTCAGTTGAATGCTGCACTTTTCAGGTATTGGGGGTCAACAGTGTTGTTATATCAAGGTGAAATACTGAATAAGACACAAGGTCTTGGTTTACTATTCAGTGAACTATGCTTGATGAGTTTAATTAGCTCTCAGTGCCCTTTGGGGGAAAAAATTCTATTGAATGCTTTATAGCTGACATTTCCAATATAAATAAGGCCACCTCCCATTTAAGTTCCAAGCAATTGTTTCAGGAATAATGTGTTTGTATCAGAATATATAGATTTGAAATAAAATTGGTAATAAGAATCGCAGAAACATACACAGCAACATCTTGTTGGGATAGGCAGTATAACTAGTTCTTCTAACCCCAGCCAATACTTCATGTGCCCTGTAAAAATGCTTTAAAATTCATCAGTTTTTCCATTGAAGTGTGATTATTATTTGGGGGATGCTTAGTCAAAACATTTATTACTACGAAGCTGATACATTTTATTTTTTAATGATATTTTTAAAACAATATTTGCCACAGTGTCTAATTCTTCAGAACTAAATTTGGTTATTCTGTTTAAATTTCTGTGATATCAGGATGCCTGGGTGGCTCAGTCCAATAAGTGTCTGACTCTTGATTTCGGCTCAGGTCATGATCTCAGGGTTGTGGGATCAAGCCCCATATTGGATTCTGTGCTTAGCACAGAGTCGGCTTGAGGATTCTCTCCCTCTCCCTCCGCCCCTCCTCCTTTCTCGCACCCTCTCTCTGTAGCTCTAAAAATAAATAAGTAAATCTTTAAAATAAAATAAAATTTCTGTGGTATCTTAGAAGCCTCATGACCTATCCCTAGTCTATATTCCTAATCTTACTGGTTTCTACTTCCAAATAAATTCTCTACTCAAGAGTCAAATCCAAGTACAGTACAGACTTCCTTTTCACTTACCTAATCGTGCATCTTTGCCTACTCGGTCCCTTGCTCCTTGATGTCTTTCTCTCCCTCCACTGATCATGGGATTCTTCATAGTCTTTCAGTGTCTGCTGTTTCACAGAGGGCTCCATCATTCCTTTGGTCATAATTAAATTTATTCTTTTTCTTAAACTTCTTAATTCTATTTGTTGACTCCTCTCTTCTATGTGAGCTAGTTTCACATACTTTTCTGCCACTGCTCAGGCTACTGCATTCTGGTTTCTGCCTCTTCCACACCACTGAACCTGGCCTTCAAGAAATATTCACATTCTCCTTCTTGCCAAATCTAGCAGAAATTTTTTCCATCCCTTTGATACTTTTCCCATTCCTTCATTTCAAGATTCTCTTATCTTCTGCCCAGCCCCTTGAAGACTCATTTCCGGACTTGCTGTTGTACAACATTTGGGCATTAGCTCTACTCTCTGGGCCGTGGGTTGTTCTACCCTGGGTGGGTAAAAGGCACCACATTGTCATGGCCCACCACAGCTCTGTAGAGCCCCAGTCCAACCTGATGGAACATGTTATTTAATCATCACGTTGTTGGAAAGGGAAGAAATGACAGAAATTCTAGTTAACATAGTTTATACGTTCCTCTTCTGAAACATGAGGTAATAACTCTCACTTGTCACGACTGTTGGGAGGATTAATGCTATGCAGCATTCTGTGTATCTCACCTACATAACTTGTTCCTGCTTCCCCCACTAAAATGTAAGCTCTGTGCGGACAAGGCATCTTATGTGTTCAGTTCACTGTTGCATCCCTCGCTCCTTGAACTCTGTCCGGTACATAAAAGACACTTTAAAAAATGGTTGAATTGTTGATAGATGGAAAGTATTTCATAAATAGTAGTTGTGCAATGAATGATTGCTTTACTAAACCTCAGGGAATTCTATACTGTGGTTAATTATTGTAATTTAACTAAGGAAGTTTATCTGTCCCTTTGTGGTAATTTAATCTGTTTGTAATGTTATGTGTTTACTACAGTTGCTCCTGACTGTTATCTTTTTCATATCTTTAGTGTGCACATTTTAGCTTGGCTTTCTGTTATATTCTAAACGGGGCATCCATGGGTGGACTTTGTAGAGAAGACTTGGAACCTTAAAAAAAATGCATCATACACTTCAAATTCCTTGTGAAAGAAGATGAAGCATTAATAGGCAAGAATATGTTGGATGAAACACAGAGATCTCTTTACTGGTAGAGGCAAGTCCTCTTGGCTGTTTTTAACTCAGCACATATTTTTGTCATTACTGAAAGGCCTTAAATTCCAAATGCATTTTAGGGTTTGTTTAGGGGTTTTTTGGTGTTTGTTTAGAGAGAGAAAGAGCAGGGGAGGTGGAAAGAGAGAGGAAGAGAGAGAATCTTAAGTAGGGTCCACACTCAGCATTGAGCTCGATGTGGGGCTCAATCTCACGACCCTGAAATCATGATCTGAGTCGAAATTAAGAGTTGGATGCTTAACCGACTGGGCCACCCAGGCACCTCTCCAAATGCATTCTGAATCGCAGTTGCACAGAAATTGGTAATTTATTTGCTGAGCAACTCATACATAATATTGGGCTCTCGATTCTTTATCTGTAGAACCTGCTTCACATGGCAATCTCAGTGATGATACGACCTCTTTATATATTGGCTTATTTGGGTGACCAGAAACCAAAGCTAGATGAGAATAAGGATTCTGCTGTTATTATGAAACAGAAATAAACAAAGTGGATCATATGGCAGTAAAATCATGCTTTTGACTTCATAAATGTTTTATTACTTCCAGATGACTGATCTATTCACACGGGTTACTTTTTGGCAGTTCATGTATTTATTCAACAGCTGTTTATCATCTGCTATCAATTTGAGCCCCAGCTTCATACTTACTAACAGCATATTTTGGGACACTGCTCTATGCCTCAGTTTCCTTATCTGTAAAACATAAATAATGATATAACCTGCTGTATAAAACCGTAGATAGATTAAACAAGCAACTACACTTAGAATAGGCTTCAGTAAACAAAGTTCTCAACAGATGTTAGTTATCCTTATGTTATCCTAGAGGTAATACATTTCCTTTTTATTTACACAACTTTACATTAAATTGCCATCACTTGCAAGCAAGAGTCTCAGTTTAAGGAAACTGCAGCTCAAAGAGGTAGCGTGACCTGCTTGGGATCATACAACAAAATGAGTGACAGATTATCTCCGGAGACCCAAATGATTGATGTCATGAGTCTGGTGCCCCAAACAAATGATTGAGTCTCAAAAAAGTGATTGAGTCTCAAGGTTCCCCTGCACAGCTGGAGCCTGTGTAATTCCTATGGCCAAAGCAGGCCCACCTGCTTTGTGGGAAATAGCAGTGCCTATAGTTTGGAGACCTGCCTCCTGTGGATGTTCCCTTTGTATCACAGCAAGTTTCAGGTCCCCAGCAGTTACTCCCCTTTCACTATCCTCCCCATCCTTGGTAATCCTAATCTCTACAAAAGCACCTTTAGATAGAAATATGCAATAAGGTAGCCCTTTCAATTCTCTGAATTGTCAAGAAGAGAGGAGATGAGAATATGCCTGTTTCTTAGATGTTGGCCCACTAGTTGCCTTGCACAAGGCTGTGAATAGTATCCTTGGATGTGAGGTGAATGAATCAGCACTCCTACCAGAAGAAAACCTTCAATCTCCACCAAAAGATTTGCCTAGCACTTTAATTAGCAATAATCGCGCCTCGGATAAACCTCATTGGCTATGATGCTGCCACTGTGCAAAGCTTGCCTAGCACTTTAACCATACTGTCCCTGGAGATGCAGCTAAAGATATAGATGTATTCAGAGATACAGAAATATACATAGAGATAAAATGCAGATATTTTAAAGGGCTAACTTCATCATCTTATTGCACTGTATGTATATTTTTATACCACTTATGTATATCTGACTATAACATAGTCGCTCTTTGACCACTTCAGTGCTGGGTTGTCAGGCTCAGGGTTTTACCTACTTTTTTATCCATTTAACACACCCATATGTTAATCATGATTATATCTGTCTAGTAGTACAACAGACGGTCTTAATTTATGTTTTTTTATGTATCAAGTTTTCCACAGTGAACATATATTATTTTAGGATCAGTAACACAGTTAAGCACATGTTTATTATTTCCCAGGAAATAATCCATCTTGAGCTAAATGTTTATGAAGTTCTTGATATGTTTCAGGAGCCAAGTTCTAATTATTTTGGACACATTTTTTCTTTTAGAAATTCCACGAGATTGATATTATTATCTCTAATTTTTAGAGAACAAGGTTCATTAGAGTAGCTCATTCAAGGACGTCTGAGTAACAAGTAGCATAATCTCCAAGTCTTTGAAGCATGCAGCATCAGAAAAAGTAGAAGAAAGAAAGAAAATGATCAAATTCAGATTCATTGTTGGCAAATCTGGGAATTAAGGCCGAATGTGTGTGCCAAAATTGTTCTAATAGTATCTGTAGCTCTAATATCTCCATTGCCTGAAAGCAAAAAGTATAATAATAATGGCATCTGAAGGGGAACAGTCATGGCTGACAGGACACGTAAGCAATTCAGGAAATAATTTAAGTGAAGCTGAAACTGGCCTGAGCATACAGTCATTATTCTATTCACCTAGGATTTGATGGTCATGATTAATTGCAGAGGAAAATGTTTGAAGAACATATCCTTTGAAAAAGTGGCAGAGGCAAATGAACTCAAAAAAACAGCTAAAGATGATTCACATTATTGGAATATAAAATCCTCATGATCCTCAAAGACAGAATCCAGTTCACTCTAAACAGGTCAGATATTACTGCAGCTGATTCCTCCCTGCTAAATTTATAACTAGTGCAGACACAGACCTCACACTGATGAGGGATTAACTGTGTTCAGGTATTCCTGCAGTTTCAGAGATCATTTCTTGCAGCTTTGCTTCCTGCTGAAGGCTTAACAACTAAGGTCTTCAAAACACAGAAACACAAATTTAGCTTCAAAATTAGTAAGATATTCTAACAGAAAGAGAAAATAACTCTGAGACAGTCTCCTTTCCTCCTCAGTGTACTAGTAATCCTGATTTCAGCTTGATATTCAAGGAAACTATTCCCATAACTGTAATCAGTTACCTTTACATTTACTCAAAATTCAAGTGAGGTTTTTTAATGTTGTTGGATTATTAGAGAATCATAAATGATCTCAATTATATTTGCTTACAGTTTATCCATTATGAGTGAATAAAAAAGCATTTGGAGCTTTGGGATGGTTAAATTATAGAAGAGCAGAAGTAAATGGCGTAGCCCCAGGACACTTAATACAGCCCTCCAGAGAGAACTACACACACACTGTCCCAGAACCTCCAACAGCTAGCTACATCTGATTGCACTGTCTCCACAGGAAAGGATGCAAATTCACCATCTTCAGGATCTTGTATCCTTTTAATTGTTATAAAGGACACAAAAGAGATGCTCAGTGTGGCAAAATTTCTGGTACTCACCAAAGCAATCAGGTTCTCCCTAATTAGCTTTTTTTAAAAAGATTTTATGTATTTATTCATGAAAGACACAGAGAGAGAGGCTAGAGACATAGGCAGAGGGAGAAGCAGGCTCCCTGCAGGGACCCTGATATGGGACAGGATCCCAGGACCCTGGGATCACGACCTGAGCCGAAGGTGGACACTCAACCACTGAGCCACCCAGGTGCCCTGGTTCTCCCTACTTTGTAAGAGAAAAAGATGATTTCCAGGATAGAACAAGTAGCTCTATGCATTGACCTACCACAATGAACAATTTTTTTGATGGTGAAAATACCATTCTGCATCCTTTAGTTCCGCTTCACTTTCCAGATGCTGCCTCATCTCTATCCTCCTTCATGGCCAAGCTTTTCAAGAGTGTTGTCTACACTTGCTTCCCATGTTCTCATCTCTTACATTCTCCTCTACTTGGTCCGTCTGGTTGTCATCCCAACGTCCCTACCAGAATCCCTCTGGTGAGGTACCAACGACTTCAGTTATTATACCTACTGATGTTTTGTCTGCCTCATCTTTATCTATCACTTCTTCCATCAGTATTTTCACATCTAGTATGTGCCAAACTGCATACAAGGTGCCGGTGAGAAATGCTCAGGACACACATATTCATCGTTAGTTATGTGCTGGTGAGCAATATGCTTGTTACTATTGCCTTCCTGGAGCTTACATTCTGGTGGGGAGACACAATTACTTGAATAATATGTATAAATTATAGTTACACACCCAAAAGAAAAATGATATGAAACAAAAAGTTAAGTGGGCTGTGAAAACCTTGAATAAAGTATTAGAAGAGGTCTCTTAGTGTTTTTTGGGAAATGGAAAAAATGCTGGTTGGTTATTTCCTCCTTTTTGAAGCACTGTTTCCTTGGAGATAATGACAATATGTTCTGCTGATTTTATTCCTACTTCTCTGAATCTTCCCTTCTATTCTCCTTAGATAACTTACTCTCTGATCCCCAAGGTACAAAATGTTGTTCTTTCTCTGAGCCCAGCCTTAGGGCCTCTTCCAATCTCACGCCATGCTCACCCCATTAGTAATCCCATCTAATGCCCAGGGTCAGTTTCCATCTATCTATTTGCCGATGGCTTCCAAATATGAGTTTCTGACACACATTTCACTTATTAACCCTAGTTTGTATATCTAATGGCCTTGTTGACAAGTTAACCTCTGTCAAATAAAATGTCCACATTGGCCCTCTGCCATCACTCTTGACCAGGCCACCCTCATTCTCTCACCTGGACTAGCCTCCTAATTCATTTCTCTCCTTACACTATTTCCTTTCACAGTCTGTTCTCCGTGTTGTAGCTATAGTGATTAAAAATAAAAAACAGGAGGAGGGGCGCTTGAGTGGCTCAGTTGGTTAAGTGTCCAACTCTTGGTTTCCATTCAGGGTCATGGGCTTGAGCCCCACATCAGGCTCTGCACTCAGCTGGGAGTCTGTTGGAGATCCTCTCTCTTCCTCTGCCTCTGCCCTTTCCCCTGCTTACCCTCTTTCTCTCTCTAAATAATAAATAAAATCTTAAAAAACAATGTTATTTTACCTTTATTAAGATCATTTAGAAAAAAAAGATCATTTAGATGTTAAATGAGATTAATGAAAAGCACAAATTGTCTTACATGTGTGTCTTACGTGTGTGCTTACATATGCAGATTTATTACTACCGTGTCATTTGTAATAGCAATATCGGAAACAAAGTTTTTATATGTGTATTTGCCATAGCATGGGTGGATCTTGAGGGCATTATGCAAAGTGAAATAAATAAGACAGAGAAAAACTAATGCTGTATAATCTCACTTATATGTGGAATCAAAAAAAGAGAGAACAGATTGGTGGTTGCCAGCCTGGGGGTTGGGGAATAGAGATATGGGGCAAAATGGGTGAAGGAGCTCAAAAGGTACAAACCTCCAGTTATCAAATAAATAAGTCCTAGGGATGTGATTTACAGCAGGGTGACTATAGTTAATAAGACTGAATTGCAAATTTGAAAGTTGCTAAGAGAGTAGATCTTAAAATTTCTCATCACAAGGAAAAAATAATTATAACTATGTATGGTGATGGATGATAACTAGGCTTACCAGGGTAATGATTTTGCAACATATATCATCGTTTTGTACAAATAAAATTAATACAAAGTTATAATAAAGGTTTTCACATGTGTCTAGTAATAAAAGATCCACTCAGAAAATTAGGTTGTATTCTGCTCCCTGGAATATTATGATTCTCTGAGGAAGCAAAAGTTAAGCAGAAATCTAAAGCATGAGTAAGAATTGGCAGATGAAGAAGATGAGGAATTAACATAAGCATGTGTACCACACTCAATAGATGCAGAGAAAGCATTTGACAAAATACAGCATCCATTCCTGATCAAAACTCTTCAAAGTGTAGGGATAGAGGGAACATTCCTCAGCATCTTAAAAGCCATCTATGAAAAGCCCACAGCAAATATCATTCTCAATGGGGAAACACTGGGAGCCTTTCCCCTAAGATCAGGAACAAGACAGGGATGTCCACTCTCACCACTGCTATTCAACATAGTACTAGAAGTCCTAGCCTCAGCAATCGGGCAACAAAAAGAAACAATCAACTGTATGGGTCAGAAGAGTGTGGGATGAATTCCAAGTTACATTGTAAAGTGTAAAAAGTAAAGCATGAAATAGTGTGTGTTGTATTCCGCCACTTGTGTTTAAGGAGTATAAAATTTATAAGTTTAAATGTTTTGGGGGGAAATTGATCTCACTTGTTGACTAGAGGGAAGGGAACTGAGTGCACGTGTGGCATATGTATATCTGTCTATGTACATGTCTTCTGTGCAAATTCCTCTTCTGGTTAAAGACAGAAAAGCTATCCATTTTATGCTATTTTGTATCTCTGCATTGACTATTCTAAATATTTTTAAAGTTTAGTTTTTTAAAAAAAATCAAGAACTATACTAAAATCCTATCCTTAAAGATGTTAAGTGTAGCTCTTCCTGTAAGTGGCCTGAGGTGAAAATGGTTCACTGTTCACTTGACCCAGAAAATCCTACAAAGTCATGCAAATCAAAAAGCTTGAATCTTCATGTTCCCTTTAAGAACACACATAAAACTGCCCGGGCCATCAAGGGTGTGCACATCTGAAAAGCCACCCAGGTCTGAAGGATGTCATTCTGCAGAAGCAATGTGTGCCATTCCGTCACCCCTGTGGTTGAGATGGTAGGTGTACCTGGGGCCAAACAGTGGGGTTGGGCAAAGGGTCAGTGGCCCAGAGAAGATACTGAATTTTTATTGTACATGCTTAAAAACAGAGTGATGCTGAACTTAAGTGTTTAGATTTAGATTCTCTGGTCATTGAGCACATCCACCTGAACAAAGCCCTCAAGATGCCAGATAGAACTTACAGGGCTCGTGGTGGGAATGACCCATACGTGAGCTCCCTCTGCCATATTGAGATGATCCTTACCAGAAAAGAGCAGATTGTTCCTAAGCCAGAAGAGATATTACAGAAGAAACTGAAGAAACAAAAACTTAGGACCTAAAAGTAAATTCTGCCTAAAAATAAATGCAAATAAAAGAAAAAAAATCAGAAATAAAAGAAATTGTAAGTGTGCAACCTCACATACATTGACAGAAATACATATACTACATATGCACACACACATGTATGTTTGGCCTGTTAGGCAGAGGCTACACAATTAGCCATTTAGATTTTCCTGCAGATTCAAAAAGCAAATCAAATAAAACTTTTTTAATGATTTCACTGAGTATTCATTATGTGAATATCTCTGTGCTGTGGACCTGTCAGAAAATTCTCTACAAACAAACTTTTAAATTTTAAATTGCTGTGGCACTTGGGTGGCTCAGTAGTTGAGCATCTACCTTTGGCTCAGATCATGATCCCAGGGCCCCCACCAGGCTCCTCGCAGGGAGCCTGCTTCTCCCTCTTCCTAATTCTCTGTCTCTCTCTGTCTCTGTCTCTCTGTCTCTCTCTGTCTCTGTCTCTCTCTCTCATGAATAAATAAATAGAATCTTTTTAAAAATTTAAATTGCCATTTATAGAACATCTAGAAAACAATAAAAGCATATATATCTCATAGGTGAAATGATTGAAAGTATATATTTTTTGCACACACTCATACTTGATTGTTAGGATCCTGGTTCTTTCATTTTCTTTTTTCTATTCAAGGAATTCTGGCAAGGGAATCTGCTAGAACTCATAGACCTTGCCTAAAACCACCTTGATGGAAGAACAATGCTATGAGAGATGATAATATAGAAACAAAACTTAGGTGGCTCAGCCAGAGAAGATTCTCTGAGGAAGCAAAAGTTAAGCAGAAATCTAAAGCATGAGTAAGAATTGGCAGATGAAGAAGATGAGAAATTAACATAAGCATGTGTACCACACTCAATAATAGATGCAGAGAAAGCATTTGACAAAATACAGCATCCATTCCTGATCAAAACTCTTCAGAGTGTAGGGATAGAGGGAACATTCCTCAGCATCTTAAAAGCCATCTATGAAAAGCCCACAGCAAATATCATTCTCAATGGGGAAACACTGGGAGCCTTTCCCCTAAGATCAGGAACAAGACAGGGATGTCCACTCTCACCACTGCTATTCAACATAGTACTAGAAGTCCTAGCCTCAGCAATCAGGCAACAAAAAGAAATAAAAGGCATTCAAATTGGCAAAGAAGAAGTCAAACTTTCCCTCTTTGTAGATGACATTATACTGTACAGAGAAAACCCAAAAGCCTCCTCCCCCAAGATTGCTAGAACTCATACAGCAGTTTGGCAGTGTAGCAGGATACAAAATCAATGCCCAGAAGTCAGTGGCATTTCTATACACTAACAATGAGACAGAAGAAAGAGAAATTAAGGAGTCAATCCCATTGACAATTGCACTGAAAAGCACAAGATACCTAGGAATAAACCTAACCAAAGAGGTAAAGGATCTCTACCCTAAAAACTATAGAACACTTCTGAAAGAAATTGAGGAAGACACAAAGAGATAGAAAATATTCCATGCTCATGGATTGGAAGAGTTAATATTGTGAAAATGTCAATGTTACGCAGGGCAATTTACACATTTAACGCAATCCCTATCAAAAATACCATGGACTTTCTTCAGACAGTTGGAACAAATCATCTTAAGATTTGTGTGGAATCAGAAAAGACTAGCCTGAATAGCCAGGGGAATATTAAAAAAGAAAACCATAGCTGGGGGCATCACAATGCCAGATTTCAGGTTGTACTACAAAGCTGTGGTCATCAAGACAGTGTGGTACTGGCACAAAAACAGACACATAGATCAATGGAACAGAATAGAGAACCCAGAAATGGGCCCTCAACTTTATGGTCAACTAATATTCAACAAAAGAGGAAAGACTATCCATTTGAAGAAAGACAGTCTCTTCAATAAATGGTGTTGGGAAAAGTGGACATCCACATGCGGAAGAATGAAACTATACCATTCTCTTATACCAGACACAAAGATAAACTCAAAATGGATGAAAGATCTAAATGCGAGACAAGAATCCATCAAAATCCTAGAGGAGAACACAGGCAACACCCTTTTTGAACTTGGCCACAGCAACTTCCTGCAAGACACATCCATGAAGGCAAGAGAAACAAAAGCAAAAATGAATTATTGGGACTTCATCAAGATAAGAAGCTTCTGCACAGCAAAAGAAACAGTCAAGAAAACTAAAAGACAACCTACAGAATGGGAGAAGATATTTGCAAATGACGTATCAGATAAAGGGCTAGTTTCCAAGATCTATAAAGAACTTATTAAACTCAACACCAAAGAAACAAACAACCCAATCATGAAATGGGCAAAAGACATGAACAGAAATTTCACAGAGAAAGACATAGACATGGCCAACAAGCACATGAGAAAATGCTCCGCATCACTGGCCATCAGGGAAATACAAATCCAAACCACAATGAGATACCACCTCACACCAGTGAGAATGGGGAAAATTAACAAGACAGGAAATAACAAATGTTGGAGAGGATGTGGAGAAAGGGGAACCCTCTTGCACTGTTGGTGGGAATGTGAACTGGTGCAGCCACTCTGGAAAACTGTGTGGAGGTGCCTCAAAGAGTTAAAAATAGACCTACCCTATGACCCAGCAATTGCACTGCTGGGGATTTACCCCAAAGATTCAGATGCAGTGAAACCCGGGACACCTGCACCCCAAAGTTTCTAGCAGCAATGTCCACAATAGCCAAACTGTGGAAGGAGCCTCGGTGTCCATTGAAAGACGAATGGATAAAGATGCTGTGGTCTATGTATACAATGGAATAGTACTCTGCCATTAGAAATGACAAATACCCACTATTTGCTTCAACGTGGAGGGACCTGGAGGGTATTATGCTGAGTGAAATAAGTCAGTCGAAAAAGGACAAACATTATATGGTCTCATTCATTTGGGGAATATAAAAATTAGTGAAAGGGAATAAAGGGAAAGGAGAGAAAATGAGTGAAAATATCAGTGAGGGTGACAAAACATGAGAGACAGCTAACTCTGGGAAATGAACAAGGGGTAGTAGAAGGGGAAGTGGGCGGGGGGTTGTGGTGACTGGGTGACGGGCAATGAGGAGGACACTTGGCGGGATGAGCACTGGGTGTTATGCTATATGTTGGCAAATTCAACTCCAATAAAAAAAAATTTTAAAGCATGTGTACCACATACATTTAATTTCTCCCTCCCAAAACAATTACGAAATGACAACAAAGAAATTAAAATGTCATAATCCACAAAAACAGAGAGAAATACAATACAATAATAGATGAACCATTATAACCAAATGTTGGAAGGTGGAAAGAAGATAGTAATAACTGACCAAGAAGACCAAAGAAAGTTAAATTCAAACTGTATGGGTAGAGAGATCTGGAAACTAACTGATTGATGTTGCAGAACTCCAGAAAGGTTCAGAACTACAGGTTTGAAGTACTAATTAAGGCACTGATACAGGTAGGACTGAAAATGAGAGGATATATGATGGCTGTACAGACACTTAGGTTCCCTCTATACTCCACGCAGCCGTGACCCCTAGCAGACCAGAGGTATATGTTCTGGCAAGGTTGAACCGGTGTTTTCTAATGCATTGACAGTCAACCTTGACTACATGTTAGAATCATCTGGGGAGCTTTTATTTAAAAAAAAAAAAGAGGACTTGTTTATTTATTTATTTATTTGTGAGATGTGAGGGGCAGAGGCAGAGGCAGAGGCAGAGGGAGAGGGAGAGAAGCAGACTCCACTAAATACGGAGCCTGACATGGGACTCAGCCCCACAACCCTGAGATCATGACCTGAGCCGAAATCAAGAGTTGGATGCTCAACCACCTGTGCCACCTGGGTGCCTCTCTGGGGACCTTTTTAATATTCCATTACCCAGGCTTCCCTCCAAATCAATGAAATCGGTGTATGTGAAGATAACACCTCATGAATTATTACTTTTAAAGCTACCCAGGTAGCTTTACACTGGGCAGCTCTGACTAAAAAGTCACTGTTGGTATACCAAACAGAACTACTAAAAAATAAAGGAAAAATGTGCCAAATCAGCATAGAGACAAGCCCACCCCTACCCATACATGCAGGGCTATCAGCCAACACTTTAGTGCCTGTATTGTGTATATATAAACATCAGCCAAGAATTACTAAACATTTGAGCGAAGCCACAAACATGAAAGATATGGACCAAAACAAACGGTCACAGGCCAGGGAACATAAGATGACTTTTTAAAAACCTACAGGCACCTGTGTGGCTCAGTGGTTGAGCATCTGCCTTTAGCTCAGGTCATGATCCCAGGACTCTGGGAGTCTAGCATGGGGCTCCCTGCGAGGAGCCTGTTTCTCCCTCTGCCTATGTCTCTGCTTCTCTCTGTATCTCTCATGAATAAATAAATAAAATCTTTTTTTAAAAAAAATAATAAAAACCTGTATGTTGCATCCTTAGCAAGATATGAGAAGGTTGGCTTCCACCAAGAACAGGATGACATTTTTATAATTCAGATCATAATAAAGAGCCCCTGGAAATGAAATGTAGATGGCTGAAGTAAAAAAAAAAATATTCAGTAGAGAAAAAAAGGAAAAAAATAAAAGTATTCAGTAGAAATGTTGGAAGACAAAGTTGAGGTCATTCTCTAGGACACTGAACAAAAAGAAAAACATGGAAAATAGAGAAAAGAAAATTGGAAAATTACTTTAGAATATCTGACATATTTTTTTTAAGATTTTATTTATTTATTCACGATAGCCATGAGAGAGAGAGGGGGGCAGAGACACAGGCAGAGGGAGAAGCAGGCTCCATGCAGGGAGCCTGACACGGGACTCGATCCAGGGACTTCAGGATCGCGCCCTGGGCCAAAGGCAGGCGCTAAACTGCTGAGCCACCCAGGGATCCCCCTAGAATATCTGACATCTTACAAACAGGAGGGACAGAAAGAGAGAAACACTGAAAAAGAGTGAGGAAACTGTAAAAATAAAAATATGAGAACACATTTGCAAAACTGAAGGACACAAGTTTCCAGATGAATGCCCGAATACTGTGGATAAAATCACCCACACTCTGATACATGAGTGCGACATTTCAGAATGTCATGGGAAAAGAGAAAGTCCTAATAACCCTCAGAGCTAAAAAACAAACAGGTAACATAATGTAGATTGAGAATGAGAATGGTGTCTGACTTTGAGAAGGTAAAACTACAATCTAGGAGACAGCGGAGAATTTCACGCAAAATTCTAAGGAAAAATTATTTCCTAACTAGAGTTCTATACCTTGCCGATCTATTAATTGAAGGATGAAGGAGAATAAAAGCATTTTAAAATAAGCAGAGTTTAAAAATGTACTTTAAAGGCAACTCCTCTGGAAGGTGCTGAAGGATGCTTCACCAAGAGAAGGAAATAAGATAAGCGAAAAGATACTGGATGCAGGAAACAAGGGATATAACACAGGAGGGATGTAAGGTGATTTCCCAGGAAGATAGCGAAGGATAGTTTCAGGATGCTGTTGTGCAGGCCTACAAAACAAACAGTCCAAATTGGAGTAGGAAGACAGACGATTCCAGAAAGGCTATCTCCTCACCCTCTAAAAAATATTGCTAGTAATATGCTTGATGTGTTTGAAAGTTCTGAGAAGAAATTAAACTTTTGTTACAAGGTTAGGGATTAATTAGCAAGTAGTCCATATTACACTAAAAGCAAAGAAAATGCAGTAATTATAAACTCCAGGGGGAAACAAAAGTGTGTATAACAGAGGAAATATCAAAGTATGCTTTGTGGCTCATCAATAAACACTATTTAAATCATCATAAATATGTCCATATTAAATACATATTTAGCCAGCGATTATGATACAACTTTTTTAGAAGAATGGAAAAAAGGAAGTAGTGGTAATTAAGGGGAAAACTGTTTGCGATTCATAACGTTGTCTTTCATAGTAGGAAATCAGTGTGTATTATATTAAATTGAAAACCAAGAACTCAGGTTATAAACTTCTGGGGCAAATACCCGTAATTGTGTTTAACAATTCCTATTTCTTCTTTGTATTTCTGGCTTTATGGAAAAGCTACATTTCTTAGTCTAGGTTGAGGCCTTATGATTTGGCCATGGCCAGTGGGGTATTGTTAGAAGTCATGTTAGCCTCTCCTAGGCCTTGCCTTTAAAAGCTCACCCTCCACCCTGTGCCTGCAACAGAAGCCACATAACCCTGGAAACCATGAGTAGAGATAGAAAGCCCTACAGGGTACCTTAGATACCATGAATAATTTTATTTATTAATATTATGTCTTTATAAATATATGTTACTCCTCATTAGTTGGCCCCTTAACGTTTACTTGACACAAATACCAGTTCTAAAGAAATGGGGCCATCATTGCCCAATGTCTGTCACCAGGCCTATGACACTGCTGGGAAAGTATTTAAAGTTGCCAACAATAAAAAAGGGGATTATGGCTTCTGCTCCCTACGTAGAGAAAGAAGAGGAAGTGGGAAACATGAAACCATGTGTAACACCTGAGTCAATCCCCTCTACAGAACTGTTCCAGAAAGTCCACTTACTACTTCAGTTTACACACTACTAACCAGAACCATGTCTCATGAGTATCCCATGCATATCTGTCATGTGTTTTTCCTGACCCCAGCATAAACAGGCTCAGTTCTGGAATTTAAGCTAGCAGTTGTGGCAAACTGACTAAAAGTGATCAAACAATATGAATGATAACCCCTTTGCATATTAGAATGGGGATGAACCTTAAGTAACAATAACTCACTGGCTACAGGCGCTCACAATTGGATCGCCCTATTTTTCTATTCCTGAAATATATTGCTATCCTTGAATTAAACAATATATAAGGCAGAAGTAAAAGCCAAGAGTAGTGGGACTAAATTTCACATTTCATCTCTTTGCTCATTTTCCTTCCATTTTTATAAGCCTGTGATCTACTCCTCTAAGCTAAGGTAACCAAAGAAGCTGAATCAAAATGTCTTTGGAAAAAAAATGTCTTTGAATCAAATGCCACCTGTCCAAAAATTTTCTAAGCTGCCATTTCATTGGGGGTTTTTTTGCAAATGAAGTAATAAACTTTGATAAGTTAGAGTTCCCTTTGCCGGGACACCTGCACCCCGATGTCTATAGCAGCAATGTCCACAGTAGCCAAACTGTGGAAGGAGCCTCGGTGTCCATCAAAAGATGAATGGATAAAGAAGCTGTGGTCTATGTATACAATGGAATATTCCTCAGCCATTAGAAACGAAAAATACCCACCATTTGCTTAGACATGGATGGAACTGGAGGGTATTATGCTGAGTGAAATAAGTCAGTCGGAGAAGGACAAACATTTTATGGTCTCATTCATTTGGGGAATATAATAAATAGTGAAAGGGAATAAAGGGGAAAGGAGAAAAAATGAGTGGAAATATCAGAAAGGGAGACAGAACATGAAAGACTCCTAACTCTGGGAAATGAACTAGGGGTGGTGGAAGGGGAGGTGGGCAGGGGGTGGGGGTGACTGAGTGACGGGCACTGAGGTGGGCACTTGACAGGATGAGCACTGGGTGTTATTCTCTATGTTGGCAAATTGAACACCAATAAAAAATAAATTTATTAAAAACAACTTAGAGTTCCCTTGATTGTGACTCTGGCCAACTATACAGTGAAGTACAGGCTTCTTTGGAAATTGAATCCTAATGATTAATTTTAACTGGTTATGACTCGTCTTTTAGATGCTTCCAATGTACTGCGTGTAGTTGTCATATTAATTTTTCATTCTGAGTAAACCAGTGGAGCTTATTTACTTAGCAGCCTATATTTTTCTTCTTTTTGATTTGTATTCATTTATTTATTTATTTTTGTTAAACAACATGAAGCAATTGAATGCTCTAGTTGGGTTTATTTATTGGGCACCCGCCAGGTACCTGGAGGAGAGTAAGGCAGTCGCCATAGCAAGGGCAGAGTGGTGGGAACAGCTCACCTAGAGTGTAGGCAAAGGAGGTGCTTATCTGTAAAGAACCCCAAACAGTGATACAACTGACTAAAACCAATCTGCTTTTTATTATCACCATGTGCCAGCAATTCTAAATAAACAATGGCAAAGCCTTTTGTGGCCCTAAATTTTAAGCAATTGCTGTGGGTATTCCTGAGTTTTAATAATATATATGTTAGTTTCAATTTAGCATGTATATATTTTTATTCTTTTTAAGATTTATTTATTTATTTATTTATTTATTTATTTATTTATTTAACAAAGAAAGCGAGAGCACAAGCAGGCAGAGCAGCAGGCAGAGAGAGAGGGAGAAGCAGGCTCCCGCTGAGCAGGGAGCCCGATGTGGGGCTCCATCTCAGGACCGCAAGATCATGACCTGAGCCGAAGGCAGACACTTAACAGACTGAGCCACCCAGGCGTCCCACACATATATATGTTTAATATGCATTTTATTCCACATGAAAATTAAGAACTCTCAGGTGTGCTGTCAACCCTGACGCATGTGTATGTACTCCACTGCAGGTATTTATTTCATGAGTAATTTCATAACAATTTGGAATTTTTCAAGCTTTCTTTGGGCACGATGTTTGTTTGCAACCCTGTGGCATTAAGTATTCCTGTGATCAAATGGCAGATTCAAAGTAAACAAGAATAGTAATAGATGGATAGAGAGAGAGAGAGAGAGAGAGAGAGAGAGATAAAGGTGAGTATTGTAAAGAAGAAACAGAACTTTCACATTTCATGTGACCACTTAGAGTTCTATTTGTGTTTAAAATTTAAAACAGTGAAACAGTATGAACTGTGAAGTATCATATTTTTGTTGAGAACGTGTAAGTATATTTACTCCATGTGCCATCTGTATATATATTCTGTATCAATTATCTCTAAAGGTATGTGAATAACTTCTTAAAATTACAATTTCCCCTTTTACCCTTGTTGCATGTTTTAATACTAAAAAATGAATCGAGAAAATATGGCTACTACTGATTATTAGATGATTTTTACTGAAAATAATGTTGCCATTTAGAGAAGGGATTTGTTAAAGAATCTCCTGCAAGTGTCAAATACACTAGGTACACAACCACAAACAAAATGAGCCACACAGACACTCACTACCCCATCCTTCTGATGCAAAGAGTAAATTAGAGATGAGGCAAGAAAATAAATGTGCTAGTGTATTCAGGATTTATTTTTATGCACTTGGGTAGTCTCCCCTCAAGAAACATGTTTAATGCCAAGTTGTCTAAGTTCAGAGCTAGGAAGCATGTTCTTGGGGTGATTTTTTGTCATAGATCCCTTTAACTCTCTAGTAGTGGTGTTTACAAATAGTATAATGGTAATTCTGCACAAAGTCGTCTTTTGTAACATCTTCATTGAGATACATTTCATATACCATACAAAAAAAACAATTCATCTATTTAAAATATACAATTTAATAGTTTTTAGTACATTCAGTGATATGTGCAACAATCACCAGTCAATTTAGAATATTTTCAGCATTTTAAGAAGCAACCTCTTTTTTTAATAGCATTTGTTGGTCCTATTTTAAAGTTTTTAATTTGGCTGCACCTGGGTGGCTCAGTTGGTTAAGTAGCTGCCTTTGGCTCAGGTCTTGGGATCGAGCCCTGCGTTGGGCTCCCTGCTCAACGGGGAATCTGCTTCTCCCTCTGATACTCCCTGTTCTCTCTCTCTCTCTCTCTCTCTCTCAAATAAATAAAATCTTTTTTAAAAATAAAGTTTTTAATTTTAGTTCCTGTATAGTTAACATACAGTGTTACATTAGTTTCAGATGTACATTATAGCGATTCAACAATTCTATCAATTACTCAGTTCTCATCATGATAAGTGTACTCTTAATCCCCTTCACCTTTTTCACACATCCCACCCACCCTCTGGTAACCAACCATCAGTTTGTTTTCTATAGTTAGGAGTCTGTTCCTTGGTTTGTCTTTCCCTTTTTCCTTTGCTCATTTATTTTTTTTTTAAATTCCACATATGAGTGAAATCATATGGTATTTATTTTTGTCTGACTTATTTCACTTAGCATTATACTCTCTATCTCCATCCTTGTCATTGCAAAT
The DNA here is from genome assembly GCF_018345385.1 of Vulpes lagopus. Lineage (NCBI taxonomy): Eukaryota > Metazoa > Chordata > Mammalia > Carnivora > Canidae > Vulpes > Vulpes lagopus. The sequence goes on from NC_054848.1 coordinate 25,626,280, forward strand.
TGCAAGATTCCACTCTTTTTTTTAAGATTTCATTCTTCTTATGGCTAATATTCCATTATATATATATATATATATATATATATATATATATATATATATATATATACCACATCCTCTTTATCCATTAATATATCAATGGACATTTGGGCTGCTTCCATAATTTGACTATTGTAGATAATGTTGCAATAAACAGAGGGGTCCATATATCTTTTCAAATAACTGTTTTTGTATTCTCTGGGTAAATGCCCAGTAGTATGATTACTGGATCATAGGGTAGTTGTATTTTTAACTTTTTGAGGAATCTCCACACTGTTCTCCACAATGGCTGCACCGGTTCACATTCCCACCAACAGTATAAGAGACATCCTTTTTCTCCACATCCTCACCAACACTTGTTTCTTGTGTTGTTGATTTTAGCCATTCTGACAGGTGTGAGGTGTTATCTCGTTGTAGTTTTGATTTGCGTTTCCTTGATGATAAGTAATACTGAGCATCTCTTCATGTGTCTATATATGTTCTTTGGAGAAATGTCTGCTCATGTCTTTTGCCCATTTTTAGTTGGATTATTTATTTTTGGTTGTTGAGTTATATCAATTCTTTATGTATATTTGGATACCAACCCTTTATCAGATATGTCATTTGCAAATATATTCTCTCATTCAGTAGGTTGCCTTTTAGTTTTGTTCATCATTTCCTTTGCTATGCAGAAGCTTTTTATTTTGATATAGTCCCAATGGTTTATTTTTGCTTTTGTTTCCCTTGCCTCAGGAGACAGATCTAGAAAAATGTTGCTTTGGCTGATGTCAGAGAAATTACTACCTGTACTCTCTTCTAATATTTTTATGGAAACCTATTATTTTCTAGTGATTATTTCCTTATTTCCCTGTCCCTCCCCAACCCAGCCCTAAGAAACCACTAATCTACTTTCTATGTCTGTAGATTTTCCTATTCTGGTCTTTCATTTTATGAAATCAGATAGTACTGACTTGTTTCCAAAGTTCATCCATGCTGTACTGTGTTTCAGTATTTCATTCCTTTTTACTGATGAATAATATCCCATTGAATGGATATACCATATTTTGTTTATCCATTCATCTATTGATAGATATTTGGATTTCCACCTTCTGGCCATTATGAATAATGTTGCTCTGAACATTCATGTTCAAGTTTTTGTATGGACATATATTTTAATTTCTCTTGGGTGTATATAAACCTAGGAGTGGAATTAATTGGATCACATGGTAACTCTGTGTCGGATCATTTGAGGAACAGCTAAAATATTTTCTAAAGTGGCTGAGAGGCTTTTCACTGTAATCCTTGCCACTGATGAGGCCAAGAGAAGGTTCCAACTGTATATGTAACTTGTTCTTTTCTGGCAGGAAAGGAAATTCTCAGATGGGAAAGCATACTGTACTCACAACCAGGAGATGTAGATCATGATCTTGGCCCTGCTTTTAATTATCTGTACGACCTTGTGCCATTCATCTTCAGTGGGCACAGAACCTCTGTCACTGGATATAAATGAAGGAAATTGGATTAGATGTCATCCAACTCTGAACTCCATCTCTGACTATTTAAAGTTGCGTGACATTATTCACTTAATCCTACAAACCATTTTTCTCATGTTCAAGATTTTGTTTGGTAAAGAAATAGGATATGATTTTTATCTCTAGATTATATCTTACTCCTACAGAAAACCAAAGATTTCCTATTGTTGCTTATTTTGTTTTTTCCTTAGGTAGACCAAGTACTGCTAGTTCCACATAGAAAATTACCATCGCCTAGAAGTATTTCAAATACCTTTTGGACCTAGGTCTTTTTTTATTTTTTTAAAGATTTTATTTGTTTATTCATGAGAGACATAGAGAGAGAGAGGCAGAGACACAGGCAGAGGGAGAAGCAGGTTCCTCACAGGGAGCCTGAATGTGGGACTCACTCCCGGAACTGGGAACACGCCCTGAGAAGGCAGACGCTCAACCGCTGAGCCATCCAGGCGTCCCAGGATGTAGGTCTTTTATTGGTTAGAAAACATCTTCACAGGACTGAAATTGGCTTACAAGGATGCCCAGCTTAAATATGTCACAGTAGGGCAGAAAAGCAGTTGTTCTTAGTTCCGTGCTACTCAGTGTGTGGGGCCACAGACAAGCCACATGACAACTTGTTATAAATGCAGATTCACAGGCCCCACTCAAGGCCCATTGTGTCAGAATCTCTGAGGGTGAGGTCCAACAATCTGAATTCCAACAAAATCTCTGAGCGAGTCACACTGATTCACACTGTCTCTATCCCTGACTCTCAAAATTATTGCTCCAGACTCTATGTTTTGTGGTACTCCACTGTATTATATTCCAAGCCTGTTTCTAGATTTAATATCTAATCACTTTTTAAACAGAAGATCTGGGCTTTGCCTAAGTGTCTTTCATGAAGGGTTTGAAACTAAATGTGCTGGATTTAGCAGCTGACACTTAATCCATGCCAAACAGATGATGTCTAGTAGCAACAGCTGAATCAGTAAACCTTGGTTTACTTTGATCTGGCCCAGAAGGAAAATCACTTCCTCACTGGATAGCTTGTATAAGTAAGCCTGCCTGTGTGCTTTACTCCCCCCATGAATGAATCACAAAAACTTCAAGCAATGTATTTCCTAATCATTTTTTGTATTTGTTTCTCAAAGAATAAATCTCTTCATACAATAAGGAAAACAACAAATATTTGAATAATGTTTTACAATTCCAGAGGTGTTTCCATGTGCCTTTAATATTTAATTCTCATGGAAGCCCTGCAAAGTGGTATGAGAACACTGTGACTTTCCATATAGCATGCTGGAAACTTCTAAGTGGAGCCAGAGTAGATGAAAAGGTATATCTCATAAGACTGGGATAAGAGAAGGTGACTTAGGTAGTGGGAATGGCCCCCACTCTGACCTATTCACATTGGGGTTCACAGTCCAATCCCAGCCAAGCAGCAATGCCCAAGGATTCCAGGGGAAGTAACATAAGGAAGCTCACAGTCACACGAAGTGACATCGGAGATACCAGGAGATGTGCTGAAGGGATCACCAGAATCTGCATGGGAAAATCTGGCTTTCCAGCTTGACAGCAAGATACTCAAATCTGGGAAGTGAACAAAACAGGGTCATAGGAATCATGTCTCCATTGCTTCCACAACCTAAGTCCTCATTCTCTGCCAGGCACTGTGCTCTTCTCTGGGACTGCACTTAAGAGAAAAAGTACAGGTGGTCCCTGCAACTACGGGACTTTCAGTCTTGTGTGGAAGACAGAGATTAATGAATTAACTATGGAAATTAATGTATAATCATAATTATGAATTGAGATCAGTGTTCAGGGGGAAAAGGAATCACACAGGTTTACAAAAGAGGATCTGACCTGGTTGGGAGAGGGAGGACTTCCAGAGAAGTGGCTCTTGAGATGAGATGTGAAAGACTGAGTAGTTATCAGCGAAGCCAGTGTTCTTCAGAGTAATTATTTTCTACCTCATACTTTTGTAATAACTAAATTTGTGACTTTGTTATATATAACATATTAGCATATCTATTTATACTTGCAATTTATAATAAGTAAACATAGATTTGGAGGGATGTTCTTAGGCCTGCCCTTATAATTTGTGAGGCCCAAGACATTGGGCCTGAAATGATTTAATAGTAACATGTGTAGGTGGGTGGGGACAGAGAACAAAACAATTATCATTATTTCCGCCTTTTAGGAAAACTGAATCAGCTTGGACTCCAAATAGCAAATACTATTGTCCACTAAAGGATCTTTAAGACCTCTCCCATCTCTACAACACACACAAGAATGCTAAACCTCCAGGGAAAACTGCCACATGAGTCTTCAATATGGAACTAAACTACAACCCTACATTATCTATTACTGCATAACACATTATCCCCAGAATTAGTGGCTTTAGAATGACATTTATTATCTCATAGTTTTTATGGGCCAGAAATCCAGACATGGTTTAGCTGGTCCTCTGGCTCTGGGTCTCCCACAGGCTCAAGTCATCTCAAGGCACTGACTGGGAGAGATCTGCTTCCTATCTCACTCACATGATTGTGGCAGGATTCAGTTCCCATGTACTCTTGACTGAGGCCTCAGTTCCTCATAAGCTGTTGGCCTTCCTTGCTTCCTTGGGCCTCTCTGTACAACATTTTACAATATGGCAGCTGGTATCATCACATGGAGAGAGTGAAAGGGCAGGAGAGAGTGCCAGCAAGACAAGTCAGTCTTAGAACTAATTGCAGAAATGGCGTTCCAACACCTTTGCCATATTCTACTTGTCAGAATCATGTCACTAGGTTCAGTCTGTACTCACAAGGAGGAGATTACATAAGAGTGTGAATACCATGGGGCAGGGGTTATTGGGAGCCATATTCTCAAGCTGCCTACCACAAGTCCCAAAGCAATACTTTGGGAAAACTCAGCAGAAATGAGGTACCTAGTGTAACAATGATTCTCTTCGCTATCTTGGATTGATGCTATCACTGAAAGTGTAAAGTCTGCTCTAAACTTTTCTTAATTTGACATATAGACACACTGTATTCCATGCGGAATTCTCATTCTAGAGCATTGAACCCTGGCTACCTCACTTACTGCATTGCGTGGACTCCCCTTACTCAGGGCTTGCCAGCCTCACTGGTAGCCTGCCCCAAGACCTTATCACATCTATCAAGAACATATTTCCTCTATATATAGGCCTGATTGTCCCCTAATTTCACTGAGTTCTCTGCTCAAATATCACATCTTCAGAGAGGCCTTCCTTGACCACCACCTTTCCATCCACTCTTCATTCTCCTTTACTGTGTTTCATGTTTCTCCATAATGCTTATCACTACCAGACATTCTATAATGCACTTTTTTGTTTATGTTTATTGTCTGTCTCCTCCAACAAAGATGTACTTTTGGTCCTAAATTGCAGAGCCTAGAGTAATACCAGCACAAAGTAAGTATTAATAAATATTTGTCAGAATGGTAGAGGAATTTTGTTAACACAAGGAAAACATGTACTTCAAATTTCTGTTTGTATCAGTTTACTAACATGATATACATTCACCTCTGGTTATTAGGAATTATGCCATTATTGTTTCCTGCTTTGACAATGAGGAAATGCATTATAAGGAATGGGAATATTTTCAAGGACTTCTTTTGGAAAAGAAGTCAATATTTGGCTACTTGAGTTCCTCTAACAGAATGTACTTTTGGTCTTTGCCAATAAATCTTCATTCATTGAGAAAAGAAAAAGACCTTTAGAACATAGTCCATACTGGGAATTATTGATTTCCTGATATTTATTCCCCTTTGCAATGATTTTCTATATAAACTTGGCTGTGTATTTGTTTGTTTCCATCATGAAGAGAAACCAGTGAAATACAAAAACTCATTGTCAAGATTTTTGGCAATTTCCACAAACACACTTATCTTATCCTGTACTGAAAATTCACTTTGGTAAAGCAAAAAGATTTGAAAGTTTATTCAGGACCCATCTTAAATGAGTGACAAAAAGAATGTTCTTAGGTCAAAAGCCTCTGAATACTTTATTTATTTAGTCTGACTCATCTGAGTCAGTATTTTAGGGAATATAACAATAAATGAAACAAAACATACATACAAAATACTGTGAGATATTATGAGGAACACAAAGATAACTCAGGCTCATATACAGGTAGATGAGCAGTAATATAAAATATAAAGAATGCGAGTTGTGGGGATGCCTGGGTGGCTCAGTCAGTTAAGCATCTGCCATATTCTACTTGTCAGAATCATGATGTCAGGGTCCTGGGATCGAGTTTCATGGCAGGCTCACTGCTCAGTGGGGAGTCTGCTTCTCCCTCTCCCTCTGCTCCTTACCCTGCTTGTGTGCTCTCTCTCTCTCTCTCTCTCTCTCTCTCTCTCTCTCTCTCTCTTTCTCTCAAATAAATGTTTTTTTAATTGTGTTGTGGGATCCCCTGGGTGGTCCCTTCAGTTGCTTAAGCGTCCTACTCTTGATTTCAGCTCAGGTCATGATCTCAGGGTTGTGAGATCAAGCCCCACATCAGGGTCCACACTGGGCATAGAGCCTGCTTAAGATTCTCTCTCTCTCACCCTGTTTTCTCTCTCTCCCTCTCTTAAAAAAAAGTATATTCTGGAGTTAAAACTGTATGGCTTCAGTACTTACCTCATAGTGTTGTTGTGATGGTTAATTTTGTCAACTTGATGGGGCTATGGGGTGCCCAGATATCTGGTTAAACATTATCCTGAGTGTGTCTGGGAGGGGATTTCTGGATGAGATTAACAATTGAATCAGTAGACTGAGTAAAGAAGATTGCCTTTGCCAATATATGTGAGTTCATCCAATCCATTGAAGGCCTGAGTGGAACAAAAAGGCTGAGTAAGGGGGAAATATTCTCTCTGCCTGTCTTCACACTGGGACATCACTCTACTCCTGCCTTTGGAATAAGACCCGGACTGACACATCATCAGCTCTCCTGCTTTTCATGCTGTTGGACTTGGACTAGAACTATATCGTGAGCTCTCCTGCATCTGGAGAGCCCTTCTCAGCTTCCATAGTCACCTGAGCCAATTCCTTCTAATAAATCTCTTGAGAGACAAAGAGAGAACCTATTGGCTCTGTTTTTCCAGAGAACCTTGATATAAAAATACCATGTTTTGAGTGTACAACATACTGGTTTGTAAACTCTGTACATTACTCAGTGCTCACACAAATCAGTGTAGTCACTGTTAGCATATAATGTTATTACAATATTATCAACTATATTTCCTCTATTGTACTTTTCATTCCTGTGACTTTCCACACCAGCTGCACCAATTTACATTCCCTCCAGCAGTGCACAGGGTTCTCCTTTCTCTGCATCCTTGCCACCACTTTTTTTTCTTGGTTTTTGATATTAGATTTTCTGACTGGTATGCAGTGATGATATCTCATTGTGGTTTTGATTTGTATTTTCCTGATGATGAGTGATGTTGAGCATCTTTTCACGTGTCTGTTGGCCATCTGCATGTCTTCTTTGGAAAAATGTCTATTCAGGTCCTCCACTCATATTTAATTAGATTATTTGTTGTTGGGTTTTTTTTTTTGTTTTGAGTTGTGTAAGTTCTTTACATATTGTAGATAGTATCCCCTTATGAGATATGACACTTATAAGCATCTTCTCCTGTTCAGTAGGCTTCCTTTTGGTTTTGATGATAGTTTCCATCTCTGTGTAAAAGCTTTTTATTTTGGGGTAGTTCCATGAGTTTATTTTTTGTTTTCATATCCCTTTCTTAGGGAGACATATTCATAAATATGTTACTGAGGCTAATGTCTAAGAGATTACTGCCTGTGTTTTTTTAAAGATTTTTATTTATTGGGATCCCTGGGTGGCGCAGCGGTTTGGCGCCTGCCTTTGGCCCAGGGCGCGATCCTGGAGACCCGGGATCGAATCCCACATCGGGCTCCCGGTGCATGGAGCCTGCTTCTCCTTCTGCCTGTGTCTCTGCCCCTCTCTCTCTCTCTCTCTCTGTGACTATCATAAATAAATAATTAAAAAAATATATTTAAAAAAAAAGATTTTTATTTATTTATTCATGAGAGACATAGAGAGAGAGGCAGAGACACAGGCAGAGGGAGAAGCAGGCTCCTTGCAGGGAACCTGATGTGGGACTTGATCCTGGGACCGGGATCACGCCCTGAGCCAAAGGCAGATGCTCAACCGCTGAGCCACCCAGGTGTCCCAACTGCCTGTGTTTTCATTTCAGAGTTTTACTGTTTCAGGTTTCACATTTAGGTCTTTAATCCATTTTGAATTTATTTGTGTGTAGCGTGTAAGAAAGTGGTCCAATTTCATTTTTTTTGCATATAGCTGTCCAGTTTTCCCAACACAGTTTGTAAAAGAGATTGACTTTGCCCCACCATATATTCTTCCTCCCCTTTTATAGGTGAATTGACTGTATACATGTGGGTTTATCTTTGGGCTCTCTATCCTGTTCTGTTGATCTATGTGTCCGTTTTTGTGCCAGTACTCTTTTGATTACTATAGCTTTGTAGTAAAGCTTGAAATGGGGGATTGTGATACCTCTGGCTTCATTCTTTCTCAAGATTGCTTTGGCTCTTCAGGATCTTTTGTGGTTCCACACAAATTTTAGTATTATTTCTTCTAGTTTTGTGAAAAATACTATTAGTATTTTGACAGGGATTGCATTGCGTCTGTAGATTGCTTTAGTACTTTGCACATTTTAACGTTAATTTTTCCAGTCCATGAGCATGGCGTATCTTTCCATTTGTTTGTGTCGTCTTCAATTTCTTTCATCAGTGTCTTGTAGTTTTCAGAGTATAAGTTTATCACTTCCTTGGTTAAATTTATTCCTGGATATTTTATTCCTTTTTTAAAAGATTTTATTTATTTATTCATGAGAGAGAGAGAGAGAGAGAGAGAGAGAGAGAGAGAGGCAGAGACACAGGCAGAGGGAGAAACAGGCTCCCTGCAGGGAGCCCAATGTGGGACTCGATCCTGGATCTCCAGGATAAGGCCCTGGGCTGAAGGCGGCGCTAAACCGCTGAGCCACCCGGGCTGCCCATATTCCTTTTAATGCAATTGTAAATGGGATTGTTTTCTTTTTTTAAATTTTTTTTATTGGAGTTCAATTTGCCAACATATAGTGGGATTGTTTTCTTAATGTCTCTTTCTCCTAGTTTGTTATTAGTGTATGGAAATGCAACAGATATCCGTATATTAATTTTGTATCCTACAATTTTACTAAATTCATTTATTAGTTGCAATAGTTTTTTTGGTGCAGTCCTTAGGGCTTTTTTTATATAATATCATGTCATCTGCAAATAGTGACAGTTTTACTTTTTCCTTACCAATTTTGATGCCCTCTATTTTTCTTGTATGATTGCTGTGGCTAGGATTTCCAGTCTGTGTTGATTAAAGGTGGCAAGAATGAATATCCCTGTCTTATTCCTGATCTTAGAGGAAAAACTCTCAGTTTTTCACCATTGAGTATGATGTTAGATGTGAGTTTCTCATATATAGCCTTATTGTGTTGAAGTATGTTCCCTCTAAACCCATTTTGTTGAGAGTGTCCACAAGCACTGTTGTTCCTATAAAAATCTCCTGGAGATCCCTGCCCCTCTAGCCCTGTACAAAGATTAGCCAATAAATCTCCTTCAGGCACTTTCCAAACTGCTGCTTCTCTGCTGTGTCTCATACTGCGTTTTTAGTGTGCTGACTCTTTAAGAGGCAGAGATTCATTTTCCTATTACCCTCCAGCTCTCCTGGAGTTAAGCCCCACCAATTATTAAAGCTCCTGGAGTTAAGTCCTACTGATTTTATTTTATTTTATTTTATTTTTTCTTTTCCTTCTTTTAGAAAGAGCAAGGAGTGGGGGGAGGGTGCAGAGGGAGAGATCAGATCTTAAGCAGGCTCCACACCTAGCACAGAGCCCAATGTGGGGCTTGATCTCACAACTCTGAGATCATGACCTGAGCCAAAATCATGAGTCAGATGCTTAACTGACTGAGTCACCTAGGCGCCCCAGGTCCTGCTGATTTTCAAAACCAGACTTTATGGGGACTTATCTTCCCAAACCGGGTCCTTGGGGCTGGAGGTATCTGGTGTGTGGTCCAGTCCCCTCACTCTTCCATACTTATGATGTCCCTCCCATTTGTGGTAACACTGGGAGTTTGGTTCCTGACTGTGTCTCTGCCCCTCTTTCCCTTTTCAATGTGGCCTTCTTTCTATGACGAATCATGAAAGATCTGTTCCACTAGTCTTCAGGTTGTTTTTAGAGGGACTTGAAGTAGATGTAGTTGTTGCATCGGTGTGTCTGTGGAATGATCTTTTTAAAGATTTATCTAGGGGTACCTGAGTGGCTCCATCAGTCTAAGTGTCTGCCTTCAGCTCAGGACATGATCCTGGAGTCCTGGGGTTGAGCCCCGCATCAGGTTCCCTGCTCAGTGGGGAGTCTGCTTCTCCTTCTCTTTCTGCCTATCCCTTCCACTTGTGCACTCTCTCTCTTTAGAGTGTGAAGGGAGGGACTGAGGGAGAAGGAGAGAGAATCTCAAGCCAACTCCATGCTGAGCAGGGAGCCCAAAGCAGGGCTCAGTCCCATGACCCTGAGATCATGACCTGAGTTGAAGGCAGACACTTAGCTGACTGAGACACCCAGGTGTCCCTATAATTGATATTTAATGTTGATTTCATATTCAACAATCTTGCTAAACTCTACTAATTTATTTATTGATTATTTTGGATTTGCCATGTATATACGTAATGATTATCATTTGTAAATGGCACTTTTAATTCCTCTTTTGTACTGCAGCCTAAAGGTTTCCATGTTGTCTATCATTCTAACTACTAGCTATGTCTTGATACTTGTATAGAAGTGTATATAATTTTTAAACAAGTTCTTATGGAGCGATGACATATGCAGAAAAAATATATAAATCATAATTATACAAGTCGATGAATTGTCACAAAGAAAACATCCACGTGACCAGCAAATCAAGAAAAAGACCATTACCAGCACATCAGAAGCTCCTAAGCGTTTTCCTAAAAGTAACCGGTATCTTGTTTTCTAAAACTGTATCTTGGTCTTACCTTTTTGCAAACTTAAGTTATAGCACTTAATCTTTTTTTTTTTTTTTTTACATTTTTAAGTACTTAGTCTTTTGTGATGATTTCCTTCTCAATATTAGTAAGTATCCATGCCATGTAGCAATTCATTTGTATGGCTCTGCAGTATTCCATTGTAATCTAACATTTTGACATTTTGGTAGTTTCCAGTTGGGGTTTAATAAGAATAATGTTATGAGAATTCTCATACATGTTTCTTGGTATATGTGTATATATGTTTCTGTTCAATAGTGCTGAAGAATGGAAATTCTAGCTTAATAGAACAAAGAGGAAAACACATCCTTGAAACACAAGATCTCAGTAAGTACAGTGAAAGTGTTATAAAATAATTACCTTAGTCATTATTATTACGACTTATTATTAAACTTATTATTATTAAGAGTTATTATTAAACTCTCCCAACAGGCAGAGTTTTCATGCATGTATGTCTCCGGGCATGTGTAATCAGGTATCTACACAGTCTTGGAGACACTGTGCAGTTAAGTAACTACATTCATTCAATAAATATGTATAGACGTGCTATTAAGTGCCTGGTAGGATTTTAGACTAGGGACCCAACGATAACCAAAATGCAGTCCGTCACTTAAAGTTGCTTGCAGTCCAGCACAAGGTTCTTTCTCTAAAGGGTCTCCCTAGCTTCCCAAGTAATATTAGCCAATCCACACCGCATGTGACTCCACTCAGATACTTTCTAACTTACCATACTGTTTGTAGGTATAGTAGCAAATTGATTTTATGAAGTTACTAATGATTTAAACTGCGTCAGTAATATCACATAAGGAAACAAAATCATAATGCCAGGTCATTCTTATGGCAATTTAATAGAGCATGGGAAAAATGTGAAATGAAGAAACAAAAAATATAAGAAAAGGCAATGAAATAGAAGAGAAAGTCCATGCTATTTTGAAAAGATTTAAAAATATCAAGGAGCTACTATGAATGACCTTTGTCAGCAGATAAAATGTGAAAGAAGCGAAAAAGAGAAAAATGCTCATATGATGATTAATCGAAATCAAAGAGAGAATACAGTAATATTATGTGTAATCAGGACCTATTTGAGTAGTATAGGTTTGGAAAAATCACCATAAGGACCTTGATCTGCCTAAATGTATATTGTGTTGTGTCTAAAAAAGGCATAATACTCTGAAAGGTTGTCATTTATTTTTTTAGACTCTGCAACTGTTGTCCTTACTTACAAAGTAGAGTTAGTAACAATATCATACAAATTTAGCAGGTAAAAGCCACTGATGTACTCTGATAGCTCAGACCCCTCAGTCCCTACCTCCAGCTACCCAAATGACAATTCTACAGGTAGTATTTTCCTTCATTTCAGGAACAAACAACTAAAGAACTATAGCAAAGCATGCATTCAAAACTACCCTTACTAATTCCTCAAGCCCTTGGAACTTTCTTTTTTTAAGATTTTATTTATTTACTCACGAGAGACACACACACACACAGAGAAAGAGGTAGAGACACAGGCAGAGGGAGAAGCAGGCTCCATGCAAGGAGCCTGACGTGGGATTCAATCCTGGGTCTCCAGGATCACGCCCTGGGCCGAAGGTGGCGCTAAACCACTGAGCCACTCGGGCTGCCCCCTTGGAACTTTCTAGTCCAGTCTTAGCCCACCTGTACATAGTTGATGTGAACTGTGGATAATTTCACTGTGATGTATCATGAATGCTGCTGAGTTGCACTTTTATTCTCCATTAATTGCTCAAAACTTCCCCAGGGGCTGATTTTGTTGCTCACATAGATCCTTATATGAAAAACTTGTAGAATATATTCCTAAAACATCTGATTCACTTTTATATACTGTTGGGGGAAATATAAATTGGTTTATACTGGCTCAATATTTCCAAAGAGCAATAGCCAATTACATGGAATTTAAATATACATATTCTTTGACCAAAATTCTAGTTCTAAAAGTTTATCATACAATATACTTTCATATATGCAGAGATGTATGTTCAAAAATGTTTTTTTCCAGCATTTCCGGAGTTGCAAGAAAATGAAACAAGATACATATCTAATCTCATTGGCTGAATCAATTGTAGTAGAGTGTAATATCCTGCCATCTTTGAAACATATGAGATAAAGACATATGTGATGGCAAGGAAAGAGGTAATGATGGAATATTTTTAAATAGATTATAGAACAGCCTGTGTGGTCTACATTTAGATAAGCGTGTATTTATTTATTTATTTATTTATACAATAGATAATATCCATAATCAATGGATGCTCTATTTGGGATTAGGATTATGTGGGAGATTGGCCATTTCTACTTCATATGCATACATATTGCTTAAATATTTAATCAAAAGGTCACATGAGTTCTATCATCTTAAAAGAGGCCTCTCCCTTTTGAAAAAAAATTATTCTTTAAGGATCATTGTTCCAATTTGTCATGGCCATTTAAAAACATATCTTGTTTTACAACCATACATAAATCAGAAGCACTGACAGATATTCTCCTCGGTCCAGATCATCAGCTAAGATTTATTCACAAGATTTATTCCACCCATTTTGGCTTCTTCCCAGTCAACTATTATTGACTCCTTGGACACCCCCCCCTCCAGCACACACACACACACACAGAGAACTGTGACACCATTGTGGCTCATACTCCCCGCTCCCCTACTATTCCCACTTCCTATTGTTTCCTACCCATCAATATTTTTTTTTAGATTTTTTAAAATTTATTTATTCATGAGAGACAGAGAGAGAGAGAGAGGCAGAGACACAGGCAGAGGGAGAAGCAGGCCCCATGCACCGGGAGCCGGACGTGGGACTCGATCCCGGGTCTCCAGGATCACGCCCTGGGCCGAAGGCGGCACTAAACTGCTGAGCCACCTGGGCTGCCCTTACCCACCAATCTTAATGCCTTTCACTGTTGTTACTTGGCTGGCTCAATGCAAGAGCTCATGTGCATTCCAGCCCAGACCTTTCTACTTCCTTTTGGATCTAACAGTGATCCAAATGAAACGAATAAAAATACATGAAATATATAAAGTACCATCCCTGTGATACAGGCCTGTAATTTTTACCAAGTATTCATGTTTTTGACTAACTTTCCTGGCCACCTTGCAACTGGGCAGAGCCAAAACTGACTAGATCTGGGCAATGGACTGTGAGCAAAAGTGGCAATGTATGGGCTAAGACCATGAAAAGTTGTTTTGAGACCCTCGATATTCTAGTTTGCTGTGATGCTCTGGGACAGCAAGATGGCAGTGGACCACTTCCCCTTCTCTTCTAGCTTCCAAATATCATGCAGCTGCTTCTCATTGGGGAAATCCAACTGAAAACCGGTTCACAAGAGAATGTGAGAAATAGAGTTTCCAAGATTCCAGCCATGGGATATAGAAGAGAGCTTGGAAGGGCACAGTGTATACACCAACAAAAAGTATTGCCCATACACAAGGCTGGTTCAACACTCGTAAAACAATCAATGTGATTCATCATATCAGCAAGAGAAAAACCAAGAACCATATGATCCTCTCATTAGATGCAGAGAAAGCATTTGACAAAATACAGCATCCATTCCTGATCAAAACACTTCATAGTGTTGGGATAGAGGGAACTTTCCTCAACATCTTAAAAGCCATCTACAAAAAGCCCACAGCAAATATTCTCAATGGGGAAGCACTGGGAGCCTTTCCCCTAAGATCAGGAACAAGACAGGGATGTCCACTCTCACCACTGCCATTCAACATAGTACTGGAAGTCCTCGCCTCAGCAATCAGACAACAAAAAGATATTAAAGGCATTCAAATTGGCAAAGAAGAAGTCAAACTCTCCCTCTTCGCCGATGACATGATACTCTACATAGAAAACCCAAAAGCCTCCACCCCAAGATTGCTAGAACTCATACAGCAATTTGGTAGCATGGCAGGATACAAAATCAATGCCCAGAAATCAATGGCATTTCTATACACTAACAATGAGACTGAAGAAAGAGAAATTAAGGAGTCAATCCCATTTACAATTGCACCCAAAAGCATAAGATACCTAGGAATAAACCTAACCAAAGAGGTAAAGGATCTATACCCTAAAAACTATAGAACACTTCTGGAAGTAATTGAGAAAGACACAAAGAGATGGAAAAATATTCCATGCTCATGGATTGGCAGAATTAATATTGTGAAAATGTCAATGTTACCCAGGGCAATTTACACGTTTAATGCAATCCCTATCAAAATACCATGGACTTTCTTCAGAGAGTTAGAACAAATTATTTTAAGATTTGTGTGGAATCAGAAAAGACCCCGAATAGCCAGGGGAATTTTAAAAAAGAAAACCATAGCTGGGGGCATCACAATGCCAGATTTCAGGTTGTACTACAAAGCTGTGGTCATCAAGACAGTGTGGTACTGGCACAAAAACAGACACATAGATCAATGGAACAGAATAGAGAACCCAGAAGTGGACCCTGAACTTTATGGTCAACTAATATTCGATAAAGTAGGAAAGACTATCCATTGGAAGAAAGACAGTCTCTTCAATAAATGGTGCTGGGAAAACTGGACATCCACATGCAGAAGAATGAAACTGGACCACTCTCTTTCACCATACACAAAGATAAACTCAAAATGGATGAAAGATCTAAATGTGAGACAAGATTCCATCAAAATCCTAGAGGAGAACACAGGCAACACCCTTTTTGAACTTGGCCACAGTAATTTCTTGCAAGACACATCCACAAAGGCAAAAGAAACAAAAGCAAAAATGAACTATTGGGACTTCATCAAGATAAGAAGCTTTTGCACAGCAAAGGATACAGTCAACAAAACTAAAAGACAACCTACAGAATGGGAGAAGATATTTGCAAATGACATATCAGATAAAGGGCTAGTTTCCAAAATCTATAAAGAACTTATTAAACTCAACACCAAAGAAACAAACAATCCAATCATGAAATGGGCAAAAGACATGAAGAGAAATCTCACAGAGGAAGACATAGACATGGCCAACATGCACATGAGAAAATGCTCTGCATCACTTGCCATCAGGGAAATACAAATCAAAACCACAATGAGATACCACCTCACACCAGTGAGAATGGGGAAAATTAACAAGGCAGGAAACAACAAATGTTGGAGAGGATGCGGAGAAAAGGGAACCCTCTTACACTGTTGGTGGGAATGTGAACTGGTGCAGCCCCTCTGGAAAACTGTGTGGAGGTTCCTCAAAGAGCTAAAAATAGACTTGCCCTACGACCCAGCAGTTGCACTGTTGGGGATTTACCCCAAAGACTCAGATGCAATGAAACGCCGGGACACCAGTACCCCGATGTTTCTAGCAGCAATGTCCACAATAGCCAAACTGCGGAAGGAGCCTCGGTGTCCATCGAAAGATGAATGGATAAAGAAGATGTGGTCTATGTATACAATGGAATATTACTCAGCCATTAGAAACAACAAATACCCACCATTTGCTTCGACGTGGATGGAACTGGAGGGTATTATGCTGAGTGAAGTAAGTCAATCGGAGAAGGACAAACAGTGTATGTTCTCATTCATTTGGGGAATATAAATAATAGTGAAAGGGAATATAAGGGAAGGGAGAAGAAATGTGTGGGAAATATCAGGAAGGGAGACAGAACATAAAGACTCCTAACTCTGGGAAGCGAACTAGGGGTGGTGGAAGGGGAGGAGGGCGGGGGGTGGGGGGGAATGGGTGACGGGCACTGAGGGGGACACTTGACAGGATGAGCACTGGGTGTTTTTCTGTATGTTGGTAAATTGAACACCAACAAAAATTAATTTATTAAAAAAAAGAATATAAAAAAAAGTATTGCCCATGAGCGACAGATTTTCTTATAAATAGAAGGGGTCCAAGCTTATTCCTATTATAACAGCGTTCTCCTGTATTTGCACACCAAACTTCCTGAGTCAGTGAAGTATAGTGTGATATTAGAGCAAATGAGCCAGGAGCTCACATCAAAGAATGTTTACTCATGAGATCATTGTTGAGACAGAAAGTAAATGTTGAGAACAATTGCACTAGAGAATCTGGAAGCACATCTTTAAGCTTCCTACCCCAGCTCCATAGCAACGTGAAAAACATGTCTCCAATACGTGCTAATCAAATCAAGTCAAAGGTAACGATCGTACTTTAAACATAAGAGTGAAAGCTCTGTTTATCTTCCATAACAGAATATTTTAGGTCTTGAGAATGAGATCATTTGAGATTCTGTCAAAATACGTGGCATCAGATTAATCTTAATTTAGTTTCTTAACTGAACTAACACTGGAATTGAGTCCTTCTGCATACTTCAGAGCCATTTTTTACTGTAATGTGTAAGCATTCATGTCCTCTCAAGCCACCACCCTTAGTGTTAGCCCTTTCAATAATAGAACGGGTCGTTCGCTCATTACAAGGTGATAGGAATTCAATCAACACTTCACTCCTTCAGGCTTCTGAGAGGCAGCAGAGTACAGCCTGCTTTCATTTTTCCCCTTTCAAATGGATATTCAGCAATTTAAATATTACTATGTTTGATTATCCATATCTGAGTATGGCCCTTCCTTATGTTATTTTTTTTCTTTTTTTTTCCTTCCTTATGTTAATTTAAACAGTTTTTTGCATGTCCACATTACCCTCATCCTGGAGGCAGTAGGAGATAGAGGTTAGGCACACAGGGGATGGTATCAGACTGTTTGGGTTTGAATCTGGCTTAACCACTTCTAGCCATGTGACCTTGGGCAAGTTCCTTAATCTTTCTTTACCTCAGCTTCTTCACCTGTTAAATGGAAATAACAGTACCTATCTTATAGGATTGCTGTGATTATTAAATGAGATAACACAGGTATGGCACTGAGAACAGTGCCAAGCATGTAGTAAGAGCTCAATAATATTAACAATTATTGTTGTTCAGTGACATATTTCTCCCATGGGCCTAATCAAAACTACTGTACCCTCTATTTGAAGCTTTCTTACTCCATACAGTGTTAGCAGCTCTAAGAATCTCTCTGTGCATCATGGTGTGAGATTTGTGTGCCTGGTGATTGGAATCACATCCTAATCACCAGGAGACATTATTTTATCTGAAAAAGAAATAAAGTGGTCCCATTTACAATGGCATCAAAAAACAATAAAATACTTAGGAATAAATTAAACCAATGAAGTCTGTACACTGGAAACTATAAGACATGAATGAAAGAAATTGAAGAAAAAACAAAGAAATGGAGAGGTATCCTGTGTTTATGGGTTGGAAGAATTAATATTGTCACAATGTCCATACCACCCAAATCCATCTGTTAGATTCAAGGCAATCCCGACCAAGGTTCCAGTGGCATTTTTCTACAGAAGTAGAAAAAGCAATCCTAAAATTCACAAAAGACCCCAAATAGCCAAAGTAACTCTGAACAAGAACAAAGTGGGAAGTGTCATACTTTCTGATTTCTAATATATCTTTTGAGCCCACTTAGGCAATAAGAGCTTGGGGAGCCTTCTGAAAGCTGTATCATTTCCACCACACAAAATAGTGGTCAATATCAGGGAAATACAAATCAAAACCACAATGAGATACCACCTCACACCAGTGAGAATGGGGAAAATTAACAAGGCAGGAAACCACAAATGTTGGAGAGGATGCGGAGAAAAGGGACCCCTCTTACATTGTTGGTGGGAATGTGAACTGGTGCAGCCACTCTGGAAAACTGTGTGGAGGTTCCTCAAAGAGTTAAAAATAGACCTGCCCTATGACCCAGCAATTGCACTGCTGGGGATTTACCCCAAAGATACAGATGCAATGAAACGCCGGGACACCTGCACCCCGATGTTTCTAGCAGCAATGTCCACAATAGCCAAACTGTGGAAGGAGCTTCGGTGTCCATCGAAAGATTAATGGCTAAAGAAGATGTGGTCTATGTATACAATGGAATATTACTCAGCCATTAGAAATGACAAATACCCACCATTTGCTTCAACGTGGATGGAACTGGAGGGTATTATGCTGAGTGAAATAAATCAATCGGAGAAGGACAAACATTATATGGTCTCGTTAATTTGGGAAATATAAATAATAGTGAAGGGAAATGGAGGGGAAGGGAGAAGAAATGGGTAGGAAATATCAGAAAGGGAGACAGAACATGAAGACTCCTAACTCTGAGAAATGAACTAGGGGTGGTGGAAGGGGAGGAGGGCGGGGGTGGGGGTGACTGGGTGACGGGCACTGAGGGGGGCAATTGACGGGATGAGCACTGGGTGTTATTCTGTATGTTGGCAAATTGAGCACCAATAAAAAATAAATTTATTATTAAAAAAAATAGTAGTCAACTTACAGGCAGTTTCCCAGACATGCCAGGCTCCCTCACTCCCCTGTGGCTTTACATGTGCTGCCCTGCTGTCTACAGTGTCCTTCATCCTATTTCATCTGGATAACTCCTATGTATCATTTAAGACACAGGTTAAACACTACCTCCTGTGAGAAGCCTTTGCTAATGTGCTGCCACCCACCATCTCTACTGGACGACCTAGAACCAGGTTAAGTGAGCTAGCCAGTACTGTCCTTCCTTGTTTTCTGGGCAGTCCTCTGTCATTGCATTTATTTCCTATCTTTTTTTTTAAAGATTTGTTTATTTTAGAGAAAGGGAGGACATGGCGGGGTGGGTAAAAGAAGAGGGAGAGAGAGAATCTCAGGCAGACTCCCTGCCAACTGTGGAGTCCCATATGGGACTCTATCCCAGGACCCTGAGATCATGACCTGAGCTGAAATCAAGAGTCAGAGTCAGATGCTCAACTGACTGAGCCACTCAGGTGCCCCTTATTTCCTATCTTGACACCCGTTTCTGATTTCCTTTCATCAGCAGCCTATCCATTCTTTCAATGCAAGAACTTTTGTCTTTAGTGCCTGCATAGGGAAGAATAGTTTTGTGGAATAAAGTAGAAGGTCAGTAGTCATTCATTCACGTATGTCTACTGAACACAACATTCCTTTATCATTCTGGATTTAGGCATATCAAAGAATAAGAACGCATGATAGGTGCTATGGAGAATGCATCATCCTAATCGGAGCAAGAAGGCAGAGACACATGAAAATGTAGAAGTGAAAGTATGTCAGCAACTGTTACATTATGGCTACATGATGAGCAACCTCAGAAATCTCAGTGATATAGGGGTGTCTGGGTGGCACAGTTGGTTGAACTACCGACTTCTGGTTTTGCTCAGGTCGTGATCTCAGGGTTGTGAGATTGAGCCCTGTGGGCTCCACGCTCAGCATGAAGTCTGCTTGAGATTCTCTCTCCCTCTCCCTTTACTCCTCCCACTCGTGCGCTCTCTCTCTCAAGTAAATAAATAGATAGTTTTTTTTTAATCTCAGTGATATAAAACAGCAAGCATTATTGTCATACCAAGGTATGCTGTTGTGCTGATCAAATTCAGGCTTCACTCCAAACTGAATTTGGATCTGACCTCCTACCACCTAGCTAGGGCATGATCTTCTCAGGGAGCATCCCTGGAGCACAAGAGGGAAGCCAAACCACCAACACACACTTAGGCTTCTGCTCACACTCCATTGGCCAATGCAAGTCACACCTCGAAGAACGGCATCCAGGGAGGAGGATCCACGGCTCTACCCACAGGGAAGGAGTTAGAAAATGAATATTTGCTAAATGATAAATTATCATAGAGAGTATCAGAATATCCATTCTCAATGCCTGGTAATGCCACTGAGTGCTCCGAATGTACAGGGAAGAGCAAGATTTTAATGGGTCAGGGTAGACGTGGAAGATTTGACAAATAAGACATTTCAGCCAGGCCTTTAAAAATAGGTAAGACTGCATTAGAGTGAGTGGGAAAATGGCAGGTTTCTGGCCTGGGGGGACTAAAGGAGCTGAGGGAGCGAAGTGTCATATCCATCACACAGCTCATTGTGCTGAAGATCAACTGAGTGCCAAAGGGGACCGGAAGGGTTGGCTAGAGAAGTTGGAATTTCTCCTTCATTGCTTGTTCAGCTCTTGAACTATTCAGAGCAGTAGGTGGTGTGACTACTCCTGACTCTACCTCCTTGCTCATGTTGCACTTTTTGCAGTGTCCCTGCCCCCAAATATCAGTCAGGGATTAGTTCACGCTGCCTTAGCAAAATAGAATACCAAGGAAGGTAAGCAGACCAAGACAGGAAAACGGAGGCTCCGTGAGAGCCATGCATGGTCACGTCACATCCCATAAGTATAGTGAGTCTAGCATGGATGGTATTAAAACTGGACTCAGAGCTTAAACTGTCACCACTGGAGCACGCTGGGACATAGGATCCCAGCCTTTACCATCAGCATCAAGGTCTCTATGGCCCCTCAAAAGGGCCGGCACCGCTGCTGCTGCTTCCGCTCCCACTGGTGTGCTACACACAGTCTAAGTAGTGCCTGCTATTGGGCACCTATCCCAGAGTTAAACGTTAGGGTGGATGCACCTAATTGGTTGAGCTGAGGTCACCTGTCCATACCTTTGCCGTAGGGCCTGCCGGGAAATCAAATATCTGCCACTTTCATTATTGATATGGGGAAATAGGCCCCACTTCCCATTCATAAGGCAGAAGAGTTTCCAAGACCCAGAAGTGGCTCTGCAGCGGGCAGTCAGAACAGGTATCCACTGACCTCTACCCCTAAAAGCTGGCCCCGGCCTTTGGGGGTTTTTTTGTTTGTTTGTTTTAACTATTAACATAGCAACCTACATCTTCTTCCTCTGGGATCCTAGCACAATTTATTTTGGAGCTACTCCTTAGATGTTTGTCTCATGCAACTATGATGCAACATTTCAAAATGTGTGCTTGCCTCTCTAGCAGCTTGTAAGCGGTGGAGGGCACCGGCCACAGATTGTGTTTCTAGGAACCCGAGGTGCTTCTCACAGGTGATGGCTGCTAGAGAACCACTGTGATTGGTGAAGGCAGCGATTGCGTGCCGAGGACCGGACGGGGCAGTGAGAGTGGGATGTGCTCACCTTACAACGTTTCAGGCCAGCAGCAATAACGGTCTGCGTTGGGCATCGGAGTGGAAGGGAAGGGACAGATGGCAGACTTTAAGGCAGTGGAGTGCTCGAGCTGCTAGCACCCCTCGGGAGAGCTGACGGCGCACATGTCTTCCCAGCTGCTCCAAAGCCTAGCCTTCAGTGACATCTCATCAGGAGCTTGGAATGGGCTGTGGTGGGAATATTTACACCACAGATTCTGCAAATGCTCAGAATCTGGACTCCTTTTCTTGTCGGGGAACCAGTTGTTAAACATTTACCAGCCTGCCATGGCACCAAGGAAAAAGAAAGGCTCACTACACTCTTTCATTCTGGAAATGGACAGTCAGCAGTTTAAACCTTATCGCGTGTCTGTTATCCACGTCTTGCGTCTAACTCGTTCTGGGGTGACTCTTTAGGTATGAAGGATCTTATTTGCCTGTAAGGAAGCAGAGGGGATGTGTAAGAGGATAGGAGGGTTTATATAATTCATAATTTGGTAAGAAGATCTTTCGAGTTTTTTAGACACTTCCAGTATCACTTAAACTGACAGCCGAATGACAATTTAATCAGTGTGATTTAGTTTGGAGGAGATACCTCGGTAAAACCGATGCAGAGAAACCAGATTAACAACCAAGAGCACATTCGGAACTCGTTTGCCGACAGCCCTTCCACCCCCCTCCCCTAGACAGCCTCCGTCATTAGGATAGGTATTCTCATTGCAGGAGGGAGAAACAATGAATCTTTTAAATCCGCAGGCAAAGGACAGCCGAGGCACTGCACCCTCAAATGAACACTGGTGTAAGACAATGGAAGACGACTCCCTCAAGTAGAAAATAATATATGCGTCTCCATTTGAACTGCACAATTCTATTACAGCTTCCTAACCTTCTTGTTCAAATGTTAACGAAAGGCTTTCCCAGGCAGGATCCGCTCAGGAAAGCTTTGCCACTCACTGGTCCTTTCCTGCTATGTTCCTCTCTCAGGGTGGGGTGGACCCTGGTGTCATGTGTCCATCAAAGGGAACAATTGCAGAGGGGTCTCCAAATGACTGTTTTGTCCAGCGTTAAGTGGCAGAGTGGTGGTGTTTCCTTTTGTGAGATGAAGGACGCTGGCACTTAAAAGTCTTTTAGAAGAAAAATTGAGAGCAATTTCTGTAAAAACTTAAAATTAAATGTGTGGCTTTTTTTCTATTGTGCTGCATCTGGTTTCTGTAGAATGAATCTTGTTGATGCCAGCTTCAAGGTTGCTATTCTTTGTGCTTTTAAACCAAGGTCAAGCTACAGGCAGCTCAGAGGCCTTGAGATTGTCATTGACAAGGAAAATAGAAGCTTTCTGGCTGGAGCGCTAATTAATCACTTCTAGAAAAATAGAAATGGGGTAAAATATAGACACAAAATTTTGCATGTCGACAGCTAACAGAAAATTTACTTGATCTTATGCATGTAATTATATGTGTATCAACATACTTTATAGCACATTAAAATATATGCTCTGTAACTAGATAAGTTTGGAGGAGAATATATAGTCTATACTACAACAACTTTCCAAATTGCTGTTGTAGTCAAGGCTGCCCTTCAGGAAGTCCATAGTTAACTGTCTCAATTAAAATCTGGTTCTGTACTTACCACTGGATTTCACTGGATTTCGGGATCTCCTAAGTAACTTAAGACAAAGAATGCTGCTGATAGCACATTTCTCCTCACTTACGAAATATTTAACAGTTAACCCTGGAAGAATTCACATACGAAGGGTTTCTCAAAATAAGTGCTTACATTCAAAACTTGTGCATGAAAATTGATTTGTTTCAAGGTCAGAGTTTACTCATTCTGACCAGTCTTCGAAGTTTTAATGAGCACCTATTACATGCCAGGTGTTGTGAGATTACTACAGACAAAAAGTATATTTCAGATATTCTTCTGAAATACTTAACATAATGCAGTTTATATATAGTCAGCTCACAATGAGCCCTTTTTGTGAACTGCTGGCTTAAGAGTCGGTTTGATTTTTTTTGTTACGTTAAAGATGTTTACCTTAAATGGACAGTTAGAAATTGTTTTTAGGCAGAAACTCAACCTGATTTTTAATACAAATAAGTAGCAGCATGGTCCTGTAAGAAAGCAAAGCCTTCTGATTTAAAAAGATGGTGTGAGTAGAGTCATATTCTGTTCTTCCAGAATGTTAAGAAACCAAATATATATTATTCATTTTTTCATTACACAATGAAGCACACAACAGTGAAACACTGAAAACTTCCTATGAACCAGGGATTGTATAAAGCTCTAATGATATAACAATGATCAAAACATCCACCATGTTTGCCCTCATGGAATTTTGGATCTAATCAGGGAACTCAATCACTTTTCTGACAGGAGAAACAACCACCTGCTATGGGAAGATTTTGGAAGGTCGCTCAACACAGAATGGGTGTTGGGGCAGGGTTCCCCACAGGAGGTAGCCTCTAAACCTTAAACCCGAAACCCAAAAGAGATAAAAGGATTAGTGAGGCTGGAGAAACCAGTGCCATTCCAGGTAGCAGAAAGAGCAACTGTTCAAGGGAGGAAAAAGACCCTGAAGGGTTTAGAATCATTTGATTGTGTCTTTAGTTCAGCATTTGAAAAACAAACAAACAGTGGGAGATGAGGTTCTGAAACCCAAGCCCTCGAAGGGTTTCAGTAAGGGATTATTATGAGATTTGTGTCTTAAAATGATCACTCTGGCCACAGTATCAAAGTATGAGAGGATGCTAGCCTGAATTAAAATGGTGACAGTAGGATAGAGAAAATGTGGTCTGATTAGATCAGTGATTAGTCTGGAATCTGCAAGATTGGTGATAAATTGTACATGGAAAGTAAGGGTGAAATAGGTCTATGACAGAGTTTCTCTACTTTGCCACTATGGGTATTTTGGATAAGACCATTCCTTATTGTTGGGGCCTGGCCTGTGCACTCTACTATGTTTTATAGTATCTCTGGTCTCTACCCACTAAATCACAGAAGCCCTCTCCCCGTAGCTGGGACAACCAGAAATGTCTCCAAATATTGCCAGTGTCTCATCGGGGAGCAAAACTGCCACTGATTGAGAACCACTTGTCTATTCAGATGTCAGTGTTTTCCAGCCTTGGCTCCACATTAGAATCACCTGGGAAGTTTTCTAAAGACACTAATGTCTTGTCCTCATACACTGCCCATTGGATCAGAATCTCGAAGGGTAAGACCTAGACATGGCTATTTTCTGAAATAAATTCCAGTGTGCAGCTAAACTTGAGCAAACTGCTGATTATAGACTAATATTTAAATATAATAAACTCAGAAGATTAAATATAATAAACTCAGAAGATTAACAAATACTACATATTTCAATCATATTGCAATCTCAGAAGATTGCAAACACTACATATTTTGTTACATTTTCAACATTTTGAAGTAAATTTTTAAATGCCCTGCTCTTCATAATGAATATAGTGTAAATGTTCCCTTGTGATTCAGAGCCATATTATGAACACTTGAAAATATTAATGTACAATTAAAAAACTGCTGCGAGGCATTATTCCATGGATAGAGTGTCTAACTCACTCATCAGTTAGCCCAAGAGTATGATTCATTGCTGAGTTTGCCTTTGTTTTTGGATACCTCTAGCAAGTCCAAGAAATTACGGACATTCAAGGGTCATTTCTTGTTGTTATTGGTGCTTCTATATTTATTTATCTCTCCCTTGCCCTCAATCAGCAACCTTTATTCACTACACTTCATAGTCCAATTTGGGATGTTAATCAATTGTAGACTGAAAAATCTTCTAAACCAGATTACTATAACTGAGCTAAGTAGTAACCAACATGGCTTTCAGGAAGAGGTTAAGAATGTCTTTATCAAAGTAGTGTGATAATATTTAATACATGGAAAGCTTCACAACTCATTCTCATTCTAAGAGCTTAGTATAAGGCATGTATCAAATTCAGATGTGCAAACACACACAGAGGAGAGCAAGCAAACACATCTATCAGTATAGATGCAAAAGTATGAATAAAACAATCAAATCAATATATTTTTTAAATGATACATGTAGACTCTACAAAGTTTACCTTAATAATAAAATGATTCAATGTTAGGAAGGGTAAGAGTGAACTATAATACATTAAAAGAAAAAAGGAGAAAAGGCATATGATCATATTTAACAGCTACCAAAAATGTGATAAAATTCAGCAACCATTTTTGTTTTTGTTTTTAGAAAATATTTTTTAAAACCATCTAAAAATACAACTTTCCTAAACCTATGAAAACATTTCAAACATAAGAAAAATATTAAAGACTCTCTTATTAGTTAACAACAAGACAAAATATGCCCTCTATCAGTACTACAACATTGAGTTAGCAGTTTTGGCCAAAGGTAAAAATACGTGGAAGAGAAATATGAGGCATAAATGCTGGAAAGGAGAAAGCAAAATAGCCATAATTCACACTGGATTTTTTTCCTTCCTAAAAATACAAGAAAATCAGTAAAAAAAATTAAAATGAATTTTAAAAAGAGTTCAGAAAGGTAATAAGATAATCATACAAAATCAATAATTTCCTAATATACTCCTAAGAATTATGAAACATAATACAAAAGATCACATTTACACCAGCAAAACAGCCTATGGATAAACCAAGAGTAAAATGTTTAAGATTTATTTTTTTAATTTTTTTATTTATTTATGACAGTCAGAGAGAGGGGCAGAGACACAGGCAGAGGGAGAAGCAGGCTCCATGCACCGGGAGCCCGACGTGGGATTCCATCCCGGATCTCCAAGATCGCGACCTGGGCCAAAGGCAGGCGCCAAACCGCTGCGCCACCCAGGAATCCCAAATGTTTAAGATTTAAATGGGGAAAATGATACAACTTCACTGAAAAAGAGGCAAGAATATCTGAATAAATGAATATAGATAACACATGCTTCAAGGTAAGGCTCAGTACTAAAAAAAAATCATTTTTTCCAAAATTAGCCTCAAAGGTCAATGCAATCGCGATCATTATACCCATCAAATGTTTAATGAATCTTACAGTTTACAAAAAATTTTATTCTAAAGTTCATCACGATATAAAATGTACAAAAATAAAAAGGAATATGTTTAAAATCATAGGCACTTGCCCTACATGTATTATATATACCATAAAGGATTAAACTAATGTCATACTGGCACAAGAATAAGCACATAGATCCTGGAAAAGAATAGGGCACAGTCCCATCCCATAAGGGAATTTTTTTATATGATGAAGATAGCATTTGAAATCCACAGGAAAAATGAACTCTCTTACAAATGGTGTTGTTAAAAGTGTCTGTCATTTGGGAGAAAAATAATATGCTATCCTTCACACCATATACTAGGGGAAGATATTTTCAGGACACTTCTCAGGCAAAGAACTGTCATCCACAATATTTTTTAAATCTTAGAAACTATAGGAAAATGACACACATGTAACAAAAAAAATAAGCAAAGAATATGAATAGATGACTTACAAAAGAAATCCAAATAGCTGATAAATATACCAAAAAAAAACCCATAACCTCACTAGTAATATTGACAATCATTATAATATCACTTTCCCCCAAATATTGTAAATACCAATACCTTGAGAGTTTGCAAGTATATGGGGGGAAAGGAACACTTTCTTACACGTTGTTGGTGGGGTGATATTGTTACAGCCCTCTAAAAGGGCAATTTGGTAGCAGTTGTCAAGATTGCATTCCTAATGATATTCCCTACAGAATAATCTTATGTGCCCAAGGAAATATGGATGTTTTGTAAATTGCATTCAAGACCGAAAATTTGGAATTTCCCTATTTAAGAACATCAATGAAGATTAAGTGTTAGGACACACCCATGTCATGGAATACTGAAAAACCATGTAATTATTTTAAAAACTGTGACTGAGGGATCCCTGGGTGGCGCAGCGGTTTGGCGCCGGCCTTTGGCCCAGGGCGCGATCCTGGAGACCCCGGATCGAATCCCACATCAGGCTCCCGGTGCATGGAGCCTGCCTTCTCCCTCTGCCTGTGTCTCTGCCCCTCTCTCTCTCTCTCTCTCTGTGACTATCATAAATAAATAAAAATTAAAAAAAAAAACTGTGACTGAAACATATGTAATAGGATGGAAATAGCTCCAAGGCACAGAGTTGACAAAAACAAAAAATGATTACATTTTATGCTTAGTTTCTTACCCTTCCCTTCCCTGCTTCCCTCAGTACCTTATCAGTTTCCCCCGGAACAGTTCCTTAATAAATCACTCACACATGAATCTTCAACTCAAGGTCTGTCTCTAGGCCAATCAGCCTGCGATAGACTCCCCAGGGGTGTGGTGGCGTGGAAGGGAAAGCTCCACGTTTACACTTAGGGGTTGCTGAGCACAACTAGGACAGGATTGCCCTGTTTGTTAAATGAAACACTCTTCTGCAAATATGGGCAAATGATCCAAAATGTCTGAAAGCTTACATAGCAAATTACTAGAAAGTGGTTATCCCTGGGAATTAGGGGTTGATGAAGGTGAAGGATTTTTACTTTTTCCCTCTGCATACTGCTGTATCATGTCAATTGTGTACAGTGAGCAGAGGTACAAACATAGTAAAAAAAAGAAAGAAAGAAAGAAAGAAAGAAAGAAAGAAAGAAAGAAAGAAAGAAAGAAAGAAAATACCAAGCCAATAATTACAGTGAGCGTAAATTCAAATACTATAAGTGGAGTTTCTTTTTATTTTTAAAGATTTTATTTATTTATTCATGAGAGACAGAGAGAGAGAGAGAGAGAAAGAGAGAGAGGCAGAGACACAGGCAGAGGGAGAAGCAGGCTCCCCACAAGGAGCCCGATGCAGGACCTGATCCTGTATCTGGGGATCACACCCTGAGCCAAAAGCAGAAGCTCAACCGCTGAGCCACCCAGGCATCCCCATAAGTGGAGTTTCTTAAAATGGCTTTGTCACTGTCATTCTATCTGCATAACAGTCTTCAAACTGTAGGGTTATCCAAGGCATACACAGCCTTCCCAAGGATATATGGGCACCAAGAATTAAAAGAAAATCCATTTGGAGATCCTAACTTTCCTATATACTCTTACCTAAAACTTGATACCAACCCCTTTGCAGCCTGCAAATTTACAGAATTATACTTCTATTACTTTATTTCTCTCCTGTCCTAAGTGTTACTATTATGTGTTTCCCCCCACAGGATTAAAATATGTGGGTGTCAAAAAATAATTAGCAATAATAGTATTGCTCTCAAAAAAGCAAATGAGTCTAATGACTTGGTAACAAATTCTTCAGCATGACAGGTCATTTCCAGGTTTTTTGCATTCAAGAATATAGAAGTACCTGATTGAGTTGTCAACTAATAGATCATTAAAATGTATTCTTGATGATATGTGACTATCTTATATTGGCATATAATTTAGGAATTAAAAGAATAGAGTTCTGTACCCTTAACTTTTGTCAGTTATATTCCCATCTTCTTAGTTATATGAAGGGTGATCAGTACTTACATCTAGAAGAGCAAACAGTGGGAACAGACTTGGGGAATTCTGTCTCTTTGTAATTAACTAACATTCATCCAGAAATATAGGTGAACTAGAAAAAAATCCCCAGTCATGTCATCAAGAGAGGCACTTTTTAAAAAAAATTTTTTTACATATTTTTTTCATTGGAGTTCAATTTGCCAACATATAGCATAACACCCAGTGCTCATCCCATCAAGTGCCCCCCTCAGTGCCCGTCACCGAGTCACCCCCACCCCCCACCCACCTCCCTTTCCACCACCCCTTGTTTGTTTCCCAGAGTTAGGAGTCAAGAGAGGCACTTTTTAAAAGATTTTATTTATTTATTTGAGAGAGAGACAGAGCAAGAGCACAGAACAGGGGGAGGGCAGAAGGGGAGAGAGAAACTCTAAGCAGACTCCCTGTTGAGTGCAGAGCCCACACAGGAACTCCATCCACGACCCGGACTCCGAGATCATGACCTGAGCCCAGACCAAGAGTCAGTCGTTCAGCCAACTGAGCCACCCAGGCGCCCTAGGAGAGCCACTTAACAAATTTTTACTTTTAATCTTTAATAATTATGTACTGACTTGTGTACAATATTTATAGTGTGTTCGGTTGTTTCCTAGTTATAGCCAACATAGTCAATCCAACAACGACGAATGTTTTTGTACATAAAGATGAATGATCATGGGAATTTTTAAAAATTAATTTTGATTCTTATATATATTTTGTAAATGGATAGAGATAGGATAAGATGTATGATTGAAGTGGAATAAAAATTAAATTTCCAGGAAAAAAGGAAACCACAAACCTTCCTACTGTTAAAAAAAAAAAAAGAGCTTGTACATTTATTCTTAAATTGATAAAGGTATCAAACTACGATACTTCAGATACTATGCTCTTCTCCAAGATATATTTGCTTCTAAGAATGATGTCACCGTTTTATTTCTAAATGTATAGCTAATGGTAGCTAGCAAATTTTTATTAAAGTAAGCATAATTCTGCGTTCAGAGTAGCGTTCCAGAACATGAAGCTTTTAGAGTTCCAACCTCTAAGAAGCAAGGATTTGCTAGTGATGTCCTGAAAGAGAGGGAGGCTCTCATCAAGTTATTTCGGTCAGGGCCCAGAAGGAACAGTCTCTTCTAGGCTATGGGCTCTTTAGATGACAGGTTTGGGTACCAGGGTGACTGTGCCAAGCCTGTTTGAAGTAGCAAATTGTAGCAGTGAAGAGGCAGGAAATCATTGAACAGGTTAGGAGGAAATGTCTTCAGAGAACATTCTGCTCTGGAAACAAGCAAAGGAGTCTGCTTTCTCTGACCAATGACTCATGACCTTTAGAATCTACTTCTTGGAACTTGGCTGAATTCCATTATAGGCTCTGAACCCACTCTTTTCTTGTTAATTCCGAGGAGACTGCTACTGATATTTGGTAGGATGCTGAAATTAGGATTTTTTTAAATGTCTTTTTGTCTCTTGAAATAATTATATTAAGAAACCCAAGTGGTCATTCCCTTAGGAATCTTAAAATTATCATTCTAGTTCACTCTGTACCTGGAGAACCAGCAAAGGAATTGCTTTCTGACGGCTGTTTCTAAAAATGTTCAGAAATTAAATATAGGGGAGGATGGATGGCTCAGTCAGTTAAGCCTCCAACTCTTGGTTTCAACTCAGGTCATGATCTCGGGGTCCTGGGATTGAACCTCGCAAGCCCCTGTGGGGTTCTGCACTTAGCAGGGAGTCTCTCTCCCTGCTTTGCCTCTCTCTCCTTCTCCCTCTGCCCCTCCCCCTGCTTGAGCGCTCTCTCTCAAATAAATAAATTATTTAAAAAAAAGAAATAAAATATAAAAACTTAGGTCCATACAACAGCCTCAATCCACTCCAGAATCACTAACACTTACTAAGCACTTAATATACAAGTCACCATGTTAAGCACCTTACATAGAACATCATGTTAATCCTCATAGCAGCCCTATGTGAAAGGTACCATTCTATCACCATTTTACAGATAAGGAAACTTAGATCCAGAGCACTGAAGTCACTTGCTCCAAGCCACACAGCATTAAGAGCCACCTGTCAACTTGCCTATAAATGACAGATTTGGCTTCTGCAGGTATTTGCCAGTGCTGTTGATGCTGGAAAGGTCATTCGGATTTCCATTGCAATTTATTATCCACTAGCAGCTCTCAGGATAATTCATTTCATAAACTTATTTTCCAGAATCCATCGTGTAGATTAGTACTTAAAAATAATTATCATGGTTAATGTTTGCATGTTAAAAATGGTAAGCTGAACTTCCTGTTTTATAATTTTCACTTTCAGGCATCCACTTCTGCAAATCAGTAGTCTTTTTCCTCTTTCTATTCCTCATTTTTCCATGAAGGTCATATTAATAAAAATGAAAGAATTGATCAGAGACACCTTCACAATGCAACTTTTAAACTATTTTTTTAAAAATTGCTGAGAAAAAAAATCAAAAATAAAAAATAAAAAACTGCTCAGAAAAGGACAAATGAGGAGTACTCCAAAATTATACCTCCAGGTCAGGAAATGAATACAAATCATCCAAACTAGTTTAAAAAATGTCATGAAATGAAGCTAAGAATTATTTGTGATAAAATTAATGAGGTTTATCAAGCATTTGTGCCAGTAGCAGTAGGGAGAAATGTAGGGTCCTTTCAAAACTGATTCTAGATTTTGAAGACTTCTATCACAACATAAGCCAAGGCTTATCTGTTTTTTTTTATTTATTCATGAGAGACACAGAGAGAGGCAGAGACACAGGCAGAGGGAGAAGCAGTCTCCCTGTGGAGAGCCCGATGTGGGACTCGATCCCAGGACCCCGGGATCATGACCTGAGCCAAAGGCAGACGCTCAACCACTGAGCCACCCAGGTGCCTGGCTTATCTGTTTTATACAGTGATTTATCCATAGCTCTTAGGAGAGTGTCTCACACATGTAGATGCTCAGTATATATATGATGGGTTAATTCCTCTCATGTATTACAAGACCAAAAAATGATAATCATAATGGTTGCCAGATTAATTGTTATTAATTGTATCATCTCACCATGACTCATAACTGAGTATTATTATATTTAATACTGATAGCCTCTAAACAGTGATACCTTCATGCTTACCACTTTCTGTTGGTTTGAGACAGTGAGATGGTTGTGGTATTGTCAAGGGAAAAAAAAAACAGAGCTTGTATCTAACATCCCCTCCTGTCCAGAATATCTCACTGCCGCACTACTGATAGTGTGTCCTGTAGTCTGGGCCTGGACTGTGAATTGTTTGTTGCCAGTTCACAAGATTAAGTACAGAAACTGAGGAGTAACCAAATAAGAAACTTTACGGCAATTTTACTTTGCTGCAACTGCTAGAGTTTCATTTTTATTGTGATTTACAAAAATATCAGACCTTGGTGAATCCAAAATTTAGAACAATAACACTCTCATACTGGTTCTTGCATACCAGCAGGGCCAATGTTACAAATAGGCTTTATTGGAATAGTCTGTGTTTTTGTGACTTTCATAGCAGGAATATGCTCCATTCCAAAATGTAAGCCCCTCTTCATGCCAGACCATTATTTTAAGGCTTTATTTCCATTCCAGTTAGTCAACATACAATGTTACATTAGTTTCAGATGTACAATATAGTGATTCAGCGCTTCCATATATCCAATGCTCATCACAACAGGTGCATTCATTAATCCCCATCACCTGTTTCCCCATCCCTCCACTCCCTCTGGTAACCAGCAGTGTGTGTTCTCTATAATTAAAGAGTCTGTTTCTTGCTTTGTCTCTCTTTTTTCCCTTGCTCATTTGTTTTGTTTCTTAAATTCCAGACCATGACTATAGCATAACTCCTTTGAGTGCTGAAGTCCTTTGGATGTTTAAGAAACTTCCTACTAAGTGCAAATATCTAATGGAAATCTTAGATTTCCACTAACTATTAACACTTTAGGCATCACTTGCCATTGGCATAATAAAGGAGAAAGAGGACAAGTCAACTGGTATTGAAGGTGCCCAGGAACAATCTTGAGTAACAGTATTGTAGCAATAGTGATATCAAGAAATGGGACCAAATGACCGTTCATCCTAAAAGTATGGCAACTGCAATATTAAAACCATCAGTTCCCAGATGTTGCTATGACCCATGATTTCTAAGTAGTAGTTGAGTGCCAACTATTTTAGTTTGACCTAAAGTAAAAATTTCTTAGTAAGTAAAATTCACTTGGAAGCAGCCCAAGTGTCCATCAATCCATGAACGGATAAAGCAGATGTGGTACATATATACAATGGAATATTACTCAGCCATAAAAAAAGACTGAAATCTTGCCATTTGCAACGACATGGATGGAGCTAGGGAGTATAATGTTAAGGGAAATAAGCCAGTCAGTGAAAGACAAATACAATGTGATCTCACTCAGATGTGGAATTTAAGAAACAAAACAGATGAGCAAAGGGGAAAAAAAGAGAAAGAAAAATCAAGAAACAGACTCTTAATTATAAAGAACACACTGCTGGTTACCAGAGGGGAAGGGCGTTGCAGGGGGTGGGGGGGGGGAGCGGTGAAACAGGTGATGAGGATTAAGGAGTGCACCTGTCGTGATGAGCACCAGGTGATGTATGGAAATATTGAATCACTATATTATACACCTGAAACTAACATAACACTGTGTTAACTGGAATTAAAATAAAAACTAAAAAAATCCAATCCATAGTAATTTACTATGATATGTGACTTTGTTTCTTGAAAGGATACTGTTGATTTAGCAATATCTTGAAGTATCTCCACTTCATCAGTTAGATATTGCCACCAAAATGCAGCATAACAAACCACCCTGAAACTCAGAGGCATAAAAAAATAATAATTTCTCCTTGCTTGCACATCTGCAGTTTGACTAAGGGCTGGCTTATGTGAGCTGGCTTCACATGGGCTTGGTGCCATGCTGCAGATTGGGTCGAGGTAAGCACCATGTGTCCTTTGTCTTCTTTTCATGGTACAGAAGCACAAGAGGAAGGGTGAAAACACAGATGGCTCTTAAAAATTTGGCTCGGAAAAAAAAAAAAATTTGGCTCGGGGGCACCTCACTGGCTCAGTCAGTACAGCATGTAACTCTTGATCTTGGGGTTGTGAGTTTGAGCCTCACACTGGGTATAGAGGTGACTTAAAAATAAAATCTTTAAAAAAAAAGAATTTGGCAAGAAACTGGCATACCATCACTTCCTCTTACATTTCTTGAATCAATGCAGATGACATGGAGAAGCCTAGAAAGAATGCTCTGCATCTAGTGGGACTAATTGAAAAGTCACATGAAAAAGGGAATGCATATAAGTAGAGGTGACAAATTCAATAACTTACCACATCTATCAAGATCCTTACTAGAGGGACGCCTGGGTGGCTCAGCGGTGGAGTGTCTGCCTTCAGCTCAGGGCGTGTCCTGGAATCCAGGATCAAATCCCACATTGGGCTCCCTGCATGGAGCCTGCTTCTCCTTCTGCCTATGTCTCTGCCTCTCTCTCTCTCTCTCTCTCTCTCTCTCTCTCTCTCTCTCTCTCTCTCTCTCATAAATAAATAAATAAATCTTTTTAAAAAAAGAATCTTACTACAAATTTTGTTTTCATGAAGCCAGGGATTGTGTGATATATTCTCCACTGTGGCTTTTGCTGTGTGAAAAGCCTCCCCAAAAATTAGTGGACTAAAGCAACAATCAATTGTTAGCTTCTGATTACGTGGTTTGAAAATTGGGGCTGGGCTCAGCTGAGCAGTTTTGCTGCTGGTCTCCTCTGAGTTCATTCCCACAATTCTCATTGTCTGGGCAGTTTGCTAGGGACCAATTGGTCCAGGATGGCCTCACTCACATGCCTGGCACTTGGTGCTGAACTGCTAAGTGGAGTGGCGAGGGTGAGAGGGCCACATATCGCCAACACTGTAGCGTGGGCTAATCCACATGCTGGACATTCAGGTTATCTAGGACCAGCAAAAGAGAGTGAGCCCTAATGCACAGACATTTTCCAAGCTTCCGCTCATGTCCTATTTTCTATTATCCTATTGGCCAAAGGAAGTCAAATAGCTAAGCCCAGACTCAGAATACTCAAGGGCCCAGATACTGAGTATGAACAAATTGTAATCTGTTACCACAATAATCTGCCATACCTGGCACTGTTTTTGACACATCACAGGCACTCAGAAATAGCAGTTGAATAACTGAACACTGGTGATTTGTCTTTCTGTTGTTGTTATCAGTATAAACTTACAAAATCTTCCATGCTGCTATTGACACACAACTAACATATCAATGTCTACCAGGGCAAAGGCTCTAGCGATGCGCTTTCTGTATCAAGGAGATTTAAAAGGCATGTTTTTCACATTTTCAGATGCCATGATATTTGAAGCTAATACATTGAATGATATAATTAAAATCCAAAGTATTGAGTTGGAATAAACATAACATTTTTAAATTATCAGAATATTATGTTCATTGCACATGTTTTATAATAAAACCAAAAAAAGTTTTATGTTAAAACATGGAAAACATATAAAAAATGTCAACAACCAGGAGCACTTGATGGGATGAGCACCGGGTGTTATGCTATATGTTGGCAAATTGAACTCCAATAAAAAAAATTTTTTAAGTGTGAACAACCTAATGACCAATAAAAGAGGATTGATTAAAAACTATAGCAATCTATATAATGGAATACTGTGCATTTTATGAAGGTGAGATATATATTCACTGGATAAATACATATACTGATATTCATTGGATCTATCTATCTATATCTATATATATTCTGATGTGGGAACAGTTTTACAACTATTAAGTTAAAAAGAGAGTTACAAAACAGTATATTAAATATAATTCATTTTTGTTATATACAATGTTGTAGACACATACATGATCATATATTTAGACAGTACAGAATACTGTCTGGATAATTATAAACAAAAATGGTTTGAAAAGAAATCTGCATCCCCATGTTCAGTGCAGCATCATTTTTAATAGCCAAGATATAGAAAAAAACCAAGTGTCCACTGATAGATAAACAAAGAAAATGTGGCATACACACACAATGGAACATTACTCAGCCATAAAGAATGAAATTTTGCCACCTGTAACAACATGGATGGAACTTGAGGATATTCTGCTAATTGAAATAAGTCAGAGAAAAACAAATACCATATGATCTCACTTATATGTGGAATCTAAACAACAACCACCACCAAGCTCATAGGTACAGGAAACAGGCTGGTGGTTGCCAGAAGCAGGAATTGGGCAAAATAGGTGAAGATGGTCAAAAAGCTAATTATTAAATGAGTCATGAGGATGTAACATACAGTATGGTGACAAAAGCAGACAAGCAAACAGTATTTTTTAAGATATATTTAGTTATTTGAGAGAGAGAGAGAGAGAGAGAGAGAGAGAGAGAAAGCATGGAGAAGAGAGTGGCAGAGGGAGATGGAGAGAGAATCTCCAGCAGACTCCTGCTAAGCACGGAGTCTGACTCAGAGCGTGATCTCACTCACAACCCTGAGATCATGACCTGAGCCAAAATCAAGAGTCAGACCCTTAACCAGATGAGCCACCCAGATGCCTCAGTAAGCAAACAGTATTGCTTAAGTTGTACAAAATGTTTAAAACCTAGTTCAAATGAAATTACTCTCTGTTGCTCCAAAATCTGATTCCTTGTTGCTGCCTTCTTTCTGGCTTTTTTTGTATCACAGACAAAAAATTATACCTCTCTTCCACATAACAATTCTACCATTGTAGGAACAGAAAGATCATCTTGTTCTCTTCTTTAGTCCTTGAGATGTTCTTTGTATAACATGCAGGGATCCGGCCCTTCTACCCAGAAGAGCCACATGTGCCAAGATGTGCCATTTAGGTCTCTCTGGGAGTTACCTGTTTGGTGTCATCACCGGCCATATGTGTTTTGTGCAGCATCAAGAGGCATATTCTCTACCACTGCCCCTTCCTTTGATTATCTTCCCTGTTCCTTCCTCAATGTGGCCTCTCCTCTCCCTCTAGTTGTGTGGTTTGTTCTATCAGTCCTTAGGTTGATTTTTTGAGTATTCAGAACAATTCGACAGTTACCTAGCTGTGTTCAAGGGATGAGGCAAGCTTAAGGTCCTCTTACTACGCTGCCATATTATCTCCTACCTCAAATAAACGTTAATTCTTTATTTTTTAATATTTTATATATTTATTTTTAGAGAGAGATAGAGAACTTCTGTGAACAGAGAGAGGGGCAGAGGGAGAGGAAGAGAAAGAATCTTAAGCATGCTCAGCATGGAGCCCAACCTGGGACTCAACCCCACGACCCATGAGATCATGACCTGAGCTAAAGATCAAGATCCAGACACTTAACCAACTGAGCCATCCACATGCCCCCAACATAATATTTTTTAAAGATTTTTATTTATTTATTTATTTATTTATTTATTTATTTATTTATTTATTTGGCACACACAGAGAGAGAGCATGAGTAGGGAAAGTGGGAGGCAGAGGGAGAGGGGAAGCCGACTCCCTGCTGAGCAGAGCCCAATGTAGGGCTTGATCCAGGCCCCTCAGATCATGACCTGAGCCAAAGGCAGATGCTTCACCAACTAAGCCACCCAGGCGTTCCCCCCCCCCAACCCAACATAATATTTTAATAGGATAACTAGTAAGTTCTGCATGTAGATACCAAAAATTTATTTTTGAAGTTTAGAATGAAAGACCATGTTTCACCTCAAGTCATTTGGAAAAGACATTAGGTTATTTAGATAATTCCAAGTTCATTTGAAGCCCACAGCATCATATGTCCACATAAAAATGAAATTTTTAGTCTACATGGATAGGTATTTGGGATCTCATCCTAAGGCCTAATTGTACTGATAAGACCAGCATCCATACCTTTCATGCATTTCTAGATGTTCCACCTAAAGAACTTTTGTTAAGTTAGAAAATGGATCAAGGCAAGCCGCCAGGGCAGTGAATAATGTAGAAATCACAGATATTTATCTTAAACCAAGGAAACTTAGAGAAACATGATACTGATTCGCCAATTCTTTGAAGAAGTGTATCATATAGAAGAAAGAACAAGCTGTGATATTTCATCAGTTTCCTAGAACCAGCAGCCAGAAAGTTCCAGGGAGGCAGATGTTCGCTCAGAAACAAGGCCTAGCATTTAGATACACATGGAATGGAACCCTTCATAAAGAATAAGCAGACACTGTGTGGCCATCTCCCAGAGATGTTTCAGAAGTGAGTTTTTAAATTTGGAGCAAGGTTGATATGCTGTTTAAGTTCCCAGTCAGATTCAAGATTTGCATCTGTTGCTTTGCATGGCTGGGTAGGGGGACAGGTTTGGGAGGGAGCTGTTGCCAGTGTTGGAGAAGACTCACTCTTGTCACTTGTCTGTGGTTTAGTTAGAATAATACTGTCACACAGTACCAGACTGAAGAGAAAATGACTCAAGGTTATTCTGCAATGGTAGCTGAATTACTGCAAATGTTGCCAAGATGAGAGTCACAAAATCACTTCAAGTAAAGAAAGCGAAACTAGAAATTTCCCATTTTAATTATTTTCTGTACAAATTCAATTGTTAGTGTACCCATGAGTTTGCCCTGTCATTCCAGGAATATGCGTGGGGTTTTTTTTCCTTTTTTTCTCTTCTCTCAATGTAGCAATCTTCATCCTTTTATTACTGATAGAAACAAACATTTATTTTTGAATTGTAAAGCCATTATTATCCTTCCACTAATTAATTCTATCTCTGTGGCTGTGGTTTGTAAAATACTGCTTTTCCGTATCTTGAAGTACAAACAAAACTGTTCTCTGTGATGTTAAGCACAAAGAATAAAATAAATAAGTTCTGTTCACAGTCAGGATTTATCTGTTTCAAATTTTTCTAAAGCACAAAGCATTGTTAATGAAGCACTTAACATTAAACTCCCA
This sequence comes from Vulpes lagopus, assembly GCF_018345385.1. Lineage (NCBI taxonomy): Eukaryota > Metazoa > Chordata > Mammalia > Carnivora > Canidae > Vulpes > Vulpes lagopus. The sequence continues at coordinate 25,665,294 of NC_054848.1, forward strand.
ACAGCCTAGTATAAAAACAACCACACGAATCCCCCAGATAAAGAGAAACATGGGAAGTCATTTTCAGTGGGTGCAGGGAAGGAATTTATGCCCTTTTAGTGAAGTTTTAAATGTTCTGGGTTCTATTATTGTGTCAGAGATATGATGACAAGGAAGCTGAATGATCTTTTTAATTGATTCCAAAAAGTTTAGGAAACAATGGAGTAGGTCTGGGGATGAATAAGACTGAGTGAGTGAGTGAGTGTGTGCAAACTTTCTTATTAAATGTGCAAGTTGAACCCCAGAGATCCAAAGAAAGTTCTATAATAAAAATCTGAGACACCATCTTGCCCCCTCCTGGTCCGATTGCAAGAAGTAAGGGGACCGTGCCAGGAAAGAGGGCTGTCAGTGAACTCCATTAGGAGCCCACTTGATAATCTTTGTTAGCAGAAGAGAGGGAGGGATCTATCAAGGCAGTCCCTACGGGGAACCAAGTTTGTGCCAAAACCTGCTAAAGGAGAAGAGGAGGCTGCATTTGTAACAATAATCAAGTCTTTGCAGTTAAAAACAATGTGTTCCAGAAGCTATAGGAGATGTCTTTGTGAACAAGAAGCAACAGAATAACTGATAGAGGTCCCTTGGTATAGATGAATTAGAAGAACACCAGAGTCTTCAAAGATAAAGTTTTACGTCTGTCCTTTTGCCTGTGTCATAGGTCTTCATTTATACAGTAAGACATATGTATGGAGTCTACGTTTTTTGGAGATGGACCGGACTGAGCCCAATGAAACCTCAAACCTTATCCCTCTCATGGCCAAAAGCTGATACATATAAGATGACTGGCTTTGGCTTAAGATAGTATTTTTCCCCCAGGAAACCTAATTTCTCTACTTAAGACACTTATTGACCCCATTAGAGGGTCAACACACAAGTCCTACACATAGAGGGCTCTTAGAAATATCACACACTTCAACAGATATTAGCCTTCAATGAAAGATGTTCTTTCCACGAAAAGTAGACACGCTTATTGCTGAAGAATCAGATAGAACTTTATGAAACTGCCAGATTTGTAAGTTCAAGAATCAGCATGATTATTAGAGCAGGCATCTTGCATCCGTCCAGGGTACCCACTCTTCCCCTTTCTGCAGCCTGCTGTGACACAGGAGGCTGCCCCAGATGAACTGCATCAGGGGACTCTTCTAGTTTGGCCTGCAGATTGGCCACTAGAGGGTAGAGGCGAGAGACAGGAGGGAGAGAGGAAGGGAGGGCGGAGGCCTTAGTTCCCCAGCTCCCTCTCTGGCTGGCTCCCTAATCTCCATCCGAGGCTAGAGCTGCCATCACCCACCGCACCCCACAGCCTTGTCCCATCCTCTGTCCCAGGGGCCGTTTCCTCCCCTCACACCCTGAGGCGTAGGGGCGGAAAGAGCACTCAGCAGTTACTAGTCCTGGGGATACTCTGAATCCTTTGTGGTTCTCCTATACTCTGACTATCCGTTTGTAAACGTATTTATGAAACTATCCTCAAATGACCCAGGTTGACAGCACCATCTTGACACTAACTGTTTTCAGTGCCTGGCAAATTTATTATATACGAGGAGAAGGGACATTCCATAGGAAGAGGAAACTTTTATACTTGGGTTTTCTTCATTAGTAACTACTATAAAAAAAAAATAATAGCTAATGTTTACTCGGAGCTTATTCTATGCCAGAAACTGCTCTGAAAAGTAGGCATGTGTCAACTCATATAACCGTATAATTAAGCCTGTGAAGATGTTACACCCATTATCCTTATAGGCGCAGAAAGGTTGAGTGACTTTTGCCCATGTGATATTGTGATTTATAAGAAATATGTATTTGTAGGGATGCCTGCGTGGCTCAGCGGTTGAGCGTCTGCCTTCGGCTCAGGGCGTGATCCTGGAGGCCCCGGGATTGAGTCCCACATCGGGCTCCCTGCATGGAGCCTGCTTCTCCCTCTGCCTGTGTCTCTGCCTCTCTCTATCTCTCCCTCTCAATGTGTCTTTCATGAATAAATAAATAACATCTTTATTTAAAAAAAGAAATATTAATTTGTTTGGTCTTCATCCCCATTTCTAGCTCAGAGCTCCTAAAGCCCTTGGAATTTCCTAAGTGGTCAGAGCAATAGGAAGCGTCTTTGGTTATTCATAACAAACCCCTTTCAATCACACCTGATTTTATGTTAATGAGATGACTTTTAGAAAGCACCTACGGATGGGGGCTGGTTGCCAGGGCAACCAACCACTTGGTTGGAGGATTGGAACTTTCAGTTACAACCCCCCTGAGACCTGAGGAAGGGAGGGGCATTAGAGGTTGAATCCACAGCCAGTGACCAATGATTTAATCAACCACACCTATGTAATGAAACCTCCATAAACACCCAAAGAGAAGAGGTTTAGAGAATTTCCAGGCTGGTAAACATCGGAGATGTGGAGAGAGGGGTGCACCTGGAGAGGGCATGACAGCTCCGTACCCTTTCCCCATGCTTTGGCCTATGCATCTCTTCCATCTGGCTGTTCCTGAGTTATACTCTCTTATAACACACTGGTCATCTAGTAAGTAAAATGTTTCTCTGAGTTCTGTGAGCCGCTCTAGCAAACGCATCAAAACTAAGGAAGGAGTTGTTAGAACTTCCAATACATAGCCAGTCAGTCAGAAGCACATTTGAAAACCTGAATTTGGGATAGGCAGCTGAAGTTGGGGGTGGAGGGAATCTTGTAGGGCTCAGCCCTTAACCTGTGGGATCTGACACTATCTCCAGGTAGATTGTGTCAGAATTGAGTTGAATTGTAGGACACCCAACTGGTGTTAGAGAACTGCTTGGTGTGTGGAAAAAACATTTTGGAATTAGCACCGGAATTATACTCAATATCACACAACTAACAAGTGGCAGGGTTGGGATGTTGAAGCAAAGAAGTCTGACTGCTGAGCCCAAGCTGGTAACACAGAGCAATACTGCTTCTATATACAAGAACGCTACAAGTATAATTCATGGGGAAAATTTATGTAATCCAAATGTAAAATTACACTGATCAAAACTTCTAGCATGTATAAAGTTGCTAAGTATCAAAATTAGACACGTTGGCTTTAAATTGTAGCACAAAAATTTCTAGAAGATAAAATGTTATGCAAGGTAAAGCCCTAGGAGAAATAGTGCTTTCAAAAAGGTAGATTGGGGAAAAAAAAAAAAGGTAGATTGGGGAGAAAATTAGTGATTTTTGAGCACCTACTCTATACCTAAATGTTTACATACAAACATTCATACTTACAGGGGCACCTGAGTGGCACAGTCAGTTGAGCATCTGACTCTTGATTTCAGCTCAGGTCCTGATCTCAAGATCATGGGATCAAGCCTGCCTCAGGCTCCCCACTCAGCAGGGAGTCTACTTGGGATTTTCTCTCCTTCTCCTTCTGCCCTTTCCCACTTCCCCCCACTCACGCACCTGCACTCTCTCTAAAACCAAACAAACAAAACAAAACCAACTAAACACATACATACTTATATACATTTCATAAAATAGAATCCTTGTAGCAAAACTGTATGACAGCTACCACTGTCCTTATTTTATAGATGAGGAAACTGAAGCTCGGATTGAAGTCACACCACCAATGGACACTGACCTCCCTGGTTAAAATATGGTGCCCACCTCAGTGTCAGGGGTGCTGGTATTACCACTACAAGACAATTCAGAGATTAGCGACATATCCCAAGACCCGCATGAAGCCCCATATTCTGAAGCCATCATAACCACAGTCCCATATTAGAGAATGAGAGGATGATGATGATGACAAAGATAACAGTGACAGAAAAACAAGCCACCTTTGGCCACATATCCAGTTGGTTCATTAGAATCTGATAGTGTTTTCAGTTACTCTGAAACGGCTCTTCCATTGGAGGTAGAAATCAAGTTGGGCTCCTTCATTTTCACAACAAACTATTAACTTTACTAGCACAGCTGGTGTCTTCACTGAGCAATTTTACAAACACTCCTTACCAAGTTCAGTTGAAACTGATAACCATCGCTCTTCCCTTAAGTATAGTTCAGACAACTGATAATTGAAAAACCACAGACTAAGGAACATTAGTGATGTGTTATATTTCTTTTTTTTAATCTTGGTAGGTGAAGCCCACCCAGTTTTCTTATTGGTACAGATCCTAGATCCCTCAGGCACTGGACTAGAGTGGAAGAACAATAAAATATCTTCCCATCTTCGGGGTAGGTTGCTCTGTCTAATGAACCAAAGCATGGGTAAGAGATTTTTTTCTTTATCTAGCTTATAAGCCATAGCATTGTGAGAAATCCCTCCCAGATTTTGTTAGTAACGTCTTTTTTCCCTTTATTCTAAGCTTTTTTGGTTATTGTTATGTGTGAATATTCATGAGAATATTTTTGTGAGACATTAGGAGGATCTACCATCAGAGATACCTCTTTATATTCCTTTACCTACAATGTGTCATATTATGACACCTAAATTTTGTCAGCATTTTTTTTAATTTTTATTTATTTATGATAGTCACACAGAGAGAGAGAGAGAGAGAGGCAGAGACATAGCCAGAGGGAGAAGCAGGCTCCATGCACCGGGATCCCGACGTGGGATTCAATCCCGGGTCTCCAGGATCGCGCCTTGGGCCAAAGGCAGGCGCCAAACTGCTGCGCCACGCAGGGATCCCAGCCTTTTGTTTCCTTTCTCCTATAATATGGAACAATTTGCCCATTTCTAGAGACTTCTAGATTGTCTAGGGCTATCTTATGTGGGTACTGCAATCTCAACCAATTATAGACCTGAAAATTTTTATTTTTATTTTTTTTTATTCATGAGAAACACACAAAGAGAGTCAGAGACATAGGCAGAGGGACAAGCAGGCTCCCTCTGGGGAGCCTGATGCGGAACTCAATCCCAGGACCCCAGGATCATGCCCTGAGCCAAAGGCAGACACTCAATCACTGAGCCACCCAGGTGCCCCTGAAAATTTTTATTTTTATTTACATCCTTTTAGCTCCCCTAAACTCTGTTCCAATAAGTTAGCACTTGATGACCTTGTAATGTATGAACTCAGTTCTCTGACTAGCTACATAGTTTGTTGGGCCCAACACAAAGTGCAACTAAGGAACTTCTTGTTCAAAAATTTTATCAGGGATCCCTGGGTGGCACAGTGGTTTGGTGCCTGCCTTTGGCCCAGGGCGGGATCCTGGAGACCCGGATCGAATCCCACATCGGGCTCCTGGTGCATGGAGCCTGCTTCTCCCTCTGCCTGTGTCTCTGCCTCTCTCTCTCTCTGTCTGTGACTATCATAAATTAAAAAAAAAAAAATTATCAGTTTCAAGATGGCAACAGCAGAGCATTAAACCAAGCCCTTCTGAACACGGGGACCCTGCCTTATGCTGCTGCATGGGCCCCATGCCTCAAGGCCTGAGATAGAGTGCCTTAAAATGTTTAAATGTTGCATTCTTTATTGGATTATTTTTAAGTAAGAGCGTATATGAGAAATGGCTCAAAGGAAGCTTCTTGCCATATGTAAGGCATTAATTTACAGATTCACTTCCTTTTATTTAAAAAAAAAAAAAAATAGAGGGCAGCCCCTGTGGCTCAGCGGTTTAGCGCCACCTTCAGCCCAGGACGTGATCCTGGAGTCCTGGGATAGAGTCCCACATCAGGCTCCCTGCATAGAGCGTGCTTCTCCCTCTGCCTGTCTCTGCCTCTCTCTCTCTCTCTCTCTCTCTCTCTCTCTCTCTCTCTCATGAATAAATAAATAAAATCTTTAAAAAATAAAAATAAAAAATAGAAAGAAATCTTAAAACTTTTTTTTTCTGGTATTTAGGGTTAGTGAAAAAAAATGTCTCCAAACAAATGCATATGCTTTCTTCCATTATCCATTCCTCCATTTCTCAATACTGATTGATTAGCCTCTCTCTTCAAGCACTGCTCCGGCTCCTGGGATAGATCAGTGAACAGATCAGTGAACATGGCAAATCCCTGCCTTCCTGGAGTTTACAGTCAATGGGTGGAGTTAGGATCAATTTTCTAGCCTTGTCAGGGAAACTTGCAGCTCTCCTGAAGGCTGACAATGTTTCCAGCCTTTTCCTCCACCAGACAGCCCACTTTGCATGCAATATTAAAGAAACAAATATTTTAAATTTTATTTCAGTGCACAGTAGGAGCAAAATGGAGGAACCACATTCTAACATACCACCCTCTGCACTTCACAGGGCTTTTTTTTTAATGCAAGAGCAAATTTCTGTGTGACCCCTTTAGACATGAATGAAAAACCTGTTTCCATGTAACTCATTAATAGATATATAATTGGTATTTCATGGCAAGTTTTACGCTTATCTCAATCACCTTCTGTCACGACCAGGCATCAGTGTTATGTCTACTCTCTGATAGAAAGGGGGCGAAGAAGCAAAACAAAAGAATCTAAACAAAGCTTTTTCATTAAATGTGATCACTAACTGGCAAAAGGAGGAAATAGATTCCCAGCTGGCACTCTGAGATTTCAAACTCCCACATCCAAACAAACACACCTGAAATGCCCTGAGCTGGCTGCTGAACAGAATCGTATTTATTGACAACACAGCAGTACATCGTGATTAGGAACTTGGAGCTTTGAATCAGACATTCTGTCATTCTGAGCCTGAATTAGAATCCCTAAATTACCCCCCAAGATCGGCCCAGAGGGAGGAAGAGGCAAGAGCGTGGAGGATTTTTAGGGCAGTGAAGCTACTCCGTATGATATAATGGTAGATACGTGTCATTATACATCTGTTCAAATTCCTAGGTCGTACAACACCAAAAGGGAACCCTAATGCAGACAGTGGACTTCAAGTGTTAGTGATGTGTCACTGTAGCTTCATTGCTTGTAACAAATGTGCTGCTCTGCCGGGGGATGGTGACGAGTGGGAGGCTGTGCCTATGGGGAGACAAGGGGTATACGTGGACAGTCTTGAGCTCAGTACTGCTGTGAACCTAAAACTGCGCCCCGAAAAAAATACACTCTTAAAAAGGAAAAACCAGGCGCACATAGCCCTCCCAATCCATTATGTCCTCCGCCAAAACACCATTCTCATCCTTACTTGGCCTTGCAATAAAATACGGTTCAGTTCGAGGCGCAACACTTTGAAACTTAAAGTATCTCCTAATGGCTTGAAATATCTCAAAAGATTAAAAAATATCCTGAGTCAGAACAGAATGATAGGGAAGGAAATAGCTGGTGAGGGTTCGCTCTTTCAGACATTGTAAAAGTACAAAGTTTTGAGATAGCTCCTTAAATCACCACATTCACCGTAAAATCCTGAGGAATGGAGATAAGTAGCAGTTGAGAGAGCTTTTCCCAACAGCTTCACTGGGTCACTCTGCCTTAGCGCAGGTCACCATAACAAAATACCACAGACTGGGACATGCTAAACAGCCCACATTTCTTTTTCTCAGTCCTCGAAGTCTGAGATCGAGGTGTTGGCAAGGTAGGTTCTCCGATTTCTTCTCTTGACTCCTAGCAGCATGCGTGCTCACGTGACCTCTTGTCTGCGCATGTGTGGACAGGACCAGGGCTCCCGTGTCTCTTCTTCTAAGGGCACTAATCCGCTCATGAGCCCTACTCTTACACTAAACACATTTTGCCCTCAAAGTCCCAAGCTCTAAGTACCATCATACTGGGGAGGGGGAGCAAATTTCAAAGTATGGATTTGGGGTTGTGAGGGGGAACATGGGGACACGATTCAGCCCATAGCACCATTGTTCCAAGTGTGGTCTCTTGGCCCTACACATAGAAGATGAAGAAGGAGACTTTGTTTGGAAAGCACTTAATATATTCTGGCACTGGGTTAAGGTTTTCAATATACTATTTCATTTAATAGAGCAAACCGAATTGGGAGGCTCAGAGAGATGAGATCACTTTCTCCAGGTCACAAAACTAGTAAACTTTGCAGATTCCAACCCTGTCCCATGGGACCCCGGTGCTCTAGTCTTCCTGCTGGCCCATGGGGCCTTTCTTAAATTTCAGTACTTGCCTAGAGCTTATGTAAGAGTGATCAGACCCACAGGAAACAGGCTCATACCTCCAAGGTCACAGGAAACCAATTTGAATCAGGAAGTCAGTGCTTTTATTTCATAGAGGGAGCTATAGTCAGTCGAAGAGCGTAAATTTGTGTTTGCTCTTGAATCCGTGAATGAGGTGAAGAAATTGATTTGTTTAATTGCTTAGTTAAGGTGAAGTCAGACAAAAGGATTTGCATGGTCTGCAGGGGTATTTCAATACTGGCTGTTGTTTTGCATTCTTCTTCTTGACCACATGATTTTTCATGTCCCTTCACATCAGTATCATCTAGCTTAGGACGTAAGGACTATGTCAATCTAAATTACTGTGTACAGCTGAGTATATAGTAGCAAAGTGAAAAGACGAATTAAAAAAAGAATCCCAGTAACTGCTCTTTATCCGGCAGCATCACTAAGTACACCTTCAAATACTTGGCTGCGAAGCCAGGAGAATCTACAAGTGTTCTTCCTTGGGTTTGGAACCCAGCAGGTCCAGCCTCCAAGATTCTTACCCCTCTTCCATGTTGACCTAATACCCAGCACTACATTGCAGCTCCTTTCCCCAGCCCACTCTGCCCAAACAGCCCCCATTTAGTGCTACAAGGGTTGATGATATTTTGCTGTAAAGGACCAGATAGTAAACATTTTCTACTTTGCAGGCTATGTGATCATGAAAGCAGCTCCAGACAGTATATAAACAGATGAATGTGGCTATGTTTCGGTAAGATTGCATTCATTTTAAAACAGCGGCAGCCCACATTTGGTCTGCTAGCAGTAGTTTGCTCACTCCTGCACGAGTAAATAACATAGTCTTTGCTTGAGATTTCCATGATGGAGAAGAGTGTTCATTAATATGGCACGCTTCACCAAAGAACTCACTTAAACCACCAATGAAATTCTTAATTGTTTTGGCCTCCAGTAGCCCCCCACCACCAACCAACCCCACCCCACCCCAGTCTCTTTTCTCTTTCCCTTCCTACCACAAAGACCCTAGTATTCTTCAAAGCATGTCAGTTCTTCCTTAAAACTTGCAAGGCCCATTAAACGGTTGACAATACCCACTGTCCTTTAAATGCAGGTTGAAAAAAAATAAAAATAAAAAAATAAAAATAAAAAAAAAAATAAAAAATAAAAAATAAAAAATAAATGCAGGTTGAGCAAGTCCTATTGTTAGTAGATTGTGTCTCTTGAAAGTCTCACTCTCTACCCCAAGATCACATTAAACATGCAACATCCAATAATTGCCTGAAAAAGACTTCTGTATCATTAATCATCAGGGAATCACAGATTTAAAACTCAATCATATACCACTGCACACACTAGAATAACTGAAATAAAAAAGCTTGACAACACCATATGTTAGTGAGGACATTGCTTATTTTTTTAACAATAAATTTATTTTTTATTGGTGTTCAATTTGCCACATACAGAATAACACCCAGTGCTCATCCCGTCAAGTGCCCCCCTCAGTGCCCGTCACGGAGTCACCCCCACCCCCCGCCCTCCTCCCCTTCCACGACCCCTAGTTCATTTCCCAGAGTTAGGAGTCTTTATGTTCTGTCTCCCTTTCTGATATTTCCTACCCATTTCTTCTCCCTTCCCCTCTATTCCTTTTCACTATTATTTATATTCCCCAAATGAATGAGAACATATGTTTGTCCTTCTCCAATTGACTCATTTCACTCAGCATAATACCTTCCAGTTCCATCCACGTTGAAGCAAATGGTGGGTATTTGGAGGACATTACTTATGGGAATGTGAAATTTTACAGCCACTTTGAAAAACTGTCTGGCAGTCTTTTGATAAACATACATCTACCCTATGACCCAACCATTGTACCCTTTATATTTGTCCAAGAGAAATGAAACCATATATCCACATAAAGACCCATATACGCATGTGCATAGCAGCTTTGTTCCCAATAGCCCAAATCTGGAAACAGGCCAGATGTTTCTCAACAGAAAAATGAAGAAACTGTGGTATATTCACATCTTAAGATACTAGTCGGCAATTTAAAAAAAAGAATGAATTACTGCTATGGACTTCATGTGTCACTCCCCAAAAGTTATCTGTTGAAGCCTTAATTCTCAATGCGATGGTACTCGGTAGTGAGGCCTTTGGCAAGTAGTTGGGTCATGACAGGGGAGCACTCGTAAATGGAATTAGTGTATTCAGAAGAAGAAACCTGAGAGAGATGTTCTTTCTTGGCCAAAGAAGAATACAGCAAGAAGGCAACCAACCTGCAGAGTGGGAGGAGGGCTCTCACCAGACACTGAATCCACTGGCACTTTGATTTTGAACTTTCCAGCCTCTAGATCTATGAAAGATAAATATTTGTTGTTTAAGCCCCCCGATCTGTAGGGGTTTTTCTGTTTTGTTTTGTTTTGTTATAGCAGCCCAAGCTAAGACAACTGCCCATACACATAACAACATGAATAGTTGTCAAAAATATTATGCGAAGTGCAAGAAGCTAGATGCAAAAAAGAGTCTATACCATATGGCTCCTTTCTGTAAAATTCTAAGTAGATGAAATTAATATATGAAAATACAAATGAGATTAGTGGTTGCTTCTTAGGTGGAATATGAGGATTGAGTAAGAGAAAACATGAAGGATCTTTCGAGAGTGATGGAAATATTGTGGGTCGTGATATGCATGTGTTAAACTTATTAAACAGTATATTTCAGAGCTGAAAGTTTCATTGTGTATACATTTTACCTCAGTACACAAATATTAAAAATATCATATTTACCTGACATTTTTTAAGTCCCAAGATGACCTTTGGAGTTCCAACCATCACATCTGCAATCCGAGTAGTGAAAAGGAAAATGAATGGAAGGATAAAAGGACAAAGGACACCTGCTGGCTCTCCATCATCCATACAAAAACTAAAATTCTCATCAACAAGTTGGACAACCCTAAGTGCAAGAGAAGTGGAAAAACAGACACATGCTATTTGGACAAGCACCTTTCAGACGGAATAAAATCTGTTTGTAGTAACAAGAACCAGGGAAGAATGGATACTGGCTATCCATTGGTAGATTCAACCACACCATAAAAAAGTGTGTGTACACACACACGCGCACACACACATGTCTTACACAATTTCATGGGATTCATGGGCCTTCACTGAATCCCATTCTATTTGAATTCTTCAGTAAAAAAAAAACCACTGGTCTAGGGGGTTTGAGGAACTAGATTTTTTTTTTAAGATTTACTTGTTTATTTTATTTTTTGTTTTGTTTTTTTTTTTTTTGGCTTGTTTATTTTAGAGAGAGAAAGAGCAAACTAGGGAGGGACAGTGGGAGAAGGAGAGAGAGAATCTCAAGTGGATTCCACACTGGGCACAGAGCCTGACATGGGACTCAATCCCACAATCCTGAGATCATGAGCTGAGCTGAAACCAAGAGTCAGACACTTAATCGACCGAGCCAACCAGGTCCCCCAAGCAACTAATTATGATTAAGCACAGTTCATGAAAGTGTGTGAATGGCAGGTTCACACAGCAGTGAACATTCAAGAGATACAAGATGGCTTAAAATATGCCTTGCTCAGCCACCTGGGATGAATTTTGTTGCCTGGGTCTCCCAAAGACTAGTTCACTATATAGCCTGTTCTGAATCGAACGTTATTTAATTATGCTGCCTTCTGAACTATACGACATGTGAATATAGGAAGATGATAGGCCACTTCATTTATGTGTACATTTCACTTACACACTTGATTTGATGACATTAGTTTGCAGGTGTCTCTACTTCAATTAATTGCATATTGGTGAAATCCATAATTTAAACTTGGTACAAAACTGAAGTATTCAAATAATAGTCTCTTCAATATAATTATTCCACATAAGTTGAAGTGCTGACAAAATGTTGTCCTTTTTTTAAAATAATACCTTCAAGTATGTTCAAGATTAGATAACATAGAAAATGTCAACAAGATATAACAAATATGAAATGAAAATAATGAGATGAAAACTGTATCTTTATCTAATTTTTCCTCCATGGATAACACAAATTGTTCTTCCATATGAAACTGGGTTACAGTCACCCAGTGCCCTGCATGGTTTTTTCAGCCAGATTGGAAGAACAAAAGTTTCTCTAAAAAGCCCACACAAGGGATCCCTGGGTGGCGCAGCGATTTGGCGCCTGCCTTTGGCCCAGGGCGCGATCCTGGAGACCCGGGATCGAATCCCACGTCAGGCTCCTGGTGCATGGAGCCTGCTTCTCCCTCTGCCTGTATCTCTGCCTCTCTCTCTCTCTGTGTGTGACTATCATAAATAAATAAAAATTAAAAAAAAAAAGCCCACACAAATACACAGTATTTTTGCTGACCAGTAAAAAGTTGATCTGTAAAAACACGCTGACTTCCATTTATTGTAATAGTGAAGAAAGAATGAAAATGATTCAATTTAACGGAGGGAATACACAACTTATTCTACACAGTGTATTTGCAGATTGACTTAAGTGATTTATTTTTCTTATAAATCAATCTATTGCCTGAGTAGATAATGAAAAATAGATGCCTATGGCCCTTCCCTAAACCCAAAATGTGGAAAATGTCATTTTATCACGGAGTCATTAACAGCCACAGCACCACACTGCTAAATGAACACTTCCTGTCCTATCATAACACATATAGTTCTATTTGCTGTGCACCTGGTCAGCAACCTATGAAGGCTACTTCAATGACAGAGAGGATTTTACACATTTTATTTAACTAAGGATCAAGACGGAGAGGTGATCTTAAACTATCTGGATGCATCCAACAAAGTCAAAAGAGTCCTTTGAGAGAAAAGATGATGTGAAGACTCAGCCAGAGAGAAATGAAGATGCCCTGCTGCTGGTTTTGAAGACGGAACAAGAATCCATGGACCAGAAAAGGCAAGTGAGTTCCGACAAGCTCCAGAAGGTGAAAGAGGCAAGGAAGGGATTCTTCTCTAGACCCTCCAGAGGGAAACAGGCCTGTTGAATCTCTGACACCAGCTCAATGAAACTGATTTTGGGCTTTGGGCCTTCAGAACTGTAAGAGAATCAATGTCTATTATTTTAAACCACTACACTCTGTGGTAATTTGTTATAGTAGCAACAGGATACTGATACATTTTCCAACTTCAAAACTGCTCAGGAAGGAATATTATTACATACACACAATTAAGAAAATGAGATGTGAAGAAAGGAAAGAAAATAAGCAAATGTACAACACTAGGTAATGGCAGAAAAGTGTGCCCTCTGGCCATGACTTGAAGCCCACAGACCATTTTTCTTTATCATGCTGGCTCATATGAACCATCAGAACGCATTTCCCTATGTCTTATCCCCCCAATTTTTTCCTCTGTTGTAAGAGAAGCAAACCATAGTATTTCATGTTACATGGATTTCAAAGGGCAAGTATTTCTTCTAAACAATGAGGTGGTTGAATCAAATATTTGCAGGCCTTAGTCTGTTTCCATAAGAGGGCTTTTATAGTCCAAATTAAACTCCTTTGCCCCTGTAGGTGTGGGAAATACAAAGAAGCTATCAAGAATTGATTCTGCATGAATACTTCATGGAAAGGAACTATAAACCCAAGAGTGGCCACCATTTATGAAATCACTGCACAATTGTGAAGGAGTCCAACCTCTGCCTGAAGGTTTAATAATTCTGCCAAGCTTCTTTGTAGTGGATATGTGATATGCTCATCCAGTCTTCCCAAGAGTTCTTCTTTTGCTGGCTAAATTGAAATTCAAAAGGAATTTTCCAGAAACACCTCATTTGGGGTTGTACAGTTGACCCCTTGAACAGCATGGGTTCCAGCTGCATGGGCCCAGTTATACATGGATTTTTTGTAAATAAATACATTGGAAGAATTTTTAGAGATTGGTGATAATTGGAAAAAACTAGCAGATCAAACCACATGGTCTAGAAATACAGAGAGAAAAAGAAAAAGGTCCATCACGAATGCAGAAAATATATGCAGATACTGGTCTATTTTATCATTTATCACCATAAAATACATGAAAATCTATTATAAAAAGTTAAAATTTATCAAAAAGTATGCACACGCTTAGAGACCACGCACAGTGTTGTTTACAGTCAAGAGAAATGTAAATACACCTAAAGAGGCAGTATTAAATCATAACTGCATAAAATTAACTATAGTACATGATGTACTACGGTAGTAATTTCGTAGCCACCTCCTGTTGCTATTGCGGTGAGCTCAAGTGTTGCAAGTATCTGCTTAAAACAGTGTGATGCTAATCATCTCTGTGTGAGCAGTTTGTCTCTGCAGTAAACTGCATATCGTAGTAAAAAGTGATCTCTCACAGTTCTCACATATTTTTCATCGCGTTTTGTGCAATACCATAAACCTTGAATAACACCAGGGGACCCTTACAAAGTGCCACTAGTGATGCTGCAAGTGCTCCCAAGAAGCAGAGGAAAGTCATGACAGTACAAGAAAAGGTTGAATCGCTTGCTATGTACCACAGATTGGAGTTTGCAGCTGTGGTTGCCTCACCAATTCAAGGTAAATGAACCCAGCATTAAGGACCATTGTAAAAAAGAGAAAAGGAAATTCATGAAGCCATCACTGCAGGTATGCCAGCAGGCACGAAAACCTTGCACTTATTGCAAAATACCTCTTTACCTTGTATTGAAAATGTAGCTTCTTTGTGGGTACGGGACTGCTATAAGAAAAGACTCTAACATGATTTGAAAAAAAGTGAAGTCATTATATGACCACTTAAAGCAAAAGGAAGGTGAAGGATCTAAAGCTGGAGAATTTGGTACCAGCAAAGGATGGTTTGATAATTTTAGAAAGTGGCCTGGTTTAAAAAATGTCAGGATAACAGGAAAAGTAGCTCTGTCAACCAAGAGGCAGCAGACATTCTCAGATGCCATCAAGAAAATCATTGAAGGGATGGTGCCTGGGTGGCTCAGTTGGTTAAGAGTTTGACTCTTGGGGATCTCTGGGTGGTTCAGCGGTTTAGCGCCTGCCTTTGGCCCAGGGCATAATCCTGGAGATCTGGGACCGAGTCCCACGTCGGGCTCCCTGCATGGAGCCTGCTTCTCCCTCTACCTGTGTCTCTGTCTGTGTGTGTGTGTGTGTGTGTGTGTGTGTGTGTCATAAATAAATAAATAAATAAATAAATAAATAAATAAATAAATAAATCTTTTTTAAAAAAGGGTCTGACTCTTGCTTTTGGCTCAGGTTATAATCTCAGGGTCATGAGTTTGAGCCCTGAGATGGGCTTCATGCTGGGCATGGTACCTGCTTAAGACTCTCTCCCTTTCCCTCTGCCTGTCCCCACCCCTTGCTCATATGCCCTCGCTCTCTCTCTCTTAAAAAAGAAAAGAAAGAAAATCATTGAGAAGAAAGTGTATCTGCCTGAGCAGGTTTTTAATGCAGACAAAAGTTCTCTATTCTGGAAAAAAACCACAAAGGACATTTATTAGTAAGAATGGGAAGTGAGCACCAGAATTTAAAGCAGAAAGGGATAGGCTAACTACTGTTTTGTGCAAATGCAGTCAGGTTTATGGTCAAGACTGCCTTTATCTATAAAGTTGCTAACTCTATAACCTTGAAGGGAAGAGATGAACACCAGCTGCCAGTCTTTGGGTTGTACAAGAAGGCCTGGACAACGAGAACACTTTTTCTGGATTGGTTCCATCAGTGCTTATCCCTGAAGTCAGGATGTACCCTGCCAGTGAGGTACTGCCTTTTAAAGTTCTTTTGTTGGACAATGTCCCTCGCCACCCAGAACACCATGAGTTCAACACTGAAGGCATCAAAATGGTGTACTTGCCCCCAGACACAATGTCTCTGATTCAGCACCTAGATCAGGGGGCCATAAAGACCTTTAGGACCCATTACACATGGCACTCTATAGAAAGAATTGTCAATGCTATGGAAGAAAACCCCAACAGAGAGACCATCATGAAAAGTGGCTCAGTGGTTGAGCATCTGCCTTTGGCTCAGGGCATGATCCTGCGGTCCCAGGACCCAATCCTGCTTCGGGCTCCCTGCAGGGAGCCTGCTTCTCCCTCTGCCTATGTCTTTACCTCTCTCTGCGTGTGTGTCTCTCATGAATAAATAAATTTAAAAATCTTAAAAAAAAAGAAAAGAAAAGTCTGGAAGGATTACACCATTGAAGATGCCATATTGTTGCCAAAAAAGCCGTAACAGCCATCAGCCCAAAACAATAAATTGCCGCTGAAGAAAACTGTGTCCAGATGCCTTGCATAACTTCCCAGAATTTAAATAGAGCCAATCAGAGAAATCATGAAAGAAATTGTGGCTATGGAAAAAAAGGTTTCAAGAAGTTCAAGAGCTAACAGACACCACACCAGAGGAATTAATGGAAGGCAACTTGATGGAGATGAGTGCTTCCCAACCATTGCCAGACAATGAAGAAGACAACCAAGAAGTCGCAGTGCCAAAAAACAAATTGACATTAAACAGTCTAGTAGAAGGGCTTTGATTATTCAACACTGCTTTTGACTTCTTTTACAACATGACCCTTCTATGATATGGCACTGCATCCAAAGCACACAGTGGAAGGATTGGTATCATATAGAAACATTTTGAGAAATGAAACAGCAAAAAAGTCAGACAGAAATTGCTATGTATTTCAATAAAATTACACTGAGTGTGCCTGCCCCTCCTGCCTCTCGTTTCACCTCAACTTCTGCCTCTGCCACCCCTGAGAGAGCAAGACCAACCCCTCCTCCTCCTCAGCCCAGTCAACATGAAGAGATGAGGATGAAGACCTTTATGATGGTCCACTTCCACTTAATGGATAGCAGATAATCACCACACCATCTAGTTAATAGACTGAATCCATTGTGTAGGTGCGTTGTCTTCATATGGAAATCTAACAACCGCACAGCAAGGAATGTATGGGACATTTTGTGTCTTCGCCATCATCATTGCCTAAGTGTAGAACATTGTGTGCACGTTATGCATGGAAGTGGTTAGCCCACTCTTCCATAGGCATAAGGTAAGCGATATTTAATATAAAATTCATAATGTGTAGTTTTCTTACTGTTTTCTAACTTTGCTTTCAAAGAACCATATTAACTAACATACAGTATGTGTCTCATGATTGGAGAAACATTTCAGCCTATCATCACAGGTGAGTGATTTTTTTAAAAAAGTAATAATATTTCCAATATTGTATTATGAATATGACTGTAATATTGCATGCCATAAAAATTTTATGACAATTCATTCATTAGTGTGTAGGCTAGGCTACCGTGAAGCAATTGTATCAATTACACCAGGCTACCATAAAGCAATCCTGTTGCTGCTTCTGTATTATCAGTGCATGAATTGTTATACCTGTAAATAAATATGAATTTCTTTTTCATATTATCTTTTCATTTTTAATGCCTTCCATTAGTAATACATATAATATCCATACTGATTTTTATCGTAGCAGACAGTATTGGTGTAGGTACTCACAGATGACTCATCTTGTAAACAACATAAATTTATGATATTGATAAATACAATACAGTGCTTGTTTTCTCTTTATGATTTTCTTGATAGCGTTTTTTTTTCTCCAGCTTACTTTTTTTTAAAGATTTTATTTATTTATTCATGAGAGACACAGAGAGAAAGGCAGAGACATAGGCAGAGGGAGAAGCAGGGTCCCCATGGGGAGCCCAATGCAGGACTTGATCCTGGGACCCGAGGATCATACCCTGAGCCGAAGGCAGATGCTCAACCACTGAGCCACCCAGGCGTCCCTCTTTTTTCTAGCTTACTTTTATTTTAAGAATACAGTAAATAATACATATAAACAATATGTGTTATTAACACATAAACAAGATAAGTGTTAATCGACTGTTTATGTTATCAGCAAGGCTTCCGGTCATGAGTAAGCTACTAGTAATTAAGTTTTGGGAGAGTCAAAAGTTATATGTGGATTTTTGACCACACAGATTTGGCACTCCTGACCCACATATTGCTCAAGGATCAAGTATATTTGTAATATTTGAGAAGTGATGAATTAATAGACGGTTTCATAAATCTTAAAAGCATAGAATGGAGCAAATAATGAAAAATACTTAAGTTAACCATGATAATCGTATCTACCCAATGTGTACGATGACGGGGTGGTTATTTCAAAGTCTCTGGAAGGTTCTGGATTTGGTGAAAGATGACCACATAATTTGTAATTTAATCTTTCTTCAAGTGAAATTTTTTCCCTTAAACCAAAATTTCTTTTTTAGGTGTTGAGATATAATAGACATATAATGTTACACTAGTTTCAGATGAACCACATTTGTATACACTGTGAAATAACTACCATAATGAGTCTAGCTTCCCCATGTCACAATAAAAAGTTACATAATATGCAATACAATATTGTTGACTATAGCCACCATGCTGTACATTACCTCCCCGTGACTTAATTATTTTAGACTGGAAGTTTGTAACTCCTGACTCCCTTCTCCTATCTCACCCACCTCCAAACCCCTCCACTCTCTCCATCACCAGTCTGTTCTCTGCATCTATGAATTTGTTTTCCTTGTTCATTTGTTTGTTTTTTAGATTTCACATAAAAGTGAAATCACATGGTATTATCTTTGTTTGACTTATTTCATTTAATATAATGCCCTCATGGTCCCTTCATGTCATTACAAATGGAAAGATTTCATTCTTTTTTATGGCAGTGTATTATTCCAGAGTGTGTGTGTGTGCATGTGTATACCACATTTTTTATGCATTCATTTATTAATGGACACTTAGGTTGCTTCCATGTTTTTGGCTACTGTGAATAATGCTGCAGTGAACATAGGGGTGCATATATCTTTCTGAATTTGTATTTTTGTCATCTTTGAGCAAATACCCAGAAGTGGAATTGCTGGATCATATGGTAGTTTATTGTTAGGTTTTTTGAGAAACCTCCACACACTTTTCCACAGTGTCTGTGCCAATTTAAATCCCCACTAACAGTGCACAAAAGGTTGTTTTTTCTCCACATCCTTACGAACACTTGTTATTTCTTGTCTTTTTGATAATAGCCTTTCTGATGGGAGTGAGGCGATATCTCATTGTGGTTTTCATTTGTTTTTGTGTGTGTGTGTGTGTGTGTGTGATTTTCATTTGTATTTCCCTGATGATGAATGATGTTCAGCATATTTTCAAGTGTCTATTGGCCATCTGTATGTCTGCTTTGGAAAAATGTCTATTCAGTTCCTGTGCCCATTTTTAATTTGTTTTTTAATATTGAGTTGTATGAGGGTTTTTTAAATATATTTTGAATATTAACTTTTTGAATATATGATTTCCAAATATCTTCTCCCATTATATATGTTGCCTTCTCTTTTGTTGGTGGTTTCATTTGCCATGCAGTAGCTTTTTAATGTAGTCCCATTTGTTTAATTTTGCTTTTGTCGCCGTTGCTTTGGTTTCAAATCTAAAGAATTGTCACCAAGACTGATGTCACAGAGCCTATCGTCTTTATTTTCTAGTAGGAATTTTATGGTTTCAGAACTTACATTCAAGCCTTTAATCTATTTTGAGTTAATTTTTATGTATAGTGTAAGATAGTGGTCCAGTTTCATTCTTTCACATGTGGCTCTCCAGTATTCTCAGCACCATTTACATATTTCCTTATTGTATATTCTTGCCTCCTTTATCGTAAATTAATTGAGCAGGTATACATGAGTTTATTTCTGGAGTCTGTACAATGGTCTGAAATCAAGAAGCATGATTTTGTTCTTCTTTCTCAAGATTACTTTGCCTATTTGAGACCTTTTGTGTTTCCATACACATGTTAGGATTGTTTGTACTATTTCTGTGAAAAATGCCATTGGAATTTTGATAGGGATTGCATTGAATCTATAGATTGCTTTGGGTAGTATGGACATCTTAACCATAGTAATTCTTCCAGCCTTTGGCACAAATATATTTCCACTTATTTCTGTCTTTGTCATTTACTCTTATCAGTGTCTTACAGTTTTCAGTATATAGGTATTTTACCCCAGTTAAATTTATTTCTAGATATTTTATTGCTTTGATGCAATTGTAAGTGAGATTATTTTCTTAATTTCTCTGATAGTTCATTGTTAGTGTATAAAATGCAACAGATTGCATTATATTGATTTTGTATCTTGCAACTTTGCTGAATTTGTTTAGTTTAATAGTTTTGGGTGGAGTCTTTAGGGTTTCTATATAAGATCATGTTGACTATGTATAGTAAGAGTTTTACTTCTTCCTTTCCATTTTAGATGACTTTTATTTTATTTTATTTTATTTTATTTTTGCCTAATTTCACTGACTAGGACTTCCAATACTATGTTGAATAAAAGTGGAAAGACTGGGATCCCTGGGTGGCGCAGCGGTTTGGCGCCTGCCTTTGGCCCAGGGCCCGATCCTGGAGACCCGGGATCGAATCCCACGTCGGGCTCCCGGTGCATGGAGCCTGCTTCTCCCTCTGCCTGTGTCTCTGCCTCTCTCTATCTCTCTGTGACTATCATAAATAAATAAAAAAATTAAAAAAAAAAGTGGAAAGACTAGGCATTCTTGTCTTATTTCTGATCTTAGGAAAAAACCTTTCAGCCTTTCATTGTTGAGTATAATGTTAGCTGGGGGCTTACCATATATGGCCTTAATTATGTTGAGATATATTATTTAAATACCTGCTTTGTTGAGAGTTTTATCATAAGTAGATGTTGAATTTTATCAAATGTTCTTTCTGTTTCTATTGAGATGATCATATGATTTTTATCCTTCATTCTGTTGATGTGGTATATCACGTCGATTGATGTCACATGTTGAACCACCCTTGCGTCCCTGAAATGAATCCCACTTAATTGTGGTATATGATCTTTTTAATGTATTATTGAATTCAGCATGTTGATATTTTTTAGGATTTTTCATAATGTATATCAGGGATATTATTAGTCTGTAGTTTTCCTACATTCTTGGAATGTCCTTGTCTGATTTTGGTATCGTGGTAATGCTGACCTCATAAAATGAGTTTAGAAGCATTTCCTCCTCTTCCTTTTTTTTTTTTTTTTTTTTTTTTTTTTTGGAAAACGTGAAAAGAACAGTTGAGGGGGGAGAGTCCCCAGGAGGGCTGAGTCCCTGGCTAAGGAGTTATGGACCTCAGAAAGATGGAGCACTTCTCTTCCAGCGTGATTTTGATCATGGCCATTTCCAAAGCCATTCAACTGGACTTAGTTGCTGGGTTGGACACTGTGAATTTGCACATCTCCCTCAGGGAGACATGGCTTTAGGAAATGACAGCATTCCGTCCCAGGAGGAGCCTGCTGTTCGTCATTGGTCTTTCCAGTTTGTGCCATCCAAAGGAATCCAGGACACTAAGCTAACAAAACCTGCTGCCTGAGTGGGGAAACCTAGATGCCTTGGTTGTCCTGTGCCTGTTCCCCTTCCTTCTACAGCTGGAACTGTGAGCATGATGGGAACAAAGAGAAGTATGAGTCTGTGCTCCATGATACCTGGCTGCCCAAGAAATGTTGTATATGTAAATGCTGGCACAGCCAGCCTCATGGCTTTCCTCAGACATTTCTACCAGGGTATGGTAAGTGGATAGGTCCCTCTCTTGCCCTTTCAGATGGTTGTGTGATAGTTGAGCACTTGCTGGTTTCCAGAACTTCAGAATTAACACGGACTTCAGACAACACTTTTTTGCTCACTGGCATCTGCCTTGCTATATAAAGTTACTATTAATGAACACTTGCACGCAATATTGGTCATGTAAATTTCGTGACCTGTAAAGGCTGTCATACCCATGTCATAACTGAGAGATGATCGTTTGTTAGTTGCCCTGAAATACTAGATAGATATCCATAATGGTCCCTAACATTTCCTTAAAGTACCAACTACTTCCCTCTCCCTGCCCTCTCCGAAAAACTGCTTTTTGAAAAAAATCAGCCTAAAAAAAAAAGTCAGGCTGGGATGCCTGGGCTGCTCAGTGTTTGAGTGTCTGCCTTTGGCTCAGGGCATGATCCTGGGGTCCTGGGATCGAGTCTTGCATCAGGGTCCCCACAGAAAGCCTACTTCTCCCTCTGCCCATGTCTCTGCCTCTCTGTGTGTCTCTTATGAATAAATAAATAAAATATTTAAAAATAATAAAATTTAAAAAGCCATCCTTCTCTACACTGTGATCAAGTTCTATGTTTCTTGATACATGTATTTCTACCAAGGGTTTTTCTTATTTTCCTTTAACTATTGAATTCTATCTTCAGATAATTAAAGAGTATTCCTAATGTGGAAGTAAGTATAAAGCTTTGAGTAGAGTTGATCAAAATCAATTAAGACCTCATGTTTAAAAGGAAAGAAAGGAAGCCCCCTGAAGGGAGCAGATGAGAGGTGAGGGACAGAATGCTGAGTTACTGGAAGTGTGTGTGTGTGTGTGTGTGTGTGTGTATGCGTGTGTGTGTCTACCAAGGATACTAGATAGAAAAAAGGAAGCAAATGGGAGAGAGATTAGAAAAAATAAAATGGATAACTTGGTTGGTGATTAGATGAGCTTGAGAAGCAGGTTAAAAAGCTAAGCTGG
Organism: Vulpes lagopus; assembly: GCF_018345385.1. Classification (NCBI taxonomy): domain Eukaryota; kingdom Metazoa; phylum Chordata; class Mammalia; order Carnivora; family Canidae; genus Vulpes; species Vulpes lagopus. The sequence continues at coordinate 25,687,835 of NC_054848.1, forward strand.
AAGGCAAGTTTCTATCATCTATAGAAAGCTTTAGAAGACAAGAATACCCCCTTTTTTCACAGTGCATTGTAAAAAGAATGAAGTCTCCTTGGAAAAAATTCTTTCCCCAAAAAGGGAGCTTAATAAGGGCACCTGGGTGGCTCAGTCAATCAAGTATCTGCCTTTGGCTCAGGTCATGATCCCAGTTTCCTGGGATCAAGCCCCACGTTGGGCTTCCTGCTCAGAGAGGAGTCTGCTTCTCCCTCTCTCTCTACCTGCTGCTCCCCCTGCTGGTCCTCTCTCTCTCTCTCTCTCTCTCTCTCTCTGACTCTCTTTCTCTGTGTGTGTGTGTGTGTCAAGTAAATAAAATCTTTTAAAAAGAGAAAGAGCTTAATAAATTATGTTTTCTCCATACTTTGCAAATATTTTAACTGCTGTAAAAGAGAAAATGCTCACAATATATTTAATCTTAAAGCAGGTGATAAAACTATGTATGGTAAAACCCATTTTAGAGTACATTGTGAAAAAATAAAATACATTGTATATATGAGTGTGTCCAGTAAAAATGGGAAATATATTGGAAAAAGAGTTTGAGAAGAACAGATAGTAAATCCTTAAATATTTAGTAGAAATCACCATTGGAGCTGTCTGGTCCTGGACTTTTGTTTGTTGGTAGGTATCTGATTACTGATTCAAACTCTTTGCTGATGATTAGTGTATTTAGATGTTCTATTTCATCATCATTCAGTCTCGGAAGATTGCATGTTTCTAGGAATTTACCATTTCTTTTCTTTTTAAAGTTTTTTTTTATTTCTTAGAGAGAGAGAGAAAGAGAGAGAGAGAGAGAGAGAGAGCCTGCACAAGCGTGAGGGTCAGAAGGAGAAGGAGAGAGAATCTCAAGCAGACTCCACACTCAGAGTGCAGCCCAACTCAGGGCTCGAGCCCAGGATCCCGAGATCATGACCTGAGCCAAAACCAGGAGTTGGCCGCTCAACGACTTTGCCACCCAGATGCCCCAGGAATTTACCATTTCTTCAGCAGGCCCACAGAACTGTTCCAACTGGGATGCACCTGTTCCCCAGGGTTAGCAGGACAGGGCTGCAGGGGAACACAGGGGCAGGACAAGCAGCACTAGCAAGGTACAGGGAGAGTACAAGAATGGTATCCACCATCACTTCTGTCCCTGGAGTGAGTTCCAGTAGACCCCTGCACCTCAGGCAGATGCTTTAGGATTAGCCAATGGATATCCTTCACTTACGACCTAGGCACTTTCAACCTGCACAACCTGTCCTTGTGCGGGGTCCCAGGGCCAGTGAGTTTGTGTGCCAGCCCTTTAAAGGCAGAGCTGCAGTTTCCTACAGCTTTTTTGGATCTCCTAGACATAAGCCCCACTGGTTTTCAAAGCCAGATATTTGGCAGAGGGGGTTGGCGCTTGTGTCTCCAGTGCAGGTCCCAAGGGTTGGGATGCCCTTGGGACATGGGTTGGGAAACCCGATATGGGGCTCAGGGAAGCACTCCGTATTTGTAAGATTCCCCCGCTGCCCTGTGGTGGGGTCTTTGGCAATACCTAGTCTCTGCCTCTACTCCTTGTCTCAATGTGGCCTTTTAATTCTTTGCTATGGAGGAGCTGTTTAGCTAGTTTTCAGGTCTTTCCCAGGAAGAATTGTCCTATATGTAGCTGTAGATTGGATGTGTTCATGGGAAGAAGTGAGTTTCAGGGCCCTCCTATGCCACAAGCTTCAACCACCACTCTGCAAGGGAAATTTCTAATGTCCCCCATAGGAATGATTTTGACAATAAGTCATTGAAACATCAGCAGAGGAAGATAGTTTCGAAGGGTTGCAGAAAAGCCTACCCTGGTAAAATAGTGACATCTTGTGGTCAGAATTTGCAACAAACTCCCAAAAGTCAAAAATTAAGATGAAAAAGCCAAGTAAGAAAGGGAAAAACAACCAAAAACACACATACAAAAGGCTTTATTAAATCTTTGTTTTGGATGATAAAATGAATTTTTCTCATTTTGGCTTTTGGCTGTGAGAAAAAATTCTTTTTCCCTTATAATTATATTTCCCATACCAATAAGGACAAAGGAGTTTAATTGAGAAAATAAAACCCTGCCTATAGAAATAAACAGGACACTGCAAATATTTCCTTGTATACATGCATCATTTAAAACAAAAATATTAAAAAAAATAAAAAATAAAAATAAAAAATAAAAAAAAAAACAAAAATATTTACATTTGAAATTCATGTAACATGAGAGATTTTTGACTTGTTTTTGTAAACTTTAAATTAAAAGAGAGGAAACCTATCTTCCCCTTTAGTGCCTTAGTGGCTGCTCTTGGCGATTTTGCCCGTGTTCCTAGGGCTGACCCCAGCACCAGCTGCTCATGGGGGGACAGTTCCACAGTCCAGGCCTTCTCTCTGCCTGAGGTCAATCTCTGGCTGCAGAAATGAATCCTGCCTGGGCAGCACAGGCCGGAAGTGCCTGACGGTTTTAACACCCTTGTGAGCTACTTTCAATCAGGAGGGAGGCCACGATGGAATAAATACCTCATTTCGTAGATCAACAGTGAGACAATTCTGAGTTGTGTACTACATGGTCTCTCAGAGGGGCCCCAGCAAGACTGACCTCCAGTTTGCCACAATGGTAGCTTGCTCATTAATGTGCCTTTTCAGGCCCCAGGGTGGCAGTCAATTGAGTGAAAAATTCTTGGTTTTGACTCAGATCATGATCTCGGGGTTGTGGGATTGAGCCCTGCCTCAGGCTCTGCACTCCGCGTGGAGTCTGCTTGAGATTCCTTCCCTCTTCCTCTGCCCCTCCAGCTTGTTCTCTCTCTTTCTTTCTCCTCTCTCTCTCTCTCTCTCCTCTCTCTCTCCTCTCTCTCTCTCTCTCTCTCCTCTCTCTCTCTCTCTGTCTCTCTCCAATAAATAAATAAATCTTTAATACACCTTTTCTTTTCTTTTTTCCTATGTCCTTCACCATGTTCCCTGGTGTCATCAACTCATAAACCACAGACACCCCAACCACTGTCTCGGGGATATCTTTTGGAAGAATCCAAACAGGTGTAGTGATCTACCCATGCTGCACACATCTAGTCTAGTGTGTCTTGGTTTACTGCAACCATAAAGCCTTTCACAGCTTCTTGCAGACATGCTGCAGTTCCCCTGTGGGCTTCATCTTTGTGAAAATGATAGTTCAATGTAGGGAAATTGCCTTACTAAGGAAAGAGGGCACCTCCACTCCATGGATTTTGTATCCAGCCTTAAATCCCTGCAAGAGAACTTGAACCGGGTGCAAAAAGTTGGTTGAACCAATTGATTTTCTAATTGGTTAGGAAATATGTTAAGATTCCATACATGAAGACCCAAAAATTAGAAATATATGTTACAAGACATGTTTATCCATGAGGAGTTGTCTTTTTTCTTTTCTAACAGTCAATGCGGTCGACTATTTTTCTCTACTTTCAAGTGCATGCAAGGGGCAGAGACACCAGTATCTCAATATTTTACACAAAACAGATGCTGATATACCAGAAGGGGGGGCAGTAGGGCTAGTCGGCACTGTGACCATCAATCACATGCAAATTTCAACCGTTGGCCACAATTTTGCATCGGAGCCAATTTATTCCAACCTGATGGGAATGAGGGGCAAAAAAAAAAGAAGCTGTTTTATATTGGCATGTTGAAAATTACAATATAAATCTCAAATGTATTCACCTGAACTCTTGGTCACAAACAAGCCAAATGTGCTAACTACAGCATGTGACTAATAGCACTTTATACATCAAGTGATGTTGGTAAAGTCATGTTTTTATTTTCCTTTAATAGAAAAGTATTTTCAGGTCAATTATTCATCTCCTCAGGTAGTAAATTTATGAAGTTTAAGAGTCATTGAACTAAAGGAAAAAGGATTTATCTGCCCCAGGTTTCAAATGCCTTTCTTTAAACCACCATATATTCTAATCTCTAATCCCTACCTTGAAATCTACTCACGTCTCCCACTTCGTTGCATTTCTGAGTCCCAAAGTATCTTTACATCGGGAAGCATAATATTATTAATAGTGAGGCTTTCTGCCTTCTATTGTACATATACTATTTTAGTTAGTACCTATAAGACTGTGGCATAATGATAACTATATACATTTTACAGATGAGAATGCTGAATCTTTAGGAAGTTTGTCCAAATTCTGACCTGACAGAAAAATCAAGCTCTTACTTATAATATCAGCCAACTATATCCGTATAATAAACAATCACAAAATCTCAGTGGTATACAACTCTAAACATTTCTTTTTCACGTATCTGCCTATTAGGCGAAGTGGCTCAAACTGATCTTGGTTGGGCTTAATTAGATGGTTCCAGGCTTCAGGCTGGATCCAGCTCTGCTCCACATACCTACCTGCACCCCAACCTCTGCCAAGGTAGTGACAGCTGAATAAGTTTAACCAGGGACCCCTGGGTGCAGGGCATGTGTGCTTAAATAGCAATTGTTGACCAAATTTTGGAAAGTAAAATTCTTTTATCCTCATATGAGTTTATTTTAAAACTGAATGTATTAAAATACAATAGTGGTACTATATTATTATCCTATTAGTAGTCAAATGATATTAATTACCTTATTAATAGTCAACTGTTATTAGTTCCCATAAAGGGGAGCACGAAAGAGACAAACTGACTTATTCTCTGGGTCTCCCTCTCAGTACACCCCGGCGACCTCTGAAGTTCTTCCGCAGATTCTCGAAGTACTGCGGAACACAGTTTGAAAACCTGTAACATGAACTCTCATGTTAGGAATGTGTGATGGATCCTCTCGTCTTTCAAATCGCACTCAATCTCCCACAGCCTCTGTGAAAGCATAAAGCTCTCTAGGTCCTAGTGCCTCTGTGATGTGATCTGAGATGATGTGAAATTTTTTTGCCTTTAGTCTGCCACAGTGTCTGCATATCTGCAGTTGGAGGGACTGCTCCTTTGGTCTAGGGCATTTTCTTGTTCAGGAGGCCTTTTAAATGTATAAAATCTCTTTAGAGAAACAATCCTTCAGTCCATGAATACCTTAGCTTGAATAGGGATTTTCCGATGGCCTGTAGACAGTCACAGGTAGGTGGGGGGTAAAAAATCTGAGTCCTAGATGTTCAAGGGGCATGGTGAAAAGGGGTCAGGAGTAGCTCTGGGGGGGGGGAGGTGAACAGGAAAAAAAGGAAAATGTAAGTGAAAAGGTGAGGTGAATTCAAAAGCGGGCAAAGTCTTGTCTAAGAAACACTTTTGCACTAAGTGGTGCACGTAGCATATAGATATCATCTTCTCTGAACACAGAGCCTTTTAAGAAGTTCATTTCCCTCTTCTTCTGTAGGGAAAACCAAGGAGGTAGGTTTCCTTTATATTCCACACATACTGTGGGATTTGATATAATTCGGACGGATCCAGAGCTCAAAACATCTGTTTCAAACCATATGTTTTTGGAATGAATTGCCCAAGGAATAACAGCCTCAAAATTATTTATTTCCTATTTTTATAGATGCTGGGAAGAAGAAATGGGACAAAATGGGCATATTTGGGGGTTACCTGACAGCTGTGTTACATCTTCTAAAGTCTATCATATGGTAAGTGATCAACTGTGCCTCATCAAGAGCACAGAGATATAGAATTTATTGGTTACTATAGGATGACTTATTATCTGGACTTGAAGTATATTACCAAGTAGCAGATAGTTGCTGAAAAGGTACAAAATCGTAAGACAGAAAAAGAATTCAGTGTTTCCTGTCAAATTCTTTAGGACTTCACTGAGAGCTTCCAGTGTACTTATTCAATTCAATTCTGCAAAAAAGTATTGCCCATTTCATGCCAGACACTGTGCTGGAAAAGCAGAGATAAATAGGGCATCCAGTCTGTCCTCCACATGCTCAAAGTCTGAGGGAGGAGGACAGAGTTATGAATGACTATATTGCTGGGTAGTCAGTGCTACATTTGAGGTATAGAGAGCAGTATAGAAAGAAGCAAGGGACCAAGTGATCTAGCCAGAGGCTTCAGGGAGATGGAAGAAGGTAGCTCGGGGAGATTCTATATCTTAGGTGAGCCCTAAAAAGCCACTGGAGACATAGGGCTAGGTAAAGGCATGATTAGATCAGCTTTCTCAAAAAAAGCACTCTGGCAGGGGGAAAAGCAGTCAAACTAGTTAAGAGGTTCTTGCAATCAATCACTCAAGAGCTATTAAAAGAGACCAAATAAAATGTGGAGTCCTGGGACAGAGGAGGGACTTCATCTAGGTGACCTCAGGAGGTAGAAATAATGAAAGCTTGGTACTCAAACAAGAGGTAATATAAAAGGCAACTACTTTGCCACATGTATGAAAAAACTAAAATCTTCCAATTCCTGTCATGCATTGTGGTAGTCGTCATTATGGTAACTGTTTCCTCTAACTAAGAAAGAAACCAAGAACTCCTTTCTTAGGACTAGTCAGGCAGCTGCTAGGGTCAAGACATGAGCTCCCTGTCATAGGGGGACTCACATTCTCAGTTGAAGCATAACTACTGTAGTATTTTCTATGTAAATCCTATTTGAAATGGCTGCCCTCCTGGCATTGATAAGAGGAGGTTCAATTTGCACTGGTCCTATATGTCTTCATATCATGATACATTTATGAGAATCACTGTATCACACAGGTACTATACAAAACATTGCAAAAGCAAGTAGAAAATAAAATATTGACACTCCAGGATTAGTGCTGGATATCATGTAGTAGGTAAAGATGAGAGTGGGAGTGGGATGTCACCCCATCAGTTAAGAATCCTTTATTGAATGACAGTGCCCAGAGCTCTACCTGACATAGAGTAGTACTCAGGGAATATTTGATGGATGAATGAATGAACAGGAAAAGTAGTTATCAAGAACACATAAATGACTTTCTTGTGATACTTGTCTCTGAAATGCTAAGAAAATACTAATGCCCTCCCTCATGTGGTTGCAATAAAAAATCATAGTAAATATTTTGCTATTGTCTCTGGGTTTTTTCCCCATTTTCATTTTCTGCAGTTTAAACCACTATAAAATTCTACCAGAAGTGGAAATATGTTTCAATTCTCAGAATCACATATGAATTGACTTTTCCCACCTCGTGTACCTTAGTGGGGAAAAATATTTTTTTATGAATAAACAAAATATGGTGTTAGATCCATACATTCAGAATAAAATAAAGTGGGAAAGAGACCTGGGATATTATGGCAAATCATAGTAGAAGTGAGTGGCCATGAATATTCCCACGTAAAGTAGTGGGGCACAATTCTATCCGCAGAAAGAGAGCTGAATCCCCAAATGCACCAGAAGTAGAATAAAAATGTGACCCAATATGTCAAAACTCAGTGAACATTTTTATGACCCATCAATTGTATCATTGCAAGTCGTTAGAGAGAAGATTTTGATGAACATCAATTTCTACATCAAGAAAAATAAATGAGCCTCCATTTCCTTCCTTCTCTTTGTTCTCACCTTCAAGTTGTTAAGGTCTTTGAGAAGAATAAAAGATGACACTTCAGTAGCTCACAAATCAGACTTAACTGTTCCCATGTCAGTTTGAGTTTAGAAAAGATTACTTTCATCTAACAGCCCTCTCAGATACAGTACTACAGTGGGGTACTATGTCACCTCCAGAAATGATTTATACTGTATCTATCTAAATTTTAAAATATTAGAGAACTCTGCCTTCTATCTATCTCCATGCTTTAAAAATAGCTCCCAACAGTGCCTTAATAGCACAAAGAACAAAGAAAGAACATTTTCATATTACTTAACTACCTACCACCCTAAATTAAGTCAGTGTTTAGAAAGAGGTTGAAAACAGAAGTCAAAATGAACACGCATACACACTACTCTTCTCCAGTTTTCCAGTCATCATATAAGAAACAATCCAAACCTGAAACTTGATTTACTTTTCATCCAAAAAATCAGAAATTAGAAGTAAGACACCCTTGTGAGGATTGCAAATATAAATAATCCCTTTCTTCAGAGAATACCCGGTCTAACAGGGACAATAAGAGATGTCACAAATACTTACAATGTACAGAATAGTAAGATCACTATCTTGGAAAGGTGTCCAAAGTGACAACAATCCTCGGAGAAAGAAGGGCTAACTTCAGAACTAACTAGGACTGGGAACCCAAGGCCATTCTTGTCAAAGAAAATGGGACAAACATAGGACCCGGGGTCTTCGGGGTCCCTGAGGCCTAAGAGCAGTGAGAGAAAGTTTTAAAAACTAAGTGTAGAATGAATACAATCAGTGACCTTGAATGACAGCACCAAGAGTGGATTTTATGGCCTGGGTGGCTGAATCGGTTAAATGTCTGCCTTCGGCTCAGGTCATGACCTCAGGGTCCTGGGATTGAGCCCCATGTCAGCTCCCAGCTCAGCAGGGAGTCTGCTTCTCCCTCCTCCCTCTCCCCTCTTTGCACTGGCGCACTCTGTGTGGTCTCTCTCAGATAAATAAAACATTTTTAATAGAGTTTGGATTTTATTAGATAATAATGCTTCAAAGCAAGGAAATGATGTGAAGTCAGCTGCATTTTAGATTAATTAGGAAACGATGTGAAGCTGCAGTGGAGGAGAGCGAGAGACTTCAGATAGACACCAACCAGACAGGTATTAAAAACAGCCCAGGAAGAGAATCTTAAACCAGAGCACCAGCAAGGGGAATGGAAAGGAGGATCCAAATGCAAGAGATATAAAGAGACAGAATAGCTTCCAGTTTCTAGTTCTGCACATAAGAAGCTTGGGAGTCGCCACATTGTCCTAATAAGTAAAAAGCTGAACAGGCTGGAAAATCAGTGACTCTTCTTAGATTCATAAGACGGGGGAAGACACAAGGCAGACCATTGCCCCCAGGACTGGAGAGACAGACGAGCAAATGCAGGGAGTCAGAGTTTGTCAGAGCAGAGACTCACAAGTAGAAACCAGTGCCAAGGTAGAAAAACCCGAACTATAATTAATGAACTGATGGAGGCTGAGGGCTAGAAAGAATAGACATCCACATGCAAAGAAAAAAAAAGGAATCTAGATACAGACCTTACACACTTTTCACAAAAATCAACTCAAAATGGATCATAGACCTAAATGTAAAGCCTCAAACTATAAAACTCCTATAAGATAACATAGGAGAAAACCTAGATGACTTTGGGTATGGTGATGCCTTTCTAGGTATACCACTAAAGACACAATCCATGAAATAAATAATTGAGAAACTGAACTTTATTAAAATAAAAAACTTCTGCTCTGTGAAAAACAGTATCAAGAGAACGGAAAAGACAAGCCACAGGATGGGATAAAATATTTGCACAAACGTCAGATAAAGTACTATACAAAATATGCAAAGTATTTTTAAAACTCAACAGTAAGAAAATGAATAACCCACTTAAAAGCTGGACCAAAGACCTTAACTAGACCCCTCACCAAAGAAGAAACACAGATGAAAAAATAAACATATGAAAAGATGTCTGACATCCTATATTATCAGGGAAATGCAAATTAAAACAGTGAGATACCACTATGAGACCTGTTAAAATGGATAAAATCCAAAATACTGACAACACCAAATGCTGGTGAAGATGTGGAACAACAGGAATTCTCATTCATTGCTGATGGGAATGCAAATGGCGCAACCACTGTAGAAAACAGTTTGGCAGTTTCTTATAAAATGAAACATACTCTTATCATGTTGGCCCATTAATAGCACTCCTTGGTATTTACCCAGAGGAGTTGAAAACTTAATTCCACACAAAAACCTGAACACAGATGTTCGTGGCAGCTTTTTTCATGATGGACAAATCCTGGAAGAAGCCAAGATGTCCTTCAATGGGTGAATGGATAAATAAACTGTGGTATGTCCAGACAGTGGAAGATTCAGAGCTACAAAGAAATGAGCTATCGAGCCATGAAAAAGACGTGGAGTGTAAATGTATATCACTTAGAGACAGAAGCCAGCCTGGAAATGCTACGTAATGTAAGACTCCTACTATATGACATTCTGGAGAAGACAAAGCCATGGAGACAATAAAAAGATCAGTGGATATGGAATGGGTAGGGAGGGTGGAGGTGGAGGGCTGGGAACAGAAGAATAGGCAGAGGAAGGAGAATTTCTAGGGCAGTAAAAATACTCTGTGTGATATTACAATGATGAGTACAGGTCATTCTATATTCATTCAAACCACAGAATGCACAATACCAAGAGTGAACTCTAAGGTAAATTATGGACTTTAGGTGATGATGATCTGTCACTGTAGATTCGTCCTTGGTAAAAAACGTACCATTCTGGTGAATGCAATTGATAATGGGAGAGATTATGCATCTGTTGGGGCAGGGGATATATGAGAAATCCCAGTACCTTCCTCTTAATTTTATTGTAAATCTAAAACTGATCTATAAAAAATAAAGTCTTTTAACAAGAGAGAGTTTTAGAAGTACTGAGATCTGTGGCACCTGGGTGGCTTAGTCACTTAAGCATCTGACTTGATTTCTGTTCAGGTCATGATCTCAGGGTTGTGAAAGTAAACTCCATGTCAGGCTCCATGCTGAGTGCAGAGCCTGCTTAAGATGCTCTCTCACCCTCTCGCTCTGCCCCTCTCCCCACTTGGGCCTCTCTATCTCTCGAAAGAAAGAAAGAAAGAAAGAAAGAAAGAAAGAAAGAAAGAAAGAAATTAAAATAAATTTTAAAAATATAAGTATTGAGATGTGAAGATGAAATGGGTACAGACAAATATGTATTCACTGTGAAATTTGTGTGACTGGAAAAATTGTGTGGCATTTATACAAATGGAAGCCAAGAAAGTGGGACATACGGGAAAAGAGAGATAATTAGTTCAAGTTTAAAATATGTTGAATTTGAAAAAATAAAATAAATTTGCTGAATTTCAGGCCCCCATGGTGGAACAATCAGCTAGGAAGCTCCACTTTTGTTCAGTGGCATGAACTTCACTAGACTTATTCAGTTTTGTGATTTATTCTTGTGTGTGAGCAGAAATTCTAGACAGTAGAGTTCATCACAGGCTAGGTATTGTCATCTACCTGTCAATGACATCCACCTGGAAGAAAGCCAAGATGTCAGTGAGAAACAAGGCCCATCTGGAGTAAGGCCAAGAATAATGTCTATTTCAGTGGCACCTGGGTGGCTCAGTGGCTGAGCATCTGCCTTTGGCTCAGGTTGTGATCCTGGGGTCCTGGGATCGAGTCCCACATTAGGCTCCCCAAAGAGAGCCTGCTTCTCCCTCTGTCTATGTCTCTGCCTGTGTGTGTTGCATGAGTAAATAACTACATTTTTTAAGATTCCTTTTATTTAGTTTTTCATTAGAGACAAACACAGAGAGAAAGGCAGAGACACAGGCAGAGGGAGAAGCAGGCTCCATGCAGGAAGCCCAACGTGGGACTCGATCCTGGGTCTTCAGGATCACACCCTGCGCCAAAGGCAGGCGCTAAACCACTGAGCAACCCAGGGATCCCAATAAAGTATTTTTTTAAAAAAAGAATGTCTATTTCAAACTACTAGCAAAAGCAGTATTGGAATGGCTAGTTCTAGAATGAACAAGACAGAAGAAACAAATCTTGTGGTCTATTTCCCTAGAGCAAACTTCCTCACTTCCCCTGATGTCCATGGCCTTTGCGGTGTTACCTAGAATCACCACCTCTTTTTCTTCAAGCCTTTTAGACCTAATCTAGTCTTTTACCTCCCCACTCTGCCTCATAGGACCGGATACCCGGTGGTATAACTGAATCAGTGTTTCCAAAATGGCAGTGTTTAAAGTGAGCTTGTTGTTGTTGTTGTTTTAATCACTTTTGTCAGACAAAAGAACAGAATACAAATTTGGCAGGTTAGCAAAGCTAGATTTTCTTCCCTCACCAAATCAGCACCGTAGAAAGAAAAGAGGAAGAGAGGAAGCAGGAGAGGGAGAAGGGAGCAGAGGAGAATGAAAAATGAAGAACAGGAAAGGAAGGAGGAAGCAAGGATAAAATGTTTGCATTGGGTCCACTGAGGTGCCCTACAATCACAGAAAGAGGGCTGCTTTCGGGGATCCCTGGGTGGCGCAGCGGTTTGGCGCCTGCCTTTGGCCCAGGGCGCGATCCTGGAGACCCAGGATCGAATCCCACATCGGGCTCCTGGCGCATGGAGCCTGCTTCTCCCTCTGCCTGTGTCTCTGCCTCTCTCTCTGTGCCTATCATAAATAAATTAAAAAAAAATTTTTTAAAAAAGAAAGAGGGCTGCTTTCAATAATTCAAATCAACAAAGAGGTGAGAAATCTAGACATGCCAGACCTCAGCACTCATCACTCAGACAAAGCTATACCCATTAACCCCGCTTCAGGAAGTCCCTCCACCGCGGTGTGGTGCTGTGGGGAAGAGAGACGGATTTGGTTTTTTTTTTTTTTAATTAATTTTTATTGGTGTTCAATTTACCAACACACAGAAAAACACCCAGTGCTCATCGGATTTGTAAACCCCGGAGGCCGCTGCTGTGTGGAGACCCAGGGTGCAGCCACCGTCACCACGTCTGACCAGGAGGCAAACCCTTCAACTGAGGACTTGGGGGATAAGAAGGAAGGAGAATACGTTAAACTCAAAGTCATTGGACAGGATAGCAGTGAGATTGACTTCAAAGCGAAAATGACCACCCATCGGAAGAAACTCAAAGAATCGTACTGTCAAAGACAGGGAGTTCCCATGAATTCGCTCAGGTTTCTCTTTGAAGGTCAGAGAATTGCTGATACTCACACCCCAAAACAACTGGACGTGGAGGAAGAAGATGTGATTGAAGTTTATCAGGAACAAACAGGGGGTCGTTCTGCGATTTAGATATTCTTTTTATTTTTGTTTCTTTACCCTCAATCCTTTTTTATTTTTAAAAATAGTTCTTTTGTAATGTGCTGTTCAAAACGGAATTGAAAACTGGCACCCCATCTCTTTAAAACATCTGGTAATTTGAATTCTAGTGCCCATTATTCATTATCACTTGTCTTCATTGTGCTGATTTTTGGTGATCAAACCTCAGCCCCCTTCATATTGCCCTTTCCTTTTCAAAAATTACATGTGTGCACAGAGAGCCGTGCATTTTCAGGCTTGTGATAAGTAAGATCGACCACTACAGGTGTTCATGATGACTTTCCAATTGGCCCTGAAGTTCTAGCATGTGATTGCTTCACTCCTGGACTATGACTTTCAGTGGGACATGGAAGTTTTTCAGAGAACTGAACTTTGGAAAAATGATCTTTCCTTAACTTGAAGCTTCTTTTAAAATTTGAGGGTCTGGACCAAAGAAAGAAATATCAGGCTGGAGTCAAGAAGACAGAGATGGTAAGAGTAAATGACTAACTCCAAAGATAGCTTCACTGAGGAGAAAGCATTTTAAGATAAAAGTCTTGTCAGAAAATCCCAGAAAAGTTCTAATTTTCATTAGCAGTTAATAAAGTTATTCATGCAGAAGTGTATTCAACGGAACACTGCTCTTTTTATTTTATTTGTACTTTTTGGCCTGGGATATGGGTTTTAAATGGACATTGTCTATACCAGCTTCATTAAAATAAACAAAATATTTGTAAAAAAAAAAAAAATTCTGCTTCAGGCAGAGACCCTACTCAGATCTATTAGAAATAGAAGACAAGGTAGAAAATAGGATCTGGAGTCCTAAAAAAATTGTATTAAGCCAAGCTTTGCTTTGTATTGAATTACATAAGCTAGGACATTTTATTTACCTTTGAGCCCTGATTTTCGGGTGTATAAAATACTTTTAGGAACACTCACTTTACGATGTCACTTTAAATTAAAATCTGTATATGTATGTGTGCTTATTATGCATCACCCACCATAGAACTCAGCATAGTCTTGATAACTTCTAATTCACTTCCTTACAGAATTACTGTTAGGATTATATGAAATAATGTGTTTGCAGGCACTTGGAAAACAGTAGATTAGCCTGACAAGCTTACAAAGTAATAAAATGATGCTTGGAAAAATAGCTTTAGCCATATACATATCCTCATGATTCTTTTTAAGTTGACGTTGAAAATGAACCTATTTTATTTTACTGAATAATACCTTGTAGCCTTATTGAAGTTCTAAATATTCTACATGCTAAAATAAAATTATAGTACATTCCCTAAAGTATTTTCAATCACTATAAAATACCATCTAACTGCAGAGCCTGGTTTTTAGATGCAAGCCATATTTGACTTTGAAACTATGCTGGCTGAGAGAGAAAAGGCAGTGTTGATTAGCTTTCTAAGCTCCACTAGATTTTCAGGATAATCATCTTCTCTAAGTTTTAGTTGTGTAAATATGGCCATAATCTGTATTTATGTGACTTCCAAAATTTAGGTGAAAGTGGTTCCAAACCCTTAGATCTCTGACCCACTTTGGTGGTTAGTTGCAAAAGATCTACACATTCATATACACACAAAATGTTAATTTCTCATTGACTCAATAATGCCTCATGAATATTTGTGCTAATATTTTAAACATTGCTTGCTCTTGGGGATTCATAAAATAGCATCTCAAAGCATTTATAGTAGAAAAGACTTTTGCTTGCAAGTAAAGGAAACCCAGTTTGAACCCTAAATGATGTTTATGGACACATACATCTAAAAAGTATATGAGTAAATGCAGGCATAAATAGTTTCAGGGACCCAAACCATGAAAATGGTACTCCATCTCTTTAGATATCTCAGCGCTATCTCTTATCATTGAGATTAATTCTCATACATACTTTATCATTGTGTAGATGTTGCCAACAGCTACAGGCTTATGTGGGCCAATCCCAGCGATCCAGGACAAAAGGAACAACCTCACTCTCAACAGTCCCAGCCAAGGTTCAAAGACCATCTGCAACTGGGTAGTCCATGCTCATCCTGGAAATAATTACCAAATAATTACTGTGGCCCTGGAGAAGAAGTACTATGATAGGCCAGGTCACATGCCCAACCTTGGAGCCAAGAATTGAGTGAAAATCATCCAACATGAATGGATTGAAAATAGAAAAAGAGAGATGATTCACCATAGGAAATTTGGGGTACTGGGACATCAATAAAGGGAGGGAATGCTGACCAGCAAAAGTAACAGATGGCCATTACAGCATTCTGGATTCCATAGTGGTAATTTGCAATGCTGTATTTTCTCAACTAGTATAGATCTTAAAATGTTTTGTTGTTTAAAAAGGGGTCCTTCCGATGGGCATTGAGGAGGGCACTTGGTGGGATGAGCACTGGGTGTTATGCTATATGTTGGCAAATTGAACTCCAATAAAAAAAAAATTTTAAAGGGGTCCTTCCATTTGAAAAGCTTGAGAATCTCTAATCAATTCTCCTTTCTATAGGAGCATATGGACGAGGGGCGCTTGGGTGGTTCATTTGGTTAAGTATCCGACTCTTGGTTTCAGCTCAGGTCATGATCTCAGAGTTGTAGAATTGAGCCCTGTAGGCTCCCTGCTCACTGGGGAGTCTATTTAAGACTTACTGTCCCGCTTCCCCTGCCCCTCCCTGCACTCATTCATTCTCTCTCTCTCTCTCTCTCTCTCTCTCTCTCTCTCTCTCTCAAAATAAATAAATCTTTTTGAAAAAGGAGTATATGGGAACACCTGGGTGGCTCAGGGGTTGAGCGCCTGCCTTTGGCCCAGGGCGTGATCCTGGAGTCCCGGGATCAAGTTCCGCATTGGGCTCCCTGAATGGAGCCTGCTTCTCTCTCTGCCTCTGTCTCTGCCTGTCTCTCTGTGTCTCTCATGAATAAATAAATATTTTTCCAAAAAAAAGGAGTATATGGACTAATATAGATCAAATACATGGTTGAATAACTGAAGTGTGTGTCTCTCAATTTAGATGATTACTATGGTGAGTGTGATAACATAGACAGCTGCTTTGGAACTTCTCATGCCTGTAAGTCACTAGCACAGTGAGTTTTCTTGGCCCATTAAGTAACTTCTGAGAACATTGCCTTCTCCAGGGAGCAGGAAACACTACAAAAGAAACTTTTATGAAGCACATTTTTCAGCAAGCATTTTCTTTCAGTTGAACTGTTTATTCTTGAATCTTTTGAGATATCCAGGTTAGCTGCTTACAGAATGAGTTTATGAACTTTCTTAGTGCTAATTTGAAATTAGTTATGCATTCTACATATAAAGGCCTTTAATCTTACAGTAATTCTTTCCTTGAGATAGCTTAGCTCAAAGGAGTTTTATGAGGTTGATCATTACAGCATAGACTAAATGAGGACAATTGTTATAATAATTATGTACTTAGGAGTGGCAAGTGCTCCCCTTCCACTTGTGTACCCTTCAAGCTACCCAGCTACCTGGATGTTTATCCTTACTTGGAGGGAAGATCGATAGTGCCATAACAGACTACTTCACAATTACGTTGTGTATAAGGTTTTTCTAAAATTTATTTATTTATTTGACAGACAGTACCAGTGGAGGGAGGGAACAGAATAAGAGGGAATCTCCAGCAGACTCCCCACTGAGTCCAGAGTGGGACATGGGGCTCAATCTCACAACCCTGAGATCATGACCTGAGCCCAAATCAAGAGTCAGATGTTTAACTGACTGAGACCCCTGGGGACCCCTTTCAGTTTTTATAAAAGTTAATACTTGCTTGATAATATCTATTTAATTTTTTCATAATGCCTATTTATTTTAATCGTACATTCTTTCAGCACTGTGGAGCCCTGTGATTTAAATCTCAGATAGTGCTATATAAATGACAAAGTCCAATCTCTTCATAAAATCACAACATGTCTCAGTTAACACTGTAATGTTTAGACCCACCCCAAATCCTCTTCCCTAACAAGTTGCAAATAAATATCTTTGGCTTAAAGAAGACTCTGATAGATCTTAATAGTTGGTCTTTGGGATCCCTGGGTGGCTCAGCGGTTGAGTGTCTGCCTTTGGCCCAGGGTGTGATCCTGGAGTCCTGGGATCGAGTCCCACATCAGGCTCCCTGCATGGAGCCGCTTCTCCCTCTGCCTATGTCTCTGCCTCTCTCTCTCTCTGTCTCTCATGAATGAATAAACAAAATCTTTTTTAAAAAATAGTCGATCTTTCTTTTTTTTTTTTAGTCTATCTTTCAAAGCAAAAATTCACATTTGCAAATAACCCAAATTCATTTTCCTTTTTCTCCTCACTTTCCTCCTTGTCCTTCACCTATTATTTCTTAAATAATATTCTTTTGTGATGCTAATCTTTGTATGCTTTTTTGCAAATTATCTATCCAATGAGGGATTAATATCCAAAACATTTAAAGAAGCCATGCAATTCATCATCACTGACCATCAGGGAAATGCAAATCAAAACTACAATGAGATATCACCTCACACCTGTCAGAAAGGCTAAAATAAAAAACCCAAGAAACAACAAGTATTGGCAAGGATATGAAGAAAACGGGAACCTCTTGCCCTGTTGCTGTTGGTAGGAATGCAAACTGGTGCCGCCACTGTGGAATACGTATGGAGTTTCCTCAAAAAGAAAGACTTAGCCTTTAATTCAGTAACCACACTACTGGGTATTAGTGATTCACACAGTACTGAACACTAATTCAAAGGGATACATGTTGATACTGTACATAGAAAACCCAAAAGACTCCACCCCAAGATTGCTAGAACTCATAAAGCAATTTGGCAGTGTGGCAGGATACAAAATCAATGCCCAGAAGTCAGTGGCATTTCTATACACTAACAATGAGACTGAAGAAAGAGAAATTAAGGAGTCAATCTCATTTACAATTGCACCCAAAAGCATAAGATACCTAGGAATAAACCTAACCAAAGAGGTAAAGGATCTATACCCTAAAAGCTACAGAACACTTCTGAAAGAAATTGAGGAAGACACAAAGAGATGGAAAAATATCCCATGCTCATGGATTGGAAGAATTAATATTGTGAAAATGTCAATGCTACCCAAGGCAATTTACACATTTAATGCAATCCCTATAAAAATGCCAGGGACTTTCTTCAAAGAGTTGGAACAAATCATCTTAAGATTTGTGTGGAGTCAGAAAAGACCCCGAACATCCAGGAGAATATTAAAAAAGAAAACCATAGCTGGGGGCATCACAATGCCAGATTTCAGGTTGTACTACAAAGCTATGGTCATCCAGACAGTGTGGTACTGGCATAAAAAGACACATAGATCAATGGAACAGAATAGAGAATCCAGAAGTGGACCCTCAACTTTATGGTCAACTAATACTCGACAAAGGAGGAAAGACTATCCACTGGAAAAAAGTCTCTTCAATAAATGGTGCTGGGAAAATTGGACATCCACATGCAGAAGAATGAAACTAGACCACTCTCTTTCACCATACACAAAGATAAACTCAAAATAGATGAAAGATCTTAATGTGAGACAAGATTCCATCAAAATCCTAGAGGAGAACATAAGCAACACCCTTTTTGAACTTGGCCACAGCAACTTCTTGCAAGATACAACCATGAAGGCAAGAGAAACAAAAGCAAAAATGAATTATTGGGACTTCATCAAGATAAGAAGCTTTTGCACAGCAAAGGATACAGTCAACAAAACTAAAAGACAACCTACAGAATGGGAGAAGATATTTGCAAATGACATATCAGATAAAGGGCTAGTTTCCAAGATCTATAAAGAACTTATTAAACTCAACAGCAAAGAAACAAACAATCCAATCATGAAATGGGCAAAAGACATGAAGAGAAATCTCACAGAGGAAGACATACACATGGCCAACAAGTACATGAGAAAATGCTCCGCATCACTGGCCATCAGGGAAATACAAATCAAAACCACAATGAGATACCACCTCACACCAGTGAGAATGGGGAAAATTAACAAGACAGGATACGACAAATGTCGGAGAGGATGTGGAGAAAGGGGAACCCTCTTGCCCTGTTGGTGGAATGTGAACTGGTGCAGCCACTCTGGAAAACTGTGTGGAGGTTCCTCAAAGAGTTAAAAAATAGACCTGCCCTACGACCCAGCAATTGCACTGCTGGGGATTTACCCCAAAGATTCAGATGCAATGAAACGCCGGGACACCTGCACCCCGATGTTTCTAGCAGCAATGTCCACAATAGCCAAACTGTGGAAGGAGCCTCAGTGTCCATCGAAAGATGAATGGATAAAGAAGCTGTGGTCTATGTATACAATGGAATATTACTCAGCCATTAGAAACGACAAATACCCACCATTTGCTTCGACGTGGATGGACCTGGAGGGTATTATGCTGAGTGAAATAAGTCAATCAGAGAAGGACAAACATTATATGGTCTCATTCATTTGGGGAATATAAAAAATAGTGAAAGGGAATAAAGGGGAAAGGAGAGAAAATGAGTGGGAAATATCAGAGAGGGAGACAGGACATGAGATACTCCTAACTCTGGGAAACGAACAAGGGGTGATGGAAAGGGAGGTGGGCGGGGGCTGGAGGCGACTGGGTGATGGGCACTGAGGGTGGCACTTGATGAGATGAGCACTGGGTATGTTATGCTATATGTTGGCAAATTGAACTCCAATAAAAATAATAAAATAATAAAATAATAAAAAAGAAGGGATACATGTCCCACTATGGTTATAGCAGCATTATTTACAAAAGCCAAGATATGGGAGCAACCCAAGTTTCCATCCATTGATGAATAGATAAAGACGATGTGGTATACATATAATGGAATATTATTATATTTAAAAATGAAAAAGAATAAAATCTTGCCATTTTCAGTGACACGGATGGAGCTAGAGAGTATAATACTAAGCATAATATATCAGAGAAAGATAAATGCTATATGATTTTACTCATATTTGGAATTTAAGAAAAAAACAAGCAAAAGGGGGAAAAAGAGCAAGAGGGGCAAACCAAGAAACAGACTCTTTTTTTTTTAAGACTTTTTTAAACTTATTTATTCATGAGAGACAGAGAGAGAGAGAGGTAGAGACATAGGCAGAGGGAGAAGCAGGCTCCATGCAGGGAGCCCGATGTGGGACTCGATCCCAGGACTCCAGGGTCACGCCCTGGGCCGAAGGCAGGGGCTAAACCGCTGAGCCACCCAGGAATCCCCCAAGAAACAGACTCTTAATGATAGAGAATATACTGATGGTTGCCAGTGGGGAAGTGTGTGGAGTATGAGTTAAAGAGGTGATGGGGATTAATAAGGAGTATGCTTGTTGTGATGAGCACCGGGTGATATATGGAAGTGTTGAATCACTATAATGTACACCTGAAACTAATATACTGTATGCTAACTAACTGGAGTTCAAATAAAAATTTTAGGGGCACCTGACTGGTTCAGTTGGTAGAACATACAAGTCTTGATCTTGGGGTTGTGAGTTCGAGCCCCACTTTGGGCACAGAAATTACTTTAAAAAATTAAAACTTAAAAAAATTTTAAAAAAACTAAAAACTTAATAAAAGAGCTCTTCTTTTTATACTTTCTACGTTCCTCCATATTTTCTTTCTTAAAACTTGGTTTATTGAGGTACAATAGTCATTTTATAAATTGTGCATATTTAAAATACAAAATTTAATCAGTTTTAACACACTACCAAGAAATCATGATCATAATCAAGAAAAGGGACATATTTAACACCCTCAAAAGTGATTTATGTTTGAACATCTCCAAAAGCTAGATGTAACAGAAAGGTATATTTTGATTCAATAAAAGTAATAACTTTATAATAATATCCAGTTTGAAAAATCCTGGGTAACAAAAGAAATGGGTTGTCATTTGATATACTCCATGAAGTGGGAGTTGACATCTGCTATGTCCCTCTCAATTCTGAGATACTCTGATTATCTGAAAATCAGTGTTTCCCTTCTATCAGGGAATATGCCATAAGTCTCATTTTTTGGAATTATCTTATAAATTTTAGACCAAAACTTAACCAAAAATAAACCCACATAATTCTACTGCCACAGCACAGCCATTATTACCCTTTTGCACATTTCCTTCCAGTCTTTTTTCCAAATGCGTGTTCTATTTTTATAGTTGATTGTACTTTCGCTGTCCTTACCATTTTATACAACTTGTTTCACTTGATATTTTCTCCATAGTCATAATTTGCTCGTCTTTTAGGCTGTTATTGTGAAATAATTATAGATTTCTAGGAAATTGCAAAAAAATGTACAGGGAACTTCTGTGTACTCTTCATCCAGTTTCCCCCAATAATAACACGTGGTGTAATTATAGTACAATATCAAAACCAGAAAGTTGACACTGATAAAATGCACAGGGTTTATTCAGATTTCATCAGTTTTACGTGCACTCATTTGTGCACACCTGTGTGTATAGTTCTATGTAATTATATCATATGTTCAGAATTGTGTATCCATCACCACAATCAAAATACAGACCTTTGCCATCACCAAAAGGCTCCTTCCTGCTACCCCTTTATAGCTATGCCTACTCCTTTGCCCTCCCCATTCCTAATCCCTGGAAACCACCAATCTGTTCTCCATTTCCATAATTTTGTTACTCTCACAATGTAATATGACATAATTGTAGAATATTTGACATTTTGCAATTGATTTTTTCACTTAGCATGGTTCCTTTGAGGCTCATACAGGTCACTGTGTGCATCATTAGTTCACTGCTGTTTATGGAGGAGCAGTAGTCCATTATTTGTATAAGAGTTTTTTTACATTTACCCATTGAAGAACATTTGAGTTGTGTCTAGTTTTGGTCTATTACAAATAAGGCTACTATAAACATTTGTGTACAGTTTTTTGTATCTCTGGAATAAATTGCTAGATTGTATGCTGTTAGGGACTGAATATTTGCATCTCTTCCCCCGCCCCAGCCCCCACAAATATTCACAGTATGGCTGCATTTGGAGTAAGGGAGTAATTAAGGTTAAATGAGGTCACAAGGGTGGGGCCTCAATAACTGTAAGACTAATAGCCTTATAAGACACCATAGAGCTAGCTAGCTCTTTCCCTCTTTTCATGTGCATGTACCAAGAAAAAGCCATATGAGGAAATATTGAGAAGGTGGCCATCAGAAAGCCAGGAAGAGAGCTCTCACCAGAAACCAAATTGGCCAGAACCTTGATCTTGGACTTATGACCTCCAGAACTGTGAAAAATAAGTTTCTGTTGTTTAAGTCACCCAGCCTGGGGCATTTTGTTATGGAAGCCCAAGCCAACTAATACATATGGTAAATGTAGGTTTAGTTATCAAAGAAACTGTCAGACAGTTTCCCAGAGAGGCTGTATCATTTTACATTTATTTCTTTTATTTATTTAAATTCAACTAGCCAACATATAGTACATTATTAGTTTTGGATGTAGTGTTCAATAATTTATTAGTTGCATATAACACCCAGTACTCATCCCATCACATGCCCTCCTGAATGCCCATCACCCAGTTATCCCATCCCTCCATCCCTTTCCCATTCAGTTCTATCATTAATTATTAATGAACCAGTTTCTCTGCATCTTTACCAGCATTTGGTATTGCTGTTATTTTTTATTTTAGCCATTCTGATAGATATGTACTGATATCCCTTTGTGGTTTTAAGTTGCATTTCCCTAAGGGCTAATAACATTAAATACTTTTTCATGTGCCATACTTCCCTAAAACTTTGAAATGTCGGGTGTAAATCTCAATCCACAAAAGATTATATGTGCTAAAACTTTAACCTTGTTTTTCTGAAACTGAATGTGTTTTCCTATGCACCTATATCAGTCAGTTATTGTGCAAATAATTCAGCATAAGAATTAAACTCAAAATCTCAGTAGAGTACAATAGTAAGCATTTTTATAGGCTGATTTATACAGGATTTGGCTGGATGGCTTTCCTCAAAACTGTAGGTCTGACTGGACATGGCTAGGGTGGCTCTACCCAACGTGTGTGCATTTTGGAATCCAGATAGAAGGAGCAGCAGCTCCCTTGAGGAAGCTCTTTCCATGGTGATAGTAGAGGCTCAGGAGGACACATGGAAACATTCAGGCCTCTCAAGACCTAGGCCTGAAACTATAAACTGTCATTTCTACCCATACACCATTGGCCAAGCAAGTTGTATCTCTAATCCCAAAGTCAGAGGGTGGGGAGGTACACTCTCAGCCTTCTGTGTGAGATCCTACAAATTATATGGTCATGGACAGATGGAGGATACATAATTAAGGCCAAGAATTTTTTTTAAAGATTTATTTATTTATTCATGAGAGACACACACACAAAGAGAGAGAGAGAGAGAGAGAGGTGAGACACAGGCAGAGGGAGAAGCAGGCTCCATGCAGGGAGCCCGACGTGGGACTCAATCCTCAATCCCAGGTCCCCAGGATCAGGCCCTGAGCCAAAGGCAGACACTCAACCGCTGAGCCACCCAGGCATCCCTGGGCTTTCATAATTCCAAGCAGGAAGGGTAGGGAGGATCCTTTATAGGCGATCATCATCTGTCCATTCTGACATCTTCTAATTCCCTTCTTCATTCCATTGTGCTCTTTAGTCATCAGTCTACATAGGTCATTGCCACATCTTCTTTGGCTAATGACAAGGCTTTTTCAAGTGGGTTGACTCTGTCAAGTCTTCTTGGCCACTAGTAGATCCTGTGGGGTCATACTTGAATGCTCAGGCATGTCTGCCTATACACCATTAATACGTGAATTATAAAAGCTTCTCCATCTCAGGAACACCTGAATATTTGACCCATGGCCTATCTCTTGAAACATTAACTCAAAGAATGTGTAGAAGTATACCGGACCCAAGTAAACAGGGGTCCTAATGAGATTGCTATGTCCTGAGCCCTGTTATATGGGCAGCTATACATGGTTACTTGGTTATTGAGATCATTCATTGTTTACTTGAATAATCTGTGATTGATGAGATTAAGGAGCACTGGAGAATGGAATCTAGTCATATACTCCTGGAAGGTTTATAATACTATGAAAATATAAATGCTAGCAAGACCCCAGAGCATACCCTAATCTGATGCAATTTATGTATACTCGACCTCCTCTCTTGTGACCTTGCAAGTCCCCATGTGGAGTCATTAAGGATATCGGAAACTGTGCGCAAGAGTTGTAAGGCCTTTATGGTACTGTCATTGTGTACGCTGACCTTCCTGCCCTGCACCCCTTGTTAAAGCTCATACACTTGGTGCTGTGTGAAGCCAGTGCTATCTTTTGAATGAGATTGTCACTCTGAACCTGAGACGTCCTTTAGTGGTTTCGGAGGGTTCCAGTCTCCCCTTTACAAAAGGACGTGGCCTAATTTGGGCAGAGATGGTCAGGGAAAGGGGTTCTATTCAGGAACTCCCCTGAAGTTCAAGCTCTTTCCTGTCTTCCAATCCTGTCTCCCTTTCACAGGTCCATAAAAGCTGTCTATACTGATAATACAAGCTTCTAAATCTTTTGTCTTAAGCCACAGACCTGGCTTCATTTTTCCACTCAAGAGCCAAGACTCTGATTCTGTTGTCTGTGTGTTCTGAAATGCCAGCCCCTTCTATGAGAAAGTGAAGGTAAAGTGCCTTAGCTCTCTTGGTCCTGTCTCTAAATATTATCCTGCCGTACCTGTCAGGTGAGACAGAGTATTATGTGGTGGCTTGTGTCCATTCTTCTTTGACAACCCCTCATTTCTTTTTCTCCAGCACTACAGAGAGTTCACTTGCCCTGCATTGGAGTAACATGCCGTGTTTAAATAGCAGTCCTTCTATTCACCAATTTTAAAAATGAAATTACCATCCTTGTACCTCTGGCACCCCTGCTTCCCAAACGTTTCCCATGTGTACAGCAACACCAGAGCACAGGACTTCTTACCAGCACCCCTGTGTCTACTTCTCATTCTCATTTCTTCGACCTCTGCCACATTCTGCTCCTTGGAAAGTCCATCTCTCCCCCACTGCCACCCTCCCCACCGCCACCTCCTCCCCCACATCTTTCCCTCTCACCTAACGGGTCCTCTCTTTCTATCTATGACTGACACAACAGCCTTGAAGGAGGAAACCACAGATTCTTATAAAAGTGATGCTAATGCCTACCTCACAGGTTTTAGAGATTAAGTGATCCCACTGACTGGAGATTCCTTTTTTGTCAGTTGTAAAACACTACACACATAGCAGTGTCATTGTCCTGTGAGGAGCCATAGGAGTAGCAGCAGCAAGAGTAACATTCCTAGCACCAAATTTAAAAAAAAAAAAAAAACAACCAGGGACACATGCCTGTCTGGCCATGTCTGCCTAACTGTGGGAACAGGTGGTCAGAAGTTCATTTGCATAAGAGCCTGCAATGCTCATGGAAAATACCTCATTTTGAGAATAGAAAGAAGTGCGGTGAATGTGACACAAGTAACAAAGCTACCGAAGATGATTAATTAATGTTGCAGCAGCTGGGGATGGTAGAAACCTAATTTCAATCATAAAGATCTGAAACTGATACCATAAGCCTTGGTCTCGGAGAGGCAGTGGTGATTCTGAATACAGTATGAGAGCAGCCATTTGAACTCCCTCAGAAGGATTCTTGGGTCATTTGGAGAAAAAGTGGCTGTTGTAAAAATCTAGGTAATTAAAAAAAAAAAGCCTAGAGAACATTGGGCCACCTGCACCATGCTTTATGTACCCCTCTAACGGAAGAAACACACAAAGTAGAGGTCACAGAATGCCAGGAAGTATTGGCACATTAAGTGCTCCAGGAGCAGGGCACCTGGGTGGCTCAGTGATTGAGCATCTGCCTTTGGCTCAGGGTGTGATCCTGGGATCCTGGGATCAAGTCCCACATTGGGCTCCCCGCAGGGAGCCTGCTTCTCCCTCTGCCTGTGTCTTTGCCTCTCTCTGTGTCTCTCATGAGTAAATAAATAAAACTTTTAAAACAGAGGGGCTCCAGCAGTATTGGGGGAATATTGAGGCACCATACAGAGACTGATAAGAGAGAGCCCCTGAATTAACAAATGTATGCTTCAGCTTAGGAGATGACATTAACTTTCAAGAACCATTGAGAATAAACCAATTAAGGCAAACCTGCACCAAGTGCCTCTGCATGAACTAGTAATCTCTGTTTGGGGACCGAAAATAATTTGCAGGCCAGCAGAGGTCTGTGGGCCACAATTTGAGCAGCTCTGCATTTGAGAATAAACGATCCTATTCTTTCACACACACTCACACACACACACACACACACACACACACACACGTTCTTCTCCTTTGCACTTTTCTATATTGCTACACCTAAGTTTTGAGCTCTTTATATCTAAGAGAACTTCCACTCTTCGTGAGATAAGGAAAAAGACCTGGCTTCTTCTATTACTCCATTTCCCTTGAAAGTCTTCCTAAAGTTTCATAAATAACAAGAAAAATGCTATTTTTCTTAAAAATCAAACAAGTCCAGGCATACAGTATCACATTGTTTTGTTTTATCTTGTTTTTTTTTTTCAGAATTCTCTTGCAGAAAACAAACAAACAATAAAAAACCTCCCACAAAGGCTACAAAACAACGAGCTGATTGCAAATCTTTGGTTCTTGGAAACCTGCAGCTTCTTTGCTCTGCCTTAGGTTCTAGAAGATACTTTCTCCCCCCTCTAGACACACATATCCCCATTGAGGGTCTACATATGTTCCACAAGTGTAAGACACTTCACAAGTGTGATGTTCCACAAGTGTGAGACACATCACAAACACAGCTCCTTGTTATCAAAGATAATTTGGAAAATAGGGGACAAAAGCTCACAACTAGTCCCATTACCCATGACATACAGTCACCTTGAATATTATGTGTCCTTTCTTCCAGGCTACTCTCCATGCAAAGGTGACTCATTTTATGAAAACATAACTATAAGTCATACTGGATATACAATATTATATCATCATCTTGCATTCAATATTACAGAGCAGTATTCTTTACACTATTACATAATCTTCACAAATGACATTCTGGATGGTTTTGCAAAATAATTCATCAAATGCTGTACCAGAGACTGCTTAAACATTCTTCATTCTTTAATTAATGTTTAATTGACACATTAATTTTCATGATCATAAATTACACTGAAATTAATAATTTACTAAAAATTTGTCTTGCCTATGCAGGGTCACCTTACACTGACTCCTTCATTTTGTTTAACTGCTATATTCCTCTTCACCTCCCAAGATAGAGTAAAAATTGAGTTTTAGTCCAAACTGGTAAATTCCATTAAGTCTAATGATATAGACTTGAGTTTTACTTGGATGAGCCCAGATTTTAGATATCCTTTACATCTACTATTGTTACTAGGGAAGTACAGGGCTTACTGTACCTCTTGGCACTGGGGGGAGAGATGGGAGTCTGTAAGATGGTGTTGAACTGAGCCCATCCCCGTATGTTCTGCTAGCATCTACTGCTGGAATAGGGGGCCGATGCAATGTGTGGCCTATCTTGCTTACAACTTTGCCCGATCTGAGTTCACAGTGGTGCCTGAGAAACCTCTGAGGTCTTGATATGTGTCAGCTTTCTCTGCATAATAAACCACCCTAAAAATATAGTGGTTTAAAACAATTCTTTAGCTCCTGATTCTGCGGGGCAGTTCTTTGTCTTGGTTGGGCTCAAGGGATTTCAGCTGAGCTTACTCGTGCATCTGTGATCAGCTGCTAGGTCAGCCACAGGCCGGGTGGCCTCCTAGGGTCGCATTCTCACATCTGGTGGTAGGCAGAGGCACTGGGGGTTACTAGTCCACAGAACCCTTGTTATCCAGCAGGCTAGCCCAGACTTTTTCACAGGGCGGCTGAGTTCCAAAGTAGAAAGAGGGCAAACTCCCCTGCGCAATTGCTCTTCAAGCTAACATTTACATAATGTTTGCACACATCCCACTGGCTAAAGCAAGTGTAAGAACACACTAGACAAAGGGCATGATAGTGGGGAAGAAATATCTTGTGGCCATTTTTATAACCTACGAACCTACGACGCAATGTGATTGTTATTCAATTGCAGACACCAGAGCCATAGCAACCCACTCTGGTATACTACCCTGTTAGACTCCAGGCAACCCACTGGGGACATGCAGAAATTTCCCGGTACCATTTAAGAACCAAGGCAGCTTTGGAGTACTAGCTTCTAGTTCTCTCTTTCTGATCACTCCATTGTCCATTGTTTCTGGGGCAAGTGGGAAAATGACCCCCTGTCAGCTTTATCTTCAACCTCTCTCAAGTACCTCCTGTTCTGCCAGAAATCCTAGCTGCAGACAATAGGATTCATGGACTAATTTAGCACAAAATGTGTATTAAAATATGTTAGGTAGACATTCTAAAAGGACCCAAGGATGGACCCAGATGCTATACTCTCAGGATCAAAGTATTAAGAGTTAATACAGTCTGGAAAAATAAAATACACAATTCTATCACAGACCCACCACTGAGGACTTTGACACTGGGTGCCTGAACACACTTCTGTGTTCTTGTGTTCTGAACATCAAATGCCTCAGCCCCTGTACTTTCCAGACAACCAACTCTTCCCACATGCAACCATTAACTCGTGTTGCTGCCTCCGGTTTCAACACTGAGGTGTTCAAAAACTGGGTCACATGCAGAACCCTAGAGGCAGAGAAATCTGATAAATGTGGTTTTCAGATTTCCAGCTTTGATTGTATGAGGAAGTAAGCTCAAAGGTGGTTGCGATGGATGCTAAGTGCTCTACTCTGCAGTATCTATCTTGGCTTCCTATTCTAAACTCCAAGGTTAGAGAAGGGAGATCAGGATGGGGTGCATAACTGACCATCTATGGCCTCTATATCCATGTCTGCTGACCTTCCTATGATCCTTAATGACGGATGGGCCGTTGGGGGGTTGGGTTCCTGAGAAATGTACCCTCTGGCAAGGATCTTTGTGCATTTGATTTATGAAGGAAATACTCTGGGGCTAAACGGGTGAAAGAATGGGAACAAAACATCAGGATAAAGAAACCAGAGAAGGCAAGCAAGGTTGCAATCTCAGGCCAAATCCTTAGGAAAACACCTGCAGCCTGATCCCACTGGGACAACTCTGCAGTGTAGCACCTGAGACTTGGTCCCAGTTAGAGAAAAGGGGGCTAGGCTTTCATACGAGTGTGTTCTTCAGCAGCTGTTGGCTGAGGGTTGTGTCTTATTCCATTCGGGCTGCTATAACAAAAATGCCACAGACTGGGTGGTTGACACAACAAACATTTATTAATTTCTCACAGTTCTGGAGGCTAGGAAGTCCCAGAGAAGGCACCAGCAGATGTGGGGTTTGGCAAGGGCCCACTTTCTGGTTCACAGGAGGCCATTTTCTCTCTTTGTCCTCACATGGCAGAAAGGACAAGAATGTTCTCCAGGGTCTTTTTCATAAGGGCAGTAATCCCATCATGAGGGTCTCTACCCTCATGACCCAGTCACCTCCCAGACATCCCACCTGCTAATACCATCACCTTAAGGGTTAGGACTCCAACAAATGAATTTGGGGGATGGGGAAAGCATATCCAGTCATCACAGGCCACCCCAGAGGTACAGAAACTCCCAAGCAGTTCCGGCTCTCTGCCCCTGTGGGCAGAGCAGCCTTTAAGAGTCCAACGGCAGGGCTTCAACTGACAGGTAGGAAGGAGGATGAAAGCTAAATGCATCAAAGCTGATGGAGGAGTACACAGAAACAATTAAGAGGATCACAGGAGATCTAGGGGAAGCAGCAGGCAGTGTACACTCTGGCATATCTTCTCATTATCAATAGCATGCAGTCCCCTGAGTCTGGATTTTATTGTATGTGATGCTATAGTGGCTTGGCATTCAAGAACCATTCGGCCCTCCTGTTCTGCAGTGGCTGAAAAGCAAAAATTGTATTTCCCAGGCTTCCTTATGGTTAGAATTCTGGGTGTGAGTTAAAAATCAGACACTCAGATACATCCATGCAAAACTTACAAAGTGGAAGTGAGGGGTACCTGGGTGGCACAGTTGGTTAAGTGCCCAACTCTTGCTCTTGGCTTAAGTCACCATCGCAGGGTCGTGAGATGGAGCCCTGCCTGCGCTCAGGGTGGAGTCTGCTTGAGATTCTCTCTCCCTCTCCATCTGCCCCTTCCCCTGCCTCTCTCTCAATCTCTAAAATAAATAAATATTTAAAAGAAAGAAAGTAGAAGTGAGACAGAGGTTGAAACTGTGCTGTCTGTACCATGTTTGGTGGCAAGTGTGGCTGTGTAGGCATTTGGTTTTCTGTCAATTTTCTGTTTCACAGTCTCAGGATCCAGGGCTCTTGTTCTGTCCTTGTGGAACACAGCAGAAATGGTGCCACTCCAGAACTCCCACTAGCAGTTTCCTGATCCTGATTGTGGCAGTAATCATGTAATTCTGGAGTCAGGGGCCTCCTGACCACAGAAGAGGTGGTATGTGTCTGAATGGCCGTCTCTGGTGAGTCTGTGCAAGTTGTTCCTGAGAGCTCAGACAAGAATCTTTTACGCAGCCCTTCAACCACTGTTACCCCTTCCTGCTTGAACTAGTTCTAGTGCAGCCTATACTGTACAGCGGAACCCTGACACCCATATAATACGCCAATGGGAAGTGTATGAATTTTGAAATCTTTGTCTCTCAAAAAAATATATTGATATGCTTTTCTTTCTTGTATCTGAATGATGTGGGTTTTGCTTCAGTTGGCCTTATGATCAAACCAACTGAAAATTTTTCTTGACTCAAAAATTCTATTTTAGTAGTCAAAACTTAAGGATTGGGTTTTTTCTAATCTCTGCATTTCTTCGCCAACAGCTTCAGCTCCCCATCCCTTTACCTATATGTATATAGGTGCTTCAGACCAGCTTAAGAAGTCAGATACAACTAAATACAGAAAATAAAACTACAAGGATACATTTTTTAAGTAGTATCTCATAAGTATACTATGTATTTTTGAGATACTACTAAATTGCATCAACATTTTTCACTCAGAATACTTATTTTGTATCATTTCCTAAAGTTTTGCACCAATGTATTTTCCTTCCATGATCTAAGATTCCTTTCAACCATTCATCCATCGTGCACTTCCCAAAAATAAGAATCCTGACAGTTTTTTTGTAATTTGATTTAAAAATGACAGTCTCTTATTATTGCCTCAATATGCACTTTTGGTCACTGAGCTACTCTAGCCTTTTACAATATTTACTCAACTAAATGTATTTCCATTTGTTAATGGAGTCATTAAAGGCTGAGAGAGTTTTATATGTAGAAAATCACCCCCACCTGGACTTTGCTTTAATGTCCAGTTCATCAAACATACATGTCTGGTGAAAAGCAAGTAGGAACATCATTCTTTCTTAAACACATAGAGATTAAATGCTGGCCTAATTAAATGTTCCCAAATGCTTAAAGTCACCATAGGAAATTTAGTGTAACTGATTCTTTTGAACACTTTAAATACCTTTCAGCAGTTTGAATATTTCAAACACTCTCAACAGCAGAGAGACCAGGAATAAATACAGTGATTATAAAAACTTATTCCCACAAAATAACTCCAAGTTCTAGTTTCAGTATCAACCAAGCTGCTGAACTAGGACACCTGGCTCCCTCAACCAAGGTTATTTTTTGAGAGAGAATACCAAGGTCTGGAGAAGAGTGTGAGTAACCCTTCAGCGGTTGGACTCCTGGTGAGGAAGTTTTCAGCAGTTAAATCAGGGCAGTGCATTGGCTGTGCTGAGGATTGGAGGAAGATGGGTACAGAATGACTGATCTCCAGCACTCTCTTTCCTGCTTCCCCCACAACCTGTGTGGCAGGTGCCTTCTCCAGACGTTGTACAGTTGGTGGGGATGGAGTTATTGAGGGTAAAGAATTAACGTGGTAGAGTGGGGAGTGATTAAATGTGAAGTTCCCTACTCTAGAGGGCTTATTCCCCCCACAGTGACTCTCTGAACTCATCTGAGTGAACATAGGTTGAGGTCTGCCCTCTGACCCTTTCCCATAGCCCCTGCTTGGAAAAAAAGGAGCCTGTATTGCAAGAAACATGAGTCCATAGGCCAGTACATCAAGGTATCTGAAGAACAGGATGATTTTGTCAAAAAAAGATCATTTCAAAAGATTCCATCTTAAGCAGAAAGAAATATCACAACACAAAGAGCAATTGTTTTAAAAATCAGAATAATAGGGGATCCCTGGGTGGCTCAGCGGTTTGGGGCCTGCCTTTGGCCCAGGGCACGATCCTGGAGTCCTGGGATGGAGTCCCGCGTCGGGCTCCCTGCATGGAGCCTGCTTCTCCCTCTGCCTGTATCTCTGCCTCTCTCTCTCTCTCTCTCTCTGTCTATCATGAATAAATAAATAAAATCTTTTTTAAAAATCAGAATAATAAACATAATATAAAATATCTTCTTTATGACACACATAAAGCTTCAAGGACATGCAGAGGTCAAAAGCAAATGGATGGGAGAAGTCATCTCAGGCAAATACTAACCAAAAGAAACCTGAAAAAAAAAGAAGCAGCAGCCTAGTATCTATGTTAGTAGCAAACAAAATAGATTTTTAAAAACAAAGCACTATTAGGGTCAGGGAAGGTCAGTACACATTGATGAAGATTCATTTCACTAAAAAGCAAAATTCTAATGATAGATGAATCTAACAAAATAACCTCAAAATGTATAGGGTTAAAATCAATAGAATTACAAGAACAAAAAGGAGAATTTGAATTTCAATGCACTTCTTTCAGTTATCAATAGATTAGGGAGACAACATTCAGCAAGGGTATCAAAGATCTGAACAACACAATTAAGGATTTTGATCTCATAGGCCTGCAAAGACTTTTACACCCAAAAATATGTGCTCTTCCTAACAACATATTTTGTATATAAAGCAGCTAAAAAAATCGGATCATGTACTGAGTCACCAAATGAACCTTAACAGTTTTCAAAGCATCAGTATCTTGCAGACTCTTTTCTCTGACTACCAGGCAATTAAATTAGAGAGCCTGCAAAAAAAATTAACAAATATATTCACTGTTGGGAGTCCATTTCCCATGGGTCTCATATTTCTGAAAGTCTTGCAAGCAGAGGCAGTGACCCATTTTTTGCTGGGCTGGCTTCTCGAGGATGCGTGTATAGTCAACAGGCTTGGGAGACAGAGTCCTCTTCCAGAGCAAAGGGCAGGTGTGCTTTCTCTACAGTGTAAAAGGTTTGTGTTCCTTAAACTCGGAGTTCCTCTCCTGCAACACAACTCACTGAAAATCCAGGTACTACCTGGCTCCTCTTGCATCACCCTGGAGCATTTGGGGCTCAGGGACCCCACATATGAAAGCCAATATGCTGGCCACTGCTAATGCTGTGTGTCACAACATCTTTTGCCTGACCCAGGTGTCAAATCTTCTGTCACCATCCATTAAACTAAGGTAGGTTAATTTGTTAGCTTCTAAGTAGGATAAAATGTCTGATGGTTCATGATGAATGACATCCATAATCTCCAAATTTTTAAAAACACACTGCTAAATAACTCATAATAAAAAGTATGTCTAAAAATAAATCATAAAAATACTGCATATCAAAACTTAAGGAATATAGCAAAAATTGTGCTGTGAAGGAAATGTTAGACCCTAAATTACTTCTCTTAGAGGGGAGCCTGAGGGCTCAGTTGGTTAAACGTCCGACTCTTGATTTCAGCTCAGATCATGATCTCAGGTTGTGAGAGGAGTCCCTAGTCTGGCTCCATACTCAGGGTGGAGTCTGCTTGAGATTTTCTCTCCCTCTTCCTCTGCCTCCCCCTGCCCCCACTCCACTCATGCATGTGCACATGCTCTCTCTCTCTCAAAAAAAAGTACTTCTCTTAGAAAATCTGCTAATTAGACATTTGAAAAAAAATAGATTAAACCTAAAGAAAGCAGAATTAAAATAGAGTGTAAATCAATGAATGAGAAAACACAGAGAAGAGCAACAAAGAAAAAATTGGTCCTTCAGAAAAAAAAAATTACAAAGTAGGTATGCTTCCAGCAAGATTCAAGAAAGAGAGAGGAGTCATCAAAATAAGAATGATAAAAAGAGGTACCTAACTCAGAAAAAAAACAGAGATGAGAAAGATAATGAGTGTGAGCATATACCCATTATAACGAATTAGGGAAAATGGAGAAATTTCTAGAAAAATAGAACTTAACCAGAAATGACTTGAGAATAGTATTATAAGATTGAATTATCCTTGCTCACATTATAAGAATTAAAACAATAATTTAAAATCTTCCTTTCAGGCAAACACCAAGCCCAGAAGAGATCATCTCAATCTCATGCAAACTGAAATGATGTCAGATTCGTCAAGGCTAGGGATTGACAAGATGTCTTATATATCGCTGCTGAGAATGGATTTATCTCCTTAATTTGAAAATTCATGTAGCCTATGACCCAGCAATTCAACTCTTTCGTGCGTACCTGAGAGAAACTCATCTATACACACACACGGTGCCACCAGGCTGACAGTGAGTGAGGTCAGTGGAAAACCTAGACAATTATTGGTGAAGGTTATATGAAACATGAGTGAGAAAAAGAGGCAGAGCTGTCTCCAAACAGAAGTCTTAACATTCTTGCTATATAGGTCTGTCATTTATTGAATACTGTGAATCTACTACCATTTATTTATTTTATCATATGGTAATGTATTTTTTATTTTGTACTAAATCATTTTGTATATAAAAAAGGAAGAATATTAAGTGTAATTAACACCTGGATTTTCATGACTCAAGCAACAATGGTAAATGTGTGACTTTAGAAGAAACATTTGCCATCAACCATGTGGATCTCAACAATATTACTTACTACCGGAAAATAGAAATCTGCTGAAGAGGCATCAGCATCTATGACAAAATTTTATGGCTATTTAAGACTGTACCTGCAAAAGGTTGAAAGAACATGACATGTCACTTTTCAATGAAATCAAATACCCATTCTTTTTTTTTAAGGAATTCTTTTAATAAATTTATTTTTTATTGGTGTTCAATTTACCAACATACAGAATAACACCCAGTGCTCATCCCGTCAAGTGCCCCCCTCAGTGCCCGTCACCCATTCACCCCACCCCCCGCCCTCCTCCCCTTCCACCACCCCTAGTTCGTTTCCCAGAGTTAGGAGTCTTTATGTTCTGTCTCCCTTTCTGATATTTCCCACACATTTCTTCTCCCGTCCCTTATATTCCCTTTCACTATTATTTATATTCCCCAAATGAATGAGACCATATGTTTGTCCTTCTCCGATTGACTTACTTCACTCAGCATAATACCCTCCAGTTCCATCAACGTTGAAGCAACAAATACCCATTCTTAATTAATTTTACTAATTTTCAGTTCCAAGCTTTCTTGTGCATGTATAAAAAAGCTAGTGTAATCGTTATAAATATGCTTGTGCCATGAACAGAAGAGGGATTTCTCATGATGTTAAATGACCCAGGATGCTTCAAGTGGAAAATCGGTTAATTCCAAGAATCATTCACTTTTTTTCCATTCAATTTATGTAATTTTTAAAAAGATTTTATTTATTTATTCACGAGAGACACAGAGAGAGGCAGAGGGAGAAGCAGGCTCCCCGCAGGGAACCCAATGCGGAACTTGATTCCGGATCCCAGGATCGCCCTGAGGGAAAAAGCAGACGCTCAACCGCTCAGCCACCCAGGCGTCCCCAATTTATGTAATTAAAGTAAAGCTTTGAGTGCTCATTCTGTTAAAGATAAAACATCTAACATTAATATCAGTGGTATTACAAATTCAGTTAAAAAGTTAAACTTGGAAGATAAAGCTTTTGCTTTTGATAGGATAAAATGATTGCTAATTTTGGTAGAGCAAAGCATCATGGTAAGAGCAGTGTTTTTCACTAAATTAAGAAACCTATGAAACAAAAATATGATATTCAGAAAAGGTCATAATGAACACAAAATTCATAATTGCATCCAAGCAAGGAATAGCATCCTACCAATTGAAATGAAAGTTGTAAATACCTTAAAGTATTTTAATGAAGACAGAATAAGTGAACTATAAAATGTTTATAATAAAGCTGACATTGAAAACTAAAAGTACTTTAACATGGCAATATGAGTTTTCTCTGCTTCTTGTCATCAATTAGATTGTAGAAATGCTGACACTTTTGAAAAACTCCTTTGTAAATTAACCTAAGTATCTTCATTAATATTGCACTTCTATGTAAATTAGCGTCTGAAATTTGGTTGCGTTTTGTTTAAAGTTCAGTGGTTTTCCATTGGAAACCATTGGAGCTCCTAGATGAAAATTGCAAAAAGGAAGACTGGAAATTTATCTCTGAAAAAAAAAAGGGGGAGGAACTAAACAAATGGAATGACAATAGCACAAATGGTATTCCAGATTTAATTTTGATATTCCATTTTTGGGCTTTGGAATATCTCAACTTGTGGAAAGAATCCCTTGGTGGAGCTCTAGTTTTTATTTTTTTTGTTTTATATTATTATTTTATTTTATTTTATTTAATCATGAGAGACAGAGAGAGGAGAGGCAGAGACACAGGCAGAGGGAGAAGCAGGCTCCATGCAGGGAGCCCGATGCAGGACTGGATCCCAGGATCCCAGGATCATGCCCTGAGCCAAGGGCAGATGCTCAACCACTGAGCCACTCAGGTGCCCCGGAGCTCTAGTTTTTAACTGGATAAATATATTATCTATCAACATAAAACCAAGAAGGCTTTAATTTTGTAGCATTGAAATTTGGCAAAACATGCCCAAGTATCATAGATAGAGACAATGTACTGGACCCAGTTTGTCTTGTAAAAAGACTTATTAAAAATTAAGTCAAGGATAGCATCTGGAAAATATACTTTTCAATACTTTTTAAAAGATTTTATTTATTTATTTAAGAGAGAGAGAGCACAAGCAGGGAGAGCTGTAGGCAGAGGAAGAGGGAGAGGTAGGCTCCTGGCTGAGCAGAGAGCCCAACACAGGGCTCAATCCCAGGGCCGTGAGATTATGACCTGAGCTGAAGGCAGACGCTTAACTGACTAAGGCACCTAGGTGCCCCTACTTTTCAATACTTCTTAAAGATTATAATATTTGGGATGCCTGGGTGGCTCAGCAGTTAAGCATCTGCCTTCAGCTTGGGTCCTGATCCCAGAATCCTGGGATCGAGTCCCATATTGGGTTCCCCTTGGGGAGCCCACTTCTCCCTCTGCCTATGTCTCTGCCTCTCTTTGTGCCTCTCATGAATGAATAAATAAAATCTTTTTAAAAATAAAGATTATAATACTTGCTTTCCAGCAGTTAGAAAGATATTATTTCAAATAAAAATATTAGGCAACTAGTCATCATGTGCCTTCTTGTGGAAGGACACAACAATACCCATGAATTCTTCTTAGGAAAAAAAAAAAACAACCCTGAATCTGATTAAACCTCTAGATCTAACCGTTAATTTAAAAGGAATACAGGGGACAGAAAAATACTCTGGGAATGCAATCAGCTAAATCTAGGAGTAAAGTGACCAAGTTATTTTCCAAATTGTAAGAAAACAAATAAACGAGGATGAAGGTTAAAAGACACTTGAGGATATGTGCAATACAATAGTGAACAGGACCATAAGGGAAAAGAGAGGAAACTGAGTGGAGAAAAATTAGAGGAAGACAAACCATGAGAGACTCCTAACTCTGGGAAACAAAGGGTTACAGAAGGGGAGCTGGACGGGGGATGGGGTAACTGGGTGACCAGCATTAAGGAGGTCACGTGATGGGATGAGCACTGGGTGTTATACTATATGTTGGCAAATTGAATTTAAATAACATATTTTTTTTAAAAGACACGAGACATCAGCCATCAAGCAGGAGAAATTCTCTGTTACCTGGAGGAAGGTCAACTTTTTGTTGTATTCAGGCCTTCAACTGATGGGCTAATGGCCATATGCATAAAAGACGACAATCTGCTTTACTCAGTCTACTGATACAAATGTTTATTTCATGCCCAAACACCCTCACAGACACATCCAGAATCATGTTTGACCAAATATCTGGGCACTCCATGGCCTGGTCTAGTTGACACATAAAATTAACCATCATTGTATCCTGTTGACAAGACACAGAAATAAGAGCTAAATGAGAAGACAATCTAGAATCTGTGACCCATAGATGATGAGTTTGTTGATGGACCAGTGTCAATATGGCAGGAGATCTATGGCAAATGAATGACTTACACAGAGTCCTTTTCAGTGTAATACCATGTGTTTCAGCTCAATTAGGCTCCACATAACACTGGATGCCTAAAAAACTGTAAGAATCTAATTTATTTGGATATTCTTCCCCCTGGAAGAGATGTGGCTTACAAGGAGATAGTGTTAAGTGTTTCTTCTGTGTTGATATTCTCCTGTGTAGGTCTCCATATTTCCCATCCAAGCAAAAGCTGGAGTGGGACAGGGTCTCAGAGCAGCCTCCTCACAGAGTGTGTGTGGCTTAAACCTCTTACAGAGCTCCTTCCTATGGAAATTTGTATTGTTAAGTGAAAAAAGCCAGGACAAGATAATATAATACCACTTGTCTAAAAATATGAATCTATAACATTTGTATAACTGTAGAGTACTATGAGACTTCCCATATGGGAAACCAAAAGGCAAAGGGGTGGTGAAGTAAGGAGTTTTCACTCTCTGAACTTCTTTTATGCAATGTACATGAATTAACTTCTTATTCATTCACATTTCATTAAATAAAATAGAGGAGAAGCACCTGGGTGGCTCAGTGGTTGAGTGTCTGCCTTTGTCTCAGGTCGTGATCCCGGGGTCCTGGGATCTAGTCCTGCATCCGGCTTCCTGCATGGAGCCTGCTTCTCCCTCTGCCTATGTCTCTGCCCCTCTCTGTGTGTCTCTCATGAATAAATAAAATCTTTTTTTAAAGAAAAGCTTTTAATAAAATAGAGGAATATATTTGAAATTTCAGAAATTTGCATTTTACCAAATATTAAAAGAGAGAAAGAAGAAAAGTAGGGAGGGAAAGGAAAGGAAGGAGGAAGGAGAAAAGAAGCAAAAAGAAGAAAAGGAAAGCAGGGAACAGAGCAGAGGAGGGAAGCAGAAGGACAGGAGGAACAGGAAAGAGCAAGAACGAAAATGAAAGGGGACGCCTGCATAGCTCAGTCAGTTAAGTGTCTGCCTCTTGATTTCAGCTCAGGTCATCACGGATCGTGAGATCGAATTGTGCATCTGGCTCCACACTGACTGTGGAGCCTGCTTAAGATTCTCTCTCGCCCTCTGCCCCTTTCCACCCCCTGGTGTCTGTCTGTCTCTCTCTCTCTCTCTCTCTCTCTCTCTCTCTCTCAAAAAAAAAATAAAAAGAAAGAAAAGAAAGAGAAAGGAAGAAACAAAAGAAGGTGGGAAGAGAGAGAGGAAGTTTCCCCCATTCCCATTGCCTCCTCCTCTCAGTTTCTATCCATCAGACAAGTGCTAAACCTAGCTTTTCGCTGGTCCCTCTCATAATGCTGTTACTTCAAAGTTGCAGGTTTCTATCTTTAGGTTATTCCTTCCTAAGACAGGGCAGAGGAATAAGGGTCCCATTACTAGAAGTTAAGCTTCATCACAAATTCAGGTGTGTAATAAATAACACATCTGTCAGATTCTGAACCTCCTTTTTCCCATAGCGACAGAAAATAAAACCTCAGTCCTTGTTGGCTTCTTCAGTCCTTCTCAGGGTGGTGCCCCAGTGCTAGCACGTTGCACAGTGCCAAGGAATGATGGAGGGTAAAGCAGGAGTTTGTGGCTGGCCTTCAAATCATAGACTAGTGGTCATCAGGGGACACAGGTTACCACAGGTAACTGCCAAGAGGCCCACTGTCCCATCTGCACAAGCGCTTTGGGTTTACAGATGTCCACTGATTCTAGATTACAGATAGGACCCTGGAATCATTTCCAGAGCTTATTATGGTCTCATCTACCACAAAAATGGTCCTCTTCCAAGCCACGCCACCTCCATATGTGTGTGTTTGGGGTGGGGGGTCATGAGGGCTGTCAGAATGTAGGTCCAGGTTCCTGACTTTCTGCAACCCAGAGTCCAGTTTGTCTTCTTCCTCCAACCATGAGCTTTATCTTACTTAAGAAAATAGTCTGATAAAGCAAAACATTCTTTTGACTAGTACATATTGAATGAAATATCTTTTATTTGTATTTTTTAATATAACCTCTACACCCAACATGGGGCTTGAACTCCCTACTCCCAGATTGAGTCACATGGTCTACCAACTGAGCCAGCCAGATGCTCCAGTACAAAATATCTTTTTTTAAAAGACTTATTTATTTTGAGAGATAGAGGCAGAAAGAGGGAGAGGGAGAGAGAATCTTTAACAGACTCCATGGTCTGCATGGAACCTGACACCTGAGATCGCCATACCTGAGCCAAAACCAAGAGTAGGATGTTTAACCAACTGTGCCACTCAGGCACCCCAAAATATCTTTTAATTCATCTTGCAATTTAGGCTGAAATATTCACTCCCCAAACTTTGACCTTTGCCTCTGTTTTTCAAGAGGAAAAAAAAAGAATTATATCCTGCAAATAAAAATTATAAAAACCAGTCACAATTTTTTCATCTTCCTAAATCCCAAAAGTTAGTAAATCACAAAAGCAACTTTAACAAGTACTCTCTTCAGGTCTCCACTGAAATGTTAAGAGACTCTCTACGTGAGAGTCTATCTTTCCAACATTGGAGTTGTTCCAGCAAGACATTGGGCACAGGAAGACAGAAATAAGTGCTGTGCAAAGGGGTGGGGGGGTTTCAGTCCCAAACATGCCTTAGCCACACATCATGCCACCTCTGAGATTAAGACCAAGTCAAAGTCAAAACCAGGGTTGATTACTCAAGTCCATACAGAGGTACTCCATCCCTATCCCTTTCCTGCTTCTCAGTGTGCTGAGTAGAGAAGGTTCTAGTCATAGCCCTCTAATAAGGGACGAGGGTCAAAAAGTAAGAAAATAAATAAGATATGGGCAGGGACTGCAGATGTTGAATTGGGATAAATTGAAGGGAGTTTTTCAACATATCTTAAATTACCACTGCAAAGGTCTTACCACACTAGTGTGCGTTACTTGATAATTTTGTACCACATAAATAAGCTCTTTAAATGGGGACCGTGTCAACCTCATCTTTGAGGTTCATGCCGAATAAATATTTGTTGGATTTCTTTGAATTTAAAGTGAGTATTTCCTCACTTTAAAGTCTCGCAGGTGATTTTCAGTGTGGACAAAAACAATATAAAAAGGCAAATAATCTAATTTCTATTTATTGAATTTCAAACTTTAGGTTAACAGTTAAAATTCAGAGACAGTCCTTATCGTTAACATAGACACTTTCCTGAATCTACTGGCCCAATGCTCTATAACAGACCAAAATGTCCACAAAATATTGGACATTATCAAATAGTGTGTGAGGAAGGAAGAAAAACTAATAGATTATCCCCAGGCAAACATTACAAATCTACTAGTTTTAGAACTTCTATCTCTGTTAGAGCGTCAGTGGAACAAACAAACCAAGATATAATATTTTATTCAAAGAAAACATGATCACTGAACAGTAATCATATTATATTGTGCACCTAAAACTAATGTAACACTGTATGTTCATCATAATTCCATACTTTTGGAGAAAAGACCAGAAAAAGATTCATTCAAAATCTTACCTGAATATTTGGGGACTGAGGACTTCAACTTTCTGCTTTGTTGGTATTCAGATTTTCTAGAGTGAGCCGATACCACACTTATAATGAGCAAAAGAAACATAATTTAGAAGAAAGGTTAAAGGCGCCTGAGTGGCTCAGTTGGTTAAGCATCTGCCTTCGGCTCAGGTCATGATCCTGGGATGCTGGGATCGAGCCTCACATAGGACAGCCTGCTCAGCGGGGAGCCAGCTCCTCCCTCTGCTCCTCCCCCTGCTTGTGCTCGCTCGTTCTATCAAATAAATAAATAAAATCTTTAAAAATAAATAAAAGAAATATAAAAATAGACTTAGAACCAAGAAAAAAGGATGTCTAACATGAGCACGAGAAAAAATGGGTTAATGCATATGGACAAATAAAAATATACAGCATGGGATGACAGCAGGAAACCAACTATTTTAATATATAAGCAAGCATGGACTTATTCATCTCTAATAAGAATAATAGTGGACAGGCAAATTTCTGACAGTCAGGAGGAACAAGTGGCCCTTTCTGTGGTAGACAGGATACTGTCCATCCCCCCTCATGCCCTAGCAAGTATTCATATCTTGATTGCTGGAACCTATGAATATGTTACCTTAAAAGGCAAAAGGAACTTAGCAGGTGTGATTACTTGAAGAATCTTGAGGTGAGCACGTTAGCGTCAATTACCCTGGTGGGCCCAATGGAATCATAAGGGTCCCTTATAAAAGGGGAGCAAGAGGGACGCCTGGGCTGCTCAGCGGTTGAGCATCTCCCTTTGGCTCGGGTCATGATCCCGGGGTTCTGGGATTGAGTCCTGCATCTGGCTTCTTGTGGGGAGCCTGCTTCTCTCTCTCTCTCTCTCTCTCTCTCTCTCTCTCTCTCTCGCAAATGAATAAATCTTTTTTAAAAAATAGAATAAAAGAGAAGCAGGAGGGGCGGAGCTGGCAAAGTCCTATTGCTGGCTGTGGTGATGCACAGCAAAGAAGCCCAGGAGTGTGGGCAACTTCTAGAAGCTGTATAAAGGGAAGCAAACTGATTCTCCTCTATAACCTCCCGAAGGAACGCTGGTGGCCTTACCAACACCTTGATTTTAGCCCAGTGGGATCATTTTCGACTTTTGACCTCCATCACCCTAAGATAATGAGTTTGTTTTATTTTAAGCCACTAATTTTGTGGTGATTTGTTACATGAGCCATAGCACATCGCCTGTTCACGCATCCATGCAGCTCTGGTTGTAGCCATGGACTCACAGTTCCCTATGGTCCCAAACATACTGACGCCTGTGCATGAGACCCCTCTCCCATTCATCTACCCAGATCCTATCTTGCTTGCTCTTCAAGAGTCATTTAAACTATCACTTCCTTTTAGTATCTTGGCCTGCGCTAGGCTCCCCCACTGCCCACCACCTCCAAACCTGTCTGCTTTTAACCCATGTCACACTTGAGTTGCAATCGTCGAGAATCGTATTCCTGTTTGTGCCACTTTGCCAAGTTCTTAGTAAGTGGCTTTGTCATATGCTAACTAGTTATTTGCTAGGTCTCTCCACCAATCGAGTAAGCTGGCAGAGAACAGGGCTTACTCCTCCCTGTGTGTGTGCACACATACGTGTGCCTTCCCTACTTATGTTTAATGCACAGCACTCCAACACCCCCCCCCAAAAAAAGAATAGCATCAAATTAATGCTCACTGGAAAAGATGAACCAGTCTCTTCTGTAATTCATTATTTCTTAGTAAATAAGCAAAAGGAATAATATCCATAATATGTTATTATAATGTACTTTATTATACTAACATGTTAGAAGATATTAAGCTCATTTATTCAGTTCTTTTTCTCCCTGAGGAGGAACTCTCAATAGCATTTGTTTCTAGTCAGAAGTAGTTGGTTTTCATACTGGTGGTCTTTTACTTCAACCACCAGATGCTGTATCCAAACACAGCCAAATGTATCCATTTGACATACATTAATTGGGTGCCTCGTATGTATAAATACTGTTTAAGATGTGGAGAAACAAATGGGTAGATCAAAGCTTATGTTCTTGGGTGAGGGTGAAGATCTACCAGTATTATCAAGCAAGACACTGAAGAAAAAAATGATGTAGAGTAATGGTAAAGGGATTAATGAATTCTTTCCCCTTGGAGGGGAAAACCAGTCTTTAATGAGAAAAAACATGGTGGTCAACAGGAAAGCAGCTAGTAGTACTTAAGGACCAGGACTTGGAATTTCAATAGAACTGGATTCAAGTCCAGATTCACCACCCATTGTTTGCCCTTCCACAAATTAACTTCCCTGAACCCAGCTGGCTCATCTCTTAAAAAAAAATAACAGGCATTTGCTCTCATAGGTTATGAGAATCCTATAAGATAATTCGTGCAAAATAGTTAACATGGTGCCAAATACCAAGCAATTAATAAATAGCAGCTATTGTTCCGATAAATTTAAAACTGAAAAAAATAACTGAATAATCATTTCAAAACCAATTTTCCTTTACTCATTATCATGTTGTAAAAAATTATAAAAATAAGCACTGAGAAATGTAGGAGATGTTGTTTTGCTCCACCCAGATTGCTGCTTCTGTATTGAGTGGCTCATTCCTCCAGCAACTTCCTCTGGCTTGGGGAATTTTGCCCTGAACTGAACTGCCTCAGCTCAAGCTACGCCCCCCTCTGGTCGAGTTGGAGAACCACAGCCAACCCTTTAATATT
The DNA here is from genome assembly GCF_018345385.1 of Vulpes lagopus. Lineage (NCBI taxonomy): Eukaryota > Metazoa > Chordata > Mammalia > Carnivora > Canidae > Vulpes > Vulpes lagopus. The sequence goes on from NC_054848.1 coordinate 25,731,996, forward strand.
AATTTGGATCCATTTTGAAGGGCCATCCCAGCTCTAGAGCTTCCTGAGACGGCCTGAGGCCTCTGTAGAAACCTTTTCTGTTTCCTCACTCCCCAGGAAGCTGCCTCCCCAGGCTCTGTCTCCATCACCTTCCCAGGGAAGCTCAGTTAAGTCCAGTAACCCTAGTATGGGCAAGGCACTATCGGGAAACAGGGTTGGCAAACTTTCTTCCTAAGAGGGCAGATGGTGGGGCACCTGGGTGGTTCAGAGGTTGAGCATCTGCCTTCGGCTCAGGTCGTGATCCTGGGTCCCAGGATTGAGTCCTGCATCGGGCTCCCTGCATGGAGCCTGCTTCTCCCTCTGCCTGTGTCTCTGCCTCTCTCTCTGGGTCTCTCATGAATAAATAAATAAAAATCTTTTTAAAAAGGAGAACAGATAGTGTTTGAGATTCCGGCAGGCCATATGTTCTCTGTCACATTTACTCAACTCTGCCATTCTATGTGAAAGCAGCCCGCGACAATACATAAACGAATGGGTGTGGCTGAATTACAATAAAGCCTTATATTATAGACACTGAATCTGAATATTTTCCACCTGTCAATATCCTTTGGTTTTTCCATTTTTAAATGATGGAAGAAATTCTGAGCTCATGGGGGCTCAAAAAGGGTGTAACTAGATTTATTGTGATCATTTTGCAATAGATACAGTGACTCAGGTTATATGCCTGAAACTAATGCAACGTTATAGGTCAATTATATCATAATTTAAAAAAAATAGGCAGCAGTCTAGATAAGGCCAATGAGCCATGTTTTGCCATCCCATAAGCCAGAGGAAGGGGGTAGAGCAGTGAGGTATTCCTGAAACTTCCATTGCAGAGCATGAGTTACCAGAATTTGCTATGATGGGATCCTAGAGCTCGTAACCTTGTTTAGGAGGATGCGGAAGACCCCTTCCTGGCTCCAGAAGGGTCAAGAGAAAGTGGAGAAAAAGACAATGGGGGGGATTAACATTTGTAACTGCATTTGAAGCTTAATGCCACCAAGAAAATTGTATATAGCAAAATAAAAGGAATCATTTTAGTATTCACAAGGTGAGGAGCACCTGACTGGCTCGGTCGGAAGAGCATTCGACTCTTAATCTCAGGGTTATAAATTCAAGCCCCAAGTTGAGTGGAGAGGTTACTTAAAAATAAGATCTTATAAAAAAATTCACTATGTGTTTTCTGTTCAGAAAACTTCACTAGTGAACAGAACTAGGAGGTTAGTGTGGCGGTAGCTAATCATTCAAAAAAAACCACAATTACAATTTGCTACTGTTGGAATGTTTATAAAGAATATATATTTTAAACGATCTGATAAAGAATAGAGAAAAGAAATAGAAACATAATTTCAAAACTGTTTAAACTGGTCTTTCTACCCAAACAGCACCCTTCTACATACAGTCCATTCTTCTCAAGAAGAAGCAACTTGGAAGAATTTATTTGCTTCACAAACAGTGACTCTTTACGCTTAAACCTTTTGGCTCTTTATTTTCCCATGGTGTGTGTTCTTGCTTGGCTTGGCTTCTTTTTAAACTTGTGTACTCTTTTAAATGAATCCTACTTTTTCTTTTTGGGTCATTTTCATTTTTTGTTTTGTTGCTGTACAACCTTTGCTTTGAAATTAGTCCTTATAGCTCCTTTTTCCACATGCCTTCATCATGTGTAATAGTACAATTTCCTCTTCATTCATACCTGTCCTCCATCCAAACTTTACCTCTCCAGCTCCGGACTCCCCTTCACACCCACCTCCGGCACATTTCTCACTGAAGAAAGTGTAGCTTTAGTGTGGAGCAGTTGAGAGAGAGGTATCCTCCCTAAGGATTGACGTTGCTGTACTGAGAAATATGGAGACTAGGTGTGCTGATTTCACTGGATACCAACTGTAATAGACAGTTAATGACTATATCCTTGGCTTTGGACGTCTCCAGATTCTTCTCTCTAGACACTTGGAGACTAATTTGATCCACATTTGTCATGATGAGTTCCGATGCCAAAATCTGGGTGGGAGAACTGTCATGAAATTCGGTGTCCATAATGTACTGCTTATATAACTCTTCCACCTTCTGCTCCAGGTACTCATTCAGGACTGCATTAGAAATAGGCTTCTGCATTTGCAGGCTGCTCTTCTCTTTGATGCTGGTTATTCTCCAGTAGGATGAATACTGCTGGATAGGTTTTTGGGGAAAGTAGCTGGGCTGAGGGGAAATGGAATCCTCCATGGGCAAAGGAATCTCAGATGATTTCAGCAAAGGGCCATATTCAAAGCTGCTCTCTGGGGGAAAATCTGTTGTCACTGAGTTAATAGCCATCACCTGGCCCCCTGCAATATGTAAGTCATTATAATTCTTGCAAATACTTTTGCAGGAAGGTGGAACCAAGTAGGTCTCTCGGCTGGAGTCTCTACATATTTCAACTGCAGCCAAGGTGGGACTTTCAAACACGGGATTGGGGTTTGTCTGCAGCATTATGGTTCTCTGATCTCTACTGTGTTGGCTCTCTCTTGAATGCACTGAAGAAATAAATTTGTCCGAGGATTTGCAGCTCACATACAGACTTCGTACTTGGGTTTCATCCACAGAACAGTAGGAATGAGTCGCAGATGTTGTCTCTTCTTCCTTCTCAGCCACCTGCTCATTATAAGATGAACAGCTCCAGTGGATGTCATTCTGGTAGGCAAGTCCACTGAGATACCCTTCTGACAGCATTCTGGAAAGAGAGTTGATAAGGAACAGTGGGGGAAATGAAGGTTGGAATTATAAAAATGGGCAGTTGATGATGTGCAAATTAAGGACAACAAAGGAGATGATTTCATTCATCCACTAAGCCATTATAAATTATGTGTCTGCTGTGTACCAGGACTATGGCATACGGTAGAGATAAACAGAGAACCTAGTTGAGTCTTTCAAGAAGACTGGGACAGTGATAAGCACCAAGGAAGTACAGAAGAGGAGCCCCTAACACAGCCCTGGGCAAAGGCAGAGAAGTTACAAGGTATGTCCTGGAGAAGGTGACACTTTAGGTAAATTGTGAAGAATGAGTGGGCCAGATGCTGAGTTGAAAGAGAATATGGTGGCATGGCCTGTTTACCATACACCAACATGCTGAGCATAAGCAGGAGGGGTTGGAAAAGACACTGGAATTGGCTCTGGGGGGGCCTTGGGCATCAGGTAGCAGCATTTACTTTCTGCCCCAAAGAAAATAGGGAATGATTGGGTAGCTGGAAATTAGGGAAGCAACTAGTGAATTCTGGGGGAAAAAAAAACATTGCACACTTGTGATTTCTACTGAAAATAAGAACTGTGTCTTACTCGTCTTTGTATTTATCCCTGGGAGCTGGCACAACCATTTGCGTTTTGGAGGGGCTCAAAAGATAGTTTTTAATATCTTGAATTAAATAATCGACCACCATGACAGGTAAGACGAGAATTCTGTAGCCTCCAATCACAAAGGCCCATGGAGCCTCCCTTGCCTTTGCAGTGCAGGATGAATTTCTTGCTCTGTCCAGCCCACTTCTCACTGTAGGTAAGCCTAGAAGTGTCTCTGTGCCCTGCTGATGTGTTGACCTCTCCCCTAGATACTGGGGAGCCTTCCTGACCTGGGGCTTTGGCTCCACCTGCCTCCCTTCGTCACCCTCCGCGGTTGTCACGGGAGTCTGAGTGGCTAGAACAGGCTGGAAACTAGCAGCTGCCTTTTCTAAAAAGGGAACACTGGCATTCCTGGCACTGGGGCACCAGACAACAGAAAAGATAACCACTCCTCTTTGGCCTCGAGGGCCAGACGCTCCAAACAGATCTGTTAACTTAAGCCTGAAATTGAAAGGTCAAATTAGGAAATGATTTTATCTAAACAGAAGGCTCCTACTTTTACATTTTAGCATCTATGTTCATAGGTACTTCCCAAGTGAATTTTTTTAAGATTTTATTTATTTATTCGTGAGAGACACAGAGAAAGAGAGGCAGAGACACAGGCCGAGGGAGAAGCAGTCTCCATGCAGGGAACCCGACATGGGACTCGATCCCGGGTCCCCAGAATCACACCCTGGGCTGAAGGCGGCGCTAAACCGCTGAGCCACCAGGGCTGCCCTCCAAGTGAATTTTTAATTGTAGAAGGGTAATTTTATAAATGGAATAAAATTAGTATAATTATTTTAATTGTATAAGGGTAATATTTTCAGTGTTTATTTTCTCTTTTCGAACTATTTGGAGATCTAGTCAGTCAATTTATCAGTTACTTAAGTAATTATCATATTCTATTCTGTTACATACCATAAAGATACAAAATTAAAGGTATTCAACAAATCTGTGAGGGGATTCTTGCATGCTGGACACGCTTAGGATAATGAAAACGAGTCCCAGAAAAACTTTCTTAGTTCTTCCCTCAACCTGAACATGAAGATGAAAAAGCAGCTCTTAGCTACATGAGAAGCAGATAATTTACAGAGCAAAAGCGTTTATCATACAGGTTTAATATTGATGCGGTTACTTCACAACTTGCCTCCTCCCCCCACCCAGGCTGCAGCTAGAGACTTCAGCCTTCAGGGCCTCAGAGTATCATCTAAAAAAGCAGAACAAAAATGAAACTCTCTACTTTTGAGTTCATACATGGGCTTCTAGAACGCTTGGCAGAATTTGGTTTTAGAAAAGTGGCTTTTGAGAAAACATAACTTGAGCTTGGAAACTGGAGAATCCTGAGCCCCAAATAATTCAGGGCCTAGTATTTATGCATCACCAGGAGACTAGGGGATATAAATTCCCCATCAGTGGAAGAGCTATGACTCCAGCTGGGTTAGGGAAGCCAAGAAAAGAGGTCCGTGCCTTACCTCCCACGTGCAATCTGGGGAGCAGCAAGTCTAAGGAAATGGTCTCCTGCTTAGCATGCTGTGGGAGAAGGAGGAGAGCCAGCCGCATGGATTACTTAGGTGGACAGGTCTGAGACTGCCTCATCAGGTCTGTTCACACACCCAGAGCCTCCAAAGCTGGAGAAGACCTAGGTTTGGGGTGAGAAGATTGCAGACATATCTACAGACTATTTCTCAGGGACCAGGTGAATAAGTTTCCATGGATGCCAGTATGATGACATGTCAATGATCAAACATGCCCCCCTCTTCTACATCCAAAACTGACCCCATACCTCTGTGTCAACATGCTGGAATAGAGGGGGAAACCCAAGGAGGAAGCAGCCCTGAAGTGACTGCAGAAGTCCTGATAAATTTGAAATGTTCATATTCAGAAGAAAAGGGAGGAAAAGAAGAACAGACCAGTACAATAACATTACAGAAGCTGAAAGGTGGGAGACCACAGGGCAATGTCTTTGGAGATGAGAAAACTCTTAAAGAGAGCCAAGGAAAAATCCAAGAGCCAATCTGCTTGAAATTCCCCTAAATGTTCAGGAGTATGGGCAAGACTGTTCTGGGGAACCCGACTCGTCTGAGAAGGAGAGCAATTGACACCAGAGGATCCCCAACTAAATGAGAGCATCCAGATCACCCTTCATTCAAGTTCACAATCACAAGAGCCTGCGGAGCTTTTTGGATCTCATGTTTAACTGTGAATTCAATTTTGAAACCTCCAAAGAAAGCTCTGAATGGGAGAGACCAAAGCAGTCACTCAAAAGAATTAATTCTTGAGAGGAGGGGCAGTGGCAAGAACTACCATCAATATTCTCAAGGGGACAGGGTTGATAAAACAATCTTCAATTCAAATAGGATACGATAAAAAAAATTCTGAAGTCCTTAAAAATTAAAAATGTTAGTGAATTTTAAAGTTCAGTAGAAAGATTGGGAAGTAAATTTAAGGCAAACTCCCATTTTGAAAGTAGAACAAAAATACAAGATGAAAAATAGTAAAGATAAAATTAAAAAACCAATCTAGGAGATTGATTATCTGAAGCAATAGAAATCACAGAAAGAAGACTGGGTATATGGGGGAGAAATTTAAACAATTAAGGAGTATTCCCAGAACTGAAGGACCTAAGTTTCTGAAATTCTGGGTAAATGCCCACTTTTCCTATATGTCTCCTCTTGTGACTGTAAAAAGTACCCTTAGGACAAAGAGAAAACACTATACATTTCCAGAGAGAAAAAAGAAGAAAAAACTCCAAGAACCGGAATGTTTAGACTTCTCCAAAGCAACATGAGAAGCAAGAAGATTATGTAACAATGTCTAGAAATATTTGAACAAAATTTGTTTCCAACCTAGAATTTAATGACCAAATCATCCATCAGCATGAGGATAAAACATAGATAAAACAGTTCATCTCCTAGGCGCCTTTCTCAGAAAGTCAGTGGAAAACATGCTCCCATGAAAGGAGTAAGTATAAAAGGCTCAAGAGGCAACGTGGTTGGTTGGAACAGATCAGAAGGCTTCTGGAGATAAAGATGGAACTGAAGACCACTTGACAAGTCTGAGCACTGTGAAGTGAGATTTATGTAATTGGCTATGGTCTTGGAGGTAAATGAGGAAAAGTGAAGCAAATGAAAAATCTAGACCAGTGCTGTCCAATAGCACTTTCTGAAATGATGGAATGATCTTTATCTGTGCTGTCCCAAATGTTAAGTGGTAGACACATGTGGTTAGCGGGCACTTGAAATGCAGTTAATGAAACTGAATTTTAATTTTATTTAAATTAATTTAAAATGCCACATGGCACCCTATTGGACAGCATAGGCTTAGAAGATAAGTGAAGGTAATAACATAAAACGTTAAAATACTCAAGACAGACAATTATAATTGCAATTTAAAGTACGCCAGATGATCACTGTCATTCACTGTCATAGCAGTCATTCTAGAACAACGTATGATTAATTCATCTCTGTACTCCTTTCAAGGAGTGAGTGTTGGAGAGGGAATATCAAAAGATAATGAACAAAGGGCATAAACTTTTAGCTCTTTGGTGATGATGTATGGGACCCTAATCTGAGACACTTTGTGTTTAGCTATTTTGAAACCAAGATTATATGACACTTCTTTTAATTTTTCTTCCACTACTGTTTGGGGAAGTTTAGAATCCCTGTGTGAGTGGTTCAAGGAAATTTTTTAAAGCTATTTTTGTTTTAATAGTGTGGTTTCTTAGGTTGTCTCTGAGGCGATAAAAGTGCCATATAATGCAGATTTCTCTGGTGATGGAAATGTTAAATATCTGTGCTGTCCATTATGATAGCCAAGAGCCACATATGACTAGTGTGTGAAATGTAGCTAGTGTGACAGACATTTTCACTTAATTTAAATTGCCACATTTGGCTACCATTATACGCTCCACAGATCTAGGCAATTATAAACTCCAGCTCATAATTTACGAAGTTGTATATGGGGGAGAACTTTAAACAAAGTGTGGTTTATTACATGGCTGAGTTGGACATAGTTTTGGATAGTCACAATAATATAGTGGTGAAAATTGATCTAACCAAATTTGAGGTATAGTTGCAGAATGACAAAGACAAGAGACAAGGATAATACTTGATCATGTAGAGTAATGTAATATCAATAAAAATTGTTTTGGGAGATGCCTGGGTGGCTCAGGGGTTGAGCATCTGCCTTTGACTCAGGGCATGATCCTGGAGTCGCAGGAATGAGTGCCACACCAGGCTTCCTGCATGGAGCCTTCTTCTCCCTCTGCCTATGTCTCTACCTCTCTCTGTGTGTGTCTCTCATGAATAAATGAATAAAATCTTTAAAAAATTGTTTTAGGCATTTGCCTATGTGTCCAGACTGGGTGGCCAGCCAGTGTAGAGAAAGGAACACTGATTTAGCATGTCCTTGGTGTATGTACTTGGTAGAAGCCAGGGGAGGAAAAAAAAAAACTAAATAATTATCTGATTGGTGACAAGTCAATAAATAATGCCCCAAACTGAAAAATCCAAAAGTTGGAAGGAAAGTTGGTGGTAAATACTAAATAGTAAAAAGGGAGATAAAAGTAGTTGCTTTTGGAAAAGAGGTATGGGGACTGCTGTTTTGCATAACAAACCTCTTAGGATCATTTGACCCAAATTATGTTCATGTAGAACTTGGATTCATTTCCTATTTAAAAACCAAATATAACTATTTTTAAAGTAACTAAGAGGGAAAAATAAGAAGCTGGCTCTTCCTGAACGGCTGGGTTTATTGTTAAAGATTAAACACATTCAAAAAAAGAGAAGAAAGAAAGAAAGAAAGAAAGAAAGAAAGAAAGAAAGAAACACATTCTACTTTTTTTGAGAAAGAACATGTGAGCAAGGTGGGCCAGGGAGGTGGGGGTAGCAGGGGGTTGAGGAGCAGAGAGAGAAATCTTAAGCAGCCTCCACACCCAACGCAGAGACGAAATCAAGAGTCAGGCGATTAACCAACTGAGCCACTCAGGCGCCCAAGGATATAACATACTCTAAGGGTGAAGAAGAGAAGAGACAGAAAAATCATTGTGTAAAAGATAAGCTTTTATTTGTCCCTAAAGAACAAGAAGGATTCGAACAAGCATGAGAAAAGGGAAGAATCATTGCAGAGAGAGGAGAAGTCAATAGAAGTGAACAGATTCGTGTTGTCATTCTCTTGTCCTCTGTAACAGACACCAGTCTGGAGGAATAACATTGTTATTTCTCAAAGTCATGGTCGCCTAAGACTTTTACTAAAATTTCACAATCCTTCTTTATCAGCCTTATTCCCATTCAGCGCTATCCCAAATCTCCCACTATTTATCCTATTCTCATACCAAATAATTGGCCCTAAAGGAGTCTTCTTTCTTTTTATGTGATTGATGTTTATGAGTACTCCAGATAATCTCCACTCCTTCAAAACAATGAAGGAAGAGGGTCTAGGATTTTGTTTGGAAGAATGGGCCTTTTGCACTATTTGTCATCAGCTGAGAGCTTTGTTGGTACCTTGATTTTGGTGAAACAAGAACCCTACCATTCTCATATGTGGGGCCCAAGGCAGACCATTAAGGCAGAAAGTGCTAAGTCTGATGATGGGAAAGCAGAAAATACGTCCTAATTTCTAGGGAAAGATAGTCTCATGGATAAAGGAAAAGATTGCTCAGAGGGAGGACCATTCAGGCAAGTTAGTTGGGTCATGCAAGGCTGAGGACATCCGTTTGTATGGCCTGTATCCTGCAGGCCATACAAAGCTCTCAAAGGTAACCAAGCTGATGTAGGACATGATGCCATCCATCAGTAAATGACAAGACCGATTTCAGCAAGGTAAGCTTGGAGTTAAGGATCCAAATAAGGAGGCTGCTCAATTCATCCCCAGCTGAGGGGATTGGGACAGGAACCAGGGAAGGAGGTAGCAGAAGAGGAAGAAAAGGAATGAACTTTGAGACACCGAGAATCCTGGACATGAAAATGAAGGAGAGAGAGGAGCCAAAAGTAACTGAGTCGGGGCCTGCTGGGAAATGGCACCAGCGCTGAGCAAAATGGAAAGATTGGGAGAAAAAGCTAGAAAAGGAACTAATAGGTTTACTTGAGTTCCTCTTGACTCTCACATGAGACGAACTTTCTGAGTGCAAGTGACTAATTATGCATTGGTGATTCAGGCCAGAAGCCCATTAGAGAGGCTACTCATAGTCAACAGTGAAACCATCTTCCAAGTGTGCATGGTGGGAGTTTATACTAGGAGCTGGAGTAGCTTGTGGGTATTGATAGCCTTGCATAGTCTAAGGAGGAATGAGCAACAGCCAGAGCTGTAGTATCAATAGCTTTGTAAAGACTACATAGCTTCAAATATACCGGACAAGTCATATTTTTAAAATCTACATTGAAAGGTTAAGTTTCATTATCTTATTCAGACGAAGACAAAACAAACTCTTGGGCTAGTAGTCAGGAGACCAGAATTCTGGTTCTGATTGTCATTAGCTGTGGTTTTAGTCTTATTGATGACAGACAAGTCAATTAAAGAGCTCACGTTAGTACTAGCCACAACCCACATACCATCTTAAGTGCTTTTTATCTACTGAATCACTGGATCCCCTAAAAGACTCTAAGATGTAGGTACTCATATTGTGCTCATTATATAGAAATCAAAATTCAGTCATATGTCCAAAACCACCAGACATTCAGACACTGGCAGTCAGAAGACTGAGCCCACATTCACATGTCCTTTAACTCCTCAGAGACTCAACTTCTGATCTGTAAATGAAGAATGTAGGATTAAATTATCGATTGAGTCCCTCCAAACTTTAATATTGTGTGAGTTGATAAGTATAAAGAAGGTTAAGCAAACATTACTCAGAATCGAAAGCAGTTTCTGAACATTAGCAGCAGAGGACAGCAGAGAGCACGCTAAAGCAGCTTCAAAATTGCTCCAAAGCTATGCAGAGGAATATTGTGTGAAATTTCTAAACAAAAATTATACATATATTAACTAATTTAATATAAAAAAACCTTTAATGTACACTTAGAGTGAAAACAATACTGCATATCATGACATCCTAAAATTTAAAAAATAGAGGAATAATGTTATTGGAGTTTACTTTGTTAGCATTTAAAAACACTTGAGTGATTATTTGTGAAATTCTTATGATGTTAATCTCTTCAGAGATAATATAAAAGGTATGCCTCAAACAAATGTCAAGACATGTATTAGAGTAAATTTCAGCTAAAACACTGAAACATAAGCCAATGAATTATTTTAATTGTTCCAAAATATTTTATCACTTGAATTTTTGTTTCTCATCACAGAGAAGGTATATCGATATATTTAGAATTGCCCATAACTAAGTGTGAAGGAAAAGACATCCAAGGACATTTGCAAATGAGATGTTCCAGGCAAATTTAGTCTACATTAATCATTACCAGACAGGGGAAATACCAAAATTAACCTTAGGTGCAAATTCACATCTTAGAAATATGTGCTAAAGTGCAGAACCTTTGTTAAAGCATTTGCTTGGATTTCAGAAGAAATTGCAACATAAATTCTTCTGTCTTCACTCTCATTTACACCTTTTCTCAGAAAACTCTTGTAATACTCTGTACATAGAAATTCATTTCATATATACCCAAACAAAGCAAGCATGGATTCGGAGAGGAAACCATCAAGAGGGAAGAACTTTATAACAGGGAACATTTGGAAAAACCTAAGTTAGGGATTGGAAAACTTTTTTTGTAAATATTTTGAGTCCCTGCCACTGTTACTCTGCATCATAGCAGGAAAGAAGCCATAGAGCATATGTAAACAAATGGCTGTGGCTGTGCTCCAATAAAACTTTATTTAGAAAAACAGGCAAAGGGCCAGTTTGACTCACAGGCCATGGTTTGCCTAACCCTTGACCTAAGTCCAGAAGCAGATGCAATAGCGGGATAGAGCATAATAATAACAGCAGTTGTGTCAGGGGCTTTCCCTGCCTTACACCTGATTTTTCAGTAACGCTGCATGTTAGTGATTATCGCACTTTGGATTTTCCAAGTGAGGAAGCTGAGGTTGAGATTTGACCAGTGACCTTCCCAAGGACACAAAACAACTAAATGCTGGAGGCCGGATTCAAGTCCAAATGTATGAACTCCAAAGCACGTGGTCTGTTGGTAAAACATGTCCCACCGCTGCCTTGTTGAGAGCAGTTAACATCAAGCAGTCATGACAAGCGATTAGTCCTTCCAGGAGAAGGGTATCCACCCTGAGTCCATTTCATAACAACGGCGCTGGGGATTAGAGGAAGGGAGGTACAGTGAGGTACAGCAGGAAAGGCTCCAAGAAGACAGCCGATGCCCACCCCAGAGGAGTGGCCCAGAGGGCTACCTACAGGGCCCAATTGTGTATCAATGCCAGTATGTCTTTAAATGATCCATCCTCGCTGGCCTTTCAATCTTGCTATGTGAACCTTTTCCCTAAACACTCCCACTGGCAGTGGCCTGACATCGTCTCACCCTTAATTTTATAACCACAGAGTAATTTAATTTTACAGATGCACTGTTTAAATATCCATAGCATCCCGTGACCTCCAGGATAAAGTCCACATGAGTTAGGCCCTCATGAGATGTGCTCTTTGTCTTCCCAACCTCCTCTCTGCCTGTTCCCCATGAGACTCAGGACCCCAGCTGTGCCAGACTGCTCCCAGTTCTCCACACCTCATGTCCATGCCATCTGAGGCATTTGTGCGTTGTTATTTCTGTCCTGAGAGCCCTGGTTGCCTATCCATCCCCCGTTTCACCCTTCACGTCTCCCATATCCACAATTCAGCGCCCCCTGGCCATCCATTCAGCACCTTTGCCCCCAAATTAGAAATTCTACGTTATTCTGTCCCTACCCCCAAGAGCTTTATCAGGATTGCACGGAATTTGAGCAAAATCAGCTGCTACCTTAAATAAATCAGTGAAATGAATCCTTGGGATGATCCTTTGAATAAAGGAGTAAGTGGTAATAGCAAAAGGACAGCGAGAAGATTGGGGATTGCTGGGAAGTGGGGAAGTTGGGGGTGATAGGGTGCCAGGACAGAATTGCCTCTGGAAGGACAGTTTGTATGCCTGTGCATAATCTAAGATCTCTGAGGGGCTGGGTTGAGACAGGGGAGCAAAGAAGCCTCCAAAGCCCCGTGGAGGTGGCACGATGGGGCTGGCTCCTGGCATCATAGGAAATAAAGACAGGAAAAGGCTGTTTGACATTTCAAACAAGATCTGGGGCCCAGCTAGCTGGGGTGTAGTTTGGTTCCCACCTGTTCTCAGCAGCATGTCTGCTTAAATAGGCCCGCCTTTTAACGGTTACGAATTGGTACAGCTACAGGCACATCTAGGTTAGCAAATCATTTCTCAAAGTGGACATTGAGGTTTTTCTTGCTTTTTGACTGTGTGTAATCACTCCACGAGCGTTTCCGTAGGCCAGATTTGGAGAAGGCAGGTCACTACCCCACAGCTATTGTGAATTGCCTTTCAAGGAGCCTTTCAAGGAGCTTGAGCCAATCTTCTGACCAGCAACAGACATTCCTTGACACATTGTTATATTTTAATTTGCCAATCAGATAAGCAAACTTATTCATGCCTCAAATTTGAGGACGTAGCACTGTCCTGTGCAGATGATGTGTAGGTGACATATCAGAGATGTTATTTTTTTAATACCCCTAAATCCTCAAAATACTCCATTTTATCTCTTCATGTATTTTTCCTACAATCTAAATCCTAGATCCCATAATTCCAGTCTTTTCTTTTTTAAGATCTCAATTTTTGGGTCTTGTGAGTATAAACTATCAAAAGATTATCACTGAAAACCTTGAATATCATTTCGTTCCCAATCCTATTATCATGTAACCAAATCTATATTACATTTTTTTCATCATGAGAAGTAAATCTGTTACATGTTTCATTTTTCAGTGAACGATGCAAGAACTTTACCCAAACTGAGGTTTCTTTAGGAGGGATCTCCCCATTGGGAAAAAAAAAAAGCTGCTGCAGTTTCCTTAGTGTTGCCTTTGAAAGTACATGTTTTCTAGAGCTAGAAGTGGCCATTCACTTCACCATATACCTTGCTTTATATTCCTCTTATTTCATCTTTGGTGGCATTTGTCAATGGATGCTCTGAAGTATCACTCAACCTTATATCAATTCTTATTACAAAATAAATAATTCGGGGTTATCTCTTGTATCAAACATGAAGTGATTCTTGATTTCTGAAAGTCTAATTTGATGGCTAAGATGATATAAGTCAAAAGGCCTCTCTTTTCCATATTAACAACAGCAAGTAAATTTTCTGTTCAGTTCCGACCAAAGGTAACAGCTACTTCCAAAGGCTTTGTCTGGATATGTGAATTTCCTTATTATGGAAACTGTAAATTTTGATGCAGAAAATGTATATTTTTGTCATAGTTTGGATTTTCTTCATTATTTGGTCTTGACTTCTCACAGATGAAAAAATTAAAGCTTATGATCACTTTCTTGAATTTGACACAAAATGAAAGGAATAGAAAAATAAGAAAAGTGATCATAATAGTATTGACTGATGTTAAATTTCATTGGTGTTATAATTATTAATCATTATTATATTACTGATCATATCTATTACCTTTATCATTTACTTAATTGTAGTCCTACCACCAAAATGCAATGTAATATACTTGATTGGATTCTAAATTGAGAAAATAAAATTGAGAGGAACACATGGATAATTGGAAAAATTTAAATATATATCATATATTATATAATAGGAATGTATTGATGTTAAGTTTCCTTAGCATTGTAATTATGTAGAAGACTGACCTTTTTCTTAGGAGATAAATGCTCAAGAATCTGAAGGTGATGTGTCCTAAAGTTGCCAAAGAAACTATCTATATATATTTGTGTGTGTGTGTGTGTGTGTGTGTGAGTGTGCATGTGTATGAAGATAATGAGAAGGTAAATATGGCAACGTGCTACAACTGATTAACTGATGGAAATATGGGTGTTCAATGTACTATTCTTTCCATTTTAATATAGGTTTGAAACTTGGCAAAAATGAAAACCAGAAGGAAAATAACTATTTAGCTAATGAAGTTACATTACAATTACAATTTAGTTACATCCTGTCATGTTGGTGAAGTGCTTAGAGTGACAGTATTGCGTATATCGAAGATAATCCCCAGGTATGTGATTAGAAATGTTTCAGTAACTTGAAAGAGCTATTGAAACACCACTTTGCTGTGAGATAACGGAATTTAGTGCACTACCTTTGTATATCCCCTAAATTACCATTACGATGTGAATGTTTTATACAAATTTCAAATGCTCACCATTCCTCCCAGAAGCTTCTCATGCTCAGAAACACACTGCTAACTACACTGACCTATGCAGGAAGTGTTCCAAAAATATCGGTCTGAATACTCTGGCCAAATCCGGTCTATATTGAAGCACAGATGGATGTGCGCAAGAAAAAGTATGTTTGAGCAGATCTACAGATAATTCAAACAAAAGCCCACCTGTGCGAGTCTTTAACACCAGTGTGTAGGCTTTCCCCAAATCAGCCAGATGGCAATTCGAAAAGCAACAGCGCTGTAGGTCACCTTCGCTTTGAGTATGCCCTGCTACACAGGAAAACACTTATCTCAAGCTCTCGGAATGAATAATTGAGAGTCAAAGCCAATTGGATTTTACTGTAATTGTACTCATTTCAAAAACGATATCACTGTAACTAAATTCTAGGTTTCTCCTGTCCCAGCAAAATTCTGATCAGGTTCTTAGGCCTCCTTTTAAAAACATAGAAGCTAAATCTCCGCAGCGATACTGCGTGAGGACTGCATCAATCACACAACAGGAGCCAGATCTGACCCGTCCAAATTGTTAGGTCAAAAACATTTTTTAGAAATGCCAAAATGTGGGATCCCTGGGTGGCGCAGCGGTTTGGCGCCTGCCTTTGGCCCAGGGCGCGATCCTGGAGACCCGGGATCCAATCCCACATCGGGCTCCCGGTGCATGGAGCCTGCTTCTCCCTCTGCCTGTGTCTCTGCCTCTCTCTCTCTCTCTCTCTCTCTCTCTGTATGACTATCATAAATAAATAAAAATTAAAAAAAAAAAAAAGAAATGCCAAAATGTGAACATGAGGAGGTCAGAGAAGGGAGTGTTTGACTTCATTTCTCTTTACCGTCCCCCTCCATGGAATGCTTGCATCCATTCCCGCTCACCTCTGATTTGGTCAACAAAAAAAGCATCTTAGATGTTATGATTGCATCTGGCTTTGGATGAGAAAAGACTGAAAAAGGGAGGAGAGAGGTGCCAGAAGCACTTATAGGGCCTGTTGCCTCCTTTTTCTTACCTTCACTAACCAATCTGCTCCTTTGGTCCGGAAGAAACAGCAATCGACCATATAGAGATGAATAAGCCAGCCAGTGCTTTTTTTTCAGAAATGTTTGCAAGCCTTCCACTGGCACGACCAAGAGACTAAGTGGCTCATTGCATGGCCATTCTTCTTATAACTGATCCCATGGAAAGGGAGTTGTTTTTGCTCAAGTCTGATTTGTGCTCAAGAACAGTGGGAAGTCCCAGGAAGGGGGAGGCAATAACTGACAAACCCACATTGAGCCACAGAATGGTGTTTCTTCCCCTTTTTTGAAAAATGAAACCTATCTATGAAACTGTCTCTTGTTAAAATAGTTGATTGCTACGCTTTATATAAGAACCCGAACAACATAAATTTACTCCTCTAACAGTAAATTCTCTGGGATCCCTTTATCAAAAGAGAGCCAGTGTCAAGTAGGATTTAGAAAATTCTCAGTTTCATTGCTGACCTATAATTTTTGAGAAGTATTCTCAGATTTGTACTCACAATTAAAAAAATGCAAATGAAAACTGTTTTCTCTCTCAAATTAACCAAGGTTAAAAAAGAAGGTGTGATAGTACACTGGGTGGGCAAGGTTGTGGAGAAACAGGCACTCTCCTATGTAGTGGTGAGATTGTAGACATTTCTAGAGGGCCTTTTCCCAGCATCTGTTGACTTTTTTTCCCCAAACTTTTACATATCCATATCCTCTGACCCAACGACTTTATTTGTATAAATTCACCTATGTCACATATTTACACTTGTGCACAGAAACATTGAAAAGTTATTTGTTGCAGCATTAGGGATACATCAATAGGATATGGGCTAAGTAAATGTAGAGCTTTATAGAGTACTACACAGTGTTAGAGTGATCTGGCTTTGCATGGAATCATAGGAAAAGATATACAGGATATATTGTTCAGCAAGAACATATAATATGCTCCAATTTGTATCTTTAAAAGAATTTGTGTGTGTATGTGTGTGTGTGTGTGTGTGTGTGTTTGCTTACACAGAGTAGTTCTATAGGGAGATGCAAGAAAGAAGCAATTGCCTTTTTTAAAGATTCTTTATTTAAATTCAATTTCATGGGCAGCCCCGGTGACTCAGTGGTTTAGCGCCGCCTTCAGTCCAGACAGAGAAGCAGGCTCCCCATGGGGAGCCCGACGTGGGACTTGATCCCAGAACTCTGGGAACACACCCTGAGCTGAAGGCAAATACTCAATCACTGAGCCAGCCAGGAGTCCCTGATGCTCACCTCTTGATATCATCCCCTTGCAGAGTCCCCTGCCCACACTGAACCATGAGTGACCATTAGAATAATGTGGAAGTGATGGGGGGATCCCTGAGTGGCTCAGCGGTCTAGCGCCTGCCTTTGGCCCAGGGCGTGATCCTGCAGACCCGGGATCAAGTCCCGTGCTGGGTTCCCTGCATGGAGCCTGCTTCTCCCTCTGCCTCTCTCTCATTCTCTCTCTCTCTCTCTCTCTATCTCTCTCTCATGAATAAATAAATAAATAAAATCTTTAAAAATAAATAAATAAATTCAATTTCATGAACACAGAGTGTATTATTAGTTTCAGAGGTAGAATTTAGTGATTCTTCAGTTGCATATAACAGTGCTCATTGCTTCAAGTGCCCTTCTTAATGCCCATTACCCAGTTACCCCATCCCTCCACCCACCTCCCCTTCCAAACCATGAATATGTGAATATGTCCACTTAATGGGTTTGTTTTGTTTACCTTTGATCTATGACTTGCCTTCAAAAGTTTTAAGTTTAAAGGTGTATTGGCATTTTATGTATGTTAGAGCCTCTGGGGATTTTCATCATTATTTCATGGGACATTACTTAGATCCAGTTGGAAAGGTAGATTCCCATATGTGAGCCATAATATGAATTAGCTTTGAATCTGACCCTCAAGAACTTAGGTGTAAGCAAGAGATTTTCATAAATTGAGGACCAAATATTGTTTTATTTCATTTGAGTGTAGGTTCAACAACTACCAGATGTACTGAGAATATTTTAGAACGGGTCATGCCTGTGCCCAGAAACACTTTCTGATGGGTTCCGAAAGAGTTCACCTAGCAGTACCATGCAATAACCGTTATGGGAGGGTTCCATCTGCTCTGGGTTGCATTAACTCGTATTTATTGTTTATTTCAAGTACAACATGTAGATTTGTAGCATACTCATGATTTTTGTTTCAAATTACACATTTTATGGAAATCATTCTTTGCAGAAAATATTTTCTGTCAACAAAAAGCACTATGTTGGGGTGCCGGGCTGGCTCAGTCGGTAGAGCATTGCAACTCTTGATCTTGGGGTCATGAGTTTCGAGCCCCATATTGGGTGTAGAGCCTATTTTTAAAAATTTGGGGGGGGTTGGCATCATGTCAGGTTGGCTTACCATTCATTTCTCTTTTGATAAGACCTGAGTTTATGAAATTGGCTTTCGACTACTTACTCTTTGCTGACTGTAATAAAGCAGAATTATATCCTGTGTAACTAAAATCTTACAATATGATTTTCTGTCCACCTGCTGATGGTAGGTAAAGAGTTACTGCCTTGATTTCTGTGCCTTTAACAGGATATTTTTTCCTGTTATTCAATTACCTCTCCTGGTGTTGAACGTTCCTCCAAGTTATTTCCGTTATGATTTCATCCGTACTTAGCTCACCCCTAGTCCTCAATAGGTTTCCTCCACCCTACACTCACCTCCTAGTGCTCTTACCAAGGCTCTCAAATTCCTCAGCCATTGGCCTTTCTGTCACGTCATACTTGCCAATGGCCAGTTACCAGTAAAATCTATCACTGCCTCTCGCATAACTAAGAGAAGGGTGAATACGTTGTGTGTATGTCCCTGTACCTATGCACATACACACAGCTGATCAGTTCACAAGCTTAATCTCTGAAACTTCAACACTTTAGAGACAAATTCTTTGTCTTCCTGAGTTATATTCTCCAGCCACATACAAGATAATTTTCTCTCTCAATATCAAATGACTGAACTGAACCTACTTTCTCAAAGTTACCAAGGCCCTTCAACAAGTCTCATGACCTTTGTCCCACTCTGTATCCTCTTTGTTGTTTCTATAGAATTTGGCACTGTTCACAAATCTCTGTTTTGTTTGTTTTTATAGAAGTTCATGTACGTGGTGAAAGTGTAAATGATACTAAAAAGTATACAGTTAAAATTTACCTTCTCTTTCCAACTGATCTACAGCTCTCAGGTCCCCCTCCCCAGAGGCACTTAGGTTTGTCACCTTCTTGTGTATCATTCTGAAGATCACATACATCTTTTTGTATACCAGTGATTGGGTACTACATAGGCTATTTTGTCCTTACCTTTTTAAAAAAAATTTATTTATTTATTTGACAGGGAGAGAGAGAGAGCATGATCATGATCAGGGAAATGGGAGTGGGAGCAGAAGAAGCAAACTCCCCGTGGAGCAGGGAGACAAATGTGGGGCTCAATCCCAGGACACCAGCATCATGACCTGAGCCAAAGGAAGCTGCTTACCCTCCTGAGCCACCCAGGTACCCCTTTTTTGTATAAATTTTTCAGTGTCAGTATGCGTAGATTAACTTCATCCTTATCCTTTTTATTTTTTTAAGATTTTATTTGTTCATTCATGAGAGACACAGAGAGAGATTGGCAGAGACATAAGCAGAGGAAGAAGCAGGCTCCATGCATGGAGCTTGATGTGGGACTTGATCCCAGGACCCCGGGATCACAACCTGAGCCAAAGGTAGACTTGAGCCACCCAGGTCCCCCAAACCTCATCCTTTTTAACAGCTACACAGACTTTCAGTGTATAGAATGTTCCAGTAATGATGTATTTATCCAGTTCTTTATTGGTAGAACCCCTCCTTTAGGAAGGTTTCCCTACCACCACCCAGTTGATTCTTTGCCATTGCACACTGCTTGTCACTCTCCTACCACACCACTTTCTCCTTTCTAAGAACTTTCATTGGTTTCCTATCAACCTTCCATTTCCTAGAACTGAAATTCTTGCTTCTCCTCCTCCCTCCCACCACTGCCCCCCCCAAGTATCTTCTTTTGGTGAACTCCTCACTTGCCACACCTGCCGTTATCTTCTCTGGATGATCTGTGAATCTGTAACTCCAGCCTTCGAGATCTCTCTACTGTGATCTCCAGATTTTCAATTAAGGATATTTGACTGCTTCACATAAATGAGGCCAAATCTTTCATCTTTCAACCCCAAAATTTACATCTGTACTTATCTTGATAGCATTATTCAAGCTTAGTACTTTGAAATTCGCTCTAATTCCATTTTATCCCTCATCTCTATAAAAGATTAATCACCAGTGCCTGCCAACTCAACTCAGTAGGTCAGAGTAGCTTATACTCAATTCGATCTATGCCTCTAGGAAAAGCGCCCAAAACAGAAGGACTTGTGTCCATACAACAGTACATAATTGTATAAAATTAAGCTTTTTTCATAACCATGTATAATTTGTAGCATCTTCAAAAACAATCCTGTTTTCCCATATTCATTTTCAGTTTATTTTAGTCATTTTTATAATCACTGTTTCCTGCAGACACACTTGTAGTTTTATATATAAAGTTTGCATGCATTCCCTCCACAGAAGATTAATCTTAATTGATATTCTCTAAAAATTAACATGAACATGTTAGAGTTTAGGAACATGTTACATATTCCATGGAGTAAAATGAATATGACATTTAAAAATTCTTGATTTATACTTCAGTAAGTCTAATTTATACCAAAGAAATCCATAATGTAAGCTCTGGGGCAGTACTGCTTATCTTGAGGACGGGATGACAGATGATAATTGCTTTATTAAGTACAACATTCTGAATTCCTATGAAGCTGTAATGGCTTGTTGTGCACTAGAGATTTTGTTATTTAGGATATAATTGATTGTAATGTGTACCGTTTGCTCTTGAATAACTCCCATTTTCCACTTCAGAGGGATTTTCATTTCGGCATCAAATAATATGATTACTGCATTTGTAAAGTTTCTGAAGCATTTCGAAATTCTTTCAGTTGAAAAATGATTCAAAATTGGAATATGATATAAATGAAAAGGGCAAATTGAATTCCATCCCATAGGTTTCATTTTAAGACCAGGTGTAGTACAGAGAATATCTCATCCTTATTGGCTGTTACCTGGTAGTTGGTATTAGTGAAAGTTGGCAAGACCAAGTACCTGAATGCCAGAGGAATTAGCAACCCCGTGAACTCTTCTGGTTTCTGCTAAGTGTTAGTCTTTGCTATTACTTGACGTTCCCTGCCTTAACAATCTAGCAAGAAGTTCCTACCTAACACCAAAACCCAAACCCCTCTGATTTACTCCAAAATAGGTGACCCCAGAAATGTTCAATAGTTTGGCTAACAAGTTCTCGCTGCTTTTTACATTTTTACACACTTGTGTCCCTCTTCTTTAGTTTTAATATCTCTCTTTATTAACATCTTACCTCTCCCCCCAATCTAATGTTCGGGGGCACAGAGACACTTCCTCCTCAAGTCAAGATAATGCTTCACTTCCCCTACCATAAATTGGTCATGAAGAGAAATACTTGTTCAGTCCCTTAGCTGAGCCACTGAGGATTTCCATTTTATTGATGTTTGTTTACCTATTCTTTGCAGCTCACACAAATGAGTATTTGCATGAACTCTGCCTTAGCCTCTTGATCATTTATTTCTTTTAAGACCAGTAAGCCAAAGACTCCATCAAATCAATGGAAAATTTCAGTTTTTATGCATCAGTTTTAATCCTCAACCCCAGTGTATCTCATTATCCTTCCTTTTGTCTGCCTTTCAGACTTTTTATCAAAGGAAAGAAAAGAGGGGGGCGCCTGAGCCACTGCCTCAGTCAGTTAAACATCTGCCTTGAGCTCAGGTCATGATCCAGGAGTTGGGGGATCAAACCCCACCTGTGGCTCCCTGCTTAGCAGGAAGTCTGCTTCTCTCTCTGCCCCTCCCCTACTGCTTGTGCTTGCTCGCTGTCTCTCCATTAAATAAATAAATAAAATCTTTTTTTAAAAAAAGGAAAGAAGGCAGAGAGTTGAATCTGTTAGTTTCCCTTCCTTCTCGTGCTTCCCTGAGAGACTGAATTAGAGGGAAAAAAAAGGATATGTTAAACCAATAGGTAAAAATTGGGTTTTGAGAGGAGTTTAAGGATTCCATTCTCTTGAGCATCCTTGTCTCTGCATTGTAGGATAATCTGAACTATAATACAGAGAATGAACATAGTAATACTTCAAATCCAAATGCATCTTTCTCTCCCAGCCTGACTGAGGGCAGTGGCTCTAGAGGGCAAAGGCTCAAACAGTTTTTTTTAAGATTTTATTTATTTATTTGACAGAGAGAACATGCACCAAGTACAAGCAGGAGGAGCACCAGGCAGAGGGAGAGGGAGATTGATGCAGGGCTTGATCCCAGGACCTCCGGACCATAACCAACTGAGCCACCCAGGAACCCCATCCAAACAGTTTAAATAATTCCCTACAGCCAGGCTTCAAATGAAAATTTTAGCTTCTGTCCCCAAGCAGTTAGAAGTTCATAGATTCGTTCACCAGAGTTAACCGAACAGCTCTTAGATGCTGGCCCAAAGGTAAAAGGGCCTACAAAAGTTAAACCTGCCTAATCTTTGTGAGCTCTGATCCCATCATATTGTGCAATATGGGCAGATAGCTGAAGCAAGGGGGGGCTACACACACCAAAACCAAGTAGAAATTTCTAGCACCCCAGAGAAAGTTCCAGATTTTTAAAAATTGACATTCTCTTTAAAATGCTTGTTCTTAGTTTCCCCCCCCTACACACACTTGATTCTATTTTTATCATGCCATTGTACTGACTCATGTTTATAAAGGCAGCCAGGAACACATGAGGCCTATGGAGGAGAAACTAGAACTTCAGTCCAAATAACATCATTTCACAAAGCAACAGGGAAGTGAAAATAGTACCGTTGAGCCTTAAGTCTCCAGATTTCCTCCCTTTGTGGAGAGCCTCTGGGGTAGAAATTTTCCATCTCTCTCCTACTAGCCACATCCAACTCTGCTTTGGTTCTCGTCCCTATAGGGTAAAATTCAAGGAATGAATATGTCAGACTATGGATTTAAGAGCTAGCTTTGTTTAATCAACTTCTATTTAAGGGTACCATTTACAACAACAAAGTAATTTCTATTCTTTTTAAGTCTTTCCCTTGCTCTTTAACTCCTAAGGATGAAAAGAAAGATGTTTAAGTCTAACAAACAAACAAAAAACACATCTTTCAAGATAAGTTTTAAACCTATAAGTCCCTCTGCATTCACATTTAGCAGAAATTAATTGGTTTTGAAGTTTAGATAAAAAAGAAACCCTTTATATCAGCTCTCTTGGAGGAAATACTGTGATGTAGATGATGATCCAAACTTTCTTCTAGGGGCTCATTATCAGAAATTCCCATCAAATAATGAGATTAGATGAGCTTCTGATCCAGTGGATATGAGTACTTAATTGCCCAGATATCATGTTAAATCAATTTACAGATCTCTTGACTTTATTTTAAGGTCTTTTAAGGAAGTACTTCTCAAATTTTAACATGCATACAAATCACCTGGGAACCTTGGTAAAATCCACATTCAGTAGCTCTGGAGTGGGGCCTCACATTCTGTATTTCTAGGAGTCTCACAGGGCATTACCATGCTGTTCATCAGCATAGGACCACACTTGGTATAGCCAGGTTTTAAGGCACCTGCATTCTACATCTTAATATGAGGCTTTATTTCTAGCAAAAACTTTAATTTGTAGCATGACCACTATGTGTGCAATGCTAATTAGAAAGTTGGCTTTCATGGAAGTTAATTCTTTTGCCAAGGTCACCCAGCTAATAGGTGCCAGGGATTTGGACTCAGGCATTTCTGACTCCAAAGCCAGAGCGCTATTCTGCATGTGTTATATATAAGGTCTTGTACAGAGTTCTTCGAGAGAGAGTTAAAGAAGCATTTCTGCCCTTTGGAAGTCAATAATATAATGATAGAAAAAAAGCAATATAGTGGCAGAAATTAGACATACACATAAAAAGGTAGCAATTTCTAAGTGGTATGCAAGTATCAAAGAAGTATGAATATTGAGTTTAATAGTAATATAATTGGAAAGGGAAAAACATATTTTTATAAAATTACTTTGGATCTCCCTTGTGTTAAAGTATGGAAATATTGCCACTAGAAGTCAAAGTCTAGCACTAGTACGCTTAACAGAAAGCATATTTCAAGAGTTTAGAAAAGAAAGCTCTTGGTCAGGGCACCTGGGTGGCTCAGGGGTTGACGTCTGCCTTTGGCTCAGGCCGTGATCCCGGAGTCCTGGAATCGAGTCCAGCATTGGGCTCCCTGCAGGTTGCCTGCTTCTCCCTCTGTCTATGTCACTGCCTCTTTGTGTGTCTCTCATGAATAAATAAATAAAGTCTTTTAAAAAATAAAAAGAAAGCTCTTGGTGGTGGAGAAGTAGAGGAATTGGGAATATCTTCAAAGAAGAGAGGCGGGTCTTGGATAAAAACTGAAGATAGGGAGCACATTTAGGGAAAGGATATCAACAAAATATATGAACCAAGTGGCTTGTTGTGGGGACTGAATGGACTCTATGTGACTAGAGCAGACAGTCAATTGTTTGCAAGCTGTATCAGTTACCAATTGCTGCATAACAAACCATACCAAAACTTTGAGACTTAAAACAACCACCATTGATTTGGTTCCCCATTCTGTAGGAGGCTTTTACGGGTCTGGGCCAGGCTGGGCTGATCTAATCTGGGGGTGATCATCTGTCTATGGTTAGTAAGAGGATCAGATGACAGCCCCAGGTGGCCTTGCCAACATATCTAGTAGTTGGTGAGGGCAATGAGTTAATGGCCTTTGTTTCTCATCATCAACAAGCTACACAAGTGATAAAGGCACCAAAGTGCAGGCCCCAGTGAACCAGTACTTTTTTAAGCTTCTGCTTGTGGTATAGTGGCTAATATCCCTTTGATCAAAGCAAATCACAGGGCCGACCCCTATTTAGAAGATTATCTCTCTCGATGGAAGAGAATTGTCGGCATTCCAATCACTGCCAACTGTAGATAGTAGTGAAGGGGAAATTGAACCTTTTCAGAGGACTGGGGTTGAGGGGGGAGGGAAGGAGGAGTCTATGAGGCCCCTTTATAGGGCTCTGCTTGTATGATTATGTCATTCAAAATGTGAATGTGTCATTTTAAAAAAATCTACAAACTAGCTACTCCTGGTTAAAAATAGGTAATAGTAGAAAGCTATAAAAGGAAAAATCTACTCCCCTAGCCCCCTCATTTCAACTCTCCAGAGGAAAATACCAACTTCAGCCTTAGGGTTATCTTTCCTGGCAGTACTAAGTTGTTCTCAGAGGTTTTTGCCAATTTGCAATGTGAGTTTCACTGAACCCAACTGACATTAAAGAAAGGTTCTGTATAGAATTATTAATATTTTATACCTTTTTAGCATTGAGCTCTAGACACATGATCACTACTGTTAATAAACATTTATTATTTAGCACACGAAAACTGCCAAGGCTCAACTTCTACATCTGCTCCCTTGGAGTCGAGTGATTTCTGTGTCTCTGTGGCCAGGAAAAAGAATGACTCTGGTGGCGCAGACAGGAAATTACTATTCAGTACTGGCAGTGCCTTCTTCCTGTTTTACCCAAAGATATGAAGTAGGAATTTGAGGGCGTACTCTCTTGAGGCAAGTTTCACTTCTCCACAGTGATTCCCATAAACCAGCCTCCAGTCTGGGCTCCAAGGGAATCCATGTGTACCCCTCTCCAGATCTGTTCGCCTCCTTACAGTTCACGAGGAAATGAAATTGTTGTATTGACAAAGCTTTCACCTCAGTTACGAGACAATCAAATCAAGAAAAACTGGTTCTCCCCAGTCCTCTGACCCAGGTCCCTTCACACACTCAGGCTGAGGAGTCAGCTCTGGGCGTGGAATCCCCTCACCCAACCCAAATTCAAAAAGTACTTCCTACAAAATTGTCTGAAGCTTGAATGACATGGGAAAAAAGTCCCTCCATACAGGAATAGTACCTTGTCAAATAATTAACTCCTCTGCCTTTATTCCTTTAAATTCTAAAATCATATTTTGCATGCAGCACCTCACATTAGAAGGTAATTTCCCAGGGGTAGTTTTAAGGTGCGTACTCCAAACTTTGTAGGTTGAACTTAGTCATGTAATGCCTTTGTTAACAAAACAAACCTTAGCTAGCCTGCCATCAAGACTAAGGAGGGTGGGAAGAGAATGGTGGGATGTTTTCACAAGTTGTCTCATTTTAAGGGTCACTTGAGATGAAGTGCCCAGGTGGTTCAATCGGTTAGGCATCTGACTCTTGATTTTGGCTCAGGTTATGATCTCAGGGTCTCCAGATCAAGCCCTACGTAGGGCTTCATGCTCAGAGGGGAGTCTGCTTGAGATTCTCTCTCCCTCTGCTGTTCCCCCTGCTTGCACGTGTTCTCAATAGCCCTCTCCCAAATAAATAATAAATCTTAAAGAGTCAACTGAGATTTTTACAAAACAGGCAGATTTCCCAGCTACTTCCCCCAGAGATATGGTTCATTAAATATAGGAAGGAACTTGGGACTCTACATTTAACAACAGTCTCAGATGAATTTTATATTTTTATTTATTTATTTTTAAGATTTTTATGTATCTATTTGACACAGAGAGAGATTGAGAGGGAGCAGGAAAGGAAGAAGCAGGCTCCCTGCTCAATCCCAGGACCCTGAGAGCATGACCTGAGTGGAAAGCAGACACTTAACCGACTGAGCCATGGAATTTTATATTTGGATGAGTTTGGGAAAACACTGCATTAGGGCAATAGTTTTCACCCCTGAGTGTACATCAGTGTTACTTGGAAGGTTTTAAAATAAATCTATATATTAACGCCAAGGCTCCAAACCCAGAGATTCTGATTTAATATATCTAGGAGTGGGGCCATGCACTGATGTTTCTGGAAAGTTCCTCAGGTGATTCTAGTGTGTAGCTATTCTAGTGTTCAGGAATGATGGTACAAAGAAGTAGTTGTCAAATATCTTGGTGTCAGGATCCCTTGGTACACCTAAAAATGAGTGAGGATGCCAAAAAGCTTTTGTTTAGGTGGGTTATACTGATACTTCTCATATTAGAAATTAAAACTAAGGAAAATTCTTAATATGTATTCTTTAAGAATCAGGATAATAAAAAAGAATCATAATAATAGACTCATTAAACAGTAATATAAATAACATACCTTTAAAGAATAATTTATTTTCCAAAAACACTGAGAGGAGTAGAATCATTTTCTATTTTTGTAAACCTCCTTACTGTTGGCTTATAGAAGACAGCTAGATTCTGCATTTAATCGGACTATGTTGTCTTGGTTCAAGAGTTCAACCTGAAGTATGTGAAGGAAATCCAGCCTCTTGGAAATAAGCAGTTAAAAAAGGAAAGAGTATTTTAATAGGCTTTTCAGATAAGTGTGGAGTTCCTTCTTGGACATAACACCAAAATTAATGGCTAATTTTGTAAAGGTTTTTTTGTAATGTGAAGTCCAAAATCCTATCAATGAACATTTCATGCTCTGTTCCACCAAAATCCATTTGGGTATCTTATACTTTGAATGTATCTTTGACCCATGCATGACTTTGTAATATCAGGCATTGGTCATTTGAAAAACCACTGGTTCACTGAGTTTTGCAGCTCTTCTTCCAAATGCTGACACATTTCATATTGTATAATATCCAAAAAATGACATTTATTAAAACCACAGTCTCATCAGAAAGTCTTTAAGTATTGGGAAACTGGCTAGAGCATGATGGTGGATCAAATTTTCTAAAATTTTAATTTCCATTTGAAAATTTGAATTTTATCATTGGCAACATATACTATTAGCTATTTTCCTTGAAGTGACAGACTCTATTCATTTACAAGAAAATGTCTGCCAAAATTCCAAGTCTGAATAGCCATGGTTTGTCCATTGTTCTGTCCTGTAAAAATGGTTTTTCATGAGAAAAGCTGCTAGTTCAGCTTGCAACTCACTCACGTACTTTTCCCAAAGGCATCAATTCTGCTTCAGTGTGAAGCAAAAGTGCTTTACGTGTACTTCATGTTTCATTACAGATAACTTTTTTTAAAATCTACCCAAGGGTCAAGATCTAATAAACTTAGTATTTTGTGCAGCTTCATCAAGGACATTCTTGAATTCAACAACTTTTTTTTCCTTTCTTTCTTTTTTAACTATGATTTGTCTGTCTGTTGGTGAAGAATAAAATGACTACGAATACAGAGGGGTGCCCCTGCCTTGATTTGTGCTAAGACGCCAGAATTTTGTTTTTTGCTTTTGCACGTTCAACGCAGATGTCAATACAGTAAAAAAGGTAAATAGCCTCTTAGTATTATCATAAAAATGGTTTTGACCTCCTGGACTCCCTGGAAGGGTCTTGGGGACTGTTCTTTCAGAACTGCTGGCCTAAAAGGCCAGAGAGCAGTGTTGGTAGGGGAGTTGGGCAGGACAAGTTTAGCATTCATTCATATTTATATTGCTGAGATTAGAATATCTACCATGCCTGGTTATTTATTTTATTTAAGCCTCACAGTAACATTCACAAAATAGATACCATTATTCCTACTTCACAAATAAGGAAATTGAAGCTCAGAAAGATTAAATAATTTTCTAGGTGAAGCAAGGACCAGGAATTTAGATGAAAATCTAAATCTTGGTGATTTTAAGCTTGTTCTCTTGCCACTACTCTAAGTCATTTTCCTTCTTTTGAACTATTTTGGATTTGAATAACAGGTTCAAGACTTAATGAACGCTTACTATGCTCTAAAAACTATTCCCAGAAAAAAAAAACATAAATATTCTCAGAACTTTATTTTTTTGTGGACCCTAGTGTACCTAGGGTCCTTATTTATGTATTTGAGAGAGAAAGCATGAGCAGGGGGAGCGTCAGAGGGAGAGGGAGAGGGAGAAGCAGTTTCCTCCCTGAGCAGGGAGCCTGATGTGGGGCTCGATCCGAGGACCCCAGGATGGTGACCTGAGCTGAAGGCAGACGCTCAACCTACTGAACCACCTGGACACCTCCATTCTCAGAACTTTAAAGGTATTAACTCATTTCTTCCTCCCAATCTGGGCCAGATTAGTATTTTAAACTTGAGGAAACAGAGGCACAGGGAAGTTCCTTAGCTTTTCTAGAGACATAGAGCTAATAACTACAGAGCTAGGATTTTAACACAAGAAGACTGATTCAGGAGTCTTGGGATCGAGCCCTGCATCAGATTCAACACTTAGTGGGGTATCTACTTAGAGATTAGCTCCCTCTGCCCCTCCCCCCACTCGCTGGCTCACTTTCTCTTTCTATAAAAAGTAAATAAATCTTTTTAAAAAATTTTACTAGAACATCCCCGAATTAAAGACACTGAGAAACCTAAAATTGTGTATATGAAACAAATACTTTTGCCTCTGCATATAAAATATCATGTGATCAAAAGATCTTGGTTTATATGTTTCGTTTCCTCAAGGCAAGGCAAAAGCATGTGTAGAAAAACCTTAAGTGTATGGAAATTTAGGCAAGAAGTTAATTCACAGAAATCACTTAGAGTCCTAAAAGGAGCATAGTTCAGTTTACATTTCAGATTTTCAAGATCAGGATGTGGTGACCAAGTCTGCAGATGGGAAAATGATGTGGTCTATGTCATACTGAGCATATGACGGGCACCCGTTGAAGAGCACACCTGTTCCTGGAGAAGACCGGGGCACTGGAACAATCATGGGTGTAACAATAGAACCATTTCCTTTACCATTTACCACCTCAAGAATTAGTCGTCTTGGGGTATATTTCCTTTTTCTAAAAATAATGGCAGCAGTATTGTTACTCAGTCCACTAAAGTGGGTTCAGATGTTAACTTCTAAGACAAGATCTCTTTTTCCCAAGTGGAACTCCAGTTCTCCAGCCAATGGGAGTTTCCTCATCTACGAAGAAAGGTTATTGTTTTTACCTATGATAAAGCCTAAAAATGCAGACAGGCTGCCTACTACTCAGTCCTTCTGTCCCTGTGTGCTCAAGGAAATGCCACCCTCTGGTCCAGGTCTTCTGCCAACCTTCTTGCCTTCCCAAGTCAAAGCAGGGCAAAGGTTCTCTACAAGAAAGGGAGAGCCGGGAGGAGAAGGAAAGCCTACTTGAGTGGGCCGCATCTACCCACAGGAAAGCAAGGAGGAGAAAATCTTGTTCTTTTTTTAAAAGATGTTTATTTATTTATTCATGAGAGACACAGAGAGAGGCAGAGACACAGGCAGAGGGAGAAGCAGGTCCCTGCAGGCAGCCTGATATGGACCCCATCTCAGGACCCCAGGATCACGACCTGAGCCAAAGGCACGCTCAACCACTGAGCTACCCAGGTGCCCCGAAAATCTTGTTCTGTAACTAAGGACAAACAACTGTTCTGTGGCTCTTCCTCCCTCTCCTCCTACCTGTCCTCTTCCGCATGAGGTTTCAGCCTTTGCTTATCACCTGCAGGAATTCCCCAGTAAGATGGATGAGAGTGGAAGAGAAAACCAACCTGTCTTCTCTACAGGAAATTTTCTTCCCCTGGATTCCTCACTTCCCTCCTGCCCCCTGAAGCCCCTCAGCTCCAAACCTGGTGTGAGCTCCCTCTGAAAGCTTTCCTGCTTCCTGTTGGAGTCTTTATTCCCCAACCCTAGAATTACAGGCCCTGCCCAGATGGACTCCACCTGATGCTGGGAATGGAAAGGATCGACTCTTCCACTTAAAGCTGCCTTGAGGGGTCAGACAGCAATGTACCCTAGAAGCATTGCTACACCTAGTGGTTCTGATCTGTAGTTCTCTTCACATATACTCCACTTCGATTTTACTGAAATCAGCTGTTCTTTGCTAGCCTGGGAGCCTAACCACATTTCTGTCTACTTGTTTATTATTTCTCATTCATTCTATTCAATATCTTTTTTGAACACAGAGCTTGTCCTAAGAACTGTTTTAGGCCTTGTACAAAATAGTCCCAAATTTCGTAAAGGAGACCAGTCCATTGATCCAACTGGAGGGCTATCTCAAGGCACGAGCAGAAATCCCGGCCCTGACCCAAGAATTTTAACACAAAGTGTAGCCTGGGCTCTTTAGAGGGTTAGCAGAAAACCTGCTACCTTAGAAAACATGGAGCAGCCATTAATTCTCCAAGACTTCTCATGTCTAGGCAAAGAACAGAGAATCCATGGAAAGTGGAAGCTCTAGCACTGTGCTACGAAGTATACTGAGTGAGAGTCCTGGATTCCATGGGAGAACAGGAAGAGTCTCAGGAGAGGGGAGGCTGATTGCCTCCTGGCGTCTGACCCAGCACGGTAAAGGAGGCAGCTCAAGCTGGGCCTCACAAAATAGGCGCACACTGGCCTTGACAGTCCTCTCACATCAGGGCAGCCCTACTTTGGAAAACAGGATTGCAAGAAGCATGAGAACGAATTTAGGACAGCAATTGGAATACAAAGATGTGGTCTATGTATACAATGGAATATTCCTCAGCCATTAGAAACAACAAATACCCACCATTTGCTTTGACGTGGATGGAACTGGAGGGTGTTATGCTGAGTGAAATAAGTCAATCAGAGAAGGACAAACATTATATTGTCTCATTCATTTGGGAAATATAAAAATTAGTGAAAGGGAATAAAGGGGAAAGGAGAGAAAATGAGTGGGAAATATCAGTGAGGGTGACAACATGAGAGACTCCTAAATCTGGGAAACGAACAAGGGGTAGAGGAAGGGGAGGTGGGCGGGGGGGGGGTGACTGGGTGATGGGCACTGAGGAGGGCACTTGATGGGATGAGCACTGGGTGTTATGCTATATGTTGGCAAATCGAACTCCAATAAAAAGAAATTTAAAAAAAAAAGGAATACACAGGCCATGAATGATGCACTGTGAAGCTTAAATTGGGGGTTGCAGTGAAGTAGGAATTTGCCCTTTCCATATACATAGTAAACAAAACCACCAATTCCTCAGGATTTCAATAGTTCTTGCTCATTCTTCTCCCCAAATTTCCCTTTCCCTTCCTATCTCTAGTCACTGACATTGATTGCTCCCATGCTTCCCAGGCTCCTCTCTTCCCAGCTAGAAAGGAGCAACTCCTTCTCCATCATTCCCCAGCCTTCAGCCAGTTCTTACCACCCACTCCATAGGTCTTGTTCTTTGCCCCATTCTCTGTGCCTCTTAGTATTAGCAGTTCTCAGTATCACTCACCAGGCATTAGCTTCTCTTAAGTTGTTTTATTTTATTTATTTATTTGAGAGAGCACAAGAACACGTTCGTGTAGGTGTTGGGGGGCAGGAGTGGAACAAAGGGAGAGGGACAAGCAGACTCCACAGTGAGTACAGAGCCTCACACAGGGCTCAGGGCTTGCTCTTCCAACCCTGAGATCATAACCTGAGCCAAAATCAGGAGTCAGAGGCTTAGCCAACTGAGCTCCCCAGGGACCCCTCTCTTAATTTATTTGTCTTAATCAAAAAGAAATACCTTCAACTTTATTAGTTCTTGCCACCTAGGCAAAATATTGAAAATTTCAGTGAATTCAATATAATAACTCTCTAAGATCTAGTGTAAGTTATACAAGCAAGGTGTTGTGTAAGGTTTGAGGTGTGCTACCATTTGTGGGAAAAAAATAAGTATACTTCTAACTACATATATTATCTCTGGGAGGGTATGGAAGAAGCTCTATACCCTTTGGTGACTTTTGAGACTTGTATTACCTTTTCTCCAAAGAGAGTAAATCTTTTAAAAAGTTAGAGTGTGTGAGGAAAGTTATTTTCCACTCAGTTATGTTAGAAGCAAGATTATTAAGAAAAAGATTTATGTGCATAAAGGTAGCTATCAGAAAATTAACAGTGATTATCTTGTTTTTATTTTTTTAAGATTTTTTTATTTATTTATTCATGAGAGATACAGAGAGAGAGGCAGAGACACAGGCAGAGGGAGAAGCAGGCTCCATGCAGGGAGCCCGATGGGGGACTCAATCCCCCCAGGATCAAGCCCCAGGGCAAAAGCAGGTGCTAAACCGCTGAGCCACCCAGGGATCCCCAACAGTGATTATCTTTTAAAAGATGTTCTTCCCTTCCCTTTTTGCTTATTTGAGGTTTCTATGATTTATTCATTAAAAAACAATAAAGTGGAAAATAAAATTAACATGCATGGGGGCAGGGAGTAAATGGGAAATCTTTGTACCTTCTGCTTCATGTTGCTGTAAACCTACAACTTCTCTAAAAAACAGAGTCTTAAAAAAGAACAAGTGGAATATTGCCATACATTAAAAATGAAATTATAGAAATTCAAGAAACAGGAAAAAAGGCAGGAAAAGAGACTGTTTACAGAAATGTATCCATATATATCTAATAGCTGCCCAGTTGAAAGCTTGAACTATTTTCTATTATTTATTCCCTTAATATACAAATTGTATGTTTATTTCTTGTTATAAATAGATACATGCAAGGCACAGCTTTGTGTCTATCCCAACATCCTCAAACCTCTGAGATCCACGACTTTAGAGCCCCCTCAGGATATTCTCATTTCAGGATCCCCTAGGGCATCCCTAATACCTGGTATATACATACATTTAGCCAACTGCCTACACTGGGACAAGTTCTGACTTTGAGAACTATGCCTCTTCCCTTTGAATGTACCTTCATCAAAGCACCTTGTCCAAAAAGTCAAGGATTCCAGCATACTCCCTTCTTAGTCATCTGAAATAGTATGTCACCCCCAGAACCAGAGCAACACTTGGCATTTGCACGTGCCCTCACCCTTGGCATTGCCATGTAGCTCCCATGTGCTATGTTGTCTTCTACATTATTCCTGCTTTATCTATCCAATCATTGCCATCCTAGGTATTTGTTTTTACCTTAACCTTTGTGGCAAAGGCAGGGAGATAACTACTACCATCAAGCAACTTTTTGTGTTTGACTTCCCAGTTAGAGACCATCAAGGTTGAGTCATAAATAGTTTCTAGGGATCCCTGGGTGGCGCAGTGGTTTGGTGCCTGCCTTTGGCCCAGGGCGCGATCCTGGAGACCCAGGATCGAATCCCACATCGGGCTCCCGGCGCATGGAGCCTGCTTCTCCCTCTGCCTGTGTCTCTGCCTCTCTCTCTCTCTCTCTCTCTCTCTCTCTCTCTCTGTGACTATCATAAATAAATAAATAAAACATTTAAAAAAAATAAATAGTTTCTAGTCAGAATATCATAAATATGTGAATAGAGAAATTATTTAAAAGATGCTACTGGGGGATCTCTGGGAGGCTCAGCGGTTTCGCGCCTGCCTTTGGCCCAGGGCACGATCCTGGAGTCCCAGGATCGAGTCCCACGTCGGGCTCCCTGCATGGAGCCTGCTTCTCCCTCTGCCTGTGTCTCTGCCTCTCTCTCTCTCTGTGTCTATCACAAATAAATAAAAATAAATCTTTAAAAAATAAACATAAATAAATAAATAAATAAATAAATAAATAAATAAATAAAGCTACTGGAATAATTAGTTATGGCCAAAAGCCTTTAGGGAAATTTGACAGGTGAATAAACACTGGAGCTGAGTCATGAAGAATAAAGAAGCCGTCTCCAAGTAGAAATTGGTAAAAGAATGTTCCAAGGAGAAAGAGCAGCATGGGTAAAATTAAGGAGATATGAAAACTGATGCACGTTGAAGGAATAGCTAGTAATTTACTGTATTTAGAGCACAAAGACCTGGAGGTGGGAGGATAAAGTGGGAGTGAATGGAAAGGAAACAGAAGGGGAAGGGTCAGGAAAGTAGGGTGGGTACCCTCACTGGAAAGGACCTCACATGCCTATGGAGCCATGACTCCAGCCTTCACTTGAGTTGAGGGTCAGACTCACCTGATAAACTGGTACGGCCAGGAGGATTATTTGTACAAGGATACCATCAGGGATCAAAAAGGACAAGCTGATATTTGTCCCAGCTGCAGTTTTCTTTGCCCCTGGACTCGTGACTTACCATTGGGAATATGGTCTGCAGCACTGGTTTAAAAAGGAAATGTTAGTACAGAGGTGCAAGTGGGTCTGGGTCAATGTCCAGGGGATAAACAATGACTTGGAGAGAGGGGGTGTTTTTCCCACTTCTGCATATAAAAATCACCTGGCTTTGGTACTCTGAGGATTACAGAGAATGAGGTGGTATGTTGATACCTTGAGGGTTTACGGCACGAAAAACATTCACATGATGCAAACAGCAGTATTATCATGAAGTGGGGACCTCCCCATATGTGGTAGGGTGTAGGTACCAACCAGCAGTGGCTTTGTAGGAAGCAGATCTCCCCAAGAGAACTAAAGAGGAAGACCTTGAGATGACAGGTGATAAGCTTATGTGAGACCCCAGTCAAGACTCAAAAAATGAAGAGCTGGATGTACATTTAAGATTGTGGAGGGGATGCTAGAAACCTTTGCTCTGCAGGAAAGGCAGAGCCAGTGCAGTCTGGGGTAATGAGATGATGCATCATGGAGCAGATAGAAACCATTGCAGCTGAGGCCATGTGTGCAATGGGCTGACCACTACCAGTAAGCAATGCCATCCGAGACCACTCTGCTCCAGCACATCCAGGCCAGGGAAGAACAACCACGTGCCTGGCACACATAATCACAAGAAATTGTAAGTAATAGTTTGTTGTTGTAAACCACTCAGTGTTGAAATGGTTTGTTACATAATAAAAACTAACTGATTAAGCCTCAAGGTGGGAATTGGTGGGAAAAGCTGCTTAAGTATAGTTGACAGTGTGATCCAGGTCCCCAAAGGCAGAGAACATAAACCTGAATGACAAGGCTACTTCGGGAAGGTGTAGAGGATTTGTAGTGTGTCAACTTAGGTAAGCTGAAACATTTCCCAGAACTCTCTTCTCCGTAGAGTTCCAGTGTGGCTGAAAGCATGAGACATTCTGCACATTGTTCACAAGATGGAAGTAGAATTGCAGTCATTTTCTGCTGAATTCAGAAGGTTGGAGTGGGCATGAGGGGCTGGGGCAGCTCACACACATGTCACCTCCCTGCTGGATTGTCTCCTTGGCATGTGGCGGCAGCAGGGTCTGTAACACAACCTCTGTCACCTCCTCCTCTAGCTTCTCTTACTCTTGGGCCAATTATGTGCTTAACTCTGTGCAAAAGGTACGGGCTTCTCCTTCAGGACACCCTCATCATCAGTGTTGGAGGCTTCAAGCCTACAAGAGACCAACAAGGATTCCAGCCTACCTTCCTGGGTCCCAGTTTAGCCTCAGAGGTGCCAGCTCATTCATATTTATTTCATTTCCAACTTCCTGTCCAAGCCTTCAGGCTCCAGCATCAACAGCCTTAGAAACAATAGACTTATGCAGACTTTTTAACTAGCTCCCACAGTTGAATAAGGTCAAATTCCTGTAATAAATGCCTAATACATACAATATAGTATATAACATACATATTATATATAATATTCAAATTATGTGTAATACTCAAATTATGTGTGTGGAAAAAAAATCTAGTGGTTCTGATTCTCGGACTGACCAACACAAAGAGTCTAAAAACCCTGGCTAGGGGATCCCTGGGTGGCTCAGCGGTTTAGTGCCTGCCTTTGGCCCAGGGCGTGATCCTGGAGTCCCGGGATCGAGTCCTGCGTCGGGCTCCCTGCATGGAGCCTGCTTCTCCCTCTGCCTGTGTCTCTGCCTCTCTCTCTCTATGTCTATCATGAATAAATAAATAAAATCTTTTTAAAAAATAAAACTAAAAAATAAAAAATAAAAACCCTGGCTAGACAAGATGAATAGAAGCAATTTCTAGTGGTCTCCTTCTGCAACAGGCTGAAAACACTGTAGCCCTTGGGTGGAAAAAAATGAGATAACCATCAGTGAATCAGAAGACAGGAAAGGAAGAAGACAGAAGCCATGGTGGTGCTCCACCATCTGGGTCTCACTACTAGGGACCCTTCAGCCTAGGAGCACCCAGCCTTTCCACACTTACTTAAGGGAACATTGAAGAGAGGATGATATTCTAGAACATTGGAGACTTTGTTCAGAGTGGGTTATACTGCATCTGGATATCAGATAGAAACAATTGGCCAGGAGTCCTTGTAAAATTTGGGAAGAGAAGATACTCAACCTCACTGTAGTCAAAGAAATATAAATTCGAACTAGAAAGTGATTCCATTTTTCCTTATACAAATGGTCAAAGATACCTATAAAAAATTTAACAGCACAAACCCTCAAGAGACACCTGGGTGGCTCAGTGATTGAGCATCTACCTTTGGCTTGGGTCGTGATCCCAAGGGTCCTGGGATCAAGTCCCATATCAGGCTCCCCTCGGGGACCCTGCTTTTCTCTGTGTGTCTCTCATGAATAAATAAATAAAATCTTTTTTTAAAAAAAAAACCCTTTGACAAGGCAGTTTTAGTCTTATTTATCATAGATAACTTTACATGTGTGTGAAATAATGTATGTATAAGGATATCCATTGAAGCATTTTATATAGTAGCAGGAGATTGGAAATTACCCAAGTGTCTCCCAATAAGGAATTGAAGAAATTACGGCTCACTTATAATTTATCCAATTTTCAGTATGTAGGTTGTATCAAAAAAATTGTGGCATTGTTTATAATAGCAAGAAATTGGAAATTACCCAAGTGTCTTCCAATAAGAAACAGGATAAATTATGGCTCATCTATAATGGAGTATAATACATATACTGAAAAGAATGAAGCCATTGTATGTCTATTGATATAAAACAATCTTTAAGCTATATTATTAAATGAAAAACAGGACTTGAATAATGTGTGTGCAATATGCCTCCTCCCTCCCTCTCCCTTTTTTATTCTAATTCTGATACAGTTAACATACAGTGTTATCTTAGTTTCAGTCGTATAATATAATGATTCAATAATCCTGTACATTACTCAGTGATTGTCATAAGTGTACTCCTTGATCCCCATCTGTTTAACCCATATCTCCATCCCCCTCCTATCTGGTAACCATCGATTCTGTATATTAAGGGTATGTTTCTTGATTTATTATCTGTCTGTCTCTCTCTTTTTCCTTTGCTCATTTGTTTTGTTTCTTAAATTCCACATGTGAGTGAAATCATATGATACTTGTCTCTCTGACTGACTTATTTTGCTTAGTAGTATACTAACTCTATCCATGTTGTCGCAAATGGCAAGATTTCATTCTTTTTTTTTATAGCCGAGTACTTTTCTATTGTATATATACACCACATCTTCATTATCCAATCATCAGTCAATGGACACTTGAGCTGCTTCCATATCTTGGCTATTGTAAATAATGCTACTATAAACATTGGGATGGATGTAGCCTTTTGAATTAGTATTTTTGTATTCTTTGTGTAAATACCTAGCAGTGCAATTGCTGCATTGTAGGGTAGTTCTATTTTTAACATTTTGAGGAACCTCCATACTGTTTTCCATAGTGGCTGCACCAGTTTGCATTCCTACCAACAGTGCAAGAGGGTTCCCCTTTCTCTACATCCTTGCCAACACCTGTTGCTTTTTGTGTTGTTGGCTTTAGCAGGTGTGAGGTAATATTTCATTGTACACAGGTGTAATATTTCATTGTACACAGGTGTGAGGTAATATTTCATTGTAGTTTTGATTTGCATTTCCTTGACGATGAGTGATGATGACCATCTTTTCATGTGTCTGTGGGCCGTCTACATGTCTTGTTTGGAGAAATGTCAGTTCATATCTTCTGCTCATTTTTAATTGGATTATTTGTCTTTTGAATGCTGAGTTTTATAAGTTCATTATATATTTTGAATACTAAATCTTTATTGGTTATGTACTTTGCAAGTACCTTTTCAAGTATCTTTTGGCTTTTGTCAAAGATATTACTGCCTGTGCTCTCTTCTTGGATTTTTGTGGTTTCATGTCTCACAATTTGGTCTTTAATCCACCTTGAGTTTATTTTTGTGTATGGTGTGAGAAAGTGATCTAGTTTCATTCTTTTACATGTTCCTGTCCAGTTTTTCCAACACCATCTGTTGAAGATACTGTCTTTTTCCCATTGGATATTCTCTCCTATGTTGTCAAAGATTAATTGACCATATAAGTGGGGGTTTATTTCTGAGTTTTCTATTTTGTTCCATTGATCTGTGTGTCTATTTTTGTGCCCGTACTGTACTGTTTTGATCACTACAGCTTTGTAGTGGAATTGTGATGCCTCCAACTTTGCTTTTGTTTTTCAAAATTGCTTTGGCTTTTTGGGGTCTTTTGTGGTTCCACATAAATTTTAGGTTTCCTTGTTCTAATTCAGTGGAAAATGCTCTTGGTATTTTGATAGGGATTGCATTAAATGTGTAGATTGCCTTGAGTAGTATGGACATTTTAACAATATATGTTCTTCCAACTCATGAGCATGGAATGTGTGTGTGTGTGTGTGTGTGTGTGTGTGTGTGTGTGTTTTAAATGCAAGAATATCTCAGAAATAATTCACATGAATCATGAAACTGGTAATTTTCATTACCTTCACAGAAAGGAATTGGATGCCTAGGGAACTCCCTCCCCCCATTTGTACCACATGTGTCTGTTATTTACTCCCCCAAAATTGTTGCAAGTTTGTTCAAAATACTGCTTTTCAGGAGGTAGCCTTGACCTTTTCCCAATGGCCAGAATGACCTGAAGAGCAAAGGTGACCATTATACCTCAGGTTAAGCAAGCTGAAACCCAGATTTCTCCTGCAAAAGAGATTCCTCTTAAAAGATATTACTGTAATCCAAAACATATACAGGCAAGAAAAAAACAAATAGATACAAGAGGGATGCCAAAAAGTGATTTATTCCAGGGAATGAGAGATGTAGTGTGATGGAGGCATAATCATTTTGGGAGAGCGGGGTGTATAGTGAGGAAGGCATAATAGAAACAATGGAGACATGTATGTGGCAGAAGCCAGTAAAGCTAACAGAAGGGTGCTCGGACATGGTTTGTGTTAGGGAGAGTTGTAGTCTCTAAACACAGAGGTCATCAAAACCCTGTAATAAAAGGAGTGTGGGGTTGCAACAAAGACAGTGAGGCAAAACTCCAAACATTTTTTAAAGATTTATTTATTTTAGAGAGAGATAGAACAGGGGGAACGGGAGGGGCAGAAAGAGAGGGAGAGAGGCAGACTCCCTGCTGAGCGTGGAGCCCAACATGGGGCTCCAATTCCACAATCTCAAGATAATTACCTGAGCCTAAATCAAGAGTTGTGTGGAATACATCATATAAGAGAAGAATTTTTGTTGTGTTTTTAAAGTAGTTGTTCATAACAAAGGGAAGTCATAGTAACAGTCCTGAAATTGTGCTCCAATTCAAATCAAGGATAAGAGATGCTTCTCTAGCTAGTGAACTTTGGATGCTAAGATCCATGTAGAGGTGAAGAAGGCATGTATCTTGGTATACAGTTTTGACAAGACCTCTAAAACTCCTTAAAATCCTGATGTGAGCATCTGGGCATTAGCACCTAGTATACCAATTCCCCATTCTATTAGATCCAATAGCAAAACTAAATGCTCCAGTTATGAATGGAATTTTGCAAACATACCTTTCAAAGTTTGATTGTAGACAGCACTGTAATGTAGAGTAATTGCTCTTTACAAGCTGTAAAATCTGTTCTTTTTAGCTGCTTATTAAGTTGTTTTACCCGAGAGTCGACAAATAACTTGTTTTCTTTCTTTTTTTTTTTTAAATAACTTGTTTTCAATGTCAAAAATAGTAGTCTTATATTTATTAAGTCCTTTATATTTTAAGAGGATTATTTTATTTTATTTTTTAAAGATTTTATTTATTTATTCATTAGAGACACAGAGAGAGAGAGAGGCAGAGACACAGACGGAGGGAGAAGCAGGTTCCACGCAGGGAGCCCAACGGGACTGGATCCCAGGTCTCCAGGATCGGGCCCTGGGCTGAAGGCGGCGCTAAACCTCTGAGCCACCTGGGCTGCCCTAAGAGGATTTTTTTTTAGAGAGTGTGCACATATATGCAGGGTGGATGGGCAGAGAAAGAGAAGGAGACAGAGACTCTTAAGCAGACTCCTCACTCAGCATGGAGCCTGATACAGGTCTCAATCTCAAACCCCTGAGATCATAACCTGAACTGAAATCGAGTCAATTTCTTATCCAATTGAGCCACTCAGGCACCCTTAAGAGGATTTTCATAAATTCCTTTATTTGTTTTCCAAACAATACAACTGTTTTGTTCTCAGAACACTTCTGTGAAAAAGAAACACATTTGTGATAAATGTAGGATATTACTGCCTAATTATTACCTATTTGTGCCTAATTTTGGACATATAAAACGGCTTGCTCAAAAGTCATACTATTGGCTCATAGCTGGTTTGTATAACATTTGATGGTCTTTAAATTTGCCATCACCATCAAAAACAGGCTATATTAAACTAAAATAAATTTGAAACTGAATTAGTTGGTATATAAGTCAGGTTTCTTCAGGGAAACAGAATATATAGACATAAACATAGACACATAGATCTCTCTTTCTCTCAGAGAGAGATTTTTTAAGATTTTATTTACTTATTTGATATAGGGAAAGCACAAGCAGGGGCCGAAGCAGAGGGAGAGGAAGAAGCAGACTCCCTGCTGAGCTAACGTGGGGCTTGATTCCAGGACTCTGGGATCATGACTCAAGCTGAAGGCAGATGCTTAACCAACTGAACCACCAAGGTACCCCTCAGAGATTTTAAGGAACTTCCTCATATGGTTGCAGTAACTAGAAAGTCCTAATCTGCAAGGCAGGCTGACAAGCTGGAAATCTCAAGGAGAAATTAATGTCTTAAGCCAGAAGGCCAACTGGAGGCAAAAGTTCTTCCTTCAGGGTGGTCTTTTAAGGCCTTCAACTGATTGGATGAGGCCTACCTACAATATGGAGAATAATCCACTTTATTCAAAGTCTACTTACTTAAATGTCAATCACATCTAAAAAAATACCTTCAGGGATCCCTGGGTGGCGCAGTGGTTTAGCGCCTGCCTTTGGCCCAGGGTGCGATCCTGGAGACCCGGGATCGAATCCCACGTCGGGCTCCCGGTGCATGGAGCCTGCTTCTCCCTCTGCCTGTGTCTCTGCCTCTCTCTCTCTCTCTCACTGTGTGCCTATCATAAATAAATAAAATAAAATAAAAAATTAAAAAAAATAAAAAATAAAAAAATACCTTCAGCAACATCTAAACAGGTATTTGGTCCAAAAGTTGGATACCATCGCCTAGCCAAATTGACACATAAGATTAACCATTGCTATTGGGATTTGGAATGGCTGTGTAACTCATATCCTAAATTAACAATGGCTTAAGCAAGTTATGTTTTTTTTTAAGATTTTATTAATTTGGGT
Source organism: Vulpes lagopus (assembly GCF_018345385.1). Classification (NCBI taxonomy): domain Eukaryota; kingdom Metazoa; phylum Chordata; class Mammalia; order Carnivora; family Canidae; genus Vulpes; species Vulpes lagopus. The sequence goes on from NC_054848.1 coordinate 25,774,039, forward strand.
CTCCTGGGTGGCTCAGCAGTTGAGCATCTGCCTTTGGCTCAGGACATGATCCTGGAGTTCTGGGATCGAGTCTCACATCGGGCTCCCTTCATGGAGCCTGCTTCTCCCTCTGCCTGTGTCTCTGCCTCTGTGTGTATATGTGTGTGTGTGTGTGTCTCTCATGAATAAATAAGATCTTTTTTTAAAAAAAATCTGTTCCTTTTAGCTGCTTATTAAGTTGTTTTACCCAAGAGTCGACAAATAACTTGTTTTCAATGTCAAAAATAGTAGTCTTACATTTATTAAGTCCTTTATAATTTTAAGAGGATTTTTTTTTTTTTTTTTTTATGATAGTCACAGAGAGAGAGAGAGAGAGGCAGAGACATAGGCAGAGGGAGAAGCAGGCTCCATGCACTGGGAGCCCGATGTGGGATTCGATCCCGGGTCTCCAGGATCGCGCCCTGGGCCAAAGGCAGGCGCCAAACCGCTGCGCCACACAGGGATCCCTAAGAGGATTTTTGATTTGATTTTATTTTTTTAAAAAATCTTTTTTTAAAAAAAGATTGTATTTATTTACTTACTTACTTACTTACTTACTTATTGGAAAGAGAGAGAGCACACATGCATGAGCAGAGGTAGGGGCAGAAGGAGAGGAAAAAGCAAATTCCCTGCTGAGCAGAAAGCCAGACTTGGGGCTTGATCCCAGAACCCTGAGGTCATGACCTGAACTGAAGTCAGATGCTTAACCAACTGAGCCACCCAGGCACCCCAAGCTAGTTAGCTTTCAAGTTCAGCAGTCAAAAGCAGTAATCCAGAGCTGGTATAGTGACTCAGCAATCATTAAGTGTTCAGACCCATTCCAGTTTGTTGCTCCATTATCCTCAACACAGCTTCTGCCTCATGTCCCAAGATGACTGCTTTGCCTCAACTATCACATTCTCTCTTTTTTTGTATATTTTTTTATTGGAGTTCGATTTGCCAACATATAGCACAACACCCAGTGCTCATCCCATCAAGTGCCCCCCTCAGTGCCCATCACCCAGTCACCTCATCCCCCTGCCCACCTCCCCTTCCACCACCCCTTGTTCATTTCCCAGAATTAGGAGTCTCTCATGTTCTGTCTCCCTCTCTAATTTTTCCCACTCATTTTCTCTCCTTTCTCTCCTTCCCACGTTCTCATTCAAGTTTTCAAGAAGAGGGGAAGAAGAAGAGTGTCTACCTCACTGCAAAGATACTGCTTAGAAGTTTCACATGTCTTATACACATGGTCTAGAATTTAGTAATATAGCCACAATTCATTACAATGGAGGTTGGAAACTACTGTATTTTGGTGCCTTATTAACCTGACTAAAATTCAGGGAATCTGAACTTTGGAATTCAGGGAAGAAAAAAAGAATGGATAGATATTGGAAAAACATCTACCATGTAGAGTACTACACTGATTAACTCAGAGGATGCTATTTCTTCCATGGTCTATACCATAAATTATTCAGAGCTACTTGTATGTGAATGTAAATTAATGAATGACACATAAAAGTACACTTATTTTATATATGGTTGAAAAGACTCCACAGATCGAGGGGCGCTAATCACCTCACAGTCTATTGTGAAGATCTTTCTTAATTATTAATGTATTGAACATGAAGGTAAGTGATGACTACATGAAAGAAAACATTCCATCTATAGCTGGGTGCACTGCAAATGAAGGGGGGCCTTCACATCCTACTCTATTCCACAGATTTTTCTGCACTTGATCTTAGCCAAAAGCCAAGGAGCAATCCAGTGATCTTTCTGGACTCTTTATATGTTCAACGTGGAGGTAAAAGATAGCCATATACAGAAGACTTATTCCATGTTTAGTTGTGAGTACTGCACACTCAGAAGTTGCCATTCAAATCACAATCTATTCCAGGTTTATTTCTGGATTCCTAATATGCTCAAAATAGAGGTAAGTACTAAAAAAAAATAGAGGTAAGTACTGATAATTGCACTGCACAGCCCAATTGGTATCATTTATGTTGTATACGCCATGTAATTTTTTGGACTCCTCATATGGTCAATGTGTAGTTAGTGACAGCCTCATAAAAATAAATGTGAATATACTCCACAATTTAAGGGATTCTGTTCATAATATAGTCTAGCTCATAAATCTTTCTGGATTTGTTATATATTTGATGTGGAAGTATGTGTTGGCCACATGAAATTTGATTGTGCTATGTATTTTGAGTACACTGCAAAACAGAAGTTTTGATAATCATATCCTCATCTATGCTACGGATCTTTCTAATCTCTTCATATACTCAATGTGGAGGTAAATAATGGTCACATGAAAATAAATCTATCTGTGTACATTTGGGTACACTATATAACTGAAGAGGATACTACTCACTATCTGGTAAATTCCATGGCTATTTCTGGCCTCATCATACATTAATGTGGAGGTAAGTGATGGTCATATGTGTTGACACTTGTTTCACTTGCAGTTGGATATACTGTGCTATTCAAGGACAGAGAGCCACATTCTAGTCTATGCCATGGATCTTAGAAAGATTTTTCACATGGTCAGTGTGGAAGTTAATGATGGCCTTATGAAATTAGATTTACTGCATACAGAGTTGAGTGTACTGCACAGTTTGAAGGCTATCAATCACATGATGAGTTCTGGACCCATATACTTGTGGGAGGTAAACGCCACATTTAAGTAAATTTGTTCTGTGTAAATTTTGGTGTGCTAAAAAATTTAAGGATGTCAGTCACATCCTAATTTGTGACATAGATATTTCTGTACTCCTCATATGCTCAATGAGGAAGTAAGTGATTTCTACAGTAAAGAGGATTATGCAAAATGAGAATCTAAATCGTGAGATGACAGCTCACACCTATTAGAATGGCTATTATCAAAGAATGAAATAACAAATATGGACAAGAATGTGGAAAAAGGGAGGGCAGGGCAAGATGGCAGAGGAGCAGGGTCCCCAAGTCACTTGTCCCCACCAACTTACCTAGATAACTTTCAAGTCATCCTGAAAACCTACAAATTCCGCCTGAGATTTAAAGAGAGAACAGCTGGAACGCTACAGAGAGGGTTTTCGTTTCTAACAAGGTAGGAAAGTGGAAAAAATAAACTAATTAATTAGTTAAAAAGCATCCAGTGGGGGAGGGGCCCCCATGAGGAGCTGGGCTAAGGGGGTGGGGGGCAGCGAGAACCTCCAGGACAGGAAAGCCCAGGCCTGTGGAAGCAGGAACTTTACCAACCTTCCCGGAGGGAAAGGCAGGGAGCTCAGGCAGGATCCCAGGAGGGGCAGTGGAGCCCCCAGGTTCCCCGGGGTCACTAACAGAGGAATTGCGCCCGGGGGAGAGTGCTCTGCAACCCCGCGGGCTGAGATCCCTAAAGGACTGTAGGGGGCTGCATGCCCCAGGAGCAGCTCCAGCAGCGGCTCCCCGTCGAGGAGGCTGCACTGCCCTGGGAGCGCAATTCCAGCGGCACAGGCCCCAGAGCCCAGGGCGCCGGGGGACACAGCCCAAGATCCAGCAATTCCCCACCCCCCGGACAGGCGGAGGCCGAGAGGACACAGGACAGCGAGGACGCTCCTGCCACTGGGCGGCCCCAAGCTGTGCAGGTCAGCAGCCCCCGCCCCCGGAGCATCCAGGCCCCTGCGGACTGGGAGCTGCGGGAGTTACTGCGGGAGCTGACTCCAGGGCTGGATAGCTGGCCGCGGCCACTGTTGTTGTTCCTCCTGGTGTCACCTTGTGCCTGGGACTGAGCAGGGGCTTCACAGGATAAACAGCTCCCACTGAGCCATACACCTGGCAGGGGACAGGGCAGCTCCCCCAGGTGCACACACCTGAGAGTCAGCACAGCAGGACCCTCCCCCCAGAAGACTCACTGGAAGGACAGGGGAAGAGCCAGTTATTGACCAAGCAGCACTGGAAAGCTCCAGGGGAAGTCGAGGGATTTACAGTATATAGAACCAGAGGATACCCCTCCTTGTTTTTTTTTCTCTTTTTTTTTCCTTCCTCTTTCCATTACAACTTGTTTTTATCCACTCTACACTGAGCAAAATGACTAGAAAGAAGAACTCACTACAAAAGAAAGAATCAGAAACAGTCCTCTCTGCCACAGAGTTACAGAATTTGGATTATAATTTGATGTCAGAAAGTCAATTCAGAAGCACAATTATAAAGCTACTGGTGGCTCTAGAAAAAAGCATAAAGGATTCAAGAGACTTCATGACTGCAGAATTTAGATCTAATCAGGCAGAAATTAAAAATCAATTAAAAGAGATGCAATCCAAACTGGAGGTCCTAACGACAAGGGTTAATGAGGTAGAAGAAAGAGTGAGTGACACAGAAGACAAGTTGATGGCAAGGAAGGAGGCTGAGGAAAAAAGAGAAAAACAATAAAAAGACCATGAGGAAAGGTTAAGAGGAATAAATGACAGCCTCAGAAGGAAAAATCTACATTTAATTGGGGTTCCAGAGGGCGCCGAAAGGGACAGAGGTCCAGAAAGTGTATTTGAACAAATCATAGCTGAGAACTTCCCTAACTTGGGGAGGGAAACAGGCATTCAGATCCAGGAGATAGAGAGATCCCCCCCTAAAATCAATAAAAACTGTTCAACACCTCAACATTTAATAGTGAAACTTGCAAATTCCAAAGATAAAGAGAAGACCCTTAGAGCAGCAAGAGACAAGAGATACCTAACTTATATGGGGAGAAATATTAGATTAACAGCAGACCTCTCCACAGAGACCTGGCAGGCCATAAAGGGCTGACAGGATATATTCAGGGTCCTAAATGAGAAGAACATGAAGCCAAGAATAGTTTATCCAGCAAGGCTTTCATTCAGAATAGAAGGAGAGATAAAGAGCTTCCAAGATAGGCAGAAACTGAAAGAATATGTGACCACCAAACCAACTCTGCAAGAACTATTAACGGGGACTCTGTAAAAGAAAGAGAATGCCCAAAGAAATAACCCACAAAAACAAGGACTGGATAGGTATTATGATGACACTAAATTCATATCTTTCAGTGGTAACTCTGAACATGAATGGGCTTAATGATCCCATCAAAAGACGCAGGGTTTCAGACTGGATAAAAAAGCAAGACCCATCTATTTGCTGTCTACAAGAGACTAGTTTGAGACCTAAGGACAGCCTGAAAATGAAAGGTTGGAGAACCATTTACCATTCAAATGGTCCTCAAAAGAAAGCAGGGGTAGCAATCCTCATATCAGATAAATTAAAGTTTATCCCAAAGACTGTAGTAAGAGATGAAGAGGGCCACTATATCATATTTAAAGGATCTATCCAACAAAAGGACCTAATAATCATGAATATTTATGCTCCGAATGTGGGAGCTGCCAAGTATATCAATCAATTAACAAGCAAAGTTAAAACATACTTAGATAATAATACGCTTATACTGAGAGACTTTAACATGGCGCTTCCTACAAATGACAGATCTTCTAAGCACAACATCTCCAAAGAAACGAGAGCTTTAAATGATACACTGGACCAGATGGATTTCACAGATATTTATAGAACTTTACATCCAAACACAACTGAATACACATTCTTCTCAAGTGCACATGGAACGTTCTCCAGAATAGACCACATACTGGGTCACAAATCAAGTCTTAACTGACACCAAAAGATTGGGATTGTCCCCTGCGTATTTTCAGACCATAATGCTTTGAAACTAGAACTCAATCACAAGAAGAAATTTGGAAGAAATTCAAACGTGGAGGTTAAAGACCATCCTGCTAAAAGATAAAAGGGCCAACCAGGAAATTAGAGATGAATTAAAAAGATTCATGGAAACTAATGAGAATGAAGATACAACTGTTCAAAATCTTTGGAATACAGCAAAAGCAGTCCTGAGAGGGAAATACATCACAATACAAGCATCCCTTAAGACTCTGGAAAAAACTCAAATACACAAGCTAACCTTGCACCTAAAGAAACTGGAGAAAGAACAGCAAATAAAACCTACACCCAACAGAAGAAGAGTTAATAAAGATTCAAGCAGAACTCAATGAAATAGAGACCAGAAGAACTGTGGAACAGATCAACAAAACCAGGAATTGGTTCTTCGAAAGAATTAATAAGATAGATAAACCATTAGCCAGCCTTATTAAAAAACAAAAGATAAAAGACTCTAATTAATAAAATCACGAATGAAAAAGGAAAGATCACCACCAATACCAAGGAAATACAAACGATTTTAAAAACATATCATGAGCAGCTAAATGCCAATAAAGTAGGCAATCTAGAAGCAATGGACGCATTTCTGGTAAACCACAAACTGCCTAAACTGGAACAAGAAGAAATAGAAAACCTGAACAAGCCAATAACCAGGGAGGAAATTGAAGCAGTCATCAAAAACCTCCCATGACACAAAATTCCAGGGCCAGATGGCATCCCAGGGGAATTCTATCAAACGTTAAAAAAAAAAAAAAAACAGTACATATTCTACTAAAGCTGTTCCAAAATACAGAAAGGGATGGAATACTTCCAAACTCATTCTATGAGGCCAGCATCACCTTAATTCCAAAACCAGACAAAGACGCCACCAAAAAGGAGAATTATAGACCAATATCCCCGATGAACACAGATGCAAAAATTCTCAACAAGATACTAGCCAATAGGATCCAACAGTACATTAAGAAGATTATTCACAATGACCAAGTGGGATTTTTCCCCGGGATGCAAGACTGGTTCAACACTTGTAAAGCGATCAACGTGATAGATCATATCAACAAGAGAAAAAACAAGAACCATATGATCCTCTCAATAGATGCGGAGAAAGCATTTGACAAAATACAGCATCCATTCCTGATCATAACTCTTCAGAGTTGTAGGAATAAAGGAAACATTCCTCAGCATCTTAAAAGCCATCTAGTGAAAAGCCCACAGCAAATATCATCCTCAATGGGGAAACATCTGGGAGCCTTTCCCCTAAGATCAGGAACACAACAGGGATGTCCACTCTCACCACTGCTATTCAACATTGTACTAGAAGTCCTAGCCTCAGCAATCAGGCAACAAAAAGAAAAAAAAGGTTTTCAAATTGGCAAAGAAGAAGTCAAACTCTCTCTCTTTGCAGATGACATGATACTGTACAGAGAAAACCCAAAAGACTCCACCCCATGATTGCGAGAACTCATACAGCAATTTGGCAGTGTGGCAGGATACAAAATCAATGCCCAGAAATCAATGGCATTTCTATACACTAACAATGAGACTGAAGAAAGAGAAATTAAGGAGTCAATCCCATTGACAATTGCACCCAAAAGCACAAGATACCTAGGAATAAACCTAACCAAAAGGTAAAGGATCTATACTCTAAAAACTACAGAACACTTCTGAAAGAAATTGAGTAAGACACGAAGAGATGGAAAAATATTCCATGCTCATGAATTGAAAGAATTAATATAGTGAAAATGTCAATGTTACGCTGGGCATGTTACACATTTAATGCATTCTCTATCAAAATACCATGGACTTTCTTCAGAGAGTTGAAACAAATCATCTTAAGATTTGTGTGGAATCAGAAAAGACCCTGAATAACCAGGGGAATATTAAAAAAGAAAAAAGGGAATAGAAGGGAAGGGAGAAGAAATGGGTAGGAAATATCAGAAAGGGAGACAGAACATAAAGACTCCTAACTCTGGGAAATGAACCAGGGGTGGTGGAAGGGGAGGAGGGCAGGGGGTGGGGGTGAATGGGTGACGGGCACTGAGGGTGACACTTGATGGGATGAGCACTGGGTATTATTCTGTATGTTGGCAAATTGAACACCAATAAAAAATAAATTTAGGGATCCCTGGGTGGCGCAGCGGTTTGGCGCCTGCCTTTGGCCCAGGGTGCAATCCTGGAGACCCGGGATCGAATCCCACATCGGGCTCCCAGTGCATGGTGCCTGTTTCTCCCTCTGCCTGTGTCTCTGCCTCTCTCTCTCTCTCTCTCTCTCTCTGTGACTATCATAAATAAAAAAAAATTTTTAAAAAAAGATTAAAAAATAAATTTATTATTAAAAAAAAAAAAAGAAAACCAGAGCCGGGGGCATCTCAATGTCAGATTTCAGGTTGTACTACGAAGCTGTGGTCATCCAGACAGTGTGGTACTGGCACAAAAACAGACACATAGATCAATGGAACAGAATAGAGAATCCGGAAATGGGCTCTCAACTCTATGGTCAACTAATATTCAACAAAGCAGAAAAGACTATCCACTGGAAAAAGGACAGTCTCTTCAAAAAATGGTGCCGGGAAAATTGGACAGCCATGTTCAGAAGAATGAAACTAGACCATTCTCTTACACCATACACAAAGATAAACTCAAAATGGATGAAAGATCTAAATGTGAGACAAGAGTCCATCAAAATCCTAGAGGAGAACACAGGCAACACCCTTTTTGAACTTGGCCACAACAACTTCTTGCAAGATACATCCATAAAGGCAAGGGAAACAAAAGCAAAAATGAATTATTGGGACTTCATCAAGATAAGAAGCTTTTGCACAGCAAAAGAAACAGTCAACAAAACTAAAAGACAACCTACAGAATGGGAGAAGGTATTTGCAAATGACCTATCAGATAAAGGGCTAGTATCCAAGATCTATAAAGAACTTATTAAACTCAACAGCAAAGAAACAAACAATCCAATCATGAAATGGGCAAAAGACATGAAGAGAAATCTCATAGAGGAAGACATAGACATGGCCAACATGCACATGAGAAAATGCTCTGCATCCCTTGCCATCAGGGAAATATAAATCAAAACCACAATGAGATACCACCTCACACCAGTGAGAATGGGGAAAATTAACAAGGCAGGAAACCACAAATGTTGGAGAGGAGGTGGAGAAAGGGGAACCCTCTTGCACTGTTGGTGGGAATGTGAACTGGTGCAGCCACTCTGGAAAACTGTGTGGAGGTTCCTCAAAGAGTTAAAAATAGATCTGTCCTACACCCAGCAATTGCACTGCTGGGGATTTACCCCAAAGATACAGATGCAGTGAAACGCCAGGACACCTGCACCCCAATGTTTATAACAGCAATGTCCACAATAGAAGGAGCCTATGGAAACTGTGGAAGGAGCCTCGGTGTCCATCGAAAGATGAATGGATAAAGAAGATGTGGTCTATGTATACAATGGAATATTCCTCAGCCATTAGAAACAACAAATACCCACCATTTGCTTCGATGTGGATGGAACTGGAGGGTATTATGCTGAGTGAAATAAGTCAATCGGAGAAGGACAAACATTATATGGTCTCATTCATTCGGGGAATATGAAAAATAGTGAAAGGGGATAAAGGGTAAAGGAGAGAAAATGAGTGGGAAATATCAGTGAGGGTAACAGAACCTGAAAGACTCCTAACTCTCAGAAATGAACAAGGGGTAGTGGAAGGGAGATGGGTGGGGGGATGGGGTGACTGGGTGATGGGCACTGAGGGGGGCACTTGACGGGGTGAGCACTGGGCGTTGTGCTATATGTTGGCAAATTGAACTCCAATAAAAAAATATTTTTTTAAAGGATGTGGAGAAAGGAAAGCCTTGTGCACTGTTGATGGGAATGAAAATTGGTGCAGCCACTGTCGAAAACAGTAAGGAGGTTCCTCAGACAATTAAAAATAGAACTACCTTATGATCCAGCAATTACACTTCTGGGTATTTATCTGAAAAACAAACAAACAAACAGGGGCACCTGGGTGTCACAGTTAAATATCCAACTCTTGGTTTCTGCTCAGGTCATGATCTCAGGTTTGTGAGATCGAGCCCCACGTTGGGCTCCGTGGAGTCTGCCTAAGATTCTCTCCCCCTCTCCCACTGGCCCTCCCCTGCTTTCTACAATAAATAAATCTTTTTTAAAAAGTGCTAAGTTGAAAAGATAAATGCACCTTCATGTTCATTGCAGCACTATTTACAGTAGCCAAGACATGTAAACAACCTAAATGTCCATCATGGGATGACACAGATAAGGAAAATGTGGTGTCAGGGAAAAGTCTCTTCAACAAATGGTGTTGGGAAAACAGGACAGCAACCTGCAAAAGGATGAAACTGGACCACTTTATTACACCATACACAGAAATAAATTCAAAATGGATTAAAGACCTAAATGTAAGACCTAAGACTGTAAAAATCCTAGAAGAGAACACAGGCAGTAATTTCTCTGACATTGGCTGTAGCAACTTTTTTCTAGATAGGTCCCCTGCAGAAAGGAAAACAAAACCAAAAATAAACTATTAAGACTACATCAAAATAAAAAGTTTCTGCACAGTGAAGAAACCAACAAAACTAAGACAACTGAACTGAATGGGGAAAGATACTTGCAAAGGACATATCCAATAAAGACTTAGTATTCAAAATATATAATGAACTTGTAAAACTCAAAAGACAAATAATCCAATTAAAAATGGGCAGAAGATATGAATAGACTTTTTTCCAAAAAAGACATCCAGATAGCCAACAGATACTTGAAAAGATGCTCATCATCACTTATCATTAGGGAGGTGCAAATCAAAACTACAACAAGGGATGCCTGGGTGGCTCAACATTGAGCATCTGCCTTTGGCTCAGGGCGTGATCCCGGAGTCCTGGGATAGAGTCCCACGTCGGGCTTCCTGCATGGAGCTTGCTTCTCCCTCTGCCTATGTCTCTACCTCTGTCTCTCTCTCTCTCATGAATAAATAAATAAAATCTTAAAAAACAAAAACTACAATGCCATATCACCTCACACCTGTCAGAATGGCTAAAATCAACAACACAAGAAACAAATAGATGTTGGCGAGGATGTGGAGAAAGGGGAACCCTCCTGCACTGCTGGTGGGAATGCAAACTAGTGCAGACACTCAGGAAAACAGTACGGAGGTTCCTCAAAATGTTAAAAATGGAACTACCTTACAATGAAGCAATCACATTACTGGGTATTTACCCAAAGAATACAAAAACACCAGTTCAAAGGACTACATGCACCCCTGTGTTTATAGCAGCGTTATTTATAATAGCCAAGATATGGAAGCAGCCCGTGTGTCCATCAATTGATGGATGGATAAAGAAGACACACAGCAGAATATTATTCAGCCATAAAAAGAACCAAATCTTGCCATTTGCAGCACATAGATGTAGCTAGAGGGTATTATGCTAAGCAAAATAAGTCATAGAAAGACTAATACCATACAATTTCACTCATATGTGGAATTTAAGAAGCAAAACAAATGAGCAAAGGGAAGAACAAGAGAAAGAGACAAACCAACCAACAGACTCTTAATTATAGAGAACAAACCGTTGGTTATCAGACGGGAGAGGGTCAGGGGATGGGTGAAACAGGTGATTGGGATTAAGGAGGGCACTTGTGATGAGCACCAGGTGATGTATGGAAGTGTTGGTGGGATCCCTGGGTGGCTCAGCAGTTTAGCACCGCCTTCAATCCAGGGCATGATCCTGGAGATCTGGGATCGAGTCCCACATCATGTTCCCTGCATGGAGCCTGCTTTTCTCTCTGCCTGTGTCTCTGCCCGCACCCCCTCCCATCTCTCATGAATAAATAAATACATTTTTTTAAAGGAAAGTGTTGAATCATGATACTGTACACCTGAAACTAATATAACACTGTTAACTGGAATTAAAATAAAAACTTACAAAAAAAGAAAATATGGTATCTAAATGTTTATGTATGTGTGTTTATATATAATTTATATGTTATTATGTATTATGTGTCTTGTATATATATTATATTTATATAGATACATGTATTCATATAATATACATAATGCATATAATATACATACATGTGTATATATAATCCCATGCACATAGTATATACATGCTTATATAATATGTATGGCCCAGTATTATTCAACAATAAAAAAGAATGAAATCTTGCCATTTATGACAATGTGGATAGAACTTGAGGACATTTTACTAAGTGAAATAAGTCAGGCGGAAGAAGATAAATACCCTATGACCTCTTTTATATATTGAATCTTTTAAAAAAAAAAATGAGCTCAGGGGTATAGAAGACTGGTGGTTGCCTGAGGTGGAGAGTTGGTGAGTGAAGGAGGTCAAAAGGTATAAATTTCCAGTTATAAAATATGTCATGAGGATGTTGTATACAGTGTAGTGACTATAATTAACAATACTATATTACATATTGGAAAGTAGCTAGGAGAGGGGCACCTGGGTGCACCTGGCTCAGTCACTTAAGCAACTGCCGTCAGCTCAGGTCGTGATCCCAGGTTCCTCTGATTGAGCCTCACATTGGGGTCCCTGCTCAACGAAGAGTCTGCTTCTTCCTCTCCCTCAGCCCCTCCCCACTCACTCATGCTCTCTCCCTCAGATAAATAGATCAGATCTTTAAAAAAAAAAAAAAAAGAAAGAAAGTAGCTGGAAGAATAAATCTTGAAAGTTCTCATGAGAAAAAAATTTGCACCATGTGTGGTGATGGATAGTAACTGGATTTATTGTGATTATTTTGCACTATATACAAATATGAAGGCATTACACTTGAAATTATTATAGCATCAATTTTTTTAAAAAGGATAGTTCCATGAAAAGTGTGCACCATACGCTCAAGGGTTGCCATTCATATCAGCCTATATTATGGATCTTCCCTGAATGTTTATACGCTTGGTATAGGGGAAAATGATGTCTCATTTAATTAGATTTATTCCATGAATAGTTCTTTGTCCTGCATGCTCAAGTATTGCCATTCAGGGCAGCCCAGGTGGCTCAGTGGTTTAGCACCGCCTTCAGCCCAGGGCATGATCTTGGAGTCCCGGAATCAAGTCCCACGTCGGGCTCCCTGCATGGAGCCCACTTCTCCCTCTGCCTGTGTCTCTGCCTCTCTCTCTCTATCTATCTATCTCTCATGAATAAATAAATGAAATTTTTTTTAAAATATTGCCATTCATACAACAGTCTGGTGGTATGGTTATTTCTGGACTTCTAATATGGTAAACATGGATGTAACTAAGGGCATCATAAAAATGAAATATTCCTTGAACTTCAGGTACACTGCACAACTCACAGGATGCCATTCATATACTATTATGTGTGTATGTGTAATTCTGATCTCCTGAGGTTCATATAGGGGTAAGAGATTACTGAATGAAAGTAGATTTATTCAGGGGCACCTGGTTGGCTCAGTTGGTTAAGCATCTGCCTTCAGCTCAGGAGTCCCACATTGGGCTCCCTGCTCTATGGGGAGTCTACTTCTCCCTCTCCCTCTGCTCCTCCCCCCAGCTTGTGCTGTCTTTCTCAAATAAATAAATAAAATCTTTTTTAAAGGAAGTAGATATATTTGATGCATATATGCATACACTGCACAAATGAATGGATTTCATTGACTATTTGGTCTAGTCTTTGACGTTTTCTAGACTCCTCTATTCTTTTTTTTTAAGATTTTATTTATTTATTTATTTATTCATGAGAGACACACAGAGAGAGAGAGAGAGAGGCAGAGACACAGGCAGAGGGAGAAGCAGGCTCCATGGAGGGAGCCTGATGTGGTTACTCGATCCCAGGTCTCCAGGATCAGGCCCTGGGCTGAAGGCGGCGCTAAACCGCTGAGCCACCTGGGCTGCCCCTAGACGCCTCTCTTCTTAAAGTTGCAAGTAATGCCCACATGAAAGAAGGCTTATTCCATGCATACTTCGGTGCACTGCACACCTGAAGTAGTGCCATTCACTGTCTTACCTACTCCGTGGATATTTATGGGCTCCTCACTTCTTACCGTGGAGGTATGTAATGGCCACAATAAACTAGACTGATTCTCTCTGCTGTTTACTGCACTCCAAACCCATTTAGTACCCTTCATATCCCAGTCTGCACCATGGATCTTTCTGTCCATGCTAATGGAGAGGTATATCTGGGACACACAGAAGTAGATGGAGTTTGTTTACATGCACTGCATAGTCAAGTTATGTGATTCACATCCTAGTCTTTGCCATGGAGTTTTTGGATTCCTGACGTGGTCAATGTGGAAAAAGTGATGGTCACATGAATGTAGACTGGGTCCATGTGGAGCTGTGTGCTCTGCACACTCAAGGGTGCTATTGACATCTCATTTTATGACACGGATCTTTCTGTATCCTCATTGCACAATTGGGAAAGCAAGTGATGGCATGTGAAAGTCAGTTTTTTCCATTTATGCTTGGGTATGCATGAGAAGCAGTTGGTTGAGCTAAGACTTAGAAGCAAAGAAACTAAAAAAAAAAAAAAAACTAAAAAAATAAAAAAATAAAAAAAATTTAAAAAAAGAAGCAAAGAAACTGAACAGGATCATCCTCAGAGGGCCAAGGTCACCAAACTCCACCAGTCTACTTCCATTTGTTATCTTCTCAGGAAAATCAGAAATCTTTTTTGTCTTTTTAACAGTTTTCCACTCCCTTGAAAACATTCCCACTATTTTGGTTTTAATCTGAGGCAAAAATACAATTTCTTAAGCACTTGCCATGTTTGGACACACTACTAAGCCCTTTACATAGTTTATCTCATTTATTCATTTCCATGGTCTCCCAAGTCAGATATTAGTCATATCTCATTTTTTAAAATGAGAAAATTGAGCTTTTTTTCACCCTCTCCACCCCCTTCTCAACACTGCTCTGGCTGCACCTGTCTTGGTCTCAGCTCTGGGCTCCTGCTATGCAAGCACCACCATCCTCTTTCTCCAGCCACCATCACAATCATCTCCTGGGACCTCAACAGCTAGGATGAGGTGTTATCCAACATCTACAAGATCTGGGAGATTACATATGGGCTGTGCCTGGAGGTGGGGGAGAGGATGGTCAGGAGAACAGAGGGTAACGCCGATGCCTCACTCATTGGTGAAATGCCTCCACAGAAGGCCCTGAGGGTGAAGGTTACAGAAAGTACAGTCAGCAGTGGTATAGATACTGTCCTGAACCATCACCTGCAGAAACCAGCTGCACAACAGAAGCCTACAAGAAAGTATGTCAAAGATTACACGAGATCAATCAAAGACAAACTTGAAGAACAGAGGCCAGAAAGAGTAAAACCCTTCATGACCCGGGCTACAGAACAAACCAAGCACATCCTCACTAATTGCAAAAACCTTTATTGATGAAAACATGAACCCAGATGGCAGGGCTGCTCTGCTGGACTATTCTGAGGGTGGTGAGACCCCATATAGGATTTTCTTTAAAGATGGTTTAGAAATGGAAAAATGTTAATGAATTTGGATGTATCACCTGTTGTCATAACTGGCTGCTGTTCCTCATCCATATAACACCAGGACTTTGATGAATGGGACTGAGGTCATCTTGGGCTCTTCATTTATTTTAACATTGATTTATTTGGAGTGGAGGCATTTAAAAAAAAAAAGAAAAAAGAAACATGTCAAGTATGTTGTCTACAAATAAAATACATTTAAACTAAAAAAAATGAGGGGACACCTGGGTGGCTGAGTCTTTTGAACAGCTAACTCTTTTTCTCTGCTCAGGTCATGATTTTGGAGTCGTGTGGTCAAGCCCCACATCGGGCTCTGTGATTAATGGGGAATCTGCTTGATATTCTCTCTCTCTCTCTCTCTCTCTCTCTCTCTCTCTCTCTCTCTCTCCTCTCTCCTCTCTCCCTCCCTCCCCTCCCTCTGCCCTTCCCCCTGATCACGCACTCTTTCCCTCCCTCCCTCTCTCCAATGGGTAAATGGGTCTTCAAGGGAGAAAAATAGACTAAACAAACAAGGAAACTGAGGCACTTAAATGGCTTTTAATAAAGCCAAGATTTAAATTTAGGCCAATCTGAAACCAGAACTCAAAGTACATGATCTTGTTAATACGTCTTTAAACTGTGTTGTCGTTCTACTAATGGTCTTTTGAGCAGAAAAATTTAGCTGCTTCATAAATATTACATTTTGGAAAAATGGAAAGTTCATTGAAGGAAAATGTGAGCCAGAAGATCTCAGACTGTCATGTGTATAAAGTGTTGTATTAATTAATGTGCTCCAGTGGCTGAGATTCCATTCTTTTCAAAAGAGATTAAATTTTAAGATTTAAAAAATTATGATTGTAGCCTGCACTTGGATCTTTGCCTAATATGACAGTCAAGTGTGACTGAAGCATAAAGGGTTTACGCACCCCTCTCAGAGGGAGCTCAGTTCACCTTGTGAAAAGTGAGTTACTGCAGAGGTAAAAAGAATGTGTCTAGAGGAAGCTATTGTAGCCATGTCTTCTTCCTGCTGGGCCTGAGCCTTCATGCAGATCCTGAGACCATATATCAAGACTTTTCTAAAAGCAGCATTATAGGGATGCCTGAGTGGCTCAGAGGTTGAGCGTCTGCCTTTTGCTCAGGGCGTGATCCTGGGATCCAGGATCGAATCTCATGTCGGGCTCCCTGCATGGAGCCTGCTTCTCCTTCTGCCTGTGTCTCTTCCTCTCTTTGTGTGTCTCTTGTGAATAAATAAATAAATAAAATCTTTTTTAAAAAAGCACCATTATATGAATTAATAAGTAAATCATTGAAAAGTGAAATTAAACTGAAATTCCTAGGAAAAGAAAATGAATACTCTAGGACACAATGTAGCTAAATTAGGCCAACATAATTAAGTTCTAGCTTTTAGATCACTCTAGTTTGTCTATCGATGTAGTATTGAATTGCTAACAAATTAGGGATACCTGGTCTTCACCCACAAGCTTCTGTTTATAAACACCAGATATTTCTGATACCACCACTTTTGCTGGGGAGGTTTAATTTTGCCTTGCAGTTCAATAGGATTGGAGTAGTTGGAATATATTCTCAGAGCTGAAGTATTCCTGAACTTCTAGAACAACCAGTAACAAGTACACTTATCTTAAAAGTGAAGTTCAGTGGTGAGCAATTCTATGAATAGTGAATGCCTTTTAACCTACACAATACCACCCTTGACTGATTTTCGTTTTTGGAGTGTCTAGGTTCAGTTCAAAGGATTTCAGCATGAAGTACACAAATAGCAACTTTTTGTATTAATTTATTTTCACCGTGTTTCCCCATTCCTGTGTATATGTGTGTGTACAAACACCAACAATCAATCTTCTTTTAATATAGAAATATAAATAATACCCACAAAAGAAGAGCTATTCTACTTTCCTTAGATGTTTAACTTATTGTTCAAATAAAAGTGTTAACAACTCCATCAAAGTCTAGCTGCCTCAAACCTAAAGATGTCTCCTGAACCTTGGATTTTTTTTTTTTTTCATTTACTCTGTTCCTGAGTCTCTGCTGTGACTTAGTATGGAAACATACACCTTGTTTGGTTTGCAATTTAAAAGAGACAGCTTCTGTCATGATTCCTTTAGAGTTTATGTTAATAATGCATCTTTTGGATTTCTGCTTCTAGCCAAGATGGAGTAACAGGGTCTGGATTTACAGGAACAAAGTTATGAAACAACAGTTTTCAAAACGTTGGATGTTAGGCAATGAAGGACAATCATCCCCAAAAAACAGGAAACATTCTATGTAAGCTTTATGATTGCCCCAGAATATTGAATCCAATAACATATAAAAAGGATACATCATGATCAAGTTGGGTTCACTCAGGAATACAAGGCTGGTTTAACATTTAAAAGTAAAGTGGCATCTGGGTGGCTCAGTGGTTGAGTGCCTGCCTTTGGCTCAGGTCGTGGCTCCAGGGTCCTGGGATCAAGTCTCTCATCAGGCTTCCTGCAGGGAGCCTACTTCTCCCTCTGTCTCTCCCTCTGCCTCTTTCTACATGTCTCTCACAAATAAATAAATAAAATCTTAAAAAAAGAAGTAATCCATAAAGGGGCACCTGAGTGGCTCCGTCGGTTAAGTGTCTGACTTCAGCTCAGGTCATGATCTCAGGGTCCTGGGACAGAGCCCCAAATAGGGCTCCGTGCTCAGTCAGGGAGTGCTTCTCCTTCTCCCCCTACCCCTCACCCTCCACTCCCTACTCCCACTCCCTCTGCCCATCACACCCCACTCATGCACATGTGCACTTTCTCTTTCAAATAAAATATTTTTAAAAGAGTAATCAGTAGGGGATCCCTGGGTGGCTCAGTGGTTTAGTGCCTGCCTTTGGCCTGGGGAGTGATCCTGGAGTCCCAGGAACGAGTCCTGCATCGGGCTCCCTGCATGGAGTCTGCTTCTCCTTCTGCCCCCCCCCTCTCTCTCATGAGTAAATAAATAAAATCTTTTAAAAAAATAATCAGTAAAGACTCAACAAACTAGGAATAGAAGGGAACACTCACAACCTCATAAAAGACATCTATGAAAAAATTGCAACTAACCTTATACAAAATGATGACAGACTAAATGCTTTCTCTCTAACATCAGGAATAAGGCAACGATAGATCCTCTTATCAGTTCTGTTCAAAATTGTACTTGAGGTTGTAACCAGTGCAAGAAAACAAGAGAAACAAAAGGAATTGGAAGGGAAGAATAAAACTGTCTTTATTCACAAATAATATACTTTTTTTTGTAAAAAATATCCTCTGGAATTGCACAAAAGGTACTATAATAAGAGGGTTTAGAAAGCTGCAGAGTCCAATATGCAAGAAATTACATTTCTATATGATAACAATGAAAACTTGGAAATTAAAATTATAAAAATATCATGTATAGGGACACAAGAAATATAAAATAACTATGAAAGAATCAGACAAATATATGTTATACTTGTAGACTGAAATCAGAAAAAACACTGCGTAGGAGCACCAGGGTGGCTCAGTTGGTTAAGCATTCCGCTCAGGTCATGATCCCAGGATCCTAGGATCCAGTCACATGTGAGGCTCCCTGCTCAGTGGGGAGCCTACTTCTCCCTCTGCCTGCTGCTCCCCCTGCTTGCGCGTGCTCTCTCATTCTCTCGCTGTCAAATAAATAAAATCTTTTTTAAAAAGGAAAAAGGAAAAGTTAACAACTTACCAAATAAACATATGCCAGCCCTATGATTCAATTGTTCCTCTTCTACTTACTTGCCCAATGAAAGAAAAATAAAAGCTTATATCCAAACAAAGACTTTTTTAAATTTTGTATTTATTTATAAGAAACACAGAGAGAGAATCACAGATATAAGCAGAGAGAGAAGCAGGCTTCCCGCCGGGAGCCCGATGAGGGACTCGATCCCAGGACCCTAGGACCACGCCCTGAACCAAAGGCAGACGCTTAACCACTTAGCCACCCAGGTACCCTCCACACAATGACTTGTATGCAAATGTCCATAGCCGCTTTACCTGTAATTATCAAATACTAGAAATATTCCAAATGTGCATCAATGAATGAACTTAAACAATTATGATGTATCATGAGGTGGAATACTATTAATAAGAAAAGCAGGGCATCTGGCTGACTCAGTGGATAGAACATGCAACTCTTGATCTCGGGCTTGAGTTCTAGCCCCATGTTGAGTGTGGACATGACTTAAAAATAAAATCTTTTGGGCAGCCCAGGTGGCTCAGCAGTTTAGCACTGCCTTTGGCCCAGGGCGTGATCCTGGAGACCTGGGATCGAGTCCCACGTCGGGCTCCCTGCATGGAGCCTGCTTCTCCCTCTGCCATTCTCTCTCTCTCTCTCTCTCTCTCTCTCTCATGAATAAAAATAAATTAAAAAAATAAAAAATAAAATCTTTTTTTAAGGTTTTATTTATTTGAGAGAGAGAGAGAGAGCAGGAGCAGAGGGAGAGGGAGAAGCAGTTTTCCTGATGAACAGGGAGCCCGATGCAGGACTCGATCTCAGGAACCTGAGATCACTACCTGAGCGGAAAGCAGATGCTTAACCAACTGAGCCACCCAAGCGCCCCCAAAATAAAATCTTAAAAAAATAAACCAATAAAGAAGAATGGGCTAGTGGTACATACAGCAACAAGGATGAATCTCAAAATACTTTTTCTGTATTAAAAAAGCCAAACGGAAATGAGTATTCCTGCATGATTCCACTTAGATAATATATAAAACTCTGAAACACACAAACTGATCAAGAGCAACAAAAAAAAAACATACCAGTGGTTGCTTGGGTAAAGGGGATGAAAAGTACAGGAGGGATGTGAAGAAGCTTTTGGGAGTGAAATATTCTTTATCTAGATCGTGGTGATGTGTATATATCTATCAAAAGTCATCAGATTGTACACTTTACATGTGTGAAGTTCACTGTTAATTACAGCTCAGTAAAACTACTTAATTATTTTTTCTTCTGTAGCAAATTAGCTTGCTGTATCTTTTTACAAAGATTTATTTATTTGAGAGAGAGAGAGAGCACAAGCAAGGGGAGGAACAGAGGGAGAGGGAGATAAGCAGACTCGACTCAGGCTTGATCCAAGGACCCTGAGATCATGATCTGAGTTGAAACCACAAGTCAGATGCCCAACTGACTGAGCCACCAAGGCACCCCTTGCTTGCTGTATTCTAAAAGATAGATGATCACTGTTACATTTGGTGCTTTGGTATCACACTACAAAAGACTTAGAAGTATTGAACAGAATGAGAAACATGGTCAAAGGGCAGCTGCCTTGTGGGTTAAAAGAATGTAAAAATAACTTCAGTCATCTGAGAGGTTAGTACAGAAAGGGGAAGCAATTTTAGAGATGCTAATTATTCCTCATTTCATAAATTATTTCTACATGTATTTTGTTCCTGACCTGTTTTGTTCCTTGATGTTAAAGTTATTTTAAACTTAAAATTTAAAAGACAAACAAACACACACATTTCATTGAGGGAAGAGATTGCAATCACTGTGACCAGTTACTATCAGATACTGTGGCATGGTTTGTAATATAAATTGGGGTGAGAGAAGGCAAAAAAATTTTAAGGTAATAAGACAAGGGTATTACTTTTCAATAAATAAAAGTCAAACACGTATTAGAGAGGAAAATGGATTTCTCTTTCTTTTATAGACAGAACTATGGAAGAAAATTTTTGTGAAGACAAGATGTATTTGACTTTAAATTCTTTTTTTTAGATTTTATTTATTTATTCATGAGAGACACAGAGAAAGAGAGAGAGGCAGAGACACAGGCAGAGGGAGAAGCAGGCTCCATGCAGGGAGCCCAACGCAGGACTCGATCCCGAGGCTCCAGGATCAGGCCCTGGACTGAAGGTGGCGCTAAACCACTGAGCCCCCCGGGGTTCCCCCGACTTTAAATTCTTTAGATGATCAGGGGCACCTAGGAGGCTCAGTCAGTTAAGTGTCTGACTCCTGATTTCAGCTCAGGTCATGATTTCAGGTAATAAGATGGAGCCCCTTAATGGATTCTGGGCTGGGCAAGGAGCCTGCTTAAGATTAAGATTAAGATTCTCCTTCTCTCCCTCTGCTCCTCCCCCTAGCCATCGAAAAGAATGAAATCTTGCCAGTTGCAATGATGTGGATGGAGCTAGAGAGTATTATGCTAAGCAAAATAAGTCAGAGAAAGACAAATACCTTATGATTTCACTCATAGGTGGAATTTAAGAAACAAAACAAATGAGTGAAGGGGGAAAAAAAGAGGCAAACCAAGAAACAGACTAGAGGGGACGGGGTTGGGGAGATGGGTGAAACAGATGATGAGGATTACGGAGTGCCCTTGTCGTGATGAGCACCAGGTGTTTTATGGAAGTGTCGCATCACTATATTGTACCTCTGAAACTGATGTTACACTGTATGTTAACTAACTGGAATTTAAAAACTTTTTTAAAAGGTAAAAAGGGGACGCCTAGGTGGCTCAGTGGTTGAGCGTCTGCCTTTAGCTCAGGTCATGATCCCAGGGTCCTGGAATCGAGTCCCACATCGAGCTCCTTGCAGGGAGCCTGCTTCTCCTTCTGCCTATGTCTCTGTGTCTCTCATGATTAAATAAATAAAATGTTTTTAAAAATAAAATAAAAAGGTAAAGAGAATTCTATAGAAGATAGGAATAGAAGATACAGAGGCTTCAAAACCCCTAGACTCAACATAGAGTGCCCAAGGAAGTTACCCCTCCCTGAAAGCTGAAATCCAGATCTTTTGGAGAAGTCAGGGTCATGACTAACTGGATGACAGAGAAGTCATTGTGGTGTCACAGCAGCAGAATTTGCTGGAAATCCACTGATAACTTGCTGGAGAAAATCTGTTCCTCTAGGGTTCCTGGGAAGCTGTTCACAGGGAGGTGTGTCACAAGAGGCGCGCTGCTATAAAACCACTCAAGATGGGTGCCAAGGGAAGCTTCTGGATGATGGATGCTGCCAGCTTCGGTGCCCTGTGGGACCTGTGTGCTGAAGAAGTGGCACTAGTAAAGCCCAGCATCTAAATGAGCCTGCTGAGCAAGCATATCAGACCATGATGTGAAATCCTTTCCTCCTGCAATGGCTCTTCAAACACCTCTTACAAAGTTTGACACTGCAGCTAGCAGAGACAATTTAAAGGGTTCTGACCCATTTTCCCACTGCAGGTGAAAAAGGGTAAATTTGAACCTGAGAGTCAAGGAAGCAATAACTGGCACAGGAATTGCACAAAATGATGAAGGCCTGGGAGGTGACCGTATAGCACAGCTCACATGTGCCCACAAGGTTCTGAGAAACAAAGGAGCTGAGTGCTGGTCCTCCTCAGCCCTCCAGCCATGGGGTTTTGGATCAGCTACTATCTCTCTGCAGATACAGTTTAATATATGCTTTGTGTCCTACTTGTATTCCCTTCAGAAAACTATGGTGGGGCACCTGGGTGGCTCAGTCTGCTAAACATCCGACTCTTGGTTTTGACCCAGGTCGTGATCTCAGGGTCATGAGATCGAGCTCCTACTCTGGCTCCACATTCAGCATTGAGTCTACTTGAGATTCTCTCTCCCTCTCCCTCTGCCCCTCCCACTAATGTGTGCTCTCTCTAAAAGAAATCAATCTTTTTTAAAAGAAAGAAAGAAAACAATGGTGTCTCAGGCAGGAAGGAATATCCTCATCTTCCATGTTCTTCAGCTCTCACTGGCTGTATTTATAATGTGGCTTACTAGGGGCCGACAAGGGTTTACCAAAAAGTGATGGCTTGAGCAGACTAGCAGTATTGTCATTTACCCGGCTTACCCTTCCCCAGCAGGCAACCAAAAAGAAAAGAAAGGGAAATGTCAGAAACATTTATTAAGTATTCTTTACCACATAAGCATTTGTATAAACTCTATACCTATACGGATATATTTTATACACGTACATTTTACAGCAGAGGCATCTGAAAATTAGTAACTTGTCCATGTGGCAGAGCTGTGACTCCTACCTTCTGATTCCAGTTCCAGAGTTCAGTTCACTAATCCACGTGGAATACTGGCTCCCCATAAAAATCGCCAAGACAATTTGTTGATAAGACAAAGCTGAGTTTATTCTTACTGCAGTAAAAGAGAGCAACCTTGACAGAATTTTGGGTGGGGAGGAGAAACCAAGCTGTTATGAGATATTCGAGTCTAGCTTCAGGAAGGCCTTTCAGGGGAGAGTCTTAGGATTAGGTAAGGATGGTGATGTAATAATTTAGGATGGGTGACTATGAGGTGAGGATTTTTAAGGCAAAGAATTCAGAGTCTGGAGGAATAATGTATCGTTCAGGAAGTTCCCAGAATGAGCAATAAAGTTATTTGCAACTATTATCTTATTGAGCAAGAGCCTAGCTGAGACAGCAAGTTAAGGTGAAGACAGCAAAGTATGAAGTAATAAAGTCACATTAATGAGGTAACAGTAAGCTCTGTCGCTGTATATGGTTTGGGTTGTCATCCATAAAGGTTTCTCTTTTCTCCGTCTCAATGCTCAAATTTAAGCATGATGTATGACAAGTTATTCTGTTAGTGGAATGATCATTAACCAATTTCAATATTAAGACCACTCAGCATAATGACTAACTCTTACGTAGTCCTTTCTATGTGCTCTTTATATCCTACTCATTGAAATCATTGTGACTCTATGAAGTAGGTAGTATTTTCATCCACATTGTATAGACGGCAAAGTGATGCACAGAGAGGTCAAGTAACTTACTCCAGTTTACAATGCATGAGGCAATTGAGCTGGAATTTGAATCCAGGCAGTCTAACTCCAAAGTCCTTTTGAGGACCTAATTAGTATACTAATTATTCCATGTTAGGGGTTTACGGTTACTGCTCCTTCAATTCATCTGTAATTCAAATCATTCAGATCAGAGAGGTGATTCAGATTAATCTATTGCCCAAGGTCATCTAGTTAATAAGTTATGGCCTTCAAACTAAGTTTGCAGACTTCCTCACCTGAGTAATTATTTTCCCCATCACCTCCCTCCAATTTGTCCTCCCACAGCTACCTCTTGATCTCCAAAGAACAATGAACACAGATGCCTGGGTGCCTCAGCGGTTGAACGTCTGCCTTTAGGCTCAGGTCGTGATCCCGGGGTCCTGGGATCCAGTCCCACACTGGGCTCCCCGCAGGGAGCCTGCTTCTCCCTCTGCCTGTGTCTCTGCCTCTCTCTCTGTCTCTTATGAATAAATAAATAAAATCTTAAAAAAAATAAAAAAGAACAATTAACAAATCCATTAAATATTGTCCGACAAAGACAAAATACACCCAAGAAAGCGAATTCTGTATTGTTAGGGATCTCTGCAAGTTAGAGCACGGATTGAATTCTGATTGCTTCTGTAAAATAGAATAAGAAAAAAAAAGAATTTTCATGTTCTCATGGCTTTGGAATAGCTTCACTAAATGACTTTCGTTAAAAGGAGTGAGTGAAAGTAACAATCTTTGTCTTAGAACAAATATTTAACTTTTATAATAGAAATGTAAACAGAGCAATGATTTCTGATTTCTCAATATGTTCTCTTGCTGAAGGACATTTAACTAGTTGTGACCTATAGTTAGGATAAGTGTAGTGCAAACTTAAAATTCCCAACAGTAAGGACACACAAATAGGAAAGGTAAGCCTTGAGTGAAATCTTATTTGGCAAAGAGCACGGCACCAGTGAATTTCTAATGCTAAAGATTTTTTTGCCATTAACTCGGGAACTAAAGCTTTATGGAAGTCACTAGGGCTGACCTTCTCCTATCCTTTAACAGGATAAAACTCTTGTCTCTTTTAGTTGATGGGCCCTTTCTTCGGACTCTAGAGTTGATGGACAAGTTGCTAGATAGTCTGAGCGCCGGGGGAAAACCAATAGGCGTGCAACTTACAGACCATTGCCAATAAAAATGTAACCTTTCTTTGTTGTGCATTTCACAAGCAGATTACATAACCTTTTGGGGATATGTCATCACCACCAATAGCATTTTTTTAATTTAAGTTCTTATTTTAATTCCAGTTAGGGAACGTACAAAAATATGGAACTTTTTGCAAATTTGCCTGTCATCCTTACATGGGTGCCATGCTCATCTCTATATCGTTCCAATTTTAGTTTATGTGCTGCTGAAGGGAGCATGACAGCAAGCATATTTAAATAACAGATGCTAGGGCACCTGTGTGGGTTAGTTGGTTAAGCATCTGCCTTTGGCTCAGGTCATGATCCCAGAATCCTGGAATCGAGCCCCACATTGCGCTCCCTGCTCAATGGGGAGCCTGCTTCTCCCTCTCCCTCTGTCTGATGCTACCCTTTGCTTGTGCTTACTCTCTCTCTCTCTCTCTCTCGATCTCTCTCTTTCTCTCCTCTCCCCTATCAAATGAATAAATAAAATCTTAAAAAAAAAAAACATGTTAACTGTGCAAGGCTTTTTGGTAAGTGTACTTTGATTTGGGCTTTGTTTCTTCCCTTCTTTCCTCATGGCAAATGGGGGTGGGGGTAATGAGAGAGAGAGAGGCAGGGGTAACAGGAATGTTCTAGTGGGCCCACTTGGAGAAAGGCACGCAGGTGCTTCCTGTTCGTTCCCCCAGCCCAACACACACACCCACATTGTAGAAAGAGCCCCATGTGGATGAAAGAAGCTCTTTATGTTGCCTTAAAAATGACAGTAGGGATCCCTGGGTGGTGCAGCGGTTTGGCGCCTGCCTTTGGCCCAGGGCGCGATCCTGGAGACCCAGGATCGAATCCCACGTCGGGCTCCTGGTGCATGGAGCCTGCTTCTCCCTCTGCCTGTGTCTCTGCCTCTCTCTCTCTCTCTCTCTGTATGACTATCATAAATAAATAAAAATTTAAAAAAAAATGACACAGTAATTATGTGTTTCTCAGTTGCCTCTCCCTAGATTTACATGCCCAAAGCCATGCAAAATTTCCACTCCTTAAGCCACCCTCTTCATCCCCTAATCTCTTGATATCATTTCCTTGTGAATCAACCACTGTGGAGGCTGTCACCTGGTTTCTAATATAGCTCGCCTTTAAACCAAATTAAAAAAAAAAAACAGTACACTGGAGAAAAACTGCACATCAATGAGCAAGTGAATATTTGCTAAGAGACTGTGATGAGCCCACAGCTTTCCCTGATTCCAAGTAGATCCTATACAGGAAGTGCCCTCCCAAGCAGGAGACTCTCACCCTGTTCTTTACTGAAGAGGGACTCTCCCGTGTGGGACAGCCACCTCAGCCTTGACACTTTGCCCATCCCTCTGAAATGCAACAAATCAGTATTTTGTCCCCACTTTAAAGAGTGAAACATCTGGAACTGGGAGGCCAAAGATAAATCCTTAAGTTCTGGTTTAGTGGCTTAGAAGATACCACTTCTCTAAGTTGATAGCTCTTGTTCATGATTAATCTCTCCCATTTTTAAAAAAGATTTTATTTATTTATTCATGAGAGACCCAGAAACATAGGCAGAGGGACAAGCAGGCTCCCTGTGGGGAGCGTGATGTGGGACTCGATCCCAGGACTCTGGGATCACGACCTGAGCCAAAGGCACATGCTCAACCGCTGAGCCACCCAGGTGCTCAGAATTTGTATTTCAAGTCAAATTGCATTCTCCGTTTCTTTTCCTACCTGAACCTAAAGAGCAGATCTTGTGTGCGTGTGTCTGTGTGCGTGTCACGGGTATACACCTCAAAAACGTGTTAACTCACACCATTTGTCAGTGAAGAGTGATGAGAAACGTTTCAGCAAGGGTTCTTGGGAGCATTAGGAGTTTCTCATGAAGCATGTGGAGCATGGAGTACTGCGGTGACATATTTTCCCCCTAGGAATGTGATCCCATTGGTGGATAAAGGACTCCACAAAAGAGCAAAAGCACTGATGCCGACATAGGGCCAGCAAATACATCTTAGAAATTTTAAATGGGGGAGGGGAGATCAAGGGTTTGAGCAATTGGGAGTCCTCTTTGCTTCCAGGCTCAACACAGACACAAAACCAACTTAACAGGTTTTCCTTGAGGCAAAACTAGACATACCGTCAGCTTGAGATTATAAAGCCACATTCATCCTCTCCAGATACCAGCGTTCCAGCTCCTCTGGCTCACCTTGGGACCATCCTGTGTAATCCCAGGAGTGGCCGTTGCCCTGACATTCTATGGTAGACCAAATACTGGTCGTCCTCAAATGTCCATGTCCTGACCTCTGGGGTCTTCACATAGGTATCCATACATGGCAAAAAGGAATTGGGGTTGGGGGTTGAATTAAGACTGCTAATCAGTTGACATCCTAATAGGGAAATTCTCCTAGATAATCTGGTGGGCTCAGTGTAATCAAGAGAGTCATTAAAAAATGGGAAAAAAGACTGTCAGAATGATGCCATGTAAGAAAGATTGGACTAGCCTTGCCCACCTTGAAAATGGCCTGAGTCAAGGAATGCCAGGGGCCTCTGCGAGCTGGAAAGAGCAAGAACACAGATTCTCCCCTGTGGAGCCCCGAGGAGAAATACAGCCTTGACAGCAGCTTGATTTAAGCTCAGTGAGATCCGTTTTGTACTTCTGACCTCAGAACCGTAAGGTAATAAATGTGTGTGGCTTTAAGCCACTAGGTTTGTGGTGATTTGTTACAGCAGCCATAGGGAATTAAAACAGGGCCCATGTGACTTCTTAGCAATATTTTTCACGTATTTTTTTTTACTTTATTAAAGTATTGGATTTATTATTGGATTGGATTTTTTACTCAAAAACGAGGTTTTCTGTCCTTCCTCACCAATCCTATCTAAGGTTATAATGTAATATGCATTCTTCCCCAGGTTTTTTTTTTTTTTTTTTTTTTTTTTTTCCCCAGGTTTTTTAATGAAAACTTTCACTTTGCAACTTAATCTCTTTCGCTTAAAATTCTATGGATGTTTTTCCAGGTCCGTTCAGATGTAACTTAATATAAAAGTTAAATGTTTATTCTTTTGATCAGAGCAATATAAAGAAAATTTACAGAAAAGGATAAACTTGGGGCGGCCCAGGTGGCTCAGCGGTTTAGCGCCACCTTCGGTCCAAGGCCTGACCCTGGAGACCCCGGATCGAGTCCCACGTCAGTCTCCCTGCATGGAGCCTTCTCCCTCTGCCTGTGTCTCTGCCTCTCTCTCTCTCTCTGTGTCTCTCATGAATAAATAAATAAAATCTTTAAAAATAAAAAACAAAGGATAAACTTGAGCCAAGAAACATAAAGAAAAAAATATTAACCCATGATTCTACAATCTGTGTAAAGTCTGCTGATAATTGTAAAATATCATTAATAGATATTAATAGGGAGAAAATCCATACTGTGTGGATTAGTTCAAGATATTAAGTAAGAGCCTCCCTCTTTTCCTTCGTGAATATTTGTTCAAAGGCAACTACTACTCAAGGCTTCTTGTGTTTTCTTTTAGATTTTGGATATATGTGCGTGTTTGGGTATGTGTCTATCCCACACATATCGGAGACCATTCATGATTGTGTACCTTGCTCTTTTCTTCTTAATTTATGCTATAGATCTTTCCCAATGTGACATACACAGTCTCTTTTTTAGTGGTCTTATTCTGTCTGAAGGCCATTTCCAATTTATTTGACCAGCTTCCAATTAATAAATGTGTTAGTGATTTTTTTCCTCTATAATAATGTTGTAACGAACATCCTTTTGAACACACTTTGAAGAACTTTTACAAGTATACACCTAGGGTACATTCCTAGCAGTGGAATTTCTGGAAGCATTTAAATGATTGTTGGCTATTGCCAAACTGCCCTCCAGAAATCACTATCACTTGACACTTCCTCCAACACAATATGGCAATGCCCATTTCCCCCAACTCTCACCATCACTGGATACCATCATATATTTTTATTACTAACAGTATAAGTGATGCATAGCATTTTATTATTTTGATTTTCATTTCTTTAATTATGAACAGGGTTAAGGTAATGATACTTCTGACATTGAGTTGCTCTGCTTGATGATTCACATGTTCATTTGGAGGACTGACAAATCTGTTTATGACAAAATAAGTACTGTTTGTGTATCACCTAAAAATTAATTTGCAACTGACGAGTTCTGTGACTTCGAGCAAATCTCCTTGGGCCTTAGTGTCCTCATTCTCACAATTAGGTTGAACCAGACAATCTCCAAGAATATACCTAGTTCCAAGTCTACAAGTTGAGTTGATAGAAGAATAAAGAATCAGGGGCACCTGGCTGGCTCAGTCAGTATAGAACATGTGACTCTTCATCTCAGGGTTGTGAGTTTGAGCCCCATGTTGGGTGTAAAGATTACTTAAAAAATAATAATTTTTTAATAAAGGATCTAAGGGTATCACAATTACAAACAGTAAATGTCTGAGTCCATTTGAGCTGTTATAATGAAATACCATAGACTGGGTAGTTTATTTTAAAAATTTATTTCTCACACTTCTGAAGACTGGGAAGTCCAAAATCAAGGCACCAAGATTCATTGTCTGGTAAGAGCCCACTTCCTGGTTCATATGTCCTCTCACTAAAACCTCACAGGGCAAGAGGAACAAGGGAGCTCTCTGGGGACTTTTACAATGGCCCTAGTCCCATTTATGAGGGCACCACCCTCATGACATAATAACCTCCCAAAGGCCTTGCCTCCAAACACCATCACAATGGGGATTAGGTTTCAACATGTGAATTTGGGAGGCAGAAACATTTGGCCTATAGCAACAAATGAGCCACAATGTATGGATGTTAAAAAAATAAGAAGAAGAATGCACAACCCCAGGGAAGAATCTTATTTATCCCTGACTTTTTAAATGTATTTTCATATTTTTATGTTTTAACTTTCTAGTTAAATGGTAGAGAGTCAAACCAAAATGTTTAAATGAAGGGAGAAACCTTCATTTAAAAATTATTTCTTGGGGGCAGCCCAGGTGGCTCAGTGGTTTACCGCAGCCTTCAGTCCAGGGTGTGATCCTGGAGACTCGGATCGAGTCCCATGTCGGGCTCCCTGCATGGAGCCTGCTTGTGTCTCTGCTTCTCTGTGTCTCTCATGAATGAATAAATAAATAAAATGTTTTTTAAAAATAATAAATAAAAAATAAAAATTATTTCTTGGGATGCCTGGATAGCTCAGTGGTTGAGGGTCTGCTTTGGCTCAGGTCATGATCCCGGGGTCCTGGGATCGAGTCCCACATCGGGCTCCCCACAGGGAGCCTGCTTCTGTCTCTGCCTATGTCTGTGTCTCTCTCTGTGTTTCTCATGAATAAATAAATATAATCTTTAAGATAAATAAATAAATAAAAATCTCAAAATATATAAAAATTATTTCTTATTTATCAACAAGGTCCTTTCCAAATCTGTGGCTTACACTATGAATTTTATAAGGCTATTATGAGCATTGTTCAACCATATCAATTGTTTATTTATGTAACATAATTTTATGTATTTACTTCCACATATCTATATGATCCTAACATATGTCATTTCTAATGGGAACATTAATTCATTGCCCAAACATATCACAGTTTGCCTAAAAATTTCTCCACGGTGGTTTTTCAGAAGCTTTCCAATTTTGACAAGAATTCTATTAACCAAGTGTAAAAATAGCTTTTTTTCACACAACCCTGTCAACAATGACCTGTTTAAGTTGATTTATTTTTACTAATTAAATACAGTTAAGATGACACCTCATAGTTGCTCTAATTCACACAACTTGAAATTCTTCTGGAAGCTTAGCTTCCAGAACCTTTTGTGGGGTTTTGGGGTTTTTTTAAGATTTCATTTATTTATTCATGAGAGACACAGGGAGAGGCCAGAGACACAGGCAGAGGGAGAAGCAGGCTCCCTGCAGGGAGCCCGATGTGGGACTGGATCCCAGGAGCCCGGGATCACGACCTGAACCAAAGGCAGACGCTCAACCACTGAGCCACCCAGGTGTCCCTGGAAGCTTAGCTTTTGAATAACATTTGATATATTTCTTCTACATAACTATACATTCATATTCTTTGACCATGCTTCCGTTAGAAAGTAGTTACTGCATTTATAAACCAATGTCTCTCTTGCTTACGTATTTTGGGGGTAAAATTTCTGTTCCTACACATCAGTTACAAGTATCTCTCTCACTCAGCTGTTTTCATTTGATTATTCATTGTTATGGGAAAACATTTCACTTCTTTTTTAACATTTCACTTCTTATTGTATCTATTTTACCATAGGTATTTTTATTAATTTAATTCTCAAAAAATTATCTCCCAAGGGATGCCTGGGTGGCTCAGCAGTTGAGAGCCTCCCTTCGGCCCAGGGCGTGATCCTAGGGTCCCAGGATTGAGTCCCACATCGAGCTCCCTGCATGCTTCTCTCTCTGCATATGTCTCTGCCTCTCTGTGTGTCTTTCATAAATAAATAAAATCTTTTAAAAAAAATGATCTCCCTTCTACAACTGACTTAAGATCTGTGATTCCACATTCTTCTAGCTTTGTGGATGGCTTTTTAATATTTAACTCTTTAATTTGAAATATTTAGGCATGACACAGGTGGTTTCTGTACATTTATTTTTCTCCATTTTCATATTTATTTTCTTTTTTAAGTATTTTATTTATTTGAGAGAGAGACTGAGCAAGCACGAGTGCAGGGCAGAGGGAAAGGGAGAAGCAGGCTCTTGATTGAGTGGTGAGCCCAATGCAGGGCTTGATCCCAGGACCCTGGGACCATGACCTGAGCCAAAGGCAAACGCTTAACCGACTAAGCCACCCAGGCGCCCCCCTATTCATTTTCTTTAATACATTTTTAGTGATGCATTTTTATTATTTTGTGTCACTTGATGTACCATATATTGACATCTTAAAAATGTTAGTAGTCTACTCTTTATTGCTACTGTACTTTATCATTATATTTTCTCTACTTAAGATAGTACCAGAAAATTATGACAATCGTTTAAAGTTTGGCAGAGTAAATCCTACACTATTATCTTTTCATCTAAGAATATTGCTTGGTTGCATGTTTTTCCCTGAGAAGTTTACAGATAGTCAAGTTCTCTTAAGTACTCTGTCTGGATTTTAATTGCTAATAAATTAAATCTATAAATTGTGAAATACCTTTTTTATTATATTCTCTCCCCAAACAAGAGCATACATGTATTTCTTCTTGTGTTCAGGATCCTCGTTTCTGCTGTTAAAGATGCCCAATCCTTTTTTATAATTACAGATGTTCCTTATCAGATTAGTACTACACAGTTAATGTTTTTTATTATCCTCGACATTTCTGAAGCATGGGTCATGCAGACTCTGTTTTCACCAACAAGTCACTTAACACAGCAGTTTCCCATCCATTATCTCATTTGCGACTCACACCAACAATGTGAGACAGGTCAAGTTCCAGACTTGTGACTTCAGAGATGAACATGTGTAAGAAGTAAGCCCAAGGTCACTGAGCCAATAACTGCTGAAAATAAGTCTCAAGCTCCAATTCAGAAGTCTCTCCATCTCTTTTTTGGATTGCATTAAGAAAACAGTGAAGGGAAAAAAAAGAAAACAGTGAAGGGGCACCTGGGTGGCTCAGTCAGTCAAGTGTCTGCCTTTGGCTCAGGTCATGATCCCAGGTCCTGGGATCGAACCCTATGGGGCTCCCTGCTCAGGAGGGAGCCTGCTTCTCCCTCTCCCTCTACCTGCCCCTCCCCCTGCTTGTACTCTCACTCACTCTCACTCTCTCTCTCTCCCTCTGTCAAATAAATAAAATCTTTTAAAAAAAAATTTTTTTGTATATTTTTTATTGGAGTTCGATTTGCCAACACATAGTATAACACCCAGTGCTCACCCCATCAAGTGCCCCCCTCAGTGCCCGTCACTCAGTCACCCCCCCATCTTCCCACCCACCTCCCCTTCCACTACCCCTTGTTCGCTTCCCAGAGTTAGGAGTCTCTCGTGTTCTGTCTCCCTTTCTGATATTTCCCACTCATTTTTTCTCCTTTCCCCTCCATTCCCTTTCACTATTTTTTATATTCCCCAAATGAATGAGACCATATAATGTTTGTCCTTCTCCGATTGATTTACTTCACTCAGCAAAATACCCTCCAATTCCATCCACGTTGAAGCAAATGGTGGGTATTTGTCGTTTCTAGTGGCTGAGTAATATTCCATTGTATACATAGACCACAGCTTCTTTATCCATTCATCTGTCGATGGGCACCCAGGCTCCTTCCACAGTTTGGCTATTGTGGACATTGCTGCTATAAACATTGGGGTGCAGGTGTCTCGGTTTTTAAAAAAAAAAATTAACACAGAAAATGAGGAGTGATCTCCAAGTTTTCTTCCAACACATATATACTGTCATCCAGGGCTGTTAATTAGGGAAGCAACTTACATTTAATTTAAGGTACAATATTCATACTTGATCATTGCAGTTTCCATCTTTTACTGATGGTGGCAGTGGTTGTCTCCGTAGACACCAGAACTTTTGGACTTAGAACAATACAGTTAAACAGATTTCACAAAACCTTTATTAGGTCTACTACATGTTGTATATGGCATGTATATGTTGTGTAAGTGGAAATGTAGCGTAACATTGTTTTATGTCAGAATATAGTAATAGCCTCTTTTTTTTTTTTTTTTTTTAAGTGCACCATGGGGATGTCACTGGCCCTGAGGTCAGAATTCCTGTCAGGTGATTTGTGCAATTCCAAACCAATTCTTTTCACTAGAATGTTACGACATTGCTGTTGGCTGCCATCACTGAGTCCACGTCAGTTCTCTAAGTAGGTTAGAGGTCATCCTGCACATATATATCCTGCACATATACACTTTTTTATTGCCTACATGAACTTTTCGTTATTTTTAAAGATTTTATTTACTTACTTTTAGAGCAAGAGTGAGGGAAGGCACAGAGGGAGAGAATATCTAAGCAGACTCCCCACTGAGCACAGAGCCCATGATGGGGCTCAATCCCATGACCCATGAGATCAGGACCTGAGCTGAAACCAAGAATCAGGTGCTCAACCGACTGAGCCACTTAGGGGTCCCAGCAGTGTGAACCTTTAAAAGTAGAGTTCATGGACGGGAATAAGACACTCTGGTCTACCTAGGAGACGCAGGATTTTGTATACTTTCATAAGCAGAGGTAGTCTTGGGCAAAAACTGTGAAGGTTATGTCATTTATCCTCCAGCTCCTATCTTTTCTTCCAGATCCTCTCCTTGACCTTTTGCCCAGTTTTTTCCTATCAGGAGGAACCGGATCTGAGAGGCAAAATGTAGAGGAAAGAGCATAGCTTTGGCATCAAAAAAACCCTCTGTTGTCATTCCTACTCTGCTATTTTGAATTTAATTGACCCTAAATTGGACCTGGTTTCCTCACTTATAAATGGGGATGAATGATAGCTTATGAAGGTTGCCAGAAAATAAAACAAATAGGGAAGTATTTATGTAATTTATACATTTAGGTTATTAATATACCAGGATCTGAGCCTAAATATTTTATGCATTGCTCCTTACAGCAATTTATGAATAACCCCCAGGGTCTTTGCATGTGCTGCTGGCTGTGCTAGATGACATCTGCCTTTAACCCTCAGGATTCAGATTCTAGAAGGATGGTTAGAATTTCCCTCTTTGAGGCTCCAATAGCACTTATGCTTACTTCTCTTTGGTCTTTTAAAAAATATTTATTTCTTTATTTGAGAGAGAGACAGAGACAGAGATAGTGACAGAGAGCACGAGTGGGAGGAGAGGGAGAAGCAGGCTCCCCACTGAGCAGGGAGCCCAACACGAGACTCAATCCCAGGACCCCAGGATCATGACCTGAGCCATACTGAGCCACCCAGGAGCCCCTTCTCTTTGGTCTTTACCACATGTTGCAATTCCCGTTTACCTATCTATATCTCCCTCTAGACAAACTAGAGTCTTTTGGGAGCAGACACCTTGAGGACATGCATTTTTAAAGGTCCAGATAAAATATAGGATGACCAAGAGATAACTAATATGCAGGGAACAGGAGGGAAAGAATGGATAAAACAAGTATATGTGAAAATGAGAATACATGACAGACTATGAGATGTACTCTGGGAGGTAAAGTAGGAATAGGTCATATGTCCTTAAGGGATCCACTTCATGGAAGAAGTGGAACTGGAAAAAGGCTTTGAAGGATGAGAAAAATTTGACCGGCAAACACTGAAGAGACAGTGTCCTAGATGGTGGGAGCAGTACAGTCAAAGGCACAGAAGGAGCAGGATATCTTTGGGGGACTGGACAGCACCATTGGCAGAGGTAGATTACAGATGGGGAAGTTGTGGGGGGCGGTGCAATTGGAAAGGTAAGCAGGAGCTTACTCTGAATTCGGAGATGAGGAAGTTGAAAGAGTTCCCACTGCTGCTTGGCCCTTGTGCATTCCTTCCCCTAAGTGCTCAGAACAAGCTCCTCCCCCATTTCTTCTAACACTTCCAGTCAAGCCACAGCCTCCTTGCTACTCTTAGAAACTAGCTTACATCAGGAGCCTCTTCTGGGACAATCAGAGTAAACTCTGCTAGTGATATACTTTCTTTGCCTTTTCCTCCTACCATCAGTTTGGCATCCAAAAACCTCTGTTGTCATCCTTACTTGCTGAGTCTTCCAACTTTGTCACCCTGATTGAAATAATCAGAATCAAAAAAATAAAATAAAATAAAAAATAAAAAAATCAGAATCTATGAACATCAGACTGCTCTGATTTTTTTAATGGTTACATGATTTCGACATGATCCATACATGACAAACAGATAAGGTAAAACGCAACAAATCACCAGTTGAGTGACTTGGACCAGTGGTATGGGGGGTTGGGTGCAGGAAGCAGTGGGCTTACAAGACAAAAAAACAGCATGAGCTAGCAGGATCATTCCATGGGTTTCTTTTTTTCTTGCCATGCCCTAAGGACCTTCAATAACCCTGCATCTCTGACCCTAGCCAAGTCTGACCAAAGCAGACCTTCTGGGGCCTGAAGTAGTCTTACCCTGTTAGTCTTGGGCCAGTGCTTGCCTGTTATCCTAACATCTTGCCTCTGACCTCTTCAATGTTGGCCAGACGTATGACTGTATATTTGTGTTGCTTTCTCAATGTGCACAGCAATTTGCTCATTTCGGGGAGTACAACTCTTCCCTGAACAACCTGGGAAGGTTCAGCCTCTCTTCTGTAGGACCATTACATGGCGTCAAGATTGCAGCTATAGCACCATATTGGATCTTCTGGAAGAATAGTTTTTATCCAGAGCAAGCCACTATCCACCATCTCTCTTTACCACTAAGCCACCCAGGGATCCCTCCACCATCTCTCTTTAAACAGCCATTCTGATTACTGACAATCTGAGAAGCCATTCCTATAGTAAATTAATTACTCTAGTCCTTAGAGTCTTCTCTTCCAGCTTTTCACCATTCATCACCACCACTACCATCTTTGTTGAGCCACAGATGAGTGTATCAAAGACATGAAAAAGGGAAAAGTGTACTAGGTTGCCTGGCTGGCCCCAATTTTTCACCCCTAACCAGCAGGCAGACACTTGCCATAGTCTCATCCCGGGTGGAGTGAATTTTCCTGCAACTCGACTTTGAGCTCAGCCACGTAACTTGCTTTGGTGAATGATATCTGGAAGGAAGGGCCACTGACAGTTTCGAGCCTAGGCCTTAATGGGCCTTGCGCATTTCCATTTGTTCTCTTGCACTTATAATATCACCATTAGATGAACGTACCTAAGAACAAGCCATCTCGACCAAGAAAAACAAAGAACACACATGGAGCAGAACCACCCTATCTAATACACAATGCCTGATGGGATACAGGGACACCCCAGCTGCCACATCCTGAAGCAGTGACATCCAGCCTGAGCCTGGCCTTGATCAATAGAACTTCAGCCAAACAGCAGATGCACAAAGACTTCCTGCCTACCCTAAATGTCCTGTGTCACCACTGCTGACCAGACCAGGGTGACCACTTGATAAAAGGGAAGCAAAAGGTAAATGAGACAAGCCAACCAAAGCATCTTTTTGAGGGTTTGTACATGGAAACAAATTGTAATCAGTAAGGGAACAGAGTCAGGTAAACTCAGAGTGTGAGGTGTCATTTAGAGCCCTGGGCAACTTGATAAATAAACAGAGAAAGGCAGTCTTGAGAGTGAAGTAAGAAAATGGCACATGTTCAGAGTTTCAGAGAAGAGTCCCTGAAAGACCAAAACAAAAAGATGGTTAGAGTTATACTCAGTTCCCAGATGCCTCCAGCACCAGCAGACACAAAGCCAGGTTGAGCTGCAGGTCTCATGTCTAAGAAGTTGTCAATTGTGTCATCACAACCATTTCTCATCTCCCACTCAGCATGTGCACATGCACACACACAAAAGCACACAAAGAGTTTTTAGCTAGCTTAAATGGATTTTGTTCCTTGTAACTAAATAAATGGACTAAGGGGGCACCTGGGTGGCTCAGTGGTTGAAAATCTGCCTTTGACTCAGGTTGTGAACCCGGGGTCCCAGGATCAAGTCCCACATCAGGCTCCCTGCACAGAGCCTGCTTCTCCCTCTGCCTATATCTCTCCCTCTGTGTCTCTCATGAATAAATAAATAAAATCTTGAAGAAAAAAAAGAACTGGACTAAGATATTTTCCATAGTGGAAGAAGGGGAAAGAAGAGCAACCAGTTGTGTGGTCACATTCCCTCACATGATAGAAAACCACCCTGACTACAGGTGGGACCATGTATCCTGTACCTTTTGCTGCATAAGGAACCATCTTCAAGTTTAAGGGTGTTGAACAAAAAAATATTTTGCTCACAATTTTGTGGATTGTAATGACTGGGATACTTGGGACATTTGTGATGGCTCTTCTGGTCTTGTCTGGCTGGGCTGACATGGGATGTTCTAGGATGGCCTCACATGTCTACTGATTGTTAAGCTGTTTTTCTAGTAGGGCCTTAGTGGCAACGATTTGTCTCTCCTCTGTGGCGGTCTCTCATCCTCCAACAAGCTAGTCTAGGCTGCCCTATACGGTGGTTTGAAGATGACCAAAGAAGAAGCAAAAGAGCAGTAGCCTAAATGAGGAAGTTTAAGTCTCTGCTCATGTCATAGTTACTAGTGCCCCTTAGCCAGAACAAATCACTTGGAGTATACACCCAGGGCGATGGAAACAAAGCAAGGGGTTACATACAGGGTGGAGTGAACACTTTGGAAGCTCTTATTGCAACAACACAGCAAAACTATAGTAGAGAGGGAGGAAGAAAGGAGTACTGCCAAGAAGGGCCTGTGTGCAAGGGCCAAAAGCCAGGGGAGTGGTATTTTTAAGGGAATGAATCTAAGAAAGCCTCTGGTTTGCTGTAACTTGATCTGTATACCTCTGGAAGAGTACAAAACTTTAATTCAGGGACTTATTACTCTACATTCATGGAAACATTGATCTAAATAGTTATAAAACAGGGGCGCCTGGGTGGCTCAGAAGGTTAAGTGTCTGCCTTCAGCTCAGGCCATGATCTCAGGGTCCTGGGATGGAGTCCCACTTTGGGTTGTCTGCTCAGTGGGGAGTCTGTTTCTCTCTCCCTCTCCCTCTGCCCCTCCTTGCCGCTCTTTCTCTCTCTCTTTCAAATAAACAAATAAATAACATCTTTAAAAATAAATAAATAGTTATAAAATACACCCTAAGCATCTGTAGTATTTCACCCTCGCTGGGATGCCTAACCTCCCTTTCTTCCTTTAGAAAAGCATTTCAGTTGAATTAAACAGGGGGAAAATATCAAAAGATTGAAAATAAAGTGTTTCCTGAATACAATTGATGTAATAAGTTCTCTTACACTTGATAGCAAAGAAGGCTCCCAAATAATAAACATAATTATGAGGGGGGGGTGCTATTCTGTTGCAAACACTTCACAGGATGGGGAGGTACCACCTGAGGCACCAAACCCTTACTTGATGTGGAGCTTGTCCCTTTATGTATCATAACCATATAGCTGTGTGTCATAAGTTAAAAGTGATCATTCTGTTCCTTATTCCTGAACATGTATGCAAGTCTGGGCATCCATATCTAAGAGGTTGGCCGACTGGAAACCTCCAAAGGTCATAGCAGTAGGGACTCTATCACCTGTGTCATATGCAGGCATCTCAAAGGGTCTAAACATAGGCACTAGATCACAGCAAGTTCTCTTAGCTAGGCAGAGATGTCATATCACCCCATCCAGAAGAAGAAGAAGCCATGAAAGGAGAACCATGCAAATTTATGTTTTCCTCATTGTACAAATGCTAATTGACAAACAAGTTAATTCTCCTTTAACCATGTTCCTCTTGCTATGTTGCCTAACTACAAACCAACAATTGTGACATCACCATCACTTCCAGGCAGAGAAAATTTCCATTCGTAGACTGCAGTATCATTCACCAACAACTAGGGAAAAGGACATGCAGGGGAGTGGAAAAGCTAAGGTATACAGCATTTGAAAATGGAAGTTCAAAGTGTATGTGAAAGTTTTCTGAAGAGCAGGGATTGGCAGACCAACTGGTTTTATTCTATTTTGTTAAAAGATTTTATTTTTAAGTAATAAACCGTAGGGCTCAAACTTAGAACCCTGAGATCAAGAGTCACATGGTCCACCGACTGAGCCAGCCAACGCCCAAAGCGTCCAACTGTTTTTATTTTTAAAGATGTTATTTATTTATTCATGAGACACACAGAGAAAGGCAGAGACATAGGCAGAGGGAGAAGCAGGCTCTCCTCAGGGAGCTGGAAGAGGGACTCAATCCCAGGACCTCAGGATCATGACACGAGCTGAAGGCATATGTTCAACCACTGAGCCACCTAGGTGCCCCACCAACTGTTTTTAAAAGGAGAAAAACACCTCTGTTCCCCATAAGTTGTGATTTCACGTGTGCCAATATTTTACAAGATTTTAAAATAACCTTTAAAAAAATTAAACGTGTAAGCTTATTTAAATACAACCAAATGGATTCTAATAAAATTTATTTTATCATTAGTGAGAAAATAGGCCAACACAAGCCATGTGGTCAAAAATAAAGAAGGTCAAGATCAGAGAATCAAAATGCCAATGGGAGGGAAACAGGAGATTTCTCAACCCAGGAAATGAATGCCCAGTAATGCACAGTCAGCCAAGGGAGACAAGTAGAGGACAGAACCATTCACATATGTTGAAACTATCTCTACAGTTTTTAAAAATAGACTTTATTTTTTAAAGATTTATTTCTTTGAAAGAGAAAGAGCACGAGTGGGAAAGGAGAGAGACCAGCAGACTTTGTGCTGAGCGCAGCGCCTGACACAGGGCTCCATCTCACAACCCTGAGATCATGATCTGAGCCCAAACCAAGAGTTGATAGCTAACGACTGTGCCACCCAGCCGCCCTAAAATCGACTTAATTTTTAGAGCAGGTTTTAGTTTCACAGGAAATTTGAGCAGAATTTTCTTCATTTTCTTCAGCTGTAATCATAAATACCCTCTGCCCCCAGAGCCACAGCCTCCTCCATCATCCATATCCTCCACCAGAGGAGTCCTTTCATTACAACTGATGAACCTATATTGACATATCACCCAGAGTCCATAGTTTACATTAGGGTTCACTCACAGTGTTTGTATTCTCTGGGTTTAGACAAATGTATAATGACATGTATCCACCATTATAGCATCATACAGAGTTGTTTCATTGCACTAAAAATCCTGTGTACTTCACCTATTCATCGCTCAGGCTCCCACACACACCCCCAAACAACCCCCTGGCAAGCACTGATCTGGCTCTCTCCGTGGTTCTCCCTTTGCCAAATTGTCATTTAGGTAGAATCCTACTGTAAGCAGCCTTTTCAGTTTGGTTTCTTTCACTTAATAGTACACATTTAAGTTTCCTCCATGTCTTTTCATGGCTTGATAGCTCATTTCCTTTTGGCCCTGAATAATAGTCCATTGTCTGAATGGACTACAATTAATCCATTCACCTACTGAAAGACATCTTGCTTGCTTCTAAGTTTGGCAATTATGAATAAAGCTGCTATAAGCATCTGGTGCAGGTTTTATGTGGACATAAGTGTTCAACTCCTTTGGGTAAATACTAAGCAGCACGATTACTGGACCATGTGGTAAGAGTATGTTTAGTTTTGTAAGAAACTACCAAACTGGGGATCCCTGGGTGGCTCAGCGGTTTGGCACCTGCCATCAGCCCAAGGCCTGATCCTGGAGTCCCAGGATCGAGTCCCAC
The DNA here is from genome assembly GCF_018345385.1 of Vulpes lagopus. NCBI lineage: Eukaryota > Metazoa > Chordata > Mammalia > Carnivora > Canidae > Vulpes > Vulpes lagopus. Next base: position 25,815,346 of record NC_054848.1, read on the forward strand.
ATCGGGCTCCCTGCATGGAGCCTGCTTCTCCCTCTGCCTGTGTCTGCCTCTCTCTCTATCTGTGTCTTTCATGAATAAATAAATAAAATCTTTAAAAAAAAAAAAGAAACTACCAAACTGTCTTCCAAAGTGGCTGCACCATTTTGCATTCCCACCAGCAATGAATGAGAGTCCCTGTTGCTCCACACCCTTGCCAGCGTTTAGTGTTTCTCTATAGTTTTTAATTCTTCATTCTCTAACACAGAGAGAATGGTGATAAAGACCCAGGTTTCATGCACTGTGGTGAGGAACGGGGATTTTGGAGAATGGAGTATAAAATATATAGTAGAAAACTATGAAAAAAGACCACAGGGGCACCTGGCCGGCTCAGTTGGTAGAGCAGAAACTATTGATTTCAGGGTCATGAGTTCAAGCCCCATGTTGGGTGCAGAGCTTACTTTAAAAAATAAAATTAAAAATACCACAACTTTTTTTTCCAGTGATGGCCTAATTATTTATATATATACAATATTATATATTTTTTATAATTATAATTATATATTATATAATATTTATGTTTACAGTATCTTTGGGAAAAGAGCACTATTGACTCATTGTAGGTTGACTTAGACTCTGACTTCTCCTTTTTTTCATCAATTCATAAGATAAACATGTGTACCTTACCACTTGGTGACCAATTTCATACATTTAAGTGACCTTGGACAAGTGACCCAGATCCTTGCCTTTATTTTCTTCAGCTGTAATAAATGGAGTCGAGCTAGACAATTTGAAAAGTTCTTCCCAGTCCTTTAATTTTAAGAGATTACACCTGTAAAAAAAAAATTACACCTGTATGTTTCTTTACAAATAAGAAGTGCCCCCAAAGATACGTGATTTCAATGGATGTTTCCAAAGGCGGGAGAGTTTCCCATTAAAAAGGCAATGAATGGGCAGCCCAGGTGACTCAGCAGTTTAGCGCAGCCTTCAGCCCAGGGCCTGATCCTGAAAACCTGGTATTGAGTCCCATGTCAGGCTCCCTGCATGGAGCCTGCTTCCCTGTCTGCCTTTGTCTCTGCCTCTCTCTCTTTCTCTGTGTCTCTCATGAATAAATAAATAAAATATTTAAAAATAAAAAAATAAAAACGCAATGAATGTACTTAAATGAGGATTGTCTGTGCTCTTCCCTCATGTGCCATTCCTAAATGATAAATGATACATTTTCTTCCGAAATTTTTCCTAATCATGTTTAAATATGGAGCCTAAACAAGAAATCATCAAAACCAACTCTAGATAACTCAAGCTACTTAAATTGCTTGCCTAAAGTGCCTTGGTGTTCACCTCTGGGTTTCTCTGGTGGAAACAGATTGCCAGTGAAAATCCATCTTGCCTATCATGATTAACCATGCTACTTGTAGAGTGTGTTCACGCTTCCTCCCATCCACGTCAATAACATTTGCCCTATTTGACAAACTAGCAAAAGGAAGCCAGGGGAGAAAATTAGTTACTCAAGGTCATGAAGATCAAGTATTGAATGGCAGAGCCAAGATCAGACCAAGATCCTTAGCTTTCCCAATCCAGTTTCCTCCACTGCTTTACTTTCAGACCTGAACTGGGTGGCAGGGCAAGCAAGGTGGAGCAGCATCCTGCCTTCTTCCTTTTGTGTTTATTTTTCCTTCTTTTCCTGGCTTCCCTTCCCTCAGACTGCTATAAAAGGGCATCAGGCCTGATGTCAGTCAGGAGACTGAAAATTTTTTTTTTAATTTTTTTATTTATTTATTTATTAGTCACACACACACACACACACACAGAGAGAGAGAGAGAGAGAGAGAGAGAGAGAGAGAGGCAGAGACACAGGCAGAGGGAGAAGCAGGCTCCATGCACTGGGAGCCCGATGTGGGATTCGATCCCGGGTCTCCAGGATCGCGCCCTGGGCCAAAGGCAGGCGCTAAACCGCTGCGCCACCCAGGGATCCCAGGAGACTGAAATTTTAGTCCTGCTTCTGTCACAGAAGGCTGGCTGGCCTCAGACAAGTCACTTAGGCTCTCGGGGCTCACGTGTCCATTGTTACTTCCAACTCTGCCTCAGTAACAGTATGAAAAATGAAATCAGACCATCTATTGGTGGGGGTCCCTGGGTGGCTCAGCGGTTTAGTGCCTGCCTTTGCTCAGGGCATGATCCTGGAGTCCCGGGATTGAGTCCCGTGTCAGGCTCCCTGCATGGAGCCTGCTTCTCCCTCTGCCTGTGTCTCTGCCTCTGTGTGTGTGTGTCTCTCATGAGTAAATAAATAAATTTTTTTAAAAGTATCTATTGGCTGATTTTTACATTCATGTAAATTTGAGTTTTCAGGGTGCAGCTAGGGTTTGAACAGTTGAGAAAGAGCAGGCAAATGGGAGTCATTCCATCTGGGTAAGAGGAAATAGGACTAGGAGACTCAGAGTAAATATTTAAGGTGTGGAGATTAGATAAGGAGAGCTAGACTCTTCTATTTAAGACCCTTGCCTTTGACCTTCCCTGATCGCCAAGAGGGAGCTTAGATGTGTGTGATTCCTGAAAGCTGAAATATTTTGGCCTCTCAGTTTTGTTTTGGTGAAAGGAATCAGGATGTGAAATTCAGACTGCTATGGGAACCACAGGATCAATATATTTAAGAATCTCTCATGTACATCTAGCCCCACTTATTCTGAAATGTTTGAATTCTGATCCCATCATATTGGTAAATAATTTGCTGTCCTCTTAGAAACTGAGAGTCAAAAGTGTGTGAAAGTTGGAACATGATCAGCCACTTTTTTTTTTTTTCTGGATCGATGGAGTAGGTTTGGTGGCTTTTTACTGCCTCTTAGAATCAAGGAAATCCTTATCTATATCATTTAATTAATGCCTTTCATGGTGTTTAGAGGCAAGTTAGCCTACTTCCTTTACATTTGCCTGAATGCCTGTCTGTGTCTTCTTCCAGGAAATTCAGAAATACTGATTCAACTGCCCTCTTCTCCTAAGGAGGCCAGCTTATCAGTAGTTATTAAGTCCAGCATTTGTATAAGCAGGCCTCATGCGGAATACCAGAGCCTGACATCTACACAGAGTTTGGAAAATTTCCTTCCAGAGCAAGTGTGGTTAAACTATAAACACAGAGATAGACAGGAGAGTGTGATGCAGAGTAAGGGCTAGAGTGGAAAAAAATAGAAATGATGTTCCAGAACACTGAGAGATTAGGGGAAAGGATGGAAAGAAATGAAAGAGGGCCATTAGAAACGACAAATACCCACCATTTGCTTCGAAGTGGATGGAACTGGAAGGTATTATGCTGAGTGAAATAAGTCAATCAGAGAAGGACAAACATTATATGGTCTCATTCATTTGGGGAATATTAAAAATAGTGAAAGGGAATAAAGGGGAAAGAAGAGAAAATGAGTGGGAAATATCAGAGAGGGAGACAGAACATGAGAGACTCCTGACTCTGGGAAATGAACAAGGGGTGGTGGAAAGGGAGGTGGGTGAGGGGTGGGGGTGACTGGGTGACGGGCACTGAGGGGGGGCGCTTGATGGGATGAGCACTGGGTGTTATGCTATATGTTGGCAAATTGAACTCCAATAAAATGAAATTTTAAAAAAGAAAAGAAATGAGAGAGGGACAATATTAGAGTGCTTTTGAAATTGACAGCATGGTGGTTTACATAATTTTAGTGACTTTCAATCAGTATCTTTTAAAAATTAGGGAATTGTATAAAATTTCAGGACACAAGAGACTTCAGTTCGAAGCTTCATTTTTCTTCCAACTGAGGAACTGTTGTACTGGACCAGAGGTGGCAATTCTTTTACAAGCAATTGCTCATAAAATTTCAACAGAACAAATGGCATTCAGATTATATGAGGACAGTGAAGTGAATTAATACATACAAGGAACAGTTGTGTTTGACAGCGCCGATAAAATAATAAATACAATAGTAATCAGAAGCAGCTCCACCAGTCAGCACCAAAATACTGGGTTTTTTTCTTTGTTTAAATCATGTAATTATGGCTTGCTTCTTTCCCATAAAACCCTCCTGGTTTCCCCACATGAGCAGACATTTTTCCCACTCCTCTGGAATCTGTGCACCTGAATTGCAATTGTGAGATCACAAATAAAAGTCTGTCTTCTTTTTCAGTTTTGCCTCCTTTTCTCAGTTGACGGAAACGGCATCAGAACATCATGGAATCCAAAGCGATGCACAACTCTGATTCTAGGACTGCCGTTGAATTCAAACATGGTACCTGCCTGAGCAAGCAGCTCAGAGTTCTTTTGGTGAGTTCTCTTAGTTCTGAATCTCTCTGTTTCCATAATTTTTTAAAGTAGGCTGTATGCCCAATGTGGGCTGGAACTCACAACCTCAAGATCAGGAGTCACATGCTCTACCCATTAAGCCAGCCAGGAACACCATCCTCGCCCCAACCTTCCTCTTTTTGGTTGAGGCTCAGGTCCATGTTTGGGGTGTCTTTCCCATGTCCCATGTGGGCTTTTGTCTGTCTGTCTGAACTACAGTTACTCTCTTTTGTCTGGTAAATACTAAGTGGGGTCTTTGATTTGGAAAATTGCTGTGGGACAGCAACCCTCCTGGGACCCCAGCTAGGTGTATGTTATGGGTCCATATCTTCTAAATTTCTGTCTTGTTGGATCAATCTTATTTGTTATTATAGTGGCCACTCCGGAGATCTTTTGAGATTCCAAAATTAGTTTATTTGCATGCACAATTGGAAAAAGAAAAGAGAACCAAGCAGCTTGAGTAGGAAGCATAATTCACTTGGTATTTGGAGGCCTCTGAAAAATTAAATGATTCTAAACTTGCTTCCTTACACAAAAATAACTAAACTTTCTTTTTTTTTTTTTTTAAAGATATTTTTTTTTAATTTTTATTTATTTATGATAGTCACAGAGAGAGAGAGAGGCAAAGACACAGGCAGAGGGAGAAGCAGGCTCCATGCACTGGGAGCCTGATGTGGGATTCGATCCCGGGTCTCCAGGATCGCACCCTGGGCCAAAGGCAGGCGCCAAACCGCTGCGCCACCCAGGGATCCCCAATAACTAAACTTTCTAAAGCCAACTCTGACCTCCCTCAGAGATGATCTGTTCCAAAAAAGTTTATGAGAAACTGATACTTCTCTGTTGCTCTTCCTCTACATTCTCCCTCCTGCTCTCCACCTGTATATCCTAGGATATTTTTTAAAGATTTATTTATTCATTTTGGTTTTTTTTTTAATTTTTATTTATTTATGATAGTCACAGAGAGAGAGAGAGGCAGAGACACAGGCAGAGGGAAAAGGCAGGCTCCATGCACCGGGAACCTGATGTGGGATTCGATCCAGGGTCTCCAGGATTGCGCCCTGGGCCAAAGGCCAGCGCCAAACCGCTGCGCCACCCAGGGATCCCTATTTATTCATTTTGAAAGAGAGAGAGAGAGCATGAGCGGTAGAGGCAGAGAGAAAAGATCTCAAGCAGACTCCCTGCTGAGCGCAGAGCGCAACACTGGGCTCCATGTGTGAGTCCATATCACTACCCTGAAATCACAACCTGAGCCAAATCGAAGAGTCAGACAGTTAAATAACTGTACCACCCAGGCTGTCCTGTATATCCTAGTTTTACAGAACTTCCATTCTATAATTTCAAACTGGAGTTTCCTCTGGACCCTTCAGTCATCCAAACTCCTTCTAAATTTATAACTAATGGAGGGTCTAAGACTTCATCAGTCATTTATACTCCTTGGACCAAGGCAGGCTTGTGAGCCACTACCAAGGACTTTCCCAATGCCCTTGAAGAACCCTCCAGGATTTGCTAAGGAATTCATTTTAGTTATTCTGACCTATAAACCTGGTAATTCTGACCTTTATCAACTTATACATATGCTTGTAAGTGAGGGGACTATAAGCAAGGCGATGAATGGAAAAAGCAGGCTGGACAAAGCCTTTTGATGATTTTTCTAAGTGAAAAGCTATATGGACTACTGAAACATTAATTACTAAAACATATGCTTATTTACTTTTGACTTCCTATTACAGAGAAACTAAAGATATTTAGGTCTGTTGGTAAATGTTTTGTGCAATACTGAGAAATTTACTACAAGAAGGTCTATGTTTCTAAAAATTATGAAATGTATTAATAAATTTGCCAGTCTAAAGAATGCTGGTATAGCAGTACCTAGCTGGCTCAGTCAGTGGAGCGTGCAACTCTTGATCTCGGGGTTGTGAGTTCAAGCCTCACATTGGGTGTAGAGATTGCTTAAAAATAAAATCTTAAAAAAAAAAAGAGGGGCACCTGGCTGGCTCAGTTGGTAGAGCATTTGACTCTTGCTCTCAGGGTCATGGGTTTAAGCCCCACACTGAGGGTAGAGATTACTTTAAAAAAATAAAAAAATAAAACTTTTTTTTAAAAAAATGCTGGTATAATGGTCCACAACTGTTTACTTTTTATTTTTCATTAGAAATTAAGGTTTCCAGAGGCGCCTGGGTGGTTCAGTCAGTTAAGTATATAACTCTTGATTTGGGCTCAGGTCATGATTTCAGGGTCCTGAGATAGAACTTCATGTCCAATTCCTCACTGGGCGTAGATAGAATCTACTTAAGATTCTTTCTCTCCTCTCTCTCTGCCCCCACTCCCCCACCGCCCACCCCTCACTCCATCTAAAAAAAAAAAAAAAAAAAGAAAGAAAGAAATTAAGGTTTCCTGGAGTGCCTGGCTGGTTCAATTGGTAGAGCCTGTGACTTTTGATCTCAGGATCATGTGTTTGAGCCCCACATTGAGTGTGGAATTGCTTAAGAAAGAAAAATAAGGTTTCTACTAAATATAATTTAAGCTACTGGAAATAATAAGGAAATATTTCCACATGCCAGGAAAGTGAGGTGTTATGTATATGGTAAGAAAAGATATGAGAAATGGAGATGTGTTTTTTTGTTGAGGGAAAATTAAGTAGTTTTGTCCTAAAGCAATACTGCTTTAAAGAAGGAAAACAAAAACAAGGACAAAATCTAAATCTAAGGATGAACATTGTGGAATGTTCATGAAAAAGGAATCTTCAAAAAAAATTTTATGCATGGTCAGGACTACATTTGGAATGAATGAGCTTTAATGTCAAAGGTACGTATTGTACGTATGTACAAGATTAGACTTGGTTTCCTCTCGCTGTTAAAACAACAAAGTTTTCTTAGATTATTGATCCATTCTTGATAAGAAATTGTAAACAAAGGTTTTTCTTTGTCTCTGATATAATCTAGGTAAGTAAACCGAAGTTTCAATGTTTTGTCTTTATCAGGTGTTTGATTACTAAAGGAAACTAAATCTTCTCAATATTAAAAGAGCTAAGTTTTGCAAATAAACCTATATTTGCCTTAGAATCTTTTATTGTCATCTTGGGTAATAAATAAAAGAGTATTAAGTTTTGTAATTATCTGTGATCCTATTTAGGCATATGCTTGAAAAACTTCTGATATATTTAACAGACTTCTTCAAATTCTAATTCTAAATGAAGTGTTTTTGAACAAATTGTCAAATTACCAAAACATTGTCAGATATGTGATGATAACCCTTCTTAGGTTATATTGTATGGGTGAGTTGGTAGTAATATAACTGCTCAAGAAATAATAGGAAATTCCTAAAGTTTCAATATGTCCTGGTACAATGTTATCACCTCTAATTCAAATTATTAAAGTGTGCGTGTCACAGAAATAACCACATTTCTTTGTCAAGTGCATTGTGATGGACTCTCCTCGGACCATGGCCATTTTGAGTCTTTTGTCATTTAAAGTTCTTGTGTTATATATACTTGATGCTCTTGCAAATGTGTTTCAGTTTCAAGGAGATTCATGGAAGGGACTCTTGACAAATACAGGTTTCTGCTGATCTTAAGATCAGAAAATCGAACTGGATAAGAATTCCTGTCAGTAGTACAAAACCTGAAATCAAACAACAAGAATTAATAACATGGGCCTGGGGATGCCTGGGTGGCTCAGTTGTTGAGCATCTGCCTTCAGCTCAGAGCGTGATCCTGGAGACCAGGGATCAAGTCCCACATCGGGCTCCCTGCATGGAGCCTGCTTCTCCCTCTGCCTGTGTCTCTGCCTCTCTCTGTGTCTCTCATGAATAAATAAATAAAATTAAAAAAAATAATAACATGGGCCTGAATAAACTGAGGAACATGATTGTTGTTTTTATGACTCTTGTTTGAAATGTTGCTGATTTTCTAATGTTTGCTCTTCCAGATTTAAGGAAACTTTCTCTCTTAAGCTATCTACAACTTACTGAAATTTGATAAAATATTCCTTTGTAAACAAATATGAAACATTTGTCTTTTTCTCCCTATCGGATCCCTCCAGAGTTTAGAAGCTCTCAGTGAATATTCCTATTTTCACGGCAATTATAGTTATTTGCAAAATTGAGTAAGAATCTGCTCTCCTTGTAACAGAACATCATTGCAAATATTGGTTATATTACCCAGGCTTTGACTGGAGTGTTATATTTGAGAGAGAAGTGCATAGACTCAGATATAACTAATTTCATGGAGCCAATGAAGCCCCTTGGAAAAATAAGCCTGATACTTTGCTTACAGGGTTCCCAGCAGCCTTACCAGGTGAGCAAGGAAGGTCACTTCTTGGCAGGCACAGGAACCTCAGGATATTTGGGGGTCCTCAAGAAGAGAGGATTCACCCAAGTCCATAGCTATAAATTACACACAATTCTGATGGCAAGTGTTTGGGTTGGCTTCTTAGCTTGGAGAAGCTGTTGAAAGTTCAATCTAAAATCCTTATGAGGGATCCCTGGGTGGCGCAGCGGTTTGGCGCCTGCCTTTGGCCCAGGGCGCGATCCTGGAGACCGGGATCGAATCCCATGTCGGGCTCCCTGCACGGAGCCTGCTTCTCCCTCTGCCTGTGTCTCTGCCCCTCTCTCTCTTTGTGACTATCATAAATAAATAAATTTAAAAAAAAAAAATAAAATAAAATCCTTATGAGGGGGATCCCTGGGTGGCGCAGCGGTTTGGCGCCTGCCTTTGGCCCAGGGCGCGATCCTGGAGACCCGGGATCGAATCCCACATCGGGCTCCCGGTGCATGGAGCCTGCTTCTCCCTCTGCCTGTGTCTCTGCCTCTCTCTCTCTCTCTGTGACTATCATAAATAAATAAATAAATAATTTTAAAAAAATAAAATAAAATCCTTATGAGGGACACCTGGGTGGCTCAGCGGTTGAGCGTCTGCCTTTGGCTCAGGTTGTGATCCTGGAGTCCTGGGACCAAGTCCCACATCAGGCTCCCTGCATGGAGCCTGCTTCTCCCTCTGCCGGTGTCTCTGCCTCTCTGTCTCTCATGAGTAAATAAATAAATCTTTGAAAAATAAATAAAATCCTTATGAAAAGTTACAGCAAAGCAGACTTAAAAGAAGCTATATAATCAATCACTATTCTTGCTACACTTTTGAAGATCAGGCCAAGGTGTTAAAATTGGACTTATTTACAAACAAATTAGTATTCATTTGGTTATCTTTAGTGGATGTGAGGGTGATTTTAGAGAATGCTAAAAAAGAAAACCCAAACTGAATGAACCTAAGTATCTAATGGGTTTTATTAAAAGATTCGTGAATCAAGCAGCATCCCATCCAGCAAATTGGGGGCAGTTTGAGAAATTGTACAAAACGGAAGGTGTTTTTAGGAAGGAGGGTGGTGCTGGAAAGTTATTAGTAAAAGAAAAGGATTGTTCCAGGCAAGGTCACTTTCCCTTGGGGGAAGCAGCAGGGGGTCTTATCATGCAGGTAACCTCATCCTCCTTTGAGTGATGAAGAGGACCCAAGTGACAGACTCTTTGGCGCTGATAAGGAAGATTCCTGACTGACCAGTTCAAATTACATTTCTGGGTTTGCAACAACGTGGATGGAACTAGAGGGTATTATTCTAAGCGAAATAAGTCAGTCAGAGAAAGACAATGATATGATCTCACTCATATGTGGAATTTAAGAAACAAAACAGAGGATCATAGGGGAAGGGAGGGGAAAATATGAAATCAGAGCGGGAGAGAAACCATAAGAGATTCCTAATCATAGGAAACACATTGAGGGTCGCTGAAGGGGACGGTGGGGAGGGAGGGGGTAACTGGGTGATGGGCATTGAGGGCACCTGATGTAATGAACAGGGGTGTTATAGAAGACTGATAAATCAGTGACCCATACCTCTGAAACTAGTGATATATGTTAACTAATTGAGTTTAAATTTTTTAAAAAGATTATATTTCTGGGGGAGATTGAAACTGCAATCAAATTAGGTATTAAGTACCAGTTTGGAAACTCGGCCTAAGGAACACCATTTTGGGCCTGTGGTTTTTTTAGAAAGAGAAAAAAAATTCTATTTCAGTAACACACGTGTGCGCATGTTAGATTCTAGTTCTGATTGAGGGTTTGTGGTTTCCCTATAAAACTGGGCTGGATCCTGAATTCTGGTTTCTTCAGCTTTCTGACTGTGATTCTCCAGCTAAGGTTTCTAATTTTCTTTCCTTCTTTTGACTTGGAATCACTGAGAACTAAAATTGCCACTTTGTGGATGCCCGAGTGGCTCAGTAGGTGAATTGGCTGCCTTCCGCTGCTCAGGTGGTGATCTCCAGGGAGGTGGGGGGAGGGGAGGAAGACTGAGATCCGGCCAGTGTTGGGCTCCCTGCTAAGCTGGGAGTTTGCATCGCCCGCTGCTCCTCCTTCCCCGTATGTGCTCTCTAATAAATAAAACCTTTTCCAAACATTGCCGTTTTTTCCTAGAGCCCTGCAAACTGAAGTAGACAACTTGAGATAAACTTCAGGGACATTGCCACAACAGCCCACAGTCTTCGTGCCTGTTGCTATATGGGCCACTCAGAAAGATCACCAGAGGTATTCAGAATGCAAACCAGGGAGATCTATCAGATTGCCACCGCCTGCTCTCACTCCCGGTGAAGACGCTATGAGCCTGACATCTAGAAATCTCAGCAGAAGCACTCAGGACTCACACATTGGGTTTATAATTTGCTCTAGTCAATAACCTTTGTTTCCTTTGTTTTTCTTTTGTTTCCATAGAGATGCCTCTTTTTAATCAGCTGATTGCTTGCAGCAGATAGGCCTAATTTTGGGAACCACTTTTGTTTTTTGTTTTTTAATTATTTTTTTATTGGAGTTCAATTTGCCAACATATAGCATATCACCCAGTGCTCATCCCCTCAGTGCCTGTCACCCAGTCACCCCAACCCCCCGCCCACCTCCCCTTCCACTACCCCTTGTTTGCTTCCCAGAGTTAGGAGTCTCTCATGTCCTATCATCCTCACTGATATTTCCCACTCATTTTCTCTCCTTTCCCCTTTATTCCCTTTCACTATTTTTTATATTCCCCAAATGAATGAGACCATATAATGTTTGTCCTTCTCTGATGGACTTATTTCACTCAGCATAATTACCCTCCAGTTCCATCCACGTTGAAGCAAATGGTGGGTATTTGTTGTTTCTAATGGCTGAGGAATATTCCATTGTATACATAGACCACAGCTTCTTTATCCATTCATCTTTCGATGGACACCGAGGCTCCTTCCACAGTCTGGCTATTGTGGACATTGCTGCTAGATACATTGGGGTGCAGGTGTCCTACCGTTTCACTGCATCAGTACCTTTGGGGTAAATCCCCAGCAGTGCAATTCCTGGGTCCGGTTGTAGGGCAGTTCTATTTTTAACTCTGAGGAACCTCCACACAGTTTTCCAGAGTGGCTGTACCAGTTCACATTCCCACCAACAGCGCAAGAGGGTAGGGAACCCCTTTTGTAAGACCACCTTCTGAAATGAGACACAACTGTTTGACTAAACTGACCTACTTTCAAAAGTAGGACTTGTTCCTGAGATATGGAGCAGATCTCTTACTCAAGGTCCAGAACAGAACATTTAAACTCCAGCTACCAGAAAATAATATTGATCTCTGATTTTTTTAAAGATTTTATTTATTTATTCATGAGAGACAGGGAGAGGCAGGCTCCATGCAAGGAGCCCGATGTGGGACTCGATCCCAGGACCCCAGAATCATGCCCTGCGCTGAAGTCAGATGCTTAACCACTGAGCCACCGAGGCGTCCCTCTGATATTTTTGTTAAAAACAAATATTTCTGGACATAATATTCTCCATTTTGAAGCTCCATTTTTTCTTTCCAACTCATGAACTCTTGAACAAGGAGGCCAGGAGCAGCAATTGTTTTACAAATAGTTGATCATATAAACAGAGCAACTGGCATTCACATCATATGAGGCCAGTAAAGTGGATTAATACATACCAGAGACAGGCTGGTTTCACAGCACCAATAAAATATTTAAAAAGTAATCAGAAGTGGCTCCATGGGTCAGTACCGAAGTAGCAGTTTTTTCACTTCTTTAAAACATGTAATTAATTACCCCTTCCTCTTGCTGATAAAAACCCCTTGTTTGCCCCACATGAGCAAGACCCTTTTCTGATGTCTTCAGAATCTGTACACCTGAATTACAATTCTAAGACCCCAAATAAAGGCCTTTGTTTTTTCAGCTTTGCCTCCTTTACTCAGTTGATAAAACGATATTCAGTAGAGGAAGACAATGCAGAACTCATAGCATGGAGGGATAAATTGTTTTGGAAACATTTTCCACTAATGTAAATATACATAAGATATATTTATGTATAAATATAGGTATCATATATAAATTATGCGCATGCACGCAGTCTCTCTCTCACACACACACACACACACACACACACACACCTGGAGTTGTCACCTATTTCTCACAGTGAGTCTTGATTCAAAGTTTGAAAAGCCCCTGAAACCTGGGAGTCAAAAAGGGTCCTGGCAAGGTAAATTCAAGGTCAAATGAGAAGAGACCCTTTCCTCTCCCTTTGCAAAGTAGAGCAGTTAATGGAGGGAGAGGAAATGGCGTGGGAGGGTGGGGACACTGGAGTGAGGTCAAGCGAGGAGCAAGGGCGCATCAGGACAGGGAGGTGCCGGATGCCCAATTGTCAACTAAGGGACCCGGGAAGGTTGATCTTGCCATCTTCCCTTAAATGCTAAACCGAAAGAACTTCCGCGTTCCTTGTCTCTGAAGCGTATACAGATGAGGGATTCGCCGCGCTCCCGCCGTGCTCCCGGGGGTCACACTACACGGGGCCGGTTCCTGCACAGGGAATTCTTATCCAGGGCAAGGATACGCGAGTGGGCGGGGCGTGGGAAGCGCGGGAAGGCCTGACCCGGTCAGTCTACCGAGCGAGTCACGCCGCACTGTGCGGCGCTCCCCAGAGGAGCCGGCAGTTGTGCACTCTGGGGCCCATTCGCGGGAGGGAGCTCCGGGGCGAGGGTTGGGAGCTGTAGCCTTTCCACGGGCCAGCGACCCTCCCCGCCAAAGGGCAGCGCCCGCCCCCCGGCCCCGGCCCTGCCCGGCCCGGGCCCTGCGGCAGGACGGCTCCGCCGCCGGGTCGCGGGAGCCCACGTGATCTGCTGCGCGGGCCACCGCCTCCGCCGCGCCCAGGCCCCGCCCCCGTGACGTCTCACCGCCCTCTGATTGTCGGAGCGGTCCGCCTCTTTCTGCGCTCGCTAATTGGCTGGCCCGGCGGGCAGCGCCCCCCCGCGCCACGCCCCTAAGTCGTTGGGAACGCGTTTAGGGGCGGGGTCTGGGCCGGAGGGGCGGGGTGAGGAGGTTCCGCGCGGGTAAAGGGGCTGCCTGGAGCGCGGTCCGAGCGTTCTGGCGTCGCGCGCCGCTTCGTCTACCGGCTCGCCGCCCGCCCCTCCCCCGCCCGCCGCCGTCACCGGGGAAACGGGCCGCGATAGCCCGCTGACCCGAAGCTGGTTTCATGGCAGCCGCGAAGAAAGCAGTTTTGGGGCCGTTGGTGGGGGCAGTGGACCAGGGCACCAGCTCAACGCGCTTTTTGGTGAGCCCAGGGTGACATTTGAGGAGGCGCCGAGCCGAGGCGGGAGCGCAGGGACTCGGGGCTGGCTGTCGCGTCCCCAACCCGAGCCTTCCCCGACCCCGGGCCCCGGTGGCTAGGCAAAGGGTGGAGGCCAAGGCCCCCAAAGCGGGACCTGCCACGCTGGAGCTGCCCTGCGTGGGCCTCGGGGACCTCGGCCTCTCGCGACCCCCGCGGCCGAGCTGAGCAGCCCCGGCCTTGGTGGTGGAGCCGGGTCACCTACTAATAGTGGGACTCCACCCCCAAAGGGAACTAGGGCTAGCCGAGCATCCGTCCTGAGCGGCCCGCTCGCCCCCAGGGACAGGTGGCCACACTGACCGCTATTGCGGGCTTCCCCAGGAGCATTTGGCCTGCGGGGCGCAGGACGTCCTTGGATGGGGCGAAAGCTGTGTCACGGCTCTGGTAGCCTAACATAGCGTCCTTTGGAGCAGCGGAACGAATATAGTATTAGTGTGATGGTGCGTTGTCATCCTCTCCCACAGAAACTGCAGAAGGTGGAATGCCGGCGTGGTGGAGGGGGCTGCTGAACACATTAGGAAAGTCACACTACACTGCTTTTACCAGCATCTTTATTTAATTTCGGAGACTCACAAATTTCAGTTCTGTTACTTTGCCGGTTACAAACAGATGGTTTTCTCCGTGCTTCACAGCATAAAGTGACAGGAAAATTCTGTTTCTCTTTTTATTTACCATGTATGATAGCAGTTTTATCACAACGGAGTGCTATTTAAGGGACTCTGCTTATTAATATGTTTTTGCAATTAGGAAACTTGCTCTTAAAGTGATCCAGCATCAGTTTAGCAAGAGAATTTAAAAGTTATTTAAATAAATGATTGTTAAGAACTCAAGCTTTCAGTGGATATTTGACTAATTTCACAGGTTGGTGTAAATACTGAATGATTATTTAACTCTGTCTTCACTTCTTCGAATGATTTTTTTCGTGCATTATTTTGTATGTGTATATATATATATATATATATATATATACACACATAGGTGTACCTATATGTATACATTATATGTAAAGTTGATTCATTTTTTCCAAGTTCTGTTTAGCTGACCACTTGACTAAAAACCTGCATTTGTGCCTTCATATTGATACTAGCCTCTCATCTCCAGCAAAAAGCTTTCAGTCCAGTTTAAGTTTGAATCTTCTTTAATGACTTACCCTGGTTTGAGCTGCCAAGACATAGTTCTACTGTCTCTTACATTGCTTATCTTTTAATCACCCAGGGCAGGTTTCACTTTGTCTGATTTTCATATAAATGTTTGTAAAGTAATCCTGAATCATAAGTAAAATAGTCTGTCTAACTGGATTTGATTAATACATAAAATACACAATCATCATTACCATCTCCCCCAGATTAAGAAAGACCATTAAGACGTGTGCTAACTGTGGGTTAATTTTTGAAATCACACTCAAGAATTGCCCACACAAATGCCTGCAGGGGCCAGCCAGGTAGAAGGTGGAGAGCAGACTCAGGCCAAGGGGACAGCCTACAGCTGCCAAGCAGGAACATCAGCCCAGTGGTTGCCAGATCTTCAAATTCTTTAAGAAAAGCTGATAGTCTAAAGTTTTCAGTGAAATCTTTCAATTTTTAAATGTTGGCCACTAGTTCATAAAGCACTGGGAGAGGGTCAAACTAAACATGGTGATTGTTTTCAAGTTTATGCAGCTTTTGCCTTCTATGAATACAGGTAAAGTATTTCATAACTTTGTAGGCTTCCCTTTTAGGCGCCAGCCTGTACGTGACTCTTCACTGTTGCTGTCCTACTGCAGCTTGTTCTAAAGATTCTGTTGCCCAAGAGGCATCTTTCTGCCTTGGTGGGGAAAGAATTCATCAGGTTCGTATTCTCACGATCATCTATCTGTTCAGTGTGTGACATGAACAACACAAGCCCCCAGAAGTTGAGTTCTGTTTGCTGGGCTCTGTGCGGCATGGTCTCGTTGAGTAAGCTAAGGTGCAAATTCATAAGATTCCCATCCTACTTATGGAATGATGTGAAAAAGTTAGTCAATTAAGTTTTCTGCCTCTTGAGAAACAACTGTGAAAGCATGCCTCACAGGTAGATAAAAGACTTAGAGATCATGTGTGAAGTCGAACAGAACTTAGGAATGGTTTAGCGAGGTGTTTTCTTCTTTGGTTATAAGGAAAGTGGTTGCTAAACCACTCCCTGCAAAATACAGATAATGGATTTGCTGAATAAGTGCTTCAATCCCAAGGTGATTCCCAGGAGTTGTTCCAGTAGTTTTGTTCCATGTTGTAATTATGATTCAAAACTCATTGCTTACCTTCTCCGGGAAGAATACAGTGGATAAGAACTGTCATAAGGAACTTTATAAAGTTAAAGGTGTTTGAATAATTTCCTGACCATTATTCATTAGATTTACATATCATTTGACTTTTATAAGACCAATAACCTCTGCAAACTTTCTTCTTCCTTTTCCTATACTAGCAATGTTTGCTTTTCTCCCATGATGGACACAAGATTTCTTTATTCGTGCTCTTCATCTGTGCGAATTGCCTCCTCCCTTATTCCCCAGATCTGCTGCTTGAAATTTGAATCTGCCTCCAAATAGTGCCTCAACTGCCATCTCCTAACAAGTCTTCCTCAAACTCTTGGAATTTTCTATCCCTTCCTTTTTTTTTAAGATTTTATTTATTCATGAGAGACACGGAGAGAGAAAGAGAGAGACAGAGGGACACAGGCAGAGGGAGAAGCAGGCTTCATGCAGGGAGCCTGATATGGGACTCCATCCCGGGACTCCAGGATCACGCCCTGGGCCAAAGGCAGGTGCTAAATGGCTGAGCCACCCAGGGATCCCCTATCCCTCCCTATACTACTTTTCTTACACCTCTATTCAAAGCTCTTATCTGCTTTGTATTATAATTATATACCTTCTGTAATTCGGAGCCAAAAAATCTTAAAACTTCCTGACTTGGGTATGCTTGATTACTTAATTTCTTCTATTTTAGTAGTATACCTGCCATTTTAGAACATGCTCACTTCTAGTTGCCAAAAAGTCCACCCTGGGATCCTCTGGATAGGCTTTGTACTAAAGGAAAAATTTCATACTTGTCTGATAGGACAGTGAACTGGGGTTGACACGTGATTACTCAGATTACAGAATAGGAACTTCTTGGAAAGAGAATGAGTGTAACAGGTTTTAAGGAGGGGCCATTTCTTTAGAAGACCAGAGTTTCAGCTGAAATAGTCAACTTCCTTCTTTAATTTGGTAACTTTGTTTTTCTCCCATTGAGTTGAATGTTACAAAAGCAAAGGCTTGGAATGTGGTATGACTTGAAATGTGCTGGATGCTACATTTGAGGATTTTTTCCATCATTATCTCATTTAATCCTCCTAACAACCATGATGTAGGTAGTACTATTAAGTTCCTTTCCACAGGTGATTGGACTGTGCTGAACACTGTGCCCAAGATCACAGAGTAACCGGTGGAACGAGGATTCAAGGCCAGGTCTGTCACACTCAGAAGCCTGTCCTCTTAATGCCCTGCCCTAGGCTCCCCGGCTGCTTGGAGTGATGTGACAGGAAAATGAGAGACTGGGGAAGGCCACTTACCTATCTTTCAGATGTCTGTTCTGATTATAATCACGGATAAATCTTCACCAAGAAAAACATACACATACTATTGGTTTCGCAATATGTAAAAAACGTTGCCTTTGAATAAGTCTTGCCGGTTTTGATCATCTTGTGACTCAGATTCAGCGGGTCCTGGGCAGGGCTCAGGTGTAATCACCGTGGATAAGGTTACGCAACCATTTTGTTCCAATAGTCTCCAAAGCATGGCTAGAACTGTAGTTTCGTGCTTGCTTTGGCAGGAATCATTGCCTTGGCCCCAGTTGTTCCATCATGCTTCCAGATCTCATAAGGCTTAGGGACAGATTTCCACTTTCTTTCATGTATTTATTTGACACATATTTATTAAGCATCCATGAAGGGACAGCCACTAATGAACAGTAAATTTGGTTAAACTATTCTGGCTCATCGGTAGATTGAGGCCACTGTTGTGATAACTACAGTTGCACTTCTTTTGTGTTTTTCTTTTTTCCACTAGGTTGGCTTATTTTCTTGCCCATCACCTTACACAAATGGCAAGAACACGGTCTCATAGAGCTGTCACCCTCTCATCCTCTTGTCTCCCGTAAACATTGCATGTTAAGAACTTTTAATTTTAAGTTCCCTAAAGGGCAGGATAGGGTAGTTTTTTTCCTCCCCAAGGCCTAACACAGCATCTCACATGTGGTGGGTGCTCATTACATGACTGGACATCTGAGCCCTTCAGATGTGTTGACTAGAACTCTAGGGTTGGAAGACTAGGAAGGGTAAAATTTGTGAAGTCTTGGAAAAAGTCTAATTTGGCAACTATAGCTGTATTAGAGATTATATGCTATTTAATGTGGTTTCATTTTTAAGAAAAATATATTGTCATTCATGTTTTCCTTACCTCTGTGGCTTGTTGGAAGATGCCAGTATACCATTTGTGGTCTCAAGTTTACAATGTAATATATTTGTAGCTAGTATTTTTTAAAGATTTTATTTATTTGAGAGAGAGAGATTATGAGCAGGGGGAGCAGCAGGCAGAGGGAGAGGGAGAGGGAGAAGCAGACCTCCCGCTGAGCAGTGAACCTGATGTGGGGCTACATCCCAGGCCCCTAGGATCATGACCTGAGCTGAAGGCAGATCCTTTTACCAACTGAGCCAACCAGGCACCCCTGTAGCTAGTATTTTTATTTTAGGTCATTCAAATTTATATAGTATCATAGAGTTCTAGAGAGGGAGTTTACATTCCTAAAAAAATGTTTTATCACATAGTAAAGCTGAGTGTGGTGTAAAAGCGTAGGCTAGTGGGGAAATCACGTGGGGAGGGAAATGAATGTGCATGTTTATGATGGGCTGGCTAAATTAGTCATAGGATGAGTGAGCAAGGATAAGTGAATTCATCTTGGGACCCCAAGGGACAGTTTCTTAGTAAGGACAGCATGCCGATCTCCCTACTGCTCTCCTTCTAAGACAAGGAAGGCTTGCTTTGTTTCAGAAACTCCTTAAATAGTTTTTTTGTAAAATTAATTTTCCTTGTTTCTTCATTTTTTAAACCATCCCTGTCCGGCAAAGCTGGAATTGAGTCATGAATTAGACTTAAAGATGACTATAGAGTTGGTGATTTCTAATTCTGTCACTTGAGGGGAATGGTAGTAGTAGTAGTAGTAGCCCTAACAATAGGAATAAGCATTAGTAGTGGCGGCAGCAGCAGTAATGATGACATTTTTAGGATGTATGCTATGTGCCTGCACTGCCAAATTCCTCTCCTACATTCACTTCTTTCTTCAGTTTATTTTTACTTTTAAGATTTATTTATTGAAAAAAAGATTTATTTATTAAGAGATAGAGAGGGAGCACACTTGCACGCAAAAGGAGGGGGAGGAGCAGAGAGGGAGGGACAAAGAATCTCAAGCAGATTCCCCAGCCAGCAGGGAGGCCATTTCATTGGGCTCTGTCCCAGGACCCTGAGAGCATGACCTGAGCTGAAATAAGAATCCAAAGCTTAACCGACTGAACTACTCAGGTGCCCCTTTGGTATCATTCAAGACTCAGATGTTCAGTATTCCTTTTTTGGAAACAACAACAACAACAAACCTCTCAAGTTTGTAGCTGTCCTCCCCATAAAACAGAATCTAGAACTGCAAAGTGATTTGTGCTTAGAGATGAACATAGCACACGTGGCTTTGAATCCTAACTCCCACTGGTGGGTCGTGCTGCTGGCTGGTGGTAGTAGTAACAGCAGTAACAGTAATGAAAATAGCAGTCGCGGTACCACCGGTGCTTGTCCTGTCATTTGGATAACATACTATGTACTTGCCCTGTGTGAAACACTTTCCATAAATTCTTCCATTTAATCCTTTGACAGATGGAAAAGTCGAGGTTCAGGAAATTTAAAATCACACCACTGACATGGGCAGGACCGGAGCTTGACCCGCACCCTCAGCTCTGTGTGCTTCCCGGGCCTGTGCTCTTTGCCTCCGTGTTACACCAACCGTGAAGATCTCTTCTGCCTCTCTGGCCAACTCAAAATTCTGAAAACAGATCTCTTCCTCTCTCCTTTCTTTTTTTTCTCTTTTTTTTTTTTAATTAAAATATAACCAACAGGTAACAGTGTAAGTGTAAGGTGTACAGAGTGTTGTTTGATCCACTTGTGTATTGTAATACGGTTACCATGGTAGCATTAATACTTCAATCATGTCACATAATTATCCTTTCTTTTTTGTGGTAGGAACAATTAAGATCTAGTCTCTTGGCAACTTTAAAGTTTATAATACAATATTATGGGCTGTACTCACTGTGCTCTGTGTTAGATCTCCAGGACCTAACCCATCTTACTAGTTCCAGGTTTGTAACCTGAACAAATCTCATTCTTGAGGCTTAGGACCTAAAATATAAGCAACTTCCCACTGGGCATCTCAACATCTATGCCTGAATGACACCCCAAATAACACATTATCTACAATGAACTTTGAAATCTCCTTAACCCCTCTGTGTGCCACAACCACTGTTCCTACTGTATCCTGTATTGTGTAAACACTGCCTCCTGCTAACCTGTCCCCTGTCCTGCATGGGTGTCCCTCATTTTCCTTGACTCCTCCCCCTCCAAGCCCTTGATGCAGCTAATTGCTTATATCCTGTTAAGTCTCTCAGCAATGTACTTCCTTTCTTTCAATCCCCGATGCTGCTCCCAGTCTGACAGGAGCCCTCAGCTATCTCACCTGGATCCCCACAGACACATGGCAGCTGCTCTCCCCCCTTCATCCTAACCTCCCATCCCTTCCCAGGCCCACACGCACTCCCTGCGAGTCCACCTTCAATCTTAGTCTAGAAGTTACCTATTCTGATATGATAGCCCCTCTCCGACCCCCAGAAGTCTGAATGAGGTGTCCTTTCTCTTTTGATGTCCTAAAACTCCCATATATGCTGCCATGTAATGGAGGATGAAAAGACATAATTTATATTAACATGATTTTGTACTGGAAAAGCACTGAATTGGCATTTAGGAAACTCAGAGGTTAGCTCTGTTTGTATTAGCCAATCTTCTGGAGCTCACTTTTTAAGCACAGTAGCATGACATTAGGGCCACGGGTTTCAGTTAGTGTCATCATTTGTTTTTTGTTTTAGAACTCCTTTGTTAGGCTTTTCTCTGGAAGGACCTAAATCTCGAAGCTAAAATTGATAAAAATGTGAAATCCAGGGTATGGCATAGCCCAGAGGCTCAGCTGGAGCTCCCTGTCCTCCTTCCCAGCTTCTGAAGGGTCCTGGAGATGCAAGGAGTACATTTTGAAAATGCTGGCCCTACAGGATCTCAAGGATGTCTTCCAGGAAGCATAGACTCCTTGTGCCTTCAAATATTCCTTTTAATTAATTTTCTTAAAGAGACCCTTCGGTTCTGTGCTGTTATACATCTGAAGTCTTAACTGACTTAAAATTTGGTGAATTACAAATCTGGAAAGGGAGAAAAAGGTAAGGGCCATCTGTAATTCCGAAGTCTTTCTCCTTTGCCACCTAATGAGTTTTAAACAATGACCATGCTAGAACTTTTATAAGACAAACTAGATAGCTACTGCCATCTTTAGTTGGCAGTGGCTTTTACAATCTACTAGATTAGCACTGTTGCTACTGGGCATTGTGTTCTCATATAAAATATGTAACCTTCCAGGCAGAAAGGATTCTGGAAGCATCATTAGCCTTCTTTGTACATTTGTCCATCTGCAAGCAGATGGACAGCCATTAAAACTCTTCACATGAACCTAGATGTATGAGGAAAAATAGTACTGCAGAACTTCACTGTCTTGTACAATAGCCACTAACTAGCAACATGTGGCTATGGACCACTTTCAATGTGCTTAGTCCAAATTGTGGTGGACCATAAGCAAAACATATACCAAATTTCAAAGAGTTACTTCTAAAACAAGTAACAGATCTCATTAATAGGTTTTGCTATTGATCACATGTCAGAGTGATAATTATTTTAGATATATTGGCTTAAATAAAATGTTACTAAAATTAACTTTACCTTCCTCTTTTTACTGTTTTTTATGAAAATACTTAAAATTACATAAGTGGTTTGCTTTATATTTCTGTTGGACAGTGCTGCAGAAAGTTGATGATTCCAAAAAATATTAAACCTAGAAAGTGTCCCACAAACTTGGAAGTGTTGCACAGGGTCAAATCCTAAACATCTAAAGGTAGTGTCTGTATGCTACAGTTTCAGAGCTCTGAAGAAGTAAGGAAGTCCAGGTTCCATCCTTTTATATCCAAATGCTGTGTGACTACCAGCATCATGGTCTAATAAGCCAAATGGAATTCACCAAAATTCTTCCCTTTTCTGTGCCTGTTTCAAAGGCCCACAAATCCATTGTTAGTGTAGACTCCTGAAGTTAGCCTCCTTAAAACTAGTAGGTGATGGAACAGGGATCCTACTCCATTCAGAGCCTCATAGATCTGCTATAGAGGTCTTTATGAATCCAGCCAACCAAAAGGGACACTTTTCTCCTAACCCAACGCCCTTTGGGGATTTGCGAGAAGACCCTGGGAGCAGTACTAGTATGAATAAAAATTATACAACTATGGTTTCCTCTTAAGAGTTTTTCTGCCACATAACCATTTCTCATTTGATTTGATAGTTTTTCTCCCAATAAGTAC
This sequence comes from Vulpes lagopus, assembly GCF_018345385.1. NCBI lineage: Eukaryota > Metazoa > Chordata > Mammalia > Carnivora > Canidae > Vulpes > Vulpes lagopus. The sequence continues at coordinate 25,837,965 of NC_054848.1, forward strand.
CTGGTAGGCCATATTTTTTTCAGACATTCAACAAATATTTATTGTCAGTCCTATGCCAGGTACTATTCTAGGCCTTAGAGATAATCCAGATAAAACAGGACAAATGGAGTGAACATCCTATAGATACACTCTACGGCTAAGTTGTAAATTAGGGGGATATTATTTGGGGTTCTGTCAAGTGCCTTTTATTTATGACATGTCAAGTTAACCTTTGGCTTGTAAGATATTTTATCTCCGCAAAGGACTTGAGAATTTACCTTCTTAGCTTTCATTAGATTCATCACTTCCTCCCAAAAGGGAGATAGTGTCCTGGGGAGGGAGGGCAGCAGCCACTCATGGTGTGTTTTCTCTTTTTACTTTCCCTTTCGTAGCCTGCAATGAGCAGGTAATTTTCTCCCACAGGAAAGCTAGGCATGGAAACACTTTCTTACCTAATTGGATGTAACTTTACTGCTGTAATTACAATGATTTCGGAAGCTGGGTTTAATTAAAATACGAATCCAGACTCTGAAAGACTAAGTACTTTGCCACTCAAGTATAGGTACACGCAGGTCAAAAAGAATGTACATGAGGAAAGATGGCTAAGGGTTTTTCTTTTAATGTATTATTTTAGTAGTAGTAAAATTGTGGAGGATTGTACAGCACCTCTTTGGGAGCTTTATGTTTTAATGTTTTATACCAGAGGTCAACAATTCATAATAATTGTGTGACAGGGAAGCACTCAGCCAGATGGATGCCAGGATACACTTCTCCCCCTGTGGATAGGACCCCATTTACCTTTATAAGAGCTAGATGCATTGCTGTGCTTCCCTTCAAAGGGATTTCCACAGTGCCCTTCTCTGCCTGGGCACCTATGACTTTTTTTTTATTTATTTATTTTAATTTATTTATTTGTTTATTCATGGAGACAGAGAGAGAGAGAGGCCGAGACACAGGCGGAGGGAGAAGCAGGCTCCATGCTGGGAGCCCGACGTGGGACTTGATCCCGGGTCTTCAGGATCATGCCCTGGACCGAAGGTGGCGCTAAACTGCTGAGCCACCCGGGCTGCCTGTACCTATGACTCTTACTGTGTCACCTATGACTCTTAGTGTGTCTCCTCCTTAGTGGAAGCAGAATGGAACCTTCCAGCGTCCCCATCAGCATTCTACCTCCTTTCTCTTATTCTTGGTTTTCCTATTCTCTCTTGAGATCCGTGCTATTAATTGGTTGATGTATTAAATTTCCTATAGCTTGGAGCCAGTTGTGCTTTTTTTAAGATTAAGAAATTGCCCCTTAGCTTCATGTTCAATAGATTTCTCTTTATCATGATTCTGTCTGAAAGAACGTAGAACATCCTGTGTGGCATTTCACTGATTGGACTTTTTTTTCTGTTGGTGACTGATGACTTCAGTTGCTGAATAGCTTTGAACACCTTTCCTCTCTACCTGCATTTTCACCCTAACATTGCAATATGTTTTTCAGGTTTTCAATTCAAGAACAGCCGAACTACTTAGTCATCACCAAGTGGAAATAAAACAAGAGTTTCCAAGAGAAGGGTACGTTCCCTGATTTACTATGTAAAGCTACCTTGTATTTATTAATCCATCTCACCTTACCTGCCCAGTGGCCTTGTAAGTTAAACTTGACCGAACCCCTCCTGAGAAGGCTTGAGAGATAGGTTTTAGTCAAGGAAAGAAGCAGTACCTTGGTGGCTCAGCAAAAACATATGGGTGATTGACAGCTTGGGAATTCAGTGACAGGAAAGGAAGCGATAATAAAGTAGCAAGGCAGAGGAGCATTAAATAACAGAAATTCCACATTGACCTCGAAGGCATTTAGTTCTATGTCCATCCTTGGCAAACACTGCTTTGCTGATTGGAGTGTAAACATTCACATATCTTATCATCTAATGCTAAAATCACCCTTCTTGGAATAATGTGCATATGTAGTAGTTGTGATTAAATAGAATTCTAAGTATATTATTTAAAAGTTAATGATGTTTATGATACAACTACTTTGAAAAACGGCGGCAGTTTCTTATGAAATCAGCCATATATCTGCAGATTCTGCTCTTAGGAATTTATCCAAGAGAAATGAAAGCAGAAAGCATATGGCTATAGAAAGATATACATGAATGTTTATAGCAGCTTTGTTCATAATAGCCCAAACTGGAAACAACCCAAATGTCTGTCATCTGTAGAATGGATAACAGTGAAATACCATGAGGCAATTTTTAAAAAGTGAACTGATGCATGCCACAACATGGTTGATTTGTATTAATATCATGAAACATGAACAAAGCTGAACACAAAGGAGTACACACTGCATGGCTGTATCTGAGATATAAGAAGAGACTAAGGTAATCTAAGATAATAGAAATCCAAAAATTGATTGCCTGTGGACTATGTGATTGACTTGAAAGAGGCATGAAAAAACTTTCAGGAGCAACAGAAATAATTCTGTATCTTGACTGGGATGGTGGTTAGATGGGGACATACATTTGTTAAAACTCAACAGATTATGCACTTTTGATCTATTTATTTTACTTAACAACTAAATGCAATTTAAGAAAGAGAAAAAAAAACTTGATGCCCTACCAAATTTTAGTATTTCCTTTTCATGAAAAATGTTCTCCTGCATTTTAGAGAATTATTTTATTTTATTTATTTTTTATTTTTTTAAAGGTTTTGTTTTTTTTCATTCATGAGAGACACAGAGAGAGAGAGAGAGGCAGAGACATAGGCAGAGGGAGAAGCAGGCTCCCTGCAAGGATCCCGATTCGGGACTCATGACCTGAGCCAAAGGCAGATGCTCAACCCCTGAGCCACCCAGGTGCCCCTCTCTCTAGAGTTATTTTAGTAATGAAAGCTATTGATACCATACTAGCCTTAGAATGACTGTCCACAGGCCTAATCCCAGTGCAATTTGGAGAGAGCACGTAGGTCTTGAATGGACAAAAGTTAGAAATATGTGGAAGGAGCTTAAGTTTTTAGAAAAAGAATTTAGAGACTACTCAAAGCTCAGGAGAGCCAGGCAGGCTCAAGGAAGGCCAAGAAAAAAAGGCATTTGGAATTCCCTTGGACTTCCAGATTCGAGGGTAGGATTTTTTAAATTTGGGTCCTTTCTACTTGTGGTTTTCCTCAATTGCCATTTTGTTTTTTTCCACACTTCTTTTCCTTGTCATTTATGATGAGCCTTTCATCTTTCTGAGGTCCTTGTACCTTACCAAAATGGCGCCAGGATTGGGTCTGAAAACTGGAAGCAATGCCTTGTCTACATGAAATAATTACTGGATGTAATTTAAATTTTTCCCTAAATTCTCACAAAATATTTTGGGAGAAAAATGGCAAAAGAGATTAGTATACTTCTTTTCAGAATTCCTTTTGCTTCACAAATAAATAAGTACATACACAAACAAGTAAGTAAATAAGTAGATCAGTCACTGCCCCCATCCCAAGAGTGATATATGTATCTCAATCTACTTAGAAATAGCTAGTGACTAGTGAAAAAATGCAGTTGGCTTATCAAAATTCATCAAAAGTCACAGGATCTAAAGAATTGGGGAGCTAATTTTTTATTAGATTCGAAAATAATTATTTAAAAGTAGGTAGAGTATCTGCTATTTATGGTCTGCCATTGCTTGCCTTCTTTCAAATGAGTAATTACTATGTGAAGAATGAGAAAAATGTAAGGGAAATGGGCTTTTGTTTAAATCATTTCTTTGGAATACTGGTGATACTTTCCTTTGCTAATGTAATTTTCTTTGATTTGTGCACCTGCCACACCTTCATAAGCATACATATCTAGAGGAATAAGCTATGTTTATATTGCTTCCTTGTGGACTAACCAAATACATTCTTTTGTTCAAAGATGGGTGGAACAAGACCCTAAGGAAATTCTGCAGTCTGTCTATGAGTGTATAGAGAAAACATGTGAGAAACTTGGACAGCTCAATATTGATATTTCCAACATAAAAGGTATTTTTAATAGAATATTTTTCTCCATGTATGATTATCTCAATTGAATTCAATCATTCATTCATTCAGCACATAGCCAAACACCTGTGCAATGGCAAGCATTTCTGTGCCAACTGAGGGAGTGACAATAAATGGGTAGATGAAATCCATGTTCTCATGAAGCTTTCATTCCAGTGGGTGTAAGAGCAGGCAAATGCGAGCTGATCTCAGGTCCTGGGAAGCCCTGTGCAGGGGCTAAAACTGAGTTGATACTGTAGGGTGGGCCCAGAGAGGCTTACTTTAGATTGAACAGCTAGAGAAGGCCTCTCTAAGAAGTTGACACTGTTGCCAAGGTCTCAAAAGCCGAAAGGGGCCCACCATGCAGATGGCTGGGAGAAGAATGTGTAAGGAAAAGGAAGCAGCATGTGCAAAGGTCCTGAGGTGGGAATACGCTTGGCCTATTTCTGGGTTGGAAAAAGACCAGTGTGTGAAAAGTGGAGGAAAGGAGGGTGGGGGTGGATCAGAGGTTTCAGTAGGAACAGTAATCAGGGAAGCCAATAGGGCCTTGTCAGCCACAGTTAGGAGTTTGGGTGCTATTCTTAGTATCACGGGAAGCTGGCAGTGAGAAGGTTTTAAGCAAGGTGACGGGATGACAGGATCTGACTTGCAGTTTAAAGACAACTTCCTCACTGCACTGTGGAGCCATGTGGGGGCGGACAGTAAAGGTCTGAGTGGCTGCTGTGGAAGTCCTGAGAAAGAGGATGGGGACCTGACTGGCAGTGGTAGCAGGGGAGGTGATTTGAGGGGGCAGAACTGGATGATACATTGGAATTCAGGGTAGTAGAGAGAGCAGTATTGTCAGGGGATGTGATTGGTCAAAGATGATGCTTGGGTTTTTGCTGGAGCCCCTAGATAGATTGGGGAACATGGGCGGTGGGGGGGGGTTGAAGTGAAAGCATTTCACTTAGAGCATCTCCTTGAAATAACTGGAAGTGTTAGATTATTACAGGATCTGTATTAATTCCAAGTAGTTTATTGTTTTTGAAGATTTATTTATTTGAGAGAGTGAAAGAGAGTGCAAGAGCATGAGCGGGGAGGGTGGCAGAGGGACAGGGAGCATTCTCAAGCAGACTTGGAGCTGAGCAGCAAGCCTGATGCAGGGAACAATCCTACAACCCTGAAATGCCCGGAGCCAAAATCTAGTCAGTGGCTTAACCAACTGAGCCACCCAGGCACCCTTGTAGGTAGTTTGACCCCAAGTAAGGGCAACCTTCAATTGGTGATAGTGGTGCCTTGATTCACATCATCTTGGCTATGAGATTTACCAGCACTCCTGAATTGAAACTTTGATTGTTCATTTTGGTGGAGATGCTGGGGAGAAACTTTGAATTTTTTTTCAGACTTTGCTCTATTTGTATAAATAAAACTTACTTTAAAAAGACTGAATGGAAAAAAAAATGAAAAAAAAAAATAAAAAAAAGACTGAATGGAGCATCTAGATGGCACACTTGGTTAAGCATCTGACTCTTGGTTTCCACTGGGCTGGTGGACTTGAGCCTCATGCCGGGCTCTGTCCTCAGCGGGTAGTCTGCTTCGAATTCTCTCTGCCTCTCTTGCTCTGTTCTCTCTCTCTCTCTCTCTGTCTGTCTCAAATGGATTCATCTTTAAAAAAAGACTGAATGTTATCAAAATCAATTGTTCAGCAGACTCACATGCTGGGTATGCTAGGGAAACAGTGGAGCACAATAGGGTTGTGCCACCAACAGCCAAGTGAGGGAAGCACATGTTAATGCTATCACAAATTAATGGAATATCCTACCCCGTTTGTCCCTATATCAATGTGGAAGTGTTTCAAACTTCTTTTAGAGTATCACTCACCAAGTTCTAGATGAGTTGTGCAAATCAAAGTGATGGTTGGTTGTGTCCTTGAATTGTTCTCCCAGGTTTTCCAGCCTCAATGACCTAAACATATAGGAGGCATTCAGTAGTACACTCCATTGTCAAAATATCTTATTACCAAAGACATGAAAAATCTATGTGGCTTATAAAGCCACACTCCATTGTCAAAATATCTTATTACCAAAGATAACTTCACAAACCACTTCACTTTTTTTTTCAAACCACTTCACTTTTTAGCTCTAGTGTAGCAAATAACTCTAGCTAAAAAGTGATTTATTTGTAGTCTTACCTATTAATCATTAAGAATTTATCATAGCTGGTTGTATTTCTTTTAAAAAAATATTTTGCTTATTTTTTTAAAGATTTTATTTTTAAACAACATCTACAGCCCTCTGCACCCAGCATGGGGCCCCGACTCAAAACCCTGAGATCAAGAGTCAGATGCTCCCCTGATTGAGCCAGCCAGGTGCCAATCGCTGGTTGTTTTCTTTTGCAGAACCTAGTTTGGTGTTAGTTGTCTTCCACCAGAAACTTTATAGATTTCAGGTATGGATGAGCAATGTCTCCAAAATCAAAGTTCACTCAGTGCAACAGCACATAGGAGTCCAAGACAAGTAAATAGGGGGCTGCTTTACTTCTTAGAGTGGGCAGCTCTGTTTAAGCCTGCCATTGAACTGAAGGTGCTACAAAGTTCATCCTCATGTGGTAGAAGCAAAATATAACATACACTGCTTTAACATTGAGACTATAGGGGCCCCTGGCTGGCTTAATCAGTAGAGCATGCAACTCTTGAGCTTGGGGTCATGAATTTAAACCTCAGGTTGAGTTATGAAGATTACTTTAAAAATAAATTTTAAGGGATCCCTGGGTGGCACAGCGGTTTAGCGCCTGCCTTTGGCCCAGGGCACGATCCTAGAGGCCTGGGATCAAATCCCATGTCGGGCTCCCAGTGCATGGAGCCTGCTTCTCCCTCTGCCTATGTCTCTGCCTCTCTCTCTGTGTGTGTGACTATCATAAATAAATAAAAAATAAAATAAAATAAAATAAAATAAATTTTAAAAACTCAGGAGCATAAAATTTTCAGCTGTTAAATTCCCTTGTATCCAAAGTAGTTAAGTAGTTACCACACTATTGGAGAAAAGGGAAACCACCCCCCACCCACTGCCTTGCCCTGCCAAACATCCACACACATTTCTGTCTTCTATCTACTCTCAGGGTGTCTCAGAAAGGTACCTTATTGTCCAAAATAGCTTCCCAGCTTTGGCTGGATCTCATTTCCAATTGTTATAACATGCCTCAAGCACACATCTTCCAGAGACTGTTTTTCTTAGAGCTTTACACCTCTTCCCATATGGCACTTTTAGTAGCCCTAGAGCCTTCCTCCAGGGTTCTTATTTCACTTTGGGTGGTTTTAGAGTTTTGGGGTTTTTTTCCCCTAAAAACTTGTTCCAATTATAAATTATGACTTTATTTTTATTTATTTTTATTTTTTTAAGATTTTATTTATTGATTTTTAAAGTGGGTTCTAGGCCCAACATGGGGCTTGAACTCAGTACCCTAAGATCAGAGTTGCATGCTCTACCAACTGAGCCAGCCAGGTGCCCTGATTTTATTTTTAAATAAGGATGCATACCATCCATAATTCTACCAACAATTATAACACCCTACAGTATTTCCAAAGTCTTTTTCTAAGTATATTTTCTTAACTATGATCATAGCTTTTCACAGGCAATATTAAGCAAAATTGAACCAGAGATTTTGAAGTTAGCATTTGACTAGCTAATTTTACTCGCAGCACTCACTGTCCAGAAAAATACCTCCTGAGAAAGAACATGCAGGTGAAGCTTGAACTTCCTAGATACAGTGTACTGCATTGGGTTTTATATATGCCAATGATGATAGTATCTGTAACTAAAAGACTGTGGGACCAGGAAATTATACATACTTGAGACATGTAACTCTCATATGCTCCTAAGTAGGAGATAAACCAGGGTAGAGAATTACAGGACCTGAATATGTAATTCTGAGAAAGAAGGAATTAAAAATTAGGCACTATTTAGAGAAGCATGTGTGCTGGGATTGGCAAAAAAGTTTTGTTTTTATTTAAATTTAATTAACATATTGTATTACTAGTTTCAGAGGTAGAATTTAGTAGAGTTGGTTTTTAAAGATTATTTGAGTGGGGGTACCTGGGTGGCTCAGTTAGCTAGGCGTTTGCCTTTTTGGCTCAGGTTATGATTCTGGAGTCTCAGGATCAAGGCCCACATAGGGCTCCCTGCTCTGCAGGGAGTTTGCTTCTCCCTCTGCTCCTCACCCAACTCATTCTCTCTCTCTCCCTCTCTCTCTCTCTCTCTCTCTCTCTCTGTCCTCCTCCAAATAAATAAATAAATAATAAAATCTTTTTTTAAAAAGTATTTGAGAGAAAGCATGTGCATACACAAACACGAGTGGGGGGGGGGGCGAGCAGAGGGAGAAAGAGAGAAGCTGACTCCCCACTGAGCACAGAGCTCATCATGGTGCTCAGTCTCACAATCCTGAGATCATGACCTGAAATCAAGAGTCTGCTGCTCAAGAAACTGAGCCACCCAGGTACCCCAGAAAAGTTATCTTTTCTTTTTTTTAAGATTTTTATTTATTCATGAAAGATAGGAGAAGCAGGCTCCCAATGGGGAGCCTGAAGCAGAATTTGATCCCAGGACCCCAGGATCACGAACCAAAGGCAGACGCTCAACCACTGAGCTACTCAGATGCCCCTAGAAAAGTTTTCTTTAAAAAAAAAAAAAAAAACCAAAAGGGTGCCTGGCTGGCCCCGTAGGTAGAGCATGTGAGTCTTGATCTCAGGGCCATGAGTTCAAGCCCCACATAAAACAAACCTTAAAAAAATACAGAGGATTTTAGGGTAAAATAGATGTTGGAACACTGAAAAAGTTCAGAAGAACTACATAAAGCCTGCATGCGCTGGGGAGAAATCAATAATGGAGATGTGTTTATGGCAGCAGGAGAATCCTAAGAAGCTATTTCGCTGGACTTTGATCATCTGCAAGAAAAGCAATTTTACTTAGGACAAAGGAACCGAATTAAGATAGAAGGAAAAGAAAGAGTGGTCAGGGAGGAATCTGTGACCAATGAGTCAGATAGAAATAGCTCTCAATTACATTCTGAATGTAAGTTAGAATGAGGCAATAAAGAAAGGTAGCCCAAAGGACGTAGGATAGTGACTCAGAGACTGCGGCTAAGCGAGCAGCCAGTCTATTTATGGAAAATTAATGTACTAGGGAAAAATAGGAGATTTTACTGGACTATGAATTCATTGTGATCTCACAGTGTAAAGTTGTCACAGAACTATTATGTTCACAGTATTCCAATTTAGCAGTCTGTTGCTGAGGTCCAACTGAGTTCTCTGGTCTCTGTATTGTGTCCACAGTGCTGCCGGGAAATTCCTTTATGAGTCCTGCTTAGCTCAGTCCCATTCTCTGCAACTATTAGTTTACTCTCTCCTCAGCAATATTGATGAGAATGAGGGGTACCTGGTGGCTCAGTCAGTTAAGTGACCAACTCCTGGTTTCCACTCAGGTGGTAATCTCATGGTTTGTGGGATCAAGCCCTGTGTCGTCTCTGAGCTCAGTGTGGCGTCTGCTTGAGTCTCTTTCTGCCCCTCCCACTCGTGCTTTTTCTTACTCTAAAATAAATTAATTAAAACTAATATTTTAACAATGAACGGAAGCAGTAAGAAACATTTATTGATCAGTTATTATGTGCCAAGCACTGTTGTAATACATAGTAACTCATTGTAACCCTGTTAGGTGGGAACTATTCTCCAATTTACAGAAGATAAAACAGATTGAGATCCAGGGTCCTGGTGCTAGGAAACAGGAATTTGAATTTGAACCCCAGCAGTCTGGCTTCAGAACCTGAGCTCTAATTGAATGATGCCCCAAACTCATGATCCTAATTTGCTTGACCCCATTTGAGCAGATAACCTTGTGTGCTACTTCACAGAGAACATTGAGGCTCTGGGGCCTTAATTCCTCATTTCCTTTCCCCATACTTGGATAAAGGTTATTTAGATGAACTGTTAGCCGGACTCCCTAAAAACAAAAGAAAGGGCTCAAATAAATAAATGAAAGGGAGGAAGTTACAACTGATACCAAAGAAATACAAAGCATCATAAGAGAATGCTATGAAAAATTCTAGGTAAATAAATTGGACAACCTAGAAGAAATTGATACATTCCTAGAAACCTACACTCTTCCCAGACTGAATCACGAAGTTATAGAAAATCAGAATAGGCCAAACATTAGCAAGGAGTTTGAATCAGTAATCAAAAACTAAACTAAATTGAGCTAAAAAGCTTACTGCACAGCAATGGAAACCATCAACAAAATAAGCAACCTACTAAATGGGAAAATATATTTGCAAATCATTTATCTGATAAGGGGTTAATACCAAAGCTACAAAGAATCCATACAACTCAATAGCAAACAGATAGTCTGATTAAAAACTGATCACAGGACCCAAATGTCTTTTTTCCAGAGAAGTCATACACATGGCCAATAGGCACCTGAAAAGATGCTCATCATCGCTCATTTTCAGGCAAATGCAAATCAAAATCCCAATGAAATAATCACACCACACCTATCAGAATAGCTATTCTCAAAACCGTGACAACTGTTGGTGAGGTTGTGGAGGAAAGGGAACCCTCATGCACTGTTAGTGGGAATGCAAACTGGTGCAGCCACTGTGGAAAACAGTATGGAGGTTTCTCCAAAAACTAAAAACAGAACTGCCATATGATCCAGCAATTTTACTTCTGGGTATTTACGCAAAGAAAATGAGAACACTAATTCAAAAAGATAAATACACCCCTATGTTCATTGCAGTGACTCACAATAGCCAAGATATGTAAACAACCAAAGTGTCCTTTGATGGATGAATATACAATGGAATATTATTCAGTCATAAAATGAAATCTTGTCATTTGTGACAACATGGATGGACCTTAAGGGTATGCTAAGTGAAATAAGTCAGACAGGAAGACAAATGCTGTAGGACTTTACTTTTATGTGGAATTTTAAAAACAGCATGAACAAAACAAAACTCGTAGGTGCAGAGATCAGATTGGTGGTTGCTGGGGGGAGGGCCCAAAATGGGAGAAGGGAGTTGAGGTACAAATTTCAGTCATAAAATAAGTAAGTCATGGGGATATGATGTGCAGCATGATGACTATAGTCAACAATATTGTATTGCATATTATGTAACTTTGTATGGTGACAAGAGGATACTAGATTTACTGTGATCTCTGCAGTGTATCCAGTCATTATGTTGTATACTTGAAACTAATGTTTTGTGTCAACTATGTACCTTAATAAAAAAGTATGTAGCTCATTTTCCACAGGCCAGTTTTCATTGCTCTCTATTACATATAAAATCCACTTACAGTAAAGTCTAAGTAATTACTTTTTAGTTTAGATTTTAGTGTATGGTTTTAAAAATAAACTGTTGTTTTGAGCTTTAAAACAAAGATTATTTAGAACAAGGGAACTATTGGTTCCCCCTCAGCTCTGTACTATTCAGAACATTCCAGTTATGTTTTATTCTAGGTATACAATTTGAACAATCTGGACAGAAAGTTGTGTGTTCCTAGGGGAGGTGGTCAAGGGACTTTCAGTCATACCACGTGGAAGGGGACCTGGCTGGCTCAGTCAGTAGAACATCTGATCTTAGGGTTGTGAGCTTGAGCCCCATGCTGGGCATAGGGATTACTTAAAATAAAAATAAACCATACCATATGGTGGGAGCAGTAGAAGGAAATTGGACTATTTAGCTTATATAGGGGAAAAGAAGACCTGAGAGACCATACAACTGCCTCAAGTTCATGAAAAACTCACATATAAAAGTATTAATCTTATTGCATGTATCTCCAAAGACTGTAGCTAAGATCTGTAGGTGAAAGCTACAGGAAGAGGATTTTTTAAAAAAACAAAGTTATGAATAAAGATTGGTCTGCCTCGAGAGGTACTGAATATTTTGTCACTAGAAGTGCTGTCTGAATAGTCACATGAGGAGTCGTTTTGGGGGAAATTTAACCGGAAGACCTGTCTATTATTGATTATGTAGCCTTTAAAGTCGGTCTTCACCTTACATTCTGAAAGAGTTCAATCCTTCAGGCCAGTGCGTTCAACCCAGGCTGCACAGTAAAATCACTCGGGGAACTTTAAGGAAAAATAGTAATGCTCAGATCCTACTCCGTCTGTTAAATTGGAATGTTTGGGTCATGGCCTGGGCATTGATGTTTTTTTTTTAAAGCTCTCCAGTTGATTCTAATGTACAGCCAAGTCTGAGAACCTGTGAGTTAGCTGAATCAAGCTGAATTGAGTAAAATGGTATGGATTAGTGTTTTACTTATAGTAACTGTAACTATGGCATTTGAGTCCTATGAAGGTCAGTATAATGTAAATGCCATCACATGTTGTATTTATGCCTGATTCAAATTCATATGTCTTACAACATACTCAAATATGAGAACAAAACAATTCCCAAAGAACCACCATAGGAGGTTGCCCAGCCTGAAGGATTTTATCTGTTTTCTTAAAATGCAGGTGCATGCATGCACAGAGAGAGAAATCGCTTATAGCAATTAGTAAATAAATGGATGAGATGATTGTTGGTCTCCTTAGAATAATAAATTGGGCACTGTAAATTTGGACTTAGTGCATTCCCTTTTTTATAAGGTAACCTGGGAGCCTTTCATTTGGATATTGATCTGGGTTCATTTTGTGCTGGTAGTGAGGCAGGAAGCAGTCTGTAGAAATAAAAAGAAGCTCTTGACAGTGGGTGTTTACTTTTCCTGGAGCCACTCACAGACAATATATTCAGTACCCACGACAAAAGTGCCAAATGTTTTTTCAAACTGTTATGTTTAGTTATGCCTATTAAAAAGAAAACATGAGAACTATTCTCCTGAAGTAGTTTTCTACTTGTTTAATTTGTACTCCCTTCTGTTTAATTTTCTCTTTCAAGCTATTGGTGTCAGTAACCAGAGGGAAACCACTGTAGTCTGGGACAAGTTAACTGGAGAGCCACTCTACAATGCTGTGGGTAAGCTGTTATTCATGGATGTCAAATGAGAGGCCTTTCTCCACTTGCAGACACTGTCACGCTGAAAGGTCTGGCTGAGAAAGCATGTGGTCATGTTTCCTAGACTCAGATGGGATGGGCACGTATAGTCCTCTAAGAAATCAGTTTTTAGGTATTTACCATCTTCTGGTATTTTATTCACATCTTGAATTAACTTTTCCCCTTGTTTCCTCCTTTTCTTGATTATTTGTATCATACAAATGGTTCAGTGTTGCCCGAACTGTTTCATGGTCCCTGTTGCTCATGAAACCTAAAAGAGATCCCGCCTCCTCCCCTTAAAAATCGAAATTACACATGTTCACATACCTCTCTCTATAAAGTACTTGTGTACTTGTTTTCCCATCTGGTAATTTGAATGGACTCACCTGAGGTTCTGAAAATAAAATCTCAAAATTTTAGCTCCTTCCGCTACACATTTGGCTATTTCAACTGGGGTTCCAAAACTCAAAATCTCAAATACACCAACATTAGCTATTACATCTTACTTAAATGTAAATGACCATGAGCGTATTGTAGTATTCTCTTCGCACATGACAGTAGGTACTAAATGACACTGTCATTTGCTAAAAGGAAACTTCTGTTGTAAATATACAGTCACTAAAACACATCATTCTGTTCACAAATAACAAAACACAATTTTTTGTCAATAAAATACCAGATTGTGAGGTGTGGAATGGAGGTAGAAATTGTCAGAGATGGTATGATTTTTAGAGTGAGCTATTTTTACTTTATAGTTACTTTAATATTGATTGGAAGAAAGTGATCTTTGAGCAGAAAATACACTAAAACGGTGCCTGGTAAGAGTAGCATAAAACCTTTGGAAATAATCTTTGTAAAAAATTAGATATTTGCTGTAATTGTGTTATTAGAGACAATTTAGTATATCTTCGGTACTTTGTTTAAAAAAATTAAAGACTCAGAAAATGTCAATTGTAACTATAGGTCCTGTTACACAAAAGTACACATTTTAAATCTTTATTTTGTTCTCATTCTCATGAGCAAATCATTTTGAATATAAGCAAAGCAGGATATTACAGTTTTAATGACTGATACCTAGGGGGTATTCTTTCATGGATCACTATTAGCCAACATCTTGAACTAGATAGGTTTTGCTTTTTTTTCCCGTGGGGGAAAAGGATGGACCTTCTCAAAAGAACCAGAAAGTTCCTGTTAAACTCTAAACTTTGAATTGTAAAAATGCAACTTTGGACTTTGAGTTGTCATTTTAAAATAATGCAACTAGCTTAGTGGAAGTTATAGTAAAAGATTTAAGTAAATATTTCACCAGAAATAACTTTGTTTTCTGATTTGCTTATGTAGTCATTTCCTTTTCTTCTACCTTTGTCCCTCTGTGCCCCATCCTATGTGCTTTTCAGTATTAATTTCTACTGCACCTATGGGATATGAGGAATTTTTTTCTTTTTTTTTAAAGATTTTATTTATTTATTCAAAGAGAGAGAGAGAGAGAGGCAGAGACATAGGCAGAGGGAGAAGCAGGCACCATACAGAGAGGCTGACATGGGACTCGATCCCGGGTCTCCAGGATCACACCCTGGGCTGCAGGCGACGCTAAACTGCTGTGCCACCGGGGCTGCCCAAGGAATTTTTTTTCAATACTGAACCATGCACATGTCTTGAGAACCTCTTATGTTTGGTGCTATACTACATGTGTTATAGAGACTATGAGTTATTGGGCAGTTTTATAAGAGGCTAACACAAAATTAGGGAATAGTTGATAAGCTATGCTGATAAAATGAATAGGAATTAGAGGAAGTACACGTTAGTATGGATTTTGAATTTTGGGTATACTTCTGCAGGAGCTTGAACTTCATTTTAGGGCTTGTAGAATGTGTTGGATTATATTAGGAAAAGGGAATATTGAAGGCTAGTGTGAACAAGCGATGAAGGTGAAAATGTCTATACAATATTTCACCAAAGAGTGAAGAGACTGATCAGATTCGTGGGTAGGATGGCTTCTTTATTAGTTTTAATAAAACTAGCAGTGATAATAATGCTCAGTAAGTGCTAACATTACTGTGTACTAAGGATTTTGCTAAACACTTCATCCCTATTATTTAATCTCAATGACCCTGAAGCAGGTTTTACTTGCCTTTTCTTACAAACGAATTAGGGGGGGGTGGAAGGGGCAGCTACATACCTTGTCCAAGGCCGTATAGCTGTAAATAGAGGTAAAGCCACAGTTTGAACATAAACCTCTAACCCCAAAGCCTATTTTGGATAAAAAGGGGTTGGGGAGGATATAGAAGGCACTGAAAGCCATGTGCTGGGTAACATGGGACAAAATGAGTAATAAAGGAGAATGTACCTTCCCTTATGGAGGAATGGGTTGGTTCAAATGTACCTTTCTACTGAGAACAGTTCAAGAAGTTAGACAAAACAAAAGAAAACTCTGTCTGAGGGACTTGAAGGCTACCAAGGCAGTGAGGAATTATAGGACCAAGATCCAGGAGAGAAGGAAAGCCTAGAGAGATAAACCTGGCCTTCAGTGCTGCTTATTCCCTAGAAATACTGGTAGATTCTAAAAGGAGTATGTGAGGCTAAGCAGCATTTTCATAGGTTCATGGAAATAGGGAGGCAAAAGGCAGTCAGGCTGCCATGGGTAGAGATGAATAGGGGCAAAATCCTAGACTTTTGATTGTGATTGTGATGGGCCAACCCAAAAAGTGAGGTAAACTGGAAATACTCTGTCACAGGAAGTAAAGCCCAGATTCAAGTAATTTAAAGCACTGAGCAGATTATGATGATCTAAGATTGCTAATGCTCTTAGCCTAACTTCCTTTCAGAAACAAAAATGAACCCTTTTTGGAGGAAGATTATCTCTAGAGTTTTTCATATATGCTTTCTAGTTTTCTACTAAAAAAAAAAGAATCAAGCATACAAAACATGACTAAAAACCAACAGAAACAAATAACCTTAAAAGCCAAACCATAGGAAATCCCGATATTAGAGTTCTCAGTCTTTAAAGTAATACATGTTCAAGGAATTGCTTGACAAAATTAATCACCTTAGCCAAGAGTTGGGAATTTAAAAATAGAAATTCTGGAGCTGTGTTAAAAATTCAGTTGATGAGTTTTGCAAAAGATTAGACACAGCTGGAGATGAATCAGTAAACTGGGAGAGAGACCAGAAGTAAATATCCAGATTAGAGCACAGAGAGATAAAGGTTTAGAAAACAGAGACGAATCTAGGAGAAAGATGGAGTAAGGTGAGGAGGTCTAATATGTTTGTCACTGGAGTCCCAGGAGAAGAGGAAAGAGAAATGATAAGGTTTTTTCAAAACTGATGAAAGCTATCACAGATTCAAGAAGCACTATGATTCCCAGGCAAGATAAATACAGAAAGCCATATATAAACATACGAAGAGACCTGAAGATAAAAAGAAAAATGTTTACGTAGCCAGAGGATATGACCTTCAGGAGTGCCACACTGACTTTCAATTGATTTCTCAATGGAAACAAAGTAAGTCAGAATACAATAGAATGAAATCTCTAAAATGCTTTATGACTATAACTTCCACCTAGGATTCTATACCTGTGAAAATATTCTTACATAATTAAGGTGAAATATAAAGGCAAAGACAAACAAAAAAACAGATAGAAATCATTGCAAGCAAACCCCCACTGAAAGAAAAACTAAGCACTGTTTTTTCATGTAGAAGGGAAATGGTCTCACCCAGGAGTTTGGCAATGTTATAAGGAATGGAAAGCTCTAGAAAGGGTCAGTCTAAATGAATTTTGATGGCATGAAACAATAACATCTTATGATGTTCAAAATACATTAAGTATTAAAATGCACGGCAGCAGTTGTACATGAAAGGAATTTGGGGCAGACGAGTCTAAACTGTTTTCTGGTCCTTATATCGTCAAGGATGCGTGTTGCAATAATTTCGGGGAAACAATGAGAGTAAAATAATGTGTAATTAACAAGCTTATCAAGGGGAAATACTGAATGATTTTTTTTAAAAAAAGGCAAGGAAAGAATAAGAAATGTGAAACAGGAAGGAAGGACATATAGAAAGCATTTAAATCCAAATATGTAAATAAGTATATGAAAAAGGAAAAGATTCGTTTCTCCACCATAAATTCTGGCAAAGGGGTTGAGACTGCTAATCAGTGGATGGGATTAGTGCCAAGACATTGGAGAGAAGGCAAGCTGGAGAGACCTTTCAGAGGAAAGATATCACCTGTATGTTTATAAATCAGATAGGGCATAAAGATAAGGCGGGGGATGGGGGGGGCAGGGGAGACAGAGCTGCAGATTTTTAGCCTGAGAGAACAGAAGGAAATATTTAAGGAGTGCCAGCCTGGGAGAAGAATGGCTTGCTTCTTTGAACGAGGTGAGTATTGGACTTGTAATCAAAGCTCATTTATGGGCAATTAAGTTTGTGGCTCTTTTATAAAGAGATTGTTCAAATGTAAGATGGAGACTTAAAGTCGGCACCGGACAGTCGCAGTTTATTATAGATGACTTCACTATAGGAATGAATGTAAATTATTCAACAAGAGTCAAAGAACCCTTCTGGGTACAGGTTCTGTAATGAGCCCTAGGCATCTAGTGACAAACCAGGCAGGCCCCGTGCTTGCCTTTGTGACTCAGAAGGCCAAGGAGGGGAATCTGGAAGTAAAAAGGAGGAAGGCAGATAGAAAAGGAGGAGAGAGGAGGAGTAATTGCCTGAGAAGGGAAGCCACTCGGTCATGCCAAGGATAGATTCCACCTCCAATTTTATGTCACCCGGGAAAATGCTAAGGTGTCATACCTCCATGCAAGTCTCAGTTGAGAACATCAACATAATATTAAATCTTCGGCAGCTTTCTCTTAACACAAGGTGGGGTTGGTGGAAACAGAATCAGATTTTCACATATCTTTGTCTTTGAGCTTCGTCTTTGTTTATATCACAGTCTGTAGGTTTTATTCTCTCTCCTCTCTCTTTGTCCCTCTGTCACTCTAGTCCTGTCCTCCTCTTCATCTCCCTCTTTACTCAATTATGTAACTGATGAGCAGTGTTTGCTATAGACAGGCCAATGAGAGAAGCAGTCTACACTTCTCTTTAAAAATTGCTTTTTTTATGTGGTCTTCTTGTTTATGGCCCAAGGCATCTGTGATAAGCAATCAGCTCACTCATCCCCAGTACCAGGACAGAGGTAGGAAGTCTTCAGGGTCCTATTTGTGGATCTGAAATACACTTGATGAAGAAGTTAAAGACTAAGAAAGCCTATTTTTTCTTGCTTCCAATAAAAGTGTGTGTGTTTACTGACGTCTTTTATAACAGTTATAAGCACAGAAAAAAAAAAACATTCAAATCTGTCCATTGAGGCACCGATGGCTAGTTCCATACAGTTTTAGAATTTGTGTGCTAATTGTGTGGTGGGCGAGGTAAACATTGGTGTGGTACCTAAAATAGAGCAGTGTCACTTTGCATCACTGCTCTGCCATCACTGTGCCCTGATGCAGCCGTTGATTCTGATGGCCCGGGTGGACTGCAGGAGCTTTGTGGCCCTGGATCCTTTGGCTGTCTTCACTCATCCTTGCGAGGCTTTTTCTCTCCCTCTTAGCATTCCCTTCATCAGTATTATTTTCCAAGGACTTCCCTGCACCCCAATCCCTACTATTTTTCTAAGCCTTTTCCTCCCAAAACCAGTTCTTATTAGTGGTCTAGAGACCTTGCAGTCTCCTAAGAATTAGTGAAAGAAAGGTTGGGGTTTACAAATACACCACAGACGAAACTGAGCACAACTACAACTGCACAGCCAAGCCCAAAACCACTGAAGTGGTAGGAAAAGGCTTGGATCAGTGATGTTTAATATCTTCATGTGCAATTTCACTGATGCTGCCAGTGAAACATTCTGGCCTAACGAGGATGGCCCAACTGTTTTTCTGTCCTTCTTGGACAGTTTTTGTCACTCTGTTACTTACACTTGATGAGTGTGCATGGCAAGCCTAAGTGCAATATGACCTTGCTCCAGTAGCTTTCTGTAGAGCATAATTCATGATGTAATATAAAAATATGCATATTAAAGACTAATATCCAGAGAGGCAAGAGTCACTGATTTGAGACCCTTAGTATATGAAAGAAAACCACTAACAAGAATAATTTGTCCTCAATTTTTCTTTATTTAAATGGTATTGCAAACATTTATTTCTAAGATGTTGGATTTAAAGTATCCTGTGGGGCTCCTGACTGGCTCAGTCAGTGGAACACGTGACTCTTGTTCATGGGAGCCTCATGTTAGGTGTAGAGATTACTTCAAATAAAATCTTCAAAAATAAAAAATAAAAATAGGGGCCCCTGAGTGGTTCAGTTGATTGAGCGTCTGACTTGATTTCTGCTCAGGTCATGAGATCAAGCCCTATGCTGGCTCTGCACTTGATATAGAGTCTGCTTGTCTTTATCCCTCTCTGCTCTTCCTCCTACTCTCTCCCTCTCTCAAATAAATAAAAAAAAAATAAAATATTAAAAAAAATAATGTTCCTATATAGCTCTTCATGCAGTATTGCAGTTGTAGACATTGATCATCCTTTTTGCCTTTTTTAGTTTTTACATACTGGTTAACCCCGGGCCAATGATTAAACCCGTGTAATCATCTGTCAAGATCTGAAGGAACCTTGAGCTCAACTTTTTTTAACCTTTTCTGGGACTGGATTATGTTTCAGAGTATCAGCATGAAAAAAAACCATAAATGGCAAGCTACCTAAAATTTGGAAGCACACTTGTCTTGAAACAACAAAAGTGTGGTTTTGTTTTTATTGCTGTGCTTTGGAAGGGAGCAAATTTTTTTTACTTTTGTAAAAATCTGAAATATTCAGCTTGATCAAGATATACTTAATTTCTCCTTATTTCGAGTCCTTTATTACAAAATTCTTTGAATGCCTTACATTTCCTTCAATCCAGGGTAAAAAAGAAAATTTCTGTGTATTTTGCAATTGATAAATTCTTCAACTCTGGCCAATTTAAAGAGAAACAATCTGATTTCAACTTTGAAGTTTCTGATCTTTAATATTTCTTTATATTCTGTTTAAGACTTTGAATTCATTCTGGCTTATCTGTGTCGTAGGGGTTTCATGCTGGATTCAGACTGTGGGTTTAAATCCTGGCTTTTCCACTTACTACCATTCTGTGCCTGTTCTCTCTACAGTTAAATTGGAGAAATTGAAAGTGTGAACCTCCTAGGCATGAGGTAAAAAGAAGTGAGTTAATATGTGTAGAGTACTTAGAGTTCCTAGCAAATTAGAAGGCTTCAGTAAGTGTTAGCCATGGCCACTGTTCTGAACTGGCTGATAGTCTTTTTAAAATTCAGGAATCCAGATGGAATGATTGATTTATACATGACAGGTGTTCTTCGGAGAAATGCAAAGCTTACCTGGGTCACAGACACCTGTGTCAGTCATCAGCATTCCAGCATTTATTCATTCACCCAAGAGCTGAAATACTTTTCAGCCCCAAGGTGTGGCACATATATGTTTTAAATCACCCCCCTCCCTAATGCTCCATTTTTTTTTTGGCCCCAGGTGATTTCTGAAAATGCCATCAGGTGAGGGACAGTCATCGATTATAGTCTCTTCTCCTTGGCAAGTGACCTCTTGCCCAGCTTAATTAATAGCTTAACTTTTGGCAAGCGATAACACATAGCAATTAAATCTGGTTTACTATTATCCTCTCTCGTGGGGGAAGCGAGCTGATAGTACTTTGTGTAACCGTCAGCAGTCCTTGCTTAGGGCGAGCTCTGTAACCTGGGGCCTCACCTTCGGGTCACTTCCCATCAGGCTGGTAGCTCCACACAGTCAGCCCTCTCAGAGATGTATTATTTGCCTTTGCTTCTAATCCATTGAAAAACTCAGATGATTTCTAGTTAATTTTCAATTTTTTTCTTAGGTACTTTTCCCTTCTATTTTTATGACTAACCAAAAATGATGCAAATTTAAGTATTCTGAAAGTCATTTCTTCCTCTGTGCTGTCACTGCATCTCCAAACTGACCCTGGTCTGTGGGCATTGAGGTAACTGCATATCTCTTCACTCTTAAAACTTTGGTTTTTCAGACCAGACAAAATCTAAACAGAGCTATATTTTGGTTGCGACTTTATTTAATACAAATGAAAGTTTATCTTGTCATCCAACTGGGTTTAAAAAAAAAAAACTTTCTCATTTCATGGTTTGAACCATTTAAATCAGATTTACTGGGTCTGAATAAGGGACATGCCTTATAAAAAGCAGGCTGTATGGTGTTCTGGACTCCCTAGCATCTATTTTCCTTCTTTTTTTGTTGTTTTTTTTTTCCAAATTACTTTAGAACTTAGAAGTTCCTGTTCCCTCTAGCCACGTTTTTCCTGTTTGTGGTGGTGGGCTTCACCTCCTGCTAACCCTACCACGGAAGTGCTTTCTTGGGGCCTGGCCTTCCCAAAGCAGCCTTTTCACATCTCCCTATAAATCACCCCAATAGAGATTATGGCACACTCCTTAGCATTCCTTTCTAAGGAACAGTCCATGACCTTTCGATTCAGATTCACTGGTCGCTGGTCAGGTGAGCAGTCAGTAACCGGCGGAGCCACTTTTCTAAGGAGGGTACAGATACGTTGCTAGGTAGGGAAGACTCATCCTGAAGTACAAGCACATATTACCTGGTCTTTGTCCTCATGGGTGAAGTCCCCCGAACTGGAGAATCTGACCCGACTGCCTTCGTTTCCTTTCTACTCCTTGGCTTTTCCTTTCTTTTTCTATGCTCAAATGCATAGAAAATGTTCGTTCTGATTAACTCGCCCCAGTGATCTGCCATTTCCTAAGTGGTCAGCGAGACAACACAGACCTTGAATCTGGCCACCTCTAGCATGAATTGCCATTATTTCTCCTAATGCTCCAGCTGCTCCAGTTTCTCCTGGTCCTTCAGATCCAGTTGCCGCCGTCCCCTCTGGCTCTGCAGTTCCAGCTGCTGGCACTTCCTCAGGTATCTGGCGCTCCGGCCCCTGCTCACTCCCGGCCTTCTGACTCAGACCCTGACACGTGATGGGGGAAATTGACCACCGCTGCTGGATCTCATCTGGCACTTCTTTTGATTGTTCTCAGAAATCTCCTCCACCGGGGGCACAGTCCTCCAGCTTGGGGTCTTCTCTTTGGCTTTTGGTCTCTTCGTCTGCAAATCTAATTCTGCCATCTTAGCTTCTTTAATGAGTTTTCTAATTTTTTTGTTCTTAATTCAATTAATTTTTGAGCATTTGTGAATTGTTTGGTAGTGTATCAACCACTGACATTTTTCTCCTTGGCAGTTGTACTAATTCTTCCATGTATTCTAATTGCCTTAAACTCTGGGGCTATAAAAACAAAGTGAATCTGCCAGCCTTCTGTGATGGTGGAATAATGGTGGGAGAGGGACTACGGACACCATCTAGTCTCACTGCCTTATTTTATATTCAGGAAATCTAAGCCACGAGAGGTGAAATAACTTGCTTAAGTCACATAACTTGCTGGTGGCAAAATCAGAAGACCTAGAACTTTGGTCTCCTGATTTCATGCCCAGTGTTTTGACTCTTTTTGGTGAGGGATTGATTCTGTGGATTCCACTGTGGAGACTTCCAAGCTCTCAAGTGAAGAGTAAAGTGTCCAGTTATGTAAGTGGTCCTTGTCCAGGAGCAATAGAGTCGCAGAGCCACTGGAACTCCAGGGAACCACCTGGTCATCAGCTTGTCATTTTGTTTTTAAAGAAATAACTGGAACAAATTCTATATCCTAAATATCATGCCCTAGAAAAGAGCTTCTCAAGTTCTAGTATAACACTGAATAACTTGGGATGCCCCTAACAAAAATAGACTCGGGCCTTCCTTGCCTAGACCTGCAACTAGAATCCTGCAAAGGGCTTGGAATGTGTGATTTCAAATTTTTCCAGGGGATTCTGGTATGCTTTCTGGGTAAGGACCACTGCTGTGGAGTCTAGCAATGTTTCTTAAAGGGTGGGCACCTATTTTTTTTTTTAAGATTTTATTTATTTATTCATGAGAGGCACAGAAAGAGGCAGAGAGACAAGCAGACTTCCTGTGGGGATCCCGATGCAGGACTTGATTCCAGGACCCAGGGATCATGACCTGAGCCAAAGGCAGATGCTCAACCACTGAGCCACCCAGGTGCCTCTGGCTGGCACATTTAAAAGACATATTTCTGGGCTCCCTCCCTGGACCTACTTTTCTAGAATATCAGGGAATGGGGTCCATCTTTAAGCTCCCTAGTAACTCTTTACATTAAAATACAGAAAAGCCCTGATCTAGGAGGCTTTGAACCATTAAACAGCCTAGAACAATGACTTTCAGGTCCTTTGTTCATGTCTCTTAATAAGAAAGATGATTCATCAAACTCACATAACTAAAACAAAAGTTTCACAAGTCCATTCTTAGCCTTACTGAGTTCAGTGAACTCTCTTATCATTCTAATCCATCCTATTTCGTTTTTTTAAAAGTAAGTAGTTGAATCACACTTGATTGATTTTAAACCCCCCAGCCCGGTGTAGCTCGAAACACTGAGAATTGAGATGTGTTTGTTGATTCTACCTGTCATAGACTCAAACCTTCTCTCTGGAATTCCTCTCCTTTTCCCAATTAGTCCTGCTAGTACCTGCTGGGGTTGCTTGCCTAATGAGGAAGGTCTGCTTTTGCCACAGACATGCAATCCCGCCCCTGTGTGCAAAGTGGACTGCCTCGGTTCCCTGAGCATGGGGGTGCTTGCCCACTCCATGCTGCTGCTGCTAATGAGCTTATATCAATCACAATGCAAGTAATAGAAAACTCAACCCTCACTAAATAAAGTAAAACCATTTTTTTAAAGTAATTCTTTAGTTCCTGGAACCAGCAATGCAATAGTAGCTTAGTTCAGGTGCTAATTCTAGACTCAGACATATGACCTGGATTCCCCACAAATCTTTTTCTGGGATGGCTCCAAATATGGCCAGTTCAGCTCCTCTCTTTATGGGGACAGCAGTCCCAGCCACACACTGCCTAGTAGAGCTGAGGAGAGGGGCCCTGTCAGACTGAGCACAAACCTCCATTGGGCTGATTTAGACTCCACTCTCTACTGAATCAGTCACCGGGATCGGGACATGAGGCTGGAGCTACGGGTAGGGTCAAATCTCCAGCAAACCACATGGCTGAGGATGAGGGAGAGACAATTTCCTGAAGAGAATTTGAGATACTTCCCAGGAGCAAGAGGAATATGTGGTGGGCGGCAAATGCAGGTGTGCTGTATAGGCCATGCATTCCCCTGGTGTTCCTCTCTGTCTTCTCTTTCCTCAGTTGTGAGGAGCCTTTTCTCACTGCTTTTCACACCTGTGGAAACCAGTCTATTGTCCTGAAGTAGCCACTGTCAAAATCAAGCTCAGGCAGCCCTTGGGGGAAATGACAGTTGAGGTAATTAGAAAGAACTGATTAAAACTCACTACAGAAAAGAACTGGTTTTTAAATGAAAAGACAGGAATAGTCTAGTTAAGGGTGAACCAAACTATGCAATTAAGTGGCCAGCATTCACGTGTGCAGTGGGCAAGCCTGTTTTATCTTCCCTGGTGCCCTGTAAATAAACTATGGGCCTGAGGCTTTTCAGGAGGCATCTGAGCACAGTCCGTGCCAAAAATAATCTGTTAGTGACTACTAACAGATTAAAAGTGATGGAAATTAAGTACAAAACTTAAATCTGACAAAGAAAAGTTAGCTGACCTATTGGTTACCTTTCACAGTTGCTTTATGTGATACCTTTTCTTTCTCAGGCCTTCTGTCATGAAGCAGAACAGAAATATTTCCTACTAAAGGATCTGAAAGTGGACGATAGTTACTTAGTATAAATAATCTCTTAAAACAGCTTTTTTACAATCTAGTGTGGAGCAAGAATGCTGACCTTTAAACAATTCTTTTAACAATTCTGGCTTTTAGCCTACTTTTGCAATGGAAGAGTTTAATGTACATAAGGATTTCATATATAAGAAACTGAATCTTAACTTTTTCCTTCAATAAATAGTACCAGGTTCTCTGCTTTGTCACAAATTGCTCCCAAGTTTTCTAAAATACCTGCTTTATACCCAGTATGGTGATCCTGAGCTATGTATCCTGCCCCGGCAACTAGCCTGCCGAGCATTTAGACTTTGTCTTTACTCATGTATTCTTAGAAAATTCTTATCCAAAACATTTTTTCATTGTTTTTTTTTTTCTATAAAAAGGATACAAAATAAGTACCTTAAGGTTTGTATTACTCTCCTAACTTGGTCTGTAATTTGGCATAAAAGCTTTAAATTCTTCCTCATAAATTTATTCTTTTTTCTAACAATATACCCATTCATTTCTAATTTTCTAATTTCTATCTTTTGAAACCTCTAGCATTTTAATTGCTTATGGAAACTAATCAGTATCCTATCCTTGACAATGATTTCATTAAGATTTGATTTTTTTTAAACGAAGTTTTTCATATATGTTATTATATTTTGGTCTATAGTGTGGCTTGATCTAAGAACCCAGTCTACCGTTGAGAATCTTAGTAAGAGAATTCCAGGAAATAATAACTTTGTCAAGGTAAGAGATCTCTTTAAAAGTATACTATAAGAATGCTTGTTTAAAAAAAGGGTTTAGAGATTTCAACTGAAAGACTATTTGGGCCTTACATCCTTTTGCATAATAGTTAATTGATACATTTTACAGACTATTTCTCTGCAGACAATTGAGGACAGCTCAAGTATTTACCTTCCTGTCTTCATCCCTTAAGGTGGATTAGAGCATTCATATTCTGAGGTTGATAGGCTGGAGGGGATTATAAAATAGTGTCCTAGTGGCTTAAACCATACTCCCTCATGTTTTCTTCTATCTGTCAAAGAAAGTACTGGATGCTTTTTACTTTTTAGGCATCTGGATTCAGGGAGAAAAAGTTAAAAGACACTCTAGCCCCTCACTGAACTCCTTTTCCACTTTCTTCCTATGAAGAAGGCTGATAAAAAGTGCCTGTATTTCAATCTATATGTAAAGCTCTCTTCAGTTAAGTGGAGAGAATTTTTGAAATAGGCAAGGTATTTTTCTTAGGAAGGTCAAGGCCCACTTCTAACATCCAAAGGAAGTTCTCTTTTTTTTGGTTTATCCCCTTTATATTTATTTGTCAGTGGGACTCTTAGGACAGTGGTTCTTGGTTCTGAAACAAATCCCATTAATTGTAGCAATTTAACAAACCATTCCCTGCCTTTGCCCTGGGAATAACTTCAGGCTAGTCCTGAATATACCCTTACCCATTTCCTATTCTGTTCCCCCTTGTCACCCTGCCCAACCCTCACCCCCACCTCCAGCTGCACTTGCTTCAAGGGGTACATGTTTTTCTCTTCAATGCCATTTTAGTCAACTTCTACACTTGCTACCTAAATCATTCAAATGGGATATTATCGACTACCTCACTGTTGGCTTTGTGGGATGACCCTTGGTCCTTCAAATCAAAGAGGAATAATCCCATACATTATTTCCTTTCATTATTTTTGAGTATTGATCTTATTTTTTTTCTAGGAAAGCTAGAAAACCATGAGTTAAAAGAGTCTTAAAGAGTGCATTAAACTATTAAATGGTTTGGTTTGAATCTTTCTACCAAACATATCCATAGCAGATAAGAAGGAAAAAGGTATCACTTTCTGTACTTAGGTAATAAATCAAGAGACTAAGGATTAGGGGAGGGGAGAAAGAGTTGCATTATTTTGGTGTATATATCTTCTTAGCCACTTTCATCAGCCCTTGTAAATATATTTGGTGTTTAATATACTAACAGAAATAATAGTTGAACCTGATCCATTCTCAAGGAAGATTGATAAGCCCATATGTGTCTTATATTTACCATTTATCCTTTATTCAATACATCCTCTCTTTATTTAATGTACTAGCTGAGTTTTTAGGCAACTACTTTCTTATAGATAGTGACTCACTATTGCTTTCATCTGGCATGTCCTTGAGCTCTACTTTATTCTTCACTTATGTTATTTGAATATGTATGTGTTTATGTATATATCACTTAGAATATATATTTTTTACACATATAAGTATATTGTTAAGCCTTCTATATTAAAACAAATTTTCTAGTTATGGTCATTAGTTTATGATGCAATATGCTCTCTGATTTTTAATAGTTTAAAATATCACTTTCATGAACTAGAAAATGAAAAAGCAGAGTTTCAGACTGGGTTCTGCATGTAATACTCATCACAAAAGCTAACATCTACGTGTTCACTATCTAGATTACAGGGTGTTGTGTCATTTAATTCTCTTTACCTTGCAACGTGGATGCTCTTTGAACTGCAAACATATCATGTTTATCTTTGTTCATGAACAATGAACATGCCTTCCTGTGCCACAAGATAGGAAAAATTTTTTATCCATAATACCATGGGATTGACTTTTGGGCCATTGAATATTTTGTGATTTGTGGAGTT
This sequence comes from Vulpes lagopus, assembly GCF_018345385.1. Lineage (NCBI taxonomy): Eukaryota > Metazoa > Chordata > Mammalia > Carnivora > Canidae > Vulpes > Vulpes lagopus. The sequence continues at coordinate 25,865,370 of NC_054848.1, forward strand.
TGTTGGTTTGGTGTTTTATTTTTTAAACTGTTGGGAATTTAATTTGCTGGCTGAATTTCATAACTGTTTTTAGTCCAAGACAGGCCTTCCACTTAGCACTTACTTCAGTGCCGTGAAACTTCGTTGGCTCCTTGACAATGTGAGAAAAGTTCAAAAGGCTGTTGAAGAAGATAGAGCTCTTTTTGGGACCATTGATTCATGGCTTATTTGGGTACGTTTAAATAGAATGTATGTATGGAGAAAGTTTTTCAGAAATTTTTTAGACTGGCTTGCCTACTCTCTGTTTTGTATTAAGAGTTCAAGCTTTTTTTAAGGTTTATTCATTTATTTGTTGGCTGGGGGCGGGGGGGGGGGCTTGTGTGCATGCGTGAGTGGGGTTGGGGGAGAGATAGAGGGAGAGGGAGGGAGAGAATCTTAAGCAGGCTCCATGCCCAGCCTGGAACTGATGCCAGTTTGATCTCACAACCCTGAGATCATGACCAGAGCCAAAATTAAGAGTCAGACACTCAACCAACTGAGCCACCCAGGCACCCTGAGTTTAGACTTTTTCATTGGCAAAATTATTAAGAAAAGTCACTCAAGAGACAGCAGAACATTTCAGCCTCCATTTAAGAGACGTTTTTGCCTACTTCCTCCTTATTTTTCTTGATTTATTTTCATAAAAATGGAGGGTGATTACCAAAACCACATCTCATATCTATTATCTTTAGAATAAGTAATTTAAGTAATTAGTAATTTAGGTAGTCTTTTTCTCTTGCCTTTCATAAGCTCTTTTCCAGTGGTCATTTCTTAAAAGAAGTAACAATTTAACATAATAGAACATCTATGTGACTTTTATCATTTGCTTTCAGCATTGCACAGCTGTCTCTAATTAAGCCATAATACGAAAAATCATAGTGGGATTTCGATGTATAATCTTTTTGCCTAAGCTGAACACAGAAGAGTAGAAACTCACATTTTAGACGTTTCCCAGAGTTATCTTAAAAGTGCATGTTCTCTCTCACTTTGTCTCTTTTGTTCTCTGTTATTTTTATTATGGCCATTTCCAAATGTACCCAAAAGCAGAGGGGACAGTGTAATGAACTTCTGCAACAGTGGGCCAGCTACAGCAATCAACTATGGCCAGTCTTGTTTCAACTATATTCATATCTTCTTTCTCCCCACAGATAATTGTTTTTTTTTTCTAAATTTTTTTTTTATTTTATGATAGTCACAGAGAGAGAGAGAGAGAGGCAGAGACATAGGCAGAGGGAGAAGCAGGCTCCATGCACCGGGATCCCGACGTGGGATTCGATCCCGGGTCTCCAGGATCACGCCCTGGGCCAAAGGCAGGCGCCAAACCGCTGCGCCACCCAGGGATCCCTCCCCACAGATAATTGTAAAGTAAATCCCATACATATAATTTCATTTGTAATTACTTCAGTAAGTATGTGATTATCTTTTTCAACATTCAAGAGAGCTTCAGGGGAATATTGTCCCTATTCTCTCTTGCCATATCCCCAGAGCACATCTTCCAGAACCAGTACCAGGAAGTGGCACTTTTTCCACCCCTCCCTGGGCTTGGTGCTCCCTTGGCCCGCAGTTTCCATACCTGTCACAGTTGAAATAGTTCAAATAGTTCCAGACAACAGTTCTGACAATCAGTTGCTTGAAACCAGAGTAAGGTCAGGGTGTGGCACCTGTGAGCTGCAGGAGATGGGGGAGCTCATATGGCTGCAGGGTGGGGACCTATTCCTGGGATGCCCAGATGTCTTTTCTTGCTTTTGTTCCATTCTTACTTACTGCTCCCACACAAAAGAAAGCAGCAGTGCTTTCAGCTCAGGCCCGAGGGTATTAACACTAGAGAATTTAAAACCCTGCTTTCAGGATACATGCGTGGGTAGGCACAACCCAATGACAATTATGATTCCAAAAAAATAAAAACAGAGAAATGGCAACACAGAGGTCTGTGAGATCCTGAAAAGGCAGGCATATTGATATATTTCACCTTGCCAAATTTAGTAAGAGTGCATTTTCCAAAGATAATGGATAAAAATAAAACATTTTTTTTGTTTAACCATCAGTTTACTAGAATTCTTGCTGTCTAATATCATTGCTGGTTGAGCACATGTGGCTACCAAGCACTTGAAATGTAACTAGTCTGAATCAAGATGTGCTATGAGTGTAAAATAAAATATACACTGGACTTAAATAGGTAAAATGTTAGGGCGCCTGACTGGCTCTCAATCAGTAGAACACACAACTCTTGATCTGGGGGTTGTGAGTTCAAGCCCTGTGCTCAGTGTAGATATTACTTAAAAATAAATAAATATGGCAGCCTGGGTGGCTCAGCAGTTTAGCGCCACCTTCAGCCCAGGCCGTGATCCTGGAGATCCAGGATTGAGTCCCATATTGGGCTCCCTGCATGGAGCCTGCTTCTCCCTCTGCCTGTGTCTCTGCCTTTCTCTGTACATCTCTCTGTGTCTCTCATGGGTAAATAAATAAAAATTTTTTTAAAAATATTTAAAAATAAATACATAATACATACATACATACATAGGTAAAATGTCTCAGTAATTATTTTTTATGTTAAAAGGATATTTTGGGGTTGCCTGATTGGCTCAGCCAGTGGATCATATGACTACTGATCTCAGGGTTCTAGGTTCAAGCCCCATGTTGGGTGTAGAGATTACTTAAAAAAAATAATAATAATAATAAATCTTAAATAAATGAATGGATATTTGGGATATATCAGGTTAAATAAAATATATAGTGTTATTAAAATTAATTTCACCTGCTTCTTTATACTTTTTAAACGTAGCTACTAGAAAATTTAAAATTACATAGGTAGCTAGCATTATATTTCTATTGGACACCACTGGTCCAGAAATCAGAAAATTAAATAATTGAAACGTACCATTCTCCTGCTTTATGCACTCTGCTGCTTATTATGGTCCTTGGCAACATGTAAATTAAATTGCAGATTAGGGAGTGCCTCAGTCAGTTTGAGCATCTGACTCTTGATTTCGTCTCAGGCTCAAGTCATGATCTCAGGGTCTGGGAATCAAGCCCTGTGTCTGGCTCTGTGCTTAGTGAGGAGTCTGCTTGTGGATTCTCTCTTGCTCTCTCCTTCTGCCCCTCCCCCAGCTCACATATTCTCTCTCAACTAAATAAATCTTTTTAAAAATAAAAATAAGTAAATAGCAAATTAGTATAAATCTAACATGTCCTTTTATTCTGTCTAGAGTTTGACAGGAGGGGCCAATGGAGGCGTCCATTGTACGGATGTAACAAATGCAAGTAGGACAATGCTTTTCAACATTCATTCTCTGGAATGGGATAAAGAGCTCTGCGAGTGAGTTGTGTTTTGCCCTAAGAAGCACTTCCCAATATATTACCTATATATAACCTAAGTCTTAGTATTTTCAGATGTTGGTAGAACACCAAACTTTAATTGTTGATATTTCAACTACAGTATGCAAGTCTGTACTGTGTATTCAAAGAAGAGACTATTGTTGCATATATAGCAAACAGGCAAAATTAATTGTCTTGTTTAGGAAGATTAAGTTTCTTTAGAAAAGTACTTTGTTTTCTGTGTGCTTAGTTTTTAGTGGTTTCTATAAAGTTAGAATGTTAAATATCCAAACATACAACTATGTTGTCCTGGCTTATTTTTTTTTTAAGATTTTATTTATTTATTCATAGAGATGCAGAGAGAGAGAGAGAGAGAGAGGCAGAGACACAGGCAGAGGGAGAAGCAGGCTCCATGCAGAGAGCCTGATGTGGGACTTGATCCAGAGTCTCCAGGATCACGCCCTGGGCTGCAGGCGGCGCTAAACCGCTGCGCCACCGGGGCTGCCCTGTCCTGGCTTATTTAATTCTGCACTCCAATACATCCATTTTTTAATTGCTATTTACATTTTTTGCCTTTAAATCCATATAAATGTTTCTAGATATTTATTTAAAATAGTGATATATACCCAATCCTATCTTACTGTTTTCCAGATTTTTTGAAATTCCAATGAAAATTCTTCCAAATGTCCGGAGTTCTTCTGAGATCTATGGCCTAATGGTAAAAAAAAAAAACAAATTTAATTTCATTTTTAAAAAAGCTTTGCTATTCAGAATTCAAAGATAAGTTGTATTATGTTTTCTAGTTTGAGAGTTGTGACTCTTCTGTAAGTGTTGATAGTATGTAAAATAAGAATTTAGTGCTGTTTAAACAGTTTTATAACTTAAAAATTTTAGAATCCTTCTTACCAGTTGATTTTATATTTTATAAACATTAATTGGCTTTTCTTTGAGTATTCTAAAGTATTAATGCAAAAATCTACAGAGGGTAGCATGGGAATGTTTGAGCTTGTTTATTCTTTTAATTGAAATAACTAGTAGTTTTGGTGTTGTGTGCTTATAATTTATAGGAAAGACTCTTCACATTTTCATGTTCTTTTTCCTGTTGAATCTCTTTTAATAGCCAAACCATGTTTTTTATATTAAATTCTTGGTCAACTTGAGCAAAACTTTAGCAAAGAAACCAAAAACAAAGTCTGTTTCTGATTTGTGATTGCTAATTAAACTGGTTTCTGTGATGGACATTTTACTGTTGCTTTCACTGAAACCGAAAGAAAAAGTACTTTCAGCAAAAAGTGTGCTTAGCATCATTGAGTATCTCTGATTACACATCAGGGATGAAAACCTCCAGGAGGATTTGAACTGGTATTTGAGCACAAAACTCTAGAATTTATGTGAAACTTAAAAATATGTCTAAGGTCAATTCCAAAAAAAAAATATTGTTTAGACATTTCATGACAAGTGTTAGAAACTCTACTTATAGAGTTAACAATAATAGAGTTGAATACTAAGTGCTCTGGATAAAGTTTGAGCAGAGTTCTTAAATACTTCATTTATAATAAAGCCTTCTAACGCATCATGGAAATTTTTAAGGGAAGCACTGCTCATCTACAATAAAAATAATTTGATGACTTCATAGTCTACAGACTGACCTGGGTCAGGGAAAAAAAACCTATCTTTGAGAAATAGTTTTAGAGAATGGTTGAAATATCATTTACTGGCCTAGTTTTTTTCTTGCATTTAAAATATTATGCTTCTGTCCTCCTTTTCCCCCCTTGCTGACTATAGAAAATCTCTCATAGCCTGGTGAGTAGGTTGCCCACCAATTATGCTACCCATTCATTTGGAAAAGATACAGTGCATTTCCATTTAGTTTTAGACAAGCATAAATCCATTTACTAAGCAGATTGATCTAGAATCTCCATGACCCACCAAATTGCTATAAGCTCTAGACAAGCTCTAGGTTTTCTTTAAACTCAGTCATGTGTCTTTTTAAGCTTCCCATAAGACTGAAAGTGGGGTTTCAAAATAAAAGACTAAGCTAGTTTTCTGGACTGAGAAATTCTGATGTCTCCCATTACAAAGTACACCTGTGATGTGCTTTGGGCTTTAGCATAACAGGGAAATTAGATGTAGTTTTTAAACATCCTAAACATCTATCTTAAATGATACTTGACCAACCTTTCAGACTAGTTAGTTGGAAATGCACTGTCACTTTTTCTGCATGCTTCACCAGAGGACGTGCCCAGGAATCCTCCAGAAACCCCTCCCTGTGAAGGCAAAGCGCTTTATGTGCCTGAATGCACATTAGTAGATCCTGCTGGTAGTTTGATAATACCTTCGACAGTGTCAGCAAAGACTTCTTTTCATATTTAAGTATATAAAGATATACAGCCTCCCAGTTTCTATGGATTCACTTTCAGCTCCTTATGAAGGATACCTGTCACTTACTACCCAGGTTCAGGTTTCCCAAGAATATTTAGTCAATAAAAATGACAGCTCTTGAATTAAGCAGAAAGCATGAAAGAAATAAAACAATATCCACCACTGAGAAGATGTTTTCTGTTTTGTACAGGGTTTCCACATGTATGCTATTACTTTCTTATCATCGTAGCCATGTGAGGTGGCTTCTGTTCTTAGCCTCACTTTTCCAGATGGGGAACCTGAAGCTCCCAGAGGCTGGGAGACCGGCTCACAAATGGCAGACCAAGGGGGGCAGTCAATGGAGAGCTTTTGTTTGGTGCTGTTCCTAATATACATCACACTACTTCATGGGTCATGTTCCTTCCCCCTAATTCCTTAATACCAGCACAAATTGCTTTGTATTAAAGGCTTTTTAAATTAAGATTGGTAAACCACTCTCATTTTCCTCCCTAGAATGCTAGCCATACTTTCCAAATAAAAACCACTATTCATGACCTAAATTAACTCTTGCTTATCTAAACTTGAAGAATAATGTCGGCTGCAAACCGAATGCTCTTGGGTTCCTTGCTTCTCTTAAGAGCAGTTTTGGGTAAGGAAAGCTAATTGGTAAAACACAGCCTTCCAAAGTGAGGCTGTTCCGTGCTGGTTTGATAGTTGCTCATATGTTCGTTTTAAAGGATGTGTTAGTCTTCTTATTAATGGCAACAATAACAAAGAGTTATCAGACCTAGGCATTCATGTTACCTGGACTCCATTTTGTGTATCAAGAAATTGAGGCATAGAGAAGTTTCAGCAGCCTGCTCAGTGGCTTAACACCAACTAACCAAGAGTAGACCCCTCGTCTCCTGACTCAGTCCAGTGTTCGATGTTCGTTCTCCCTCCAATGCTATGTCTCTTCTTGTCTCTCTAGAAATTCGTCTAGTATCTGTCTCTGAACCACATATGTAGTTGAAATACTTGCTTTGTCTTGTCTGCCCACATGCTCTGGCATGTTGCTATTCATGTTCATTCCTATTGCAGTTGTGTTAGTAGAGATAACAGTTTGTGATTACTCATAATCCTTTTTTAAAATTTTATTAGAAAGCTGGAGCCTTGGAAGGTGTGCCAATATCTGGGGTAAGTTCCATCTCCCTGCTACCTCCTCGACCCTATCCCCTTCCGTGTTATGGGCTTCTTCCTACATCTTAATCAGTCTGCACCTTCCTAAACTATGGGGAAAAGGTAAAAGCAGCAAAATTGGCTGTTTTTTGTTAGTAGGTGACACAGTATGGGCCACTGAGAATCTTTTGACTAAATTCTAACTCTTCCTTTCCATACCTACTGTCTTGTAGGAGATATTAAGAAATGGGAGAATGGCCAAATGAAAGCAATGCAGAAATCAAAACAGTTCACTCCTTGATAAATATAAAAGGAAAAATAAATCCTATGACTGATCTAAAAGGGAAATTAATAATATTGTCTTAGTGTTCTTTATTGTCATTTATGCTTTCAGTGTTTGGGGGACCAGTCTGCTGCATTGGTGGGACAAATGTGCTTCCAGGATGGAGAAGCCAAAAATACGTGAGTTTGAGAAACAGATCCAAAACCTGTGGTGTTTTGTTTATCTGTTTCTCCCTTTGATGTTTTGAATGAGAAAAATCTGTTGAAGTTCATCCAGGCTGAAAATCAATAGCTTAAGAGTTCAATAAGTTTTTGCCATTCAGTTTTCTTTCTCTCCAAATAAAATACATTATGCTGTATATAAACACACTGCTAAGGCTCCCTGAGTGGCTCAGCAGTTGGGCGCCTGCCTTCAGCCCAGGTCACGATATTGGAGTCCAGGATCGAGTCCCACATCGTGCTTCCTGCATGGAGCCTGCTTCTCCCTCTGCCTGTGTCTCTGCCTCTCTCTCTCTCTCTCTGCATCTCTATGAATAAATAAATAAAATCTTTATAAAAAAGACCTTAATTTATAAGATTCAATACTTTTTATATCCAGAAACTAAATTTTGGTGCTTTGTTTTGTTTTTAAAGATTTTATTATTTATTTGACAAAAAGAGAGTCCACACAGGCAGAGGGAGAAGCAGGATTGTGCTGTCTCTCACTTGCTATCTCTCTTAAATAAATAAAATATTTTTTAAAAAAATTTTAATTTAAAAACAATTTTAAAAAGATAAAAATGAACTGTATTTCTCAACATACTGTTCCTGCTTAGACTTTCTCACTATAACTATAAAATTCTATTTTTGTGGGATTTTCAGTGCTGGCATTGTGCTTTCTCCCCATTACCCAGAGTTTCTCCTTTGACAAGAAGTAGAAGGAATGATGGAAGTAGAGATTTGGTGCATTTGTTTCCTAATCTCATCTCCTTACTACTGATACATGGGGAGTCTATAATAAGCCTAAGAGTGATTAAGCCTAAGGTTTCTGAAAACAGATGTTTAGAGTGGTTAAGCTAGTAAGTGAAAGAAGGAGCAGTCTTTGTTCCCAGATCCATCTGATTTGACTTAGCCAGGGCTCTTAACCATTCTATGTTACTGTACCCTGTGTAGAAAAGATTTCCATAGACCCAGAAGGAAACTATCTACATTTATTCTTTTTTAGAGGATTTCCTACTTCTCTCATCAATGTTAACCTCAGTGATGAAGTTCTTCTTTTGTGAATAATGGAATGTCTAACATTTTTTAAATATTTATTGATCATTTTATTATTTTTATTATTATATTTATTTTTATATATTATATTTATTTTTATATTTTATATTTATTTTTTATTGTTTATTATTTATTTATTTATTTATTTGTTTATTCATGAGAGACGCAGAGAGAGAGAGAGGGGAAGAGACGTAGGCAGAGAGAGAAGCAGGCTCCGTGCAGGGAGTCTGATGTGGGACTCGATCCCGGGACTCCCAAGATCATGCCTTGGGCCAAAGGCAGACACTTAGCTGCTGAGCCACCCAGGCATCCTGGAATGTCTGACCTTTTTTTAAAGATTTTATTTATTTATTTATGAGAGACACACGGAGAGAGGCAGAGACACAGCAGAAGGAAAAGCAGGCTTCATGCAGGGAGCCTGACATGGGACTCGATCCTGGGTCTCCAGGATCACGCCCTGGGTTGAAGGCGGCGCTAAACCGCTGAGCCACCTGGGCTGCCCACATCTGACATTTTTAATGAAATGTTCTTGTGGTCTAGCACGGTCAGCAGTCCTCATGTGAGAGTTTGACATCATTTGTGAGAGATTTTTGGAGGGGGAGGAGAGATACGAAAGGTCATGGTATCCTGAGGTTATGACCAAGAGAGCTTGAATGAGCACGTGTCTGGAAATATACTCTTTGAATTCTGGCTTCCAAGCAGCTATACCAGGAGTCAAGAGAAATGTGTAAGAAATTAGGCTATTTCCTCTACACTGTTCCTCCTCTGCTACACACATTAATGCTAGTAAATCAGATGTGCTATTTGTCAAGTACCTAACACAGTGTAGAGCACATGGGAGGTACCCAATAACATTGCTGGCTTTTCCTCCTCTTTCTGCTCCCTTCCCACTTAAGCATCATCAGCCAAGTCCTGGAATGATGAATTTAAGTGAGGCAGGGCTTATGGAATACCTCTGCAGCCACTGCAGCATGGAGGAGGGAAATAGCAAACTGTAGGATCTTTGGGCTTGTATTTCACTTCCCGAGAGGAGACAAGACAAATACACAGTTAATCATATGAGAAGTCAGAACTTACATGCCATAGGAAACATTGAAATACTGCTTGGGTTTCAGAGGAGGAGGAGAGAAATCACAAAAGGTTATATTAATAATGAGATGTTTTGAAGAAGGAGCTATGCTAGTGAGGGCACCAGAACACTGAACAAATATGCAAAGAGGTAAATGAAGACTCTGTTTAGAGAATGTAGAGAACATTCAGGTAGGGCAATGATAGAAAATAAGGCTAGGATCATGTTGTGAAGCCCAAAATTTCAGACTGAGGAGTGTCCCCCGGCAGTGGGACACTTCTGAATGTTTATGAGCTGGTGTTCAGAGTGGCTAGAACTGTTCGTTGATAATATCGAAGTTCTTGGCCAAAGTGAAGAGAGACTAGAGACAAAGAGGCCATGTGGGCATCCTGGTTCCGAATACAAGGACTAAAAGTTAGGATGAGACCAGAGAGGGAGGCTGTGGGTAGGTATCCAGGGCACTGTCCAGGGACAAGAGACAGGAAGTAGTTATGGGGTGTAGTCACCTTGGCCCTGTGGGTAGGCTTAGCCTACTATAAGGAACAGTTCTGAATGGTATACTTTCTATTTGGGATGTGTTTATGGCTCTGGTAGGCTGTATATTGTCCACATTTGTAAGTACGAAATGAGTTCAGTATAAAAGTAGAGATTTTTAATTTCCTTACATAGAGGTGATTTTTGAAGAAGTAGGAATAGGCACAATTACCAAGAAAAAGTATACAGGTAGAAAAGACAGGGATGGGAAGTTCATAAAAACAGAATGAAATTATTCATGAATCTGGAAATCCAGGGTAGAGATATTTAAGAGAGAGACTTGGTCAGCAGTGCAAAATACTACATAAAGGTCAGGAGGCTGAGAATCGAAGAGACCATTGTACATAGAAAGTAGGTCTTCAGTGGTGACTTCTAAGAATGAAGCTTTAGTAGAATGCTCAAGAGGAAAGCCGGGTGGCAAATAGCCAAAAGGGATGTGGGCCGGTAGAAAATAGAGACAGCAAGACAGAATGTAGTTTGCAAAAATGACCATCCAGAAGCTGTGAGCGAAGTAGGTGGTTTAAGTTAACAGCATCATGCCAAGCATGGGGCATTTTGTATGTGCTTTTAAGTTATAGTAAGACCAGAGAATGTTTCTTTGCAGGCTAAGTAGAGAACAGATGGGAGTTGTAAAATGAATAAGAGAGAAGCAATGGGCAGCAGTCCTAAGAGGTTGGAGAGGATGAAATTGAGAATTGAGTCAATCTCTTCCAACCTCAGCAGGGAGCAAATGACTGCCAACTCAGAATTGAGTGGAAAGCCCATCTCTGTGTTGGTGCAGAGGGACAGATTGTGGATTATTCTAATTTTTCTCTTGGCTTGTCTATATTTTCTATTTTTTTCTTGCATGAACATGGATTATTTGAACATTTATTTTTTTAAGATTTTATTTATTTATTCATGAGAGAGACACAGAGAGAGGCAGAGACACAGGCAGAGGGAGAAGCAGGCTCTATGCAGAGAACCTGATGTGGGACTCGATCCCTGGACTCCAGGATCATACCTTGGGCCAAAGACAGGCGCTAAACCACTGAGCTACCCGGGCTGCCCTATTTGAACATTTAATTTTGCTTTTAAGGACGAGAACCTAAGAAAAAAAAAAAAAAGGACAAGAACCTAAGATAGGTGCCCTCTCTCCCCAGAGGCCTTAAATATCCTAAAGGAGCCCTTGACCTCCCTCACGGCTTTGGCTGGGGCCACTCACCCTCCTCCTGTGTGCCAGCTTTGGCACACTCCTCCACAAGGGAGAGTGGGAAGCCATCAACTTCACAGAGGTTAGAAAAGTCAGACATCTTTCTGGGATTCAAACACAGTACGATCTTGAGAAAGGATAGGTAGACCATATAAATGCTAAAAACTCCATATGTTTGATGACTGGGAAGAAAAAGTAATACAACTTCAGAGGAAAATAATTGCCTCTGTACTGCTTTGAAAGCTGTGGCCTGTATCTATCTAGAGTCTCCTCATACATTGATAATGTTCATTAATTACTTATGAAGTATACTAAGATAACAATTCATTTTTATTAAATGCCTTGAGCCTCTGCATCACATTGGTACTCTGAGACTTGTGCACTACTGTTTGATAGGCAGGCTGTTTATATGGGGACTAGATTTAAAGATTTCTCCTTTAAAAAGCGTGCAACGGGTAATTTCCATTTTTAAGAATATTTATTAAAGGAGATTAACTTAAAATATATAGCTTTTTCAGCATCGTGGAAGTAAAAGACTATGGTGATTTATGTGTTTGCAGTTAGTAAATGTATTATTACCTGTACCTAGTGCTAGTTGGCTGGTGTCTTTAAAAACATAGGTACTTGTTAATCACGTACTCCCTGAGTGTGTTAGCTGTTTGTCTACAGGCAGAGAATACATTTGCATGAAAAGAGGGTGTCTTGGGTGAATTCTTATTCATGACCTCAGTGCCTAAAAATGCGTGCTGGAAAAAATTACGCTCGGTTTCTGTTTGCTCCATACCACTCATGACTGCTGACCTAGTGCTTACTGGTAGTAGCTTCTGCTGGGACCCCTCCGCCTGCCTCTGAACTGAGTGCTCCCCGCTCTCCCACCTGCTGGAATGTCAAAGAGCAGAGTAGCAAGGCCCATGAGGGGGCAATCCCAAACTTGGGCAGAATGGTTGTAGAGAGCCAAGCGTAACAGTCGCAGCCAGCTCAGTGGAAAACTGTTTCCCTGGGACCCTTCCCTGTATCACTTTGGATTACTTCTCTGCCTGGCACAAGTCAAAACTAGTCATTAATGTCCAAATGCCAGACTTGCTGCAGAGTCCAAAGCTTCTACTTATAAGGCTGCCATAAAATAAATTCAGTTCTTCCATGGCAGTCGTGTTCCATTCTTGCTCTGACTGTCCTACCTGTTAAAATGCCCTAGCCTGCAGAGAGAATGGGAAAGCTAGGCCTTCAGTAGTTTTCCCCTCTGTGCCACTCTTGTCCCCAAGATCCATTTCTACTTACCCACATTCTGGACCTAACCTCCCCTCCATGCCAGCAGACAACGTGTTTCTCAGCTCATGACTGTACTATTGATAGAGCTAAAGCAGCCAGCCCCATTGGTGAGATACTCCATTCCACGTGGGTTAGTAGCAGCTTAACTGTGACTGGACACAGAATTTGTTGTACTTTGGTGACATTTTATCGACACAAAGTCCTGGGCTACAACTAGGCACTAAATATTTTTCCACTAGGATTGCACTAAGTACATATTCTTTTAGGCTTAGTCTTTAAAACGGTATTCCAAATGGAGTATGTGATGCTTGTTAACTTTTGGAACTTTTCTAAAAGTTTAAGATAATGACTTTTATTGTACATCAGGCTAAATGATTTATATTATTGACAATTCATGATTTATTTTTAATAAAATTGTCATATTGTTCATTCTTCCCCCAACTATAGGTATGGAACAGGCTGTTTCTTACTATGTAATACAGGCCGTAAGGTTGGTTTTTCCCAATTAAAAGATTGACAGTCTTCTTTAACTTCATATAAATAATGCCTGAGCATAATTTGCTATTGTTACTTATGATTCTGCAGATTTAGTTTGATTTTCATTAGGATTTAATTTAGAGCTCACTAAAAATGATGAAAATCACTAAATTTAAATGACTCTAATAAGAACCATTTTAGGTTCTTTGCATTTTTTATGTGTGTTTTTGATTGTTGGTGGAATATCTATACTAGGACTGTGTCAGATTCTTAATGCAAATCTAATTTTGAACAAGGGATAACCATTTTGTACTATTGACATGAATTGTCCTTATTACTGGTAAATTGGCCTCTTAAAGATTTATTTTTTAATTGTTACATATTTGTTGAATTATTTTGTACCAAGGTCATCTTAACCTTAAGAAATATTTTTCTGCTAGCTTTTTATATTCCTTGCTGCTGAAATATTTTTCTCTTTCCCACAGTGTGTATTTTCTGAGCATGGTCTTCTGACCACCGTGGCTTACAAGCTCGGCAGAGACAAACCAGTGTATTATGCATTGGAAGTAAGTACATTTCAATCAATATGAGTAGTATGGCAAACAGTCAGAACCAGTGAAAATCATGGTGCTCTCTGATACCTTTTCTGGTAAACCTTAATATATGGAACTGAAAAAACTCCATTTTTTTTCTTGGCATTTGGTTGAGTGGAAGGAACCCAGCACTGAGCTGGGGTCAGGACTCCCAGGAGATCTTGAGCATATCGGATCCTTGGTTCTTTGACCAGTCCCTTGTAGCCATGTGGCAGTGTAAGATTTTCTGTGTCTGAAGTTTATTGAAGGTGTTGACTTGCTCTCCAGGTATTTCTGTCAACTGGAAAATTCTGTGTCTTAATATCTATGATGCCCCAGTGTTTTAAAGAGAACCACTGGGGGCAAAAGCAGAGGAACTCTATTCACATGTCTCCCCATAAAAATAAATTTTGCATCCGCTTTTGATATGGGAAAGAAAGTGAGAAGATTTATGCCGTATTTCAGTGGAAGCATTTGTTTCAAACACATTTATAAATTCTAGTAGGAATATATCAAATCTAAGTCTGTAGGGCACAGTGAATTTATATTAGAAACATTAGTAATTTTTATTGGTAAGGTCAAAGAAGCAATACTCTTTTTATCAAATCGGATATAGTTTTTTTTCTAAGATTTTATTTTTAAGTAATCTGTCTACATTCAGTGTGGGTCTCAAACTCAATCCCAAGTCACATATTTTACTGTTTTACTGACTGAGCCAGCCAGGTACGCCAGTCTTTTTTTTCTTTTTTCTTTTTCTTTTTCTTTTCCTTTTTTTTTTTTTTTTTTTTTTTTGAGTATAGTTGACTCACAATGTTACATTACATTCAGGTGTACAGCTTAGTGACTTAGCAGGCTTACATACTCTGCTCACCACAAGTGCAGCTCCCATCTGTCCCACACAGCACTGTTAAAAATTTCATTAACTGTATTCCTTATACTGTGCCTCTTATTCCTGTGACTTATTGATTCCATAACTGGAAGCCTGTATCTCATTCTCCTTCACCCATTTCACCCATTCCCCACCCCCTCCCCTTAGATATCTTTCTTAAAAGTATCTCTTTACAATTCATTTTCATTGGTTCCCTTGTAATGTACAAATATACAATTGATCTGAAGGCTAACTGAGGCTTGTTCCCTAAAGTATCCAATAATAATTTGGTCACAAGTGTTAGACTTCTGTTTATAGTTCAAACATTTTATTAGTTGCTATGCCTAGAGCACAAAGAATTTATTTCCAATTTTTTCTTGCATCCTCCCGGCATAAGCACTGTACTCTCTCCCCTAATCCCTTCTCCGTAGATAATAGAAGCATTGGGAAACACTTGCTCTGTCTAATAATGGTATCATATCATTTCTCAAAAGTTGAATTCCTATGAGCCCTGTCCTGCTCTGTTTCTACCTGCGGAAAGTGCTTAGTACAGTGCTGGGCACATTGAATATATACTATTTGATAAATGTTACCTATAGCAATTAAGTATGCTGCTCTCTTTTTTCCTTATACTGGAGACAGTCATTTAGAATTAGAGATGCTTTAGACCTGGAAAAGGCCTCTGGGATATGGCATATCTGGTCTTAACTTCCTCCCAACATGAAGAGCCTTCTCTTCTTTCCTTCACCGATAGCCCTCCAACTTCTGTTTGAAGATAGCACCAAAAACTGCTTCTTACTAATACCTCAACCACTAGACCTAGATTAGCTGTCAAGAGCATTCAAATACTAGCAGGCAGCTATCACTTTTTCTGGGTCTTTCTACTCCAGGATGAATTTCCTCATGCCCTAATGTCATATGGTTTCTGGATGCTTTCCAGTTCTGGACTCCCTTCGTTAGATGCATTCCAATCTGTCAGACTCTTCCAGAATGGAATAGAATGTAATCTGACCTGTACTGACTAGTCTGATTTATTCCTCTCTGACCATAAACACTGCTTCAGCTACTGTAGCCTGAGAATTCATTAACTTAGTCTAATAACCCCATCATATCATCTGGCTCTTACCAAAAAAAAAAAAAAATCTGGCTCTTTTTCAAATGATTCATTGTCATGCCAAGTCCTCTCCATTCTGTATTTGTACAGATCTTTTTATTTTTCCCCTTTTAAGTAATCTGTACACCCAAGGTGGGGCTTGAGCTCATGACCCCGAGATTAAGAGTCAAATGCTCTATAGATTGAGCTAGCCTGACCCTGCATATCTTTTGTTAATCTAAATGCAGGTCTTTGGGCACTGAGGGGGGCACTTGACGGGATGAGCACTGGGTGTTATTCTGTATGTTGGCAAATTGAACACCAATAAAAAATAAATTTATTATTAAAAAAATAAAAAAATAAATGCAGGTCTTTGTGGGGGATCCCTGGGTGGCTCAGCAGTTTAGCGCCTGCCTTGGCCCAGGGCGTGATCCTGGAGTCCCAGGATCAAGTCCTGCATCGGGCTTCCTGCATGGAGCCTGCTTCTCCCTCTGCCTGTGTCTCTGCTTCTCTCTCACTCTCTCTCTGTATCTCATGAATAAATAAAAATCTTTTTTAAAAATTTTTAAAAAAATAAATTCAGGTCTTTGCTTCTTCCTGTCAAATTTCATGATAGTAATTTCAGCCTATACTGACACACTCTGGATTCTTTTTCAGTCTTTGCTCTGTTACTTTTCCCATTTTGCCTCATCTAGAAACTTAACAAGCATATGCTTTATGATTTTGTTTCGATTCATGTAACTTTTTTTTTAAAGATTTTATTTATTTATTCATGAGAGACACACAGAGAGAGACGCAGAGACACAAGCAGGCTCCATGCAGGGAGCCCAACGTGGGACTCGATCCCGGGTCTCCAGGATCACACCCCGGGCTGCAGGCAGCGCTAAACCGCTGCGCCACGGGGGCTGCCCTCATGTAACTTTTTTTAAAAATTCATAGAACTTTAAATCTGAGAGGAACAGTAGATTAGACTGACAAACAGGCTTTGTTATGTTCTCATAAGGCCTTTGAGAGTAGGAAGTGAAATCAAAGTTACTTGGCTATGGTAACTTTTGATAGCTAGTAAGTAGCAGATCCAGGATGCAAATTCAGGCTATTGGAGTCAAAATCTAGAAACCTGGCCAGCACTATGCCATCACCAGTCTCCCGAGTCGAGTTGTTCTTTTCATTGCATCTCAGATATGTCACTTTGTCTCCTCACCTAGCAGCCTGCCTGAGCCACAACATATACACTTAAACAGATGGTGAACATGGACACTCACAGTAGTAGATAGGATTTTTCCTGTATTTTCTAACTTTTTTGTTCCAACTAACAGACATGTAAAAAAAAATTGAACCAAACCAGAAAAGAGGGCAAAGCATAAAGCTACATTGGTAAAACTTTTTCTTAGTAAATTCCTGCTAATTCCACTTGGTCACACCACTTCCACTTTTTGTAAATAGTGTGACCAAGTGTATATTTACACTTATTTATATATACACTGACAAAGTGTATATATACACTGACAAAGTGTATATTTAATAATCATTTTTTAATTAGGTTGTTAGGTTTGGCAATCTTAGGTATTAAAAATTTACTTTCCCTTTTTTAAAAACTAAAATTATAGCTGCCCATCTTAGGTCTTAATCTTGCATTCTTCCTGTGTTGATTTGGAAGCAACATCATGTATTTCCTATTGTTGTTGTTGTTGTTTTGGGTTTTTTTTTCTTTTGTGGGCACCTTAAAATTTTTTAAATATTATTTAACTATAGGGTACCTGGTGGCTCAGTCGGTAGAGCCTCCAACTCGATCTCAGGGTCATGAGTTCAAGCCCCACATTGGATGTAGAGCCTACTTAAAAATATATATTATTTAGCTATATATTTTCCTAGCAGTGTTGATAGTTGTTTAGTAATTTGAATGTCCCACCCATGATGATGACCTCAAATGCTTTTCCTCTGTTACCTCTGCCAGCAATCCTGTCATTGAGTTTAAAGTATTCATCCCCCCCCCCTTTTTTTTAAAGTAGGCTCCTCGCCCAACATGGAGCCCATAGGGCTCAAACTCGACCCTGAGGTCAAGACCTGAGCTGAGATAGTCAGAAGCTTAACTAACTGACTGAGCCCCCTAGGCACCCCCTCCCCTTTTTCTTAAGCAAGCAGTTATTCTGTTTTCTTATCAGTAGATAATAAGTCATATTTAATGGCTTATTTTATCATTTTTTGTGGCCAGAGTCATTTCTTTGGGGTCAAACCTTTTATGGCCCTACCTCCATTTTTTTTTTCTTGCAGAGGGGCATTCTTTTGTGGTTCTCTTATTAAGAGCCTTGGGTATTTAAGCCTATTCCTTTTAGGTTTGTCTTTATTTCACCCTCTCTCTGGGGTGGTTATAGAATCTTAGGGACGCCTGGGTGGCTCAGTGGTTGAGCATCTGCCTTTAGCTCAGGGCGTGATCCTAGAGTCCCAGGATCGAGTATCGCATCGGGCTCCTTGCAGGGGCCTGCTTCTCCCTCAGCCTGTGTCTCTGCCTCTCTCTCTCTCTGTTTGTGTCGCTCACAAAAGACAATTAGGTTTATATTTCATTTTACTGATCTTGTTAGATAAATTGGATACAAGTGTGCCTTCGATTCTAGAAAATCCTCAGCAGTTACCTCTTAAAGCATTGCTACTCTACCATTACCTCCAGCCTCTTCTGCAGTTGCTATTGTATGGATATTGGAACCTTTCTACCCATCCTCCCCGTCTCTGAACTGTCCTTTTATATATTTTTCATCCCTTTGTTTCTCTGTGCTGCATCTCTGGCTAGTTCCTACCTACCTACCTTTCTTTCCAAATTCTCTTTAAAACAAAGCTGGGGGGCAGCCGGGGTGGCTCAGCGGTTTAGCACCGCCTTCAGCCCAGGGCGTGATCCTGGAGACCCAGGATGGAGTCCCACATCAGGTTCCCTGCATGGAGCCTGCTTGTGTCTCTGCCTCTCTCTCTGTGTGTGTCTGTCATGAATAAATAAATAAAATCTTAAAAAAATAATAAAAAATAGGGCAGCCCCGGTGGCGCAGCGGTTTGGCGCCGCCTGCAGCCTAGGGCGTGATCCTGGAGACCCTGGATCGAGTCGTAGGTCAGGCTCTCTGCATGGTGCCTGCTTCTCCCTTTGCCTGTGTCTCTGCCTCTCTCTCTCTCTGTGTATGTGTCTCTATGAATAAATAAATAAATAAATAAATAAATAAATAAATAAATAAATAAATAAATCTTTTTTAAAAAAATGAATAAAAATAAAAAATAAAAAATAAAACAAAGCTGGGATGCCTGGGTGGCTCAGTGGTTGAGTGCCTCCCTTCAGCCCAGGGTATGATCCTGGAGTCCCACGATCAAGTCCTGCATTGGGTTCCCTGTGAGGAGCCTGCTTCTGTCTCTGTCTCTTATGAATAAATAAAATATTTTAAAATAAATAAATAAAGCAAAACAAATCTTTTTATTGTGAAACAGAAAACGTGTACAGAAAGATGCATAAAATATCAATTTACAGCTTGACAAATGATTATATAGAGAATTCATGTATCCTCTACCCAGGAAGCAGAAAACTGGCAGCAACCAGGAAGCTGTGTGCTCCTCCCACTCACAGCCTTTCCCTCTCCCCTAAAGTCACCAGTGCCCTGACTTTTATTATAATCTCTACCTTGCTTTTTTTAAATAGTTCCAGAACTTTATATGTGCAACCCTCTGTGCACCTGAGTGGCTCAGTAGGTTAAACATCTGCCTTCAGCTCAGGCCATGATCCCAGGGTCCTGGGATCTAGCCCTGCATCAGGCTCCCTGCTCAGCGGGGAGTCTGCTTCTCCCGCTCCCTCTGCCCCAACCCCTCCACACACACACTCTTGTGCGTACTCTCTCTCTTAAATAAATATTAAAATATGTGCAACCCTCAACACCAGAGTTGAGTTTTTCAATACTTTGTATATTAAAAATATAAAAGAGAAAGTGAGAGAGACTGAGTCATATGGTATGTATTCTTTGATGTGGCTTCTTTCACTCAACATGACATTTGTGAGGTTCATCCATGGTGTTCGATAGAGCTTTGACATCATTCCTTTTCATCACCATATGAAAATATCACAGCTTAGTATTTATCCATCTGTTGATGACCTTTTGGTTGTTTTCGCTTTTCATCTCTGATGAAAAATGCTACTATGAACATTTTTGTATACATCTTGCTATAGGAATAGAATTTGTAGGCAGTAGATTATGTGTATCTTCCCTTTGAGTAGATGATGCAAACCATTTTTCACAGTGAAGGCAGCAAATTACACTGTCACCTCCAGTGTATGGAAATATCATCTCGTCTTTTCTCAAATGGATCTCACATATTACACTCTTAAATTTCACTCAATAACTCCATTCCCATGATTTTTAACTGGTTAATTGTTCATATCCACCTGATCTTGTTTTATTTCTCTTTTTTCTCTCTCTCTTTTCTTTTGATACGTAATTTCCTGGCTGGTTTTTAAAAATGGAAATCATGCCTGAATCTATTTCTTTGAATTCTTCTCACACTTATGTATTTTAAAGTCCTTGTCAGATTGGAGTGAGTTCTCTTCCAGCTGTTAAGTTTTGTTGATTGTTGGTAATAGATTTCTTCATGTGTTTTGGAATTTTTACTTCTGGTCTCATATATTAAGCCTTTTTCAGCAAATAGTTATCCATAAGCAAGCAGGAGAGCGCCACCTAGCCCCTGGCTTCAAGCCCTGAAGCTGATTTCCATTTCTTCTCTTGCAAACCACTCTGGAGCTCTTTGCTCAGGAGAAGCCAGTTCCTGGCCATGCTCCTGCTTCCTGACATTTACTGAAGAACTAAGCAGAACCTCCTATGCCTGTAGTCTCAAGCCCTGCTCAGTTGTGCGTTTCTGTTTCTGTCCACATCTACCGCTGCTCCACGTTTGAGTCAGCATGTGTTGTTTGGGTGTTCCCTTTTTACATTTTGCCCCGTTATCCTGTTTCTAGAACAGGGGATTTTTAAAGCGCAAACTCACCATTTCTGATGTGGACATCAAGAGAATTCTTTTTTTTCTCCCTCCTCCCTAGCATGTGATTCATCTGGGCCTAACACGTTAACATCCCTAGGCTCTTACTTTCATTATCAATAAAAAGGAATTGGAGCACATGATCCTTGAATTGTTCTAAGACTTTATTTTTTTGTTGTTTTAAGACTTTAAACTCATATTAAACTGCTTCAATTTGTCTTACCCTTTCACTGGAAAATTTTCCCTTTTTTCTTTAAAGATTTCTTTATTTTTAAGTAGTCTCTCTACCCAACGTGGGGCTCGAACTCACAATCCTGAGATCAAGAGTCACACACTCCAATGACTGAGCCAGCCAGGTGCCCCCCACTAGAAAATTTTTCTTAGTGGTAGGAGAGGTTGAAGAAAATAGAGCAGTTGAGTAGGTCTGCCTTTTCTGTGCTGTTAATCAGACACCATCTTCCTTAAGCTGTGCTTTCCCTTCCATTGTTTATCTTTTTCTAAATATCATTTCACAAAACAAAAATCCTTTGGGGGCCTTTAATACTTAAGAAGTTGAGCTTACTAAAAAAAAATAAAAGAAGTTGAGCTTACAGGATCCCTGGGTGGCGCAGCGGTTTGGCGCCTGCCTTTGGCCCAGGGCGCGATCCTGGAGACCCGGGATCGAATCCCATATCAGGCTCCCGGTGCATGGAGCCTGCTTCTCCCTCCGCCTGTGTCTCTGCCTCTCTCTCTCTCTCTATGTCTATCATAAATAAATCTTTAAAAAAAATAAAAATAAAAAATAAAAGTCTCAGAACTTTAAAAAATAAAAAAATAAATAAATGTCCCTTCTCCCATCTCTTCTTTGGTATGATTTATGATGATGGTGTCAAGTTTTCCTTATTAGAATTTTTCATCCTTCTTAAGCCAGGTATTCCATTTTTGGTAGAAGCCTATGTATTAGTTAGCTATTGCTGTATGACAGTTTTACCGCAAATGTAAGTAGCTTACAACCACTTGTCTTACAAGTCAAAGGTGTTGGTTTGAGGGTGTGGTCTCATCCAAAGCTCCATCTGCTTCCATGCCCACTCACTCAGATTATTGGCTAAATTCAGCGTCAGTTTCTTGGTAGGTGTCAGTCAAAGGCTGCCCACAACTCCTAGAGACCACCTGCACTGTCTTCTCATATGAAAGACCCCAACAGAGGACCCCCCGCTGCTTTCTCAAAGCCAGCAAGGAAGGGAGAAAATCCAGACAACAGCCACGATAATCTTAATGTAGCTTAATCCCGTATACTCCATCACATGCATCCCATCACCTCTGACATGTGCTATTGCATGGAAGCAAGTCCTAGGTCCCACCATGCTCAAGAGAAGATCCATGTGGGCATCAACACCAGGAGGTGGGGACCATGGAGGCTGCCTTCATTAAGAATCTGCCTGCCACAGTCTATAAACATTGTTTGTGAACTTCTACAATGTATTTTCTTGGAAAGTAAACTTTCTGAGTGGTAAATGCTTTTTATCTTAATTTCCTTACTTGTTACTGAAGTATTAATAATATAGATTATATTTTATTTATTTTTTAAAAAAATTTTTTTAAGACTTTTATTTATTTATTCATAGAGACACACAGAGAGAGAGGCGCAGACACACACAGGCAGAGGGAGAAGCAAGCTCTATGCAGAGAGCCCGACGCGGGACTTGATCCCGGGTCTCCAGGATCACGCCCTGGGCTGCAGGCGGCACTAAACGGCTGTGCCACTGGGGCTGCCCTTATTTATTTATTTTTAAAGATTTTATTTATTCCTGAAAGATACAGAGAGAGGCAGAGACATAGGCAGAGAGAGAAGCAGGCTTTCCACAGGGAGCCTGATGCCAGATTCAATCCCAGGACCCCAGGATCATGATCTGAGCCAAAGGCAGACACTCAACCACTGAGCCACCCAAGTGCCCCTATAGATTACAATTTAAAAATAATATTCCCCCAATTTAACTCTAGGTTTCTGTTCTCTCTTCTATGCAACTAAAAATGATATGGAGTTAGAGTTTGCATTTATAATCTTATACAAATTAAGTACAGTATAAATTATATACGTAGAGATAACATAGGGGATCCCTGGGTGGCTCAACGGTTTAGCGCCTGCCTTCAGCCCAGGGCCTAATCCTGGAGACCCGGGATCAAGTTCCGCGTCAGGCTTCCTGCATGGAGCCTGCTTCTCCCTCTGCCTGTGTCTCTGCATCGGTCTGTCTCTCTCTCTCTCTGGTGCCTCTCATGAATAAATAGATAAAATATTTTTTAAAAAATAGAGATAACATATTACTGAAGCATACACAAAGCTATGTTTTCTATACCTAATGGATGATTTTAAGCTATTTATTTTTTTAAAGATTTTATTTATTTATTCATAGAGAGGCAGAGACACAGGCAGAGGGAGAAGCAGGCTCCATGCAGGGAACCTGATGTGGGACTTGATCCCGGGTCTCCAGGATCATACCCCGGGCTGCAGGTGGCGCTAAACCGCTGTGCCACCAGGGCTGCACCCCCATTTTTTTTAAAGGATTTTAAGCAATTTAAAG
Organism: Vulpes lagopus; assembly: GCF_018345385.1. Classification (NCBI taxonomy): domain Eukaryota; kingdom Metazoa; phylum Chordata; class Mammalia; order Carnivora; family Canidae; genus Vulpes; species Vulpes lagopus. The sequence goes on from NC_054848.1 coordinate 25,888,382, forward strand.
ATAATCTTGGGATCCCTGGGTGGCGCAGCGGTTTGGCGCCTGCCTTTGGCCCAGGGCGCGATCCTGGAGATCCGGGATCGAATCCCACATCGGGCTCCCAGTGCATGGAGCCTGCTTCTCCCTCTGCCTGTGTCTCTGCCTCTCTCTCTCTCTCTCTGTGACTATCATAAATAAATAAAAATTAAAAAAAATTTTAAAAAAAAAGATAGTCTTAATTTTACATAATTTTTCTCCATACCCACTGATTTTAAACACAACTGCCTTGTTGATAGAACTACCCCACATCCAGAAATGTCTCCTTAAAATAGATACTGTTCATGGCTATGGCATTCGTGGCAAGGAGCTCTTTTTTTTTTTTAAGATTTTATTTATTCATGAGAGACACAGAGAGAGGAGAGAGAGAGAGAGGGGCAGAGACACAGGCAGAGGGAGGAGCAGGCACCATACAGAGAGCCTGATGTGGGACTCAATCCAGGGTCTCCAGGATCATGCCCTGGGCTACAGGCAGCACTAAACCGCTGCGCCACCAGGGCTGCCCAAGGAGTTCGTGAGGAAAAGTATATTTGTCTGCTATGATGTTACATCAGTTCTGCTTCATTATTTATTTTTTAAGAGACAGAGCATGTGCAAGCAGGGGTGGGGGGAGAGGGAGAGGGAGAGTGAATCTTAAGCAGACTCCATGCCCAGTGCAGAGCCCAAAGTGCGGCTGGATCTCATGACTCTGAGATCATGACCTGAGCTGAAATCAAGAGTTGGTTGCTTAACCAACTAAGCCACCCAGGTGCTCCGTACTTCATTATTTTTATAATTTGCTCTTTCCATAGCCTGTTTCTTAGCCTCCCACTTTCCAGGCTATGTATCTAATTTTTAAATGATTTATTCCTCTTATCTTGTTCATCATTTCATTTATTTTTCTTTATACCTTCTCATTTCTTTTTGTCTTTCTTAGGGTACAACTACTCAGCTTACATGCACCTCTCCCATAGGTCATGTTTTCTAATGAGAGTTCATTCATGTTTGTAGATGTTGCACTGAAGTATTGGATCTTTATAGTTAGGATATAATTGACAATAACTTATTTGATAGCAAGTAGATCACCACCTTCTGTCATTTTAGGTTTCTGTTCCTGTACTCTTTTTCTGACCCATCTTGAAAGCAATATACCATCTCCCACTTTATCTTCTGCCTCTGAATTCAAAAGACCCATCTTTTATGAATTTGGAGGTTTCTTTCATTTTTATTAATTTTTTAGAAGGCCAGCTAATACCATGTGTTATATCCTGGTACCAAAATTATATTCTTATTTCAGATAAGTGTTTTAATCTGCCTTTTATTTTCTTATACTGAATTTTATTTTTTCAGTCATTCCTGAATCAAACACTCCTGTACACTCCTGATGATGGAATTTAAAATAATTTTCTTCTGGAGCTTTAAGAGTGGCTTTGTGTTTTTTTTCTTTTGTTTCAATCTAAGTAATGACCTCTAGCTCACAACCAGTTACTTTTCATTAAAACCTTGAGGGCAGGGATCCCTGGGTGGCGCAGCGGTTTGGCGCCTGCCTTTGGCCCAGGGCGCGATCCTGGAGACCCAGGATCGAATCCCACATCGGGCTCCCGGTGCATGGAGCCTGCTTCTCCCTCTGCCTATGTCTCTGCCTCTCTCTCTCTCTCTGTGACTATCATAAATAAATAAAGATTTAAAAAAATGTTTAAAAAATAAAAATAAAACCTTGAGGGCAGCCTGTGTGGCTCAGCGGTTTAGCGCCACCTTTGGCCCAGGATGTGATCCTGGAGACCCGGGATCGGGATCAAGTCCCATGTCAGGCTCCCTGCTTGGAGCCTGCTTCTCCCTCTGCCTCTCTCTCTCTGAATAAATAAATAAAATCTTAAAAAAAAAAACTTGAGCTTCCTTTTGCTAAAACAATATTACTTCCTCTCCCCCACAAAAAATTATCTAAGCCCATTACATACTGCCTTTTCAATGGAAATAAGATTCATCAGTGTTCGCTTTCCCAAAGTATGAAGTTCCATTAGCTAATAACCACAAAACCATCTTGCACAGTAGCTGTTTGAAGTTCATTAGTTTACTCACCTAAAACTATTGAAAATCTATGCATTTCTTGGTTAGATGTGATTTAGGGCCAGTATTTTTTGAGAGTATAGGGAGAAAGGGACACTTGTTTTTTTTTCAATTAGATCTAGAATCGTGCTGTCCTGTATGGTAGCTACTAGGAACATGTGGCTAGTCCAAATTAAGATGTGGCAGAAGTGTAAAATATATACCCAATTTCAAATACTTAGTACAAAAAATATCAAATACCTCAATACTTTTTATATTGATTGCATGTTGCAGTGATAATACTTTTAATATATTGGTTTAAGCACAATATATTATAATTAATTTAACCTGTTTCATTTTACTCTTCTAATATGGTAACTACAAAGTTTGAATTACATATATGGCTGACATTATATTTCTACTGAACAGTGCTGGTCTAGAATATCTTAGACATTTACTTGTCTTTGACAACTACCATCTCTGAATTGTTTGCTTCCAAAGGAAATTTGAGAGTGAAATTCTAAAATCTCTTTAACCCCAAAATTTTGTTTTCCTTGATGGTTCCACTAAGCACCTAAACATATATCAAAATTAGGAAGTGTATTAAATTTTTTTTCAGAGAAAGAGACAGTAGGTTAGAGTCCCTTCAAGGTATTCGTTGAATTGGTTTTTTTCCCCATTTTTAAAGCTCGGTTAAATTTGCCCTGCGATGTCAAATCTCTTCCTCAGTAATTTTCTATAGCTAAAAAGCTGCTGTATAAAGAGAACAATTGTAGTATTCTGCACTTTGCAGTGACATATAGTGACTTGTCCTCATAGAAGCTATGAATGATAGAATGAATCAACATATTCCACATCTTGTTCGTTTATATCCTGGACATTAACAGCAAGGAGAGTGACCATTTATAATTCAGCTAATTGAGTTGGTGACAGGATGGTAGGCAACAGCGAAGAAACATTCTGTTGCCTGCACTTAGTATCACCTGATGTTTTGGTTTAGGATGACTCTGTGAAAGTAATTTGCATTAATAATCTGTATGGGGAGAATCCCTGGGTGGCTCAGCGGTTTAGCACCTGCCTTTGGCTCAGGGCGCGATCCTGAAGGCCCGGGATCAAGTCCCGCGTCGGGCTCCCTGCATGGAGCCTGCTTCTCCTTCTGCCTGTGTCTCTGCCTCTCTCTCTCTCTCTCTCTCTCTCTCTGTCTATCGTGACTAAATAAATAAAATCTTTTAAAAAAAATAAATAATCTGTATGAATGAAACATCAGACCCCCAAAACTTTTTTTTTGCAATTCCTAATGGTTTGTGTTGGTACTTTCTTTCCTTTTGCCCCTCAGGATCTTTTTATAATAGCCTTATTGAGAAATAATTTGCATATCATATGATTCATCCTTTTAAAGTATACAGTTCAGTGGTTTTCAGTATATTCACAGAGTCATGCAACCATCATTGCAGCCAAACATTAGAACATTTTCATCACCCTGAAAAAATAACCCCACCACCCCAACCTTAAGCAACCACTAATCTACTCTTTGTCTCCATGGATAGGCTTATTGTGGACATTTCATATAAATAAAATCATGCACTTTAGAGTCTTATGTGACCAGCTCCTTTCACTTAGCATAATATTTTCAAAGTTCACATCTTAGCAGAACTTCATTCCTTCTTGTGACCAAATAATATTCCATTGTGTGGATATACTATATTTATTTGTTCATTCATCAGTGGAATTTGGATTATGCTTTTTTAACACATAAAAAATTAATGAAGCTAATATTTATATTCAGTAATAACCTTCCCCTCCAGTCTCATATCGAGCCTCATAGTAGTTTAAGTAGGTGTTGTGATAGTCAAGCACCATTTTATAGGTCATGGAATGGAGGCTCACCAAGCCTAACTAATTGGCCTAAGATCACATAGTTAAGAACTAGAACTTGGATTTAAAGCCTGTCTATCTGACTCCAAGTTGTGTGTTTCTTCCTTATTGCCATAGCCTCATCCCCCGCACCCCATCCCCTGGTGATTTCGTTGAATAATGGCTTTGTAGTTAGCCTCTTTGCTAACTTTTTGTTGCTGTTTCTTGATTTAATATACTGTTAAATACAGGAAATGGAAAAAACTTTTAATGTGGCCTCTTCTGATAACTCGGGGGATAAGGTGGAAATGTTTTCTGGGTGATAATCTACCTCATAGTTTAACAACAGTCCGTAGAACAACAGCTTGTACAGGTCCAAGGGTGTGCTGGAGGCCTCACTTCTTGTCCGTCTCATGAAAAAACTTCTAATGACCTAGATAAAACTACATTTGTATTAGTAGACCTAGCTTATGATACTTGTAAAAGTCTCAAACTTGAAATTTAAAAATTTTATCCATCTTCTAGTGTCAGACATAGAGAAATACTCAAAAAAGTCTTTTGATAGTGATAAAATATTCTCTCTGGGATTCCTTCTCTTTTGTAGGGTTCTGTAGCTATAGCTGGTGCTGTTATTCGCTGGCTAAGAGACAATCTTGGAATTATAAAGACCTCAGAGGAAATTGGTGAGTATGTTCTACCAAAGCATTGGCATCTAAATAATGAAAATTTTAAATATTTTACCTTTGCAGTCTGTTAATACTTGTACTTTGAGCCATATGTGATATTAGACGATATAGATTCCTATTACAAGTTGGATTTTTATAGAAAAGACTATCTTGTGAAGATTGATAAAACAACAAATTGGCATAATTAGTGGTGGCTATTAACAAACTGGTAAGGCAGGACATAAAAATTACCCAAGTGTAAAATCAAATGCCAGAGATTACCAGAATATGCAGGTAAAGTAGTCCAGTTAAATTTATCTGATGGGAAAGAGCTTTAACTCTTAGATTAGAGTGAGCATTAAAACACCAGTACCTATTATGTAACTATTAATGTGGCTATTTTCCGTATGGATAATTGTTTTTTAACTCATCTACCCACTTTTTCATCTATTTGTTTACTTCAGCCTGAAGGTAAAATGATCAGAAACGCATTTCTTATGGGCGACACATTGGAGGCTACTTTTTCGTCTCCTATTCAACAACCTTAGAAATAGTGGAAATGAGTTAAAATACTTCAATGAAACTAATCTAATTCCTTTATTTCTTGGCCTGAGTTACATTGTAGTGGGAGATATTCAACGTGGTGAATTTGGATTTTGTTGCTCCCAGCTTACGGCTTTGATTCAGAACATTTTGCTCCTTTAGGGAATAAGAAATCAAAAGCCCTGTCCTAAATTTTTATACAGAGGTGTTGACTATCTAAAGTAATAGAATAGGGATCCCTGGGTGGCACAGCGGTTTAGCGCCTGCCTTTGGCCCAGGGCGCGATCCTGGAGACCCGGGATCGAATCCCACATCGGGCTCCCGGTGCATGGAGCCTGCTTCTCCCTCTGCCTATGTCTCTGCCTCTCTCTCTCTCTCTCTATCATAAATAAATAAAAATTTAAAAAAATAAAGTAATAGAATATATTAGAGTGATTTTTGTTTTTCTTTTTTTTTAATGTTAGAAAAACTTGCTAAAGAAGTGGGTACATCCTATGGCTGCTATTTCGTCCCCGCGTTTTCAGGGTTATATGCACCTTACTGGGAGCCCAGTGCAAGAGGGTAAGAATCTAGTATGAGGTATGCTTTTGAGGGCCTTGATTTATTTACTAAATCGGCTAATAACTTGTTAGTTACTATTTTCCTATCTATTTTCAAATGATTTTAAAGTGTGAAGGAAAGCTTTTCTGTTTGGAGAGTATTAATTTCAGAACCTTTAAATTGCAAGAAGTTATAAATCATTTGGCAATAAGCTTCCCAGCCACATCCACGTTAGTGTTATGACCTTTTATCTTCAAGGCATCTGCAAATTCTGTACTGAAGGGGCATCGTTTAGATGAATTCTGATGGTATCACATTATTGTTATCCATTAATTGGATCCCAGGCTTTTTCCTATGTGGATGTGGGATTGTGAACCATAAGGACTTTCTAAGCTGCTTAGTGTTGATGTCTGCTTTCTTTTATGTGTATTTTTTTTCCCTGAACCTCTCTATCTACTGAGGTCAACCCTTTCATATTCAGGACATGTCAGACTGATGACTTGTGTACTCTGCTCTAATTTTCACAATCTTTGTGTGTGTTTTTAGGATCATCTGTGGGCTCACTCAATTCACCAATAAATGCCATATTGCTTTTGCTGCATTAGAAGCTGTTTGTTTCCAAACCCGGGAGGTAATAAGGGCTCTTTTCCTGTACTTTGTCTTTTTTTTATCACTTTTAGACAAATTCTGTATTAATGCTGAAAATCTACTAAATACTTCATTATTAAATACCTAATCAAAAGTGAAGCCTTCCTCAGCTCTATTCTAATAAATATAAGTTTCTCCTCTTTTTCCTAGCTGTCATTACCTTTGAGTTTCTGTCATCCTGCCAGGCACTGGGTGTTTTACAGTTGGGAGGATGTTGAGTAGTACATGTTCAGCAAAGGAAATAATAAATAGCACAAACATAGGCATCAAGGCAGGAAACCAGGATGCAAAATTGAGGTTTTTGGCATGACGGGCTCTACGAGGGAGGGCAGAGGTGTAGTGAAAAAGAAAGGTTCGTGTGACTACATCAAGGAAAGCTTGGAAGACCAGAATAAGAAATCTAAATTTCATTGTGTACGCTTTGGGAAGCTCTTAAGGGCTTTTGAGTAGAAGATGGCCATTGTCAGAGATGTCATTCTGAAGTTGGAGTTTAATTATGTTCATTGCATTTATTTAAGATTTTGGATGCCATGAACCGAGACTGCGGAATTCCACTCAGTCATTTGCAGGTAGATGGAGGAATGACCAACAACAAAATTCTTATGCAACTACAAGCAGACATTCTATATATCCCAGTAGGTCAGTAAGCCTTCATGCCTTTAAACTCCTAGAGTACTATCTCTTTTGGAAGAACTGGTATTTTAGGCATACATAACTGCAAAGATGTTAACGTTGCCATCTTCCCTCAGTGAAGCCCTCGATGCCAGAAACAACTGCCCTTGGAGCTGCCATGGCAGCCGGGGCTGCAGAGGGAGTCGGTGTTTGGAGTCTTGAACCCGAGGATCTGTCAGCAGTCACGATGGAGCGATTTGAACCCCAGATCAATGCTGAAGGTATGTTTAAAAAAATGAAAATCTAGGGACGTCTGGCTGGCTCAGTCAGTAGAACACATGGGACTCCTGACATCATGGTCATCAGCTCAAGTTCCATGTTGGGTGTAGAGATTACTTAAAAATGAGATGTTTTTTAAATGTAAAGTTAATAGTATCCCTGTTGAAAGGAGAGGGCATTTTCCTTTCTGTTTATTTGTAAGTTCAGAAACTAAGTAATATAGCAAGTACTACGGTTTTAAACAAGCTACTAAGCATATTGGAGTACACTGAATATGAAGGAGAGAAAAAGTGCCTTATATTAAAAAAAAACCTTCCAATACCACTTTTTTTGCCATTGACTTCTGCTTACAGTCATTTCATGCAAGTGTTAATTACTTCTAGCTTTGCTAACTTAGCCTTTTTTAAAAGTGAGAAGGGAGATAGATGGGCTGCAGAGCTGATCATCTTTGGTGCCAGTGGCCCAGTTGTTAGGACATGATTAGCTGGGCTGAGGGACATCCTGGTAACTTTTACACAGAGCAGAGCTGGCCTGACAAAAGCAGTCACAATGTAAGTAAACAAGCCTCAAAGACCTGATCCACTGTCCTAACCAGCTAAGCTAAGCCATAAGCTCTGACCAACACCTTTGTTACAATACAGTGGTACATCTCTTAAATTGAAAGAAATGTGAGTACAAAAATAAGGTTTTACATATATTGAATTTGGTTCTATAACTTTTTAAAACCTATGTATAAAATTGCATCAAAGTAGGTTTTGCACTACTGGGAAATAAGCTTTCAAATCCATTTCTCTTTAATTTTCTGGAAGACTAAGCCAGCGCTTCTTAATTTTATTTCTTCCCACATACAAGAAAATGGATTGTAACACTAGTAATTTTATAGTCAGACAGTATGCCATGTAACTTGATGTAGAAAAGTGTTTCAAAATCTGATATTCTATCTGTAAGTAATTTTTAACTTCTATTGGATTAAATGGGGAGGAGCTCAATAAATTTTCCACCTCTCAAAAAAATCAATTTTTTAATAAATAATGTTCAGAGTGAGCATATGTTTTCGAGATGGTAATCATACTCTTAAGGAAGTTTTGTGCAAAGGGTTTCCTGTTTTCTGAGAGCCTTCTTTGCCGGTTTTTAAGGCCTTAGCCCAGAGTTGGTCAGTGATGTCAGCTGCCCTTCCCTTCACCGGCCCCACTCCCCTCCACACATACACACACGCACATGTGTGTGCATGCCAGGCATGTAGGTCTAAATAATTCATTCTCCAGCAGACTTTTTTTAGAGCTGAGTCTGATGTGGGGATATAGAGATGAATAAGACCAAGTCCTTGCCCTCCCAATGACTTATGTACATTGGAAGAGGCAGACAAAGCCATGTCAGGTCACTGCGGAGACTGATAGCCTGAGTTATGTGTGGAATACTGTGGAAAGATGGAGGAGGGGCATAAATGGGGCCCTGGAAAGCTTTCTGAAGTGAGCGATGCTGGAGCAGTGTCACCCAGGTATTGCAGGCTTCAGGTGCCGCGGAAAGGCCTGGAGGCCTGACAGGGACACCTTCCTCTGTGCTGTTCCCTGTTACTAGAAGTACATGTGGGCGACATACCAGTGGTGTCCGTTTTTGTTTAGTACTCTGACTGGATTTCCATTGTAAAAAAAAAAAAAAAAAAAAAAAAAGTACTGTCTTACCGGAATCCAATTTGAATCTTGTGAGAAATCAATAGTTGTTAAATCCTTTGCCTAGACCAACTAATAATTCTCCTTCTAGTCTTTCCACATTGTAGTATACCCTTCCCTGTATCCCAAGCTCCCCTCTCCTCACAAAAAGAGAGAACAGATCAAATGGGAATCCCTTTCTAATTCATCACCACGTGTTTGCGAATGGCCTGGTCTTCACCTATAGCCCGGCTCCCGGCTCCCTTCACCCTGGCACACCATGCTGAATTTCGCCTCTGCCTTCCAACAGGTGTCTCTCTTATTTACTGGCAGTTGCTAGACCCGTGGTGACCCAAATCCAAGTTCTGGTAAAGCCCCATGCCAGTTGAATACGTATCACCATTTGTTGAAAATGCTGAGTGAACTTAAGTATGGTGCTTAGACAATCTCCATAAACTACTTTTTCCTGCCTTCTATTTCTAGAAAGTGAAATTCGTTACTCTACATGGAAGAAGGCTGTGATGAAGTCAGTGGGCTGGGTTACAACTCAGTCTTCAGAAAGTGGTAAAAATGTTTTTATTTTCCTTGCCGCTTTGCCTTAGTATGTTAAAGAACTTATTTAAGTATTTAACCATTTACACTTAGCAAGGCTGCTCTGAAGGAAAGCATTATTGTATGTCCAGAGTTTCTGATGTTTTGAAAACACTTTAAAGTTCTAAATCTACAATGTAAATTTTCAGGTTGATAGACACGTACTTAATTCTATCCTGCCCTCTCTTTTCCTCATTAGTTTACTCCTGGTGCTTCAGTGGGTAACTGAGCTTTTTAAAAGTAAAATTCTTTCTTTCTTCTCAATGAAAAAGAAAATCAACCAGAGTCTTCCTTTTCTTTATTTTTTCACTTAAGTGTCTTTTTTTTCCCTTTTTGGGGGGCTGTCTTTATGCATGGAACCAACTGAAACTTCTGTTAATTTCAGAATATATTTCACTACTTCCTAGGCTGATTCCAAGTTCTTAGCGATGTATATTATGAGAACTATTGGAATCAGAGAGGAAGAAATGTACCAAACAGTAAATTAGAAGTGTCCTACCAGATTGGGAAATGCTCTTGGCAGAAAACAGAGGACTCGTTTTTTTCTTTTTTTTTTCAGTCACTTAAGTATGAAGGTTTTGGGCTTATTTAAACCATTCAGTCATAGACAGCCTTGAGCTAGCTGCCTTTACTATGCACTTGATAATTAAACAGACTTAAGTCTTGCCTTTAATATGTCATGCCTTTAATATGCCATAATATTTTAATTCTTTGCTAAATGAAGATTTAGAACATAATGAGTAGAATAATGTCCAATAATCTACTGAAGCATACACATTAATGGAGAAGACTTTAATAAGTCATGCCTTTAATATGCCATAATATTTTAATTCTTTGCTAAATGAAGATTTAGAACATAATGAGTAGAATAATGTCCAATAATCTACTGAAGCATACACATTAATGGAGAAGAGTTTACACATGAAATATTACGTGCCTTCCAACCCAAAACTGAGTATAAAATTAGTTTTAATATATCTGGCTTCTAGGAGACACTTCTGGAACCCTCTATTACTATAGATCACTGATCTATCTATATTTTCAGTCCTGGATGTTCCTACCTGAAGGGTTTTTTCTCCTAAATAAGCTTAATATCCTTTTTCTTTAAATCTTTTGTTCTGGGCAGCCCCGGTGGCGCAGCGGTTTAGCGCCGCCTGCAGCCCAGGGTGTGATCCTAGAGACCCAGGATTGAGTCCCACATCAGGCCTCCTGCATGGAGCCTGCTTCTCCCTCTGCCTGTGTCTCTGCCTTTCTCTCTCTCTCTCTCTCTGAATAAATAAATAAATCTTTAAAAAAATAAAAATAAAAAAACAAAAACAAAAATAAATAAATAAATCTTTTGTTCTGAGACTCAGTTTCCTTTCCAAGATAGTGGCAAAGCTTTTCTCACTAAGACCTTTTGCAATTTTGAGACCATTTATGATTAAACTTCATCATAAGTGTTTGCACAGCTAGTTGCTCTGCAATATATAACAACATGGACCCTGATTTATTTTCTAGCTACCCTTAATCAATGGCTAATGAGAAGTTGAGTCCTATAATTTCTTGTTGGATTTTTTTATACGACACAGTTGTCCCTTTGTCCCTCCTTACACCAAAGTGCTGCACACACACACATCTCACAGGCAGTTGAAGATAAAATTTTAACTTCAAAATCCCCACAAAACCAATGGATCATTTTCACTTTGTTTGCATACCTTACTGTCAGAGTGAGTTTAAGACAAAAAATTGATGAAAGGAAATTGCATGATGTCTTAAGTTTCTGCTATCAGCATTGATGATAAAAGTAATTTGAGTTTTTGAGAGTTTTATATTTTTCACATTTTGTTTTTGTTTCACTTTGCAGTACATTTAAGAGTTTGAAGACTTTTTTAGTAGATTTATGAAACACTCTATAATATTGAGTCTCTAAGCTATATAATAAACTCTAAGAATAATATTCAATTAGTGACATCCTAATTGTATTTCTTCAGGCAATATAAACATATAATTGTATATTAGTAAGCTATATAATAGTAGCAGTACAGATAGAATCCTATTTTAATAATCTTGAAAGTATACTAGAATCGCTACCTGGTCTTTTATGCTCTTTAAATTGCTTTAATTTATGAGGAAAATTTTATGTTAGCTTAATTTCCAAAGCAGTTTGGCACTTTTGAAGCAGTCATATTTATTTTCTTATTTCTAACTATATTTAAACATATTATAAATGATTTTTAATTTGCATTTTGACATGTGTTTAAAATGTTGTAGAAGTGATTGAGGGGGGGGTTGGTGGTTTGTACTCCAAACACACCAAAACAACATTTTGAAAACAGGTCAAATTGGTTTAAAAATACACAGCTATCAGGGATGCCTGGGTGGCTCAGTAGTTGAATGTCTACCTTCGGCCCAGGGCATGATCCTGGAATACTGGGATCGAGTTCCACATCGGGCTCCCTGCACAGAGCCTGCTTCTCCCTCTGCCTGTGTCTCTGCCCCCACCCCCCCGCCCTCTCTCTCTCTCTCTGATGAATAAACAAATAAAATATTTAACAACAAATAAATAAATAAATAACAGTAATATTAATTGTGAGGCACATTTCCTTACATAGCAAATTCTTTTTTTTTTGCAAATTCTATTTATTTTTTTAAGATTTATTTTTTAATTTTTTATTTATCTATGATAGTCACACAGAGAGAGAGAGAGAGAGAGGCAGAGACACAGGCAGAGGGAGAAGCAGGCTCCATGCACCAGGAGCCCGACATGGGATTCGATCCTGGGTCTCCAGGATCGCGCCCTGGGCCAAAGGCAGGCGCTAAACTGCTGCACCACCCAGGGATCCCTGCAAATTCTATTTAAAAGAGAAAACAAAACCACTATCTTAGCAAAAATAGGGCTTGAAGTTCATTTTCAGTAGAACAATATTACTCTTCTCCCATAGCTAAAGGATCTCTAATTTGAATCTTGGGGGATTGGATTGCTCATTTAGTATCTTTGGGGGTAAGAATCAAAAGAGCTAAAATCAACAGCCTCCCAAAAAGTTCTCCATCAGCTCTCTTCGGCTTTGCCAATGGAAGGCTTATGTGGGTTTATATGTATTATGTTCTTGGCTACTTGTGGCATGCTATCCGTATTGTTTGTTAACTGTCATAAGCCTTCAATATTGATTATATTTTTGATTTGAAGTAATAACTCTGCTAGCTTTGATGAATATACTATTTTTATAACTTATTATGTTTTGCTGTCATGTGATTCTTAACACAAATATTGTAATTATGTGTCTCTCTTTTGGTTTGCTTGACTGGAATTCCCTTCTACTTGGATGACCACAGGTGACCCTAGTATCTTCTGTAGTCTACCCTTGGGCTTTTTTATAGTGAGTAGCATGGTAATGTTAATCGGAGCAAGGTACATCTCAGGTCAGTTACTCTTTAAATTAGACAATTTTATTAGTTAGCACTAATGTATTTGTGTATAACTTGACAGAAAATGTTCATTGTTTTTCATTCTTCCTATGCTTAGGAACCTGGAAGATCCCTGAAAGGTCTAATTTGTTAGACTGTTTAATCTTTCGGGGCAGTCAGAATCGAGGACTGTGCCTATGCTTAATTCTTTTATTATTAGTAGATGACAATTTCTTTGAGGGGTTACATTCAGCTGTGAGCTGCAGCAGGAAGCAAAAGTGAAAGTACTGCTATGAAAGCTTCCATGAGGGCTTTCAGAGTGACAGATGAACATTAAAGTACAATTTTTGACATTCATTAAATTGGCTTTCAAATGTACATAAATTCTTCATACTTAAGAAAATTTGCTATGCAACTCAATATTTCAGTTCTGTTAAGAATTTCTACCAGAGTATGTTTAGCAGAGTCTCTGGAAAACCCTACAATTGGGAAATATGTATAGTTACCTTTATTTTAGTTAAAAGAATATATTTTGTGAAATGAAGTCTTCTAAATTACTGCTAAAATAATTGGAGTCGAAGTTAAAACCAAATTATTTTTTGCACATTAACTGCTGAATATTCTTAGAATAAACCAAATTATTTTTTGCACATTAACTGCTGAATATTCTTAGAATAAACCAAATTATTTTTTGCACATTAACTGCTGAATATTCTTAGAAAAGTAAAATTGCTCAATGTGTTATGAAATACTTTGACAACCTGTGTTAATATAAATGTGACAATCACTTTGGGGAGCTCTTCCTAATGAGAGCTCCACATGTCTTCATACTGAAGCTTAAGAGCTTCTGTGGCAATGACCTGTCCCATATGTTACCAAGAAAGTGAAATTTTTTTTAATCTTCATGATTAAGGAAAGAGTTAAATTACTTCTCTTAATTAATTAGTTGATGACCTGGGTTTACCATGTAAAATGTGAACTTTATTGATGCGGAGGGATTGTAGAAATCTGATGAGCCTTAACTTAGCTTGACATCATTGGTTTGGAGCTACATATAAATAGGGAGTGAAAAGTAGTTCCATCAGCAGAACATTAGATTGTCTTTTAATGATAAGATAGGAGTTACTTGCATAAGAACTTAAAACTAGACTACCATTTTCTGTATCCTTCATATTTGGGATAAGTTCAAATCCGCTTTCATAAAAAAAAATACTTTCTATTGGTATTAGTGCTTTCCACCTCAGGAAAGGCTTCTGTATACATAAGTCTATGCAGAATTTGCAGATGTTTATTAGATGGCTGTTTTCTTTCTGCTTCTAGGGAATGTTTGGTAGAAAAGCCCAAATGCTGTGATCCAAAATGAGTATCCAAAATATTTTCCAAATACAGTGATAATCCAAAAATAAGTAATTTAAATTTATAAAGGAACTTATGTGCCATTTTAGGAAAAGTTCTATATTTTTTTTTCATTATCTTGAGTTTTTCTGGCTGCATAATGATGGTTTGGAAAAGGGGAAAGAATATTGCAACTGAATGTTTTCACTGATTTTTTTTTTCCTCCTGTTTCCCCCTTGATACCATGAGGGATAAAAAGGCCTACTCTCAGGAAACTGAGACATAAAGCTTATCTCTCTAAGCTAAGGAATACATTGCCTGTCTAAATTCCTAGGCTTCCAAATGGATGTGGTTATCATCTTTAGGTTCTCTCTCTTGGTAACATATGCTGAGATTGGATAACAGTGGGAATTGCTTGCCTTGGTAAACAGTTAGCAGTAGTGTTAATATTTGCTAATTTTGGAATCAGCCTAGTTATATTTGCTGCATTTTAACTGTGAAGCAGTATTTAGAAATCATGTGGAATTTGTAGCTCAATAAATGATTGAATAGTCTTCATTGCCTTAACTCCTAAACTGTGTTTATGTTGTTATTGACATATATGATTTTCGTTCCCCATTTTAGGTATCCCATAAATGATACCAACTCATGGATTCCAAAGATGCGAGCTCTTTGCCTAATGGGAGAATCCAACAATTGTCTTTTAATGTGATGACACTATTCATAGACTCCGATTTTATTTATAAGCCACTTGCTGCATGACCCTCCAAGTAGACCTGTGGCTTGAAATAAAGAAAATGCAGCAGAAAGAATGCTATAGAAACATTTGGTGTGTTTTTTAACATCAAGAGTTAAGATTGGACCAGCCACCTTCGGGGCTGACCCCTCCTTTACCTTCGCGTCCTGCCCCATTCCCTCTGAGATCTAGGAAGAATTCGGGTCCATCACTGGAATCTTTCGTCAGACACACTCAAATGCTGATGGTCTAGGATTTTATTCTCTACACTACACACACTTGACTAAGGGGTGATTACTAACGAGCTAAAAATGAGTGGTGTTTTGTTTTGTTTTGCTTTGTTTTGTTTTGTTGTTAACAGACCCTTTTAAAAGTCCTCTTTTCTGCATATTAAGAAGACCACAACATCTTCCCTGGATGTTTAAGTGGAAACCTCTACTAAATTCTTAAAATGGAAATTTAGTACTCTCTCAGAGCTTAGATATTTTTCAGAAAGGTATTTGCCAAAACTGAATTTCTTCAGACATTTTACACGGTCTCACTAATTCATTGAATTGCCATCTGGGTCTTCTAGGGAAGGACACTTTTTCCTTTCTTTTTTCATCTCTTTTTATATTTTTCACTTTGTATATGTAACATACATGCCTATATATTTTATATACTGAGGGAAGCCCATTTATAAATTAAGAGTATGTTTTACATGATCTCACTAATTAGACTAAATTTCTGTCTGGATCTTACAGGGAAGAACACTTTTTTCTTTTCATCTCTCCTTTTTATATTTCTTACTTTGTATGTATAACATACATGCCTATATATTTTATATACAGAGGGTAGCCCATTTATAAATTCAGAGCACATTGTATTCAGTAGGATATAATGGGGCTGGCCTTAAGTGGACCACTATGTGTATAAATATTTCGGGGAAAACACTGTTATACCATTTTTGGGCAACAGTTATGCATATTTACAAGGAGAAACTTTTTCTTAAAGAGCCAGCATTTAAAGTTTATGTTCTATGTCAATAAAAGAAAATGTACTTTTTGTGACTTCAACTATTTTCTTATATCTTACACCTTTTTATTTAATTGTTTTAGCTGGATATATGTTAAAAAAAAAAAAAAAAGAAAGAAAAGAAAAAGACCAAAAAAGCTGTGGAATCCTATGGTAAATACTGTTTTCAAACAAGCACTAGTCCATATAAAGTTATCTTCCTTTGACATAATTTTAGACATATTTGGGATTCTTTTGAGGGGATATCAATAAAAGGTTAAACACTTAAGTAGAAGAAAACCTTAGGAATAAAGCCAAGAATCTTTTTTTTTCCAAATATGTTATTAGTTCTCTTTGGGATCACAGAGAATTATCTCCACTTACTGTCAATAGTACAACTGAAGAAAGGTTTGCAGTTAGAAATGGCTTCCAGTGAAACCAAGAATTTCTCAAAATATTTAGTATTACATGTTATAAAAACCTACCTAATCTAGCATCTTAATGTCAGTTTTTTAAAATCGTCAGATTAATTTCTGTTTACTACAAATAAAATACTGCCTTCTAATATTTTCTTCAACCTGTACTGAAAAAATGGGAAAATATTTATATATTAGTATAAAAGATTTTGTTTTGTTTGGAATTAATGGTAGCTTGCATTTGCAGTTCTGATTGTACTGTTTCTAAATTATTGAATCTACTTGGGTTTTATTGATGCAGCTGCCATTTGAATGACAAAAATATTATAGAAAGGTATTGTGAAATTATTACTTTGTGATGAGGGTACTTTTAAACATAATTGTTTCTACAAAAGTAGGTTAATTGTAAATGTTAAATGTTCAGGTAATTTTAAGATTACATTAATTTTCTATAAACGGCAATATTTATAAATGTTTGAAACTGTGCACATTGGTATTTAATGATAAGTTGACTTAAAATAAATTGACCCCTCATTCTTACTTGCATTTCTCATTTATAGACTTAGATCAAAGTTAAATCCAGAAGGATGTTTCAGGAAACCTAAAACTCAACTGTTAGTACTCAATCAGGCATACTCTGAAGAATTAACCAAAAGCCTAAGTAGTTGTTTCTGGAATGATGAGCACCTTAATCATTCTATTGGAAAAGACTGTACTGTTCTATCTCAGCATCCAGAAAATACTTGCTGATGTCAGAAGTCCTTATCAATTAGAGCCTCTCATGGCTAGCCATGCCTTTCTACTGGTTTCTTTCTGTTCTATCTGGGTCTGAGCTGGTGGAGTCAAGTGTGCTATTGTTCTCTCAACTTGATAGCCCATACCTCAGTCCTTTGTTTTTTTAGTTAATCAGTAAAAGAAGTAAATGCATCTTTGCTTCTCTGACTCTTCTTAGATATCTTAGAATTTTCAGTGTTTCTTTTGAAGCACCGGAATTCAATTCTTTGATTTCTGAATGTTTTGCATCATGTGGGAATGAAGAATGATAGCTATTTATGGGAAACCAGCAAACAAGATGTCCCAGCGGCAGAAACTAACAGCGTTGATGGTAGAGTGGATAGTGTTTAACTCCTGGCGTCTGCCTAATAGTAAATAGAAGTACAGAAGTTATTTGTTACACCTTTAATGAGGTATAAAATTGATACACAGAAAACTGCACAAATTTAATGTATACAATTTGGAGTTTGGACATCTGCAAACACCCATTATACCATCACCACAGTCATGATAATAAACATACCCATCCCCCCTCACAAGCTTCCTTGTGTCCCTTTGCTTTGGGTGTGGGTGTGGTAAGAATGCTTACCGTGAGGCCAACCCCGGGTGGCTCAGCGGTTTAGCGCCGCCTTCAGCCTGGGGCCTGATCCTGGAGACCTAGGATGGAGTCCCACATCAGGCTCCTGGCATGGAGCCTGCTTCTCCCTCTGCCTATGCCTCTGCCTCTCTCTCTCTCTGTGTGTCTCTCATGAATAAATAAATCTTAAAAAAAAAAAAAAAAAAGAATGCTTACCATGAGATCTACCCTCTTAACAAACGCTTAAGTGCACAGTACCCTGTTGTTAACCATAGACCGCACATTAGACAGCCACTCTTGAACTTTTCTCATATAACTAACTGAACCCGTTGAACAGCAACTCCCCATTTCCCCAACCCCTGGTAAGCACTAATTTACTCTCTGTTGCTATAAGTTTGACATTTTTGTTTCCTCTTTAGATTCCACATATAAGTGAGATCATGCAGTATTTGACTTTCCTTGTGTGGCTTATTTCACTTAGCATGATGTCATCTATGTCCAGTGATGTTGCAAATGGTAGGATTTCCTCCCTTTTTGAAGATTTTATTCATCTGAGAGAAAAAGCACAAGCAGGGGGAAGGGCAGAGGGAGGAGGAGCGGGCTCCCTGTTGAGCAGCCTAGGACCCTGAGATCACAACCTGAGCCAAAGGCAGACACTTCACTGATTGAACCACCCAGGTGCCCCAGATCTCCTTCTTTTGAGGCTAAATAATATTTCATTGTATGTATGTACCACATTTTTTTATCCACTCATCTGTAAATGGACTTTTGGCTTGTTTCCATAACTTGGATGTTGTGAATACTGCTGCAGTGAACTTGAGACTGTAGATAATTCCTTGAGATCCTGATTTCCATTTTTGTGTATAAATACCCAGAAGTGAGATTGCTGAATCTTATCGTAATTCTATTTTTAATTTTTTAAGGAATCTCCATACTGTTTTCCATAGGGACTGCACCATTTTACATTCCTATCAACAGTGTACAGGGGTTCCAGAAATTATTTTTTGACTAAATTTATTTTAAAATATATTTATTCATGAGAGACACAGGCAGAGGGAGAAGCAGGCTCTCCGCAGGGAGCCCAATGCAGGACTCAATCCCAGGACTCTGGGATCACGCCCTGAGGTCAAAGACAGATGCTCAACTGCTGAGCCACCCAGGCTTCCCTTGACTAAATTTTTAATAGCTTATTTTATTTTTTTAAAGGTTACTTATTTGACAGCACGAGCAGGGGGAGTGGCAGGCAGAAGAGAGGGAGAGGGAGAAGCAGGCTCCCCGCTGAGCAAGGATCCTGATTCAGGGTTCAATCCCAGGACCCTGAGATCATGACCTGAGCCAAAAGCAGATGCTTAACCAACTGAGCCACCCAGGTGCCTTGAAAACTGACTTTTAAATCAACTTGATTGCTACTTGTACTTTATAGGAATGTATCTTAATTGTGGTTTTATGATAAAATATTTTTTAAAAAGATTTTATTTATCCATTCATAGAGACAGAGAGAGGCAGAGACACAGGCAGAGGGAGAAGCAGGCTCCATGCAGGGAGCCTGACATGGGACTCAATCCCGGGTCTCCAGGATCACACCCCAGGCTGCAGACTATACTAAACCGCTGCGCCACCAGGGCTGCCCTATGATAAAATATTAAATGTGCTAAACACCATAGAGAAAAAACTAAAAAGTATTTCCTGAGATTTTCCTTTCATCACATTTAGTGAAAAAGACCCATTGAATTACATGTGGGGATATAGATATAAAGGTAAATATTCTGATAAGCAGAAGGTAGGCTCAAGACAAGTTGCTCATGGGGTGCCTGGCTGGCTCAGTTAGTGGAGTATGCAACTCAATGTTGGGGTTGTGAGTTCAAGCCCCACACTGGGTATAGACATTGCTTAAGAATAGAATCTTTAAAAATAAATAAACTGGTACAACCACACAACAGAACGTGTAGCTTTAGAAAAGAACGATACTGTAGTAACATGAAAGCCTATCCAGGAAAATTGAAAAAGTAAAGTGCAGGGGAGTGCCTAAGTGTTCTCTCATTCTATTTAAAAAAGAGAGAGAAAACTGGGATGTTTGCTTATGCTGTGAGGATACCTAAGGAACTGTTAATAGTGTTTACTTAGTGGGACAGAACAGTGATAATTGGGCATGTGGGAGACAAGGGTGAGAAAAAAACTTTTCACTGTTTATATATATTTGAACTATGTTAATTGTGTTGTGATCTTGAACCATGTTAATGTATTAGCTGTGTATAAATCTAATTTAAGGGGTGCATGATCTGGTGAGTTTAAGCCCCATGTTGGACTTCACACTGGGCACAGAACTTACTTTAATAAAATCTAATTTAAAAATTTTAAATTCAGGGGATCCCTGGGTGGCGCAGCGGTTTAGCGCCTGCCTTTGGCCCAGGGCGCGATCCTGGAGACCCAGGATCGAGTCCCACATCAGGCTCCTGGCATGGAGCCTGCTTCTCCCTCTGCCTGTGTCTCTGCCTCTCTCTCTCTCTCTATCATGAATAAATAAATAACATCTTTAAATAAAAATAAATAAATAAATAAAAATAAAAATAAAAATTTTAAATTCAGAGTTCAGGGCACACAGGTGACTTGGTTGAGCATCTGCCTTTGGTCCGGGTCATGATCCCACGGTCCTAGGATCGAGTCCTGCATCAGGCTCCCTGCTCAGCAAGGAGTCTGTTTCTCCTTCTCTCTCTACCCCTACCCCCTGCTCATGCTCTCTCTCTCACACACACTCTCAAATAAAATCTTTATAATAAATAAATTCAGAGGTCATTCATAATAGTCAAAAAACAGGAAACAATTCAAATGTTGATGACTGGACAAACAAAAGGTGGTATATCATACAGTGGAATATTATTCAGGTATAAAAATGAATAAAGCACTAATACATTCATGTTGGAACATGAATGAACCTTGAAAACTACAAAGTGAAAAAAATAAGACACAAGCCACATACTATATGATTCCATTTGTAGGAAATGTCCAGAATAGAAAAATCCATAGAGGGAAAGATGATTAGTAGTCACCAGCATCTGACGAGGGAGAGGAAAGAAGTAACTGCCAATGGGTACAGGGTTTGGGGGGTGAGATGAAAATGTTCTGGAATTAGTGGCGATGGTTGTACAACTTGGTGAATATACTAAAAACCACTGAATGATACACTTTATTTTTTTAAAAAAAGATTTTATTTATTCATTCGTGAGAGACACAGAGGAGAGGCAGGCTCCATGCAGGGAGCCCAACGAGAGACTCGATCCCGGGTCCCCAGAATCATGCCGTGGGCTGAAGGCAGTGCTAAACTGCTGAGCCACCCTGGCTGCCCTGAATGATATACTTTATTTTTTTAAGATTTTTTAAAAATATTTTATTTATTTATTCATGAGAAACACAGAGAGAGAGGGGGAGACACAGGCAGAGGGAGAGCAGGCTCCATGCAGGGAGCCCGACATGGGACTCGATCCCTTGTCTCCAGGATCATACCCTAGTCTGTACTAAACCGCTGAGCCACCAGGACTGCCCAAGAAATAATTTTTAAATGAAGGTTTCTCTCCTCATTTAAACATTACATTTCCTTACTTGTTACTGAAGTATTAATAATATATATTATATATTTTTTTTAAAGATTTTATTTATTCCTGAAAGATACAGAGAGAGGCAGAGACATAGGCAGAGAGAGAAGCAGGCTTTCCACAGGGAGCCTGATGCCAGATTCAATCCCAGGACCTCAGGATCATGACCTGAGCCAAAGGCAGACACTCAACCACTGAACCACCTAGGTGCCCTTATAGATTACAATTTAAAAATAATATTCCCCCAATTTAACTCTAGGTTTCTGTTCTCTCTTCTATGCAACTAAAAATGGTATGGAGTTAAGAGTTTGCATTTATATTCTTTTTTTTTTAAGATTTTAATTATTCATGAAAGACACAGAGCGAGAGAGAGGCAGAGACACAGGTAGAGGGAGAAGCAGGCTCCATGCAGGGAGCCTGATGCGGGACTCGATCCTGGGTCTCCAGGATCAGGCCCTGGGCTGAAGGAGGCGCTAAACCACTGAGCCACCAGGGCTGCCCTGAATGATATACTTTAAAGGAGCATTTATGGCATATGTATATATATCAATAAAATCTGTAAGAGTTCAGATGTTACAAGTTAGTTACCCACAGGCCAAATTCAGCCCACAGGCTTGTTTAAAATATCAAAATTATTAATTCACACTTATGTAAAGTCAGCCTATGACCAGTCCCTAATGGCATTTAAGTTTGTAATCTCTGAAATGAGCCCTTGGAAGGAAGGCTCCTTGAGAAAATGGAGGTTAATAAATTTAACTCCTTTTTATTCCACTTTTATTAACTTTTTAAAGCATCTAATATTGGAAAAAAGGAAAATGCCTTAGACACTAATACATAAAAGATTATGATAAAACGAAAGATCTGGCCTTCTATTCACCTTCCCAGAGATTTCCGTGGTCTCTCCAATAGAATATACTCTATACTAATATTAAAGGATGCATCTGACCTGTTTCCCCCAAAGCCTTGATAAAGAGCCAGTCTTCTGAAAGTGTTAACCAAAATACATTACCAAAATTACCAGTAACTTGATTTTTCTCTAAGCAGTACCCTCTGTCATTTCTTAAGGATCTAAACAGTGCTTTTTTTTTTAAGATTTATTTGAAAGAGAGGAAGAGTGTGGAGGGGAGTGGCAGAGGAGAGGGAGAGAGAGTCTTAAGCATACTCCACATTGAGCTCAGAGCCTGAGGTCATGACCTGAGCCAAAACCAAGGGTTGGACACTTGGACACTCAAGATTACACCATCCATGTGCCCCAGGTTCTCAACAGTTTAGTTTCATATGTTCATTATCCTTTCTCCCCAAACTGTTTAAACTGTCAGCCCTTTGCCAACTTAACACCGCATTTTTCTTTACTACAAAAGTTAAAAGAAGAAACAATAGGTATGATTGTAATCTACCTCTTCAATTAACTGCAAATCTAATCCAAAGGACAGTGAGGGACGCCTGGGTAGCTCAGTGGTTGAGCACCTGTCTTTGGCTCTGGGCATGATCTCGCTGTCCCAGAATTGAGTCCCATATCGGGCTCCCCGCAGGGAGCCTGCTTCTCTCTCTGCCTGTCTCTGCCTCTCTCTCTCTGTCTCCCATGAAAAAATAAATAAAATCTTTAAGAACTAAACAAAACAAAGGACAGTGAGTGCCAGTTCACAGTCTACATCATTGGTTTCTCAGCTCAGGGAACTCTTTTTTTTTTTTTTTTTAACTTTACATCCAATGAGGGGCTCGAACTCATGACCCTTGAGATGGAGTCACATGCTCTACTGACTGACCCAGCCAGTACCTCCCAGGGAGCTCTTTAAAATGAGCAACTGGGGGATCCCTGGGTGGCTCAGCAGTTTGGCACCTGCCTTTGGCCCAGGCCACGATCCCGGAGTCCCGGGATCGAGTCCCACGTCAGGCTCCCGGCATGGAGCCTGTTTCTCCCTCCTCCTGTGTCTCTGCCTCTCTCTCTCTCTCTCTCTCTCTCTCTCTCTCTGTCTATCATAAATAAATAAATAAATCTTTAAAAAGAAAAAAATTGAGCAACTGGAAAAAATTTTTTAAATAAATAAAATAAAATGAGCAACTGGGTGATGGACACTGAGGAGGGCACTTGATGTGATGACCACTGGGTGTTATACACTGAGAAATCGAACTTCAGTAAAAACAAAAATTTAAAAAAATAAAATGAACATTCCTGGGTCACCAGGGTGGCTTAGTGGTTGAGCATCTGCCTTTGGTTCAGGTTGTGATCCCGGGATCCAGGATCAAGTCCCACATCAGGCTCCCTGTGGGGAGCCTGCTTCTCCCTCTGCCTATGTCTCTGCCTCTCCTGTGTGTCTCATGAATAAATAAATAAAATCTTTTTTGAAAAATGAGGATCCCTTAGGGCACCTTGGCTGACTCAGTTGGTAGAGCATGCGGCTCTTTATCTCAAGGTCCCAAATTGAGCCTAATACTTGCTTTAAAAAAAAAAAGAAAACAGGGGTTCCTGGGTGGCTCAGTTGGTTAGGCTACTGCCTTCAGCTCAGGTCATGATCCTGAGGTCCTGGGATCGAGCCCTGTATAGGCATCCCTGCTCATCAGAGAGTCGGCTTCTCCCTCTTCCTCTCACTGCTGCTCTCTCATTCTCTCTCAAATAAATAAAATCTTTTATTTTTTTTAAAGGTTTTTTTTTTTTTTTTTTTTTTTTTTTTTTTTTTTTTTTTAAAGGTTTTATTTATTTATTTATTCATGAGAGACACAGATACGCAGAGGGAGAAGCAGGCTCCAAGCAGGGAGCCTGATGTGGGACTTGATCCCCAGACTCCAGGATCACGCCCTGGGCCGAAGGCAGATGCTCAACCGCTGAACCACCCAGGCATCCCCAAATAAAATCTTTTAAAACAAAACAAAAGGGGCAGCCTGGATGGCTCAGTGGTTTAGCGCCACCTTTGACCCAGGATGTGATCCTGGAGACCCAGGATCGAGTCCCATGTCGGGCTTCCTGCATGGAGCCTGCTTCTCCCTCTGCCTGTGTCGCTGCCTCTATCTCTCTCTGTCTCTTATGAATAAATAAATAAAATATTTTAAAAATAATAAAATAAAAAAACAAAACCTGGAACATTCCTGTGCTTTTTTTTTCTTTTTTTGGATCAAATAGCTGTTTTGGAAATAGATAAGAATACTGCTTTTAGAAAAATTGGAAAATAGGCTGGAGGAGTAGAAAATAATCCATAATCCTAAAATGATGCCTGTGGTAATTTTTCCCCCAAAACTTTGAGTGTTTTCAAAGATCTTGAATGTTCATAAGGTTTATGTAAAAATGTTAACACAAACAACACAAAGTGTTACTTGTATGGATACATACAGGTGAACTAGAGGTATAAAGCTTGCATGGGGGCAGCCGGAGTGGCTTAGTGGTTTAGCGCCGCCTTCAGCCCAGGGTGTGATTCTGGAGTCCCAGCATTGAGTCCCAGGTCAGGCTCCCTGCATGGAGCCTGCTTCTCCCTCCTCCTGTGTCTCTGCCTCTCACTCTCTGTGTGTCTCTCATGAATAAATAAATAATTTTTTTTTAAAAAGCTTGCATAGGGATGATACCAAGTTTAGGATGGTGGTTACCTCTAGAGGGGAGATGTTGGAATCAGAACCTGAAAAGTTGTGTTTAAAAAACTAAAAGAGGTAGAGCTAATATAGCAAAATCGTAAGATCTGACACTTCTGAGTGGTGAGTACACATGTATTTACTATCTTCTCTACTTCTCTGTATGTTTGAAAGAGTTCGTAATAGAAAGATAAGACATATTGCTCTAATTGTACATGCATAAGCCCATCCCTCACTGTCCATTACTGCAATTTTTTTTTATCCTGAAAGCTTTCCCAACTAAAAGGGTTGAAGTCTTACTGATCTTCCCACACAATTATTTCAAGTCTTTTTCTTCCCTCAGAGAGAGGTACAAATATATATATGCCAGGCCTGGACAGGGCCATGGGTTTGGTACACAGGCTTTGTATGCTCTGAAGCCTGTTGCTGCTTATTACTGCTTCCTAATTTACTTCAGTGACTCTGGCTAACTGAATTGCACTCCCTGGTAACAGCACGGACATCTCAGAAAGAAGGCTGCCTTTCAAAACCAAGGAGAGAAAATCCTGTCTTCATAGGCATCCCCAGGTTCTTTGGTTGAGCCAACCAACTGTTCAGTTCAAGCCAAAGATTTGTTTCCCCCAACTGGAAAAAGAACTGGTGAAGCTACAAGTGTTAACGTAGACTTCTTTCACCTGATCATAGTAGACAGGATTTCAAATAGTATGAGTTTTTATTGAGTTATATATATTTTTTAAATATTTTATTTATTTATTCGTGAGAGACACACACAGAGAGAGACAGAGGCAGAAACAGGCAGAGGGAGAAGCAGGCCCCATGCAGGGAGCCTGGGGTAGGACTCGATCCCGGGTCTCCAGGATCACACCCCGGGCTGAAGGCGGCGCTAAACCGCTGAGCCACCCAGGCTGCCCTATTGAGTTATATTTTAGACACCATAATACCAACATTAACCGATTATAACAGGGACAGAGGCTGAACCATTTCTACTGAAACGTTTAAACATCCAATCACAATTTACTAAGTCATGTGTACAAGATTCCTTTATCTTCTCCAAGTCCACCACTTGTAGTCAAATCTTTTAGCAGGTTGCGAAAAGCCATGTAGGACAGGATCCAGTGACCTGGCTATCGCTTGAAAAGCTGGTTTCTTGTTAAAAACAAATGTAACCCCCAGGTGGCGCTGCTCTCCACACTCAGGCTTTTCTGTCCTCTCTGGCATCTTTCTATCAGCTGTAAGGCAGCGCACAAGTTGCTGGGGTCCCCTGTTCGGAATCCTAGTTAAATGAAAGCACTGTGGTGACCATGGGAGATGTCCATGATGCCTTCATGCGGGGATCATAAAGACCAAAGGCTTAAGCAAAGCCATAAATCCATTTACACTTGTTTGCAGCTTTGATTTTTCTTAGTTTTTTCAGGTAACCATAAACATAGATTTGTAATTCCCTTCACAATCTATAATTTAACATTTATCAATTATTTAAAAACTGTAACATCGGGCAGCCCGGGTGGCGCAGCGGTTTGGCACCTGCCTTCGGCCCAGGGCGCGATCCTGGAGACCGGGGATCAAATCCCACATCGGGCTCCCGGTGCATGGAGCCTGCTTCTCCCTCTGCCCATGTCTTGCCTCTCTCTCTCTCTCTCTCTGTGACTATCATAATTAATTAATTAATTAATTAATTAAAAAAAAAAAACTGTAACATCGGGCAGCCCGGGTGGCTCAGCGGTTTGGCACCTGCCTTCGGCCCAGGGTGTGATCCTGGAGACCCAGGATCAAGTCCCAAGTCAGGCTCCCTGTATGGAGCCTGTCTCCCTCTCTCCCTGTGTTTCTTCCTCTCCCTGAGTCTCTGCTTCTCTCTCTCTGTGTCTCTCATGAATAAATAAATAAAATCTTTTTTAAAAAACTGTAATATCTCTGGTAATTACACATTTTATGCTTTCCTAGATTTATTCGAAATTTCTTAGTTACATCCTGTTTTTTAAAAGTTTTTTTTTTTTTTTTTAAGATTTATTCATTGGGGAAAAAAAAAAGATTTATTCATTGGGACGCCTGGGTGGCTCAGCAGTTGAGCATGTGCCTTTGGCTCAGGGTTGTGATCCTGGTTCTGGGATCGAGTCCCACTTCGGGCTCCCTGTGGAGAGCTGCTTCTTTCTCTGCCTCTCTCTGTGTGTCTTTCACGAATAAATAAATAAAATAAAATAAAAAGATTTACTCATTTATTTTAGAGAGAGCCCAAGCTCCAGGGGAGAGGGAGGGCAGAGGGAGGGGGGAGGGAGAGAGAATCTCAAGCAGACTCCCCATTGAGCACAGAGCAAATGCAGGGCTCCATCTCAGGAACCAAAGATCATGACCTGAGCTGAAGCCAACAGTCACCTAATGGACTGAGCCACCCAGGTGTCCCTGAAAGCTATTTTTAAGCACATCAGTTCAGGAGTACCTAAGTGGCTCAGTCAGTAAAGCGGCTGTCTTTGGCTTAGGTCCTGATCCCAAAGTCCCAGGATGAAGCCCTGCATCAGGCTCTCTCTCACTGGGGAGTCAGCTTCTCCCTCCACCCCTCATCCCATTCCTGCCATCTCTCTCTGTCTCCTCTCTCTCTCAAATAAATAAATAAAGTATTTTTTTTAAAAAAAGAATTTCAATAACCACATCAATTCACAATGGACTGGGGCCCCTGGGTGGCTCAGTGGTTGAGCATCTGCCTTTGATCCCCAGGGTTCTGGGATGGAGTCCCACATCAGGCTTCCCACAGGGAACCTGATTCCCCCTCTGCCTGTGTCTCTGCCTCTCTCTGTGTCTCTCATGAATAAATAAATTAAAAATCTTTAAAAAAAAATTCACAATGGACTTTTGGATGACATAGTAGAATCAACCAATGCCAAGGCAAAATTGTGCCCCCTTTTTCTAATAACAACCAAATTACTTTTTTTTCCTATTGTTTTTGTTTTAAACCTATTTGGCTCTAGAAAATTACAAGGAAATAATCTCATAACAATCCACAAACATGATCAAATCAAAACAAAATTTTGTCAATTGTGCCATATGTTGATGATTATTGTCTCAATACCAAACAAATCTTTTTTATTTTTTATTTTGTTTTTTAAAATATTTTATTTATTTATTCATAAGAGACAGAACATATAATCTAAATGCTGATGGATTGTAATAATAAAGAATATTATCTTCATAACTGTGTAAAGCTCAATAAGTTAAAAGCTAATGACAACTGTAAGAGTCAAAAAAGATTTGTTTAGAGCAGACCCTGTGGCCCAGGGGTTTAGCGTTGCCTTTAGCCGAGGGTGTGATCCTGGGGATCCTGGAGTTAGTTTTTAGCTTCAAGAAGTAATGGTATTTTGATTTGCCTTGTCCTATTAGAAACTTAATTGGGGGGATCCCTGGTGCACAGCGGTTGGCGCCTGCCTTTGGCCAGGCGTGATCCTGAGACCTGGATCGAATCCCACGTCAGCTCCCGGTGCATGAGCCTGCTTCTCCTCTGCCTATGTCTCTGCCTCTCTCTCTCTCTCTCTCTCTCTGTGACTATCATAAATAAATTTAAAAAAAAAAAAAAGAAACTAATTGGGGAACGCCTGGTGGGTGACCCTGGGTGCTCAGGGTTGAGCGTCTGCCTTGCTCAGGGCATGATCCGGAGTCCCAGATCGAGTCCCACCTCAGGCTCCCTGCATGGAGCCTCTTCTCCTCTCCTGTGTCACTGCCTCTCTCTCTCTCTCTCTCTCTCTGTGTCTCTCATGAATAAATAAAATATTTTTTTAAAAAAGAAGAGGAAGGGATCACTAATACAGATAACCTGCTAAAATGTTATCCCACACCCGTCATCCAATTAGCCACAATTCTCTTGTTACATCCATGTTAATTGGCAGAAGCAATTACAAATTTAATAACCAGTTTTTTTTCCTTTGTTAACCATTATTCTTAAAAAAGAACGTTTATGCATTAACTTGGGCACGCCCCGGCATCCATTATTTGGAGGTGGCTCATGTGATCCTGGTTCTGGGATCGAGTCCCACTTCGGCTCCCTGTGGAGAGCTGCTTTCTTTCTCTGCCTCTCTCTGTGTGTCTTTCACGAATAAATAAATAAATAAAATAAAAAGATTTACTCATTTATTTTAGAGAGAGCCCAAGCTCCAGGAAGGAGGGCAATAGGAGGGGGAGGAGAGAGAATCTCAAGCAGACTCCCCATTGAGCACAGAGCAAATGCAGGGCTCCATCTCAGGAACCAAAGATCATGACCTGAGCTGAAGCCAACAGTCACCTAATGGACTGAGCCACCCAGGTGTCCCTGAAAGCTATTTTTAAGCACATCAGTTCAGGAGTACCTAAGTGGCTCAGTCAGTAAGCGGCTGTCTTTGGCTTAGGTCCTGATCCCAAAGTCCCAGGATGAAGCCCTTGCATCAGGCTCTCTCTCACTGGGAGTCAGCTTCTCCCTCCACCCCTCATCCCATTCCTGCCATCTCTCTCTGTCTCCTCTCTCTCTCTCTCTCTCTGTTTCTCTCATGAATAAATAAATAAAAAAAGTTTTTTTTTTAAAAAAAAGAATTTCAAAAAAACCACTTTCCAATTTTTTCCCAAAAATTTGGAAGGGGGGCCCGGGGTTGGCTCAGGGGTTTGGGGGGGCATCTCCCCTTTGTTTTCCCCGGGGTTTTTCCTGGGTTGGATTTTCCCAAACTTTAAAGGCTTCCCACAGGGAACCCTGTTTCCCCCCCTCTGCCTGTGTTTTTCCTTCCTTCTCTCTGTTTTTTCTCGGGGAAAAAATAAATTAAAAATTTTTTAAAAAAAAAAATTTCCAAAAAAGGGGGAATTTTTGGGGTTTAAACTTTAGTGGGGAATTTTAAACCCCAAATCCCAAAAAGGGGAAAAAAATTTGGGGGGCCCCCTTTTTCAAAATAAAAAACCCCCAAAATTTACTTTTTTTTTCCAAAATTTTTTTTTTTTTCCTATTTTTTTTTTTTTTAAAAATTTTTTTAAAAAAAACAAGGAAAAAAAATCTCAAAACCCAAACCCCAAAAAAACCAGGGTTTTTTAAAAAATTTCAAAAAAAAATTTTTTGGGCCCCAATTTTGGGGGCCTTTATTTTTGTTTAAATTTATTGTCCCCCAATTTTTCCAAAAAAAAAAAATCTTTTTTATTTTTTATTTTTTTTTTTAAAAATTTTTATTTATTTTTTTCTTTAAGGGGGGGAACAAAAAAAACATAAAAATTTCAAAAAATTGGTTTGAGGGGGATTGTAATAAAAAAGGGGGAAATATTATTTTTTTCCAAAAAAACTGTGAAAAAAGCTCAAAAAAGGGGTTAAAAAAGCTAAGGGGAAAAAAAAAAAACCTTTTAAGGGGAGCCCCAAAAAAGTTTTTTGGTTTAGAGCGGGGGGGGGCCCCCTGGGGGGCCCCGGGGTTTTTTTTTAGCGTTTTTTTTTTAAACCCGGGGAGGGTTTTGGTTTTTTTCCTGGGGACCCCTTGGAGTTTATTTTTTTAAGTTTTAAAAGGAAAGGTAATTTTGGTTTTTTTTATTTTGGGGTTTTTTTTTGGGCCTTGTCCTATTAAAAAAAACCTTTAAATTGGGGGGGGGGAATTTCCCTTTTTTTTGGGGGCCCACGGGGCCTTTTTTGGCGCCTCCCTTTTGGGGGCCCAGGGCTTTGACCTGGGACCTGGGATCAAATCCCAGGGCCAGGCCCCCGGGTTTGGCATGGAGCCTGTTTTTCCCCCCCTCTCCCTTTAGGGTTTTTTTTTTTTGGTTTCTCTTTTCCTCTCTCTCTCTTTTTTGGACTACCCTTAAATAAATTTAAAAAAAAAAAAAAAAAAAAAAAAAAAACTTAAGGGGGGTTTGACCCTTTGGGGGGGGGGGTTTGGCGCCGGGGTTTGGCCCCGGGGGGGTTAAAGCGTTTTTTCCCCTTTTTGGCCTTTCCGGGGGGCAGGGATCCCGGGGAGCCCCAGATCGATTTTCCCCCCTTTCCGGGGCTCCCTGAAAGGGGGACCCGGGGTTTTTCTCCCTCGGGCCTTTGGGGGTCTCTGCCTTTTCTCTCTCCCCTCTTTTTCCTTTTTTTGGGGGGTCTTTTCATGAATAAAAAAAAAATATTTTTTTAAAAAAAAAAAGGGAAGGGGGAAAGGGGGGTTTTCAAACCTAATACAGAAAACCCTTTGAAAAAAAATTTTTAAATTCCCCCCCAACCCAGCCCTTTTCCAATTGGGGGCCCACAAGTCCTTTGTTACAATTTTTTTGGGAGGAAAAAGGAAAATTATTTTTTTAAAAAACCAAGGTTTTTTTTTCCCTTCCCCAATTATTTTTGTTTGTTTCCTTGGGCATTTTCCCCTTTCCAAATTTGGGTTAGGGGTTTTTTTTTCCTTGAGTCGGGGGGAGGGTTTGCTAAAACGGGATTTAAAAGATAAATAAAAATAAATTTTGTTTTTTTTTTTTTAATCAAATAAAAACCCTTTGAGGGGGGGGGTTTTTTAAAAAACTCCTAAAAAAACGGGAAGGGTTTGGAAAAAAAAAAAACCTTTTCCCTTTTCCGGGGTTAAACCCTAAAACCTAAAAAGGGAAGGGGAGAACCTTTGGGATTTTAAAAGGGGCCCTTTTAGGGCTTTTTTAAACTCAAAAAAAAAACCCCATATGAGGATGGGGGAGAAAAAAAAATTTTTTTCCTGCCCCCGGGCCCCCGGTTAAAAAAAAAATCCATGTTTTTTTGGGGACACCTGGGGGGCCCCAAGGCACCTGTTTTTTTCTGCCCGGGGGTTTGGGGATCCCCAGGGGGTCCCGGGAAAACCCAAAGTCCCACTTTTGGGCCCCCCCCTTGCAGGGGGGAGCCTGCTTTTTTCCCTCGGGGCCTTTTGGTCGGGGGCCTCCCCCTCTGGGGGGTCTCTCAGGGAATTTAAAATTAAATAAAAAACCCTTTAAAAAAAAAAAAAAAAGGGGAAAAAAAAAATTTTAGTTGGGGGGGGGTTTTTATAGATCCCCAAAAAAAAAAGGGGCAAAAGCTAAAAAAACTTTAGTAAAAAGACTTTTTCTTATTTTTATTTACTTTTTTTTTGGAAACCCTTTTTATTTGTAAAAAAAAGACTTTAAAAAAAAGGGTTTTTAACCCAAAAACCAAATTTGAGTGGGAAATTTTAAACCCCCTTAAAATTTAAAAGGGGAAATGACCTTAAAAAAGGCTGTTTTTTTTTATTTTTTTAAAATTCTGCACTCAGATTTTTTTTGGGGTAAAGGGGAATAATGGGGTTTTTGGTTTTTTTTTTTTTTTTCCTTTTTTTTTTTTTTTTTTTTTTTAAAAAAAATTTTTAAAAATTTTTTTGGGGGGGGGAAAAAAACCAAAAGGGGGGGGGGGGGGGGGGGAAAGGGGGGGGGGGGGCAAAAAACCCCCCAAAGGGGGGGGAAAAAATTCCCCCCCCCCGGGGGGCCCCGGGGAAAACCCCCCGGGGGGAAAGGGGGGGGGGCCCCCCCTTTTTCCCCCCCCGGGTTTCCCCCTTTTTTTTTTTTTTAAAAAAATTTTTTTTTTTTAAAAAAGGGGGGAAAGGGGGGGGGGGGGGGGCCCCCCCGGGGGAAAAAAGGGGGGGGGGAAAAAAAAATTTTTTGGGGGGGGAAAGGGTTTGGGGGGGCCCCTTTGGGGGAAAAAAAAAAGGGTTTTTGGGAAACCCCAAAAAAAATTTTTAAAAGGGGGGGGGCCCCTTTTTTGGAAAAAAAAATTTTTTTTTGGGGGGGGGGGGGGGGGGTTTTTTTTTGGGGGGGGTTTTTTTTTTAAAAAACCCCCGGGTTTTTTTTTTTTTAAGTTTTTTTTCCCCCCAAAAACGGGGGGGGCCCCCCCCCCAAAAAAAGGG
The DNA here is from genome assembly GCF_018345385.1 of Vulpes lagopus. NCBI lineage: Eukaryota > Metazoa > Chordata > Mammalia > Carnivora > Canidae > Vulpes > Vulpes lagopus. The sequence goes on from NC_054848.1 coordinate 25,921,007, forward strand.
GCCTTTTAAAAAAATTTTTTAAAAAAATTTTTTTTTTAAAAAAAAAAAAAAAAAAAAATTTCCCCCTTTTTTTAAATTTTTTTAAAAAAGGGGGGAAAAAACCCCCCCCGGGGGGGGGAAAAAAAGGGGAGGGGGAAGGGGGGGGGGCCCAAAAAAAATTTTGGGGGGGTTTTTTTTTTGGGGGAAAAAAAAAAAAAATTTAAAAAAAAAAAAAAAAAAAATTGGGGGGAAAACCCCCTTTTTTTGGGGTTTTTCCCCCCTTTTTTTTTCCCCCCCCCCCTTTTTTTTTTTTTAAAAAAAAAAAAAAAATTTTTTTTTAAAAGGGAAAACCCCGGGGGGGGGGAAAAGGGGGGTTTTTTTCCCCCCTTTTTTCTTTTTTAAAAAAATTTTTTTGGTTTTCCCCCCCTTTTTTTTTTTTTTAAAAAAAAAAATTTAAAAAAAATTTAAAAAAAATTTTAAAAAAAAAAAGGGGGGAAAATGGGGTTTTTTTTTTTTCCCCCGGGGGGAAAAAAAGGGGGGGGGGGTTTTGGGGTTTTGGGGGTTTTTTTTTGGGGCTTTGCCCCCCCTTTTTTCCCTTTTGGGGGGGGGGGGAAAAAAAAAAAATTTAAAAAAAAAAAATTTTTTAAAAACCAGGGGGGGGGGGGGGGGGGGGGGCCGGGTTTTTTTCCCCAAATCTCACCCTGGGACTGGGTTCAAGTCGCTCAGGCCCTCCAGGGCGCCTGTCACCCACTGTGTCTCTACCCTCTCTCTCTGTGTATCGCTCATGAATAAATAATAAAATATTTAAAAATAATAATAAAATTGTTTTTAGCAGAGCTCACTTTAGTCCCCTTGGGGGAAGGTGTGGAGAAAGGCAGGTATGATTTTTCCTACCATGCTTTAGTGATCTATTGATTTTAGAAGATGCAGATGAACTTGGCCATTCTAACCATGTATGCTTAAAGATGTTTCTGAAATCAAAGGGAAAAAAGAATTCAAATCCAATTCTGCCATGAAATATTTGATTACTAAAGTAAAATATAGGGCAGCCCAGGTAGCTCAGTGGTTTGGCGTCGCCTTCAGCCCAGGGTGTGATCCTGAAGACCCTGGATCGAGTCCACGTCGGGCTCCCTGCACGGAGTCTGCTTCTCCCCCTGACTGTGTCTCTGCCTCTCTCTCTCTCTCTCTCTGTTTCTCTCATGAATAAATAAATAAAATCTTAAAAATAATAATAATAATAAATGTAAGGGAGTGATTAACATAGAAGTCAGCATAGTTGTTACTTCTGGGAGCATGTGGAGGGAGTCTGGTTGGCTAATGTCTCAGTTCATTTGGGCTGTCATAACAAAAATACCATAGACTGGTGACTTCAACAACCAACATCTATTTCACACAGTTCTGGAGGACTCCAGGATCACACCCTGGGCTGAAGGCAGGCGCTAAACCGCTGAGCCTCTCTGCCTCTCTCTCTCTCTCTCTCTCTGTTTCTCTCATAAATAAATAAATAAAATCTTAAAAATAATAATAAATAAAAAACCCAGCGGCAGAATCGGTGTCTGGAGTGGACGTGTTTCCTGCTTCTTCGACACTTCTCACTGTCTTCACAAGGCAGAGGGTGGAGGGAGCGCCCAGATTTCTTTTATGAGGTCACAAATGGCATTTGTGAGGGCTCCACCTTCACGACTTAATCACTTCCCAAAGGCCTCTTGTCCAAACATCATCACATTAGGGATTAGGCTTCACATTAATTTGGGAGGGCAGAAACATTCAGTATATAGCAGACAGTATGATATGGGAAGCTTATAGGATGGTGGCCCTTCTAGCTCATGATGGGTAGGTGGGTGTTCACTTTATAATAATATGTAGCTAGTTCAACCACAAGCTATGTTTTTTTTTTTTAAGATTTTATTTATTTATTCATGAGAGACACAGAGAGAGAGAGAGGCAGAAACACAGGCAGAGAGAGAAGCAGCCTCCATGCAGGGAGCCTGATCACACCCTGGGCTGCAGGCGGCGCTAAACCGCTGGGCCACCGGGGCTGCCCACAAGTTACGCTTTATATGCTTTTCTGTCTATAAGTCATATCTCACAATAAAAAAGGCTAAAAATATAAACAGAGACTATGGATGAAAATATCTTTTTTTAAAGATTCATTTGTCAGAGAGAGAGCACAAGAAGGAGGAGCAGCAGGCAGAGGGAGAGGCAGGCTCCACGATGAGCAGGGAGTCCAATATGGGACTCGATTCTGGGACCCTGGGATCATGACCTGAGCCAAAGGCAGACACTTAAAGGACTGAGCCACCCAGGCACTGTGAAAATATCTTAAATAAGAGAAAAAGCACAAGAGCACCATCATAAGCCTATCCAACACTTTTTACTCTCTTTCCTGCAATTTTTCATCCATAACACTTACCACCATCTGACACATTGTGTATTTTATGAAATGACTTTATTTTTTTTATAAAGTTTTTTAAAAAAAAGATTTTATTTATTTATTCATAGAGACAGAGAGAGAGGCAGAGACACAGGCAGAGGGAGAGGCAGGCATCATACAGAGAGCCTGACGTGGGACTCGATCCAGGGTCTCCAGGATCATGCCCTGGGCTGCAGGCGGCGCTAAACCGCTACACCACTGGGGCTGCCCTGAAATGACTTTGTCATCCAGTTACATCCACCCAGAATGTATTTTTCATGAATACAGGGCTCTTTCTTTTTAATTTATTTTTTAATCCTCAATATTTAGGAGTGTGTAGCACACGGTAGGTGCTGTATTGAATCAATGAATGAATGAGTAGCATTCTAAGAATTAACCTTTTGCTACAAGAGAGACTGTTCTGGTGGTTTGAGAATGGCCATTTTAGAATGCCACTTTATGAATAATAAACTTCCTGGTGGCTTTGATAATGATTTTTCCTCCTCTATCTGGTGATCAGTCACGGGAGTGTTGAGTTTCCCATGGAGTTTGATGTGAAAGAAGGCCCATGGGCCATTTCATCTCCTAGGAGTTGTCTCTGCTGTCACTCTTCTGCTTATGCATTTTCCTTAAAGGTTGAGGTAAAGTGAGAAAGGTTATCAGAAATTACCAGAATTCAGAGCAATTCTGGACATAGCTCCTGCATATTACAGTCATCCTATTATAAACTCTGTGATACTGATTTTTTCCTGCTCTGACCACGTGATGTCAGAGAATACTATTGAGGTTCCTAAAAGAGGTCTAAAACCGCATGATTAACAGTGCTTTCTTCCTGGACTATGGGGAAAGGGACTCTTCATTTCTATTGTATATACACATGTATTGTTCGACTTTTTAAAAAGGTCTGGTAAAGGGCAGCCCGGGTGGCCCAGTGTTTGGCGCTGCCTTCAGCCCGGGGTGTGATCCTGGAGACTCGGGATCGAGTCCCACATCAGGATCCTTGCATGGAGGCTGCTTCTCCCTCTGTCTGTGTCTCTGCCTCTCTCTCTCTCTCTCTGTTTCTCATGAATAAATAAATAAATAAATAAATAAATAAATAAATAAATAAATCTTTAAAAAAAAAAAAAAAGAACAAGTGGCTAAGGCCTTCAGACCTCTGCCTGAGTCTGACCTGCACGAATGAGTCATGTGGCCTTCATCTACTCGTTTAACTTGTTTGCATCATTCCCTCATCCAGACAATGAAGATAACAATCCCCACTTCTTAGAGTTATGAGGATTCTACTAAATAATACATACACATTCGTCAGAACAAGGGTGTCACAGAATAACTGCTCCATAACTGTTAACCAGTATGATCATTTAATCAGGAGGGAAAATAGTCATGAGAAGGTATCACAGAAGGAGGAGGGTCTACTGAGGAAGAGTGTCCCTCCGTGTCCTATGCCCATCTCAAAATGTCAAATGTCCACAGAGTCCAGGAAAGAACGGCAAAAAGGGAAGAAGGAAAGCAAGCAGGAGAAATAGAGCTCTGTAGAAACAGAGACTACGTCCGCTGCGTGAATGGGAATTGTTGCCGTGGGGGAGTTGTTGGCTCCTGTTGCAATATCCTAATCAGCAGAATCCTACTCATATAAAGTAGACACTGGGGACATAGGAATAGACTACGTTAAATTCAAAAGCTCTTGGGAGATGGGTTACCAAAGCCTGAAAAATATTGCACATCCTTAAAAAAAGAAGAGCCAGAATTTTTAAAAAATATTTTATTATTTATTTATTCATGAGAGACACACAGAGAGAGGTAGAGACATAGGCAGAGGGAGAAGCAGGTTCCATGCTGGGAGCCCGATGTGGGACTTGATCCCGGGTCTCCAGGATCACATCCTAGGCTGAAGGTGGCGCTAAACCGCTGGGCCACCCGGGCTGCCCAAGAGGCAGAATTTGAATCTAGATCTGTCTTTCCCCTTGGCAAAATGCTTAAGACATTGAATATAAAGTATTGACCTTCTGGATTTTAAAACGTTGCTCACAGATGATAATGACAGGTAGACGACAATCATTAAGATGATGATGACAATGATTGAGTTGTTGCTAGATTTCCAGCTTAAGTGTTTTACATATTTTATCATACATTATCACATTTAAGTCTCAGAAATACCCTTTAAGTTAGTTAATATTACTTCCATTCTACCAGATAATTTATTGAGCTATTAGAGCGCATTTGCTTCCTGCTGTAGGTTTTTTTCTTTTTTTAAGATTTTATTTATTTATTTATTTATTTATTTATTTATTTATTTGAGACACAGAGAGAGCGAGAGGCAGAGACACAGGCAGAGGGAGAAGCAGGCTCCATACAAGGAGCCTGATGCGGGACTCAATCCCGGGACTCCAGAATCATGCTCTGGGCTGAAGACAGGCTCTAAACCACTGAGCCACCCAGGGATCCCCTGGTTTTTTTTCTTTTAATGATTGGAGGGCTTTGTGCTTGGGAGGAAGAGAAAAAATCTAAGTGCTTCTCAGGCCAGTGAGGAAAGAAAGGAAACAAAGGGGGCCGAGCCCCAAGTTTCCACAAGAGGGGATGCTCAGGTTCTTCTCCCTCCCAAGACTTGAGGAGAAAACTTCAGAGGCTTTGTAGGTGGGCAGTTGTGGCAAGGAGCAGGTAGTGAGGTGGTGTTCAGGGAGGCTGATCCTAAGACTAGAATCTTCCTCAGGAAGAGACAAGCATCTGGAATCCCTAGAGACAGCTAGAGATGTGAAGGAATGCTTTGCCCAAGGTCCAAGAACAAGTGTGTAACAGAACTGAGATTCAAGCCCAAGTGTGTCAGACTGCAAAGCCAAAGCTCTTCACCATTCTACCAACTTCTTAGTATCATTGACTCTCTTCTGGTCATGATTAACTGTTATCCTGTTATACACATTTCTGGCCTCCAAAACTGGTTAATGTATACATTCAGAAATGGTACCAAAGGATGCCTGGGTGGCTCAGCGGCTGAGTGCATGCCTTTGGCCCAGGGCATGATCCTGGAGTCCCAGGATCGAGTCCCACATCGGGCTCCCTGCATGGAGCCTGCTTCTCTCTCTGCTCGTGTCTCTGCCTCTCTCTGTGTGTCTCTCATGAATAAATAAATAAATAAATAAATAAATAAATAAATAAATAAATTTTTTTTTTAAAGGTACCAAGAGGGGGATCCCTGGGTGGCGCAGCGGTTTGGCGCCTGCCTTTGGCCCAGGGCGCGATCCTGGAGACCCGGGATCGAATCCCACATCAGGCTCCCGGTGCATGGAGCCTGCTTCTCCCTCCGCCTGTGTCTCTGCCTCTCTCTCTCTCTCTGTGACTATCATAAATAAAAAAAAAAAAAAATAAAAATAAAGGTACCAAGAAATGGTAGTAATACAAGAGACAGCAATTCAATTGTCTGCCCCGAAACCCTACTAGGTCAGTTTTGATCCCACATTTCAGTCTATGGCTTGCTTCTACTTGAACTCTCTGAAATTGTCATGATGACTATTTGTAAGTATATTTACTTGCAAGCCTTTATTTTCTACTTCAGTAACATCTGCCATTAATATTTATTATTAATCCATAAAGCATATATAATTAGACCTAAGTAGGTGACCCTAAATTAGCCAATTCCTAGCCAATCGACTGCGGAAGATGTATTGGTTCCAGTAGTAATTCATTTTTTTCATCGCTGATTCTCTGGGGGGGATTTCAGAGCTTTGTTTCATGGCCATGGCTTTGCAGATAACTGGCAAAATACCCTGAGCAGCCTTTGAAAGTGCTGGATATTTGATAAGTGTTTAGAACTTTCACTTAAAATTAAGAACAGACGGTGATCATTTCTCTGTGAATAATAACACCAGAAAAGGAAAGAATGTCTTGATATATTAGGATAAGAAGGGCACAGTGAGTGATATACTTGGTAACTTAATTTGGTGAATAAATTTCTTACCCACCTGTTCTGGCAAGTGACAAGTGCAGGAATAATAAACAAGCTAAAATATCTGTATGAAAAAAATATCTGTATGAATGTTATAAATAAAAGAATGAATCAAAGAAAAGGCATCTCATGGGGTGCCTGGGTGGCTCAGTTGGTTAAGCATCTGCCTTCGGCTCAGGTCATGATCCCAAAGTTCGAGGATCCAGCCCCACACTGGGTTCCTTGCTCAGTGGGGAGCCTGCTTCTCCCTCTCCCTCTGCTACTCCCCTTGCTTGTCCTCTCTCTCTCTGTGTCAAATAAATAAAGTCTTTTTTTAAAAAAGGCATCTCAGATAAACAACAATCATTTAGGGGAAAAATTGAAAATAAAAAGCCAAAGAAATAATATACTGTGTCTTAAAACTTTAAAAGCCACATTTTATTTTTTTTTTCTTAAAGATTTTATTTATTAATGAGAGACATACAGAGAGAGGCAGAGACACAGGCAGAGGGAGAAGCAGGCTCCATGCAGGGAGCCCAATGCAGGACTTGATCCCGGGACTCAGGGGTCACACCCTGAGAGGAAGGTAGGTGCTAAACCACTGAGCAACCCAGGGATCCCCTAAAAGCCACAATTTAAAGACAGAAGGGGAGAAGGGGAAGGCAGGGGAAGGAGAGACAGAAATTGAGAAAGAAAGTAAGTGGGAGGGATCCCTGGGTGGTGCAGCGGTTTAGCCCCTGCCTTTAGCCCAGGGCGCAATCCTGGAGACCCAGAATCGAATCCCACGTCAGGCTCCCGGTGCATGGAGCCTGCTTCTCCCTCTGCCTATGTCTCTGCCTCTCTCTCTCTCTCTCTGTGTGACTATCATAAATAAATTTTAAAAAATTTTTAAAAAGAAAAAAAAAAAAAGAAAGTAAGTGGGAGGGCAGCCTGGGTGACTCAGGGGTTTAGCGCTGCCTTCAGCCCAGGGCCTGATCCTGGAGACCCGGGATCAAGTCCCACGTGGGGCTCCCTGCATGGAGCCTGCTTCTCCCTTTGCCTGTGTTGTGTCTCTGCCTTTTTCTCTGTGCGTGTCTCTTATGAATAAATAAAATCTTAAAAAAAAAAAAAAGAAAGAAAGAAAGAAAGTAGGAGATGGAGAAGCCAATGAACAAACAAATAGGTGCTGGATAGCTCAGTTAGTTGAGCATCCTACTCTTGATCTTAGCTCAGGTCTTGATCTCAGGGTCTCAGAATCATGAGTTCGAGCCCTGCATTGGGCTCCAGGCTGGGCATAGAGCCTACTTAAAAACAAACAAGCAAATCAAACCAGAAAGGATTAGGACATAAGTTATTATTAAAAATCCCTTATTAGCTGTCCCTGTGGATCAGGGACGATGAGAGACACATGGAGGTGACCCAGATCTAGCTTAGATCAGCAGACTTCCCAGCATATGCACAGCTGTGTGAGCACAATCAATGTATATTGTTGTATGCAATAGAAATTGTGGGTTTAGTTATTACATACCAATAGCTGACTGATGCAATTATTGTGTCTGTTGGAAAGAAAAGATATTTATATTTTTTTGTTTCTAGCACTTTTAACTTTTATATAATTTCAAACCTTCTGCAAAGTCCATTAATTGTTCATATTTGCCCCATTTGCTTTATCATTTCTCTCCAAATACAGTATAGATATAAAATATCAGTTTTCTGGGGGTGTCTGGGTGGCTCAGCGGGTTAAGTGTCTGACTTCAGCTCAGGTCAAGATCTCAGGGTCCTGGGATCAAGCACCTGCTCTCAGCAAGGAGTCTGCTTGTCCCTCTCCCTGTACGCCTCCCCCTCCTCCAGCTCATGTTCCCGCTGCCCCACACCCTGCTCATTTTCATCCTTGCTCTCTCAAATAACTAAAATCTTAAAAAATATATATTTGTTTTCTGAACCATTTGGAAGTAAATTGGAAACATCAGGTCCTTTTGCTTGTAAGAAAGTATATTTTTATTTTTTTCACCCTGTGCCCCAAGAAAGGACATTTTTAAATGGAAAGCTTACATAAGAAAATATATAGTGATCCATGAAACAGCTTGAGTTAAATACATGATAATGAAGACCAAAAAAATAATTCCAAGTTTCCTCATTAGAAGCACAAAACCTACAAGAAATGATAGTGCAGAGGCTGGAGAGCCTGCTAAGGAATCAAGGCATCACAGCCAAGGTGATCCAGGAGGAGGGCTAGGACATGGCATAGTCTCAACTAACTATGCTCTGTTCTTAGCTACTGAGGACAGGCCACCACAGCTAGGCAGTAGCTCAAGAACACCAAGTCAAACGATGGTTGTGCTAGATAATAATGTGTTGATTCTACATAAATGTGTGTAAGTTCCTGAGATCATAGGAAATCCTCCCATAAGTTCGAAGTTATTCATAGTTGAAACAATGACTGGGACGCCTGGGTGGCTCAGCGGTTGAGCGTCTGTCTGCCTTCAGCTCAGGGCGTGATCCCGGGTCCTAGGATCGAGTCCCACATTGCGCTCCCTGCAGGGAAGCCTGCTTCTCCCTCTACCTGTGTCTCTGCCTCTCTCTCTCTGTGTCTCTGATGAATAAATAAATAAAATCCTAAAAAAAAAAAAGAAACAATAAAATTGTAGAGGCCAAGGGCATGCCATCCCAAGATGGTTCACTTTGGCATATTGATTAGTTTGTTTATTTTATATTTATTTATTTATTTATTTATTTATTTATTCATTCATTCATTCATTCATTCATTCATGAGAGATACAGAGAGAGGCAGAGACATAGGCAGAGGGAGAAGCAGGCTCCCTGAAGGGAGCCTGACGTGGGACTTGATCCCAGGACCCGGAGATCACGACCTGAGTCAAAAGCAGATGCTCAACCACTGAGCCACCCAGGTGCCCTGATTAGCTGTTTTTTTTTTTTTTAAAGATTTTTATTATTTTTTTAAAGATTTTTTTTTTTTTTTAATTCATGAAAGACACAGAGAGAGAGGCAGAGACACAGGCAGAGGGAGAAGCAGGCTCCACGCAGGAAGCCCGATGTGGGATTTGATCCCAGGTCTCCAGGACTGTGCCCTGGGCCTTAGGTGGCTCTAACCCGCAGAGCCACCTGGGGTGCCCTTAAAATTTTTATTTATTGGGATCCCTGGGTGGCTCAGTGGTTAAGTGTCTCAGCCCACTGAAGTGCCTTCAGCCCAGGGCGTGATCCTAGAGTCCCAGGATGGAGTCCCAGGAGATCAAGTCCCAGGATCGAGTCCCATATTGGGCTCCCTGCATGGAGCCTGCTTCTCCCTCTACCTTGTGTGTGTGTGTCTCATGAATAAATAAATAAAATCTTAAAAAAAAAAGATTTTTATTTATTTATTAGAGAGCCCTCACAGGAGCATGAAGAGGGAGGGTCAGAGTCAGAGGGACAGACTCCCCCCTGAGCAGGGAGCCCGGGCGGGGCGCATGAGCTCAAGACCCCCAGACCATGACTTAAGCCAGAGGCAGGCACTTAACTGAGCCACCCAGGCACCCCTTCATTAATTTAAATAAAAGTTACTGAAGAGACAGCCTATGCAAGAAGGGCCCTCAGACCGTCCTCTGTCTCCCTGAAAGCAGGAAATAAATCTCCCACGTGAAAGGTGCCACCCCTGTGCCAGGAGGTAGAGACATCCTTATCGCCTGACAAGGGGAAGTTAGAGTCCCGAGGCTATATAAACAACCCTGGCTACTTCTTACTAATTTACTACTGCAGTCCGAATTCTGTCTCGAATTCCTGGCTAGTTGATACTCTCAAAGTTAAGTTTTCTTTGTTCTGTCAATTTCTCACAGATTATTGTGTCCTCTAAAAAGCCTAAAAACCACCTGCCTTGGTCATTTACTTAGGTCTCCATTTCAGTCCCGGGCCTCCATGCACACATAATAGAACTTTGATTTTTTCCCCCCTGTTAATGTGTGTCATGTAAATTTAATTCTTAGTACAGCTGGAAGACCTCGAGGGTACGGAAAGAATTTCTCATTCCCCGGGAAACCCTTTGCGCCTGGCTGCTTCAGGAGTTGCTGCCAGCTTGGTTGCATGCAGCTCCCTATACCCACGCCCCTGAGTGATCCTTTTGGACAATGACTCTGGGCTTGATTCTGCGACGTCTTTTGCCCGCGAGGCAGCAGTCAAAATGGGGTGCAAGCCAAAGCTTCAAAAGTGACAGCAGGGATCCCTGGGTGGCGCAGCGGTTTGGCGCCTGCCTTTGGCCCAGGGCGCGATCCTGGAAACCCAGGATCGAATCCCACATCGGGTTCCCGGTGCATGGAGCCTGCTTCTCCCTCTGCCTGTGTCTCTACCTCTCTCTCTCTCTCTCTCTCTGTGACTCATTAAAAAAAAAAAAAAAAGTGACAGCATTTGGGGGTATCTTCTCTTGTTTCTGCTTGGAACCCTGAGACGACCACGTCTACAAGCCAGGCTCGCCCGCAGAAGAGGTCACGTGGGACAGTTAGTCACTCACCTGAGCTGAGGGCTCTTAGCCCACCAGCGAGTGATGGCCCAGAGGCCAGCGGCGGGGGAGTCGCTCGCTTGAGCGTAGCCCAGACTGCCAAGCTTCAGGATTGTGAGTCCATAAATGCGTGTTGTTTTAAGCCATTATGTTTGGAGGAGGATGGTTTATGACACAGTAAAAGCTAAGTGATCCGCCAAGTCCACAGCCTCCCGGATTGCCTCGGCAAGTCTTATCCAAAACAAAGTGTGGCTTGTCTCCATCTCAAACAAGCCAGTGGTGTGGTATTGTGATTTATATTAAGACAAATATATTTGGTTCCCGGCACAGAGCTCCTAAAACCCTTGGAATTTCCTGTGTGGAGAGTGGCGGGAAGGTGCCTTTTGTTATGTTAACGAGGTAGTTTTTTGGAAAACACTTGAAGATGGGGTTGCCAGTGGAACCAATCCTGTGCTTGGAGGGTTGGAATTTCCAGCCCCACCCCCAGAGCTCAATCACCAATGGCCAAAGATTTAATCAATCACACCTGGGTTCCTTAAGCCTCCTAAAAAACCCAGCATGAGGCGGCGGGAGAGCTTTCTGAGGAAGTGAACTCCTGGGGGTGCAGGAAGGGAGGTGCTCACCAGGGAGAGCCTGGTGGCCTAGTGCCCCTTCCCACATAGCTTGTCCTGCGTATGTCTTCCACATGGCTGTTCCTGAGTTACATCCCCTTCTAATTCACCAGTGACCTGGTAAGTAAATTATTTCTGGTTTTTTTTTTTTTAAGATTTTATTTATTTATAACAGACACAGAGAGAGAGAGAGAGAGAGAGGCAGAGGGAGAAGCAGGCTCCACGCAGGGAGCCTGACGTGGGACTCGATCCCAGGTCTCCAGGATCACGCCCTGGGCTGAAGGCAGCGCTAAACCGCTGAGCCACCAGGGCTGCCCATTTCTGGGTGTTTTGTGAGCCGCTCTAGCAAACTGACCCTGAGGAGGGGATTCTAGAAACTTCTGACCTATAGATGGTCAGGGAGAAGTTTGGTGACCACTTGGATTTGTGATTGGCGTCTGAAAGTGTGTGTGGGGGCGTGTAAGGTGGGTGCTGGTGGCAGTCTTGTGGGATTGAACCCTTAACCTGGGGGATGTCATGCTATCTGCAGGTAGATGGTGTTGAAATTGAGTTGAATTGTAGGATGCCCAGCTGCTGTCGAAGAACTGTTTGGTGATGTGTTGGTGGTGGTGGTGGGGACCCACACATGGGAATTGGGTGCAGTATCATAGGTAGAATCTTTATTACAGGTGGGACGCCTGGGTGGCTCAGCAGTTGAGCTCAGGGCGTGATGGAGGGGTCCAGAGATTGAGTCCCACGTCGGGCTCCCTGCATGGGGCCTGCTTCTCCCTCTGCCTGTGTCTCTGCCTCTCTCTCTCTCTCTCTCATGAATAAATAAAATCTTTTAAAAAATCTTTATTAAAGGTATCATTTAATCATATGGGGAGCTACGCGTCAGCTTTGATGCCTTCCTCTCCGTCAGCCTGCTTATATCCATCACCAGAGCCTCTTGTTATCCATCCCCCGTTCTGTATTTACAGAGGCAGCACCCTAGTCCAGGCCCACCCTGAGAGTAGGCGGGGATCCCTCCCCCTCCTCTCCTGCACCACCCCGGCCTCGTTCAGATCTGCTGTCCAGTTCACGGAACGGTCGTTTTCAAGTAAATGGGACAATGCATGCCCCACCCCTTCTACTTCAACTCCTTCAGTCGCTCTCATTTACCTTAATGGAAAAGCCCATGGATTTTCCTTTCCTTTTTTTTTTTTTTTTTTTAAAGATTTTATTTATTCATGAAAGACAGAGAGAGAGGGGCAGAGACACAGGCAGAGGGAGAAGCAGGCTCCACGCAGGGAGCCCGACGCGGGACTCGATCCCGGCACCCCAGGATCATGCCCTGGGCCGAAGGCGGCGCTAAACCGCTGAGCACCCCCAGGCGCCCCTGGATCTTGGGTTCCTGCCTGAGCCGCCGCATCCCCCTCTTCTACCCCCCCTCCCCCAGCCGCCCCTGCCCTAGCTCTTCCTTCCGTCTGGCTCGGGGGCAGTGCTCAAAGCCTTCCGTAGTACGCTGTGGCTTTTACCCCACACATTTTGCTTTTTTTTTGCCCTCCCTGGCTTTTCTTCACCTTCTCCCCCCCCCCCCCCCCCCCCCCCGGCCTCGCTTAGGGAAGCCTGCCCAGGTGTCCCGGGGCAGGTTCTACCCTCCTCCTCGATTGTACTGACCTCCCCTCTCCTGGCTTCTGAGGGTGCTCAGGTTCGCGTGCTGTCTTTACTGTCTGTATTTTCCCCGCTACATCGTCAACTCCAGAAAGTAAGGAATGCTGAGCTTTGCTCACCCTTGGCACCCTCACGTCTTAGCATAGTGCCGGACACAACTGACCCCCAGAATCTATTTGTTGATCAGGTGGGATTGATAGGCAGAATTATGATTGCATTTGGCTGTGAAATCTCTTCAACACCCCCCTACTGAGTGAGGAACTGCTGACCGAGTACGCCTGGGCCCCCAAGGGCATAGCAAGTGGGAAAGTCCTATGCGACCTGCATTGCGTTTTTTTGCACGTCATACGCTAAGTATTTTTGGAATGAATGAGTCATCTAATTAGAAGATTTTGAAAGGATAAATAAGAATATGGACAAGAAGAAAAAAACCCAAGAACGTTTCCGTTGTACTTGTCATAATCAATTATGTGGTTTCCTTTGTGTAGCCATGGAACGAATTTGTAAACAGAAAAATGTAAATGAGCACTTGTGTGGATGTAGATCTATAAACAGTAGTGAACTGTGAGATGATACCTTGTGATCATCATTACTGAGCATCTCTACAGTCTGCAAAAAGATTGCTTTGGGTTTGTATTTCAGTAATCTCTTGCCAGCAGAAAAATGAGAATAAATTCAAGTCCATTTTTTTCTTTTCTTTTCTTTTCTTTTTTTTTTTTTTTTTTAAGATTTTATTTATTCATTCATGAGAGACAGGCAGAGACCCAGGCAGAGGGAGAAGCAGGCTCCTTGCAGGGAGCCCGATGCAGGACTCCATCCTGGGACCCCAGGATCAGGCCCTGAGTCAAAGGCAGACGCTCAACCACTGAGCCACCCGGGCATGCCAAGCCAACTTTTCTTAAACGTAAGTAGGAATCAAAACACAAGATAGAGGGACGCATGAGCATTAACTGATTATTTATTGAAGCCTGTGTTAGGGGGTTATATTTTTACACGGCAAAAGCTAGTGGCCTCAATCTTGGTACTCTTAACAGTTTCCTAAACAGGAACCTGACCTGTCCGCTATTTATAGGGCTTCAAGATTCAGCATTGGTGCCGGGCTGGCTCTGTTGGAAGAGCACGCAGCTCTTGATCTCAGGGTCATGAGTTTGAGCCCCATGTTGGGTGAAGGGATTACTTAAATTTTTTTTTTTTTTTAAATTCAGCAGTGGCCTTGAGGAACAAACCCTCCAGTCTGAAAAGTCAGGTGCTGGATGATGGGAGGCTTCACAGTAGAAAAGTCAAGGTTCATGGAGGAGGGGCACCTGGGTGGCTCAGGTGGTTAAGCGTCTGACTGATTTTTGGCTCAGGTTGTGATCTCAAGGTCCTGGGATGGAGCCTCTCACGGGGGCTCCCTGCCCCCCCATGGAGTCAGCTTCCTCCCTGCCCCTACCCTCATGTTCTCCCTCTATCTCTCTCAAATAGATAAAATCTTAAAGATTCAAGAGTGTATGTGTCTGACTGTCCTTGTCTTTGAGTGGGTCAGAAAAAGGCCCATTGTCCATGAAACTACATATGCTTCTGTAGAGTCTAATCTGGGAGCACTTCGGAAATCTCAAAAACTCTAGGGGGCCCTGGATAGGGGTCCGAGAGCTTTAAATCTTAGGGAAGGAGAGATGACAGCAGTCATTTCTTGCTGAGTGTCTTTCTAATGCATACTCGGCATCTTAATGCACTATGGCTAGGATGCAGCCCTCTTCACATTGTTAAACACTGATAAATCGGTCCAGATGCTTTACTTTGAAAGGGCATTTTAGCTAATGTTCCTTGAGGAGAAGCAATAGTAACCAGTGTTGCCATTTGTCTGGTCATTCTGGACTCCAGATGGCCTCAGCAGTGCTTGAGGAAATAGGAATGTTTTATTGAGCTGGAAGATTAAATAATATGGGCCTGAGCCACTTCTACCACTTTGGGAAGGGTTTTAAATAGAAGCCGCAGGCATTTCTGGTGAAATGCACACCAAGTGTAACCAAGTAATCAAAACTGCTCTTTTACAACGGGATGAGTGAGCTGTGAGTGTCTGTTCCACAAACAACGATTTATAGAACCGTCCCTCCTGGCCTCCTAGCTGAAAAGCACTTGGGAGTATTATTGACTAAATTTACAAAAGAAAGAGTTTTAGGACTCCGTATCTCTAGGTCTCCAGGATGATTAAATATCTTAACTAAAGATCTTGAAAGCGGAATTACCCTGACAAAATGCCAGGAGGGAATTGCTTGGAAGTCACTGTTGGTTTTCCAATTTGAAATATGCCTCTTGCAAAGTTTGTCAGATTAGTTATGTGATGGTTGTGTCAGTGAGCTAAGATCGTAAGCATTAGTCCACATTAACACTTAGTAAAATTTAGCTTCTAACAGCACTTGATCACAAGTGATGGGTAGGAACCCAATGTGGATGCTGGAAAAACAACCTGAAGGAGCTGTGGGAGATGGCAAACGTGCCCAAAATCATTTCCTTCCTTCCCAGCATGTAGTTTATTTATCTGCCCCTTGAATGTGTGGGTTGGCCACGTAACTTGCATTGGCCAATGGGACATTAAAAACGTGAGGCACCCACAGGTTTGAGAGGAGTTTGTACAGTTAGGGTTTGCCCTCTGTTGCACCTCATCGGTGAATGCCACACAAAGAAGCCCAGGCTGTCCTGCTGGGGACAAGGAACCACGTGGCCTGGTCACTAACACAGCACCCCAGCCAACAGTCACCAAACTGCCAGATGTGAGGGGTCCTCCTCCTCTTTTTTTTTTTTTTTTTTAAGGGCTATTTTTTTTTTCTTTTTTTAAAGATTTTATTCATGAGAGGCACAGGCAGAGGGAGAAGCAAGCTCCATGTGGGGAGCCCGATGTGGGGACTCATCTAGGGACCCCGGGATCACGCCCTGAGCTGAAGGCAGACGCCCAACCGCTGAGCCACCCAGGCCTCCCAAGGGGGGGGGGGTCCTCTTCTGCATCATCCAGCTGACCACTTGAGTGGTCCATGAATGAAAGCAAGAGAGATCAGCACAAGTAGCCTCACCCAGAATCTTCCAGCTGACCCACAGCCCCATGAGCTAAATCAGTGCTGGCTTTGAGCCACTCACTTTTGCAGCAGTTAAGCAGTAAAAGTTAACTGCTATATAGCTTCGGCCAAAAAAGATCCATTGGAAGACCCTTCTGTGTTTTGAGGCTGAAGAAAGAGGAGGAAAGGACAAGATAAACTTGGGCCTCAGGAACAACCATACCAAGGACTTTTATACCAGCACAAAATCAAACCGACTGCCATCTGGGATAAAGATAACTTTTTTTTTTTAAGATTCTATTTATTTATTCATGAGAGAGAGAGACAGACAGATAGACACAGGCAGAGGGAGAAGCAGGCTCCATGCGGGGAGCCCGATGCGGGACTCCATCCCAGGACCCCAGAATCACACCCTGAGCCAAAGGCAGATGCTCAACCGCTGAGCCACCCTGGTGTCCCTGAAAATAACTTTTAAAGGTACATGTAGCTGGTAAGAAATATTAATTAAAAAAAAGCTGGATGCCCAGTGGCTCAGTTGGTTAAGTGTCTGCCTTTTTTTTTTTTTTTTTTAAAGATTTTATTTATTCGAGAGAGAGAGAGAGAGAGAGAGAGAGAGAGAGAGGCAGAGAGGCAGAGACACAGGCAGAGACACAGGCAGAGAGAGAAGCAGACTCCATGCAGGGAGCCCGATGTGGGACTCGATCCCTGGACTCCAGGATCATGCCCTGGGCCAAAGGCAGGCGCTAAACCATTGAGCCACCCAGGGATCCCCAAGCATCTGCCTTTGACTCAGGTCAAGACCTCAGGGTCGCCGGATCCAGCCGCATGTCTCAGGAGTCTACTTCTCCTTCAGCCCCTCCCCTCCTTATTCATACTTTCTCTCAAATAAAATTGTTTTTTTTAAAAAAATTTCCAGGTCACCTAGTGGCTCAGTGGTTGAGCATCTATCTGCCTTCGGCTCAGGGCCTGATCCTGGGGTCCTGGGATCGAGTGCCCCATCGGGTTCCCTGCAGGGAGCCTCCTTCTTCTCCCTCTGTCTAGATCTCTGCCTCTCTCTCTGTGTCTCTCATGAATAAATAAATAAAACCTTAAAAAAAAAATTCCCTGCCTGACCACAGCAAAATAAACAGCAACTGCCTGAGAATACCAAGCAAACATTTGCAGCTTTTACCATTCTAGGGTCCTGATGATGGTCTTGGTTTTCATCAAAGGCAAATACATAGTAGTTGAAGTGTGGGCCCATCGGGTTTCCTCTGGATCTTCATTGGTAAGTATCAGTCACTACATGTGCCACGTAGGCTTCAAACAATATATTATGCTTTCAGGCACTGCCTCAGAATGGAAAAATAAAACAGGTTAATAATGAATAAATATGAAGGTTTTAAAGAGTGTGGGCTTCTGTATTTTTTAAATGTATTTTTACTGACATGTAATTGACATAACTGCATGTTTTTAAGGTACACATACTGAGGGCAGCCCCGGTGGCTCAGCGGTTAGCGCCGCCTTCAGCCCAGGGCCTGATCCTGGAGACCCGGGATCAAGTCCCGCGTTGGGCTCCCTGCATGGAGCCTGCTTCTCCCTCTGCCTGTGTCTCTGCCTCCCTCCCTCTCTCTCTCTGTCTCTCATGAATGAATGGATAAAATCTTAAAAAAAAAAAAATACACCTACTGATTTCATACATTTATATATTGCAATATGAATAACACCATAGTATTAGCTAACATCTTGATCATGTCACATAACTCTTTTTGGTGGTGGGAAGAGTGAAGAGCTAGTCTAGCAATTTAGAGGTCTATAACATGATGTGGGTGATTGTAATCATTGTGCTGTGCATAGATCTTCTCTACCAGTCGCATTTGTACCTTTAAACACAATCTCCCCGCCCCCCCCCCCCCCCCCCCCCCATTCCCCTCACACACCCCCATCCCTGGTAAACACCATTCTATGCTGATTTTACAAGTTAGGCTTTTTTAGATTTCTTTACAAGTGATCCCATACATCTTTGTCTTTATCTGACTTATCGCCATATAATGTCCTCACAGTCTGTCTGTGCTGTCTGAGTGCTAGGATTTATTTGCCACGGCTGAATAATCTACTGTGTGTATATATATACATCACATCATCTTTATGCAGTTATCTCATTCTAGAAGGGTAAGATGTTGTCAAATTTTGGTTATCTTGAATAGTGCTGCAATGAACATGGCCCTGCAGATAACTTTCAGATATTGTTTTCATGATGGTTTACGAAAAAGTGTCTGGGCAGCCCGGATGGTTCAGCAGTTTAGTGGTGCCTTCCACCCAGGGCCTTATCCTGAGTTTGGGATGGAGTCCCACATTGGGCTCCCTGTGAGGAGCCTGCTTCTCCCTCTGCCTGTGTCTCTGTCTCTCATGAATAAATAAAAATCTTAAAAAAAAAAAAAGTATTTGCTTTCATTTCGAATGTTTTCTTCTTCTTCTTTTTTTTTTTTTGGTAAGCTCTATGCCCAACATGGGGCTTCAATTCTTGACCCTGAGATCAAGAGTTCTATGCTCTACTGACTAAGCCAGCTGGGCATCCCTCCAATGCTCTTCATTCCTACTGAATATATTTGACCTACAACAATGTGTAAATTTAAGGTGTATAACATGTTAATTTGATACATTTATATATTGTAATAGGACTCTAATTGTAGCAATAATTAACACCTCTGTCACATTACATACTTACTTACTCATTTTAGTGGTGAGAACAGTTAAGCTCTAGTCTCTTAGTAAGATGTTTTCATTTTCCTTGGATTTTTACCCATGAGTGGCATTGCTGAATCTTGTGTTACTTTTTTTTTTTTTTTTTTTTTAAGATTTTATTTGTTTATTCATGAGAGAGAGAGAGGCAGGGACACAGGCAGAAGGAGAAGCAGGCTCCCTGCAAGGAGTGTGATGCAGGACTCCATCCCAGGACCCTGGGATCACAACCTGGGCCAAAGGCAGATGCTCAACTACTGAGCCACCCAGGTGCCTCCATATATATAGTATTTGTCTTTATCTGACTTAATTCATTTAGCATAATACTCTGTAGGTCCACGTATGTTGTTGCAAATGACAAGAATTCGTTCTTTTTTATGGATGAGTGATCCTGTATTCTGTATATATACTACATCTTATGTATTCATCTATTGATAAACACTTGGGTTGACTTCATATTTTGGCTATTGTAAATAATGTTGCAGTTCACATAGGGGTACATAAATCTTTCAAATTGTTCAGTTCATTTTAGGTAAATACCCGGAAGTGAAATTGCTGGGTCATATGGCAGTTATTATTATTATTTTTTTTTAATTTATGATAGTCACAGAGAGAGAGAGAGAGAGAGAGAGAGAGAGAGAGAGAGAGGCAGAGGCACAGGCAGAGGGAGAAGCAGGCTCCATGCACCGGGAGCCCGATGTGGGATTCGATCCCGGGTCTCCAGGATCGCGCCCTGGGCCAAAGGCAGGCGCCAAACCGCTGCGCCACCCAGGGATCCCTCATATGGCAGTTCTATTTTTAACTTTGGGAACCTCCATATTGTCTTTCATAGTGGCTGTACCAGTCTACATTCCCACCAACAGTTCATGAGCGCTCTTTTCTCCCCATCCTCACTAGCTGTTGCTATTTCTGGGTTTATGGTGATAGCTCATCATGATTTTTTTAAAGATTTATTTGAGAGAGAGCATGTGTGAACACGTGTGAGTGGGTCAGGGGTAGAGGGAGAGGGAGAATCCCAAGCAGAGCCCCTGTTACTGAGCGTGGAGCCCAGTGTGGAGCTTGAGCTCATAACCGTGAGATCATGACCTGGGCTGAAATTGAGAGCCACTCAACCGACTAAGCCACCCAGGTGCCCCATGGTAATTTTTGGTTTACGTTTTTTTGATAAGTAGTATTGAGTGTTTTTTCACGTGCCTATTCTGGCCAAAGGTATGTGTTCTTTGGGGGTGGGGGGGAGTCTATTCAGTTCCTTGGCCCATTAATATATTTTTTCCTTAGTGAAATATAATTAACAGGGCAGCCCGGGTGGCTCAGCGGTTTAGAGCTGCCTTCAGTCCAGGGCGTGATCCTGGGGACACGGGATCGAGTTCCACGTCGGGGGTCCCTGCACGGAGCCTGCTTCTCCCTCTGCCTGTGTCTCTGCCTCTCTCTCTGTCTCTCGTGAATAAATAAATAAAATCTTAAAAAAAATTTAACATACGGTGTTCCATTAATATTGGGTGCAACCTAATAAGGCAACCCCTGCTGGGCATGGTGGGGCAGTAGTCACTGGGGGGGGGGGGGACTAGGAGGAGACCTGGGTCACGACAGAGGCTGGGTGTGGTGGTGCAGAAGCTACTTTAGAGAGTGGGTGGATGGAGTGGGGCCCGGAGAGTGCTGGGGTGGGGCAAGCAGCCTTAGCAAGATGGATAGAAGGTGTCAGCTTGTTCTTGGGCCTGCCCAGCTAGGCTGAAGTAGGGCAAGAAAATGCCATCCGTGAGTGCTTCCATTCCTAGATCAAGCTCCTGCACGCCCCGTTTGTCCAGCAAACATCCCCAAACTAGTCCCTAAGCCTCCTTCACATATAACCTAGGTGTTCTCAGATTGCTCCTTCTGTGCTGGGTCTTGGACCAAGTCCTCCAGTGAGGGTACTGGTTCTTAAGTGTGCACGTGTGATTTCTGCGGCTCTGCAGCTCTCCCAGAGGCAAGCCCTACTGATGGTCAAAGCCACACATTGCAGGGGCACATCTTCTTGGTATAAGATCCCCAGGGCCAAGGGTGCCTGGTGTGTAGGCCTGATCCCCGTGCTCCTCTGCATTCGGGATGTCCCCCGCCTCCCCTCTGCTGTGCCAAGGGTTTTATTTCCCCACTGCATCTCTGCCCCTTCTGCCCTTACCATTGTGGCCTTCTCTTTGTATCGAGAGCTGTTCTGGCAGTCTTTGGGTCATTTGCAGAGTGAGTGGAATTCCAGGGAGGGGTTGCCTCTGTGGGAGGAGGTGAGCTCAGGATCCTCTCTGCAGGCTGCTCCCCTGCCTTGTGCTTCACTGTCTTGACTAGTTAACTCAAGCTAAAACTTGCAGTATTGTGTGCGTAAGACTGGTGAGAGGGGGCATCTCTGTCGTGTCGCTGATTTTTGAAGAAAGGGTTTTAGCTCCTTACCCTTGCGGTGTAATAGGAACTGTGAGTTTTGTCTTCAGTGTTCTTGATGTTCCTTCTATAATCAAGCTGCTGAGGGGTTTTATCCTGAAAGGACAGTTTATTTTGTGAAATGGCTTTTATGCTTCTATTAAAATGATGGAGTTTGTACCTTTCATTCTATCATGCTCTATCACATTTATTGATTTGTGTATGTTGAACTAGCCTTGCATCCCAGCGATAAACCCCACTTGGTCACAGCATGAAGTCCTTTTAAAAAAAAAAAAAGATTTATTTATTCACGAGAGACACAGACTGAGAGAGAGGCAGAGACACAGGCAGAGGGAGAAACAGGCTCCTCCCAGGGAGCCTGATGTGGGACTCCATCCCAGATCCCGGGGTCACAACCTGAGCGGAAGGCAGGTGTTCAACCGCTGAGCCACCCAGGCATCCCATGAGGTCCTTTTTGTGTGTGTGCGTGTTGATAACTGGTTGAGAATTTTTGCATCTGTGTTGGTCTGGGACGTTGGTCTATATTTGTAGCATCCTTACCTGGCTTTGATTGCAGAGTAATGCTGGCCTGGCAAAATGAGGACGTTTTCCCTCTTGAGTTTTTTGGTAGAGTTTGAGGTTTAGTATGAATTCTTTATTTTTATTTTTTTAAAGATTTTTATTTATTCATGAGAGACACGGAAAGAGAGGCAGAGACACAGGCAGAGAATGAAGCAGGCTTAATGCAGGGAGCCCGATGTGGGACTCGATTCCTGGACTCCAGGATTATGCCCTGGGCCAAAGTTTCAACCACTGAACCACCCAGGCGTCCCTAGTAGGACTTCTTTAAATGTTGGGTAGTATTTGCCAGTGAAGCCATCTGGTCCTGAGTTTTCTGTGCTAGGAGATCTCGGACTATTGATTCAACCTCCTTACTAGTAATTAGTCTGGTCAGACTTTGTTTCTTGCTGATATAGTCTTTGTAGATAGTATATAAACTATGAATTTACCCATTTCTTTTAGTTTGTCCTATTTGTAGGCAGATAATTGTTCCTAATATTCTGATCCTTTATACTTCTGTGGTATCAGTTGTAATGTCTCTTCTTTTACTTGTAATTTTATTTGAATCTTTTTTTTTTTTTTTTTTTAGTCTAGCTAAAGGTTTGTCAGTTGGCTTTTTGAAAAACTGGTTTCATTTTTTTCTATTTTTCTGATCTCTCTCTTCTTTTAATCTCTTCCATTTCCACTCAGATCTTTGTTATTTCCTTCCTTCTGCTAACTTTGGCCTTTGTCCTTTATCTAGTTCTTTGAAGTATAAAGTTAGGTTGTTCAAGATCTTCCTATTTTCTTAAAGATAGGCATTTAGCACTATAAACTTCTCCGAAAACTGTTTTTGCAGTATCCCATAAGTTTTGGTATGTTTTGTTTCTGTTCAGATTTGTTTGGTTTAAATGTATAAGATGTTTATAAAAGCATTTTTTGACCTACAGCTTGTGGAGTGTGGTTAATTTGCACATACTGGTAGATTTTTTTTTTCTAGCTTTCCTTTCGTGATTTCTAGTTTCATATCATTGTGGTTGGAAAAGATAGTCTGCATGACTTCACTCTACTAAAATTTAATACACTTGTTTTTGTCATCCTATGGTTTATTATGGAGAAAGTTTAGTATATACTTGAGAAGAATGTATTCTGCTGTTGGGTGTAATGTTCAATAAATGTCACACCACCTTGGTTTCAGGAATCATTCAGGTCCAATATTTACTTTGTTTTCTGTCTAGATGTTCTGTCCATTGCTGAAAATAGGCTATTGAAGTCTCCTGATATTACTGTGCATTTATTTCTCCCTTCAGATCTGGTAGTATTTGTATAATTTGTGTGGTATGATGTTGGATGTCTATTTATGATCTATTTTTTTTAATGATTGACCCTTTGTCTCATTAGCATTTTTGGCTGATAAAAGTATAGTCATTTATGCTCTCATTTTTGTTTTTATTTTAAATTTTTTTTATTTATTCATGAGAAACACAGACACAGAGGGAGAAGCAGGCTCCCTGCTGACCAGGGAACCCCATACAGAACTATCCTGATACTCCAGGACCATGATCTGAGCCACCCAGGCACACCCACTCTGCCTTTTTTAAAAATATTTTATTTATTAATGAGAGAGAGACAGGGACACAGACACAGGGAGAAGCAGGCTCCACACACGGAGCTCGACGCGGGACTCCATCCCAGGTCTCCAGGATCACACCCTGGGCTGAACTTGGCTCTAAACCCCTGAGCCACCTGGCCACCCCCCACTCTGCCTTTTGATTGGTAAATTCCATCATTAGTGATCTGTAAAACTTTAATAATGCTCTCAATGTTTTCTGATGGTTTTGTATTTCCATTTGTTTTGTTTTGTTCTTTCTGTCGGAAAAAAAGTGATATCCCCCCCCCCCCCTTGGTGGTAAGGTCTGTTTGCCCTTTATTTCTTTGTATGCGTCTACTCTAAGTCTTGCTTTGTGGTTTCCTGAGGCTTACAGAACACATAAATAAAACAGTTCATCTTAAGCTGACAGCAACTTAATCTACAAAAGCTTCGCTCTTGCACTCCCTCTCTTTCTATTCTTGATGTCCTTAATTACCTCTTCTCTATTCATTAACAAATTTCAATACCTATAAATTTTAATACTTTGACCTTTTTAGTACCATTAAGTGGTTAAGTTCACCACCCTTCTTACATAGTTTTGAGTCTCATGGTACATTTATCTTTACCAGTGTGTTACTTTCATATATTCTTTTTTTTTTTTTTTTTTTTACTTTCATATGTTCTAATGTCACTGATAAGTATCTTTGCTTCAGCTTGAAGAACTCCTTTTAGTATTTCTTGCGAGGCATGGTGAGTTGTAATGAACTCCCTCAGCTTTTGTCTAAGAAACTACTTATTTCTCTTTCATACCCAAAGAATAATTTTGCAGGGTTGAGTATTCTTGGCTATTTTTTCTTTCAACATTTTGTTTTTATTTTTTTAAAGATTGTATTTATTCATGAGAGACACAGAGAGGCAGAGACACAGGCCAGATTGGGGGCGGGGAGGAGAAGCAGGCTCCCTATGGGGAGCCCAATGCATGACTCAATCCCAGGACCCCAGGATCACGACCTGAGCTGAAAGCAGATGCTCAACCACTGAGCCACCCAGGTGCCCCATCTTTCAACATTTTAATAGATCATCCCACTATCTAATTTATTTTAATTAATTAATTAATTAATTTTTAAAGATTTTGTTTATTCATGAGAGAGAGACAGAGGCAGAGGGAGAAGCAGGCTCCATGCAGGGAGCCCGATGTGGGACTCGATCCTGGGACTCCAGGATCATGCCCTGGGCCAAAGGCAGGCGCCAAACCACCGAGCCACCCAGGGATCCCCCAGTATCTAATTTTTTTTTAAAAAGATTTTATTTGAGAGTGAGTGAGAGAGAAAAGGAGCAGAGGGAGGGGCAGAAGGAGAAGCAGACTCTCTGCTGATTAGAGAGCCCAACATGGGTTTGATCCTAGGACACCAGGAGGCAGATGCCCAACCAATTGAGCCATCCAGGTGTCCCCATTCCTCTATCTTCTGGTCTGGAGGGTTTCTGCAGAGTAATCCACTGATAGCCTAATGGGAGTTCCTCTGGAGATGACAATCTGCTTTTCCCTGGCTGCTTTTAGGATTCCCTATTTTTTATTTTTAACAGTTGCATTACAATATACTGGGAGAGGTCTTTTTGCATTGAGATAATAGGGTCATGGATTAGCCTCATAAACCTGGATGTCCAGTTCTCACCCTAGGTTTGGAAAGTTCTCAGTTATTATTTCTTTAAGCTTTCTGCCCCCATTCCTCCTTCTACTCCTAGAACTCTGATATGTGTCACATGTTCTTTTGATGGAATCCCACAGATTACATAGGCTTTTTTTCTTTTTAAGATTGTTTTCTTGGGGATCCCTGGGTGGCTCAGTGGTTTAGCACCTGCCTTCAGCCCAGGGTGTGATCCTGGAGTCCCGGGATCGAATCTCACATTGGGTTCCCTGCACGGAGCCTGTTTCTCCCTCTGCCTATGTCTCTGCCTCTCTCTCTCTCTCTGTCTGTGTCTCTCATGAATAAATAAATAAAATCTTAAAAATGGTTTTCTTCTCTGTGGTACTTTAAAATTACTGTTTTCTCAATTATTCTGTCTTGCATTTGCTCTACTCTACTGCAGATGCTTTATGTTGTATCTTTCACTTAATTCATTGAGTTTTTCAGCTCCAAAATTTTTGGTTGGCTTTTCCTTATGATTTCTGTCTGGTAAATACTTCATTTTGGACATGTTTGTTTTTGTGATTTAATTGTCTGAGTTTTTTCTTACAGCAGGAGTTTCTTCAAAAACGGCTATTGTCTGTTCTTGATCCAGATCATAAAATCCCTTGCTTTAAAGTTTGGCTGCTGAAGAATTACCTTGTGGTGATGACCTATTTCCTTAGTTTCTTCATGCTCCTTGTATTTTTTCCCCCTTGTAGTTTTGTATCACTGCTTTCACATTTTGAAGTAGCAGACACCTTAAATCCTTGCCAGTTGCCTTTGAATGGGTTATTCTTTTAGCTGATACTGTTACTTGGCATTTTCTCTGCTTTTGTGTGAATATACCTGATCTATTCTTGTTCCTTCCTCCAGCAGAATTTTGTTTTTCAGTCTTTGGTTCTTAGAACACCATTAGGCTGGCTCTTGGTAATTTTCTTGTTTACCAGAAGGTGGCACTATAGTTCAATTTTGTGGTTTCTGCCTTACACTGACTTGGTTGGACCTGTTTTTGAGCACACTCCCTATCTACCACAGGTCACTTGCACTACCGCCCTCAGGACTCTAGAGTGGGGGGAAGGTGTGTGTTTGGCTCTCAGGACATGGGGATATCCTGACCTGGTAGGGAGACCCCCAAATGTGATAATCCCAGAGGCTCAGCTGGACTTCTGGTGAATGCAGTCTGCTGAAACAGTGTCTCTTTCATGCTTTTGGATATTCTTACCTGCTCCTTTGCTGTACCTTACCTTCCTCTCCATCACAGAGATTCCACTTGTGTACCTTCAGTACTGCCGGAGAGCAATGGATTTCTCCACCTGCATCCCACAGCACTGGAATAGGCGGCCACTCGGTCACTCCCTCCACCATGAGAGAGGTTGGGAGAGGAAGGCTTTGCCTGATAGCTCAGGCCTCTGGCATGTTGCCCTGGAGTGGTGGGTGGGCTGGGGGGAGGGCTAGCTCTGCTAGAGCTCTTACTGTTTCCCCTGCGTCCAAAATGGTATTGTTTGTTTGCCTCCCCCCCCCCCCATCGGCATGCTGGAATCTCCCTTTGGGAAGACCAGACTTAAACAAGTTCTCTCTTGTCTGTAGGAATTTGCCTAGGTCAGCATTCTCTGCGTTTTTTTTCCTGAACTGCAATGAGAGGAGTTGTGGCAACTTGGCTGCTCCCCTTGTTGTACAGCCAGTACTGAGGTGTGTCTTCCTATCACTGTATGTTCGTTCAGGTGGGGGAGACTTTTCCTAAGCCCCCTGGTGTGGTGTTGGATCACATAACTCGCACAATGGCACTTGCGTGCGTGGATACACATCTACTTCTTTGAAAAGGGGAACGGTAAGGAGGAATATCTTGGGTAGTCATAATGCTTGGAAATCTCTTAATAAAAATTAGTCTGGGGAGAAAATAGAATCGCATTTGTCAGACATCTGACTGGCTCAGTAAGTAGAACATGCGACTCTTGATCTGGGGGTTGTGCGTTCAAGCTCCACATTGGGTATAGAGATTACTTAAAAATAGTCTTAAAAAAAAAAGATACATTTGTCTTTAGTTTTGAGATAGACATGTCTAGGTTAGGTGAGCTTTAGAAGACCATAATTCAAGTATAGGCTCTAAAGTCTGATAAGGCTTTATTTTTTAAATTTTTTTAAAGGTTTTATTTATTTATTCATAAGAAACACAGAGAGAGGCAGAGACACAGGCAGAGGGAGAAGCAGGCTCCATGCAGGGAGCCCGACATGGGACTCGATCCCAGGACTCCAGGATCATGTCCTGGGCTGAAGGCAGATGCTTAACTGCTGAGCCACTCAGGCATCCCTGGTAAGACTTTATATTTTTTATTTTTTTATTTTATTTTTTTTAGAGAAGAGAATTCTTTTAATTTAGTTCAACAATGCAATAAAGCTTTATTTTTTTTAAATTAATTTTTATTGGTGTTCAATTTACCAACATACAGAAAAACACCCAGTGCTCATCCCGTCAAGTGTCCACCTCAGTGCCCGTCACCCATTGCCCCCCAACCCCCCGCCCTCCTCTCCTTCCACCACCCCTAGTTCGTTTCCCCGAGTTAGGAGTCTTTATGTTCTGTCTCCCTTCCTGATATTTCCCAACATTTCTTTTCCCTTCCCTTATATTCCCTTTCACTATTATTTATATTCCCCAAATGAATGAGAACATACACTGTTTGTCCTTCTCTGATTGACTTATTTCACTCAGCATAATACCCTCCAGTTCCATCCACATTGAAGCAAATGGTGGGTATTTGTCGTTTCTAATGGCTGAGGAATATTCCATTGTATACATAGACCACATCTTCTTTATCCATTCATCTTTCGATGGACACCGAGGCTCCTTCCACAGTTTGGCTATTGTGGACCCTGGTAAGACTTTAGATGACCTATGCCACTATCAGATTCTGTGACACTGGGCCTTGTATTTAAGTAGCTATAGTCTACTGTAAGGTACTTAGCAGAAGGCCTGAAACAGTATATACTCAGTACATTGAGCTACTGTTCTAATTAGGGCATTATAAAGGAAGTTTGGTCTTTGAAATAAGGTGACAAAAAACCTCATAGTCGATAAGTATATATATTAAAGTATTTCAGAGAAAAAAGTAGCTGCATTTCTGTTTTATTTCCTGTGTAGTGAAATGACCACATATACCTCAGTAACAGACGTGCCTGAACCTGTGGTAGCAGCCCACTATATTTGGTAAGGAAACACTCGGATTTGGTACGAAAGCTTTTGGTTGTAAGCAACAGAAACAGGCTGTAGCCAAAGGGGGGAAATGTATTTATTGAGGGAGCCTTAAGTTCTATCTTGGATCCCAAGGACAGGAAGGTATTTCAGTTTTAGGGTTATCTCCTAGCCCAGACTGGATCGCCATCAGCTGTTGGTCACTTTCTATATTTTTGTAATCGAAGAACATTTTGTATCATTGCTTCTAATTCATGGGGTATAAATTAACTCCCCAGGTTTTATGTTACGGTGGCTACCACCAGCCACAGAACAAATCCCTCTCCTGCCCCAGCTGTAGTGATTGTAGAACCAGCTGTCTTGATGGAGCATTCCTCAGCCTCAGGCCCGAGGTGGCCGCTGGGAAGAGAGGCCAGAAATAAACCTGGGTTGTGTTTTGCCACTACGATTTAGAGGTTGTCACCACATCATAACCTAAGTCATCCTAGCTAATAATACCTTTGAGACTCAAAGCCTTTGTAGATACTTTCCTTATCTTCTGATGATAGAAGTACATGAGCAAGTTTGGAAAGGAGAACTAATGCCAAAAAATAATTAATGTCCTTTATATCAAAGCTTGCTTTCTTACTGATCTCGATGCTGTGAATGCTCTGAATAGCAAACCCACAAGAAGAATTAGCTAAAAACTGCTAAAAAGAAAAATGTCTTATTCTACACCCGACAAGAAAATCACTTTGTATATTATTTCTAGAGCATATGCTTGCCTATTAAAAAACACAGTACAGGGACACCTGGGTGCCTCAGCAGTTGAGCGCCTGTCCTCCACCCAGGGCATGATCCTGGAGTCCCAGGATCGAGTCCCGTGTCAGGCTCCTTGCGTGGAGCCTGCTTCTCCCTCTGTCTGTGTCTCTGCCCCTCTCTCTGTGTCTCTCATGAATAAATAAATAAATCTTAAAAAAAAAAAAAACACAGTATAGGCACATTTCAGATACTGTGGGTTTGTTTCCAGACCTCTGCAATAAAGCAAATATTAGAATAAACCTAGTTTAATTTATTTTGGTTTTCCAGGGCATATGAAAGTTACATTTATACCATATGGTTATCTGTTAAGTGTGTAAGAGCATTAGATTAAAAAAAAAAAAAAACTACGTTTATTGCTAAAAAAAAAAATGCCGAACATAATCTGAGCTTTGTAATCACTCAACATAGACTACCATAACAAAAAAAAAAGTAATAATGGACGTTAAAAATACTGCTACAATTACCAAAATGTAACTGACACAAAGAGAAAAATGCTGTTGGAAAAATTGCACTGATAATCTTGAGTGATGTAGGGTTGCCACGAAATTGGAGTCTGTATAAAAAAAAAAATGCAACTTCTGCAAAACGAAATCCAGTAAAGCACAATAAGACAGGGTGTGACTGAGGTGCTTGGCTCACTGAGTTGGTAGAGCATGCGATTCTTTAAGGGTTGTGAGTTTGTGAGTTTGAGCCCCATGCTGGGCACAGAGCTTGCTTTAAAAAAAAAGTGTGCCTGTATTTGAAAGCTCATGCAAAAAGAAAAAAATGAGGTTTGATTTCATATGTTCAAGATTTTTTTTTTTCTTAAAGATTTTATTTATTTATTCCTGAGAGACACACACACACAGAGAGAGACACACACACAGAGAGAGAGAGAGAGAGAGAGAGAGAGGGAGGGAGAAGCAGGCTCCATGCAGGAAGCCCAATGTGGGACTTGATCCCGGGTCTCCAGGATCACGCCCTGGGCTGAAGGTGGCGCTAAACCTCTGAGCCATCCGGGCTGCCCTATGTTCAAGATTTAAATAACTTAATGCAGGTATTGCTTTAAATGGACTGTAAAGAACAAATTACATGTATTTCAGGGGTTTTAGTTTACTTAAAAAGACTCTATAGCCTAAACTAAATGGATGAAAATGACCAAATTTATAAGCCTTTCCAGGTCATGTATTTGACTAAGTTGAAAGCAATACGCTGCTATAGCTCTAGTCTGGCAACTTGCTTCTTTTCATCCCCTTTCTCTTATATTGAGATAAAATAAGCCTCCCCAGAAAAGGGTAGGGAGAATGTGATTATAAGTAAGAATCATTAGAATATTAAAACCAGCCTCCTAAGTCTGTGGTCATGTACCGTGACCATAGATAAGAACAAGAAAAGGTCTTTTTACTACACATTTACCAAGGATTCTTCTTTACCTCCTTTTAGTAAATTATTCTTGATTTTGCTTGTATTAAAAAGAAGTATTTTTAAAGTATTTTATTTATTTATATTTTAAAGATTTTACTTATTCATGAGAGACACAGAAAGAGAGAGAGAGAGAGAGGGAGAGGGAGGGAGGGAGAGGTGGAGGTGGAGTGGGCAAAGACCCAGGCAGAGGGAGAAGCAGGCTCCGTGTAAGGAGCCTGATGTGGGACTCGATCCTGGATCCTGGGATCACGCCCTGAGCCAAAGGCAGATGTTCAACCCCTGAGCCACCCAGGCATTCCTAAAGGTTTTATTTATTGATACAGAGTGTGTTTGTGTGAGTGGAGGGGAGGGCTAGAGGGAGAGTGAGAATCCCAAGCAGACTCTGTACTGAGTGTGGAACCTGACATGGGGCTCAATGACCTCCCGAGATCATGACCTGAGCTGAAATCACAAGTTGGGTGCTTAACCGACTGAGCCACCCACTCAGGTGCTCCAAGAGAAATCTTTTTTCTAAAACGTGTCTGCACTTTACATGGGGCTTGAACATACAACTCTGAAATCAAGAGTTGCATGTTCACCCACTGAGCCAGCCAGTTCCCCAAAGAGAAATCTCTTAAAAAGTATAACATACTAGGAATTAATGCACTGAATAGGTGTTTTACATAAAGTATTTGATGACTTTTAATATTTATGTGGAAAATATTTCTCTATCTTCTAAGGAGTAGAATTTGAATTTATTGACTGTGAATTCACTCAATAGATGTGTCCTTTTTGAAGTAGGCAGTCTGGCTTCATAGGACATTTCATGATTGTTGACCTGTGTTATGGCACTAGTAATTTAAACTTTGGCCTATTGAATATGTTGATAAGACTTTACTTAGAAACTTGTGTCACAAAAAAAAAAAAAAAAAAGAAAAGAAACTTGTGTCACATCATCTAAGTAGTTTTGTTTCCAGAGTGTGGGTTTTTTTGGCGTGGCTTTTATGTAGGTGATAAAGCAGTAATGTCATTTATAAAGTAAAATAAATGTATTTTTTTTAATTAGCTTATAATGGTCTTTTTGGATAGATCTATTTTTTTTATTTTTTTATTTTTTTATTTTTTTAAATTTTTATTTATTTATGATAGTCACACAGAGAGAGAGAGAGGCAGAGACACAGGCAGAGGGAGAAGCAGGCTCCATGCCCCGGGACCCCGACGTGGGACCCGATCCCGGGTCTCCAGGATCGCGCCCTGGGCCAAAGGCAGGCGCCAAACCGCTGCGCCACCCAGGGATCCCTGGAGAGATCTATTTTTTCAAGTCCTTGCCCAGTCTATTTCAAAAGTACCAATTAAAAAAAAAACAAACAAAAGTACAAATTATCTGGATTCACATTCAGGTATATTGAATATTTTAAAGATTTTTTTTAACACTACATCCTTAGAAGCATGAATAGTTTTTGTCGTTAAACAGAAAAGCACTCCATTCTTGCCAAATAACATTCTAGAAAAATGAATATCATGAGGACAGTTACTGGTTCATGTATTACCTGCTTGTGGGCAAGAATTCTATGTACCATTTAGAGTATTTCATGAATGCAATGGATATTCTCAATTTCAACAGACAGATGGGCACCTGGTTGACTCAGTCGGTTAAGCGTCTGACTCTTGGTTTTGGCTCAGGTCGTGATCTCAGGCCTGCGAGACCTAGCCCTGCATTGGGCTTCCATGCTCAGCACAGAGACCTCTGCTCTCCCTCTCCCTATTCATGGGCAAGGGCTCTCTTCCTCATGAATGAATGAATCAATCAATGTGTGTGTGGGGGGGAAAACAGCTGACAGATCAAACTACCTTACTGTGTGGGTGGGGTGGGGTGAGAGGTGGGGCAGAAATTTATCTCCTGTAACCAACAGTGGAACTAGATTCACCGGTATGTAGACTTGAATGAGATTGGCCTTCCCACCCCCACTCACCCATGGACACATGCACACCATTATCATGCTGCTTTTTGCCTGCTTGTCTCCTTCTCTGCCACAAGAATGAATTCTCCACGGAAGGACCTACCTGATGTAGAAGCCCTGGCCACCCATCTGTACAGCAGAGAAGGAAACTTCCTCTTCAGCGGACGTCCAGAAAAGTATGAGGAGGAACTTTACCCCAGCTGGGGCCATTTGCGTATCCCTCAGACTCCTCAGTGTAGACAAGGGGAAGGAAGAGAGACTATAGTTGGCTTTAGAAACCCTTGGATTTACTGAGGGAGGAGTAGCTCCTGAAAAGGATCTTTGTTCTAACAATATAGATTTGATCTGGAGAGCATTTATTTATCTGTGGTCTAGTTGTGAGCCAAGAAAGCTAAGCACACAGAACAGAATACAATGCAAAAAAAAAAAAAAAAAGCCTTTCCAAAGATATACTTTTATTTTTTTTAACTAGGCTCCATGCCCAGTGTGGGGCTTGAACTCATGACCCTGAGATCAAGAGTTACCTGCTGTATTGAATGAGCTAGCTGGGTGCCCCCTAAAGGTGTTTTTTTCTTTAAACGATTTAAATTTCAGTATGCTAAGAAGTCATCGCTATAATTTATATGCATTTATTAATAGAATAAAAATACATAGAGCAAAATTGACAGAAATAAAAGGCTTATAGCCAAATCCACAAGCATAGTGGGAGATAGTAACTTCTTTTACTTTAATATATCAAGAAGATAAAAATTATTAAGGATACAGATCATTTGAACCATGTACCATGTAATCACATTTGATCTAATAGAAATGCTGCACTCAATAAGGGTAAAGTACGTGTTCTTCTCAAACACAAAATTTATAAAAATTGGTCTGTAAAACAAATACCAACATACCCCAAAATCTGTACCACGCAGGTCCCGGTTTTTGAGCAAATGTAGTTGAACAGGCATTCACTTCCCTTGTCCCTAAGTAGGCTCCTCATAAAGTGAACCTTCAACAGAGAACTAAAAACTCAGGACAAAATAGGAGGGGAAAAAACACCTACCAAAAGGCTCCAGGGAGCAAACCAAATCAGGTATGTTCTGGATAGGAATAAAACTTGGAGGAAGGAATTAGCATACGGGTTTTGACTTTAAATTGGTTTTTAGAAGCCATGCACAAAAGCTTTGGGCAATGGCCCTCACTTATTCACACATACCTTGATGGGGGAAATTGATTAACTTGAAGTCAAGATTTGGTGACTATTCAGCAAATGTCTTTATGCTATGAAAATTTATGCTTTAATACATGTGGTGGCCACCCTCCCCAATTTTTTCTCCATGCCTTCTAAAATCAGTCTTTACCTATGATCCTACACCTTAGCCTGTCTGAGCTCCTTGAATCCATTCTATCATGATTATTACACTGAAACTGAGGAATCTTTGCTCACTGGCTTACCTTTGAAAATTCATTACAAAAGGATGCTTATTTACATAGACCATATAGAAAGATGACCTGAACTTTCACGATAACAAAGGTTAGAATTCACTTACTAGTCCTTCCTCCTGTTCTCCCTTCATTGAATCTTCCCTTCCAGCAAGTTCATAACAAATATAATGCTTCTGCTATCATCTTGTTAGATGAGTGGTGGGCCACTACCTCAATGATGGATTTGTAATTAAAGTTATTCTTGCTGGGGATCCCTAGGTGGCTGAGCGGTTTAGCGCCTGCCTTTGCCCCAGGGCATGATCCTGGAGTCCTGGGATCGAGTCCCACGTTGGGCTCCCTGTGTGGAGCCTGCTTCTCCCTCTGCCTGTGTCTCTGCCTCTCTCTCTGTGTCTCTCATGAATAAATAAAATCTTTAAAAAAAAAAAAGGATCTGGTAAATTGAGGCTATTTGAATTGGATTTGTGTGGGTCATGTGTGTTTGTAGCAATTTTAAATGTGAAAGACCCTAAGGACAGACCAGTACACTTGGGAAAAGTTCAATAAGAAAGTCCATTAGAAATTGATCAGGGCAACCAAGAGTTGAAATAAGGTGCACTTGAAAAACCTAAAATTGCTGGAAGAATAGAATATAGCCTGTTTTGTTTTTTAAATCTCTTCTAAAAAGTGAAGCTGCTTTTCACTCTTAAATGCAAGCGGCACTCTTGGCTAAAGGCCCTTGTAATGAGTCAAGTAAAGGAAATGTTTTTGATTATATGAGGATTTTTTTTTTTTTAAGAAAGAAAATAGGCCATACTTATTTATAACTTGTCAGTAACTATGAGTTTTATGGCTTTGACTTCTTGTTTGCTGCCAACCAAGTATGTTTTTTTCTGTCTCCTGGTGATCTCTGTCACCATTCCTGGAGCCCTATTAACAAAAATTAAATGGTATGTCAGTAAGTTTGTTTTTATTTCAACACACAAATGTTTTTAATAAGTTTTTAAAGTGGGGAATAGTCAAGCCCATTTGCTCTTGTCAGAAGACATTTTAACTTAAAAGTTGAGATTGAAATCTATAGGAAAATATTCACGGAAAACAGGGTTGAAGAGGAGTCTGAGATGTTGAGTGCTTCTCTCACAAATGGGATTTTAGTTCATTTTATTTTGCTCTTTGAACTTACGTTTTGCTACCATGAAGATAAGTTCCAAAATTAGAAGAAAAAGGCAGTGAAATGGAAAATATCTTGATAAAGGGCATATTTAAACCATTCCTTTTTCCAGGGCAATCATTTTATTTATAGAAACATTTATTGACACCCTTTGTTTATATCTACCATAGCCCCTGGTAAAGTAACATAAGAAAGGATTTAAGTATAAGGCACAGGACTAAGCCTGTCTAAAGAAAGAATTAATATGTAAATACTGATAAAGAATTGAACTATTCATATTTACCAGGACTTTGATATAGTTACGTGTTTTATTGGAGTGTCTGGCAGGTTCAGTCAGAAGAGCATGCAACTCTTCATCTCTGGGTTGTGAGTTCAAGCCCCACATTGGGTGTAGAGATCCCTTAACA
Organism: Vulpes lagopus; assembly: GCF_018345385.1. NCBI lineage: Eukaryota > Metazoa > Chordata > Mammalia > Carnivora > Canidae > Vulpes > Vulpes lagopus. Next base: position 25,956,279 of record NC_054848.1, read on the forward strand.
CAATTTTTTAAAGTTTAATTTTTTTTTAAATATTTTATTTATTTATTCATGAGAAACACAGAGAGGAGAGAGAGGCAGAGACACAGGCAGAGGGAGAAGCAGGCTCCATGCAGGGAGCCCGATGTGGGACTCGATTCCGGGTCTCCAGGATCACGCCCTGGGCTGAAGGCGGCGCTAAACCACTGAGCCACCCGGGCTGCCCTATTTTTAATTTTTTTAACGTAAGTTCTACACCCAGCATGGGGCTGGACCTTACAACTCCAAGATCAAGAGTTACATGCTCCACTGACTGCACCAGCCAGGCATCTCCTAATATAAATAGGACATGTATTTTAGTGACTAAAGAAACTGAAGTTCAGTGGGGTAAATGACTTGACTAATGTCACATACAGTAAGTGGCTGGGCTAGATTGTTGCAGTATTTATTGGCACCAAAAGAACATTATCTCCTTTGATCCATATTGACTCTAGGCCTTGTGAGTTCCTGGGTCCCATGGGACATTAGCAAAGAAACAATCAGAGGCTTGTAGGTCTGCAGGCTGACGGCGTGCACCTCGGCCCACGGGCCGCGGGACATGCGATACTCAATCTCCTTGCGCACGATCGGCCCGTCGCCAATGATGGAGTTGGTGTTGAGCTGGATGATGAGCTACGGGAGCGTGAGTTGCTGACCCTTGACGATGAGCTCCGCGAAGTTGGAGACGCCCGCGCCTCGCGGGGCCTGGGACACGCAGCGGTACAAGTCCTGCTCCGAGCGGCTCACGGAGGCAAGCAGGAAGGTAGCCAGGAAGCGCCGGTGGCTGATGTGCCGCACGCCCGCGGCGGGCACCAGCGTCCCGCTCTGCCGCTGCGCACGGGAGAAAGCGCTCTGCCTCTGCTGCTCGGCCCGCTGCCATGCACTGGAAGGAGGCATTCTGGCCAGCATTGACCTCCACATCGCCCAGGCGGGAGAAATGCGGGGCCTTCGCTGCGGGAATAGAGCCTCTGTGCTTCTCTCCTGGCCCTTGGATCACTCATCACGTGTGTATCTGTCTCCCCGCCAGCCTGTGATGCCTCAGGGGCTCCACTGTGTCCCCAACACAGGTCTGAACCCAAGCTGAATGAGCATGTAGAACAGAGATTGAATGAAAGGACTCTAACTTCCCTTCCAGCCCCTGCCCTGGGTCTAAATGCATGGAATACAATCCTCTTGATTTCCAAAAAAAAAAAAAAAAAAAGACAAAAAAAGGGTTGTACAAAGCGGCTTGTCCTCTGCCGCTCTTTGGAACCATGAGTCTACCATGTGAAGAAGCTTGGGCTAGCCTTTTGGAAGAAGAGCCGACATGTAGAGCAGGAATGGGATATCCCAGCTGATACCTATTACACAAACTACCTCTGACAACAGCCAGGCACATAAAGCTCCTCCCGTTGAACAGAACTTCCAGCAAATTGTAGAGATCCAGTGAACCGGCTCCACCACAGCTATCCAGCAGCTCCACAGAATTGTGAGAAACAATAAAAGCTCATTTTTAAAAATGATTAAGATTTGAAGATTGTTGGTTACTCCACACAAGCTGATAAAATGACTTGGGGTACTTGGCTTATTCGGTAGAGCATGTGACTCTTAGAGTTAGGAGTTCAAGCCCCATATTGGGTGTGGAGCCTACTTTATTTTTTATTTTATTTTTTTAAGATTTTATTTATTCATGAGAGACACACAGAGGCAGAGACACAGGCAGAGGGAGAAGCAGGCTCCATGCACCGGGAGCCCAACGTGGGATTCGATCCTGGGTCTCCAGGATCGCGCCCTGGGCCAAAGGCAGGCGCCAAACCGCTGCGCCACCCAGGGATCCCTAGCACCTGCCTTTAGCCCAGGGCATGATCCTGGAGTCCTGGGATCGAGTTCCATATCGGGCTCCCTGTGTGGAGCCTGCTTCTCCCTTTGCCTGTGTCTCTGCCTCTCTCTCAAATAAATAAAATCTTTAAAAACAAACAAACATGAATTTGATATATTCCTTATTATGAAATGGTGATCTTTCCTTTTGTATATCACTGCCTACCAATTCCTTTCACACAGATGAAAGGAATATATATGATTAAAGTAATTAAGTGAAACAAGGCTATGTCACACACATAGGTAATTTATACTCGACTAAATCCATGTGGCAGGGCAGCCCCAGTGGCGCAGCGGTTTAGCACCGCCTGCAGCCCAGGACGTGATCCTGGAGACCTGGGATAAAGTCCCACGTCAGGCTCCTGCATGGAGCCTGCTTCTCCCTCTTCCTGTGTCTCTGCCTCTCTCTCTATGTCTATCATAAAAAAAAGAAAAAAAATCCATGTGGCAAAAAAGGAAGTGGGAAAATCCTTGGTGTGGGTGATTGCTATATACAGCTCAACCTGTTCCCTCTGAAAAGAAAGACTGCCTTTTGGTCAGAGTCCACAGGAAGCTCCATCACAGGTTGAGGGTCAGAAGAGAAATGGTGAGCAGATTGCTTTGGAGCTAGCCTTTCGGTATGGAGTAGAATGTTGGCAGAGGAAGGTGCAGTAAAGGGACAATGAGATCATGAGGTGTGTTCAGCAGAGTGAAATGGTAGACATTGGTTGAATTTCAGTTAGTCCACTAGGCTAAACCCTGTATTACTAGAATTACCCTTGACAACACTATAGGTCTGGGTAGTGGGAACAGCAAGTGCGAAGGCCCTATGGGCAGCAGAAGATGGTCGGAGAGGCCTTGCAGATCGTGACTGAGTAGCTTTGATCAACAAATGTAACAAAGTAAGAATGGGATTTTCTGTTAAAATTTTTTTTTTCTGGACAAAATTACAGTAAGATGATTCAAAAAGCAAGTAATCAGAGGAAGGAAGAAGAGATAAGGGTTAATTGCAGCCTTTTAGAGAAGAAGCAAGGTGGTGGCCACACTGATGGAAAAGATGCACCAGATTCAAAGATATACCCCATACAGAATCTGAATCGTCAGGACTTATTGACCAGGTGGATATGGAGGGTGAAATCCAGGGAAGAAACGTAGATGACTAAGGTTCTGAAAATGTGTGGAAGGAGAAGTAATTTTTTTTTTAAAGTATTCTCTATGTCCAAGGTGGAGCTCAAACTTATGACCCCCCAGATGAAGACTTGCATGCTCTACAGACTCAGCCAGCCAGGCGCCCAGAAGAAGTAATCCTTGATATCTGCTGTATGCCAAGCACTTTATCCTCCATGTCTCTTTTAATTTTTTACTGATCCTAAATGGCATACTATATTCTTCCCATGGTACAAGAGAGAGAACTGAAGCTACAGATGGTTTGAAAATTGTGCCCAGTTTCAAGGGGAGGTGAAGTCAGAATGTGAACCAAAGCTTGTGTAACCTCTGGTTGGCTAGGGGAATAATAAGCATGGGGCAGAGTGGAGGGATGGATTGAGTGCAGGTTGAAACCTGCATCTGAGGCACTGGCAAGCATTTGTGGGTGGATATTCAATCATCAGGAAGGATGAGGACTCACAAGGGTCTTGGGAGAGATCAGGAAGCAAATTGAGGTCAGCTGTATTTGCCTTTCCTCAGTCTACTCGCTTTGTGCAATCATACCTACACAAGTAAATTTTTTTTTCCTTAAGGTTTGTTTATTTTAGAGGGAGAGAGTGAGAGCAGAGCAGGAGGGGCAGGGAAAGAGGCAGAGAGAATCCCAAGCTGACTCCAGGCTGAACTCCGTCTCAGACCCTGGAGATCACAACTCCAACTGAAACCAAGAGTTGGATGCCCAACCGACTGAACAACCCAGGTGTTCCATACATGAGTAAATTCTATTGAAACAAACTTAAATTTAATTCTAAATAAAAAAAAAATTCTAAATAAAATCCTGCCTGACAGTTCAGATTCTAGGGAGATGATCCCCCAAATTTGTTGTAAGCCAAGTAAGTCCAACCTTGATCACCTTGAATAGAATGAGTTAATTATCTCTGAACCAAAAATAAATCATCTGTTAGTTGAAGTGTTCTTGTAATGTTTTCAAGGCAACAGTAACATAGGCGATCAAGGTCTTAGATTACTGATGTTGATTTACTGTCTGGATTTGTAGGAAGCCAAGAACCATGGAATCAGATGTAGGTAAAATATTTGGAGAACTTGATGATCTGAATGACTGTTAATATTTAATATGTCAATATTCTTTCTCCTTAGTATGTGCGCTGCCGAAGAGAGAGCACAGTATTCGTTCTCCTTAGATAATGGTTGGCAAACTTGTTCTGTAAAAGATCCAATAGTGAATATGCTAGGCTTTGCAGGCTTACACAGTTTCCATCACAACTATTTAATTCCATCACTCTGTCACCGTAACAGGAAAGCAGTCGTAGAAGATATGTCAACCAAAGGGTATGGGTGTGTTCCAGTAAAACTTCATTTATATCCAAACAGTGGGCTGGGTTTGGCCCACAGGCTGATGCTTGCTAACCTCTGCCTTAGATAATTATATAAGCCAGTAGTGCTATTATCTGCTTTACATGTACTTTGCAAACTTTTGTTTGGAATGAAGTACTGTAGTCCTTTTGTTTAAAAAATTATTTTGCAATTATGTTATCTGAGAATCTAGAGTATTCAGCTTTTGAAGGAAGTAACCATTTCTTGTTTATCTTTGTATCTCCTGCTCGTTGCTCAGTGCTTGCAATGTATTAAGTGCCTAGTTAATGGCCATTTATACATTGCTGAATTAATTGCATCTTACTGCCTTGTCTAAGGTGAGGATATGGTACCTTTGAAGAAGCACTGTGGCTAGTGGGTGATGCTCAGAATGGCACAATAAGAAGGTATAGTTTCCAGATTCTGGCCATATGCCTAAATTGGTACAAGTTAACATCCCTTCTCTAGACCTATTTTCATCATCTGTAAAACCAAGGAGTTGGATTTTAGCAGATTTGGACTGCCTAGCTGTCATTCCCAACCCCCTCCTTCCCTTTTTTTTTTTTTTAAGAGTTTATTCATGAGAGACAGGCAGAGAGAGGCAGAAACACAAGCAGAGGAGAAGCAGGCTCCATGCAGGGAGCCCGACCTGGGACTCTATCCCGGGTCTCCAGGATCACACCCTGGGCCAAAGGCGGCGCTAAACCAGTGAGCCACCAGGGCTGCCCACAACCTTCTCCTTCCTTGCATATCTCCTTATCGAGGCTAAAAATGCCAAATCCTCACTTAATCCAGCCTCCTCTGTAGTCAAAATTGACCAGAATTGACCATATGACCCAATCTGGCCAATCAGGTAGAAGGGAAATTATAGGGTCCTTCTAGGAAAGATTGTGTCCCCCCGCCCCCACCTATGAAAGAAGTAGGCCATGTAAGGAGAGCTCCTTTTCCTCTCTCACTGTGGACACCATGTCACGTGAGGACTTAAGGCCAGAGCTGTGGCAGCCATATCCTATCATAAGGCCACATGCTACTCTAGCTATCCTATCCTATCATAAGGCCATAGACTACTCTAGCTTGGTACAATTATTTTGCAGCCAAATGCATTTTAACCAATACAGTGAACTTTAGGGTACCTTTTAGATCTGTGACTAAAGGACATCTGGGTGACTCAGTTGGTTAAGCATCTGCCTTCGGCTCAGGTCGTCCATCATCCCAGGACATGGTTTGGGCTCCCTGCTCAGTGGGGACTCTGCTTCTCCTTCTGCCTCTCTGTACTGCTTGTGTTTTTTTTTCTCTCTCTCAAATACATTAGTCACAGACCTTTTTTTTTTTTTTTTAAGTCACATATGCAGCTAATCAAAGATCTCAGGCTTGAATTTACTGGTCTTAACGGGCACGCTTTTACTGAAACTAGATGACAATGTAGTCATTCTCTTAGGGAGACATTATAGTCCTAGTCCATAGATATTTTACATGGGTGATCTCAAAAAGGACATGCAATCAACTGAAATATGCTTCAATAGAGGCTGAAGGTTTGGGTTGTTTCCTTTTTTCCCCCCACATATATGATCAAATACAAAATCATAATGATTTTTTAAAAAGTTGGAAAACATTAAAAGTATCATTTGATGCTTGATCAAAACCAAATGTTTCGTCAAAGTTCTAATTAAGCCGAAAAGAATACTTGGAGTTTAGCTGAAACAACGTTGTTGTGCTGTCAAAAAGAAATACGTACTCTGGGATCCCTGGGTGGCTCAGCGGTTTGGCGCCTGCCTTTGGCCCAGGATGAGATCCTGGAGACCCGGCCGGGATCGAGTCCCATATCGGGCTCCCTGCATGGAGCCTGCTTCTCCCTCTGCCTGTGTCTCTGCCTCTCTCTCTGTCTTTCATGAATGAATTAATAAATAAAATCTTAAAAAAAAAAAAAAAGACGTACTCTCAGATTGTAGCAGAAGCACGTAGAAGCTATATGCTAATTGAAATTTATTCAGTTGCCCTCAATTCGGAATAACTGTTTTTCATTGTGTGTTTTTTTTTAAAAGATTGTATTTATTTGCAGGAGAGAGGGTGTATGAGTGGGGAGAGGGGTAGAGACAGAAAGAATCCCAAGCAGACTCCCCACTGAGCACAGCGCTGGATGTGGAGCTGGATCTCACACCAAGATAACCTGAGCCAGAACCAAGTTTCAGATGCCCAACCAACTGAGCCACCCGGACATCCCCATTAGGTGTTGTATTTATTTTCTTTTCATAATGAGATAAAAACTATCCTTGTGTTAACAGTGAAATATTTAAGACCAAATATTTGGGGAAGATTCATTGTCTGCATCCAATGGACCAGAGAAGATTTTAGAAAAACTAGGGATAAATCTGAGAGCTGGAGGGAAATTAATCAAAATCTGTTAATTTAGGTCATTAATGGGACAGATGGGAATGTCTGGAAACCAGAATATAAAAATAGTATTAAGATATTGATAACAGGGGATCCCTGGGTAGCTTAGCGGTTTAGTGCCTGCCTTCAGCCCAGGGTGTGATCCTGGAGTCCCAGGATTGAGTCCCACATTGGGCTCCCTGCATGGAGCCTGCTTCTCCCTCTACCTGTGTCTCTGCTTCTCTCTCTCTCTCTCTCTCTGTGTGTGTGTGTGTGTGTGTGTGTGTGTGTCTCATGAATAAATAAATAAAATCTTTAAAAAAAAGAAAAGATATTGATAACAATTGAGTTAATGACCAAATGGTATCTTGAATAATTATACAACTTATTGTAAAACGTTTAGGAAATAGATACTAAAAAAGAGGAAAAAGGAAGGTAACAAGTTCATGATGTACATAGGAATAACAAGTTAAATATTCTTTCTAAAGAATAGAACTTTTTTTTTATTTTTTTATTTATTTATGATAGTCACACACAGAGAGAGAGAGAGAGAGAGAGAGGCAGAGACACAGGCAGAGGGAGAAGCAGGCTCCATGCACCGGGAGCCCGATGTGGGATTCGATCCCGGGTCTCCAGGATCGCGCCCTGGGCCAAAGACAGGCGCTAAACCGCTGCGCCACCCAGGGATCCCAAAGAATAGAACTTTTAGGGCACCCCGGATGGCTCAGCGGTTTAGTGCCACCTTCAGCCCAGGGCGTGATCCTGGAGACCCGGGGTCGAGTCCCACGTCGGGCTCCCTGCATGGAGGCTGCTTCTTCTCCCTCTTTTTTTTTTTTTTTCTTTTAAGATTTTATTTATTTATTCATGAGAGACACAGAGGCAGAGACACAGGCAGAGGGAGAAGTAGGCTCCATGCAGCGAGCGCGACGTGGGACTTGATCCCGGGTCTCCGGGATCACACCCTGGGCTAAAGGCAGTGCTTAAGTGCTGAGCCACCTGGGCTGCCCTGCTTCTTCTCCCTCTGCCTGTGTCTCTACTCCTCTCTCTCTTTGTGTCTGTCTCATGAATAAATAAATAAAATCCTAAGAAAAAAAAATAATAGAACTCTTAGGCCAAAAAATTTAGGGACACCTGGGTGGCTCAGCAGTTGAGCGACTGCCTTTGGCTCAGGGCATGATTCCAAGGGCTGGGATCAAGTCCCATATCGGGCTCCCTATGGGTAGCATGCTTCTCCCTCTGTCTATGTCTCTGCCACCCCCACCCTCCACCCCCCATCCCCCACCCATCTCTCACATGAATAAATAAATCTTTAAAAAAATTTTTTTTCATAGAGAATGATTTTTTGGTGATGAAAATATCCTAGCCAGTCTTTCGTCTAATGAGTCATTTTTATAATCATAATGAATTATTGTATATTTTTAATATTCTGCTTTTTTAATTTATGGACTGCCAAGGTATGGTTTTGGACCTTCCTTCCCATCTCCCACATCATTGTTCTTTTTTTTTTTTTTTTTTAAGATTTTATTTGTTTATTCATGAGAGACACACAGAGAGAGAGAGGCAGAGACACAGGCAGAGGGAGAAGCAGGCTCCATGCAGGGAGCTTGACATGGGACTTGATCCCAGGCCTCTAGGATCAGGCCATGGGCTGAAGGCGGCACTAAACTGCCGAGCCACCCGGGCTGCCCCCCACATCATTGTTCTGTTGTAGGATGTCTCACTTTCAAATCCTGTAACTAACCCAAAGTTGAATGATAGACTGTTAACACTTGCATTGACCCTGGTATTGAGTGTTATATTTATTGGTCCCTGAGTTTACATAGGCTGTTTCTACTTCAAAATATAGCATATGACTTTTTTCTTATCACTTTTTTTTTTTTAACCTATCTCTACTCCCTAATGTGGGGCATGAATGCATGACCACAAGATCAGGAGTCACATGCACTAATAACTGAGCCAGCCAGATGCCCTGTGGCTTATATATTTTAATAATGTTAATTTAATACTTGTTTTGCCTAGCTAAAATTCAGATAATTCTGTTAAAGAAAGTTCCAAATTTCTACAAATTTCTTTTTATTCTGTTGTACTTCTGTGGCAGAGTGCAAAAAAGTCCACTATATTTTGTGACTCTGCCACCCAGAAGTGAAGTCTGTTTCCTTACCTCTTGAATCTGGGCTGGCCAAGTGACCTGCTTTGATAAATAGAATGTAGTGTAAGAGCACAGAATTCTGGGCATAGAAGTAAAGAGGTCTTACAGCTTTCGCTTTTTTCTGGCTCTTGGAATCCCTTCACCACCATGTGATCTAGCCAGGACTAGCTTGCTGGGGGAGACAAAATAGGGTAGAGATAAGTTGTCCTGAGGCCCCCAAGACCAAGCACCCCCAGCCAACCTGGCAGTCAACTCCAGAAACATGAGTGAAGCCAGCCAAGACCGCGTCAGAAGCTCCCTGTTGAGTCCAGCCCAAGCTGCTGACTCCTAGAATACTGAGCTAAATGTAAATTGTTCTTTTTCTTTAAAAAAATTTTTAAGAAAAAAATAAAAAAATAATAAAAAAATTTTTAAGTAATCTCTATATCCACCATAGGGCTCAAACTCCTGACCCCGACATCAAGAGTTGCATACACACTGAGCCAGCAGGAGCCCCTAGAGATCGTTCTTTTAAGACCATACATCTTAGGCTAGTTTAGTTAGTTACTCAACCAAAGTTCACTGATGGAATCTGCCTCTAACACGCTAGTGCATTTTTCCACTTTTATGTTTGTTTCTTGTTTATCCTTTTATAATTCGGTAAGCCTTAAAGATGATGTAGGGGATTTGGAAAAAGTCATTTAAATTATAGTCTTGAATCTGACAAAAATAGACGTGTTAGTTTGAGAGGAATCGATAATAACCTCCTTCCCCTCCATCTCCCACTCAAGTTTAAAACTGACTGACAGACCCAGGAGTGAGGTAAAGGAGCATAAAAAGTATCCCTGTGATTACTGGTTAGGCCTGGCTTGGGAGAAATGGCTTCGATGATGAGCTCTATGCTACTGAGTTTACAGATCGAGAGTTACACACCCACTCAGCCCCTGGCTGAATTGAATGACTTCAGGCCACTTTGGAGGTACGGTGGGGGCAAGGAGGAGCCGAGGAGCCAAGCGGGCTATATGCCCTCTGTAGGCAGCAAGTGCCTGAAGTCAGGAAAAATTATGTCAAGGAGGACAGTTCCTTCTCCCACTTTCACCAACAGATCAGTCACTGCCCTCAGCAAAGAAGCAGAGAGAGCTTGGAGCTTGCTTCTTCCTCTGCCTGTGTCTCCGAGCGAGTCTCTCTCTCTCTCTCTCTCTTTCCCTCCCTCCCTCTCTTCCTCCCTCCCTCCCTCCTTCTCTCGTAATAAATAAATAAAATCTTAGAAAAAAATAAAAAATAAATGTTGGTGAGTATGTGGAGAAATCAGAAGCCTCATACATTTTTTTTTTAAGGACTTTATTTTTAAGTCCTCTCTACACCAACGTGGGGCTCGAACTTAGAACCATGAGATCAGTGGTTGCATGCTCTGCCTTGGACTGACCCAGCCAAGCATGGTGATTCGGTTTTTGTTTTTTTTAATGATTTTATTTATTTATACATAAAATGCCATTCTAGCCCTGTCCAGACTCCCCGACCCGGAGGCCCCACCGAGTGTGCTAGTGGGGGTGATAGAGCTCTGCAACCCGGAGGGGAGAGTCACAGAACCAGAACCTCTTGCTCTGGCCAAGTCCCGTGGGATTTGTGCTTTGTGCACACCTTAGAGAGGCAGTTTATGATGGAGGCAACAGGAGGTGAGGCTGCAGGAAGAGGCAGGTGGGAGCTGACCAATACATTGCTCCCTCTCAGGTCAGGGGCTGCAAGTGCTCCTTCCTCTCTGATCTCCTTTCTTCAGGGTCAGCCCAGCCCATGCAGTGATCTCCACCCTCCACCCCCTTGAAGCTCTGGAGGAGGAGATGAGGCCTGGAGGTATGTCCTGGCTCAGCATGACCCCTCCCCTGGCCCGCTGGGGATTGAGACCTCCCAGGATTGAGACCTTCCACCCTGCGCTCCCTTAGCCCCCTGAGGCCTAGAACACAGGAACTTGAAAGCTCCATATCCAATAGGCCCACTGCACATATGGGCCACAGGGTTGCCAGGGCTAGGTGGGCGACTTGTCCGAAGTCACCGACGAAGTCATTGGCAGGCCTGGGCCTTGGTCAAGGCCTCCAGGCCTTACTTAATAGGACCCATATTCCTGGCCTCTGAGTCCCTGGGCCACCAGCTCACAAGGTTGGGGAGGGACTACAGCAGGTAACTCCTTACTGGCTGGTAGAGCTGTGGTGGTGGTGACTTTGTGGCCTGGTGGCCATAGTGGTGGTGGTGGTGGGGTTGCTGCTGCTGTCACTCCTGCTGCTTGTTCACTTTGCGCTTCTTTGCCCATGGGTTTGTTTGTTTGTTTTTTTAATTTAATTAACTTATTTATTCATGAGAGACAGAGGGAGAGGCAGGCTGAGAGGGAGGCTCCCCGCTGGGAGTTCAGGGCTGGACTCGATCCCAGGATCACACCCTGAGCTGAAGGCAGATGCTCAACCACGGAGCCACCCAGGCGCCCATTGGTTTTGGAACCTGATGATTTTCATCTGCCCTTAAGTGAGCCTCACATTGGTGGCCAGCTCTGACTTCCACCAGATGGTGACAGATCGGCTGTAGTAGAAGCTCCCTTTCCAGCTCCATCTGTGCTCAGTGGTGTAGACCATTCAGTACTTACCCTCGGTCCTGGGGTTCATCTGACTGCCAGCTCCACCAGCTTTAACTGAGCAGTTTCCAGATGCATCTATACAACAGACACTCAGGGAGTTTGTGAAAAACACAACTTCTGGGGGCATCCCTGACCCTGTGAATTGTCATTGTGGTTTTGATTTTATTTCCCTGATGACTAGTGATGTTGAGCACCTTTTCCTATGCTTGTTGGCCATTTTGATGTCGTCTTTGGGTAAAATGTCCAGGTCCTTTCCTTTACCCATTTTTCATTTGGGTTATTCTTTCTTTCTTTTTCTTTCTCTTTCTCTCTCTCTTTTTCTCTCTTTCTCTCTCTGCTATTGAGTGGTGGGAGTTCCTTGTATATTTTGGATATTATCCCTTTATTGGGGGCCCATCCTTCAAGTGGCAGCCTTAAAAGTTGAAGCATTGGTTGTGTGCTCCAAACCCCTCACTCCTCAGGGAGAAGCTGGCAGTTGGGGATTCCCTCCCCACTGCGCAGCATTGTGTTGGGGTAGGCCTTGTGGTGAGAGCGCGTCTCAGCCTTTTCCCCTTCCTTCCATGGGCATTCCCTCCCTGGCCTGATAGGAAGGAATCGCTTAACTAGTTTCTGAATTTCTCAGGGGGAATTGATCTGTGTGAGCTGTGTATTCAGTGCATCTACGGGAGTAGAAAGAAAATGAAGTTAATGATTTTGAGGTATCCATATGATCTATATTTCCTTTGATACTTAGGCTTTTGTAGTCTAGTCCAAAGGTGGAAGATTTAAAGATTTTATTTATTTATTCATGAGAGACATAGGCGGAGAGAGAAGCAGGCTCCATGCAGGGAGCCCAATGTGGGACTCAATCCCAGAACTCCAGGATCACGCCCTGAGCCAAAGGCAGATGCTTAATGGCAGAGCCACCCAGGCATCCCCTTAGGTCCATTTTGAGTTAGTTTTTATATATATCATAGGAAGGGATTGAAGTTTATTCCTTGGCATATAAATATCCAATTGTCCGGGATCCCTGGGTGGTGCAGCAGTTTGGCGCCTGCCTTTGGCCCAGGGCGCGATCCTGGAGACCCAGGATCGAATCCCACGTCGGGCTCCCGGTGCATGGAGCCTGCTTCTCCCTCTGCTTGTGTCTCTGCCCCTTTCTCTCTCTGTGTGACTATCATAAATTTAAAAAAAAATCCAGTTGTCCTAACACCATTTATTGAAAAGACTATTTCTCTGCCATTCAGTTGTCTTGGCACCACTGTTGAAAATCAGTTGGCCATAAACATAAGAGTTTATTTCTTCACTCTCAGTTTTATTCTATGGCTCTATATTTCTTTTTTTTCCTAAGATCTTATTTATTCATTTGACAGAGCACAAGTAGGCAGAGGGAGTGAAAGAAACAGGTTATCCGCTTAGCAGGGTACCCGGTACAGAGCTTGATCCCAGGACCCTGGGATCATGCATGACCTGATCCGAAGGCAGCCATATAACTGACTGGGTCACCCAAGTGCCCCTGTAGATCATTTTAGGGAGGGTTGTCATTTTAACAATGTTAAGTCTTCCAGTTCATACACAGTGGGATGTCTTTTCACTTATTTAGATTTAGAATTTCTTTCAACCATGTCTCTTAGTTTTTAATGTACGAGTCTTTCACTTCTTTTTTATTCCTAAGACTTTACTCATTTTTGATATTATAAATGGAATTGTTTCCTTATTTTGATTTTCATATGGTACATTGCTAGCATATAGCAATGCAATTGATTTTCTTTTTCTTTTTTTTTTTAATTTTTATTTATTTATGATAGTCACAGAGAGAGAGAGAGAGAGGCAGAGACACAGGCGGAGGGAGAAGCAGGCTCCATGCACCGGGAGCCTGATGTGGGATTCAATCCCAGGTCTCCAGGATCGCGCCCTGGGCCAAAGGCAGGCGCCAAACCGCTGCGCCACCCAGGGATCCCCTGCAATTGATTTTCTATATTGATCTTATATCTTGCAACCTTGCTGAACTCATTTATTATTTGCAATAGTTTTTTTTTCTTGCATTCTTTAGGATTCTTTGTATACAAGATCATGTCATCTACAAATACAAATAGTTTTACTTTTTCCTTAGTAATGTACATGCCTTTTATTTCATTTTCTTGCCTGAGTACCATGGGTAGAACCTCAAAGGTTCTGTTGAATTCATGTTGAATAGAAGTGGTGAGTGGAAATCCTTGTCTTCTTCCTGGTGTTAGGTGGAAAGCATATAGTCTTTCACCATTAGGTATAATGTTAGCAATGGGTTTTTCACAAATGTTCTTTATCACATTGAGAAGTTCCCTTGTATTCCTATTTTGTTGAGTGTTTTAACCACAAAGATGTGTTGGATTTTTGTCAGCTGCTTTTTCTGCATCAATAGAGAGGATCGTGTGGCTTTTGTCATTTGTTCTATTCATATGGTGTATTAGATTGATTTTCAGATGTTAAATCAATCTTACATTCCTGGGATAAATCCCACTTGGTTGTAGTGTGTAATCATTTCTATATATTGTTGGATTCAATTTGCTAGTATTTTGTTGAGGGTTTTTGTATCAATATTCATAAAGGATATTGATCTGTAGTTTTCTTGATGTTTTTGTCTAGCTTTGATATCTGGGTAATATTGATAAAATGAGTTGAAAGTGTTTTTCTGTTTTTTAGAAAAGGTTGCAAAGGATTGGTAATAATTCTTTATATATTGAGTAGAATTCTTCAGTGAAGCCATCTGAGCCTGGGATTTTCTTTGTGGGAAGTTTTTAATTATTAATCTAATTTTTTCTTACACCTCTATGAAGCTCTCTTATTTCTTTTTGAGTCAGTTTCATTACTTTGTGTTTCTCTAGGAATTTACTATTTCATTTATCTAATTAGTTGGCTTACAGTTGTTGATAATATTCCTTCATTTTTTTTAAAGACTTTTTATTTTATTTATTCATAGAGACACAGAGAGAGAGGCAGAGACACAGGCAGAGGGAGAAGCAGGCTCCACGCATGGAACCTGACGTGGGACTCGATCCCGGGTCTCCAGGATCACGCCCTGGGCTGCAGGCAGTGCTAAACCGCTGTGCCACTGGGGCTGCCCCTATTCCTTCATTTTTAAAGAAGATCTCATTTATTTGAGAGAGAGCACACAAGCTGGAGAGGGAGAATCAGACTCCCTGATTAGCAGGGAGCCTGATATGGGGCTTGATCCCAGGACCCCAGATCATGACCTGAGCTGAAGGCAGATTCTTAACTTACTGAGCCACCCAGGCACCCCAATAATATTCCTTTATAACCATATATATTGCTGTAATTTCAGTAGTGAAGGCCCCTTTTTCATTCCTGATTGAGTAATTTGAATTCTCTGTGTCTTTTTCAAAAATAATTATTTGAGAGAGAGAGAGAGAGAGAGAGAGAGAGAGAGAGAGATGGGAGGAGCAGAGGGAGTGGAGAGAGAATCCTCAAACAGATTCCCTGCTGAGCACAGAGCCTGATTCAGGCCTGATCCCAGGACCTTGAGATCAGGACCTGAGCTGAAATCAGGAGTGTGTCACTTAATCGACTGAGCCACCTAGGCACCCCTCTATTTTTTTAATTCTGGTCAGTCTGGTAAAAGTTTATCAATTTTGTTGATCTTTCCAAATAACCAGGTTTTCAGTGGTTTTTCTTTATTGTTTTTCTATTCTTTCATTTAATTCTACTCCCATCTTAATTATTTCCTTCCCTCTGTTTACTTTATTTTTTTTTTAATTTTTATTTATTTATGATAGTCACAGAGGGAGAGAGAGGCTCAGAGACACAGGCAGAGGGAGAAGCAGGCTCCATGCACCGGGAGCCCGACGTGGGATTCGATCCCGGGTCTCCAGGATCGCGCCCTGGGCCAAAGGCAGGCGCCAAACCGCTGCACCACCCAGGGATCCCTCTCTGTTTACTTTAGATGGAGTTTGCTTTTCTTTTTTCCAGTGTCTTTAGGTGGAAGATTAGGTTATTGATTTAACATCTTTCTTCTTTTTTGCTATAGGTATTTACAGTTCTAAATTTACCTCTTGGGGTGCCTGGGTTTTATTTATTTAGTCATTTGTGAGAGTGCGCAAGCGTGCACAGGGGAAGGAACAGGAGAGGGACAAGCAGCCTCCTGTGCTGAATGCAGAGCCCCATGGGGGGGCTTGATGTTATGGCTTCAAGATGAGGAACCAACTGAGCCACCTAGGCTCCCCTCAAAGAAAGAAAGAAAAAAAAATTTTTTTCTTTAAGATTTTATTTGAGAGAGATACCAAGCAGGAGCAGGGGTGGGAGGGGCAGAGGGAAAGAGAGAAGCCTGATGCAGGGCTCGATCCCAGGACCCTGAGATCATTACCTGAGCTGAAGTCAGACGTTCAACTGACTGAGCCACCCAAGTGCTCTGAAAGAAAGAAAATCTTTAAAAAAAAAAAAAAAAATCCGTCTAAGCCTTAGTTTAGTTCCATCCCATAAGTTTTGATATCTTTTGTCTTTGAATGTGTTAAGTTTGAGGTATTAATGGAATGTTTACATGAAGCAGTTTCAATGGGAAGTTGAAACAAGGCCTGGCATTTCAGAGAAAGCTCAAGAATAGAGGTAAAGGGAGCTAGGAGTCCTCAGTGTCCAAACAACAGTTGAGAGGAGTGAGTGAATTTATCCAAGGGGAAGACATGGAGCAAAAAAAATCCCCACAAAACACACACACACACACACAACACAGCAGGGCCAGTGGTGAAACACTGTGTCAACAATACGAGTATGGTAGGCAGGGGAGGAGGCATCTAAGAAGGAGACTTAGAAAGTGAACAATAGTGGAAAGAAACGGGAGGTCTGGAGATATTAGAGGGCAGCGCAAGAGAGGACAGGGAGTAGTAGTTAACATCATAAGGTCAAGTGAGATAAGGCCTGAGACCATGTCATTCTCAATTTAAAAATTAATTTCAGGGGCACCTGGGTGACTCAGTCACTTAAGTGTCTGACACTTGATTTCAGCACAGGTCATGATCTCCGGATTCTGGGATCCAGCCACACACTGGGCTTAGTGCTGGGCATGGAGCCTGCATAGGGTTCTCTCTCTTCCTCTCTCTCTGCCCAGCTCCTGCTCATACACACTCTCTCTCCCTTAAAAAAAAAAAAAAATCCCTTTCAGCTGGCAGTTTGGCAGAGTCCAGTCTGTGGCAGAGAAATCCGTAGTTGAGAAAGAGTAGAAAGCTAGTATAAAATTTTAAGTGTCCCTGTGAAAGGAACAGGAGAGAGAGAAGAGGAATTAGTGTTTGGGAGATCAAAAAGTACATTTAAAAATTTAAAATGAGGATCCCTGGGTGGCGCAGAGGTTTGGCACCTGCCTTTGGCCCAGGGAGCAATCCTGGAGACCCGGGATCGAATCCCATGTCGGGCTCCCGGTGCATGGAGCCTGCTTCTCCCTCTGCCTATGTCTCTGCCTCTCTCTCTCTCTGTGACTATCATAAATAAAAATTAAAAAATAAATAAATAAATAATTAAAATGATTGGGCAGCCTGGGTGGCTCAGTGGTTTAGCGCCGCCTTTCGGCCCAGGGTGTGATCCTGGAGACCCGGAATCGAGTCCCACATCGGGCTCCCTGCATGGAGCCTGCTTCTCCCTCTGCCTGTGTCTCTGCCTCTCTCTCTCTCTCTGTCTCTCTCTCTCTGCATCTCTCATGAATAAATAAATAAAACCTTTTAAAAAATTAAAATAATTGATGCACATGGTTCAGATGATGCAGAAGAACTACAACTGGGGCACCTGAGTGGCTCAGTTGGTTAAGCATGTGCCTTGGGCTCAGGTCATGATCTCAAGGTCCTGGGATCCAGCCCCGAGTCCTCAGCAGGCAGTCTGCTTCTCCTACTCCCCACTCCCCACTGCCCCCCCCCCCCCCCCCCCCCCGCTTGCTCTCTCACTGTCAAATATGTCAAATAAAGAAAATCTTAAAAAAAAAAAAAAAAAAGACTACTACTGAAAAGCAACCATTTTCTACCCGGAAGTAAACACTAAGAACCCTTTCTCTGCCCAGTGTCATGTTTGTAAATCATATGTTTATATAGATTCTTAACTTACCAAATTTCAGAAATAACTAGAACTTTCTGCTTCCATAGGTGAGGATTGAACTCATTCACACCTACACCCCATTCTCTCCTTTCCTCCCATTATAGTTCTATTACTCTTGTAGTTACCTTCCTAATTGCCTTTGAAACTTTTAATAATATGTTCCTATTGCTCTGACTTTAACTGTAGAACCAAAGTGGCTATTAATAGGTTACCTCCTGGGGTTTCTAAGAAATTAGAACACTTCCTTTCTGAAGCCTTCTGTTTACCTGTTGCAGTCTGAACTGATGGCTTCTGCACAGCTGTCTTCCAGGGGCTTCTTTCATGGCTTTGCTAAGATGCACCACCTATTTCCTAGTTACCATTCGTCCTCTGCTGCCTCCTCTCGCTTACCCCCTCATTTTGCCAGAGCATATTCTCCAGAAATTTCTCCAAAAGGGTATGGAAAAGGTAAATTGCCAAGTCCTGGCTTTGACTTAAAAAATGTCTTTATTCTGTTGTGAGATTATATAGTTTAATTTGAGAATCCCCTTTACTCAAAATTTAGGAAGAGAACACATGTGGTATTAATGTTGGGAATTCTCAAACCAGGCTGATAGTTACTGCTTTTTATTTATTTATTTTTTTTTATTTTTTATTTTTTATTTTTTTAGTTACTGCTTTTTAAGCAATGTGTTTATTCTTCCTGGAAGCTTTTTGGGTCTTCCTCTTATTATTTTTTTTTAGGTAAGCTCTCTACCCAATGTGGGATTTGAACTCAAAATCCTGAGATTAAGGGGGGATCCCTGAGTGGCTCAGTGGTTGAGCACCTGCCTTCACCAGGGTGTGATCCTGGAGTCCGGGGATCGAGTCCCACATCAGCCTCCCTGTGTGGAGCTTGCCTCTCTCTCTCTCTTTCTCTCTCTCTCATGAATAAATAAATAAAATCTTAAAAAAAAATCCTGAGAACAAGAGTTGCACACTCTGCTTACAGAGCTGGCCAAGGGCCATTAGGTCTTCCCGTTATTCAGGAAGTTCATTGTGAGGTGTGCAAGTTTTTGACTATTTATCTTAAATATCACTGAGTAAACCTTGTATTTTCCTAAAACTCTAGGAAAGCTCTTGCATCTCTTCTGTGTCAAGTTTCTCACTCTGTATTTTTATTTTCTCTTTGGAACTCAGTATTGGGAGATTGAACCTCCTGAATTGAGTCTATATGTATCTTAGTTTATCTCCTATTTTCCCTGTCCTTGTGTTTAACTGCACATTGAGGAAATTTCTTCAACTTTTCTTTAGATGGTTACTATTTTAGTAGTTGTATGTTTTAACTTTCAAAATTTTATTTGCTATTCCAATTGTATACTGTTACAACATCATGTTCTAGCTTAACAAATACAATTTCTTTTCACATTTCTCTTAGAGAAATAATGTGATTTGTTTTTTTAAGCTTGCTTTTTATCCCTGAATTATCTTTTTTTTTTTTCTGGAGTTAGTTATTTCTATTCTCTTAATTTGCAGGCTTACTCACCTGTCTGGTGATCCTTGATTGTTGGTTATGTTACAGGGCTCACTGGGCACAGGGCTTATTTATTATCTGGCAGTGTGAGTTGGCAGGAAGCTGCCAGTAGCTCCAAATTGTTCTACTTTTTAAGAGAAAAATCCTCCCATTTGTTGCTGTTCATTGCCGGACAGTTAACCCCATAGTCCCAAGTGGTGTTTTGTGCTGGTATTTGGGAGTGGATTGCAGGTATTTGGTGGGTTTCCATTCAGCTTCTCCCTTCTGCCTCTCCAGAACCTATAGAGTCTGAACCCAAGACACTTTGTGCACTTGGCAGTCCTGTTGCCTCCTGTCACATACTCTTGGCCGCAGGTTACTCCCATCTGCTGTCCTCAGCCTCTCTTAACTGTCTACCAGATACTTGTCCTCGCTTGTCCCTCAGTAACCCCCATCTGTTTATTCAATGTGGCACTTTCGTAGCTTTTTAATTCCTTTTTTTTTTTTTTTAAGATTTTATTTATTCATGAGAGACAGAGAGAGGCAGAGACATAGGCAGAGAAGCAGGCTCCTTGCAGGGAGCCTGATGTGGGACTCCATCCTGGAACTCCAGGATCATGCCCTGGGCTGAAGGCAGGTGTTCATCTGCTGAGCCACCCAGGCGTCCCTTTTTAATTCCTTTATTAGACTTTTAATGGAGTCTTGATGAGAAGATAAAGAAGTGTACTCATTCTACAACTCAGAACTACAATTCTGGAAGATTTGGGGAGGATCACTTCTTACATGGATATAATTTCAAACTTCCAAAATTATTTTGCTTCATTTGCAGATCATTCTCCTATGTGTGTGTATATGTATATATGTAGATCACAGAGCTATACAAACATATGTCCATCGATTTTTGTTTAAAAAAAATTTTTTATTGGAGTTCAATTTGCCAACATATAGCATAACACCCAGTGCTCATCCCAAGTGCCCCCCTCAGTGCCTGTCACCCAGTCACCCCAACCCCCTGCCCACCTCCCTTTCCACTATGTTTGAAAAATTTGAAAGTACATTAATGACACCATCCTTTTTCCCCCTAAATACATCATGTACATACTTACTAAGAATTGGGCATTTTATTTCTTTTTTTCATTTAAGATTTTTTTTTTCTGAGAGACAGATAGAGAGACAGTAAGGGGGCAGAAGCAGAGGTAGAGGGAGAAGCCAACTCCCTGCAGGGAGCTCAATGCAGGACTCAATACCGGGACCCCGAGATCATGACACGAGCCAAAAGCAGATGCCCAACCACTGAACCACCCAGGTGCCCCCAGCTATTTGTTTTTAAAGATTTTATTTTTAAGTCATCTCATCATGGGTCTTGAACACACAACCCCGACATCAAAAGTAACATGCTCCACCAACTGAGCCAGCCAGTACCCCCAGTTATAAGCTATCTATTTGTAAGGAGATGGGGGCACTTATGGGTGGGAAGCCCTGAACATAACTGAGAAGGAAGGAGCCCATGGAGAAGCAGAGTTGAGAAGACAGTTGGAAGCATGAGATCCTGGAGATAAGGGAAGAAGGGGTGCTTATTGTGTGAATGAATGCTCCTACCAAAAGTACCATTCAAAATACTAATAATCTCAAGAATAGACATGTCATTAATTTATTTATCAAAAACCGTAGACCTGATTAATAGATGATTCATGTTATTTTATTTCAGGATTTCTAACAGCTAGAGCTCCTCCCAAAACTGGTGTCAGTTTGTCACTGGTGAGAACTACACAGGTGAGGAACAGGGGTGGAGAAGACAATTTTCTATGCTTTTGTGTAACATTTGGATGATCAGCCTTTTGGTTACGTTACCTGTTGTAAACTATACATTAAATAGAAATTTTCTGACTTTTCTGAAAAGTAGTTGATACTTTCTCCTCTTTACAAGTTTAACTTGGCCAAGGAAATCAGTATTAATATGACTCATAATTAGCAAATTGTGTATTTGTAGCATTGTCAATATTTTGTTTGAGCACAACTATTTTTCTCTTTACCAATTTTTTTAATCTTTAGGTCTTTGTAATTAAACTTTTTTTTAATTCTGTTTCTTTTAAGATTTTTTATTTATTTATTCATAGAGACACACACAGAGAGAGAGAGAGAGAGAGAGAGAGAGAGGCACTGACACGGGCAGAGGGAGAAGCAGGCTCCATGCAGGGAGCCCGACGTGGGACTCCATCCCAGGTCTCCAGGATCACACCCTGGGCTGAAGGTGGCGCTAAACCACTAAGCCACCGGGGCTGCCCCTTAAACTTCTTTTTGAAAAGATTTTATTTTTAAGTAATCTTTACACCCAACATGGGACTTGAACTCACAACCTTGAGATCAAGGGTTGCATGTTCTACCAACTGAGCCAGCCAGGGGCCCTTTGTTTTTTTTAAGTTTTCTTATTCTTGTCTTCATTTATTTTTTATTATATATATATATAATTGAAGTATGATTAATATGCAGTATTAGTTTCAAGTGTACAACATAATGATTCAACAACTCTATACGTTACTCAGTGCTCACCATAAGTGTAGACCCCATCTCTCACCAAACCATTGATTACAATCTTATTGACTATATTCTCTATACTGTACTTTTCATCTCCATGATTTATTTATCTTACAACTGGAAGTTTGTACCTCTTAATCTGCTTCACCTATTTTACCCATTTCATGTCCACTTCCCCTCTGGCATCACCAATTGGTTCTCTATTTTAAGAGTCTGTTTCTTGGTTTTGTTTCTTAGTCTCTTTGTTGTTGTTTTAAATATTTATCTATTTATGTTAGAGATAGAGAGTGTGTGTGCAAGTGAGGGGAGGGGAAGAGTGAGAGAATCTCAAGCAGACTCCATATTGAGTGCAGAACCCAGCACAGGGCCCGTTCTCATGACCTGAGCTGAAATCAAGAGTCGGTTGCTTAACCAACTGAGCTACCCAGGTGCCCCTCTTTGTCTGTTTTGTTTCTCAGATTCCACATATGAGTGAAATCATATGGCATTTGTCTTTTTCTGTACGGCTCATTTTACTTAGCATAATACCCTCTAGGTCCATTCATGTTGTCACAATGGCAAGATCTTGTTCTTTTTTATGGCCGGGTAGTATTCCAGTGTGTGTGTGTGTGTGTGTGTGTGTGTGTGTGTGTGTGTGCGCGTGCGCGCGTGTGCACGCGTGTGTGTGTGTGCACACGCGCACACACCCATACCCCACTTCTTCATTCATCTGTGGATGGACATATGGATTGCTTCCATATCTTGGCTATTGTAAATAATGCTGTAATAAACACAGGAGTGCATATGTCTTTTCAAATTAGTGTTTTCATTTTCCTTGGGTAAATATCCAGTAGTGGAATTACTGCATCATATGGTAGTTCTATTTTTAATTTTTTGAGGAATATCCATAGTCTTGTCCACAGTGACTGTACCAATTTACAGTCCCATCAACAGTGCATAAACGTTCCTTTTTCTCCACATCATTGCCAATGTTTGTCTTTCTTGTCATTTTGATTTTAGCCATTCTGACAGGTGTAAGGTGCTATCTCAGTGTGGTTTTTGATCTGCATTTCCCTGATGATTAGTTATGTTGAGCATTCTTTTCATGTGCCTATTGGCCATCTGTGTGTCATCTTTAGAAAATGTCTCTGAGGTTTTCTGCTTATTTTTAATCAGATTATTGCGGGGTTTTTTTTTTTTTTAGTGTTAAATTGTATAAGTTCTCTATATATTGTAGATTTTAATCCCTTATCAGCTCTATCATTTGCAAATATCTTTTCCCATTCAGTAGATTGTCTTTTAGTTTTGTTGGTAGTTTCTTTCACTGTGTAAAACCTTTTTGATACAGTCCCAGTACTTTGCTTTTGTTTCCCTTTCCTTTGGACACCTATCCAGAAAAATGTTTTTATGGCGATGTCAAAGAAGTTACTGTTTTCTTCTAAGAGTTTAATAGTTTCAGGTCTCACATTTAGGTCTTTAATCAGTTTTGAGTTGATTTTTGTGTACAATGCAAGAAAGAGGTCATTTCATTCTTTTGCATGTAGCTTTTGTGTGTATTTTTTTTAAAGGGCAGTTGTAGAAGAGACCATCTTTTCTCCATTGTATTTTCTTGCCTCCCCTGTTGTAGATTAATAAACCATAAGTGTGGGTTTATTTTCTGGGCTCTCTGTGCTATTGCACAGACCCCTGTCTATTTTTGTGCCAGTCCCATATTCTTTTGATTATGGTAGCTTTGTAGTATATCATGGCATCTGGAATTGTGATATCTCCAGCTTTGTACCTCTTTCTCAAGATTGCTATGGCTATTGGGGTCTTTGTGGATCCATACCAATTTTTGGAGTCTTTGTTCTGGTTCTGTGGAAAGTTCTGTTGGCATTTTTTTTTTAAGAGAAATAGTTTTTTTTTTTGTAAGAATCTTATTTATTTATTCATGATAGACATAGAGAGAGAGACAGAGACACAGGCAGAGGGAGCAGGCTCCATATCGGGAGCCCGACGTGGGACTCGATCCCAGGAGTCCAGGATCACGCCCTGGGCTGAAGGCAGGCGTTAAACCGCTGAGCCACCCAGGGATCCCCTCTGTTGGTATTTTGTTTTTTTATATTTAAAAAAATTTTTTTTAACTTATTTATGATAGTCACAGAGAGAGAGAGAGGCAGAGAACAGGCAGAGGGAGAAGCAGGCTCCATGCACCGGGAGCCCGACGTGGGACTCGATCCCGGGTCTCCAGGATCGCGCCCTGGGCCAACGGCAGGCGCTAAACCGCTGCGCCACCCAGGGATCCTCTGTTGGTATTTTGATAGAGTAAGTTACACACTCAGTGCAACGTCTAAGTAGTATGGACTGTTTTTTTTTTTTTTTTTAAGATTTTATTTATTTATTCATAGAGACAGAGAGAGAGAGAGAGGGGCAGAAAGAGAGGCAGAGACACAGGCAGAGGGAGAAGCAGGCACCATACAGAGAGCCTGACCTGGGACTCGATCCCGGGTCTCCAGGATCACGCCCTGGGCTGCAGGCGGCGCTAAACCACCAAACCACCGGGGCTGCCCTGTATGGACTGTTTAATGATATTTATTCAACCAATCTATGGACATGGAATATCTTTACATTTGCTTGCATCATCTTTAATTTCTTTCATCAATTTTTTTATAGTTTTCAGTGTTAAGGGTCTTTCACCTCGTTACGTAAGTTAATTACTTGGTATTTTACTCTTTATAATGCACCTGTCAATGGGATTTTTTTTCTTAATTTCTTGCCGATACTTCATTATTTGTGTATAGAAATGCAACAGATTTCTGTGTATTTTGTATCTTGTGATTTCACTGGAGTCATATCAGTACTAGTAGTTCTGTTTTTTTAACATTTATTTTTTTAAAGGATTTATTTATTTGTTTGTTTATTTATTTATTTATTTATTTATTTATTTATTTATTTATGACACACAGAGAGAGAGGCAGAGACATAGGCAGAGGGAGAAGCAGGCTCCATGCAGGAAGCCCGACATAGGACTCAATCCCGGGACTCCAGGATCACCCCCTGGGCCCAAGGCAGGTGCTAAACCGCTGAGCCACCCAGGGATCCCCCAGTATTAGTAGTTCTTTTTTTTTTTTTTAAGTACTAGTAGTTCTTTGATGGAATCATTAGGGTTTTCTCTGTATCTATTTCTATCCTATGTCATCTGTATGTAATGACAGTTTTACTTCTTTCTTTCCAATTTAGATGACTTTTATTTCTTTTTCATGTCTGATTGCTATAGCTAGGACTTCCTTCTATGGTGAAGTAAAGGGGTGAGAGTGGGCATAAGTGTGTTATTTTCTTTTTTTTTTTAAAGGTTTTATAATTTTTTTTTTTATTTATGATAGGCACACAGTGAGAGAGAGAGAGAGAGAGAGAGGCAGAGACATAGGCAGAGGGAGAAGCAGTCTCCATGCACCGGGTGCCCGACGTGGGATTCAATCCTGGGTCTCCAGGATCGCCCCCTGGGCCAAAGGCAGGCGCTAAACCGCTGCGCCACCCAGGGATCCCTGTTATTTTCTTATTTGTTGCTGATCTTAGGTGGAAAGTTCTCAGGTTTTCACCATTGAGGATAATGTTAGCTGGGGGTTGACATATATGGCCTTTGTATTGTTGACCTGTGTTCCCTCAAACCTACTTAGTTGAGAGCTTTTATCATGAATATATGTTGTGTTTTGTCAAATGAATTTTCTGTTTCTGTTGAGAGGATCTTCTGCTTTTATCCTTTCTCTTGTTAATGAGATGTTTCATGTTGATTAATTTGTAAACATTGAACCACTCTTGCATACCAGGAAGAAATCCTACTTGATCATGGTGAGGGATTTTTTTTTTAAGATTTTATTTATTTATTTATTCATGAGAGACACAAAGAGAGACGGACAGAGGGAGAAGCAGGCTCCATGCAGGGAGCCTGACGTGGGACTCCATCCCGCGTCTTCAGGATCAGGCCCTGGGCTGAAGGTGGTGCTAAACGCTGAGCTACCTGGGCTGCCCTATGATGAGTGAATTTTTTTTTTTTAATGTATTGTCAAATTCAGTTCGCTAATTTTTTGTTAAGGATTCCTGTGTCTATGTTCATCAGAGATACTGGCCTATAGTTTTTCTTTTTTATAGTCCTTAGCTTTGCTATCATGATAATGCCTTATAGAATGAATTTGGAAGTTTTCCTTCCTCTTTGATTTTTCTGGAACAGTTTGAGAAGAATAGGTATTAACTGTTTTTGAGGTGTTTGGTAGAATTCACTTGTGAAGCCATCTGTTTCTGGACTTCTGTTTGTTGGGAGTTTTTTGATTACTCAGGCAATTTCGTTACTAGTAATTGGTATGTTAAAAATTTCTAGTTCTTCCTAATTCATTTTTGGGGGACTGTATGTTTCTAGGAATTTACCCATTTATCTTAGGTTGTCCAATTCATTGGCATACAATTCTGCGTAGTAGTCTCATAATTCTTTGTATTTCTGTCATGTTGGTTGTTATTTGTCTCCTTTCATTTCTGATTTTATTTGCTTGAGTATTCTTTTCTCCTAATGAGTCTGGCTAAAGGTTTATCAATTTTGTTGATCTTTTCAAAGAACTATCTCCTGGTTTCATTGATCTTTTCTATTATGTTTTTAGTCTCTGTTTCATTTATTTCTGCTCTAATCTTTATTTCCTTCCTTCTGCTGGCTTTGGGCTTTGTTCTTCTTTTTCTAGCTCCCTTAGGTGTAAGGCTTAGGTTGTTCGAGTTTTTTCTTGTTTCTTGAGGTAGGTCTGAATCACTAACAACTTAGAACTATTTTTGCTGCATCCCAAAGACTTTGGACCATTGTGTTTTTATTTTCATCTGTCTTCATGTATTTTTTTATTTGCTTTTATATTTCTTTATAGACCCATTCATTGTGTAGTATCATGTGTTTTTGTTCTTCCCAGATATTTTCTTAAAATTGATTTTTAATTTAAAATTTTTAAAAAGATTTTTAAAGTTTATTTATTTATGAGACACACAGAGAGAGAGAGAGAGAGAGAGAGAGAAGCAGAGACACAGGCTTAGGGAACCTGACATGGGATTCAATCCCAGGCCTCCAGGATCACACCCTGGGCTGAAGACAGGCGCTAAACTGCTGAGCCACCCAGGGATCGCTAAAATTGATTTTTAGTTTCATACTGTCGTGGTGTGAAAGGTGCATAATAGGGTTTCAATCTTTTTGAATTTGTTGAGACCTGTGTTGTGGCCTAACATGTGATCTAGTAAATGTCTCATGTGCACTTGAAAAGAATGTGTATTCTGCTGGTTTTGGAGGAAATATCTGTATATATCTGTTAGATCCATCTGGGCTAATGTGTTGTTCAAAGCTACTTACTGTTCCCTTGTCGATGTTCTTTTGGGACGATCCATCCACTGATGTAAGTGAGGTGTTAAAGTCCTCTACTTTTACTGTATTACTGTCAATTTCTTTCTTTTTGTCTGTTAATAGTTGCTTTATGTATGTAGGCACTCCCATTCTGGGTGCATAAATACTGACAAGTGTTGTATCTTCTTGTAGGATTTTCCCTTTATCATTATGTAGTGCCTTTTTTGCTGCTATAGACTTTGTTTCAAAGTCCTTTTTGTCTCATAGAAATATTCCTTTCCCAGGTTTTTTTTTTTTTTGCTTCCATTTACATAGTATGTTTTCCTGTCTCCCCACTTTGAATCTGCATGTGTCTTTAGGTCTGAAGTGAGTCTCCTGTAGGCAGCATATAGATGGGTCTTGTTTTTTATCCATTCAGTCACCCTGTGTCTTTCAATTTGAGCATTTAGTTCACTTACATTTAAAGTAATTATTGAGGGACACCTGGGTGGCTCAGTGGTTGAGCTTCTGCCTTCAACTCAGGGTGTGATCCTGGTCCGGGGATTGAGTTCTGCATCGGGCTCCCTGTGAGGAGCCTGTTTCTCCCTTCTCTCTCTGTCCATCTCTCTGCCTATCTGTGTGTCTGTCATGAATGAATGAATGAATGAATGAATGAATAATAAATAAATAAATAAATAATAAATCTTTAAAAATAATTATTGATTACTCACTGCCTATTTATTACTTGTTTTACAGTTGGTTGTTTTTGGCAGTTCCTGTCTATTCCTTTCTTTTGCTCTCTTCTCTGGTGGTTCGATGGCTTGTGTGTGTGTGTGTGTGTGTGTGTGTGTGTGTGATGCATAGATTCCTTTCTGATTTTCTGTAGGTATTTATATAGAATTTTGATTTGTAGTAACCATTAGGTTCACATATAGCATCTTATGCATTGCATTTAGAAGTTATATATTAAGTTGATGGTCGCTGAAGTTCAAACCGATTCTAAAGACCATAAATTTTTTATACCCCTTCCTCCAATTTTCAATTAGCTATAATTGTGCCTCGGATAAACCTCATTGGCTATGATACTGCCACTGTAAAAGCTGCAAAGCTTACACCCCCTTCATTTTAAGTACATGATGTCATATATTACATCTTTTACTTTGTGAATCTTGTGACTTGTTGAGACAATACTGATTTGATGCTTTTGTGTATTAATCTCTGTACTGGTTTTATAAGTGATTAATCTACCACCTTTAGATGTTTGTCTTTACTTGTGAATTTTTTTTCCTTTCCTGATTTTCTTCTACTTAGGGCCTTTTCTTTTTTATTTTTTTTAAAGATTTTATTTATTCATGGGAGACACAGAGAGAGGGGGAGGCACAGACACAGGTAGAGGGAAAAGCAGACTCCATGCAGGGAGCCCGACATGGGACCTGATCCCTGGTCTCCAGGATCATGCCCTGGGCCAAAGGCGGCACTAAATTGCTGAGCCACCTGGGCTGCCCTCTTTTTTTCTTTTTAAAGATTTTATTTATTCTTGAGAGATACACACAGAGAGAGAGGCAGAGACATAGGTGGAGGGAGAAGCAGGCTCCATGCAGGGGAGTGGGACTTGATCCAGGCATCCTGGGATCATGCCCTGAGCCAAAGGCAGGCGCTCAACCACTGAGCCACCCAAGCGTCCCATGGCCTTTTCTTTCTACTCATGGAGTTCTCTTCAGTGTTTCTTGCATACCTGGCTAGGTGGCGGTAAATTTCTTCAACTTTTTTCTGGGAAACTCTCTCTCCTTTTTTTTTTAAAAAATATTTTATTTATTTATTCATGAGAGACACAGAAAGAGAGAGGCAGAGACACAGAGAGATAAGCAGGCTCCATGCAGGGAGTCGGATGTGGGACTGGATCCCGGGACTCCAGGATCTTGCCCTGAGCCAAAGGCAGATGCTCAACTGCTGAGCCACCCAGGAGTCCCCTCTCTCTCTCCTATTCTGAATGATAATCCTGTTGAGTATTCCTAGTTACAGTATTTTCTTTGCAGTACTTTGAATATATCCTGCCTCTTTTTTTTTAAGATTTTATTTATTCATGAGAGACACAGAGAGAGAGGCAGAGACACAGGCAGAGAGATAAGCAGGCCCCATGCAGGGAGCCAGATGTGGGACTCAATCCCGAACTCCAGGATCATGCCCTGGGTCAAAGGCAGACGCTCAACTGCTGAGCCACCCAGGTGTCCCAAACCTGCCTCTTCTTTTGGGCCTGCAGAATTTCTGCTGAAAAATCAGCTGATAGCCTTGTATGTAACTGTCTTGTTTCTCCTCGCTGCTTTTCAAATTCTCTATCACTACTTTTTGCCATTCTAATTATTATGTGTTTTGGTGTGGACCTCCTTGGTTTTTGTCATGTTAAGGGTTCTCTATGCTTCCTGGATGTCCCTGTCTGTCTTCTTCCCCTGATTAGGGAAGTTTTCAGCTGTTGTTTCTCCACATAAGGTTGCCACCCCTCCCTTTTCTCCTTCTGGAATCCCCATAATGCAAATGTTGTTAATGCTTAATTATGTAGCTGAGTTGCCTTAGCCTGTTCTCATTTTAAAATATCTTTTTGTCCTCTTGATGTTTCACTTAGTTGCTTACCATGACTTTGTCTTCCAGATCCGTTGTCCTTTCTTTTACATCCTCAAATCTGCTGGTAATTTCCTCTAGTGTATTTTTTTACTTCGGCCCCTGAGTTCTTCATTTCTGAGTGGTTTTTTGTATATTTTCTTGCTCTTTGTTGAAGGTTTCACTGAAATCTTCCACGTTGTTTTCCAATCCAGTGAGTATCTTCATGACCATTGCTTTGAATTCTCTATCAGGCTTGTGGCTTATCCCAATCTCACTTAGCATTTTTGTTGTGATTTTTCTCCTGTCCTTTTATTGGAGGAATACTCCTCTGACTCCTCATCTTGTTTAACTCCGTGTGTTTGTTTCTATGTGTTAGGAAGAACAACTATGTCTTTTGGTCTTAAAAGTAGTGGCTTGATGAAGAAGAGGTCCTGTGCTGCTCTGTCGTGCCATGCCCCCTGGTCACCTGAACCAGGCACTCTGGGGGTGTCTCCTCCGTGGGCTGCATGCATTCTGCTGTGGTTAAGCCACATTTGTCTTCAGTCAGCTACAGTGACCTGCTTGGCCCATGAAGACGCTATCCCTGCTTGACCTCCTCAAAGGCTTGCATGGGTGGCCCGGGGCTGGCAGGGTGCCTGGGTGTCTGCAGTCAAACTTTCTGCCACAGCTGCAGGTGCACCAAAGGGCAGGGCCTGCTCCCCGTGCGGCCAGCTGAGAGGTGAAACTGCTGGAACTGAGTGCCGTGGTGTGTGTGTGGTTATCCCCACCTGTCCCCAGGGCAGGAGTCACTTTGGAGTGACACCGGTCCCTGCCACGCTGCCTGCAGGATGTGGCTGGGCAGGAGCTGCTTTGGAGGGACACCTGCCCATGTGGGTGGATGGGGTGGGGTGGTCACATGGTGCTAGCAAGCTAGGTGGAATGTGTTGGGTTGGCTGTTGCAGTTCTCTGGCTATTCCTGCTGGGAGAGAGGAAGAAAAATGGCATCTGCTGGCACTTTGTTCCTGGAGATTTCTCCTGAAAAATCTCTGCCCCTCTAGTGCATGTTCTCAGTAAATAACTGTCCTCCACGTATACCCCAGGTGCTTTTTAAAGTGCTGCTTCTGTGCTGTGTCTGTGCCGGCTTATTGATGGTCTCAGCTCTGGAATGGTGGGGATGCCATTTCTTGTGGCCCTCCGGCTCTCCTGGAGTTCAGGCTGCCAATTTTAAAAGCTCCCCCCTGATTTTCAAAGCCACATGTTCTGGGGACTTGTGTTCCCAGCGCAGGGCCCCCATCCCTGGGGTGCTGGGTGTAGAGGCTTAACCCTCTGGCTTCTTAGTGCTTGTGATGTCCCTTTCATTCATGGTTAGTCTCACTGGGAGTTTGGTTCCCAGCATCCTCTCTGCTTCTCCGGTCTTGTGTGCTGGGGCCTGCTTTCTAGGCTTAACTGTGGAAGGTGTGTTTTGCTAGTCTTCAGGTCACTGTTAGAGTTTGCTACACAGATGTAACTGTTACCTTGTGTCTATGGGATGAGCCGAGCTCAGGATCCTTCTTTTGTGCCATTCTCTTCCCCTTGATCACTAAGCCCTGTTTTAAGCCCTTGAGACTCGTCAGCGCACACTGGACATCCTGCTTATAAAAGGTCCCAGTCTCTACCCACCAAGAGTGGCAACTGTTTTAATTGCTCCAGCTTTTAGCCATCCCGTGTGTGTTGCTGCAGATAGATCCATATTACGCTGAAATACTAAACATTCACTTTCTGCCAGTGAGACTGTAGTCCTAACTAAATCCTTCTTTTCTAAAAAGTGGAATGTTTTCTTACCTGCTGTGAGAAGAGTTTTCTATTTCACTCAGGCTTTTCTGCTAGGATGAGTATACCTTCAGAGTGTATGCGACTGGAAGACAGACACTCCTTATGTTCTGCGTTGGTTGGTTTGTTCGCCTAATCCCACCATCATGTGATCTCTGGGCTACAGTATTGTTAAAAACTGTCCTCTCCACAAAACAAAACACAGGCACAATCTGTATCTTCTTCTTCTTTTTTTTTTTTAGGATTTTATTTATTTATTTGAGAGAGAATGTTCAGAGGAGAGGGAAAGGGAGAAGGAGAAGCAGACTTCCCACTGAGGAGGGAGCCCAATGTGGGGCGCAATCCCAGGACTCTGACATCATGACCTGAGCCAAAGGCAGACGCTTAACCAACTGAGCCATCCAGGCACCCCCATTTCTTTCTTTCTTTTTTTTTTCCCCACCATTAGCAAGCTTTACTCAAGCACTGGACATACATACTATATAAAAGCAACACAGATCTTTGTGCTTCTGTTTATGCTGGGTCTGGGTTGTGGCGATGCTGGTGAGCCTCTATTTACTTCGGTCCCTCTTCTCCGTCCCCTTGGTTCGGTCATCTCTGAAGTCCCTCTCTGTCTCCCAGTCACTTTCTAGCCACACCCTGCTTGGCTCTCTCTCCTGCCATCTCTTTTCCCAGCTACGATCATGGTCTTGGTCCCTCGTCCGAGAGTCCCAGTGTCTTTCTCGAGACCGAGATCGCTCCCGCTTCTCCC
Organism: Vulpes lagopus; assembly: GCF_018345385.1. NCBI lineage: Eukaryota > Metazoa > Chordata > Mammalia > Carnivora > Canidae > Vulpes > Vulpes lagopus. The sequence continues at coordinate 25,988,261 of NC_054848.1, forward strand.
GTTTTCCCTCTCTGTATTGATCGTTTTTGATAATTGGCAAATTAATGGGTTTTCGAAAAGGCCGGTCACGGCCCCCAAACCTCAGCTGCCCCGATTCCTTTTTCCCTCCCAGACCTCCTCCAAGTCTCCGAGGGATCCACCCTTTGAGGGTCTTTTCCAGTTCATAGTCCACAAATATCTCATGCTGGTCAATCACCAGGCCGTCTGCATCTCGGTAGCTTTGATCAGAGAACGCTCCTCTTTGTGTTCAAAGAAGGCGCAGCCCTTTGAAAAACCCATGACCACGTCCCTCATGAGCTGAAGCCTCCTGATGTCCCCGTAGCGAGAAAATACTTCCTAACTTCTCCTCCTTGGTCTGCAAGTTTAGTCTTGCCACAAACAGGGGGAGGAGGGGGTCTCCTGTGACGCCCTTGTTGGGAGTGTATCGGGCCAACACTGCCCTCCAGACGGCACGATCGTGTGGATCTGCATCAGTGCGATCAATGCTGCCGGCTTTAAGGGGGTCGTGCGCGGCGATGGGCATCCAGTCGTTCACGTTCTCGGCAACGCTCGGGCTTCCCTTTCCACAGAGGCCCGCGGACTCCCCGGACTCGAAGCGCCGGGAGATTCCTCGCGCCTCGCACCCCCATTTCTTTATATAAAGTTCAAAATGGGGCAGCCCGGGTGGCTCAGCGGTTTAGCACCGCCTTCAGCCCAGGGCCTGATCCTGGAGACTCGGGATCGAGTCCCACGTCGGGCTCCCTGCATGGAGCCTGCTTCTCCCTCTGCCTGTGTCTCTGCCTCTCTCTCTGTGTGTATCTCTCTCTCTCTCTCTCTCTCTCATAAATAAATAAATAAATAAATAAATAAATAAATAAAATCTTAAAAGAATAAAGTTCAAAATGGGCAAGACTGGTCTATGATAATAAATTAAAATAACGTTACCCTTTGGGGAAAACCAATATAAAGAGACCACAAAGAAGCCTTCTAGGTGCTGGAAATATTCCATATCTTGATGTGGCTGATGATTTATAGGAATGTCTATATGTAGAATTTTTCAGGTTTAAGATTTATGTACTTTTATGTATCATTATTTACATAAATCAGCCAACAGACCCTTATTATCCTCTCCCATTAGAATCTTGTCTTACTGTTTGCGACATTATGATTTATAATGAGAAATCTCTATTTGGTCTTTGCCCTTTCCTGGTACCGAACTCCTATAACCATTGGAATTTCCTGTGATGAGAACCGTAAAGGTTTGTTTTTTTATGTGAATGAGTAATTTGGGGAAAGTGCCTAAGAATGGGGGCTGATTGCTCCGGGGACCAATCAGGTGATTAGAGGATTGAAACCTTCAGTCCCACCCCCTGACCTCTGTGGAAAGGAGAAGGGCACCAGTTCACATTCCCACCAAAAGTGCAAGAGGGTTCCCCTTTCTCCGCATCCTCTCCAACATTTGTGGTTTCCTGCCCTGTTAATTTTCCCCATTCTCACTGGTGTGAGGTGGGATCTCATTGTGGTTTTGATTTGTATTTCCCTGATGGCAAGTGATGCAGAGCATTTTCTCATGTGCTTGTTGGCCATGTCTATGTCTTCCTCTGTGAGATTTCTGTTCATGTCTTTTGCCCGTGATTGGATTGTTTGTTTCTTTGCTGTTGAGTTTAATAAGTTCTTTATAGATCTTGGAAACTAGCCCTTTATCTGATACGTCATTTGTAAATATCTTCTCCCATTCTGTAGGTTGTCTTTTAGTTTCATTGACAGTTTCTTTTGCTGTGCAAACGCTTCTTAATCTTGATGAAGTCCCAATAGTTCATTTATGCTTTTGTTTCTCTTGCCTTCATGGATATATCTTGCAGGAAGTTGCTGTGGTCAAATTCAAAAAAGGTGTTGCCTGTGTTCTCCTCTAGGACTTTGATGGACTCTTGTCTCACATTTAGATCTTTCATCCATTTTGAGTTTATCTTTGTGTATGGTGTAGGCATGTGGATGTCTAATTTTCCCAGCACCATTTATTGAAGAGACTGGTGCAGCCACTCTGGAAAACTGTGTGGAGGTTCCTTAAAGAGTTAAAAATAGATCTGCCCTACGACCCAGCAATTGCACTGCTGAGGATTTACCCCAAAGATACAGATGCTGTGAAACGCCGGGACACCTGCACCCCGATGTTTCTAGCAGCAATGTCCACAGTAGCCAAACTGTGGAAGGAGCCTCGGCGTCCATCGAAAGATGATGGATAAAGAAGATGTGGTCTATGTATACAATGGAATATTACTCAGCCATTAGAAACAACAAATACCCACCATTTGCTTCCACGTGGATGGAACTGGAGGGTATTATGCTGAGTGAAATAAGTCAATCGGAGAAGGACAAACATTATATGGTCTCATTCATTTGGGGAATATAAAAATAGTGGAAGGGAATAAAGGGGAAAGGAGAAAAAATGAGTGGGAAATATCAGAGAGGGAGACAGAACATGAGAGACTCCTAATTCTGGGAAACAAACAAGGAGTAGTGGAAGGGGAGGTGGGTGGGGGGTTGGGGTGACTGGGTGACAGGCACTGAGGGGGGCACTTGATGGGATGAGCACTGGGTGTTATGCTATATGTTGGCAAATTGAACTCCAATAAAAAATAAACAAGAAAAAAAAAAGGAAAGGAGAAGGGCTGGAGATGAAGTTCAATCCCTAGTGGCCAAAAAATGAATCACTCATGCCTATGTAATGAAGTTTCCATAAAGACCTGAAAGTGGTAGGGTTCAGAGAGATTTTGAGTTGGTGAACGCCTGGAGCTTCAGGGAAAGTAGTGTGCTGCCGAGAGCGTGACAGCTCTGCTCCTTTCCCCTTCCCTCACTCTGTGTATCTCCTCGTCTGGCTGTTCAGGAGTTATAGCCTTATACAATACACTGGTAATCCGGGAAGAAAAATGTTCTGAGTTCTGTGAACTGTTCTAACAAATTAATTGGACCTAAGAAATGGGTAGTGGGAACCTCTGATGTATGGCCAGTCAGAAGTATGGGTGAGAAATTGGGATTGTGTTGGTATCTGAAGGAACAGGCATTCTTTTAGGACTGAGCTCTCAACCTGTGGGATCTGATACTACCTTTGGGTAGATAGTAGCAGAATTGAGTTGAATTGTAAGATACCTGGTTATTTTTTGTGTAGAATTGGATTGATGCTATAAAAAGCATGCGTGTAAACACACACACACACACACACACACACACACACACACACTGGTCTATTTTTGTAGAGTTTTTTTTTCTTGATCTTATGTTTCCTTACAGTGTGGGTTTATTTTCAAATGAAGAGTCCTATCAAAACTCTCCTTTAGGGTCACCTGGGTGACTCAGTTCCTTAAGTGTCCAATTCTTGGTTTTGGCTCAGGTTATGATCTCAGGGTCCTGGGATCAGGCCCAGCAGGGGGCTCTGCGTTCAGTGGGGAGTCTGCTAGAGATTTGTTCTCCCTTTCCCTCTGCCCCTCACCCTGCTTGCATGCACTGTCTCTCTCTCTCAAATAAATTAATTAATTAAAACTCTTCCTTTAGCTTTGCATTATAGAATATCAGTAAAATCCCTGGTATGGCAATATGGTAGGGATTCTGGAGTAGATTGGAATAGCATGGAGAATAAAAATTATCTGTTAAGTCACCAAAAAAAAAAAAAAACCTCATATATTACCACAAACAGAAGCCAATGGTGGATCTTTTTTTTTCCCCCCATAAACTTGAACTCAGTTATAGAACTGAGGAAGAGGTATAAAGTGACTCCTGTGGGATAGTTAGGGAGCTCTATCAGACCCACATGGTCTTGAGAATCCTCAAGACCCTTCACAAGTGTCCACAGTGGTGGCAGAGAAGGCTGTCATGGCTAGAGAAGCGGAGATTCCACTGCTGAACATCCACAAGAGCTTGCATCTTCATGCCCATTTCTGATAACTTAAAAATTTATCCTGCCATTAATCCTCCAGAAAAAAGAGGCATTGGACACTCTATCCCTCTGTGTTTTTCTCAATAAAAGAGTGATCCTATACAAAAGTGCTGGCACCTGAAAAATAATGCAGTTAGCTTAGTTCTCAGGGCATAACATACCTCCTTTGGTGGCTTGGGCCAGGACTGCCCTGGCACTGCTGTAGAGTTCTATTACGACAGTTATGTTACTCTCATCGGGGTCAGAACCATCACTTCCTTTCAACCCTCGCCTGCATCTGGCTTGGTGTACCAAGCTTCTATTTCCCTTAGGACAGAATCTCTCTCAGTGGTCTTGATGCTCATTCATAAAATAGAATTATTGTTGGTTCCCTGTCCCCACTCCCATTAACACTCATTAACCCAAGTATAGTAGACATTCATTCGATCAAGTCTTGATTAAGTATCTTATATTTTCCAGGTAATGAGCATCGTGCAGATGTGTTATAAAACACCTCTGGGGACACTGGTTGAGTTTTTCACTAGTCCGACATTGCCCCTTGTGCAGTGTATAATTCAGGGGATAAAATTAAGGAGTAGAGATATGTGCTTAGGGGGGAACCTGGGGAGTGCAGTGGGTGGGGTGTCCGACTATTGGTTCCGGCTCAGACCCTGATCTCAGGGTCATCAGATTATACTCCACCTTGGGCTCTTGCTCAGCACAGTCTGCTTAAGACTCTCTTTGCCCCCCTCCCCCACTCCTGAGTTCATTCTTCCTCTCAATAAATCTTAAAAAAAAAAAATTGATTTACTCCACCTACCAGAAGAAGACTGAAGTCCCAGCTCCAAGTTAGCCAAAACACTGAGTTATATTTTCTTATAAGAAAGGGAAAACCTCAAATATTCCACTTGGGAAGCTGGTTCATTGCCCAAAGGTAATGTGTTTATAGCAGTCCCAATCACTGGTGAGCAAAAAATAAGGCAGGATTCTGAAGCTAAAACTTAAAAGTGTGTGTGTGTGTGTCTATCTGTGTGTGTACATGAGACAAGGGGGAGAAAGAGGGAGCACTCTTCGACTTTTTCTGGTGCCAAAAACAGCACAAAATTTGTCAGAGTTGGAAAAGAAAGTTAATAATTCAAGGGTACTTCAAGCCAAATATATATATATATATATATATATATATATATATATATATATATTTTTTTTTTTTAAGATTTTATTTATTTTATTCATGAGAGACACACAGAGGCAGAGACACAGGCAGAGGGAGAAGCAGGCTCCATGCAGGAAGCCTGATAGGGGACTCGATCCTGGGACACCAGGATCACACCCTGGGCCGAAGGCAGGCACTAAACCACTGAGCCACCCAGGCTGCCAAGCCAAATATATTTTGATGAGCATGTGATTCAAATGGATCTAAGACTCCTTTCCAATGAAGATACACTTAAAAGTCTCATAACGAATAAGCCCCACTTCCAAAAAACTGGCAAAGCCAAATTATCAAGACAGTTGCTTCATGCACACGGGATCTCGGGTACTTCTCTGGATCGCAGGTGTTAAATAGGTGATGTGTCCACGAGGACAAAATCCTGGTACTTGGACATTTCACAGTAAACAGACTAGCCTAGTCTAGGGTTCTCATCCTTGGCCGGAAATGAGAACATCCTTGGTCGTTAAAATGCTGACTCCTGGGTCCCACCATCCATAAATTCGGATTCATATAGACCACAGAGATCCTGTAGAACAAGTAGTGTGCCTTAGAAGATGGGGGAATAAATCTCTGTTGTCCGCATTACTTTAAAAAGATAATAAAAGGAATAAAACAACAATCCGTTCATCAACTGAAATTCTGTAATTCAGGCAATATTAAGGGACCTGATCATTAGGTATCACGCTCCAGTCAAACATCCTTATGGACCACATTAAGGGCAAAGGTCATCTGTTCAAAGCAGATGGGGCAAAAAAATCTCATCAGGTTTCTAGAAGATAATTGAGCAAGTCCCATCCCATTGCTGGGGGCAGATATGGGGGTCCCTCAGAGGAGACTTTGAGATCAGAAATGAAATCTGTAGGTACTTTTGTCAAAATACCCCCGTGTGAGAGTTAGATCGAACTTAGGAACATGAAAAAGCAGTCCATTGAGTAGTCCTCTAACTTCACACAGTTGTGAAGTCATCTCCTGCCAAACCTTCCCAAATCCTCCTCTTGTGAACAATTATAATCATTTTTAGCCTGGTTTTAAAACCATAGACTTCAGCCATGGTTTAGAATTCTAAACTTTCTTGGGGTGGTAAAACGATTCAAAAGACCCTAAAAATTAGAGACATTTTAAATGAGGCTAGCATTTGATATCCACACATCTATATGCTTGGCATCTGTCATGTGCATTGCTTCATTCATTTGACTTCACTTCCCTGGGAGGGGAGTATATGAAGGAATTAGTTTCCAGTTGGGAAAGTCAGGCACGATCTGTAAGAAATTTTATCAAGGCACACACATTGATCCTGGAAAACAGATAACTAAGCAGACATAGTCCATCTTTCTTGTGTCCTATATTTCTCTATGAATGAACAAATATTTGTGTCTTCATAAGCACAAATACATATAATTTTTATTGAGGTATGATTGATATACATTATATTTTAGGTATATAATTTGATGTTTGTATACATTGTGAAATAATCTCTATAAGTCATTAACATTTGTCACCATTCATAATTATAGAACTTTTTTTTTTTCCTGTGAGGACAATTAAGATCTACTCTTAGCAATTTCAAATATGCAATACAGTGTTAACTACAGTTGCCATTCTGTACATTATATCCTCATGACTGACTTTATAAGTGGAAGTTTGTACCTTTTTACTGTCCTCACCCATTTGCTCCCCTCCCCTGTGACAACCACCAATCTGTTCTCTGTATGAGGTTTTTTTTTATTTAATGATTTATTTATTTATTTATATATATTATAATTATTATTTAATGATTCCACATGAAAGTGAGATCATGTAGTATTTGTCTTTCTCTGACTTCTTTTAGCATAATGACTTCAAGGTTCATACATGCTGTTACAAATGGGAAGATTTCCTTCTTTTTTTATGGCTTAATGTTTCATTGTGTGTGTATATATATATATATATATATATATATATATATATATATATCGCATTTTCCTTATGGATGCTAAGATTATTTCCATGTTTTGCCTCTTGTAAATAATGCTGTAATGAACATGCAGGTGTAGATAGCTCTTAAAATTAGTGTTTTCATTTTCTTTGCATAAATATCCAGAAGTAGAATTGCATAAATATCCAGAAGTAGAATTGGTAGTTCTTTTTTTTTTTTTTAATTTTTGAGGAAGCTCCATACGTTGTCCATAGTAGTTATATCCATTTTACATTTCTACCAGCAGCACACTAGGGTTGCCTTTTCTCCACATCCTCACCAACACTTAGTATTTCTTGTCTTTTTTATCTTAGCCATTCTGACAGGTGTCAGGTGATGTCTCATTGTGGTTTTGATTTGCATTTCCCTGATAACAAGTGATGGTGAGCATCTTTTCATGCACTGTGGTCATTTGTTTTCTTCAGAACTTCTGCCCATTTTTAGGTTGGATTATTTATTTGCTATTGAGTTGTAGTTCTTTATTTTGGTCTATGATTTGCAAATATTTTCTTCCATTCAGTAGATTGCCTTTTCGTTTTGTTGAAAAGGCAGGGGGAGAGGGAGAGAGAATCTTAAGCAGACTTCATGCCCAGTGTGGGGTCCAACATGGGGCTCCATCTCACAAAACTGAGATCATGACCTGAGCCAAAATCAAAGTTAGATGTTTGACTGAGCCACCCAGGTGCCCCAATGATTCCCCCTTTTTTTCTTTTTTAAAGATTTTATTGATTTATTCATGAGAGACCTAGAGAGCGAGAGGCAGAGACACAGGCAGAGGCAGAAGCAGGCTCCATGCAGGGGGCCCGAGGTGGGACTTGATCCTGAGTCTCCAGGACCACACCCTGGGCTGAAGGCGGCGCCAAACTGCTGAGCCACCTGGGCTGCCCTTTTTTTTGTTTGATGTAGTCCCACTTGTTTTGTTTTGTGTTGTTGCCTATGCTTTTGATGTCAGATCCAAAAAATTCATCACCAAGACCAGTGTCCAGGAGCTTACTCCCTATTTTCATCTACTAGTTTTATGGTTAAGGATTTTACATTCATGTCTTGAATTGATCATGAATTAATATCTGTGGTGTAAGATAGTGGTCCAGTTTCATTTTTGGCATGTAGCTGTCCAGTTATCCCAGCACTATTTATTAAAGAGGCTCTCCTTTTCCCATTGTTTATTATTGGCTCCCCTGTCATGTGTTAACCCATATATGCATGGGTTTATTTCTGGGTGTTCCATTCTGTTGCATTAATCTGTGTGTCTGTATTTATGTCAATACCATACCATTTATGTCAATACCAATCACTTGTGATTACTACAGGCTTTATAATATAGTTTGAAATTAGGATGTGACAGGGGTGCCTGGGTGGCTTAGTCAGTTAAGTGTCTGCCTTCATTCAGCTCAGGTCATGGTCTCAGGGTCCCTCAGGATCGCATCCTGCATCAAGCTCCCTGCTCTGTGGGGAGCCTGCTTCTCCCTCTCCCTCTGCCTGCCAATCCCCCTGCTTGTGCTCTCTGTCAAATAAATAAAATCTAGAAGGAAAAATAGGATGTGACAAAGATTCGTATCCCCAGGAGCGCAAATATATGCAAATATTAATGCTGTAATTTAAGAAGTAAACTGTTTCTAAATTATTTTTTTAATTGTATATATTTGAAATATGAAATTCTAAATTGAAGGCATACGACATGTTACTTTGATACATTTGTATATGGTAATATGATTGCTCTTGTAGTGACAATTAACACCTCTATCATGTTACATAATGATCCTTTTTAGTGGTTGGATTGGCACTGTAGTTTTCAAAAACTCTCAGGACTGACAAAAGACTAATGAAATAGTACTTTTGGTATGTTGCTGAGGAAATTTCCATAATTAGGTTTAAGAGTTGGAGTGAAAATTTCTATGATTCCACTTTATTAGCATGATGTTCACTTGGGTCTAACTCAGATTTTTGAAAGTCAGCATTGTGGACCATTCTTTTCAAACTGAGTGTTTGTAGCCACATTGTGCAAACTAGAAGACCTAGTCTGCCGGCAGCATTCAGTGAATCACTTTGGCTTCAGGGGGCAGGGTTATGGTTTGGGGAACCAAGATAAACTGATGTCTTTACAAACCTCTGGGACCTTGTTTGTTTGTTTCCTTGGAAAAAGAGCATGGGCAAGGGGACAAGGGAGAAGCAGGCTCCCTGCTGAGTTGGGAGCCCTACGTGGGGCTCCATCTAGGAGCCCAAGATCATGACCTGAGCCGAAGGCAGACACTTTACCAACTGAGCCACCACCAGGCACCCCAGGACCATTTTTTGAAACATTTTTATTTTGGACTAACTGTAGAGTCACAGGAAGTAGCAAACAGTAGTACATAGAGTCCCATGCAATCTTGTAGAGTCCCTTCGCCCAACTTTTCCCTACAATGAGGACATCTTCTAGAACTATAGTTTAATGCCACGGTAACATGTTATGTTGATAATGGTGTTGAGTTCAGTCATGATGTGCAGTAGAGCAAACTGGTCAAATAATTTCATCTCTAAGACAATGTCTCGTTCTATGGAAGAAGATTGGGTAGAACAAGAGTCTTGAACTGCTCTTTTAAGACAAATTTCAATCATACACACGGTGGTGATTCTTTTGTGCAAGGGAACCCTTCCATAGTTAGAACAGGTCTTGCTAAAGCTTCATCAGCTTTAAATTTAACCAAGAGCATAATTATCAGTTGACCGACCTTTGATCCTTTCTAAATTCATATATCCTCAAAATTTTAGTTGAATGAGTTCTACATTCAGTTGCCTATAATTAATGTGACAATCCTTAAGGCACTGCCTAAGACATTGAGTTCTGTAGAATAAATTGTGCTATTCTAAGAGATGATGTGGCAGTTTAAAACCTAATGATAATCCTACAGATTAATATCTCAATACAAATAATCATTACACTCACTATTTGATATCTGCTGAATCGAAGTATATATAAATATTTTGGCAAAGCAGCCCATCCACATGGATGGATGAGAAGAGCTAAGATTCCCAGTATCTCACTTTAAGTTCAAAATCTATTCTGTAGACCTCTTAAATTTGCCTTCCAGGCTTGCTGAGACCTCAATGACAGGGACCAGCAAAGTCAAAGAGGAGCTGAGAACCACCAAGACCAAGAGCACTAATTTGATTACACACCTGATCCTAGGGAAGCATATTTACATTTTTTTTTGCATAGTTACATTTTTAAAGAGAATCTTTTCTGTGACTGAATCTTGAAACGTGTTGGTGTGATCTGTGCATTTATTTTTCAAGAGGAGGAAGAAAAACCTAGTAATTCACAGAAAAGAGTTTCCCAACTTAGAACCCATCATTTGCCTTACCTTTTTATTAACAGACCAGGTTAGATGTAATTCCACCGTGGGTTTTGTTTTTTTTTCCAGTAGGCTCCATGTCCAATGTGGGGCTTGAACTCAAATCCCTGAGGTTGAGAGTCTCACTTCTGACCCCCTGGGCCAGCCAGGTGTCCCCCAACCATATTTTAAAGCACTATGCTTTACAATGGGGATTTTCACTGAGCTGATCTCAGCATTTTATGGATGGTGATATGCCAACTCATCTGGCTGAGACTTGGGACATTGGATCAAGACAAAAATGGTTTTTAAAGGGCAGAGGAAATCTTTTTGTGTTGTAAATAAATCATGATGTCAATTTATTTTGGGCTATAGCAAAGCTTGATTATACATATATTTTGCTTTTCTTAGCATTTTTTTAAAGATTTTATTTATTCATGAGACACACACACACACACACACACACACACGCAGAGACACAGGCAGAGGGAGAAGCAGGCTCCACACAGGGAGCCCGATGGTGGGACTCGATCCCGGGACTCCAGGATCACGCCCTGGGCCAAAGGCAGGCGCTACACCGCTGAGCCACCCAGGCGTCCTTTCTTAGCATTTTGAAATGTATCACCTGAAGTAGTTTTTGTTGGACATCATAACCTGAATTTGCCAGGAAAGAAAGAAATGCTGGATAATCAAAGTTGAAATCATCTGAAATGGGTGTTTCAGAAATAGTACCAGTGCAACCAAAAATGGGAACCACCGTAGTTAAGCCAACAACAAGTTATTTTGTATAGATAATTAGATGCTCACACGATCATTGGAAGGGCCGCAGGAGTAGAAGTCTGGGGAGGCTGCCATAATCTTCCAGATCAACTGAGATCCAGAAATTATAGGGAAGTACAGGACACTCCAAATAAGCATCTAGATTTCATATCTTTCTCCCCACACAGGCGGTATATAAATGGTGATGTGTGGAATCTGGCCCCTGCAGGAATTCATAAAGTTAGAAACTATCAGACGCCCCTGCTGCAAGATTTTTCTCTTCTCAGTCGTCCAAATCTCCCATGAAATGATTGAAATTGAATCACGTTCAGTACTTTAATGGAAGGCTGTTAAATAAAAATTTCAAGTTCTTGTAATAGAAGAAGGCATAGAGGAGGGACTGAAGAGATGCCAAGTGCAGTTTGACGATATCTGGGACAGAAGTAATCTATATGCACTTGGAAATCCCATATGTGTGTATGTTACGTGGTTCAGCATGGTTCAAAGGGTAATTCATGGAACACTGATTCTGCAGGTACCAATCTGGAGGAAATAGGACTCAGGCTCAAAAGGGTTTAGAGATCCCTGCCTCCCTGCGTTTTGGAAAGTCTTGCTGCAAATTAGCACATTAAAGACTCTAAGAAGCCTTGCAGCAGAGCAGTCTCCTTTTCTGGAGAGGGCACTTTATACTGCACCGGTGGTTTCTGGGAAGAGGCAAAGGGCCTCAAAAGACTGTTAATTGCCACCTTCTTCTCTTTTGAACAAATAGAATTCAATAAGACATTAAGAAAGGATTATCTTTTATAAAAATAAAGTTTGTTTTCCCTTTTTTTTTTTTTAAAGGTTCAAATGAGCAGTTTAGGTTTGAGAGCTGAAGATGTGAACCCCAAGGAGGAAGGGGCCCACGTGTTATGTGCAACAGGGGAACAAGACCAGTGTTTCTCAGGGGGAGATCTTTGGGCTCCCTGTATCAGAATCATTTGAGGGAAGAGTGGCTTATGAAAATGAAAATTGTGGGCCCCCCTTGAGATCTACTCAATCAGAATCCTTGAGGGTGAGACATGGTTATTTGCATTTTTAAAACGATGTCCCATAATTGGAATTTTTTTGTTTTCTTGTGATAAAATAGAATAAAATTTGCCTTGTTAACCGTTTTTTTTTTTTTTTTTTTTTGGATTGTTAACCGTTTTTAAGTGTACAATTAAGTGGCCTTCATTACATCGACAGTGCTGGGCAATAATCACCACTGTTCCCCAAAATTTTCATCACTTCACACACACATTCTGGCTGGCTTCTTAGTAGAGCCGTGACTCCTGATCTCAGGGTCGTGAATTCAAGCCCCACTTTGGGCATGGAGCCTACCTAAAATAATAAGAAACCAGAAACTCTGTAACCGATAAGGAGTCATTCCCATTTCCCCCTTTTCCCCAGCCCCGTGTAACTTGCCATCAACATTGTCTCTACTTATTTGCCTATTCCAGATATTGTATGTAAGTGGGACCATACCATATTTGACCTTTGGTTAATTTCAATTAGCCAAATGGTTTCAAGGTTCATCAATGTTGTAGCAGGTATCAGAACTTGATGCCTTTAAAAAAAAATGTTGAGGTGTCCATTGTATGTATATATCACATTTTATTTATCCATTCCTTTGCTGCTGGACACTTGTGTTGTTTCCATCTTTTGGCTATTGTGAATAATGCTGCAGTGAGCATTGGTGTGCAAGTAACTGAGTCTCTTCAATTCTTTTTTTTAAAAGAAGATTTTATTGAGAGAGAGCACATGCATGAGCAGGAAGGGGAGCAGAGAGAAAATCTTCAAGCAGACTCCCCACTAAGCACAGAGCCCCACACAGGGCTCCATCGCAGGACCCTGAGATCATGATGGAAGCTGAAGTTGGAGGCTTAATTGAGCCACCCAGGTGCCCCTCTTTTCAATTATTTTGAGTATATACCCAGGACTAGAATTGGTGGGTCAAATGGTAATTTTATGTTTGGCTTTGAGGAACAACCAAACTATCCTCCAGAGCAGCTGCATCAGTTTACATTCCCACCAGCAAAGCACAAGTATTCCAATTATTCTGTATTCTTGCCAGTACTTGTTTTTTCCATTTGTTTTTTTTTTTTCTTTAAATAGCCATCTTGATAGATTTGAAGGTTGTATCTGCACTGTGGTTTAATTTGCATTTCCCTGATGATCAGTGATGTTGAATGTCTTTTCATGTGCTTATTGGCCATTTGTATATATATTTTTTAAAGATTTTATTTATTTAAGAGAGAGAAAAACACAAGCGGGGTGGAAGGGAGAGAAGGGCAGAGGGAAAAGCAGACTCCCCGCTGAGCCGCCCCCACAGATGCTGGGGCCTTGATCCCAGACTCATGACTCAGAGCCCAAGGCAGACAGACACCCAACTGGCTGAGCCACGCAGGTGTCCCCCATTTTGAGTTTTTAAATATGGTGTAGGGTGAGGGTCTAAATGCATTCTTTTACCTGTGTAAATCCAATCATCCCAGCACCAAATGGTGAAGAGACCATTCTTTTCCCCATGTAATAGACACAGCACCATGGTTAAAAATCAATTAGCTACCGATGCACAGGTTTATTTCTGGATTCTCCATTCTTTTGCATTGGTCTACTTGGTTGTCCTTATGCAGATACCAGGGTGTTTTGATTACTGTAGTTTTGTACCAAGTTTTAAAATCGGGAAGTTGAGTCTTCCAACTTTGTTTATCAAGATTGCTGTTCAGCCTTCTTGAAATGCAATACGAATTTTAAGATCTTCTTTTCTATTTCTTTAAAAAAAAAAAAGCTGTTTGAATTTTAGCAGGAATTGCGATAAATCCGTAGATGATTTTGGGTTGTGTTGACATGAGTTTCAAGATCAGCTTTTCCATTTCTGTGAAAAAAGCTGTTGGAAATTTGACAGGGTCTCCGTTGAATCTGGATCACCTTGGGTAATATTAACAAGATTGCTTCTCCCAGAACACAAGACGTCTTCCCATTTATTTATATAATCTTTAATTTCTTTCAGCAGTGTTGTGTAATTTTTAGTGTATAAATCTTTCGCTTCCTTGGTTTAATTTATTCATAGGTATATTATTCTTTTAGATGCTATTGTAAATGGAATTGCTTTCTTAATTTCCTTTCTTTAAAATTTTTTTTTAAGATTTATTTTTTTAAAGATTTATTTGAGAGTGAGCAAGTTGGGAGGAGGGGCAAAGGGAGAGAATCTGCAAGCATTAAATTAAAAGATTTCACTTTTTTTTTTAAGATTTTATTTATTTATTCATGAGACACACACAGAGAGAGAGGCAGAGGGAGAAGCAGGCTCCATGCAGGGAGCCCGATGCGGGACTCAATCCTGGGTCCCCAGGATCACTCACTCCCTGGACTGAAGGCGATGCTAAACTGCTGAGCCACCTGGGCTGCCCAAGATTTCACTTTTAAGTAATTTCTAGAACTTGGCGCTCGAACTCAACCCTAAGGTCACGAGTCACATGTTCTACCAATTGAGCCAGCTAGGCCCCCTGCTTACTTTCCTTTTTAGATTGTTCATGGCTGGGGTATAGAGACACAACTGATTTCTGTGTGCTGTTCTTGTACTCAGCAATTTTTCTAAATGTGTTTACTAGCTTTAGTAGCTGTCATGTGAATTCTTTCTATATTTTTGCAAAGGCTTGAAAAGGATTGGTGTTAATTCTTTAAATACTTGATAGAATTCACCAGTGAAGCCATCTGGTCCTGGACTTTTCTTTTTTGGGACATTTTTGCTAACAGACCTAAACAAGCAAAGACATTGATTTAGTAAATATTTTCTATTTCTTCTGGAAACAAGTAATTTGTATGTTTCTACAAATTTGCTCATTTGATTTATGTTATTTTTTAAAATTATTTTATTTATTTATTCATTAGAGAGAGAGAGGCAGAGACATAGGCAGAGGGAGAAGCAAGCTCCATGCAGGGAGCCCGATGTGGGACCCGATCCCAGGACTCCAGGAATCACGCCCTGAGCCAAAGGCAGACACTTAACTGCTGAGCCACCCGGGCGCCCCCTGATTTACGTTATCTAATTTGTTGACATGTAGTCATTCATAGTACTGTATTTCTAGAACATCAGTAATGTCTCCTCTTTCGTTTTTATTTTAGGTGGGTTTTTGTTTTTTGGGGGGGTTCTTTGGAGGGTTCCTTTTACTATATACTGCCTTCCATCTTTATAAAATATTATTTTCACTATGCAATACTAAGTTTTTTTAATTGAAATCTAACAGTGTTATATTAGTATCAGGTGTACAATTCTCTACGTTACTCAGTGCTCATCACTGTAAGTGTATACTTTTTTTTTTAAGATTTTATTTATTCACAAGAAAGAGAGAGAGAGAGAGAGAGGCAGAGATATAGGCAGAGGGAGAAGCAGGCTCCATTCAGGGAGCCTGATGTGGGACTCGATCCCGGGTCTCTAGGATCACGCCCTGGGCTGAAGGCGGCGCTAAACCCCTGAGCCACCCAGGGATCCCTGTAAGTATACTCTTAATCTGCTTTATTTCCCTCAATTTCTCAACCACCTCCCCTCTGGCAACCAGCAGTTTCTTACCTGTATTTTATAGTCTGGTTTTTTTTTTTTTTTTGTCTCCTTTTTTTTTTTTGTTTCTTTAATTCTACATAAGAGTGAAATCATAAGGTACTTGCCTTTCTCTGACATCTCTCAGCGTTGTACATCTAGGTCCATCCATGTTGTAGCAGATGTCAAGCTCTCTTTCTTATGGCTAAGTGATGTTCTAGAGTGTGTGTGTGTAGGTATGTATTGTGTATGTGTGTGTGTATACACATACCACATCTTTATCCATTCATCTGTCAATGGACATTTGGGTACTTCCATACCTTGACTACAGTAAATAACAATGAACTAAACATAGGTATGCATGTATCTTTTCAAATTAGTGGTTTCATTTTCTTCAACAAATACTAATAGTGGAATAACTGGATCATTTGCTAATACTACTTTTAATTTTTTTGAGGAATATCCATACTGTTTTCTATAGTCCATGGACACATAAACATTCCCACCAACAGTGAATGAAGGGTTTGGTTTTTTTTTATTCAACAACACGTGTTATTTTTTGTATTGTGGATTTTAGCCATTCTGACAGGTGTGAGGTGATACCTCATTGTGATTTTGATTTGCATTTCCCTGATGATGAGTGATGTTGACCATCTTTTCATGTGTCTGTTGGCCATCTGTATATCTTCCTTGGAAAAATATCTGTTCACTTTCTCTGACCATTTTTTACCTGATTATTTGCTTTTTTTGTTGTTGTTGAGTTGTATGAGTTCTTTATATATTTTGTATATTAACCCCTTATCAGATAAATCATAGGCAAATGTCTTCTCTCCCTTCAGTAAGTTGCCTTTTCATTTTGTTGATGGTTTCCACCACTGTGCAAAAGATTTTTATTTTGGTGTAGACCCAATAGATTTTGTTTTTGTTTCCCTTTCCTGAGGAGATATATCTAGAAAAATGTTTCTTCAGTGTCAAAGAAATTACTGCCTAGGGTTTCTTCTCAGAGCTTTATGGTTTCAAGTGTCACGTTTAGGTCTTAAACTCAGAATGGACTAATTATTGTGTATGTGTAAGAAAGTGGTCCGTTTCCATTGTTTTGTGTGTAGCTGTCTGCTTTTCCCAACATCATTTATTAAAAAGTCTCCTTTCCCCATTGTATATTCTTGCCTCCCTTGCTGATGAATAATTGATCATATAAGCATGGATTTATTTCTGGCCTTTCTATTCTATTCCATTGATCTATATGTCCTTTTGTGCCAGTACGACATACTGTTCTGATGACTGCAGCTTTGTAGTATATTATGAAATCAGGGATTGTAAGGCTTCCAGCTTTGTTCTTTCTCAAGATTGCTTTGACTACTCAGGATCCTGTGTGGTCCCAGACAAATTTTAGGATTATTTCTTCTAGTTCTTTGAAAAATGTTGGTATTTTGATAGGGATTGCATCGAATGTGTAGTATGGACATTTTTTAAAAAGAGTTTATTTATTTATTTAAGAGAGAGTGAGCACAAGCAGGAGGGAAGGGCAGAGGGAGAGAGAGAAGCAGGCTCCCCACTGAGCAGGGAGCCTGACTTGGGGCTCGAACCCAGGGCCCTGGGACCATGACCTGAGCCAAAGGCAGACACTTAACCGAGCCACTCAGGCACCCCTAGTATGGACATTTTAATGATATTAATTCTTCTTTTTTTTTTAATTAATTTATTTGTGATAGTCACAGAGAGAGAGAGAGAGAGAGAGAGGCAGAGACACAGGCAGAGGGAGAAGCAGGCTCCATGCAAGGAGCCCAACATGGGACTTGATCTTGGGACTCCGGGATCACACCCTGGGCCGAAGGCAGGCGCTAAACCACTGAGCCACCCAGGGATCCCCTGCTCTTCTTTTTCTAGTTCCTCAAAGTGTAAGTTTAGGTTATTGATTGGAGATCCTTTGTGGGGTTTTTTTTAACACAGGAATTTATAGCTATAACTTTGCCCCTAAGCACCGCCCTCACTATGTCCCAAAAGCCTTGGTAGTTGTATTTTCTTTTTTGACTCATTCTAAATATTTTCTATTTTCCTTTGCAATTTCTTCTTTAATGGACTGGTTGTTTACGAATGTGTCGTTTCATTTCCACATACTTGTAAAATTTCCAGTTTTCCATTTTTTATGAAGTGATTTGTAACTTTATTCCCTTATGGTAGGAGAAGATACTTTGTACAATTTCAGCCCTTTAAAACTTACTCACAGGCAGCCCCGGTGGCTCAGTGGTTTAGTGCTGCCTTCAGCCCAAGGCGTGATCCTGGAGACCTGGGATCGAGTCCCACGTCGGGCTCCCTGCATGGAGCCTGCTTCTCTCTCTGTCTGTGTCTCTGCCTCCCTCTCTGTGCCTCTCATGAATAAATAAATAAAATCTTTAAAAATAAAAAATAAAACTTACTGAGTCTTCTTGTTTGGCCTAACATGATCTCTCCTGGAGAAGAAGGCTCCATGTGTACTTGTGAAGACTGATTTCTGGCGTTGTTGGATGGAGTCTTCTTTGTGTCTGCTAAGTATAGATGGTTTATAGTGTTGTTCCAGTTCTGGTTCTTTATTGATTTTCTGTCTAGATGTTTTATCCATAACTTAACGTGTCCTATTGAAGTCTTTAACTGTTTGCAGAACTATTTCTCCCTACAGTTCTGAAAGTTTGCTTCCTTTGTTTTGTAATATTAATTTAAAAAAATAGCTAACAGTTTTTGGGTATTTAGAGTATACTAAGAACCATTCTCTGCGCCTCAAATATAATAAATCATTTAATCTTCACAACAACCCAATGAGGTAGAGTGCTATTGTTGTTCACATTTCACAAATTAGGTGATTGAGTTTGAATGAAATAAAGCCGTTTGTAGACGATCACACAGCAAATAGATAGTCCACCTCCACAGACAGAACCCTTAACCATTAATACTCCAGGCACTTCTTCCTACTAAAACACAGAACACGGTCATAACAATTTGTGTGGCACTATACATACATGTGCACACACACACACACAGTGTGTGTGCTTATAATTAGAAGAATATTATTATTTTAGAGAATGAACACAAAAGGAGGAGTTAATGTAGTGCTTCAATCATTGTGGGTCTTCAGAAGTTAAACTTGTATTCTTTGTACTTAAACATTAATCCTAAGACTAATTCCTATTTTCTCTTGGAAACTAGCATATTGATGGGATAGGAAGACAGATTTGTTCATTTATTAAATGCTTACTCCTTAAAAAAAAATGTTTTTACGGCTTCGTGCAAATTCTCCTTCTAAAATGGAAATGTTCCTTGATACAACATCAAAGACTCTAACTTTCTGGTCCCCACATAACTTCTTTATCATGTTTTTAAAAAATGAATAAAATCGACAAAACTTGGTAAGTAAGAAAGGTACAATTTTCTTGATTCTCTGTGTAGATTGTGTCTCACACATTTGAAGTCCAGATATTTCCCATCCCACATCACCTCTTTATTCTTCCTTAGACTTCTTGATGGTTGTAGATTATGAAATTATTACATGCCTATTATAAATTACAGTTCCAATATGGACTTCATCATATTTAAGTCATGTTCTCTCTAAACCCATTTTCGTGAGAGTTTTTGTCATGAATACATGTATTTCATCAAATGCTTTTTCTGCATCTATTGAAATGATTATATGGTATCTAGCCTTCCTCTTGTTAAGGTGATCTATCACATTCATTGGTTGATGAATTTTGAACCACTTTCATATCCCTGGAATCAACCCCACCTGATCTCGGTGATGATTTTGTAATGTACTGTTGAATTAAGTTTGCTAATACCTCATTGAGGATTTTTCCATCTAACTGGTCTGCAGTTTTCCTTTTTGTCACATTTCTGGTTTTAGTATCAGAGTAATGGTGGCCTCGTAGAATGAATTTGGAAGTTTCCCTTCCTCTTTTATTTTTTGGAATAGTTTGAGAAGAATAGGTTTTTGTTGTTGTTGTTTACGTGTTTTCTAGACTTCACCTGTGAAGCCATCTGGTCCTCAACTTTTGTTTGTTGGGGGAGTTGTTGGATTACTGATTCAATTTCATTACTAGTAATTGGTCTGTTCAGTTTTTCTATTTCTCCCTGATTCACTTTTGGGTTTTGTTTTGTTTGTAAAGATTTTGTTTGTGAGTATGAGAGAGAGCATGAACAGGGGGCAGACGGAGAAGCAGGGGGTCCAATATGGGGCTCAATACCAGGACCCCGAAATCATGATCTGAGCTGAAGGCAGATGCTTCACCGACTGAGCCACCCAGGTGCCCTTCACCTGCTAATAATTTAAAGTGTTATCCAAATTTGAAATCTACACATAGTATTTTTTAAAGATTTTATTTATTTATTCATGAGAGACACACACAGAGAGAGAGAGAGAGGCAGAGACACAGGAGGAGGGAGAAGCAGGCTTCATGCAGGGAACCCCATGTGGGACTCAATCCCAGGTCTCCAGGGTCACGCTCTGGGCTGAAGGCAGGCGCTAAACTGCCGCTGAGTCACTCAGGGATTCCCCCTACACCCAGTATTTTGAAGTAAAATATGTAAGATTACAATTAAAAATCCAGAAGTCGTCATTTATTTTGGCAGTTTCCCTTTCACTGTACATAATTCTGTCATTTTTTTCTGCTGGTATAAAGGCATATTTTTCTATTTTTATTTTATTTTTTAAAATATTTTTTAAGATTTTGTTTATTCATGAGAGATACAGAGAGAGAGAGAGAGAGAGAGGCAGAGACACAGGCAGAGGGAGAAGCAGGCTCCATGAAGGGAGCCCAACGTGGGACTCGATCCTGGGACTCCAGGATCACACCCTGAGCTGATGGCAGGTGCTCAACCACAGAGGCACCCAGGCATCCCAAAAGCAAATTTTTCTTAAAAATGCCAAGTTATGTAGCATTATTTACAATAGCCAATGTATGGAAGCAAATCAAGTGTCCATTGACAGATGAATGGATAAAGACATGGCGTATACATAATGGAGTATTAGACATAAAAATATGAAGTCTTGCCATTTGCACCTAATTCACTTTTGAAAGGTTGTATAATCTGGGAATTTATGCATTTCTTCTAGGTTGTCTATTTTGTTGGCACATATTTTTCATTGCATTCTCTTACAATCCTTTGTATTTCTTGATGTCCATTGTTATTTTTTTCACCTTTATTTCTTTTTCCAGGCCTCTCTCTCTTTTTTTTTTCTTGATGAGCCTGGCTAAAGGTTTATCAATTGTTGATCCATTCAGAGTTGCAGCTCTTGGCTTCATTGGTCTTTTCTATTGTTTTAGTCTGTGTTGCATTTACTTCCACTCAGTCATTTTTATTTCCTTCCTTAGAATAGTTCTGGGCTTTATAAGTTCTTTTTCTAGGTCCTTTAGGTGTAAGGTTAGGTTATTGGAGATTTTTCTTGTTACTTAAGGTAGACCTGTTTTGCTCTAAAGTTCCATCTTAGAACAGCTTTTGCTACATCCCACAGATTTTGGACAGTTGTGGGTTGTTTGTTTGTTTTTAAGATTTTATTTATTCATAAGAGACACAGAGAGAGAGAGAGAGGCAGAGACACAGGCAGAGGGAGAAGCAGGCTCCATGCAGGGAACCCGACGTGGGACTCGATCCCAGGTCTCCAGGATCACGCCCTGGGCCAAAGGCAGACACTCAACCGCTGAGCCACCCAGGAGTCTCTGGATAGTTGTGTTTTTATTATCATTTGTCTTCATGTATTTTTTAAATTTCCTTTTTGATTTACGTTTGGCCCATTTGTTGTTTAGTGCCTGTTGTTCAGCCTGCATGTATTTATGTTTTCCCCAGATTTGGTTTCTAGTTTCATGCTGTAGAAATTGATTTTTTTCCCCCCATAGTTGATTTCTAGTTTAAGACTGTTGTGGTTGCTGGGTCGCCTGGGTGGCTCAGCAGTTGAGTGTCTGCCTTGGGCTCAGGTCCTGATTCCAGGATCTGGGATCCAGTCCCGCATCTTACTCCTTGTGGGGAGCCTGCTCCTTCCTCTGCCTCTGTCTCTGGGGAGCCTACTCCTTCCTCTGCCTCTGTCTCTGCCTCTCTCTGTCTCTGTCTCTCATGAATAAATAAATAAAATCTTAAAAAAAAAAAAAAGACTGTTGTGGTTGCAAACGATGCCTGATATAATTGCAGGCTTCTTAAATTTATTGAGCCTTGTTTTGTGTCCTAACATACGATCTGTCCTGGAGAATGTTCTTTGTGCATTTGAATGTGTTTTCTGCTGTTTTCGATGGAATATACATCTGTTAAATTCATCTGGTCTAATGTGTCATTCAATGCCACTGTTTCCTTGATGTTCTGTTGGGATGATCTACTCATTGACGTAAGTGGGGTATTAGTCTCCTGCTGTTCTTCTACTACTTTCACTCTCTCCTTTTATGTCTGTTAAAAGTTACTTTATGTATTTAGATGCTCTTTGGGTATATGGATTAATATTTCTGTCATTACATAATGGCCGCCTTTTTCTTTTACTAGCCTTTTATTTTTTTCAAAAGATTATTTATTTGAGGGACACCTGGGGGGCTCAGTAGTTTAAGCTTCTGCCTTCAGCCCAGGGCGTGATCTTGGAATCCAGGGATCGAGTCCTGCATCAGGCTCCCTGCATGGAGTCTCCTTCTCCCTCTGCCTGTGTCTCTGCCTCTCTCTGTGTCTCTCATGAATTGATGAATAGTATCTTAAAAAAAAAAAAAAAAAGATTATTTGAGAATGTGTGAGTAGGGGGAGGGGCAGAAGGAGAGAAAGGATTCTGAAGCAGACTCCCTGCTGAGCATAGAGCCCATCGTGGGGCTCAGTATCAAGACCCTGAGATCATGACCTGAACTGAAATCAAGAGTCTGCTGCTTAACTGACTGAACCACCTTGACTTGTTTTGTTTTAAAGCCTTTTTTTCCCCCAAGTAAGCATTGTTACCCCTACTTTTTTTTTTCATTTCCATTTCTGTGGTATATGTTTTTCCAACCTTGTACTACCAGTCTGTGTGTCTTTAGGTATGTAGTGAGTCTCTTGTAGCCAGCATATACATGGGTTTTGTTGTTTATTACCTATTCAGTTTTTTGATTGGAGTATTTAGTCCCTTTACATTTAAAGTAATTATTGCGGGGCTTGGGTGGTTCAGTCAAGTTAAGCCTCTGAATCTTGATTTCGACTCAGATCATGATCTCAGGGTTGTGACATTGAGCCCTGCATCAGGAGTGGAGTCTGCTTAAGAGTGTTTCTCTACAGGGCACCTGGCTGGCTCAGTGGTTGGGCATCCGCCTTCAGGTCATGTCCTGATCCTGGAGTCCTGAGATTGGTTCCTGGGATCAAGTTCCACGTCGGCCTCCCTGCATGGAACCTGCTTCTCCCTCTGCCTGTGTCTCTGCCTCTCTCTCTGTGTCTCTCATGAATAAATAAAATCTTTAAAAAACAAAACAAAAAAAGTCTGTCTCTCCCTCTGTGCCTCTCCTCCCTCTGGCTTGCTTGCTTTCTCTGTGTGTCTCAATAAATAGTAGACTTGTTAAAATATATTTTTATTTTAAAAAATATTTATTTATTCATGGGAGACACAGAGAGGCAGAGGGAGAAGCAGCCTCCATGTTGGAAGCCTGATGTGGGACTTGATCCCAGGACTCTGGGATCACGTCCTGAGCCAAAAGTAGGTGCTCAACTGCTGACCCACCCAGGTGTCCCTAAAAAGTAATCATTTTTTTAAAGATTTTATTTATTCATGAGAGACACAGAGGCAGAGACATAGGCAGAGGGAGAAACAGGCTCCCTGCAGGGAGCCCAGGGCGGGACCCCATTGCAGGTCCCTGGGATCACACCTTGAGCCAAAGGCATTACATTTTTTTTTAATTACCCAAAAAAGTAATTATTGATAGGTTTCATTTGCTGCTGTTTCATACATTTTTTCTGGTGCATGTGAATGAGTTCTATACCCAGTGTGGGGCTTTGAACTCATGGCCCCCTAGATCCAGAGTCATATACTCTACAAACTGAGCCCGCCAGGTGCATCTTTCTGGTTGTTTTTGTAGTTCTTTTCTGTTTCTTTTTTCCTCTCTTGGTCTCTTCCCTTGTAGTTTGATGGCTTTTATTAGTCTTACATTTTGATTCCTTTCTCTTTTTTTTTTTTCCTTTTTTTTTTTTTTTTCCTTTCTCTTTTTTTGTATGTATTAAAGGTTTTTGATTGTGGTTGCCATTAGGTTCACATATAACATCTTAAATGTATAGCAACCTGTACTAAGTTGATGGTTGCTTACGTTTGAACATGTTCTAAAAACACTACATTTTGGGAGCACCGGTCTTCTGCTCAGATCATGATCCTGGAGATGCCCCGGGGGGCTCAGAGGTTTAGCCCCTGCCTTCGGCCCAGGGCGTGACCCTGGAGTCCTGGGATCAAGTCCCACATCGGGCTCCCTGCATGGAGCCTGCTTCTCCCTCTGCCTGTGTCTCTGCCTCTCTCTCTCTCTCTCTGTGTCTCTCATAAATAAATAAATAAATAAATAAATAAATAAATAAATAAATAAAATCTTAAAAAAAAAAATCATGATCCTGGGTTTCTGGGATGGAGCCCTGCATCAGTCTCCCTGCTCAGCGGGGAGCCTGCTTCTCCCTCTCCATCTCTCTCTGCCCCTGTTGGTGCTCTCTCTCTTGCTCACTCTCCAATAAATAAATCTTAACAAACAATAAATAAAAACACTACGTTTTTTACTCTCCTCTCCACATTTTATGTAGATGATGTCATATTTTATATCTTTTTCTTTTGTGTATTCCTTGACTACATTTTCTAGATACAACTGATTTTGCTACCTTTGTGTTTTATCCTCCATATTAGCTTTATACGTGATTAGTCTACTACGTTTACTGTATATTTGCTTTTACCTGTGAATTTTTTTTTCCCTTTTGCTATTTTCTTTTTTACAGACTTTACACTTAAAGAATTTCCTTTCCTATTTCTTGTAAGGCTGGCTTAGTGGTGATAAACTACTTCAACTTTTGTTTGGGGAAACTTTTTTTTTAAGATTTTTATTTATGTGAGAGAGAGAGAGAGAGAGAGAGAGAGAGAGAGAGAGAGAGGAGTGGGAGCAGGAGCCGGGGGGGGGGGGCAGGAGAAGTAGATTCCCCCACCCCCACCCCCCAGCAGGGAGCCCAATGCAAGGCTTCATCCCAGGCCCCTGGGATTGTGATCTGAGCCACTCAGGTGCCCTTTATCTCTCCTTCAATTGGGAATGACCACCTTGCTGGGAAGAGTATTCTTGGTTATAGGGATTTTCCTTGCAGCACTCTGAGTATATCCGGTGACTCCCTTCTGGCCTGCAAAGTTTGTGCTGAAAAATCAGCTTATACAGCCTTATGGGATTTCCCTTAGATGTAACTGAGTTTTCCTTTTCTCTTGCTATTTGTAAAGTTCTCTCTTTATCATTTCTTTTTGCCGGTTTAAGTATTATGTGTCTTGGCATGAACCACCTTGGATTGATGTTGTTGAGGGCTCTCCCTGCCTCTTGGATCTGGTTGTGCTTTTTTCCTTCCTCAGTGGTTAGGAAAGTTTTCAGCTATTTTTTTTTCCCAAATAAGTTTTCTGCCCTCTTCTCTTTTCTTTCTTTGACTTCTGTATTGCAAATGTTATATACTTGATGATGTTGCTGAGTTCATTCAGCCTGTTCCCATTTTTTAAATTTTTTTCCCATGTACTCTTTAGCTTGGTGGTTTTCCATTATGCTGTCTTCGAGATTGTTGATCTGTTTTTCTGCATCCTCTAATTTGCTATTAATTCCTTTCAGTGTATTTATTTCATTTATTGAATTCTTCATCTCTGAAGGTTTTTTTAAAAAAAGATTTTATTTATTTATTTGACAGAGCGCAAGCAGGAAGAGTAGCAGAGAAAGAGGGAGAAGCAGACTCCCCACTGAGCAGGTAGCCCGATGTGGGGTTCGATCTCAGGACCTTGATTATCTTTATGACTATTAATCTGAATTTTTTTGAGCATATTTTTTATCTCCATTTCATATGGTTCTTCTCTGATTTTGTCTTCCACAGATAACCACCTATTTATGGTTTTCTCCTGTATGTTTCCTTAATTGTGTTTGATAGGAAAACAAGACACAGCAAATGCTTGTTCACAGGTATGACACATGTTAGACTTTGCTCCAGTGTTCCTATGACCAGGATGGGTCAGTATGCTGACTTTCTGCTCCATGTCCCTGCATGAATTTAGAGATTACCAGAAGTTGTAAATGCTAAATCACCTACATCGCATTGATAGTGTTTTTCTCCCCAGAATACTTGTGATTATGGGTGATTATGCAATTTTGAATGAAGACTTGATCACATAATTCACTTTTGTATGGCTTCTCACCTGTATGACTCATTACATAACTTCTCAGCTGGTTACAAGGGTGAATATCTTTCCACTTATGTGGCCGCCATAGAGTCTGACAAACCTTCTCAAGCTCTTGGTTTGATAAACACTGTTCCATATATATTACACATCAGCCTGGCCTTGGAATACGGGTATCTCTGGCCTTTCTAAAGTTTGGGATAGAACACTTCACTTTTATGAAAGACCTACATTCATACGTGTTTTTGCTAACCGAAAGAAATCAGAAGAGGACTTTCACTTTTACCAAAAAGGCAGGGAGTGAAAGGTGTTGAGCAGCATGCAACCCAAGTGGGGAGAGTGGCCCCACCAAGCTCCCTCCCTGGGACCTACACTGAGCATCTCAGCATTAAGCTGCCATTGCTTTAAACTCACTTTGTGAGCATCCGTGCTTGATCCTGATTTGTGTGTGTGTGTGCATTTATTAGCAAGATGTGTCCTAAGGTAACAGGAAAACCATTAAAGAGGGTTTTTTTGCGGGGAGGGGAATCTATGAGTGTTCAAATGTTTTATATAAATTAATGGTAACTGCTTCTTTATGCCATTTCTGCTTACAGAACTTTTTATGGGAATGCTTTACTTCTGGATAGCTGGGAAACCTGTGTCTCTGGTCCAGCTTTTCCCTGGAGCTCACCATGTCATCAGGATTCTGACACTGGCCATATTCCATACAGCAGGTTCTTTCAGAGTATAGTCGAGCTGCGATTTTCCACATTTCTCTTTCATTGTTTGAGTTGGCACAAAGACATCTTGTACTAGAAATGTATTTCTTTGAGTTCTGACTTCCCATTTCTTTGTGCAACTTGTTCTTTTACAGGTGTAGACAATTTATTTGCATGTAGAGATTTTTCAACAGATGCATTCTCTAAAACACAGATACTGTACTGTTTTATTCTGCCGTTTTCTGGGAGTTGAAAGCTGCCTTTTTAGTATCAGATAACATCTTTGCTAACGCCCCTTGTTAAGGATTTGCCCGAACTAAATCTGATTTTAGTCTTAATTCCAATTTTGAATCAGAGGTTATTTAGAAGGGTTTTTAGTTTCTGGGGGCTTGATTTTTTTAGATTTAATGTCCCTCAGAAAAATGTGGCCTGTATAATAATGTTTTCTTGATATATATATTTTTGTAAATGTTTGGTAAACATTTCAAAGAACATTTAGTTCACGTGAGATATCTAATGTTATTACGTGGAGACTCCGCTAAGCTGATTCTAATACTATTTATTTTGTCTGTTTTGCATTTCACAGAGTTCTGTTCAAGTTTGACAGAAATGCAGAATTCTGATGTCACTCTTATCTTTGTGCGTAGTATTTTTTTGAACATCTCCCCATGTCTCTCTTTGTTGCTTCTCCCCTATTTATGTTCATTCCTTCTTGTATTCCTAATTTTTGCTCCTCCTAGATCTAGATTTCACATTTGTTGTATCAGAAACTCAGGTTTCTTGAGTATCACTACTTGTATTTGTAGTTGAGGATTTTGTAAAACTTAGTTTTCATTTGAAGGAAACCATTTCTGATCTAATGCTGAGAGATACCAAGTTGCTGTAAATTTTGGGATTAAGATTAAAATTTTTTTTTAATTTTTATTTATTTATGATAGTCACACAGGGAGAGAGAGAGAGAGGAAGAGACACAGGCAGAGGGAGAAGCAGGCTCCATGCACCGGGAGCCCGACGTGGGATTCGATCCCGGGTCTCCAGGATCGCGCCCTGGGCCAAAGGCAGGCGCCAAACCACTGCGCCACCCAGGGATCCCCGGGATTAAGATTAGAAATTAAAATTTTCTGCTCTGATTCTGTAGGATAAGGTCCTTCTTTTTAGAGTGTGAAACCTTTTCATATATTTACTGATATTTAAGGACTTTTACAAAAAAGATTATGTGGGTGACAATGCTCAAATATTTTTATCCTTAAGGAAAAGGAAAGCTGAATGAAGCCTTCTACTTTTTTTCTGTGCATGTTTCTTAGTGAGAAAATGCCTGATGACAGAACATAGGAAAGTCAGGGCTGTTTCACGTTCTGCTAAGCAAGCACCAGTGGGTTCTGCTTTATATATTTCCTGGGGAGTTGAAGATTGTTCCCTGGAATCTTCAGCTAGGCCAAGCAAAGTTTTTCCTCTGCTTGTTGTGGTAGCTTGAAGTTACTCGGGGCATCATGCCCCTTTATCTCAGTGGACAAACCACTCCCTACAGGGCTTTGCTTATTTAATGAAACCATAGTGCACAGTGAGACAAAGACAAAAGTCCCAGTCGCAGTGCTTCCTATCTAGCACATTTACCCTTGCATTTGTCTTCTGCTCAGAGTTGGGGAGTCCCATAGGCATGCTTGCAGGTTTTCCTTGATGGCCTTCATGGGTGACTAGAACTGTGGGCTGACTGATCCTGGTTGCTACTGCCTTCAGTATGTCCCCATCTGCACCTTGTCATTTCTGACCCCCAGAACAGTTTCCCGTTCTCCAACCATTAAAGATGTTTTCGTTATTTTAGAACTTGGAAAAAGAAAGTCAAATCATAATCTTAAAATAGGAGTTCCCCTGCCACGTGTGACCATTTGATTCCTTGCTGAAGTATACAGGGAATGCAAGCAATTTCAGGATGCTTTAAAACCCAATTGTCTCTTTCCCTGGCTCCCTAACCCCAAATGCCATTCAAATAAAGATTTTTTTTTTTTAATTAAACCTACCCAACCAAGGCAGACTAGTGATTTAAGAGAAATCAAAATTGGAGGATGGGATTTTATTTATTTATTTTTTATTTTTGGAGGATGGGATTTTAAAAAGGCTACAAATGTTAGTGCTTCCTGACTAATACAACAGTACTCCCTGAAAAGCACCTGGGTCCCCAAGAGAGCAAATGCACAAATAAGTCAAAAACCAAGCGAAGTAACATACAATGATCACTTTGCTCCCAATCACAACACAAAACTTGAAACCAGGCTGTGTAAAAAGCACCTGATTTTTTTTGGCACCCTGTATTTCTTAACCACCAGAAAGTCAAGAAAGGGTGGTCAGAAGCATCCCCATCACATTTCACGAGACAAGAAAAGTGAGGCGGTTAGCCTGATAGGAGAATCTGGAACTCGTGAACCATAATATCACCCACATACTATATATCCCATTAAAACCTTTGAAACCACCATCACAAAACACGGCCTGGGCAGTGTCCTAAGCAAAGGCCAGCAGACCAAAGTTAAGTAGGGAGTCTTTGAAGAACGCAGGTAGGAGACAAACACCAGATGCCCTGCACCCAGCAGTGCTCCAGACTTCTCTGTGGAAAACTGAGCTACTCAATACCTAGGGAGAAATTATGATCAAGATTGCAGGATTATAGGCAGATATGTAGTTCCCACAGATGCCTCTCTTGATTACAAAAATGAGCACCATAATCAGTATTGTGTTAACAGATTTGAAGTCATTTTTTTCTTTTTCTTTCTTTCTTTTTCCTTCTTTATGAATGATAGAGAGAAGCAGAGACACAGGAGGAGGGAGAAGCAGGCTCCATGCAGGGAGCCCGATGTGGGACTCGATCCAGGGACTCCAGGATCATGCCCTGGGCCAAAGGCAGGCGATAAACCGCTGAGCCACCCAGGGATCCCTGAAGTCCTTTTCTATTTAAAAATACATTAATGAGGGGATCCCTGGGTGGTGCAGCGGTTTGGCGCCTGCCTTTGGCCCAGGGCGCGATCCTGGAGACTCGGGATCGAATCCCACGTCAGGCTCCCAGTGCATGGAGCCTGCTTCTCCCTCTGCCTGTGTATCTGCCTCTCTCTCTCTCTCACTGTGTGCCTATCATAAATAAATAAAATAAAATTTAAAAAAAAAATTAAAAAAAAATACATTAATGAAAAGGGACAACTTAGGATGTGAGAAGAAGAGAAACAGGGGAATAAGAAAAATAGTCCACCTGTTTTTAAAGTTGTCTTGGATTTTCTTGCAGTGCGTTACTTACTGTAAGATGTGGTGGGGAGGTAGCCAGATATTAATAAGGGAAAGGTTTATGGTTTCAGATATGGAGAGAAAGTACATGTAGATTGAAGATGTAAGAACAATTTTCAAGTATTCTACTCAGACTCGAATTGAGACATGCTTGTTAAAAAAAAAAGTTACATGGAAAATGTAACCCTGGATATTTGCTAATATTTCACAAGCTGTGATAGGAATATATGGTGCTTATGGTAAAAAGTTTATTGCTATGATGCCTAGGATCTGTCTTGTTTCAAAATAACCGGGTGGGGGGAACGAGAATGTACATGAAATACAATTGCTTCTGTAAGGATAATTTTGGAAGTTTGGTAATGAGCAAAGGATCATTCTACAATTCTTCTGTATTTAGGTAGGTTTATAAATTTTCACGTATTAAAGTAGAAATTCTTTTGACTTCAAATATGCTCACTTGCTGAAAAGTCAATCTGTTCTGATTGCTGTGCAAATTTGGAACACTGACTACAGACTCTAGCAAGATGAGGGTCAAGTCCTCTGATAATCTGCCTTGGAAGGATAGGTGACCCTCGAACAACATGGGGTTAGGGCACTGATGCCCTGCATAGGTGTAAATCCACGTGTAACTTTTGGGTTCCCAAAACTTAAGTCTAACGTTGACTAGAAACGCTACAGATAACATAGTCATTTATCGTGTATTTTGTATGTTCTATGTATTACATACTATATTATTACCATAAAGCAGGCTAGAGAAAAGGAAATATGAAGAAAATCCTGAGGACAAAACAGATTTGTAGTACTGTACTGTATTGCAAAAATCCACACATAAGTGGACCTATGCAGTTCAAGCCCATATTGTTCAAGCTATAAACAACAAAAAGATGAAGAAAATCACTCATTATCTAAGTTCTTAACACATTCCACCATTTTCATAAAATTTCCTTATATATACTTCTACCCAATTTGTAGAATTAATGTACCCTTAATACCCCAAATTTCATATTATGACATGTTCTACAAGGGGCACAAAAATACTATGAAAGAAAGACTAGGTTTCTGAGGCAGCGTATTTCAGTCTAGAAATCTATCTGTTGGAACTGGGACTAGTTTGATACTATAAATTATTTCTAACTACACAGAAAAGATGCAGAATGTAGTGTTTGCTTTTAGTTTATTAATTTATTTTGCAGGAATCTTTGACTTTCCGAATATGTACTGTTTGGAAGTACGATGCATGCATAGCCTTTTAAAATGCCTTTGTACAATTTCACCTCAAAATAATGATTCACAGCATACACAGAAATCTAAAAGAAACATGGTATTTACAAGATTTAATAGGTTCTTGCTGTTTTAATGAAGAAACTGATCAATTCTTTTACAGTAGGGAAACATGGACATTGGGTGTCATTATAAATAATAACTCAGAATTGTTCAGTCTCAAAGCAACTTTTCATGGCTTTAGAAACTAAGATTGAATCGTCATCCTATTAATCTCTGAATGCCCAAGCCATGCAAAATCTACTTGTATTAAATACTTGGGGATGCAAATAGTAAAGAAAAAAAATGCAGGTCTAGTGAATGTGAAAATGTGATCAGATTTAACTTTTACAATACGAAAATACTGTTAATTCTTTCAAAAAGATACAGTAGTGGTGCAACAGACAGTGCCCAATTTATTCTGATTTTTTTATAGTAACATTTCAATGGTCATTTTTCTTACTCGACCAATATACAGACACACAACTGTAACATGGATTCATTCAAAGTCTGAACAGTGGTTACAATATTAAAATAAATCAATTTTAACTATGAAGGAACATCTTCACATTCCAGGATATGTCACTGATATTTTCAAAGGACAATTTTTCTATGCCTTATACCTTTGCTTTTTGCTTATACTGTCAAAGACATTACAATTACCTTTTAAAATACTATATAAAATGGAGTTGCCACAAAGTTGGATATGAACCCTAGATAACTGGGACAAAACAATGACAAAATTTACGGAAACGATAATTTCTTTTAATAATTAAAAAGTACTAAAATTGAGACCAGCTCCTTAAAAATTAAACTGCTCATCACACTTTCCATTTCGTTCAGGGAAATAAACAAATTAGCAACACTTTCCCCACCATCCTTTCTCTAAAACTACCTTTCCTACAATGCAGTTCTTTAGTTTCTTTAAAACCCCCTGCCTCTTTGCTCTCCCATACAAGGTCATTGTCAATTCCAAACATTTTACAATGCTTAGAAAGCTGCTGGCTCTATTCCCACTTTAAACTCTTCTGACCCACTCCAAAAGTTAAGGGGTAATGTACTTTTAACAAAACGGCAAATGTGCTTTCTAAACCCCAGTTTACAAAACCATGAAATAGTGTAACATGTATAGTCAGGCCTATGTGTTACCAGATACGTCAAACTAGTCATGTTTTAAGAAAAAAAATCTTTTTACTAAAAACACCAAGTGCACCAACTGACCCAAAGAGCATAAGTACCTCAGCAGACAGGCACCACCCGATTTCTATCCTCCCACTTCTATGCCAACTGTGCCCACACATCAATCTGACCAGGAGATCCTTTTGAAAAGGCACCTTGAAAGTTGACTGTATTCTTATTCAAAGTGGTTATGGGCAAGAAGTCTATATTGGGGACACAGTTAAACATACCAAATTTGTCAGTGTAAAACAATTTTTCTTATTTTAAAAACTGAATACAGCCTATGTTGGCATATGAAACTCGTGTACAACCAGAAATGAACACCTAGGAAACTTCTTTAAAACCCAGCTCTGATGTTTCCTACTCCACCCTCTACACCTATCAAAGAGACTGGTTTCTTCTTTTTCCTGGCAGGTGAAAATAATGATTTACTAGATAGATCACCAATGGACTGGAACCATGCATCTACTGTATGTTAACAGCTTATTAACCTGGATGTATGTTCATGCAATAGTTGTAAAGTCATCTACATGGTTTTAATAAAGCATCCAACTGTTTCCATACATGCTACTTTCATTCTCAACTGACAAGTGCCAAGTTAACTGCTGCCATTTCAGCATATCTAAGAATACTGGTAAACCTTTAGCTAGAACACCAAGCAGTATATATATATTTTCCCCCTAAATTGTTATTTAATACCAAGTGGGGTTGATCATCACGAAAGAGATACGAAACCATACAAAGGCGAAGGCATTGGCGTATTACACAACAGCAGGACTGAGAGACGGCTACTGGAGAGACATACCAGTGTCACAGAAACCTTTAAAGGCGGCTGTTTTCAGGTCAATGCTTTTAAGCCCATCTGTTTTCTCACCATTATTTTCACAGTTATATGAGATGTTTTATCAGTGTCATCACATAGCCACGCATACTTTTGTGAAACAAGTGGATGGGGGGGGGGGTGTGGCGTGGATTTTCCACATTGGAAAAAACATTTTCAAAGCTGTAGGTCGAGTGTGAAATTAGATGCTTTTGATGGAAAATGATGATGAGTTATTATGCCTTTGGTTTCATTATACTATTAAGTGCAGCTTGTTTTTCCAGGTCTGCCAGATATCACTTCTAAAGTAGAATAATACAACGACAGCTTCAAGAGTGTGTGAGTGTGTGTGTGGGTGGGGGGAGGTGGGGGGAGAACACGGCATGTGAGAATGGATATTCCTCAAATTAAAACCTCTGGTAAAATCCGTTAGGATCAGAAACCTTGATTCTACTGCTGTTTATATTCACCCAAGTAATGGGAAGATTCCAAAATCCAATTCTGAGCTAGGACGGAAATTCAACAGTGATAGAGACCTTAAATAAATGTCCTATTAATAATTTTCTAGTGGTACACCTTTAGGAGTCACAGGACTTTCTATCTCTTCATTATTTATACCCTAAAGTTGGGGTTTCATAAACAAGGAGTGCTTTAGTATCACCTGAACAAACTCAGTAATTATCTCTGAATACAGTATGTTAAATTTAAACAGTTCTTAGTTTTAAAGTCCTTTGTATTCACCTTTCTCTTAATCCTATCCCTTGACTAGCCTTCTCTTCTTCCCAAGTAACAACGCAGTGTACTATTTTATGATATATTTATTTTATGATGTCCAACTGTAATTTCCCTTATACTGGTTTATTAACGTGTACAAATCGATCTGTATTAAACAGCTAATGTTGGGTTTTTTTTGTTTTGTTTTGTTTGTTTTTTCAGCTAAGTTAGGATTCTGGCACAAAACACTGTGCTGTAAACATCGTGAACTCATCACAAAACTGGAAGGAGGTGAAAAAAGGGCCCTATGGACTGCAAACATTTCTTACAGAACCACAGCTGAGCTCAAGATTTCCGAATGGATTTTGGAATGGATTTACATTTGGCATACATTCACTGTGCTATTGGCAAAGCGCAGTTTTACGAGAAGGTCATTCATAAAATCGTACTTGGTAAGGACTTGTTATTTTTAAAGCCAATGGCCTAATAAAAGCATGCAGTAACTTAAAAATTATATCTATTAATGTGGCATAATTAGGTCTTAGTTACCAGTGTTGATTTAGCTCGATGAATTACTGTACAAGTAAAATGATTTTATCACCTCTGATTGTACTTTTGAATGAAGGGCATGATATGCCTAATTCCTGACTGCTACAAATCACATTTTAAGCCATTGTGTGTTTGAAATTACCTCTGAAAAAAGCAGCAATTACAAAGACCCTTATTATTTTGCGCCCCCCCCCCAAAAAAAAATTAAGGTCCTATTCTGGGTGCTTTTTCCTGTCCTCCTTCAGTAGGAAACAACGGGAAGAAGCATGGGGAACCTTGGTTTTCCAGAGAGCTATGACCAGGTAAGTCTGCTCTAGGAATTCACAGTTTGTCTGTATAAGCTGTCACATGTCACACCACGATTTAAAGTTCTAGTTTATAAAGTAAGGGCCACTCAGCAGTAACTTTAACAACTGGGATTCCACAGAAGAGCTTTTGACTTCTATGTGTACATTCTTTCAGGAGTGAATCCTTTCCCAGTTTCAAGTATCCCTTTCTATCTCACTCTGCAATGAGTTAAGAAAGGAAAAAACAAAAACACTAAACACAGAGAACTCCCCATTTTTCTTGAATGAGCACAAGCCCTCCAGGGGCACTGCTCCTCCCCAGGTGGAATTGGAAATGAAAAGGCTGGGCAGATGCACAGACTCCCAAGGCTTCCTTTTCTTCTTGTGGGTGCTCCCAGTTTCGCTCTCAAGTCGATGCAGACTCTTCGAAGTTCAAGTGTACCGTGGCATCTCGCACTGCTCGCAACGGTTCAGTGCGGGGTGGTTCAGGAAGGTGCAGCTATCACAATTCCATGGGGCCCCCTCATAGTCTTCATCGCGGGGTTGTGTCCGGGGACTCTGTTTGGAGCCAGTTAGATGCTCTGGGGGAAGTGAGGATCAAGAGAGAAAAAAAAAGATTGAATTCTTCCAACTATAATCCAAACTGGAAAATTACATTAAAAAAAAAAAAAAAAAAAAAAAGCTTCCTACTTGACTTAATGTCCAATGAATGTCCATAGCTACTACAACAGGAAGTTTGATTAAAATTCTACTTTAAGATAAATAGAAGTTCAGGAAAGATTACCTTACTCATTCATTATCCATAGGTAGTGGTTATGCTATATTCTAGACAAATGAACAGGAGAAATGTCACACTGCAAGTGAAGTTCTGCCTCCTTCCTGTGTTTTCCCTGACAACTTCAGCCCCCTCCCCAACACACCCCCTTGTAGTATGAGCTGTACTGTATTCAACACCTGCTGGAATGTCTGCCTCCTTCCAGGAGCCCTGCAGCTTCACAATATGCATGTGTTATTTTAATAATAATGGTTCAAAATGACAGCGACTGTTCCTAACACAGCTGTTCCCAGAACGGTAAAAAGAGAGACATTCTATGGTTTTTCATAAAAGCTAAACTCATTCAGTATGAAAGATTTTTTATTCTCAGATTCTTTCCCACCTTTTTGGGGTTACGAGATCCTTCAGATTTTTTTTTTTCCTTCAGATTTTTAAAATGTCTGTATCTGGCAATACAAAATGCTGGCATCCTTAGGTCAATCCTTAGGATTTTCTTTAAAAATCCTTAAAATTTAGATTCCTCCTAGATCCTCATCCCCCTCACCTTGAGCTCAAAAAGACTCTGCTTAAGGGAGTTAATTTGTAAATCCTGCTTTCTAGGAACAGTCCCTACTGAAATTGGCAGCAGTGATTTGGAGGCTCAAGATGGTTAGATGGAATTGCCCCTGGAATCCGGAGCGTGGCCAGGAGGCTGGGAAAATCTGTGTGTAAAACTGGAAATCATCACTGTGAACTGGAAATGAGATTAAGATAGAAAGTAAGCAGCCTACCTCAGCGGGTAACGACAAAAACTAAGATGAAAGGCTTTAAGCAGTTATCATTTGGGGTTAAGTCTATCTTCCATTGGAAATTAATGAGCTGACTTGGGGTTAGCAATTCATCTTTCATGACAGATGGCTGATGTGAACATTCCCCAAAAAGCAGAGAGAGCGGAGTTTGAGACCTTGAAACTTAGGACAGCATATAGACAGTAAGGCTCAGGCTGAAACAGGAAGGAGATGTAAAGCTAAC
Source organism: Vulpes lagopus (assembly GCF_018345385.1). Classification (NCBI taxonomy): domain Eukaryota; kingdom Metazoa; phylum Chordata; class Mammalia; order Carnivora; family Canidae; genus Vulpes; species Vulpes lagopus. The sequence continues at coordinate 26,024,844 of NC_054848.1, forward strand.
AACACAACAGAAAACCACTGTGTTAGCCAACCTGTTCCTCCAACTATAAAAAGGGGGGAATGGGCTTGTTTCTCTGGCCTTCAATGGTGATCTGAGTGACCATTATCACCTACCCTGTATCTTTTAGCTCATGACTCCAAAACACAGAGACTTGATAGTTTTTTGTACGGTATGGAATAATAAAAAGCATATTTAACTGATACAGCCTTCTCTTAGAGGAAAAACATTCTGCATGCCATTTCTGGAAAAGGTGGAAAAGGTTCTCTCTCATACAATACTCTTTAGGTTCTCCTAAATAGGTGCTAAAAACTCATTTTTATACTTTCCTAGAGCAGGTGAGTTTTTACTTTATTTCTTAAACTCTGTTAGTAACTGCACAACCTCTTAAAACCTAATACAGAAAACTTGGGGCTCCTCTTCATTGTCTAATACTGTAGGCAAAGTTAAAATTTTCCCTCTATCCTTCATAGTTCTTACCTGAGACCCCCCTGTAATAAAAGTATAAACAAGAGAAGAAACAAAGTTCACTAACATATGTATCTCACATAGGGCAGAGGCCTAGGAAAATTAACTCCCCAAAGGGGGCCAAACCGCAACCTAAAATACCCTCTACAGCTACAGACAAAAGAAGGATGTTGGCTGGGGGGCAGGGGAAACAACTTAGGGGAGGTTACCTGACAGCACAGTAAAATATGAGTAAGGTTTGATACTTAGATTTGAGTCCCTTCCCTTATCCATTTTAGTCACAAGGCTCTCAGCTAGGTGGAGATTGCCTTTTATAATTGTAGATGTTCCTTTCAAAGGGTAATTTCTGCTCTGTTATCAGAGCTTCTCCTGCCTCTGCAGTTTCTCAGAATATTCCTTATGCCAAAGAGGCATATTTATTTGCTCCTTCAGCACCGTAATGATTTCATCTGGAATAAAATCACTGAAGTAACTTATCAAAAAAATTTTGAAGGCACCTAATAGAATTATTGCTTAAGACCCTGCTCATTTCATCACAGAGAGTACTGTTTAAATAGAAGCATCTAAAACTCGAAAGACATTTTAGATGTCCATTTTCATTTGATTTACAGTTGTAAAATCTTGCCTTTTTATGGACTGATTTAAAAGCAGTATTTCAGGCCTCACAGAAAAAAAGAACCTTAAAATATGCATATTTATACACAAATGAAAATAGGAGTCAGTATGTTTTTCCTTTAAGACTATTTTTGGGGGCAGCCTGGGTGGCTCAGCGGTTTAGTGCCACCTTCCGCCCAGGGTGTGATACTGGAGACCTGGCATTGGCATCAAGTCCCACGTCAGGCTCCCTGCGTGGAACTGGCTTCTCCCTCTGCCTGTGTCTCTGCCTCTCTTTCTCACTCTGTCTCTCTCATGAATGGATAAATAAAATCTTTTTTAGAAAAAATGGACTATTTTTGGGACACTTGGGTGGCTCAGTTAAGGTCATGATCCCAGAGTCCTGCGTATCAGGCTCCTCACATGTAGTCTGCTTCTCCCTCTGCCTATGTCTCTGCCTCTCTCTGATGAATAAAACCTATTTTTAAGGAGCCTGGGTGGTTCGGTCAGAAGAACATGCGACTTTTGATCTTGGGGTCATGAGTTTGAGCCCCACCTTGGGTGTAGAGATTCCTTAAAAACAAAAGAAAACCTTAAAAAAGGGCTACTTTTAAATGGGTTAGTAGGCCAGATTTCCCTAAAACTAACCATCCTCATACATATCAGACATCAATAATTTCACCAATATTGTTTATATTACATAAACTCAAACATACACGGTATCTTTAGAACCTCTACTTCAAATGAATCCCAAGGTAAAATTCAAGAAAACTGCAGTGAAAAGTTATAAAGTCCAGAACTTTCAAGTTATTTAATCACTTAGCCTTACTTTCTAGATGCTATTATTAGAGCCATCTGACCAATATGGTGACTACTGCCACTTGAAATGGAACTAGTATGAACTGAAATGTGCTCTTAAGTGTAAAATGTACACCAGATTTCAAAGATGTAGTATGAACTAATGTAAAATATCTCACTAGTTTATAATGACTTCATATCGAAATAATACTTTGCATATATACTAGATTAAATATTTTATGTATCTGGCTTGTATTATATTTCTATTGGTTATTTTTATAGAGGTCACGTTAAAAATAACCAATAGAAAAGTAATCTCTACCTCCCACGTGGGGCTCAAACTCAGAGTCACATGTTCCACTGACTGAGCCAGCCAGGCACTTGGAGAAAGTAATCTTTTAAGGGGGGGTGGCGGGGAAGGAGTCGGCCTTAACTTGTGGTAATGCCACATGGGCAAACACGTGTCTTTGGACTTTGTGCACAAAATCCGGACACACAAGTACAAACCCTCAGCAGCTGCTGCCTGGGTGTCATGGACGTCTGCCTGTACTTTGGAGGTCACGCTAATTCTTCGGGCTTTCCTCTCAATTGTGCAAGGGTCTGACGAATCTGCATGAAAAGAAGCAAAGCCAGGAGAAAAGGGATTAAAGCCATCCATGAGAAGAGTGGACAGGCTCCCAAGGATCTCTCATGGGACATGCATGGTTGCGTGTTTACCCTTTCTATTACTTCATGTTACCTTTAGTTCTCCTGTGAGGGTAAGTGCCATATTTAATATTGCTTTTACAACCTATATAGAACATTGCTCTTATGACTTTTTCCATCCTCTACAATTACTTGGAATCAATGCCTAATTTCACCAGCCCACCTTCCTAGTGCAAACTCACAGTAATTAAATATCAATGTAAAGGCAAAATTGGAAGATTATACTTGAGCAATTGCCTTAAGCAACAGTTATTAGAAAATCATGGGTTGAAAACATGTAAGGCTAGCCAAAGAATGCATTACAATAATAACATTAAACTGTAGTACTGGGACACTTGGGTGGCTCAGCATTTGAGCATCTGCCTTCGGCTTAGGGCGTGATCCCACGGTCCTGGGATCGAGTCCCACATCGGGCTCCCTGCATGGAGCCTGCTTCTCCCTCTGCCTATGTCTCTGCCTGCCTCTCTGTGTCTCATGAATGAATAAACAAAGTCTTTAAAAAAAATAAAATAAAATAAACTGTAGTACTTAAAGAGTAAGAGTAGCAGTAATTGAAAAATCAGAACTAAAAAATAGTAGGGACCCAATTTCTTGCTAGAATTTTATTTCTATTCATTTATGTTATTAGGTAGTTCTTTCTTTGTATTAAGATTTGGTACATCTGCCGTTAAGAACCCTTCCCATGGGATCCCTGGGTGGCGCAGCGGTTTAGCGCCTGCCTTTGGCCCAGGGCACGATCCTGGAGACCCGGGATTGAACCCCACATCGGGCTCCCGGTGCATGGAGCCTGCTTCTCCCTCTGCCTGTGTCTCTGCCTCTCTCTCTCTCTCTCTCTGTGACTATCATACATAAATAAATAAAAAATTTTAAAAAAAAAGAACCCTTCCCCCCACCCCAAAAGAAATCTTGTATTTTCTGATTAGTTCTGAGCCCATATATGCAACCCCCTAGTACAATCCACCTTTGGAAATCACTGCTCCAGAATTCTAAGTGTGGTGCCTAGGTACTTAAACACTCCAGTGTCAGAGTAAACAAAAGCAGAGTAAATGGTCTCCTTAGGCTCCAAAGAACAGTGTAAAAGTTCTATTTCTTAAATTTGTAAAGCACTTTTGTAGTGTCACATACTTACTCTCACAGATCCTTACAACAGCCCTGTTGAACAGAAACAATCAAGTATTTGGACTTATCACCTTCCTGGTACACAGACTAGATGTGCTGAACAAGGTCAGGTGGCCAAAACAACCAAAACCCACACTCCAGTAGTGGGATACCAAGGTCGATGCTCTCCCTGCTTTGTTACCAATGACAGCTGGGGGAGGACTTGCCAACTCAGCTGAAGCACTTACATGCACATGGCATGCAGAGTTTAGTCCAAGAAAGTTTCTTGGGTCTCCCTCTTTTTCCTTTTTCTTATATGTCTGTAATAACTCTAATGTAGATTTTCTTGCAGTATCAGTTAAACTACATAAACTTTTTTAGAAGAGGCCAATTTAGTTAAAAACTCTGTAAATTCTTAGAACAAATTTGACTTCATAGAGAAAATCAAATAGCTTTTAGAAATGTAATGAAAGGGCTTCCCAAGGAATTACAGGATTAAGTTCTATTCACAAATTTTAAGAGGTGAAAGGTTTAAAAATTCTAAAGGAGTACATAATTTATACTCTTCACCAACAAGATATGTAATGAAAGCTCAATTGGATTTGTATAGTAGAAATTCATTTACAGTGAAGATGTTAGTTCTCTAGTCTCTGTATTAAAACTGTATAGGTAGAAGACGAGCTGCTTGGGGTAGGAGTCCTGTCTTACCTTTGTAGCATCAAGCATCTACATACTGAGCAATTGATACATAATTTAGAAGTCGATTGCAACTGGAATTTAATTATAGCTAACTCTGAGGGACTATCCAATTATCAGCTTTAGCAAAATTTGTTTAAATTCAAAGTCCCACAGAATAGAGCTTTTTTAGTATAAAGGTACTTGTAGAGAGCCCGATGAAGCTTTAACAGCATCCTAATAACACACCATTCCTAGCTGAGCCAAATACACATAGGTGTTGGTCTCAAAGACAGCAGGCAGAATGACCTGTCAATCATGCCAATATCACCACTGCTAAAACACTTTGTCTACGGGCTCCTGGCTTTTATTTGTGAGTTTTCAAGGTAAAACTTATACAATGAAATACACAAACCATATGTGTGCCATTTGAGGAGTTATACACCTGAATAATCCAAATCCCTATCCAGACATTATCATTAGCTCATAAAATCCTCCCATGCCCTTTCCCAAGTTAATCTTAATCCCCAAACTCTACTCCAAGACATAACAACTGTTCTGTTTTTTAAGAAATTTAGTTTTGAAATGCATACAAACATACAGTATGCATTCTTTTGTATTTTCTTTCTTTTAGCATTGAGGTTCATCCATGTTGTGTTTAATAGTTGATTTGTGTTGCGGAGTAACATTCCATGATTTGAAAATATCGGTTCATCTGTTGATGGCTTCTTGGTGTGTTCCAATACAAACCATTTTGTGGACATAGGCTTTAAATTCTGTTGGCTAAATCTTAAGATTTGATGGGCTACAGGGCAGGTGAATGAATGCTTGGTTATATAAGAAATGGTCACACCATCTTAAACTTTTAAGAATCTGAGTGCTCTACATCCTCATTAATGTTTCGTTATCATTGCTCCTCAGGAATCTCAGGATTTTAATTTGCATTTTCTTAATGTCTACTCAAGTTGAACACACTTCCATGTGTGCTTATTGGCCATTTATATGTATTTCTTTGTGAAGTGTCAACTCAAATGTTTTGAACTTTTTTAAATTGGATTGTCATTTTATCACTGTGTTATAGAAGGTCCTTTTATATTTTAGATAGCAGAATTTTTTTTAACCAGATATGTTTTTTTTTTAAATTTTTTAAATGACTTTATTGCACTGGATTTCCATGAACCAGATATGTTTTTTTTTTTTTTTTTTTTTTTTCTTTTTTTTTTCCAGATATGTTTTTAAATATTTTCTCCCGGGATCCCTGGGTGGCGCAGCGGTTTGGCGCCTGCCTTTGGCCCAGGGCGCGATCCTGGAGACCCGGGATCGAGTCCCACGTCGGGCTCCCGGTGCATGGAGCCTGCTTCTCCCTCTGCCTGTGTCTCTGCCTCTCTTTCTCTCTCTCTGTGTGACTATCATAAATAAATAAAAATTAAAAAAAAATTTAAAAAAAAAAAATATTTTCTCCCAGCCCCTGGCTTGCCTTTTCACTTTCTTAAAGTGTTGAATTTTAATGAAGGCTAATGTACCAAGTGTTCTGTGTCCTAAAAATTCTAAGCTAAACCCAAGTTGCAAGGATATTTAAATGCGTATGACCTATCTCAGATTTTGTGTACAGTAAGAGGTAAGGATCAAAACTGGTTTTTTATAAAAATATGGTTCTTATATACTGACCTTCCATCCCAAGATCTTGTTAAATTCACTTATTAGTACTAATAGTTGTTTTTTAGTATCGTTAAAGGTTTCTTTGCAAATAATGTTGGAATGTTTCCTTACATCCAGTAAAATGGTCATGAGCTTTTTCTCCTTTTCCTAAGCTAAAATAAACCTAGTCATGATAATATTCACATATTAAGGATTTTTTTGCTTTAAGTGCAGGAGTTGTATTGATCTGCTCTGTAATTTTCTTTTGGGGGTTCTGCTGACTCCATAAGACAAAAAAAAAACGGGAGTTTGCTTTGTGGGGAAAAATGTTAATATAATGGATTCAATGTTTTTAAAAGATACATAGCTATTATTAGGTCCTATATCCTGTCGTTTTCAGTTTGAGTAGATGTGTCCATTTCAAATACAGTGCTGAGTTCATAATGTTCATCACATTCTCTTATTATTTTTTTTAAATCTTTTTTTTTTAAAGTTTTATTTATTTTTATTTATTTATTTATTTATTATTTATGATAGTTACAGAGAGAGAGAGAGAGAGAGAGGCAGAGACACAGGCAGAGGGAGAAGCAGGCTCCATGCACCGGGAGCCTGACGTGGGATTCGATCCCGGGTCTCCAGGATCGTGCCCTGGGCCAAAGACAGGCGCTAACCCGCTGCGCCACCCAGGGATCCCTCTCTTATTATTTTAATGGATAACCCATCTTTCATTTCTGATTTTGATAATCTGTGTTCTTTCTAGATAAAATCAAACTCTTAAGCTTTACTTATCTTTTAATCTCCTTGACTTTGTTCTTTCCTAGCTTAAGGTAGAATTTTAGGTCACTGATTATTAATCTTTAGGTCTTGTGTTTTGCAAGTTTCTTCATAACCACTGCTATGTGTAAACTATGTGTAAGTAAATAATTTAACCTTGCCTAAAAGACAGGTCTAGCTTTAATCCCTAGTTCCTGGGAGATAACCACTAAAATCTTGAAATTTCCCAAGTGATAGGAATGTCTTTGTTATTTCCGGTGAGTCCTCGTGACCGTACCTCAGAGTTTTATGCTAATAAGATGGCTCAGCTCATCAACTTTATCCTCTATTTCCAGGTTAACAACTCTTCAACATATGGTCTTAAATAGGGTTGATTCTTTTATAACAGCCCTTGAATCAATTATCTGTTGGATTATTAATAGATAATGTTTCTTTGGAAGACACTCAGGCAACATCAAGTTCAAAGACTCATGTGTTGCGGCAGCCTGGGTGGCTCAGCGGTTTAGCGCCCACATTGGGCTCCCTTGCATGGAGCCTGTCTCTGCCTCTCTCATGAATGAATAAATAAAATCTTTAAAAAAAAAATGATTTGTGTTGTTGTTAACCCAAATGGTTAAAGTGATCAGTAATATATGTAATTCAGTGATTTTCAGCTTGAAACTGCATATAATGTTGCCATAGTGCCAAATCAGATGAAACATCTATGGTAGTAGTAATACTGCACTGCAACCTGTCACTCAAATACTTTAAAACACTAGTAGAGGGCAGCCGGGGTGGCTCAGCAGTTCAGCACCTGCCTTAGGCCCAGGGTGTGATCCTAGAGACCCCGGATCGAGTCCCATGTCGGGCTCCCTGCATGGAGCCTGCCTCTCCCTCTGCCCGTGTCTCTGCCTCTCTGTCTCTCATGAATAAATAAAATCTTTAAAAAATAAAATAAAATACTGTACTGACCTCAACTAAAATTCAGGTGCTAAAATTTACACATTACCTGATGAATAGTAACTCTGACAAGATTTTAGTATGTTTCACCCTTAAGCTGCTTTCAGCTCAGTCCTGAAAAGAACAAGAGCCTTCAATAATTCAAATTAATTTTTTAAGACACTGAAATGCCAATTAAACACTAGTACATAAAACAAAGAGAAGAGATACAAAAATGATTCCTCCAAATCTTGGTTACAAAGGATTTATTTTGACTTTCATGGAAAAAAAAAAAAACACGTAGTCCCTATCTAATTATGATGTTCACCTGTTGGGCACACAAGGATTCTTCCATGACGTAATTTAACAGTCTCAGATCTACTGCAGATCAAACATTTTAAAGACCTTAAAGAGGGATCCCTGGGTGGCGCAGCGGTTTGGCGCCTGCCTTTGGCCCAGGGCGCGATCCTGGAGACCCGGGATCGAATCCCACATCAGGCTCCCGGTGCATGGAGCCTGCTTCTCCCTCTGTCTGTGTCTCTGCCTCTCTCTCTCTCTCTGTGACTATCATAAAATAAAATAAAAATTTAAAAAAAAAATTATAAAGACCTTAAAGAATATGTTGCATAGCCAACATTATAAATTTAAGTTCTTATTCAAAAAATTAAATTGTGGGCAGCCCAGGTGGCTCAGTGGTTTAGGGCCGCCTCCGGCCCAGGGTCTGATCCTGGAGACCCTGGATCGAGTCCCATGTCGGGCTCCCTGCGTGGAGCCTGCTTCTCCCTTTACCTGTGTCTCTCATGAATAAATAAATTAAAAATTAAATTGTATCTCTCATTTAATTGACTTTGATAATTCCAGAAGTTACTAATTTTAGTGCTTTTTAAAGTATGGGGACATGTGGCACAGTAATGTCAATATGGTTAAATGTTTTTATGCTGAACAAGTTAATCTCATGGAAATTTATCCAGCTAAAGAGGTGACCTCTCCAAGAATTCTCACTTATTTCTATGATGTTTATGTCATTTCCCTACTCACCTTTTTTAGATGGCTTGGGTGGTACAACTGGGCCAGGTTCTATGTTGTCATAAAAATTATTCATGGCTTTTGGATCAAAGTTTCCTATAAAGAAAAAATCACCATGCATTTAAGATTCTTTCTCCTATTTGACTTTTTTTGTTAAAGAATATATAGAAATAAAATATGTAAGAAAGGAAACTGTCTGCAGGGTTTCAAAACTCCTATTCTACCACCTTCCCACTGAAAATGTTTTATCACCATGAGAAAAGACGCAAGCAAACTACCACATTAGCGTTAGTTTATATCACTTGAAGGAATAGTTTTCCAACTGCAAAGCTAGTCTCCTTCAGCAGGATTACGTACGTGGTACACTTAGGGAGATAAATGAAGAAGAGAAATTAAAGGATGGCTTGACTATTTGCTAAGATTTCTTTCATGTCCTGCATAATTGACCTTAAAAAGTTAGCCACTATAAATCCAACGGTGGAAGAAGTAAAACGTATAAATTTACAAGGATGAATCAGGTTATAATAGCAGCAACTCAGATTCCTATCTTCACGAAAAGGAGAATATGGAATGTTGCCTACAGATTTAACAAAGATAAGGTGCCAATTTCAGAATAATAAATAAAATTATCTCTGAGAATTTTGTCTTGCCACAAAATTTTCATCTCTTAAAAAGTTCACCTCCTGGCTTAGTGTCAATTTCAGTCCCAACTGCTGCCATGACTCCTACAAGGTGGGTTCTGATACAGTGTCAGCCTCACTATCTACCTCAACTTCTGTGACCCTATCACTGTAAGCTGCTTGTTCTGCATTAATTCCAATTAAACATTGGGACTACTCATGCTTACAGAGAATGCTATCGGGTACTAATAGTTCAAAAATACTGGATGTCTTGATTTCTACATGTTATTCCCCCATGCCCACCCCCCGCCCAGTTTTCCTCTTCAAAACCAACAATACAGCTGTGCTTTTCAACAAATCAAATGATGATCTGCAGCTAGATCCGAGTTTACATTGGATTTCAGTATAAAACTGTTTGAGTGTGGAAGAGTAGAATTCAGTATAAAATTGATATATCTGGACCCCTTATGAAAGATTTAGAAATCCTTAAGCACCAAAAAGAGCTCTTTGTTGCCCAATGGAGACCAAAAAACACAGCTCTTTTCTTATAGAACCTTAATAGTGGTTTCCCTTGCAGGTCCTATTACAAATGCTTTTATCCATTTGGAAGATAAGATAAAGCCACAATGCTATAAGATGCTGCATATGTATTTCTTCAATTACTGAAGTTACGGCTGATGTTTTAATTTCTAGATCTCTGAAGGATTACTATAAATACCCTAACCAAATGTTTTAAGTGTGTCTTTTGCTTTAAAGAACACCCTGGCAAAACCTGATGCAGTCTTCTAATATATGAACAATAATTTGTTATGACCTCCATACTATGTAGAGCAGGTGTTCCATGGCTTAAATCTAGCAGACTCTAGAGGGACTCCATTCTGAAAAAGTGAAGGGTACGTGACCAGACTGCTCAACTTTCACATTCAAATTTGCTTCTATTCAGATTGTTGCATATCTTTTAGGTTCCCCCGCTTCTACTGTTAAAGTTACCCCATTGCCATTTTTAGTCAAGATTTATTATATACTCTGAAAATAGAGGAGAAGCTCTCTTAGCTGCCATCATCAAGAACAGTGTTAAGTAATGGGAGAGGCTGACTGAAAGACCTTTGGGAAAAATTACTTGTCAACTTCAATGTTGGACCAAGACTTTTTTTTTTTTTTTTTAATGTGTGTTCACTGAAGTTTTATACTGTCTTTCTTACATAAACTACACCTGTGATGACCTACAGGGGGAGAGGGCAAACTCCCCTCCACCCAAACTTTTTCTTATGTAAAGGTCCAGAAAATAAACAGTTTACACTTTGTGGGCCTGAAATAGTCTGTTGCAAGCCCTCAATTGTGCCAGTGAAGCATAAAAGTGGCCCCAGACAATATGTAAACAAATGGGCGGGACTATTTGAAAAAAAACTAGGTGGACAGAATCCTTTTAAATTTTTACAGTTTTCACCCGTATCTAAATCACAGACCATCCCTGAACCCCAGCACCTTTTTTTTTTTTTTAAAGTGATTTGCCTTTGGTTTTTTGTTTTTTGTTTTGGTAGGAAGAACAGCTCCTTCCTGCATTCTTGTCAGCTTAAAAAACATCAAATTACAGGAGAGTAACTGGCATATACAGGTTAGGGAACAGGTACAATTAACTCTCTCTGAGCAGACAATGCAATTGCTAGGAGCAATAGTACATAAACATGCCAGCATGTGGGCCCCCTCCTAGTCACAAGTGTGCAGCAGTTGCGGACAGGGTCACAATATTTTACAGGGGAAATAAAGAACATCTCCAACTGATGAGCTGGGTAAAATGAAAGTTAAGAGAGCTTCTACCATAATACAATTATATAAGAAAGCCAAAACCCAAAAACAAAAACCAAAAAACCCCATAATCTGAAAAGTCTAAGATGTAGGTGGATGTTTTCATATAATAGATACATAAAAATGACATGGAATTTATTTCAAAAGTGAGAAATCTGGTATTCTGATACCCTGTTTTTACAGATACTTTTGGTGATTATCACATCATCAATATAAGTTTTATAATTAAGACCCATCAATATAAAAATATTCACAGTAAATAGAACAGGATAAATGCAGAGTAACAACACAGAGCAGTCTAAATGGTAAGAACTTAATTTTTGATCCCCCAAATCTATGACCATGGGGTGGAGGGATCTCTTTAAGTAGGATTATAATGTATAAAAAACTATCTCTTAAATCTATAAAAGCAAAATGATTGCTACTTAAGCAGCTTAAAACACCACACTATTACTTATGGTTTACCAAATAATCGAGTCTATACCTCTAGATTGAAGGAGGTCAACTTCTTTCAGTGTACAGTCAACATTTATCTGGAGTTGTCTGTTCATGCTTCTCAATCTTGTCATTTCCTCAGGCTAGTAAGAAAGGACCCAAAATAGCAATTGTGGGAAAGTCATTATCAAGCCCAACATTTAAGAACTGCTATTCATGTTAATCGTTCTGATTGGTTATTACCAACAATATGGCCTTAGTCCATAAGAGGGTATGTTTAAGAAATCTTAAACATTTAAAGGAACAGTCAGGTAAAATGGGGACATCAATATGGCCACATGAAGACAAAATCTGCATAAAACGTGGCAAACTACAGTACTAGACTATGTTCTATCATACAAAATACCATTTTAATCAGTACTAAAAATATTTTCATGGTAAGGGAAACTATGAAAATCAATCTATAAAACAGGCAATGTCCATGATTTTAGTGTTGTCCAGGCTTGAAATAAATTACAACAGTACTAAGTGTCAAGCACTGTATTCACCAGAGGTCTCTTACTCTTTCCTCTAAACCATCTTTCAAAGCAAGTACTAATATCATTGCCAATGTATACATGAGGAAGCTGATGTACCCAGAATTCATATAACTTTCCCAAGGTTAGAAAACAGTAATTAGCAGAACCAGAATTTAGAGCAAAGGAAACAATCTATTACACAACAATTCCATTCTTCCTCCAACTTTGTTTCCTTCTTTCTTGACTTTGAGCCCAGCCTACCTATCCCTTAGGCCTTTTAGGCGCATACAGGAGACACTGAAACGTAAAGAAGGCCCTAATTCTTCAGTTAAAGTTTTTTGGAAGCCTTGACTTCCCCGGACCTTCTAGGTTTATTATTTTTATACACACACACACACACACACACACACACACACACTCAAAAAGTTAAGAGTTGAATTCCAAAGGCATGGGTACTAAAGCTTTCAGCACAGCCCTGATATTCAGTTACTAATGTGCTTTCAACCATATAAAGATAAATATCTGCTATGACAAAATACAATTCTGTTAAAAATCTGTATTTTTCTACAAATTATGTTAATTTTAAGAGCAAAGAAAAAGGAGCCAAAAGGTTCTTAATTCATAATAATGCAAACTCTTACACTGTTAGGACATGTTATTAGAATAACTGAGACTGCCCCTTCCGTTAAGCAAATATAAAACAAAATTATAGTAAGAGCTACAATCCTTTAGAATGCTATGGGAACACAAAAGTCATTTAGAAATATTTATTAGGGATTGCTCTCCTTTTTCCTATTTGCAAAAATATGGGACACTGCCATGTAAAATGCTTACACCTTGCCTACCAGGCACTATTAAAAAGGTTTAAAATATATCTGAGCATTTATATTAAAAATAAAGCACTTGTCCAGGGGTTTCAAAGATCAGTGTTGCCTTCCAAGGAATATGTAAAAGAACCCATATTCTTTGTAGAATCATAATGGGAAAGTCCCTAAAGGAGTTGATTCTTCCTATGTTTGGGGGAGGGGCGTGGAGTTTAGCCACAATGGTCCTGAATAATGATGTTCTCTAGAAGTATGGAAGTACTATAATACACTTTATAGTCTAGAAACTACAGCACATTTGCTTATAACAGATCTAGGCAACAGGATCATTTCCAAAGACAGTAGAACCACTGGAATTCACCAAAGGATTAGTTTACCTGTAAGATCAATATGTCCTTTTTCAGTTTCTGGTAATTTAATTTTACCAAGGTAAAAAAAAATTCTGAAAAGTCAGTACCATTTGCCAAAAAGTATTTTCAGAGAAGAGGGTTTTCAAGATTGGCTGTGTATAATTTAGAGTTGTTTGTAAAAGATCTGACATTTCAAAGTGAAAAATTCTAAGCTTTTTTTCCAAAAGGTGGCAAAACAACCTAACGCAATTGAGAACTTAAAGAAGTTGCATCACAGAGACCCAAGTCGAATACTACTATCGCTGTTTGGTGGCTTGGCCCTAATTATGCACCTGAGACTAAAAAATGCAGGGTAGTCCAAAAACCCAATTAGAACAAGACAAATGACAGGAAAAACTTGGCTGAGGGGGGTAATCCACGGCTTCATCTAACCGTATTTATCTTTTAAGGTATAACGTAAATTTCCCCTCCAGTATGAAACTGTCTCATCTTTGAACCCTATAAGCAAAAAGCTAACATTTCTATCTCAAAACTCTGAAAGTACTTAATATCCTTACCATTTAGCTGGCCAACACTTCTAATTGAATATCAATTTACCTGATTTTTTTTCTCTCACAAATACAGATAGGTTCATAGACACACACACCTATCCTTTCACATACAGATCTCTTTATAAGATGACCTCTTCGACAGCACTTAACACAGTGCTTTGTGAACAGCAGATTATGGCCATCTTGCACTTCTGCCCTCCCTAGATTAGCTGTTGCTCTAAGTTTATACAGTTGCTAACAAATGCACATTTCAGTCTCACGAGGTGCACACATTTTTTAATACACTGCCTGATAAGAAATTTGAAAACTTGAAGGTAGAAATACGTGCTTAATAGCAAGGAAAAAAAAAAAAAACCCATCCTCTATCATGTAATCCTACATGTAATTGGGACAAAGATAAAGACAGCCATTTTACTGAGCACCTAACTCCACGCCAGGCACTTGACTTACACTGTCTATATCTTGACAACAGTATTAAAATATACTTATTATAATTCCCTTTTATAGAGAAAATCAAATGCAGATAAATTAGGCACAGCCAGTGATTGCCACAACTATTCTGCCTCCAGAGCCTATACGAGCACTTTTTTTTTTAATATTTATTTATTTTAGAGACAGAGCAAGTGAGGGAGAGGGACAGAAGGAGATGGAAAGCAATAATCTCCAGCAGACTCCCCACTGAGCATGGAGCCCAATGTGGGGCTTGATCCTATGACCCTGAGATCATGATCTAAGCTGAAATCAAGAGTTGGCTACTTAATCGACTGAACCACCCAGGTAACCCCTATGTAGGTGTTCTTTAAAAAGATGTCATGGTGCCTCGAATGAGCCTTTATCAACAAAAGGGAATTCTGACAAAATGTTTTACTTCTTGATTAATTTCCTACATAATATACCCATATGTTATACATGTTCCTAAAGTTAAATAGAAATTTTGCAAGATGGTTTAGGGGTGTTTGTATCGAGCAGGTTTTACCAGTGTTCAACCAACATTACTATTTACTATTTGGTGGGGATTGCGTAAGTTGATTATGGATATTATCTTATTTAATCTCACAAGATGAGTACTCACAAATTTTACAGGTAAGAAAACAAGCAGAGAAAGTTACTTCTCCAAGAATATATGAGTAACAGGTAAGTAGCAAAAGGACAATTCAAATTCACGCCCGAATAGAGGCACTGATTCTCCATGTATAATTGTCCCTCAGCCACACATTGCTAATAGTTCTTCATTTTACTCCAGGCAGAAACACAAAGGAATCAAACACTTATATTTCTCATCTCTCAAATATTGTCACCCATATGCGCTATCAATTTCTGAAGCTGGCAGACGGCTACATAGCAGGTTCCTTATACTCTTCTGCTTATTTTGTTTCTTTTTAAAAGTAACTCGCATCAATAAAAGCACTCCTTTAAAATCTAGATGTTTTTGAAGCACTAACTTATGTTACATTTAACAGTTCTCTACTTTCCAACACAACAAAAATCAAAAGGGCCTATTTTAGCAGAAATTATCACACAGCAAGAGGTTACTAAACAAAACTTAGATGGTTAGGTTAGGGGAAATGACTTTTATGCTAAGAAAATCTGTTTCTGCTCCATAAGTACCTAAAAGACTCCAAACTGCCCAACCACCAGGGTAGATTCCTATGTGGGTTATGTTCTTCAATACTTCCCCCATCAGAGAATTAATAAGATTTCAACTGGAGAAAACAAAGAGAAAATTATAAAGCTATCTTTACCTGAAAGGCAATACATTTCTAAGTGTTTTAAGTAAAACCCTCCCTTCTTACTTCTAATATAGGCTATACTTAGGAATTTAGTCAATATTAGAAAAAAATTTCATTAAATTATTATATGTCTGTTTATCAATAATTTCCTTTTGAAAAATTCCACTGGTTCCCCACTATCAGCAGAGTAAAGTTGAAATACTTCACCCTTAAGGTCTAAGCTCCAATTGACAGATGCACATTAACCTGTTAAGACACCAGAAATCTCAGCTGAAATGTGAAACCTGTATTTGCTGCCTCCTGAGAGTCTGTCTCCATCCTAACTTCATGCCTTTGTTCCCTCAATGTTCTTTCCCCTTTGCCCTTCTAAAATGTCCTCCCCTTTCCCCTCTGCCTGTACAGCAACACTATACTGTTTAGAGCAGTGGGTCTTCACATTCTTCCCCTTCACTCTATCAACCTGATGAAAATCAGATGAAAACTATATATCTGCTTCCATATAAACACACATGAAACTGCACATAATTTCAGGAGTTCACAGATTTCCTTTGAAGCCACAACCCTCCTTTAAAAAATTATCTATGAAGGCAGAGCTGCAGACAGGCTGCCTTTAAGGGGCCTGACATACATGGTCACTTCTCTAAATCTATAAACGCTGAGAAATCACCCTCAGTTTAGAGAGGTCAGGAAAATAAGGAATAGCTCCATGGACATAGTAAAGATTAAGGTGAAGCCCTGAAGAATACACAGGACTTACCCATGTAGAGCTGCAGAAGGGCATCCCAGCAGAAGTGCACTGAGTACATACAAAGACTAGTTGAAGTATGAGTTCTCTCATTACTCATGAGCATTAATAGCACTTAGCACCCTGAATTATAATTATCTGTTGATAAGTCTATTTCTCTCACTAGCAGGTATGCACTAAGCACCTAGCACAGGACCACATTCATAAACTAAACAATGCCTGTTGCACCAATGAATGTTGAAAGGTGAAGTGATAGGTCAGATCACAGGAAGCTTGTACTGTCACAAGGTTTTAGGAGAATGGTCTCAAAACATTCTGAATTGTTAAACTTTTTTAGCACGCATTAGTAGTACTTAAAGTGTTAAGAATATATCATCCACATCTTTTCATTAGGGCAGTTTCTATGAGGACCACTATCAATACTGTTACCTTAGTTTCTACAATTATTTATACTTAACAAAATTGCTGTGCCTTAAAATACTTTATAGTGCACACTTTCCCAGATTCAAATGAGTTAGAACAGTATCAATATGAATCAATATACTTAAGAAAATAACTTTTAAATCTTTGGAATTTATATGTGTATTATATGCTTAAAAGAAAAAACATGAGAGAAAATTATAAAAGATGTTTGGCCAGGGTGCACTTTTCTATTCTCACAGAAAGCAATTCATAGTAAATGAGATGCCATACCTTCATTATAACTACCAGTTATTTGAAAATACTGGTAAACCTATGGAATTCGTACATGTGAGAAGAAATAAAAGCATCGAATTATTCTTATGAGAACTACTGAAGATCAAAGTCTCTCATTCATTGTTTAAAAAACGAAATCACCCTGCCAGAAACAGAACCTAAAAGGAAAACACATGACCTGGACAGCCATCATCTCCACCCTCCTGTTCACACAGGCCAACAGAGGACTTACCGTGGGGATTGCAGTGGTGCAGCTGACCCTTCTGAGCCGTCTCTGCATCAGGTCATGCTCCATACCGTTAACTTCAGCCTTCAACCGCTCTAGCTCCTCTTTCTCAAGTTTCAACTGCTTTGCTAACCTCTCCATCCTTGCTCGCTGATGTAACAGCAAGGCTATAGTGTTACAGACAAAGTCATTGCAGAAGGTAACAGTGAAATGACTGGGAAATTTCTATATGCATTGCTAATGCACAAAATACTCAAAAGAAACCCTGTCCTCCAATTTGAGTTGGCATTTACTCTTGTGTCTTGCTAAGGCTGTTTTTAATTTGGCTCTTGTAACTGCTGCCAAAATAATACCATCTGTACATCCTTCATTTCCCCTAAGATTATCTTTTTAACTATACCTGCGTGGGTTTTAAACAGGCTCAATACTAGGCATACCAAATTACAATCATTATTACTATTCTTCTTATATACTGAAAGAATATTAAAATCTCAAATACTTTGAAATCTGAATAGACTTTTAAAAAATTCTGTCCTCCTTTTAGTTAGGTCCATCATTAACTAATCCAACATTAGTCTTAGTCACCAATCCCACTTATAACTATATACCACTTATAAATATTACACCCTCCAGGCCAATCTCTTTAGAAAAGATTCCAATTCTTTAACCTTGATGAACTTTGGCCTACCCTCTGTGAATGAATGTCCTTTTCCCACTCTGTAGTTTGTTTTTTGACAATATCAATTTCACCTGTTTTTATCCTAATGAATGTTCCCCCTAATGAATGACCCCTATTAGGGTCACTATTATCCTGCCTATATTTTCATATTTTAAAACAAAGCCTATGGAGAACTCTGAAGCACTAACCTTATTTTCCTAACCCTATCCTTGATAGCAATGCTACTGCCCAATATTTAATAAATACTAATCATTTAACTAAACCAAGCAGCTAATATAAATTTATTTTGAACAGACTGCCACCTCACCACAAAGATTAAATTTCATAAAAAGGCTAAAATTACCTTGCGTATAGGCATAGTCATCTGATCCAGAACTAGAACTCCTCTGGTATTTATGGCTTCCCTTTTCTCCCCCAGAGCCTGGTACCACTGAAATAGGCTGAATAGGTTCTGGGGCTGCAGAACGTTCTTCTTGGTCCACTAAATTTAAAAGATTTTCAGTCGTTGCTCGACCTACAGTGATTTTAAAAACGGTAGTTGGGTTTGGTATCACTCGAGGAGATGGTGATGGAGCACATGAAGGTCCAGTTGGCTGTGTATATGTAATATACACAGGATTAACACTAAATGGAGGTTTTGGTTGACTGGATATTCCTCTTGAAGGAGAACTTGAAGGTGGTGTGGTGGCTGTGTACAGTGAGTGCTGATTTCGTGGAGACGGCTGATTACTGATAGGTGAAGGACTCCTATTAATTGCTGTCCCAGGTCTTTGAGAGGGTTCAACTGTAATTTCTATCTTCTTCATGGATCCTTTGGGTAAGCTAGATGTTGTATATGGAAGATAGGCTACTGAATGGCTTCCCTGTTTCTGATAGCTAGGAGGTCCTTGTTGATATGGATGGGGTGGAGTAGTTGAAGGACTGGGTGGCATAAAGACGTGGGAACTTGGGTGGCCCAACTGGGAAGGTTGCACTTGATGCTGTGGAGAGCTGAAGGGTGAAGGACACTGAGAAGGGGGTGGTGAATGGTAAGCAGGTTGAGGAATCTGCTGCTGTTTAGGAGAATACTGAGAAGGTTGATAGTTCTGTTGATGTGGATAAACAGGTAAAGGACGTTGGCTATAATGAGGCACTGGGCCCTGTGGTGAGGACTGCCAAGGTGTACTCTGAGGAGTTTGTCTTCCTGATGAACTCTGAGATGTCTGTCTAATATAAATAGAACCAGGAGACCCATAGAGATTGCTTGGAATTTGTGGAAGAATTTGTAAAGCTCTTGGTACAGTCTGTCCAGAAGGGAGGTTTTGGGATACTGTAACAGTAATCGGATTTGTACTATACCGAGGTATGTGCATGTATGAAGGAGGTGGTGGCGGCGGTGGTGAAGGCCCTTGCATAGCAGATGGAGTCATTCCTGTTTGCAGGGAAGATGGCTGTTGAGGTGGCTGTGAAGGAGGAGTAGCTGCACTTCTAGTCTGTTCATTCATAAAAAATGGATTGTAGTTCGGAGTAGCAGCCACAACAGCTGGAGCTGAGTGTGGTTCCTGAACTAAACATATCAGCTGTTTACTTGCTGCATGCTGTGGATCAATATGTCCATCACTTGAGCTATGTACCAGTGTTCGACCACCATTAAGTTGTGCTCCATCTCCTGGATGGTAGCTACTAGGAGAATGGATACCTAGATTAATATGCAAAAGGCGATTTCTGTTCATCCTGTTGTCATCTGGACTATGGTATTCCATATATAAGTATTTGCTACTCTCCTGGGAAAGGGCTCGGCAACAGGCTTCAAGATTGTTGTTGTTCTAGGGGAGAAAGATGGTAAAAGCAACATTGACAAGATGAACAAATCCTAATAGTAGGTCAGGTGTTGCAGGTTACACAAATACGACTGTCAAAAGTAGAGGATGGTATTTTAAGCAAGAACATAGTCATCTACCCTGATAAGGAGATCCCCAACAATTCATACTGTTTCACAGACATTTAGTTCCTATGACTAGTACTACCACTACTGCTACAGAAATGGAAAGAACCCATTAACAAACACTGTGACTCAACTCCAAGTTTTCTCAGTCCAAATCCAGGATTCATTTTAGGTCTGCTGAATGTCAACAAATTAAAATGTTGAGCCAATCTTGGATTCACCACAACTGCTCCAACATACAAATTAAGGCAATATTCATTATTAATATTTAAATTAAAAAACATGAAAATAACCATGCTTTAATTTTCAAAAGGTACTGAAACCACAAAAGGAGAAAAATTTTAATTCCTAGAGTCAAAACAATAAAAATTCTAAAGCAGCCCTTTCTTTTAACCAAATTTATCCCTATATAACTTCAGCTATCATTAAGAGAGATTAAGCTAAACAAAGAAATCAGTAAAAACAAGTATACTTTTTGAACAATGGTTCCACAACTTTGGTAAAGTTAAGGTTATTTAACAGAAAAACAGGTCTTGACTGCCTTAATGAAATTCATTCACACTCTCACAGTCAAAATTTTTTTTTACCCACTGAAAGGTAATTTGGTCAATGTAGGATTTAAATTTTTTGAGTTTACACACAAAGATGGTAATACCAAAGTGACATTTTAGACACTCCAACAATAATCAAATAAAGGAGGTTCTTTTTAAATTTGAAAATATTTTAAGATAGTTTTCCATTAAATTACAAAATCCTGAACTACCTTATTAACCTAAAGCACTATTATCCACTGCCTTTGAAATAATAAAATTTCTCACCCAGCAATTGCACTGCTGGGGATTTACCCCAAAGATACAGATGCAGTGAAACACCAGGACACCTGCACCCCGATGTTTATAGCAGCAATGTCCACAATAGCCAAACTGTGGAAGAAGCCTCGGTGTCCATTGAAAGATGAATGGATAAAGAAGATATGGTCTATGTATACAATGGAATATTCCTCAGCCATTAGAAATGACAAATACCCACCATTTGCTTCGACGTGGATGGAACTGGAGGGTATTATGCTGAGTAAAATATGTCCATCAGAGAAGAACAAACATTATATGGTCTCATTCACTTGGGGAATATAAAAAATAGTGAAAAGGAATAAAGGGGAAAGGAGAAAAAATGAGTGGGAAATATCAGAAAGGGAGACAGAACATGAGAGACTCCTAACTCTGGGAAACGAACTAGGAGTGGTAGAAAGGGAGGTGGGAGGGGGGGTGGGGGTGACTGGGTGATGGGCACTGAGGGGGGCACTTGATGGGATGAGCACTGGGTGTTATTCTATATGCTGGCAAATGGAACACCAATAAAAAATAAATCTATAAAAAATAATAAAAATAAAATAAAATTTCTCAATTACTGTGACTTTCTCTATAGTTCATAAATACACAGATATGCACATACATACCTACTACTACATACTGATTTTAGGAAAAAGCACATTTTATATAAAAATGAAACACTTTCACTTCTGCTGAGAGACAAATAAGGTGAAACCTAAAAGAGAACATATACTGCTGTAATTTTAGAGCAGGAATAACTTTTAGGGTTCATCTATTTGAACTCAAACTCATCTACAGATGAAGAAAGAGGTGCCCGCAGAGTTACATGGCTTGACAATAAGCATTTAACTAGTTAAGAGGAGAGCCAGTTCTAGATTCTCAGTCTCCCAACTCTCACTGCCGTTTCAACTATAACACAGTAATTTCAAGGGAGAGGATGTTAGGCCAAGAGTAAATTACTATTCGAAAGCTTTAGGAAGTAAACAAAGATTCAGTTAGGGAAATCTTTGCAAAATGAATTCCCAGAAACTTAAAGAATTGGCTTTATCAAAACTCCATACATAACTTGTATCTCTTTCCTTATATAAAGCTTTGACACTAAAATTCTGAGCCATGGAGACAAGTATTTGTTGAAATTTAAGAAGAAAATTATTAGAACTCAAAGTTTGGCCTTTTTAAAAATCCTGCTTAAAAATCATTCTGATCAAGGAAGAGAAGCTAGATATTAAGCAAATTTGGATCCAAAGGATTCAAACTGATCACCAACTAGAAAATGTCACTGACAGATATCTGAAAGAAAAGAACTGAAAAATGAAAATAAAGTATCTCTGGAATTAGACTAAAAGGAGAACAAAAATTAGCCAGTTTTACATGAAACCTAAAGCACTCATGGAAACTTCACTTTTTGACATTTGTATTAACACTGCTGAAATTTCATGTTTTCTACAGTGCATTAGATAGCCTAAATAGTATTCTCACAAGAGGACCCAAATTCACAATGTTACAAAGTTAACTGGTAAGCCTATTCAAATGCATGTCTACAGTGATAAGGTAAGTAAATTTTCCTTTGAAGAAAAAATTTAAACCAGTAATATAAGATATTTAAGTATTATCTTTATGAAAGCATGTTTATTTTTTAAAAAGATTTTATTTATTCATGAGAGACAGAGAGGGAGAGAGGCAGAGACACAGGCAGAGGGAGAAGCAGGCTCCGTGCAAGGAGCCCGACATGGGACTCGATCCCGGGACTCCAGGATCACACCCTGGGCTGAAGGTGGTGCTAAACTGCTGAGCCACCAGGGCTGCCCTTTATGAAAGCATTTTTAAAAGAGTATCACCAAAATAAATTCTAATATCATCTTTAGCCTGCACAATGCCTTCAAAAGAAAAAAAATGCAGAATTTATCAAACAGTAAATATGAATGAAGAAATAAAAATTTAGTTGGATAAAGAGGTCAGAATTTTTTTTTAAGTAGGCTCCACACCCAATGTGGGGCTTGAACTCATGACCCTGAGATCAAGAATTGTTCTGCTGACTGAGCCAGCCAGGTACCCCAAGAGGTCAGATTTAAAAAAAAAAAATATATATATATATATATAATATACACATACATACACATAGACACATACTCTTGAAAAGACTGAGGAAGAAAAGCATTATGGTCTAGACCCAATGGTCTAGACCTAGTAGAAGGGCCAGGAAGCACCTTTTACCACAATTGTTCTGTGAGTCTCTATTTGCAATTAACCTCAACTGTATATAGGCTTAGGTGATAACCTGAGCTACTGACACTGCAGTAAAGTAGAGTTTGCATATTATGCAGTATGGTATAATCTGAACTGTGTGAGGAAGTCCAGTGGACAAAAATACTGTACCCAAAAGTGAACCAAACAGGAAAATGCTATAACCCAAAACATGAGATCCTGCGGAGGATGATGCAAAATTCAACAAAAGGAACATTAGGCCGGTTTCTCTGTTGTCCCTTGAATGGGAAAAAAACACATTATACTGAATATTAAAGATTTATTTCACTACAAGACAACAAAACCAAAGGAATATGATTAAACTAGAGAAAGTGGCCTTACACTTAAAATTACAGATTAGTAAGCATTTATCAACTAGAAAACCAGTAAGAAACAAACTGGACTCTCTAGACTTTAAAAAATTGGCTCAAAAGTATATAGCCTACAAACTTATAATGATAATTTTGAGATTCAAAATTCAAATCTAAGGCAGCTCTGGTGGCTCAGCGGTTTAGCGCCGCCTTCAGCCCACAGCGTGATCCTGGAGACCCGGGATCCAGTCCCACGTCAGGCTCCCTGCATGGAGCTTGCTTCTCCCTCTGCCTGTGTTTCTGCCTGCCCTCCTCCCACCCCGTGTGTCTCTCATGAATAAAATAAATAAAATCTTTTAAAAAATTTTCAAATCTAGGGTGGCCTGGGTGGCTCAGAGGTTTAGCGCTGCCTTCAGCCCAGGGCATGATCCTGGAGACCTGGGATCGAGTCCTATCTCAGGCTCCCTACATGGAGCCTGCTTCTCCCTCTGCCTGTGTCTCTACCTCTCTCTCGGTTTCTCATGAATAAATAAATAAAATCTTCTAAAAAAGAAATTCAAATCTAAGGATTTGGGACTGATCACACAACTCCAAATATGTAAAAACTAAAATGTAAACAAAACCAGTTTTTTTCTTTTGCTACATGCCTTTACTTTTTTCTTTAAATCACTGGTTCTCAATGGGGTAGATTTACCTCCCATAAGATATCTAGCAAAGTGTGGAGACAGTTTTGGTTGTCACAACTGCAAGAGTGCTATTGGCATCTAGTGGTAGAGATCAGGAATGCTGCTAAACAGTCTACAAAGTACAAGGCAGGGCCCCACAACAAAGATAACCCAGCCCAAAATGTCGACAGCACCAAGGCTGAGAAATCCTGCCCTAGATATCTCCCACTGCCCTCCACAAAGACAAGGAAACTTAACTGACTTCTAGTCACTACAAAGCAAAGCCAGATCTAAGAAGGAAAACCGTAGCTTAATATCACTATCATTGCTGGGTAATCTACCTGTAACATGCATTGAGACACAACACCCTCTGGAATTTCCGGGAAACGTTGTCGGAGGTCATGGAGAACCTGCATATCAAGCTGCGGACTGCTTTGCGCCATGCCAGAACAAATGGTGGTCAAGTATCTGTTAGGAAATCGATGCTAACCAGCCTTCCAATAGTAGTGATCTTCTAACACCGCATTCATTTTCTATTAAAAGAAATCAAAGTTAATCATTGTGTTGTACACCTAAAACTCATGTAACATTGTAAGACAATACTTCAATAAAGTATAGTTTAATTACATATTTCACTTTATTCAAATACAAATGATCACTATGTTAAAATGGAGAAACCTAAAATAAGTATACTTAATTCCAAAGTTGTAAAATTGACAAATTCAACTTAGCCAGACTTTTCTGATGTAATACAGACAATCACTGGTTTAGAAACAAGCCAAAAAATTCCTAAAACCTCAATTTCATTTTAATGCTTAAAAAAATAAAGCAGCAGCTAGATTAGAACTACAGAGTATTACTATTTGGCAACTGTATTTTGCTAGCCTTGAGAAATGCTACTTAAGTATAATCATTCATGTTCTCCCAAGGGCTATCATATCATTCTAAAGCAGAGTAATCATTTTGATGTCTGAAAAAAAACAAACAAACAAAAAAAACAAGGACTTAATGATCACACCACAAAGCATATTACTTGTCCTTTCGGTCTTACGTTGAGGCCAAAACGTTTGAATTTGAAGTACGAGTAAAGGAAACCCAACGTCTGAAGGAAGTAACTAGCAAATAAAAATGGAAATGTAGAATCCTTTGTTTTTGATGATGCATTGCTGGAGGTGAGGTGAGTGGGGGATGGGCTAAATGAGTAATGGGCATTTTGCTGAGTGAACTTGTGATGAGTACTGGGTGTTGTAAGTAAGTGATGGATCACTAAATTTTACTCCTGAAACCAATAGTACACAATATTTTAACTGACTTGAATTTAAATAAAATCTTAGAAGAAAAATAAACTAATTAAAAAGATGATGCTCATGGTCCATCATTAGCCAGACCTAAATAGCTAGGCTTTCATGTATTTCTGATGCCACTGGCAGAGGTGCTAAGATGGCAGGATTTGAGGTTATGGTTTGAGTAGAGAACATTAACATCCAATCTCACTGGCACTACTCAAGTTAACCATGCCTATATAAATAAGGCAACTAGTGAAATAATGATGAAATCATAAATTAACTGGCAGCATCAAGGATCAATAAATTGATAAACATTTTAACACATACGACCTTTGAAAGACACGGTGGTTTGGAGCACCAACCCCAGTGTAGTAAAAAATCCATATTTAACTTTTGACTCCCCCAAAACTTAACTACTAACAGCCTACTGTTGACCTTACCAATAACATAAACAGTAGATCAATATGTATTTTGTCATGTTAAATGATTATATACTGTGCTCTTACAATAGAGTAAACTAGAGAAAAAATATTAAGAAAATCGTAAGAAAGAAAAAACACATTTAGGGCACTGTATGTATTTTTAAAAATCTGCATATAAGTAGACCCATACAGTTCCAACCTATGTTGTTCAAGGGTTCAACTGCATATATTTCCCATTTTTAAATTTTTTAAAAAGATTTTATTTATTTATTCATGAGAGACAAAGAGAGAGGGAGGCAGAGGAAGGGCACGCTCCCCGCAGAGTAGGGAGCCTGTGGCAGGACTCCATCCCAGGACCCCAGGATCACAACCCTGGCCAAAGGCCGACACTCAACCACTGAATCACCCAGGTGCCTCCACAATCAGTATTTTAAAAATAAAAATGGATGGGTACACAGAAGGCAGGAGAGGAAGACCCTAAACTCCTCTCCTGCCAGGGACTCACATTTATGCCTACGTATAAATCATTTCCTCCTGAAGAACAGAGGGTTGACAACACCTTGTACACAGTACAAGGCTAGAGGGACCTCAATCAGTATGGCAAGAGAAAGAGAAGCCCAGTAGTAAGGGCAACGCCACCTTGACACCACAAACTCCAATAGTGGAAGGTATCACTGACAGACGTGTGTACAGATTCACCTGCCCGGGGCAAAGAAAATAAACTGCAGTTTAAAGGGTAACTAGACAATGAGTGAAGGAAAACCATTTATTAACCCCAGAACATCCGCCAAACAGTGGAGTCAGAGGTGCTGGTGAGTGCCAATGTTTACCTTCCCTCTCCCACCTTGAAAGTTCACACAGGAACAAGGACCAGGTGTTCTAGACACCCCACCACTTCAGCTAGTCCTGGGCCCCAAGCACACACCAGCTCCAGCCTTCCAAGCAGGGAAGCCCCAGTGGGGGCACACACCAGGCCTACATCCACTATGGCTCCAGTAATCTCACCAAGGGGGCACAGTGCAAACCACCCTGAGACACCTCCATCCGCACCAGGTTCTGCTCCCGGGACCCAGAGCCCACACCCATTACAACTCGAGCCAGCCAGCTACCCAAACCCAAGAAGAACACAGTCCACACGGGCAATGTGCCTATGTAAGGCCACTCCTCTAAGACTGGGAGAGGTAGTTCTTTCACCTAATTCATAGAAACAAACACAAAATCAAATTTAAAAAGGGGGCAGAGGAATAGACAAAGATAAAATTTCAAGAAAATAACTAAACCAAAATGAGATAAGCCATCAACCTGACAAAGATTTCAAAGTAACGATCATAAAGTTGCTCACCAGACTTGAGAGTGAATGAACTAAGAATAAGAACTTCAACAAAAGGAAACTATTTTTTTTAATCTGAGGTAATAACTAAAATAGCTAAAATAAAAAATACACCAGAGGTAATTAACAGGAAATTAGAGGATGCAGAAGAACAGATGAGCAATCCAGAAAACAGGGTGACAAAAAACATTTAAGCTGAACACCAAAAAGAAATTTTTAAAAATGAAGATTGTTAAGGGGCCTGTGACAACATCAAGCAAGTCAACATTCACATCATGCAGCTGTTAGAAGGAGCTAAGAGAGAAAGGGGCAGAAAACTCATATGAAAAAATAATAGCTGAAAACTTCCCTAATCTAGGGAAGAAAAGAGACATCCAGATCCAGGAAGCAGAGAACCCCAGATAAGATGAACCAAAAAAGGACCATACCAAAACAAGTAATAATTAAAATGTCAAAGATTAAAGATGAGAAAATCTTACAAGCAGCAAGAGGAAACCAAACAGTTATGTACAACAACAACAACAAAAAACCCATGAGGGTATCACCTGATTTTTCAGCAGAAACTTTGCAGGCCAAGAGAGAGTGGTAAGACATATTCAAAGTGCTGAAAGGAAAAAACTTAGAACCAAGAATACTCTGCACTACAAGGTTATCACTCAAAATCAAAGGAGACAGTTTCCCAGACAAACAAGTTAAAGGAGTTCATCACCGCTGAACCAGTCTTACAAGAAATGCTAAAGGGACTTCTTTAAGTGGAAAAGAAAAAGCCATGACGAAAGGTAAGAAAACTATGACAGGAAAAAAACTTCAAGGGTAAGGGCAAACACACAGTACATCAATCATTTACACTGCTAGTAAGAAGGTAAAAAGGCAACAGTAGTAATAATCATTTGTACCTAAAAAATTAAGGGATTCACAAAATAAAAATATGTAAAACATATAAAAGATGGATGGGGAAAGTAAAAATCCAGTCCTTTGTTGTTGTTTTTTTAAAGATTTTATTTATTTATTCACGAGAGACACAGAAAGAGAGGCAGAGACACAGGCAGAGGGAGCAGCAGGCTCCATGCAGGGAGTCTGATGTGGGACTCGATCCCAGGTCTCCAGGATCACACTCTGGGCTGAAGGCGGCGCTAAACTGCTGAACCACCCAGGCATCCCAAAATCCAGTGTTTGAAAGTGTGTTAGAACTTAAGCAACCATCAACTTAATACAGACTGCTATATACTTAGAATGTTATATATGAACCTCATGGTAACTGCAACACAAAAACCTGTAATAGACCACAAAAAAATAAAAAGGAATTCAAGCATAAAACTAAATGTCCCCAATCATGAGGGAAAAGAACAAGAGAACAAAGAAAGATACCGAACTCCAAAAGCTATCAGAAAAAATTAACAAAATTACAAAAGGTACATACCTATTAATAATTAAATGTGAATGGTCTAAACATTATGATCAAAAGCCACAGGGTGACCGAATGCATTAAAAAAAAAAAAGACACATCTACATGCTGCCTACAAGAGACTTAACTTCAGACAAAAAGACACAGACTGAAAGTGAGAGATGGAAAACTATTCCATGCAAATGAAATAAAAACAAAAAAGGCTGGGGAGCAATACTTCTATCAGACAAAACAGACTCTAAAAGACTGCAACAAAAGACAAAGAAGGGCATTACGTAATGATAAAGGGATCAATCCAACAAGAGAATAAATATTACAACTGTAAACACACACCCAACATTAGGGCATCTAAATACATAAAACAAATGTTAATAAACAAAAGGGGAGGGCAGCCCAGGCGGCTCAGGGGTTTAGCACCGCCTGCAGCCCAGGGTGTGATCCTGGAGACCCGGGATGGAGTCCTATGTCAGGCTCCCTGCACGGAGCCTGCTTCTCCCTCTGCCTGTGTCTTTGCCTCTGTGTCTCTCATGAATAAATAAAATCTTTTTAAAAAGTGGGGGAGAAACAGAGTAATACAATCATTATAAGCCACTTTAACATTCCACTTATATCAATGGATAGATCAATGACACAGAAAATCAATCAAGATACACTGGCTTTGAATGGCACATTAGACCAAAGAACCAAATATATACAGAACATTCCATCCCAAAACAGAAGAATACATAATTCATTTCAAGTGGACGTGCAACATTCTCCAAGATAAACCACATGTTATGTCATAAATCAAGTCGCAATAAATTTAAGAAGATTGAAATCATATCAAACATGTTTTCTAATGACAATGATATGGAACTAGACATCAGTAACCACAGCAACAACAAAAACTGGAAAAACACAACCATGCAGAAACTAAAAAAAATGTGTTACTAACCAACCAATATGTCAACAAGGACGGGAAAGAGGAAATTTAAAAATACCTGGAGACTAATAAAAATGAAAACACAACAGTTCAAAATCTTTGCAGCACAGCAGAAGCGCTTTTTTTTGTTTTAAATGATTTTACTTATTTAGGGGGGGGGGGGCAGAGAGACACACAGGCAGAGGGAGAAGCAGGCTCCTCACAGGGAACTTGATGGGGGACTCGATCCCCAGACCAGGATCATGCCCTGAGCTGAAGGCAGACACTCAACCACTGAGCCACCCAGGTGTCCCAGCAGAAGTGTTCTAAGAGGGAAGTTTATAGGGATACAGGCTGATCTCGAAAAGAAAAGAAAAGAAAAGAAAAGAAAAGAAAAGAAAAGAAAAGAAAAGAAAAGAAAAGAAAAGAAAAGAAAAGAAAAGAAAAGAAAAGAAAAGAAAAGAAAAGAAAAATCTCTACACTCAAAAGAACTAGAAAAAGGACAAACAAAGCCCAGAGTTACTAGAAGAAAGAAAAAAAGTAAGAATCAGAATGAAAGTAAATGAAATAGAGGCTGAAAAGATCAGTGAACCAGGAGCTGGTCCTTTGAAAATATTAAAACAAAACAAAACAAAACAAAAAAACCTGACAGACTTTTAGCCAGACTCATCATGAAAAAAAGAAGACTCAAATAAATAAAATCAGAAATGAAAGAGGACAGGAGTGCCCGGATGGCTCAGTCAGTTAAACATCCAAATCTTGATTTCCGCTTAGATCATGATCTCATGGGCAGCCCTGGTGGCTCAGCAGTTTAGCGCCGCCTTCAGCCCAGGGCCTGATCCTGGAGACCCTGGATCGAATCCCACGTCAGGCTCCCTGCATGGAGCCTGCTTCTCCTTCTGCCTGTGTCTCTGCCCCCCTCTCTCTCTCTCCTCTCTATGTGTTCTCATGAATAAATAAATAAAATCTTTAAAAAAAAAAAGATCATGATCTCATGGTTATGGGATAGAGCTGACACTGGGAATGGAGCCTACTTTAAGATTCTCTCTCCCTCTCCCTCTGCCCCTCCACGCCACTTCCCTGCGTGCTCTAGAAGGGAAGAAAAGGGAAGGAAGAAAGGGAAGGATGGGAAGGAAGGAAGGACAAAAAAGAAAAGAAAGAAAGAAAGGCAGTCCAGGTGGCTCAGTGGTTTAGTGCTGCCTTCAGCCCAGGGTGTGATCCTGGAGACCCGGGATCAAGTCCCACATCGGGCTCCCTGCATGGAGCCTGCTTCTTCCTCTGCCTGTGTCTCCGCCTCTCTCTCTCTCTATCTCTCTCTCTCTCTGTGTCTATGTGTGTGTCTCGTGAATAAAAGAAAT
Organism: Vulpes lagopus; assembly: GCF_018345385.1. Taxonomy (NCBI): domain Eukaryota; kingdom Metazoa; phylum Chordata; class Mammalia; order Carnivora; family Canidae; genus Vulpes; species Vulpes lagopus. The sequence continues at coordinate 26,055,391 of NC_054848.1, forward strand.
CTTAAAAAAAAAAAAAAAAGAAATGAAAGAGGCAAAATAACAACTGATGTCACAAAAATACAAAGGATTATAAGAGACTAGTACCATAAATTCTATGCCGAAACACTGGACATCACAGAAGAGATGTGGCTAAATTCCTAGAAATATACAATCTCCCAAGACTGGATCAGAAAGAATATGACACTTGAACAGAGTGATTAGTTCTAGTAACAAAACTGAATCAATAATCAAAAAACAAAAGTCCAGGACCAGATGGCTACACAGGTAAATTCTACCAAATTAAAGAGCTAATACTTAACCTTTTCAAAGTATTCAAAAAAAAAAAAAAAAGAAGGAAAGTTGCCACATTCTATGAGACAAGTATTACCCTGATATCAAAACTAGATGAAGACACTACAATAAAAGGAAATTACAAAGGTGCCTGGGCTGCCTCAGTCAGTTAAGCATCATCTGACTCTTGGTTTCAGATCAGCTCATGATCTCAAGTTGGTGATATCAAGCCCCACATCAGGCTCCACACGGAAGTCTCTTTAAGATTCTCTCCTCTTCCACTACCCCTCCCACCTCAGCTCACACACTCTCTCTTAAAAAAATAATGATCTTAAAAAATTACAGAGTAATATCCCTGAATACAGATTCAAAAATCCTCAACAAAATATGAGCTAACTAAATGGTGTACACTGAAAGTCATTCACCACAATCAGGTGGGGTTGATTCCAAGACTGTGAAGATGGTTCAATATCTAAGAATCAATGAATGTGATATTCCACATTAACAAAAGAAAGGATAAAAAGTATATGATCATCTCAATAAATGGAGAAAAAAGATCTGACAAAATTGAACATGCATTCATGATAAAAACTCTCAACAAAGTGGGTTCAGCGGGAGGGTAACGTAATATAGGCTACAGATGAAAATCCCACAGCTAACAGTACACTCAACAGAGAACAAGTAAGAGTTTTTCCTCTAAAATCAGGAACAAGACAAGGATGTCCACTCTCATCTGTTTTATTCAACGTACTACTGTAAGTCCTAGTCACAGCAATCAAACAATAGAAATAAAAGGCATCGAAAGTGGTGAGGAAGAAATAAAACTTTCAGTATTCACAAATGACACGACTCTATATAGAAAAAAACCCAAAGATGCCACCAAAAACCTATTAGAACCAATAAATAAATTCAGTAAAGTTACAGAATACAAAATATACAAAAATCCGTTGTATTTCTATACACTAATAACAAAGGAGAAAGAAAAAGTGAGATAATCCCATTTACAAGTGCATCAAAACAAAATAAGATACGTAGAAATAAACTTAACCAAGATGAAAGGCCTGTACTTGGAAAACTATAAGGCACTAATGAAAGAAACTGAAGATGACACAAATGGAAAGATACATCAGGTTCATGGAACGGTATAATTATCATTAAAATGTCATACCACCCAAAACGATCTACAGACTCAATGCAATCCCTATCAAAATACCCACAGCATTTTCAGAACTAGAACAAATAATCCTGGGATCCCTGGGTGGCTCAGTGGTTGAGCGTCTGCCTTCAGCTTAGGGTGTGATCCTGGGGTCCTGGGATCAAGACCCACATTGGGCTCCCTGCATAGAGCCTGCTTCTCCCTCTGCCTGTGTCTCTGCCTCTCTTTCTCTGTGTCTCTCATGAATAAATAATAAAATAATGCCAAGATTTGTATGGAACCACAAAAGATCCCAAATAGCCAAAGCACACTTGAGAAAGAACAAAACTCAAAGTATCATGATCCCAGATGTCAAGCTATACTAAAAAGGTATAGTAATCAAAACAGTATGGTACTGGTACAAAAATAGACACATAGCTCAATAAAACAGAACATACAGCCCAGAAAGAAACGAGGCTCACAAGGTCAATTAATCTACAATAAAGGAAGCAAGCATATACAATGGGGAAAAATAGTTTCTTCAATGGACGGTGCTAATAAAAAACCTGGAGAGCTACATGCCAAAGAATCAAACTGTACCACTTTTTTATAACATACATAAAAATAAGCTCAAAATGGATTCAAGACCTAAATGTGAGACCTGCAAACATAAAACTCCTAAAAGAAAACAGGCAGTAATGTCTTGGACATCAGCCTTAGCAACATTTTTTTTTTTTTTTGGTATGTCTCCTTAGATAGTGAAACAGAAGAAAATATAAACCATGTGGACTGTATCAAACTAAAAAGCTTTAATACAGTGAAAGAAACCATCAAAAAGAACAAAAAGACAACGTATTGAAGGGGGAGAAGATATCTGCAAATGATAATGATATATCCTATAAAGGGCTAATATGCAAAGTATATAAAGAATGCGTATAACACTAAAAAAAAAAAAAGAAAGAAACAATGAAACACCAAACATTCTGATTAAAACATTGCCAGAAGACTTGAATAGGCATTTTTCCAAAGAAGACATCCAGATGGCCAAGAGACACATGAGAAGTCACTCAACATTACTCATCATCAGGAAAGTGCAAATCAAAATCACAATGAATTAGCACTTCACTCTGGTCAAAATGTCTAATATCCAAAAAGACCAAAGTAAGTGTTGGCAAAACTGTGGAGAAAAATAAACCCTCATGCACTCATGATGAGAATGTAAACTGGTGCAGCTACTATGGAAAACAGTATGGCAGTTCCTCAAAAAATTAAAAATAGAAATACCATATGATCCAGTGATTCAACTGCTAGGTATTTACCTGAAGAAAATGAAAACCCTAATTTGAAAAGCTACATGCACCCCCATTTCTAACACAGCATTATTTACAATAGCCAAGTTATAGATACAACCAAAGTGGGCAGCCCCAGTGGCCCAGTGGTTTAGCGCCACCTTCAACCTGGGGTGTGATCCTGGAGACCTGGGATCAAGTCCCATGTCAGGCTCCCTGCATGCAGCCTGCTTCTCCCTCTGCCTGTGTCTCTGCTTCTCTCTCTCTCTGTGTCTCTCATGAATAAATAAGATCTTAAAAAATATCTTAAAAAATTTTTAAGATCTTAAAAAATAAATAAGATCTTAAAAAAACCCGAGTGACTCAGTGGTTGAGCATCTGCCTTCAGCTCAGGACATGATCTGGGGGTTCCTGGATCGAGTCCCATATCGGGCTCCTGCATGGAGTCTGCTTCTCCCCCTGCCTGTGTCTCTGCCTCTCTCTCTGTGTCTCTCATGAATACATAAATAAATAAAATCTAAAAAGAAAAGAAAGAAAGAAACAACCAAAGCGTCCACTGGTAGCTAAATGGTAAAGAACATGTAGTATATATACACAATGGAGTATTACTCAACCACAAATTACATCTTGTCATTCACAACATTAATCTACAGGGTAGGGGATCCCTGGGTGGCGCAGCGGTTTGGCGCCTGCCTTTGGCCCAGGGCGCGGTCCTGGAGACCCGGGATCGAATCCCACATCGGGCTCCCGGTGCATGGAGCCTGCTTCTCCGTCTGCCTGTGTCTCTGCCTCTCTCTCTCTCTCTCTGTGACTATCATAAATAAAAATTAAAAAAAAAATCTACAGGGTATTATGCTAAGTGAAATAAACCAATCATAGAAAGACTTATACCATTAAATTTCTCTTACATGTAGAATCTAAAAAAAACAAAACAGATGAATAAGAAAACAGAAACAGACTCAAAAACACAGAGAACAAACTGGTGGTTGCCAGAGGGAAGGAGGGATGGGCAAAATACATAAAGGGGATGAAGAGGTACAGGTACCATCATCCAGTTATAAAATAGGTCATGGGGATAAAAAGTACAGCATAGGAAATACAGTCAATAATATTGTAATAATGTTGTGTCATGACAAATGGTAGCTACATTTATTGTAGTGAGCACTCGTAATGTCTAGAATTATTGAATTACTCTGTTGTCTGTTGTATACCTCTAATATGACCCTGTAAGACTACTATCCTTCAATAAAAAAGATTTAAAAAAAAAAAACTAAATGAATCTTTGAAAAAAATGAACTAAAAATGTTTAAGGAAAATAATGAATTACTTTTGCTGGTTTATAATTAAGGAGATACTTAAAAAACAATCCTCATGGAATCTCAAACTTGCTACTGATTATGGGCAGGGCATGTCGTTTTGCATGCAAACTGTTGGCTTCTACTGGGCATTTGGCTTGTTCTCTTCTTCCTTCCAAGCCAAGACTGCCAAGAATTATGCACACTCTAACAAAGTGGCCACAAAGCCCATAGCTATGAGATAAGCTAACCACAGGTAAAAAGAGCTATTAGCAACTGTTTTAATGACTTCCAATCACCACACAAAAGCCGTCTAATAAACATGAAGAAAAATTAATGGGGTAACTGGGTGATGGGCACCAAGGAGGGCACCTAATGGAATGAGCGCTGGGGGTTATACTATATGTTGGCAAATTGAATTTAAATATTTTTTAAAAGAAAAATTAAAATGTGGGGGAATATGACTGGCATATATGCGGACTTTCTATCTACCCTATACACTTCTGCTCCCTGCAATTCATTCCTTAGTTTGCTTTAATCTGGCTCTTATCACTGTTCCACTGACATACTTAACCATCTCTCTGGTGCTAAATCCAGAGGATATATTTTCTGGTCCCTATGCCCCCCTTAACCTCTGCAGCATTTGACAATACTCATTGCTACTTCTTTTTTTAGCCTCGTTGCTACTAGTCTGGTTTCTTCCCACCTCTTTTTTTTTTTTTTTTTTTAAGATTTTACTTATCCATTCATGAGAGACACAGAGAGAAGAGAGGCAGAGACACAGGCAGAGGGAGCAGGCTCCATGCAGGAAGCCCAATGTGGAAACTGACCCCAGGTCTCCAGGATCAGGCCCTGGGCTGAAGGTGGCGCTAAACCGCTGAGCCACCTGGGCTGCCCTTTCCCACTTTTGTCCCATTAACATTTGTCTGGTTTTTGCCCTAAGCTGCTTCCTCTTTTCATTCTACAACCTTGTAACCAGCGATCCTATCCACTAGTAAGCATTCAATAACATTTAAAGGCTGATGATTCCCAAACTGGGATCTTAAACATCATGCTCTAAGGCTCCAGACACATATAACCACCTGCCTACTACAGAGCACCATCTGGATATGCCCAAAGATAATTGTCAATATATTCAAAAAGGAAATCCTCACCACAACCCTTCCCCAAATGCTCTGTTCTCTCCATGAATGTTACCACTATTTACTCAACGATACTAGAAACCAAGGTGTAATCCTGGACTTCGACTCTTGCACAACCAACTAGAGAGTGAAATGAAGTGCTCATGCTTTCCACCCCAGTTCTGCCATTTGTGAGTGTCTGAGAAATATATTCAATCCTTATGCCTTTGAAATTTCATCTATAAAATGGAAATAATAGTAGGGTTGTAGCAAAATTTTTTTAAAAGATTGTATATATTTATTCATGAGAGACAGAGAGAGAGAGAGGCAGAGACATAGGAAGAGGGAGAAGCAGGTTCCATGTAGGGAGCCCGATGAGGGACTCGATCCCGGAACCGCAGGATCATGCCCTGAACTGAAGGCAGACGCCCAACTGCTGAGCCACCCAAGGGCTAAGCCACCCAGGCATCCTGAGTTGTAGCAAAATTTAAATGGTAAACATTAATAAGTCAGAAAGCATTTGTTACTATTACTTAGGGCATTTCTGAATATTGTCATCAACATTACAGCTCCAACTTCCTGCTGCTCTCTCACCTCTGGTCTTGCCTTCCTCCACATCAGTTCCAGAGTGTTTGTGTTCTAAGATGCAGATCTGATCGGTCCCCTCAACTCAATGCATCCCAACAGAACACAGCCAGGTGTGATCCTGTGCTACCTCCTCTTAGGGTATTAGACCATGATCATCCATCTGTCTGAGATGCTTTTTTTCCTCCCTCACCACTGCTTCTCTAAGCCACACTGATCCTACACATGTTGGTACTGATGGCGCTTCCTCAAAGGAAGCTTCCACTGACAACCCCATTTCTTGAGTCCTACTGCCATGCTTCTCCTCCACCCACACCATGCTAGAGGACCCTCCACTATGCTGTCACAGCAAGTTGTGCTTATCCTCATAGGTACACCAAACACACTATGCTTAGCCACTTGTGTATCTAAAGGTCTCTCAGAGGGGCACCTGCGTGGCTCAGTGGGTTAGGCAACTGCCTTCAGCTTAAGTCATGATCCCAGGGTCCTGGGATCAAGCCCCTCATTGGGCTCCCTGCTCAGTGGGGAGTCTGCTTCTCTACCCCTACCCTGACTTGTGCACACTCTTTAATAAATAAATAAAATCTTTAAAAAAAAATAAAAAATAAAGGTCTTTCAGATAAAACTGTAGCTTTACCTGGAACAAGTTGTTACACCACGAAGTGGGGGAAGTACTCAAAAATGATGGGAGCTTGTCATAAGGACCTGGGAGCCAGCTTGAAGAGGCTTCCAATGGCCAAATCTGTGATAATTTGAGTACCAAAATAATTAAGGACACTAATGAATTACAGGCCTGTAGAAAAGAGGAACCCATGAGTTGCTATTAGTATGAAATAAATACATACATACATAAATGGAGAAGGGTGGGCTTTTATTTACAGTAGAATCCAACTGGTAAACATGCAAGGAGTGCTGAAACCTAAAAAATCATCACTGTGCAGATATCACAGTACAGATTGCTTCAAGCAAAAATCATCAAGTGATGCTAAATCTAGGAGTAGATTTGGATGAAGAGTAGTATGTATGAATGGTCTTCAAGTATCTCTCCAAAGAACTGCTTATCAGTTGCAACGGGGCAAAATTACACAGTAGATAAATCAAGCAATATTGTGATTGGCTAATCAAAATTAACATCAATGTGGGAAAGATGGAGAACGTACACCTCCAGATGTGACACCCTGAGAAAACATATTACTTTATAGTATTCCAGTCAGGAACGCAGAATCTGAAATGTCTTATAAGAGACAAAGCAAAAATGACAAAAAATTCTACTGAAAAAAGAAGGGGGGGGAGGACAGGGTAAAACTGTCATTTTAAAAATGCTAAAGTCATACAAGAAAAAGGCAAAAAAAAATATCACAGATTAAGGGAGACAGAGTACATGAAACTAAAGCTAATAACTGATCCTAGACTGGGTCCCATACTAAGTGGGGAAAGTGTTATAAAAGAATGGATCAACTGACAAAATAGAAACACAGATGCTAGATTATGAAAAGTACTCCATTATGTTTAATTTATTGAATTTACTAAGTATACTGAATTGATAACTGTACTATGCCTATATATGAGACTACGTTAGTTTTAGGAAGTTAGGCAATGAAATATTTAGGAGTAAAGGTCATGACAACTTACTCTCAAATGATTCAGGAAAGAACATATATGACATATGTGTACGTGTACATGTGCATGCACACACACAGTGCATGTGCAAACACACGGAGGGAGAGGAACAAATAAAGCAAAAAGGGCAAATGTTAACAAGAGAGGAATATGGATAAAGCATATAAGATGCTCTTTTTTTTTTTTTAAAGATTTTATTTATTTATGAGCGACACAGAGAGAGAGAGAGGCAGAGACACAGGTAGAGGGAGAAGCAGGCTCCACGCAGGGAGCTCAACATGGGACTGGATCCCGGGTCTCCAGGATCATGCCCCGGGCTGCAGGCGGCGCCAAACCGCTGCGCCACAGGGGCTGCCCTAAGGTGCTCTTTGTATGTAGTTTTTACCTTGCAACTTCTGTACTTGCGGAATTATTTCCAAATAAAAAGTCAAAACAAAATGAAACAAAAAGCCTGTAGTTCTATTCAGGTGCTATGCTTTGTTCACCTTTGCATTGCCAGAGCCTGATCTTATACTTGCTCAAATGTCTGTTCCATAATGAAGAGTCACTTTTACTACTAAACCAACCTACCAGGACACAGTGGTTGGGCGTGTGCCTTCGGCTCAGGATCCAAGGCTCAGGATCCTCAGGATCCTCGGCTCAGGATCCAAGGTCCGGGATAGAGTCCCACATTGGGCTCCCTGCGGGGAGCCCACTTCTCCCTCTATGTCTCTGCCTCTCTCTCTCTCTCTATCTCTCATGAGTAAATAAGTAAGTCTTTAAAAAATAATAATCTACCAGGATCCCTGGGTGGCGCAGCGGTTTGGCGCCTGCCTTTGGCCCGGGGCAGGATCCTGGAGACCGGGGATCGAATCCCACGTAGGGCTCCCAGTGCATGGAGTCTGCTTCTCCCTCTGCCTGTGTCTCTGCCTCTCTCTCTCTCTCTCTCTCTCTGTGTGTGTGACTATCGTAGATAAATTTAAAAAAAAAATCTACCTAATAAGGAAAAAAAAAACAACAGAGATGAATTTTGCCCCCCACCTCTTGCACACACCTCCAATAAAATTTTGGGGGATCAGGGATCACCTATGTAGAGCAAGTGATGAATGCTTAGGAAAAAGGAAAAACAGGTTTAAGCTACTCAGTTTGTATATTTTTCCAGTTTTCCACTTTTAAAATCTCTCAATCTGAAAAACTAAAATATTCTACCAGATTAACATTCCAGGCTTAATTTAAAATGTATATTATTTCGAAGTGTTAACTTTAGTCCTTAGAGTCAATTCAAAGCTGTGTAGGGGTGCCTGGGTGGTTCAGCCGGTCAAGCAGCCAACTCTTGTTTTTGGCTCAGGTCATGACCTCCTGGTCATGAGATCAGGGCCCCACATCAGGCTCTACACTCAGTTGAGGAGTCCACTTCAGATTCTCTCTCTCTCTCTCTCTCTCTCTCTCTCTCCCCCCCTCCAGCTTGCATGCTGTCTCTCAAGTAAAATAAAATCTTTTAGGGGCATTTGGGTGGCTCAGCAGATTAGGCATCTGCCTTCAGCTCAGTTCATGACCACAGGGTCCTGAGATGGAACTCCACATTGGGCTCCCTGCTCTGCGGGGGGCCTGCTACTCTCCTGCTTGTGCTCTCGTTCTGTCAATAAAATATTTTAAAAATAATAATAATAAATAAAATATTTAAACCCGTTTGAATTACTCACGATTTTCATCAAAACAAACATTATCTGCCATTTTCACAGTAAGGTGACCTATAATTTGCAAAAGCCACAGGAGTCCCAACTAGATGAATAACCCTGCCAAGTCACTGAAGATCTAAGACAGCACTGTTTAATAAAAATATAACCCAAGTCCTTTTAAATGTTCTAGTAGCCACGTGAAGAAAAAAGCAACAGGTGACATTTTAATATATTTTATTTAATTTGGTATTTCAAAAACAGTATTATTTTAATATATGATCAATAAAAAAAAAATCAATGAGCTATCTTACCTATTTCTCTCAAATTAACTCCTCAAAATCCAGTGTGTATTTTATACTAACAGCACATCACAATTCAGACAGGCCACATTTCAAGCGGTCAGCAGCTATCTGCAGTTAGCAATGGCTACCTTACTGGACAGCACAGCTCTAATGCTTTGGTATTTTCATTCAATTAAAAGGATAAGACCACGGGCAGCCCTGGTGACGCAGCGGCTTAGTGCTGCCTTCAGCCTGGGGTGTCGATCCTGGAGACCCAGGATCGAGTCCCACATCGGGCTCCCTGCATGGAGCCTGCTTCTCCCTCTGCCTGTATTTCCGCCTCTCTTTCGCTCTCTCTGAATAAATAAATAAATATTTAAAAATAAAAAATAAAAAAAAAATAAAAGGATAAGACCAGGCAGCCCAAGTGGCTCAGCGGTTTAGCACCGCCCAGGATGTGATCCTGGGGACCCGGGATTGAGTCCCATGTCGGGCTCCCTGCATGGAGCCTGCTTCTCCCTCTGCTTGTGTCTCTGCCTCTCTCTCTCTCTCTCTCTCTCTCTCTCTGTGTGTGTGTGTGTGTCTCATGAATAAATAAAGTCTTTAAAAAATAAAAAAAATAAAAGGCTAAGACCTACAACTCTTAGATTCTGTAATTCAATTTCTCCTGTGAGGGTATACAACTGATTAGGCACAGGGCCTGGCACAGACTAGGTATTCAATGAATATTTGCTGGATGAAATAAGAAAAGAAAAATGGAATTCACTGAATTTAATGGTAAGAATGACCTTAGTCATCAAATCTTGTATTTACAGAAATGAAGACAACTTTCCCACCAAGAAATGATACTTCCATACTTGAGAGGCTAACCAAATTCAGAACACTCGATGGCTATTTAATTGTTGTCAACAAAGAGCTTCTAAAGCACCCAAAAGCTTAACTCAAGCTTCCCTACTGGTTCTAAAGAAGTTTTATTCACTTCTGAACCCTAGTTTCAAGTCTTTAAAATATAAGGATAATACAGCTGCCTTTTTATGAGAAAGAAGAAAAGGCAACAAGGTAAACAAAACCAAAGATGCTGCAGGTGTCAAGAGGTTGGGTTCCTGAGGATCCCTGGGTGGCTCAGCGGTTTAGTGCTGCCTTCAGTCCAGGGCATGATCCTGGAGTCCCGGGCTCAAATCCTGCGTCAGGCTCCTTTCAGGGAGCCTGCTTCTCCCTCTGCCTCTCTCTCTGTGTGACTATCATTAAATAAATAAATAAATAAATAAATAAATAAATAAATAAATAAAGTAAATAAATAAAATAAAATAAAGTAAATAAAAATAAAAATAAAAATAGCACTCCTCCTCCCAAGTAAGTATCTGCTAGCCAGATGCCACCTATACAGAAACTATCAGACACACCACTCTGGGGTGCCTGGGTGGTTCAGTCAGTTGGGCATCTGGCTTCAGCTCGGGTCATGATCCCAGGGTTCTGAGATCAAGTGGTCCTAGGATAGAACCCCACAACCCTAGGATAGCTTCCTGCACTGAGCGGGGAGCCTGCTTCTCCCTCTCCCTCTCCCTCTGCCCTTCCTCCTGACTCATGCTCGCACTCTGTCTCTTTCTCAAATAAATAAATAAAATCTTGGGAAAAAAAAAAAAAGACACGCCACTCCTGCCTCTTCCCATTAACCTCCCCAATGAAAATAAAAATGAAGGTACTTGGAATCTTCTCCCAATTCTGAGTATGTTACCAAGAAAGTAGGGTATTATTACCTTTTATTTTTTAAAAAATATTTCTTTATAGGGCACCTAGGTGGCTCATTTGGTTAAGTGTCTGCCTTTGGCTCAGGTCATGATCCTGGAGTTCTGGGATCTAGTGCCATGTCTGGCTCCCTGCTCAAGGGAGTCTGCTTCTCCCTCTGCCCCTTCCCTGCTTATGCATGCACGCACACTCTCTCTCTCAAATAAATAAATGAAATTTTTTTTAAAAAATTTCTTTAGGGGATCCCTGGGTGGCTCAGTGGTTTAGCACCTGCCTTTGGCCCAGGGCGTGATCCTGGAGTCCCGGGATCGGGTCCCACGTCAGGCTCCCGGCATGGAGCCTGCTTCTCCCTCTGCCTGCGTCTCTGCCTCTCTCTCTCTCTCTATCATGAATAAATAAATAAAATCTTTTTTAAAAAATTTCTTTATTTGAGAGAAAGAGAGAGGGAGGGAAGGAGCTCGAGCCAGTGGGGGTAGGGGCAGAGGGAGAGAATCCTGAAGCAGACTCCCAGCCAAGCCAGGAGCCTGACTTGGGGCTCAATCTCATGACCCATGAGATCATGACCTGAGCCGAAACCAGGAGCCAGACCCCCAAATGACTGAGCCACCCAGATGCCCCAATTATTAGTTTTTTAAGTAAGCTTTATGCCCTATGTGGGGCTCTAACTCATGACCCCAAGATCAGGAGCTGCATCCTCCATAGACTGAGCCACCCAAGTGCCCCCAAAGAAGTAGAATATTAAAAAATAAAGCAAAATGACCTTATACAGCGGAATATGAAGAAAGAAATGGGAAAGCCTTGACTCTTATTAGAAATATTTTGTGGGGGATCCCTGGGTGGCGCAGCGGTTCGGCGCCTGCCTTTGGCCCAGGGCGCGATCCTGGAGACCCGGGATCGAATCCCACATCGGGCTCCCGGTGCATGGAGCCTGCTTCTCCCTCTGCCTGTGTCTCTGCCTCTCTCTCTCTCTCTCTGTGACTATCATAAATAAATAATAAAAAAAAAAATTTAAAAAAAAGAAATATTTTGTTTATTTAAGAATACTGAGTTGGTGGTAGGGAAAAATGGTATCTAGGTTAGAAGAACCAAAGATTTCCTTTATAAAGTGACCTTAAATATTTCAATAACAATCTGAAAAAGGCAAAACTAGAGAATGAGTAAAAAGATCAGTTGTTTCCAGGGGTTTGTAGGGAGGCTTTATAGGTGAAGCACAGGCAATTTTAAGGGTGGTGAAATTGTTCTGTACAATATTCTAATAGTAGATACATGACATCATGCACCTGTCAAAACCCACAGAACTTTATAACACAAAGAGTGAACCTTTTGTTTTTGAGGGGAAGAGGGGAGAAGGAGGGAGAGAATCTTAAGAAGGTTCCCTGCCCAGCCTGGCATCTGACACAGGGCTCAAACTCACCACCCTGAGATCATGATCTGGGCTAAAATCAAGAGTCTGACACTTAACCAACTGAGCCACCCAAGCGCCCCAAGAGTGAACCTTCAAGTATGCAAATTTAAAAACATCATTTAGGGACACCTAGATGGCTCAGTGGTTGAGCATCTGCCTTCGGCTCAGGGCGTGATCCCAGAGTCCCGGGACTGGGTCCTGCATTGGGCTCCCTGCATGGAGCCTGCTTCTCCTCCCACTGCCTATGTCTCTGCCCCTGTGTCTGTCAGTCTGTCTCTCTCTGTCTCTCATAAATAAATAAAATCTTTAAAAGAAAATAAAAACAGGGGATCCCTGGGTGGCGCAGTGGTTTAGCGCCTGCCTTTGGCCCAGGGCACGATCCTGGAGACCCGGGATCGAATCCCACATCGGGCTCCCGGTGCATGGAGCCTGCTTCTCCCTCTGCCTGTGTCTCTGCCTCTCTCTCTCTCTCTCTGTGACTATCATAAATAAATAAATTTAAAAATTAAAAAAAAATAAAAACATCATTCAGGTCAGGGGATCCCAGGAAGGAACAGACACCATTTATGATATAATCTAACTATTCCAAACATATGAAACAATATAACGGGGGGGGGGGGGGGGACACGGACGGATGGTGCTGACCTAAATTAACTCTGGAAATGAGTAGCATCTGTATGACTAAAGTAAAAGCAAAAAGAAATGTATATAAGCACTGTACTCTAGTTGGTAAAGTTGTTTCCCATGAGTGTAGAAGTCAACAAAACTGTTATACATCTATCTATCCATACACTGGGAGTGAACAATTAAGTACATGGACAGTGAATGGTGAAAGCCAGATGTCTCACTGTTGGGAGTCAGAGGTTACAGACAAGCAAGGGGAGAAGGCTAGAATGATCTGTGTGTTAATGGATTAGGTTGGAGTCATCAGTTAAAACTCACATTTAGTTTAATATTGATACAGATACATAAAAACAGATACAGAGAAACATTCATACAGATGCATAAACATACAGATAGCACATACATGGGATTTCAGCTAACAGAGCCTTTAGAAGCAATACTACCTCAAAGGAACAGTGAGCCTACTTGTACTCAGATCTTGATTTCTAATGTAATTCTCTAATAAAAGGAATTAGGGCTTTGGGGAGAAATGGCTGATTATAGAACTAAAACAGAGGATACACAGGATAAGTCTGGAGTATCTTATAATACTAGGAAGGAAGTGCTCAAAAGGAACCCCCCTTATGACGATGGGTGCATGTTAAAGTAACATGGGGGGGCAACCCCGGTGGCTCAGTGGTTTAGTGCCACCTTCGGCCCAGGGTGTGATCCTGGAGACCGGGGATCGAATCCCACATCCGGCTCCCTGCATGGAGCCTGCTTTTCCCTCTGCCTGTGTCTCTGCCTCTTTCCCTCTGTGGGTCTCTCATGAATAAATAAATAAAATCTTTAAAAAATAATAAAATAAAATAAAATAAAGTAACATAGGGGCCAACCAAAAGAGATCATCAATGGTCAAGGCTAGAAAAATTTAAGCAACAAATAAAGTAGTAATAGATTATGACTCAAAGTATAAAATAAGTATCCATGAATCCATAATGATACAAAGAAATGACTAAGTAAATAAGCAAATAGAGGAGGAAAGATAATCTTCCATTCAAAACTCCCAATAAGTTATGTAGAACACACTCCAGGAGATGGAGTGCAACATCTCACTCCTTAAGTGATGACTACACAGTGCCTTCAATCTAATACTACGACAGAGTGTTAAAAAAAAAAAAAAAAGTAACATTAGAGTGGAGAATGAAGAAAGCAGACATAAACCTTCTCAGCCAGGTGACCAAAGCCAACACTAACCATGATAAATTATGTTGATACTACATACTCTTGATGTGATATGACAAGAATATGGGAATGGAACTTTACCTCTGTGGTCTTCCTCCCCAAAACCCAGATTAGTCTACCAACAAGAAAAACATCAGACAAATCCTAATTCAGCGACATTCTACAAAATACCTGATCAGTTCTCCTCAAAACTGACAAGGTCATCAAAACAATGAGTCTGAGAAACTGTCACAGCAAGAAGAGCCTAAGGAGACATGATGACTAAATGTAATGTGGTATCCTGGCGGGATCCTGAAACATAAAAAATACATTAAGTAAAAACTAAGGAAATGTGAGTGAACTATGGACCTTTAGTTAATAACAATGTTTCACTCTGCTTAATTAACTGTAACAAATGTACCAAGCTAAGGTCATCTACCAATAATAGAAGAAACCGGGTGCCAGGTCTATGGGAACTCTCTGTATCATCCTCTCAACTTTTCTGTAAAATTAAAACTATACAAAACCATCTATTTAATTAAAAAAAATTTACCTCAAGATGATTAATGATCTCTGGCACAGGAGTCGTATTCACATCTCCAGCTCTAAAAGCACCTTCTTTTCAGTAGTCTGGAAATGTGACAAAATGAGGAGTTATCCTTTTGCTTAACTTCCTAACTCAGTATGTAAACATGACAAAAACTCAGACTTCTGATGCTTTTAGTAACAGCACACAGAATGTTAGACCACACTTTTCGGACAGGTGGTTCTTTCCCAAGTTTCATCACAAGCTGAATCATCTTCTTTTCTTTTAGGTCACACATTTTTTTTTTTTAGGTCACACATATTTTCTACATTAATTAAATTCTACATTATCCCAAGAAAAGAGCAGTAGTTCAGAAAAACTAAAAAATAATCCACCATTTATTTTCTTAACGCTTTTGTAGCACACCTGGTTGTGACATACCATCCTGAACCTCTCCATTCATTTACAGAAGAAAGGATGAAGCCCGGGTCCCGAAAGCATGTAGGAAACTTTAAATTGTATGGCCAAGGGACGCCTGGGTGGCTCAGCGGTTGAACACCTTCCTTCAACCCAGGGCATAATCCTGGAGCCCTGGGATCGAGTCCCACATCGGGCTCCCTGCATGGAGCCTGCTTCTCCCTCTGCCTGTGCCTCTACCTGTGTGTGTGTGTGTCTCTCATGAATAAATAAATAAATAAAATCTTTTAAAAAAATAAAAAATAAATAAATTGTATGACCAAAATAATAACTTTTTTTAAAATGTTGACTATAATATAATCCATTTCTGTTCCATGAAGAGCAATTTATATAAAGAACAGTAACCTTACTGGCTTATTTTGACAGATGAGCATTCTCTCTCCCCTTCCTTCAGAAAGTACATAGTTCCCTCTTTTTTTTTTTTTTTTTTTTTATGATAGTCACACAAAGAGAGAGAGAGAGGCAGAGACACAGGCAGAGGGAGAAGCAGGCTCCATGCACCGGGAGCCCGACGTGGGATTCGATCCCCGGTCTCCAGGAACGCGCCCTGGGCCAAAGGCAGGCGCTAAACCGCTGCGCCACCCACGGATCCCACACAGTTCCCTCTTAACATGGTTTTGCCTCCTGCAGTTTCAGTTACCTGTGGTCAACTGCAGTCCTGAAGCAGATGATCCACCTTCCAACATATCATCAGAAGGTCAATAGTAGCCTAACACTATGTCACAATGTCTACGTCATTTATGTCACTGTAGATCATGTAAGCATTTTGTCATCTCGCATCACCATAAGGATGAGTACAGTAAAATAAGCTATTTCAAGAGAGATACCACATTCACCTAACTTTCATTACAGTATATCGTCATAAACGTTCTATTATTAACCTCTTCCTGTCCCTACTTTATAAACGTTATCATAAATATCTCTATACAGAAAAAAACGTAGTGTATATAGGGATTGGTATTACCTGCAGTTTGGAGGATCCACTGGGTGTCTTGGAATGTATTCCCTGTGGATAAAGGGGGGGGAATACTGTATCTTTATCCCAGTGAACCTAATAATCCAATGTTAACTTTGGGGGCAAATAATGGCTTATATCATGGATACAAGTCTCTAATTAATCTCCTGACTGAACCTCATTTTATAACCACATGGAAGTTAACATATCCTGTTTATACTGTATATTTTCAGCACTTTACCATATTTTAAATTTCTCAATTACTTTATCTTAAACATTACCCAAAAAATGAGCAAAAATCCTGGGCACCTACACAAATGCTGTTTTCTACCATGTAGAAATCTCTGATGTCAACGCAAAATCCACTCCACATTCATGCTTTCTCCCAGTGACCTAAATCACCACAGCTTTCCTCCCTCTCCCAAATGCCCAAAAAGTCATGCATTTGTCACCACTATGAGCCCCTGAAATAGTTTACTAATCTTTTGTTCTCCCCTAGGTTTTATCATTGTAAATGTTGAGTACAAAAACCAACAGTGCCTTGTATATAGATACTTACTATAAATGACAAAATATGGGATTTTAAATTAATTGATTTCCAATTAATTAATCTGGTTGAGGTGTTCCAAGGTCTTTTTTTTTTTTTTTTAACAAAAGAGTGGGTGTTTTTTTTTTTAAGATTTTATTTTTATTTATTCACGAAAGACACATAGAGAGAGGCAGAGGGAGAAGCAGGCTCCATGCAGGGAGCTCGATATGGGACTCAATGGGGTCACGCCCTGAGCCAAAGGCAGACACTCAACCGCTGAGCCACCCAGGTGTCCCAAGGGCATTTATTTGTAAAAAACCAAAAGGGCTCCTGGGGCAACAGGACAGGCAAGCAGGCAGGCCAGCTTCTCAGGAGTCACAGGCTTGTGGGCAGATGTGCTTGAATAGAGAGAGGGGGTACTCTCTAAGTACTTTGTGTCACCCTGGGCTGCCTTCGGGATGGGTAGCACTGGCTCAAAGACCATAAACTTTGAGGGTCTCAGCCTCCAGCAATTCTGGAACAGGATCGTCTTTGGTCAGCATTGGGGGTTCATCAGTGCTGCCTGCAGTTATACCCCCAGAATCTCTCTCTTTACTGAGACCCCTTCTGGTGTCTAGCAGGTGACACAGGGCAGCTGGGCTAGCAGGTGCCCCCAGGGCTGGGCTCAGGCACCTTCTGCAGAGAGCCTTCCGAATGGAAACTGATTATTGTTCTCATCGTGATCCAGCAAGAGAGACATCCCCCACCCTCAAGGACTGGCACCCCTGTCCTGCCACTCTGGGCCTGAGAATCTCTCTGCGTGCGTCCTGTCATTCTTCCTCCTAGGAGTCCACCATAGGCACCCACTGGAAGATACGAATAAGTGTCGCCCACACTTCCCCCACCTCCAGACCTTCTTGATGGTTGTCATCACTTTCTTGATGTCATCGTTACCCCAGCTCTGGGTCTCAGTCCACATGGTCCAGCCAGCCATGGCGGTGGAGCCAAAGTTGAGGCTGTGGCTGGGCCACCTCCTGTCCAGCGGTCTCAGGCTCGGCGAAGGACCCAGGTACCACTCTCTTGGCTGGCTGTCCCTCCCCACAAGGTCTTAATTAGGTCAATTCTTAAATGGTATCATTTAAAAAGAAAGACAGGACAACTGACTGGTAACACATGCTAGAGGCAGATCATCTCTACATTTTATTTTATTTTTTTAAAGATTTTATTTATTTATGCATGAGAGACATAGAGACAGACAGAAAGAAAGAGAGGCAGAGACACAGGCAGAGGGAGAAGCAGGCTCCATGCAGGGAGCCCGACGTGGGACTTGATCCTGGGTCTTCAGGATCACAACCTGGGCTGAAGGCAGCGCTAAACTGCTGGGCCACCGGGGCTGCCCTCTACATTTTATTAAAGAGATTACTTAGAACAGTGTTTTTCAAATGGTAAGTTGTGGCTTATTAGTGGAGTGTGTAATAAATTTATTGGGTAATGACAAGTATTTAAGAAAAAAAAGAAATGTCACAGAAAACATAAGAGTGCTTTATACATAGTAATGGTAAACAGTAGTTCAAATAACTTGTTTGAGGTGTGGATATGTATTAGATCAAGACTAAAATGTGTTTGGTTTTTTCCGTTTTTTGTTTTTTGTTTTTGTTTTTTTGTTTGTTTGTTTGTTTTTACTGTGGGTTGCTATGAGAAATAGTGACTTAGAATATAGTGAGGTTGGGATGCCTGGGATGGCTCAGTGGTTGGACATCTGCCTTTGGTTCAGGGCGTGATCCCGCGGTCCTGGGATCCGGTCTCACATCAGGCTCCCTGCATGGAGCCTACTTCTCCCTCTGCCTAGGTCTCTGCCTCTCCCTGTGTCTCTCATGAATAAATAAATAAAAATCTTCAAAAAAAAAAAAAGAATATGATTAGGTATTATAGGTAATGTAAGAAAAAATATTTACCACCTTCCATTTTACTTGTATCTGAATAGATGGCAGGTTTCCAATTAACCAAGTGGGGACACCTGGGTGGCTCAGTAGTTGAGTGCCTTCAGCTCAGGGTGTGATGCCAGGATCAAGTCCCACATCCGGCTCCCGGTGGGGGGGGCCTGCTTCTCCCTCTGCCCATGTCTCTGCCTCTGTCTTTCATGAATAAATAAATAAAATCTTTATTTTTTTTTTATTTTTTTTTAAATAAAATCTTTAAAAAAATAATTAACCAAGTGGATTTGAGAAACATCTGGATTAAAAGCTAAAACAACCTTTTATGTTATGAATTTCTGTGTGACTTTATCTTTCTCAAATGTTGTCTGTTTTCTGTGGCTTCCTCACGAACTACCAGAGGTTCCTGCCTTCTAAAACGATTTTTTTAAAAGTAATCAGTTTCCTAAACCCAGAAATTCAAGATCACAAACCATGGAAATTTCCTACTGGAAATGTATGAAAGATGAACAAAAATATCATTTATAATTATTTATTTAACAATGTCAAACCTGACAATCCTCCCACACCCACTGTTGACTATTTAACAAAATCTGAGCACGCAGCTAAGAGGTACAGAAGATCCATGCCCTCAAAGAAACACACTGACAATTGTAGTAGAATGCATTAAGTCCTATAATAAGCTGTCAGATACAGAAATAAAGTAAGACAAGGAAAAAATACAAAGGAAAGCTTCACAGAAGAGATGACATTTAAGCTAGGTTGCAAAGAATAGGATTTTTTGAAATAAAAATGAAAGAAAAAAAGGAAAAAAAAAACAAAAGAAATATAAAGTTGGTAGGAATTCTACACATCATGTAACCAAGTAGCTCCCAAGTGGGGATGACATTGCCCAAAAAGGCACACTTGAAGTGTCTAGAGACAATTTTAGTTGTCATACTGAAGAGGGATGCTACTGGCATTGGTAGGCAGAGGCCAACGACACTGCTTAACATTGTACAGGGCACAGGACGGCCCCAGACAACAAAGAATTATCTGGCTCCAAATGTCAATAGTGCCAAGGCAGAGAAACCCTGAATACAACCTCAGTACAATCCTCTTATTTTACACAGGAGGTAACTGAAAGTTACAGGGATTTTTAAAACTTGCTAAAAAGCTAGTAAGTTCATAAAACAGGCCTCATAACACCTTGTCCAGTGTTTAATTCACAACACACACCCACACATGTTATTATACTCGGAAACAGATGTTTAAAAGAGTCGGAACATTTGTATAAAGTGGAAAAACAAACTATCTAGATAAAAATCAAAGGTGATATTATTATATAATCTTTCTTGAAACAGATCTACCAATGGCTCAGAGCAAGAATTATGCTACATTTTAAAAATTATACCCATATTTGTTTATAATACTAGATTTATCATCTTTACAACTTGGTTATTTAACATGGACCTGTAAGAAAAATTACAATAGGGATGCCTGGGTAGCTTAGAGGTTGAGCTTCTGCCTTCAGCTCAGGGTGTGATCCCGGAGTTCCGGGATCGAGTCCCACATCGGGCTCCTTGCAGGGAGCCTGCTTCTCCCTCTGCCTATGTCTCTGCCTCTCTCTCTCTGATGAATGACTGAATGAATTAATGAATTTTTTTAAAAAAAAGAAAGAAAAATTACAATAAAAACTAGGAAGTTGGGGGCATCTGGGTAACTCAGTGGCTGAGCATCTGCCTTTGGCTCAGGTTGCAATCCCCGGGTTCTGGGATCAAATCCTGCATCAGGCTCCCTGCGGGAAGCCTGTTTCTTCCTCTGCCTATGTCTCTCCCTCTCTCTCTGTCTCTTTCATGAATAAATAAAATATTTTTTAAAAAAAATAGGAAGTTGGAAGACCAGCATATGCACACACCATACTCAGTTACTCCTTAGGGCAGATCTTTGAAGCTCTACCAGCTCCAGCCACAATCACTGGGCACTGGGAGCCTGGATGGGATTCGCCCCTTTAATTCAAAACCAAATGCTAAGTTACCCTTCTATTGGTTGGTGAGGTTTCTTTTTGTTTTTTAAAGATTTTATTTATTTATTCATGAGAGAAACACACACAGAGAGAGAGAGAGAGAGAGAGAGAGAGAGAGAGGCAGAGACATAGGCCAAGGGAGAAGCAGGCTCCATTCCATACAGGGAGCCCGACATGGGACTCGATCCCAGGTTTCCAGGACCACACCCTGGGCTGAAGGTGACGCTAAACCACTGAGCTACCCGCTGCCCGTTTGGGGAGGTTTCTAATAACAAGTGAAATGTACAAAGACCTTCTTAGGTCCTGATATAGGGCTTAAATCTAAACACATGAAGTGGGCAGCCCTGGTGGCTCGGCGGTTTAGCACCGCCTTCAGCCCAGGGCGTGATCCTGGATCTCCAGGATCAAGTCCCATGTCAGGCTCCCCACAGGGAGCCTGCTTCTCCCTCTGCCTGTGTCTCTGCCTCTCTATGTGTCTCTCATGAATAAACAAATAAAGTCTTTAAATAAATAAACACATGAAGCTACCTGGACATCTTTTTTTTCATCCTTGCTCTTCCAATGCACAAAAGGTATGGGAGTAAGGGGATGGCATAAACAAACATGTTAACAGTAATACAGATAAGATTTCAAAAAGGTTTTTTTGCTGTAAAAACTACAGAAATAAAGACATATACATAGATACACACTCCTTACCTTGAATTTTTCAAAAAATGAAGCCTCAACTAAGATACCTTGTCCAGTCTGACACACAACAAATTCACGGTGAAGAACTTGAGCAAAGGTTGCAAGCGCTATCCTAAAAAAAAATGAGAGAGCAAACAGGTAAGATTTCAATTATGAAAGGTTTAAAGAAAACTGCGTGAGCAAGTTATACAGTATATAAATACAAGCTCATGAAACAGAAAGCAGCTGCTTGTATACCTTTCACTACCTGAAATTTCAGTGAATAAAGTTTATGCTCGATCAATATAATGGAAAGGTCACCTGACTTTATCAGCCGCCCTGCTTCTCTTGCCACTAAGTCACTGCTAGTAGCTAAGGGAGAGCTAGCAACAGCAGAGGGTGAGGGTTAGGGCCAAGTTGTTCTGAGGTTTCATCTTCACTGAGGCTAGTTGGAGGACCTTTAGTTGCATCCCTGGCACACCACCAGTGATTCCTGCAGCTCCCCATTTATCCTAGTCATTAAGCATAATGGGTTTCAGGCTCTTTAAGAGCCAAAGGTCTTAAAATTTAAATAACTCCATACACTGGCTAAGTTATTCTCTAGTAAAGGAATTTTTAAATTTCCACACTCCAAATGAGCACTACACCCTCATGCAAAACCCAACAACAAAGAGGATATATAGTTCTTTGTCACTTACTATACCCTCTCAGCAGAATTACAATTGTTCACTAAAGACTGGGAGGCCCTCCCCATAACCCAACTCACAAAATCACTCATCACTCAAAAATATGAAAAAAGAAAAATACTTGTTCATAAGCCTCAGTGAAATAATAGTCTTACATACAGAGGAAAGCAGAAATAAGTATATATCTATCAATAATTAATTTAAATGTAAATGGACTAAAGGTCCAATAAAAAGATACAGGGAAAGGGTTGCCTGACTGGCTGGCTCAGTCAGTGGAGCATACAACTCTTGATCTCAGGGCCATGAGTTCAAGCCCCATGCTGGGTGTGGGCCCTACTTAATTAAAAAAAAAAAAGAAAAGAAAAGAAAAGATACAGAGAACTCAATGAATAAGAAAACAATATTCATCTATATGCAGCTTACAAGAGACTGACTTTAGAACTAAAGACACTTGCAGACTGAAAGTGAAGGGATGGAAGATCATTTATCATACAAATCAAGTGGGGGGGAAAAAGCCAGGGTAGTGGGGCACCTGGGTGGCTCAGTCAGTTAAGCATCTGAGTTCTTGACCTCAGCTCAGGTCTTGATCTCAGGGACAATGGATTCAGACCCCATGTTGGGCTCCACATTGAGTGTGGAGCCTATTTTTTAAAAATAATTAATTTAAAAAGCTTATTGTGTACAAAAGCCCGGGTAGCATTACTTGTATCAGACAAAATAGACTTTAAAACAAAGACTGTAGCAAGAGACAAAGAAAAGCACTACACAAAGATAAAGGGAACAACGCACTAAGAGGATATAACAATTATACACATCTATGCACCCAACATAGGAACACCAAAATACATAAACCAATTATTAAAGACAGAAAGGGAGAAACAGACAGTAATACAGTAGCAGTAGTGAACTTTAACATCCCATTTACATCAATGGATAGATCATTCAGACAGAAAATGAAAAGGAAAGAATGGCTGTAAATGGCACATTAGACCAGATGGACCTAACAGATATACACAGAACATTCCATCCAAAAACAACAGAATACACGTTCTTTTCAAGTGCACATGGAACATTCTCCAGAATAGATCATGTAAGGCCACAAAACAAGTCTCAATAATTTCAAGAAGACTGAAAACACATCAACCATCCTTTCCAACTTAAACAGTATGAAACTACAAATTATAATAAAATTTGGAATAAAACACAAATATATGAAGGCTAAACAACATGCTACTAAACAGGGGCAGCCAGGGTGGCTCAGAGGTTTAGCGCCACCTTCAGCCCAGAGCCTGACCCTGGAGACCCGGGGATGGAGTCCCACATCAGGGAGCC